>NC_085130.1:10315000-12715000 GCF_030269925.1 Bombyx mori
GCGACTTAGCGACTAAGTGTAGCCCGCAAACATCATCAAAGTAAACACCGCAATCCAATTTGAGACATGATTTCTAAGGTCTCAGCTTTTACTGCTTCACGGCAGAAATAGGCAGGGCGGTGGTACCTACTCGTGCGGACTCACAAGGCGTCCTACCATCAGTGATTAAGAATGAAGTCTTCATAAATACTCATCTCATAATACCAATTCACATATTAATTAACGATAACCATAATTAGCTTGGAACAAATCACGCACGGTTACTTGACCCCAAATTAGGATCCCAGTGTTATGGGCACCAGATACTGATAAACATACTTATATACATTTAAATGTATTCATTTTTTTATTGCATAGATGGCTAGACGAGCTCACAGCCCACCTGTTGTGAAGTGGTTACCGGAGCCCATAGGCATCTATAATTGACCACGCACCTTGAGATATGAGTTCTAAGGTCTCAGTATAGTTACAACGGCTGCCTCACCCTTCAAATCGGTTACTGCTTCATGGCAGACATACGTGGGGTAGTGGTACCTACCCGCGCGGACTCACAAGAGGTCCTACCGTCCCTTCAAAGAATGTCTGATAAATATTTACTCACCTGAGCTGCGTATACCACTTCATCATCAGCTAACGCCCTTTGCTGAGGTCCACCACCAGCTCTCCCGCCCCACTCCAATTCCTCAACTAGCACGAATCTATTATGAACATTAAAAGAACTTTGTAAAGCTTTAGAACTTAGTAGCTTTTTTTTGGTTTGCTAAACATTGAACGTATAAACATGAACTATAAAATACTCTTTAAACTGGTGCAGATCTGATGGACTAGGCTATGTTGACAGTGTCATTGATACTGTTATACTTGTATTATTAATTTCTTGTATTTTTTCCTACCTATGCTTGATAGCCTTGAGAGGCTATTTCAGCTTCTCCTTGACGTGTGGGTGAGCTCACGGGGCTCAAACCGGAGTGTTGCTAACACTGGCCCTAGCAAGAGCAGTGCTTCGCTGAATCTACCATCGGATCAGAAAGGCGATCCGGCGAGAAACTCAGTGGGCTGTGTCTGTGGGTTAGTTTGCTCGTCGAGCCCTTCGTCACAAGCGACGGGTTCGACGAGGATAGTGACCGGTGCTTGAGGTACCTAAAAGCGCTGTTAGGATAGCGCCACAGGATTGGGTGTGTAATTCCCAGCGGCCACGATAAGAGGATTTTCGTGACGTGCCGCCTTCTCAAAGTGGCACAATGATGCCGACTGTAAATACTCATCATGTAGATCCACATTCTTTAGGAACCATGTCATTTATTGACAAAAAGTGTGGGTACTTGTAGAATTCAACAAATAAATAAAATAATTAAACAGAACAGCAATGGAATTTTTACAATCACTTTATCCTTTGGCTTTCATTAATTGGATTGGTTTATAATCTATTTTAAAACCCTTTTCATTAGTTCGGTCTGTTTGTATGTTTGTTTGTGTGTTACGCAATCTTTGAATGTATTTTTTACCGACTGTAAGACATTGAAATTCCTTGATAATTTACACACGCGTCAAGGACAGATGAAGGTATAATGTTTAATGTCACATTTTTTATTGTCATGTATACAGTTTTCGTGGATGAAGTTCGAAAAAAATAATAGGCCGGAATTAAAAATCTTGGAAATAGATTTGATTGTGTCTACAAGTCGCTGATCGCAAACGCGTGGGTGCTTTTGAGATGTGGTGCTGGAGAAGAATGCTCCGGATACCTTGGACAGCGAAGAGAAGCAATCTGTCTATCTTAGATCAACTGCAGATCAAGACTAGACTGTCCACACTCTGCCTTCGCCGCGCACTCGAGTACTTCGGTCATATTGCTCGGAAAACACCGGATAGCTTAGAAAGACTATTCGTGACAGGGAAGATCGAGGGAAAGAGACCGCGCGGGCGCAGTCCGACAAGGTGGTTCGACCAAATCCGCACCACACTAGAGATCCCATTCCACGACGCCCTTCATGCGGCCAATGATCGGAGGCGCTGGCGGGACATCACAAGGAGTAAAATCATGTCGAATTATAATGGTCACGACCCTCAGCAGTGAGGAAACGACGCGAGGAGGAGACAAGTCGCAAGTGAAGATAGAAGAAGATGCTGTAATCATTGAAACACTGGACAAACTACAACCTTGATAGAAGCTACAACCTTCACCAAGATTTTGAAGTCGTCGTGGCCTAAAGGATAAGACGTCCGGTGCATTCGTGTTGAAGCGATGCACCGGTGTTCGAATCCCGCAGGCGGGTACCGATTTTTCTAATGAAATACGTACTTGAGAAACGTTCACTATTGACTTCCACGTTGAAGGAATAACATCGTGTAATAAAAATCAAACCCGCAAAATTATAATTTGCGTAATTACTGGTAGGACCTCTTGTGAGTCCGCACGGGTAGGTACCACCGCCCTGCCTATTTCTGCCGCGAAGCAACAATGCGTTTCGGTTTGAAGGGTGGGGTAGCCGTTGTAATTATACTGAGAGCTTAGATATCTCAAGGCGGGTGGCACATTTACGTTGTAGATGTCTATGGGCTCCAGTGATCAGTAAGCAGTAAAAAAAAGCTACCAGATTTTAACAGGTTAAGCAAAACCCCTCACCTTTTGGGATCCTCTTGACATCTGGCCTTCGTCAGCGCTTGGTGGACGACAAACGACGCTGTCGCTCCCAGAGGTACCTGAAGAATAGCCAGTGAAGTTTTTTTTTTCTTTGTTTTTTTCTTTTGTTTTTTTTTCTTTTTTTTTATTCGGGCGCTTTAGTCCTTACCCGCGAATACTCTTCTGACATAATCAGAGCCCTTGTTTATTTATTTTATAAAGAGGAAAGATTTGTTTGTTTGTTTATATTGAATAGGCTCCGAATTTATATTGAATATTCTTAACATCGCGTGGGCTGCGAAAACTATTATAACACTGAGAAGATCCGACGAGAAACTCAGTGGGCTGTGTCTGTGGGTTAGTTTACTCGTCGAGCCCTTCGTCGCAAGCGACGGGTTCGAAGAGAACGATGAACGGGATTATTCAGAATACGGTCTCTTACCTTGAGTATTGCGTACGGGATCTCGTGCGAGACGTTGTGAACGCAGACCAGGTAGCTATCTGCGCGCCGAGGCTCGTCATCCTGAGCGGACTCCTCGTCCGAAGGCACCGAGCGATCCTTGTTGCGGTCCGAGGACGTCGACCTGGTGGGAATGGCGGGCTGGAAATTCTTCTGACCCTTGTACCATATTATGTGGAAGCGCACGTATCTCTCACGATGATGCGTAAGGATTTTTTTTAATGCTTAAATGGATGGACCTGGTGTTAAGTGGTTACTGGAGCCCATAGACATCTATAACGTAAATGACGTCACCCACCTTGAGATATAAGTTCTAAGATCTCAGTATAGTTACAACGGCTGCCCCGCCCTTCAAATCGAAACGCATTACTGCTTCACGGCAGAAATAGGCAGGGCGGTAATACCTACCCGCGCGGACTCACAAGTGGTGCTACCATCAGTAATTACGCAAATTATAATTTTGCGGGTATTTGATTTTTATTACACGATGTTATTCCTTCACCGTGGAAGTCAATCGTGAACATTTGTTGAGTACGTATTTCATTAGAAAAATTGGTACCCGCCTGCGGGATTCGAACACCGGTGCATCGCTACACACGAATGCACCGGACGTCTTATCCTTTAGGCCACGACGACTTTGGCACGAGTCCTACGATCGTTTATACCTTAGGGATATACTAAGTATATCTCTAGTAGGATATCCATTGTAACGTGCCATAGGAAAGGACATTTTTTGTTTGTTGCTTGGGGTTTTATTTTATTTCATCCATTTTTGATTCGATTTGGTTACGATATGCATTTTATTATCATTATCAAGATTTACACAAAAAAAAATGTCTATCAAAAACCATTAACATAGACAATATCTATGTCTCTAACTACACTATAATGATATACAAATATTTATACAAAAAAAATTCGGATTGCAACTATGAAATTTTCATTACATTAGTTTAATTTTTTTATTTTCTATTGCTTAGGTGTGTGGACGAGCTCACGGCCCACCTGGTGTTAAGTGGTTACCGGAGCCCATAGACATCTACAACTTAAATGCGCCACACACCTTGAGATATAAGTTCTAAAGTCTCAGTTGTTGAAGTTTAATAATTTTAAAGCCTTGTTTTCAAGATTCTTTTTAAGTCTGGTGTTAAACGGGTACTGGAGACCATGGACATCACTAACGTATGTTCCACCACTTTGCGACATAAGTTCTAAGGTCTCAGGTTTAACAACGGCTGCTCCCCGTTACTGCTTCACGGCAGAAATAGGCAGTGTCGTGGTATCTACCGGTATAAATTTTTTTACTATTATCTACATACTTCTAAGGGAAAGTCGAGGGCAAAAGATCTCGCGGACGATGTCCAACACGATGGACCGACCTCATAAAATCTGTGACTCACTCCAATATAAATGATTGCTCTCACTCTGCGAAACATCGTGCCACATGGCGTCGCATCGCGAGAGACTGATGCATGACCACGACTGCTCTGTCAAGAGTGTACGAATGGGAAGAAAGAATACACTTTTACTACTAACAGACGCTCACCGTATGCTAGTAAGCCAAGCCCTGCTGCTAGGGTCGTCACCGACTCGTTTCAGGAGTAACCTAGAGTTGCCAGCCCTCAGCACCCTCTCGTGAGGAGCCAGGACCCGCTGGCGAGCGTTTCCTCTGCACTCCTCCACTAGCACGTAGCTGCCCCGGGACGACCCGCAAAGACCACCCTTGGCTAAGCACTGCGCTATTGCCTGTTTTTCGTATCGGAATGTCAGTTTTTTTTTTAAGGGATTTTATGACCTGGTAACTTAAACCTTTTAGGTCATGTCTTATTTTTGTTTATATTCTTATTTTTATGAAAAATATACTATGTATGTTTACGTATATACATATTTTATGAAACATATAAATAATTTCATATATAAATATATATGAAAAATATAATACGGAGTGAAATGAGATGAGATGTTATGGGATGAAATATAATCTCAGTAAAATGGTGGTCATTTGCTGAAATTTTTTCAGTGGCCTTATTGGAGGATTCTGAGAAGTTACATCCAGCGGCTTTGTTTCATTTTCCCACATTTGTGCTCTTCACAGATATTAAACAGTTAATAAACCACCTTTATTACACATTTAAATCTGAAGAAACACTAAATAAACAAAATAAAACAAATCACACAACTTCATTCCTCGCGTTCCCGCCAAAAAGTCTAGTAATGTCAGTCAGTGTACATGTTGAAGGTTACTTCCATATACATTGCGGGTTAGAGTTCTTCGAGACTAATTCGAGAGCAGACTTCTTCCTTAGGATCCGGAACTATTATTGCTTTCATCGCCTACCATTTCCAGATACCATTCGTCTTAGTCTTCACCTTATCCCACTAGGTGGGGTCGGCACAGCTGATTTTTCTCTCCCATTCGCGCATTCAGCCGTCAGCTCAGCACTCACTCCTCTCTCTCATATCGTCATTCACACACTATCCATGTCTTCTTCGGTCGACCTCTTCCCCCTCTACCTTGCACTACCATTTCCATACATCTCCTAGTCACATGCATCTTCTCTCTACGCCTCACATGTTCATACCACGCTAACCGTTCTTCGCACGTAATAGCTCTGAATTGATTTCCTACCCAGCATATTCCCTGAGCGCGTCATGATGTTTTCACAACAACTTTATTATTATTATATTTTTAGGCGCATGGCAATACAGCCCACCTTATGGTGAGTGGCTACCGTCGCTCAAGGACATCAGCAATATCAGGCGCACAGCAAAGCCTTAGTGAGGAACTTGCGAAGAAAGATCCTTTGGTTATTATAGTACCGTACTTCCAAGAAGCATACTGCAAACCTCACACGAGTATTGGAATCCTTGAGGTCGACGTTTCGAGCTGAGTCCAATATCAATGACCATGAGTTGTTAAACAATCATCAATGTAACACAATCATCGAGATCATAGGGCACTGACCTCGCGTGGCAGTCGAGTTTAGTTTGTGTTAGATTGCTTGCTATACTTTTATTTATTTATTTATTTTTATTACACTTGTAGGCAGACAAGCATACGGCCCACCTGATGGTGAGTGGTTACCGTCGCCAATGAACTTCAGCAATGCCAAGCTGCTGCCTACCTACCTACCTGTCATTAAAATAAGTTAGGTTGAGTTCCTCACCTCATTAGCCGTGGTATCTTGCGTCACCTTCAGAATAGAATAAGGTTCGTTCCTTGAGACCGCGTAGACCACGATGAAGTGTATCTTCAGTCTTTCGTGGGGGGAATTGGAGTCCAGATCGTTCCGGCAACTCTCTCCAGCCAGCTCCTCAGAGCAGCGGGAGAAGATGAACAGAGACGCCATGTTTAGCGGCTGGTTTGTCGGGGACCTGCAATGATTGTCCTATCATCTCCTACGTTCCCCTAATACTGGGTACTAGTACCAGTATCAGAATCTTGCCAATTTTTCATGCGAAGCGATTTAAACAAAGCAATATCTTTCCTGTGGCTATGCCTTTTGAATAAGTTCGCTGTGGGAATAAAAAAAAACAGCCGTATATCTCTGTGCATAGTGCGAGTTTTTTAACGTTCTCGATAGCGTAAGAGTTAACTCAAATTTGTATGGAGTTGGAACGTTTGCCTAAGTTTGCCGCTAGGGGCGCTGTTTCAACTAGTTAGTAGTGTTAAAAAGCTCGCACTAAGCACACTCATGTTCGTTCTGTTCCACATGCCCCTCTTTTTTTTTCCCTACCTAAGCTGATGATAGCCTTGAGAGGCTATTTCAACGTAACCTTAACTAGTAGGCGAGCTCACGGGGCTACAGCCGGAGTGATGCTAACACAAACCCTAGCAAGAGCAGTGCTTCGCAGAATCTACCACCGGATCGGAAACGCGACCCACTGAGAAGATCCGGCGAGAAACTCAGCGGGCTGTGTCTGTGGGTTAATTCGCTCGTCGAGCCCTTCGTCGCAAGCGACGGGTTCGACGAGGACGGTGACCGGTGCATGAGGTACCTAAAAGCACCATTAATGGATCGGGAGGATTCGTAATGATGTGTTTTGGGTGACGTCGACTGTTTATCATTCGGTCTACAGGATCGGGTAACCCCTCAATATCGACACAGTATATATAAAAATGCAGACTAAGGTATTCCCGGATGCATTGTCTTTTTAAAAAGCAGTTTATTACTAAAAACTAGTAAAAACGCGGCAGAACAGATCTGGATTTAGCAATGGAAGCACAAAGAGCTCCTGGACTAGGGTTGCCAGATTTTTTCTCAGCATATAAGGGGCAAATGCTGAAATAGACAAAAAAAATACAGGAATTTAGTTTTTTGCCCTGGACAAATAAAAAACAAAATTTTATACCTAGTGACATCCTTTATTTATTTTTGATATTTCTCCGAGGAGCAAGGCAGTTTTAACATATTTATAAAAATCAACACAATTAATAATCGTACGGTTTGAATACGGGACAAAGTCAGTTCCGCCGGGACATTTTAAACTAAGCCTAAAATACGGGACGTCCCAGGAAATACGGGACGTCTGGCAATCCTATCCTGGACCCGGCTAGTAAGAGTTCCTCGTGATTTTTGGTGCGGACGCTGCTGTATACAGTGTCATTAGAAAACTAAGAATAGGCAACTTGGTATCCTCTCCGAGGTTTGTCCATTAAACCCGCAAAATTATAATTTGCGTAATTACTGGTGGTGGGACCTCTTGTGAGTCCGCGCGGGAAGCTTCCACTGCCCTGCCTATTTCTGCCGTGAAGCAGTAATGCGTTTCGGTTTGAAGGGTGGGGCAGCCGTTGTAACTATACTTGTGACCTTAGAACTTATATCTCAAGGTGGGTGGCGCATTTACGTCGTAGATGTCTATGGCCTCCAGTAACTCTTCACACCAGGTGGGCTGTGAGGTCGTCCACCCATCTAAGCTATAAAAAAGAAAAACTTACCTCAGCCGGACGTGCCGGTACCCTGGTCTGAGGCAGTGCAGTGGGATGACCCGTTGCGACAACATGTAGTTGGTATCCGCGTCGTATATCTCGAAGCGAACGAAAGCCAGCTCGGGAAAGTTTATCTGTAAGCGCGTTTGTGAACTTTAAAGCTGGGCCGAGTCGGTGTAGCAGTTAGCGGCCCTGACTGTCGTGCCGAGGGTCGCGGGTTCGATTCTCGCGTCGGGCATTTTTTTTTTTTTGCTTAGATGGGTGGACAAGCTCACAGTCCACTGGAGCCCATAGACATCTACAATATGAATGCCGCCACACACCTTGAGATATGAGTTTATCAGTCTCAGTTTTTACAGTACAACGGCTGCCCCGGCAGAAATAGGCAGGGCGGTGGTAGCTACCGGTGCGGAGTCACAAGAGGTCCACCACCAGTTTTTGCTTCACGTAATGTATAACTTTGCGAAAATGTCCTGTAAACAATTGACAGTATATATTTGTCGATGTCGAGCTTTTACCTGAAAAAATCTGTCCGCACCAGCTGAAAGGTCTGATCGATATAGGTGTGTTCCACAGTGATTAATAAAGAAACGAAATCTAAGGTCTCACCTTGAAATTAAAGGTTTCATTCCAGACGGGGTTCAGAGCGTTCCTCCTGGCCACTTTGGTCCTGATCTTCCTGCAGTCGGCTGGGACTCCAAGTATTTCCACCTCCACGAAGGCGTTGTAGAAGGAGTACACGTTTTCGGCCACGTACTGCCCGGATATGACCGCCAGGGTCAGGTGAGACGCGTGGATACCATCGAACTCTTTATCCATTGGATTGAATCTGACAAGAAAAGTCTTCTTCGTAAGTGAACCTATGAGAAACGCTCTACTCTTGTTTTTATTGCTTACTTGGCAGTGGCGTAGCGCGGTGAGGGTGGAGGGGGGGGGTTGGCAACTTTTTAGGGGGCGGCTAAATTTCACAATTAATAATAAAAATATTTCAACCATTTCATATTTTTATCGCAACTACAAATTTGCACCGTTTAACCTTGCAACACCGTCTACGTGTATGCAAACTTTTTTATCTAAAATATTACCTGTAGATATAATGCAAAATAATGATGAATCTAGAATTAATGTATAGTATAATATACAGCAAAGTGAAATACCTAAATAAAAGGGCGGCAAAATTGTCTTCCGCCCCGGGCAACTGACACCCACGCTACGCCACTGTTACTTGGGTGGACGAACTCACAGCCCACCTGGTGTTAAGTGGTTACCAGAACCCATGGACATCTACAACGTAAATGCCGCCATCCACCTTGAGATATGAGTTCTAAGATCTCAGTATAGTTACAACGGCTGCCCCACCCTTCAAACCGAAACGCATTACTGCTTCACGGCAGAAATAGGCAGGCTCTTAATTGCCCGCCTAATATCCTTTTCGAATCAGGTGGAAGGAACATCAAAAGACCAATACGACGTACGTTCCAATGGTAAACGCCCAGCAAGGTCTGTTTAGGTTTTTGAAATATTAGCAGTATTTATCTAAAGGCACTTATCTATCGGCAAACAAGAGCAGGAGAAGAAAGGGTAGGTACCACCACTCTGCCTGTTTTTATCGTGAAGCAGTAATGCGTTTCGGTTTGAACGGTGGAAGAAGACCTTAGAATTCACGTCTCAAGGTGGGTGGCGGTATTTACACTGTAGATGTCTATGGGCTCCGGTAATCACTTAATACGAGGTCGATCGTAGCTCACCCTTCCACCTAAGCTATGAAAAGAAACTGCTAATTTAAATTACAAAAGCTTTTCAGCGATCAGTCCCGACTGTACTAATTTACCAAGTTTCCCCCTACTGTCCCAAACACGTCATTTCGGATCCTCCCGATCTACTAACGGTGCTTTTAGGTACTACAAGCACCGGTAATCGTTCCCGTCGAACCCGTCGCTTGCGACGAAGGGCTCGACGAGTAAATTAACCCACAGACACAGCCCACTGAGTTCCTCGCCGCATCTTCTCAGTGGGTCGCGTTTCCGATCCGGTGGTAGATTCTGCGAAGCACTGCTCTTGCTAGGGCCAGTGTTAGCAACGTCACCAGGTTAGAGCCCCGTGAGCTCACCTACTATTTCGGCGAATCTAGTATAACCCCTCGACGTTACTAGGGTAGGTAGGAAAAATGTCCCCCTACCTTCTGTAGGCTATGTGCGAAGGGTCCCACATGACTATGGGTTTCCTGACGTAGCCCAGACACCCGTTGCTCTCGTACATTGCGGCGTTGATGGCCATCGCGGCGTCCTCGGTTTGGTAGTTGAGAGCGACCATCTGCACGCCGCAAGCCCAGAACGTGACCGGGTCGAAGTTGGACGAGTCTATTCGTATGCTGAGAACGGATACCATCAGGAAATATAGTCTTAAAGAAATCGGCGGGAGGAAAAAGGCGGGTACCAATTTTTCTAATGAAATACGTACTTAATAAATGTTCACGATTGACTTCCACGGTGAAGGAATAACATCCTGTAATAAAAATCAAATACCCGCAAAATGATAATTTGCGTAATTACTGGTGGTAGGACCTCTTATGAGTCCGCGGGGGTAGGTACCACCGCCCTGCCTATTTCTGCCGTGAAGCAGTAATGCGTTTCGGTTTGAAGGGTGGGGCAGCCGTTGTAACTATACTTGAGACCTTAGAACTCATATGTCAAGGTGGGTGGCGCATTTACGTCGTAGATGTCTATGGACTCCAGCAACCATTTCACAACCAGGTGGGCTGTGAGCTCGTCCAACCGTCAAAGCAGGTTAGGGGATCCAGTGTGTATCTAATTGACCCTCCTTTTTATTGGGTAGGGGGCCGAATCTCCTGTAAGATGTCGGCGCCTAGGGGACACGCGAGGTATGTGGGACTTTTTTGTCTTCTGGTGTCAGGGGAAGACCGCGGGCCCAAAGATATTTTTACGGTCCTACCACGCCAAACGAAACCTCACTGACTCTCCTGATTTAATATCGTTTACCTAAAAACTATCTCCGTTTGCCAGCAAGATCACAGCGGAACTTTGCCTTAGAACCAGGACGCTGGAGACTTGCCTCTGGACCTCTCTCCTTTATTGCTTTAGCTAAACCCAAACCGTGTTAATAGCCAAGTACTCACCCGGCTGGATAGGTCCGCACGAGTTGCGTTTCCGTATGAGCGATTAGCGCTACCGGGTGCTTCCTGCATATCTTCTTCCCGATGGCTTCGTTGACTGAGGAGCATCGATAGCAAGGGTGGTGGACAGCCGGAGCGTTGAGGCAGCGAGGCCTCGTGCCTTGAGCTATTTGCTGGCGATTAAGACGACGATGATATAATAAAGACAGCTGCAACAAGTCGGATGGATTTGGCCAAGGACAGGGAAAGTTGAAAAAGGATGGAGGAGGCTTTTACTCAAGGGCTACATAACAGAGAAAAAGAAAGAACTCTTTATTATTTTTTTCTTAGATGGGTGGACGAGCTCACAGCCCACCTGGTGTTAAGTAATTACTGGAGCCCATAGACATCTACAACGTAAATGCGCCATCCACCTTGAGATATTATTATAAGTTGTAAGGTAAGGTGGTATAGTTCCAACGACTACCATGCCCTTCAAACCGAAACGCATTACTGCTTCACGGCAGAAATATGCAGGGCTATTGGTACCTACACGCGCGGATTCACAAGACGTCCTACCACCAGGAATTACGCAAATTAAAATTTTGCGGGTATGATATTTATTACACGATGTTATTCCTTCACCGTGGGAGTCAATCGTGAACAATTGTTAAGTACGTATTTCATTAGAATAACTGGTACCTGCCTGATGAAGCATGATGGTCACGACCCTCGGCAGTGAGAAAGCGACGCGAGGAGGACGAAAAAGGGAAGATCCTTTACCGAGCTGACGAAATCGCTCGATAGTCCGACAACCCAACGGAACTTACCATGAAGTATGTCGTCAGCACGATCCTATGATAGATACTTGATGGGAATATAAAATCTTACCGCGCTGGTGCTGTCGCTGCTTTCGGATGACTCGAAGCTGCTTGGAGCCGTCTCCTTGGACTTGGGCTGTCTGATGGAACTCTTCGGTGATAGAGGATTCAAGCCACGGAACTTGATCGCCTGAGGAACGTGTTCCTATTTGGTTATTGGTCACGGATCAGGTTGATCATCGCCCCGGCCACACCGGGAGCAGAGTGGCATTGGAATGACCTCCCCTCTACGGTATTAGCTATAAAAAAAAAACCTACCTATGCTGATAGCCTTGAGAGGCTATTTCAGCTTCACCCTAACGTGTAGCTGAACTCACGGGGCTCGAACCGGAGTGTTGCTAGCACTAGCCCTAACAAGAGCCGTGCTTCGCAGAATCTACCAATGGATCGGAAATGCGACCCACTGAGAAGATTCGGCGAGAAACTCAGTGAACTGTGTCTATGGGTTAATTCGTTCGTCGAGCACTTCGTCGCAAGCGACGGGTTCGACGAGAACGGTGACCGGAATTCGCTACGACATGTCCTTCTTCGAACGAGGTTTCTGAAGGGTTATCGGCGGTAGACTGGTCTCTGACATTGCTAACATTCCGAAGCGACGGTAACCACTTCGTATCAGACCAGATGTATGCTAATCAGCTTACAATTGCAGTAATAATAAATAAAAGGATGACACTTAAGTTATCCGTCATCATGAGAACTGTGAAGTAGTATTCAAAACGTCGGAGATAATGTAATGATAATAAAATACCGCAATAACAGACCGCACGGGTAGGTACCACCGCCCTGCCTATTTCTGCCGTGAAGCAATAATGCGTTTCGGTTTGAAGGGGCAGCCGTTGTAACTATACTGAGACCTTAGAACTTGTATCTCAAGGTGGGTGGCGGTATTTACGTTGTAGATGTCCATGGGCTCCGGTAACCACTTAACACCAGGTGGGCTGTGAGCTCGTCCACGCATCTAATAAATAAAAAACATAAAAAAATATTGCTCATGTCAAAATATGGTTCTTAACAAAGTTATTGTTTAAATCAATAGACCACACCTGAACGTAGATGACCATATCACTAAGTTCCCGGGCGATCTGATTGCTTCTCTTCCTGGTCGAATGTTTGACGCTTGAAGATTCTCCGTCCCCCTCGCTCCTACGGAAGCCCTGGTAGAACGAGAGAGACGTCCTACCGCTCTTATCTTCCATCGAATTTAGGATCTTGTGGAGCTCTTTCTCTGGTCGAATTTAAAAAGTTTTTTCTTTTACATTCATTCTATTTTATAGGTCTAAATAGGTTATAACTAATGTGTATACTAGAGATGAAACGGATAGTGGTTTGGCCGGATACCGGATACCGAATATTCGGCCCTTTTAGAAATATACTAGAGATGAAACGGATAGTGGTTTGGCCGGATACCGGATACCGAATATTCGGCCCTTTTAGAAATATACTAGAGATGAAACGGATAGTGGTTTGGTCGGATACCGGATACCGTATATTCGGCCCTTTCGGAAATATTCGTGCGCGTTCGGGTATTGTCGCACGTGAGCGGAGATCGCGACGACTCGGTACGATGACAATTTGGTATTAATTCACCACAATTTGCCACTTGTTAATTTTGAGTATCAAACAAACTAAATAATAAAACAACCACTTTTGACGTGCGATTATAAAAATAAAAGTTGTCCATAACCTATTGTGGTATTATTTGCCTTTTGTATAACCATGAGATTTTCTTAAATTTTACTATCCGAAATCCGGCCGGGTACTGACCTACTATCTGGTATCCGGCCGGATACCGGATAGTTACCGGATATCCGTTTCATCTCTAGTGTATACTGTAAAAAACGCGGGTAGCTTTAATTATACAAGATGTCCTTCAAAGGGGCATATCCAGCCGGAACCCGGCTATTGCATCAAAAATGTAGACGGTATTAACTAATCTATTAATTGTTACAACTATACGATGGTAATCTTGAATTTTAATTGTATATATCGGCGCAACGACACTATTTAACTAACTAAGATTAGTTAAAGTTTTTTTATTAAATTGTTTGAATTAAAAATAGTATGAGAAAAAATGAGTTTATTGTAAAAAAAAAACGTGATGTGCATTTCAGGATATTATCAAAATAAAAAATAACCCTTGTACTCATATCTGTTCATAAAATGTTTATAACTACTGATACCATGCACCCCACGCTTTTTTTTACAATAAAATCATTATTTCTTACACTATTTTTAATTCAAATTTATTAAAAAATTATTTTCTATTTTTTAGTTGGATTTTCTATAAAAGCGTATTTTGTTAGTTCTTTAAACTATTATTTATTTTTCATTTTTTAGTTGAATTTAAAGGACAATGCCCATTTTCTTAGGGCGTTTGGGCCCTAAAAAAAGTTGTCGGGTCATGATGTTTTTAACTTAATTTGATACACAAAGAAATATCGTTTCATATTCAGAAAACAATTTTTATATTCTCACCCAGGTTTAAGAGAAATCTGTTTTTTTCTGCAGCTAAAATTAAGTTGGTAATTGTTTTCTTCGAAATCAATAATCGCTCTCATCATTATTTACAATATTAAATAAGTTAATTGTGGTTAATGTTGCTAGAAATAAGCCCTTACGTACATTTTATTATTATTATATCCTCATGATAATAATAAAATGAAATGAAAATCCGGAAGCCGGCAACGATATTGTTGTTGTTTTTAAATTCGCCAATAAGCAGGCAAAGAGCGTAACCTATACAGCCTAATCGTCGTAGTTATATTTTAATATTTTTTTCAATAAAAAGCTGGTGCGTCTCTTATTATTGCTTTTTGGGAGTTTTGACGTCAACTCGATGAATAGCACATTGAGTGAGCGTGAATTTCCGCAGACCTTTTATCTTGAAAAAAAAAAGTCACTGCTATGTTAGCCACAGTTTTATTCCAATGCCTCAATAATCGTGAACAACGATTATTGAGGCATTGCAATAATCGTGAACAACGATTATTGACGTTTAATACACAAAACAACACCCAATTTATATATTATACATCACAATAAACTATTAAAAAAACTTTAAAATAAAACTTCAAGTGACGCTTCACTCGGGTTGCTGCGAAAACTCTCTGATCATATATAATAAGAATAGAGTAATGGTAGGCCATTGAGATTTTTACTAATGGAATCAATAATATCTAAAAATATTCAATAATTCATGGTTTCATGGTTTTAAGTAATAATTATTATTACAATATATAAATATTGAATTGAACAAAAATAAACTAAAAAGTCTGTGAATTAGCTTTTTTTTTTTTAATTTGTTGTTCAAGTCACCGACGACTCTTTCGTTTGGCAGCTTAAAGGTTTACTATAAGGCTGTATGGGCTAAGCCCTTTGCCTATTGGCGAATTTAAAATCAATGGCACTCAGTTTTGGGATGTTATCAAATAAGTATTTTTTTTTTTTGTAAAACAATGCCTGGTTGAAAGAAATGTTGATACATAAACTAAACAACGTGAAAAAATAAGGCATAGTTTTTCAAGTACAAATAGCTTTGACATAAAGTTGGCCCACTTTTGGGCATTGTCCTTTATTCAATTATTATTATTTTTAAATTTTTTTTTAAATACTGAATTGTCATCGGTCCTAAATAAGTATACCAAATTTCGAGTTAATCCGACGTTTTTAAGGGGGTCAAAATCATGTTCAAAGTTTCCGTTACAAACATACATACGTCTGAAGCTAATACCTAAACTCCGCCATATCGTAATCAACTGCCAATATCAATAGCCGGTCACGTAAACTTTGCAGCTTCTATTTTACCATCGATATCGTCGTCGTCTTCCTCGTAGTCTTCGTCGGAGAAGTATTCGGTCAGCGAGCTTCCTGACTGCTGGGAGACTCCGGAACTGGTCCGGTTGCTATCTGGTAGCGACGCGGTGGCTGGCTTCTCATTCGTCCTCGCACTATGGACAGTTCAGTGTGCTTAGTGAGAGTTTTTTTTTTTTTTTTTCGGTAGCGTAAAAGTTTGCCCAATATTGTATACAGTTAGAACAGCGCCCTTAGCGGAAAACGTACGCAAACTGGTGGTACTTTACTGGTGGTAGGACCTCTTGTGAGTCCGCACGGGTAGGTACCACCACCCTGCCTATTTCTGCCGTAAAGCAGTAATGCGTTTCGATTTGAAGGGTGGGGCTGCCGTTGTAACTATACTTGAGACCTTAGAACTCATATCTCAAGGTGGGTGCGCATTTACGTTGTAGATGTCTATGGGCTCCGGTAACCACTTAACACCAGGTGGGCTGTGAGCTCGTCCACCCATCTAAGTAATAAAAAAAAAATCGGCTGTCTACTAAAAAAACACTTCAAAGACGCACCTGCTGGGGGTGGTCAGCACGCCCCCGTAGCCCTGGGATGAGCTGGCCCCCAAGCCTACTGTGGGACTCGATTCGAATGGCAGTAGCTTCTTATTCTTGATGAGGACCTGGTTGAAATGGAAAACAATGGGATTTTACGTCGCATCTATTAATCGAGCTGAAGTCAACACATAAAAATGTCAAGGTTTATGGGTCGTGACTTATTTGAAAAAAGAAAAGTGACTGCAATTGACTGTGGTGTCCTATGGTCACGGATGACTCAGCAACGCGTACATAATGCATTGGTATTATTGCGAATACGACATTTCTGTAACTGATTCGGAATGTAGCTGATGTCAATTGTCTCAATTCTTATAGTACAATGGCGTATGGCAGCCATTGTACTCATGTGGCAGCCATTTTTTTTGCCTTCAAATCGAAAAGCATTACTGCTTCACGGCAGAAATAGGCAGGGCAGTGGTGCCTACCCGTGCGGACTCACAAGAGGTCCTATCACCAGTATTTAGGCAAATTATAATTTTGCGGGTTTGATTTTTATTACACGATGTTATTCTTTCACTGTGGAAGTCAATCGCGAACATTTGTTAAGTCCGTATTTCATTAGGAAAATTGGTACCCGCCTGCGGGATTCCAACACCGGTGCATCGCTTCAACACGAATGCACCGGACGTCTTATCCTTTAGGCCACAACGACTTCTAAAACGCGTCTGCAACTGACTGTTTTATTTGACTATAGCGGTGCTGTGCACTCTAAATTATTCCCGAAAAGTCCAAAGTTGAATAAAGGGTATTATTTGAACGCTATGTTGCGTTTATGAGAACAATGTCGACGAAAAAGGCCATATTTGAGAAAAGAAAATTCTTGGATTTCAGCCCACGATAAAATCTTTCTTCATATCTCGACCGCTTTTGTACCACGTGTTTTTGATAAAATCGATTCACCGTGAGCCTTCTGTAATATTTTCATTCACTCCATACACGAAATTCCATTGCTTATGTAAAATTTAAAACAAACTTTTTTCGATGTTTTGCTCTATTAAGAAAATCGCAGTTAAGATAGTATTACAACTAAAAAACATCACTCGAGTTCCGCGCCAAAATAGAAAACAATTGTGCCAATCTAACAATAACAAAAAAAGTTTAAAACCATAAACTAAAAAGCAATTCCTGATACTTTTTTTACTAAATATATATTCATCTCTTTATTAAAATAATTCAAATTACAGTAACAGTTTGCGCAGGATAAAAAGTTAAGGTCTCTGGTATACAACCGTATGGAGATACGAACGAGGCGTATTAGATCGCGTTTCGCAGTTAGCCTGATTATAATAAAAACGTACGCAGCCTTCTCGTGTCGGCCATTATTGAAAGAGGGAGAAAAACAAGGGCTTTTTGGCGGGAACGCGAGGAGTGAAGTTGTGTGATATGTTTTATTTTGTGTTTCTTCAGGTTTAAATGTGTAATAACGGTGTTTTATTAACTGTTTAATATCTGTGAAAGTACACAAATGTGGGAAAACGAAACAAAGCCGCTGGACGAAACTTCCCGAGATCCTCTAAAAAGTCCACTGTAAAAATCTCAGTAAATGACTACCATTTTACTGAGATTACATTTCATCCCATATCATCTTATCTCATTTCATTTAATTTCATCCCAGTTGATTAATGTCTCAAATTAATCATCTTCATTTCATTTCATCTTATTTCATCTCATTTCATTTCACTCCATATATTATCATTTTTCATAAAAATATGTATATAAATTAAAATAAGACATGACTTAAAGGTCTTGGTAGCCAGGTCATAAAATCCCTTTAAAAAAAGCAAGAAAAACAATTGAATACCTTATATTTTAGTCGCTCCGGACTAGGGAGTCTCGGTTCGTCTGTATAGTCGACTTCGAATAAAAACGACGTGACCAGTTTGTCTCCGAAAACTGCCTGAAAGAAACGCACTCAATAAAAATCATATTTAAAAAAAGTTAAAAGTCGTCGTGGCCTAAACGTTAAAACGCCCGGCGCATTCGTATCAAGCGATACGACTGTGTGGCGTTCGAATCCCGCAGCCTGTACGAAATTTTCTAATGACTACTACTATAATTATGCCATCTTCACCAACAAGTAAGTACCTCGATTAAAACGTAAAATTTCAAACTAATATAGCTCATAAGTCTGAAGCCATTGAGACTATTATGACTGATGGCGTTTATGTTGTTCGGTAACCACCTAACACTAGACGGGCTGGCCACTAGATATCAAGTGTAGGTATAATCTATGCACTAGATCTTGCCCACGAAACTGTCGAAACAAAAATTAAGAATAGGTGATGAGGATAAAGTGGGACGATTAGAGTCAGTCGAATCAATTCGACTAAGTTTAAATTGAGATAACGATGAGTGGGTAAAATTAGAGAGGAGTCAAGAGTTGTTCTTGCGCGCAACATGCCATACTTGAGACATGGCCGTGGACGAGCTCACGGCCCACCGGGTGTTAAGTGGTCACTAGACCCATAGATATCAATTACGGCAATGCCACCCTTCCTTTTGAGACATTAGTTCTAAGTCTCTGTTTTTTTAGTACAACAGCTATCCCGCCCTTCAAATCGAAACGTATTACTGCTTCATGGGCAGAGTTAGGCAGGATGGTGGTACCCACCAGTGCGGGCTCACAAGAAGCACTACCACCAATATTGTGATGTCATTTTGGGTTTTTTTTATTGCCTTTGTAGGCAAACGGACGAGCATACGGCCCACCTGATGGTAAGTGGTCACCGTCGCTTATGGACGTCAGCAATGCTAGGGGCAGAGCCAAGCAGCTGCCTACCGTATGTCATAGCGCTCGGGAAGCATTGTGGAGGGTAGCTCATTCCAAAGCCGGATGGTGCGTGGCAAAAAAGATCTTTGGAAACGCACTGTCGATGAACGCAGCGGTTCCAGATAGCATTGATGAATTTGGGGCTGCTAAAACGGCGGAAGAAAGATCTTCCACCGAACGGATGATATTGCTTGGTAGACCGACGGTCCTAATGTTGTTGTTCGGAACTTGTATATATGCAAGCATATCTTGAAAATGTCGTAAGCGAGATTAAGGCATCTGTCAAATATCTTGTGTTCTGTGATGGCTACCGCCACATAATTCAATATTACTGACCTCAAATGTGCTGGCCATAACTTGTTGTTGCGGGAGACTGCAATGGTTCTCAATACTCAAAATCAGGGGGTACGGTGATGCAACGAACGCGCTCCTGATAATAAAAAAATGTGTGACAAAAACTCATTTGCAGCTAAATCTGCTTTTTTTTCTTTTTCCTACTTATAGCTAGTAACCTTGATGGGTTGTGATAGCTTCGTAGGACGTATAGATGAGCTCACGGGGCTCTAACCTGGGACGTTGCTAAAACCATTGCTATTGAAGTCGTCGTGGCCTAACGGATAAGACGTCCGGTGCATTCGTGTTGAGCGATGCACCGGTGTTCGAATCCCGCAGGCGGGTATCAATTTTTCTAATGAAATACGTACTCAACAAATGTTCACGATTGATTTCCACGGTGAAGGAATAACATCGTGTAATAAAAATGAAACCCGCAAAATTATAATTTGCGTAATTACTGGTGGTAGGACCTCTTGTGAGTCCGCACGGGTAGGCACCACCACCCTGCCTATTTCTGCCGTGAAGCAGTAATGCGTTTCGGTTTGAAGGGTGGGGCAGCCGTTGTAACTATAATAACTATAATTGAGACCTTAGAACTTATATCTCAAGGTGGGTGGCGCATTTACGTTGTAGATGTCTATGGGCTCCAGTAACCACTTAACACCAGGTGGGCTGTGAGCTCGTCCACTCATCTAAGCAATAAAAAAAAAAAAAAAAAAAAAAAAAAAAAAAAAAAAAAAAAAAAAAAAAAAAAAAAAAAAAAAAAAAAAAAAAAAAACCAGCCCTAGCAAGAGCATTGCTTCGCAGAATCTACCACCGGATCGGAATCGCGACTAAGAAGATCCGGCGAGAAACATACTGGGCTATGAGAAATCTGCTACTTATCTTGTTACTGGAACTGTTCTCGAAGACGAAGACAGAAGATTCTGGTGTTGATTGTTATAATATACGAATGTAACCGAAAATAAATATTGCATTAAAATTGGACATGCCCAAAAACCTTATGTTACTTTCATTCCAACAGAGATAAAGGCATAGCACTGAATTATCTTAATGGTATCTTCGTCCTTCAGAGTTCAATGCATGAATGGTTCGGTTGCAAACGTAGACTTGACGGTACCACGCCAAACCAAGATTAAGCACATAAATACATGGTTTATCAAGAGTCGGATACCTCGCAATAGTTTCAACAACTCGACGGAACTGAATTTTCGTCGTGAAAGTGTGGCCGTGGTAGATGACAGGGTTTCCATCGTCGCCGTCCCAGCAGTCCAGCTCGACGCAACGGCATCCCGTTAATAGCACCTGAAAAGAACGTAAAGATCATCTAACTTGGCATTTGATACAAATTCTTTTTATTTCTCCCGCTGGTAGAGAAGAAACGATTAGCGTGTGGCAGAGCGTTGGGGACCGTTACCTCCGAATGATAGCACATTGACCTGCATCTCTTATTAATACGTATTCATTAGCTTGGTATGTTTGTGTGCTACGAAGACTTTGAACGTAGTTTTAGTACAGTACAATAGTTTTTATAAATTCGCTCTAAAATCTAGACTGGTATTGACAGGATAAAAAAAAGAAATTCATTGTCAGGCGATTTGCTATTTAGGCATTTTTTAGTATTATTAATAAAAAACTATTTTAAATTACATGCATATATTACTATCCAGACCACGTTGATTCTGCTATTGTCTTTGATTTCATTTGTTTAAGTGAGAGTTAATTTTGTTGTAAATGGTTTGTGGTCAATGTGCTCTAATGCGAGTTTTTTAACGTTCTCGATAGCGTAAAAGTTAGCTCATATTTGTATGGAATGGGATCGTTTTCCTACGTTTGCCGCTAGGGGCACTGTTCCAACTGCATACAAAATTAGGTTCACTTTTACGCTATCGAGAACGTTAAAAACTCTCACTAGGCACACAGATGGACTGTGTGTACGAAGCAGGGATCATCTACCCGAACTGATGGTGTATGTAGAACGTATACATAATAGGGCATATTTATTGTGAATTTGGAAACATAATTACCCCCATTTTTTCCTCCTACCTAATGATAGCTTAAGGGGCTATTGCATCTACCAGTTACGAGAAAACTAATTCGAATGCAAATTTTTACAGCGAACTGATGCGAAATTGAGATTGCAATAATCACCTAATTACCTTATTATTATCGATACAGTTTTTGGACCGTATCAAGTGTACTTTTTTTAATTGGGAAGATGATCTCACTGTCTATCCAGCTATAAGTATTTACGGAGTGGTGTGATCAACAAGATGTTTAGCCAGCTTGACATACTAGAAAAGCCCCCCTTGGAATTAGTGTAGATTAATAATCTGCTAATAATTCTAGCATACACGATAGCACAAAAGACCCACTTCATAATGTAATCAACAATAAGGTTTATATTTTCACAAAAGGGTTTCCAATTATAATCAAAGAATGGAAAAAGAGATTAAAAGAGATTAGCTTCTTGTGAGTCTATGGCATTAAGTCCGCCTTTATGTCAATTATAGAAAAAAAAAAAAAAAAAAAAGAAAAATGTGGATAACAAATTCTGCTGTAATTAGTAAAGTTAACCAACTGATATGATATAAGCACTGTTATAAATTTAATTTCAAAAGCATAACGAAAGTCACAGATACACAAGTTTCAGCCCCTTGTACGCATGCGTAGATTTATTGATTTTTTATTAGTGATTCGTCTCTTCCACATGAATGAGCATCATATTTTTACTAGTTTACTGTTATTCAATCCTTCTTGGTTTGTGTAGGTAGTAGGTCGTGTTATTCAGCGATAGTCGATTTTAACATTTAGTCGATTTTTTTAATCAGTACATCACTTTTGCTTCGCACAGTGTACAGTAGACATTAAATTCAATAGACGCACGTCAAATCAAAGTTGTTTTCAAAACTTAAACATAACCTAAAATTATAGCCGCTTTATTACAATTCTCATAAAAATGAAGGAAGACAATGTTGATATTGATACTAAAAACGTTGTTAAAAACCGCGAGCTTCTCTATCGGATGATAATAAGGTAAATAAGCGATTATTATTATCTCAAATTTGCATCAGATGCCAATCTACATAATGTTTTGTAAGTACATATTTGCGTTCCCGAGATTAAAAAAAAAACTAATTTGGTCGGAAAGTGAAATTTAATTTATGTATGTACGTATTCGAAATATCTATGTGAAGTGTAATAACATAAAAGATAAGATCATTGACGGCACTCTAGCAATTGCTTAAATGTATAAACACCGCCAAAGTGGGTTATAATGTCTGATAATTTTTAAATTTGGCAGAACGACTTTGTGACAGCAAAAAAATCTCTTTTGTGATAAAAAATGTAATTCGCCTATTTTAAATTAAAGGCAAAAACTTAACTTGGATGCTTATTGTTTAAGGATTTTTCTGATTTGCCTTTTGATTGATTAAGTGGCACAAGTAGCCTTATATCATGGAATTTTACACCACGGTTTCACTCTAACACGCAAAGAAAAATTCCTAAAAGCAAAAAAAAAAATTCCATAAGAAATAATTTTGTATTAGATTATTTAGAAAATTAGATGCACTATGAACATACAATATATGGGAATAACTGAAATGTTACTGCTTATTTTTATGTATAATAGGTAAACCAATACATACAGGCCAATTTGAGATGTATCATTGAGAAAAATTTTACTCTTGAATTTTTTTCTTGTATTAGCTTCTAGTCTTATATAACACGGTTTAGAACTATATAGGCCTTGTAGGACGTATATAACTTGTTATATGAGCATTACGTGTATTTTCAGTGTTATAGATTTTCATTCTAACAAGCCAACCAGGTCATAGCAATGTTACTGTCGCTCATACACATTGTAAATGCCTTACTCTGTATGATGCCTGTAGTGTATTAGTGAGGGTACTTGTTCTTCTTTTAATAAAAGGATTACTAAGTACGGGTTGCATCAAGACAGACACACAATGAACTGATTTGTTACCCAACACATGTGTTTAAGTTCATTATTAAATAATAAAACATCATGATGCCAAAGGTCGAGTCTCAACTAAACTAAAAATATGCTATATCCCAAAAAATATATCTATTAATATTAAATTAAGATCAATTCTTCTTTGTCTCCACCTTATCCCATTAGGTGGGGTCGGTACATCGAATTTTTCTATTCCATTCTCTTCTATCAGTCGTCATCTCAACGCTCACTCCTCTCTCTCTCTCTCTCATATCGTCATTCACACCCTCCATCCATGTCTTGTTCAGTCGACATGGACAAAGTCAGTAAATTAAGGTCAATTAAAATTTATAATGTTGAATAATGAATATCAGAGCATCTAATGTTGACATATTGTGTTGTACTTATTAATCTTGATTACAATTTTAACATTGTCGATAACAATGTATATAGTGAAAACAAATAAGCTAGTATGTGTGCTCCATCAACAACAGTATGAAGAAATCTTTGGCCCCTGACCAATGTCACCTCAGTGATGCACACAAGTTTCCTCAAATTCAAGCCATACTAATTATAAGTAAAAAAATTGTGTATGACATAAATAAATTTGGACTAAGAACAAGCTGTCTTTCTTTAAGATTCTTCTCGGTGATTAAACCACATTCTAAATCGGTCATAACGTCACAGTAATATAAAAGCTCATATTAAATAAACAAAAAAAAGAAATATTTTTAAAGTTGCATCATGTAATTATCACATGTGGAAATTTCCTTGGGACCGCTTATCAGCTTTCTAAAATTACTACACTGGTTAGCTTTAAGCTTGACTTGCTTAATTTGAAATATGCTACATTTTAAAAAGACTAGACACATATAAGTAATACATTATTATATTTAATGATATAAATATACACTTGTATGTAAATACAAGTATTAACAATTTTTGTTGCATTCCTAGGTTGTATCTACCAGCCCTAATTTTGTTCCCATAATAGCATATAACTGGGTGAAGTACCTTCAGAATTACATTTGTACATGATGGCGGGTGGCCATCATACGACACAAGATATTTGACAGACGCCTGAATTGCGCTAATGACATTTTCAAGATAATCTTACATATATACAAGTTGCGAACAACAATATTCACCTCAAGGACCGGTCATCGTTCTCGCCGAACCCGTCGCTTGCGACGAAGGGCTCGACGAGTAAATTAACCCAGAGACACAGCCCACTGAGTTGCTCGCCGGATCTTCTCAGTGGGTCGCGTTCCCTATCCGGTGGTAGTTTATGCGAAGCTCGGCTCTTGCTAAGGTTCGTGTTAGCAACGTCGTCAGCCCCGTGAGCTTACCTACTAGTTAAGGTTACGCTGAAATAGCCTTTCATGGCTCTCAGCTTAGGTAGGAGAAAAAAAACAACATTCAGACCATCAGCTTACCCAGAAGTCATATTGTCCTTTGTGTTTATCCCAGTGCCGATAACCAGTTCTACTTATGAAAGCTTGTATGTTCTTTTACAGCCAATTGTACTATGACGGCTACCAGCCCATAGCTGCGACGTTGGCAGCAGCCGTACACGCTGACCCTCCGTGTCCTCCCAGCGACAGGTATCGATAAAATAATCAGTCTACAGTTACTAACAGTCTAAAATAGACAGGACCTAGCTGCCTCATATACAACATCTTCTTCTTTATTGTTCTCTCACTGCTAAGGAATTTTTCTTTATTGCTTAGATGGGTGGACGAGCTCACAGCACACCTGGTGTTAAGCGGTTACTGGAGCCCATAGACATCTACAGCGTAAATGCGCCACCTACCTTGAGATATAAGTTCTAAGGTCTCAAGTATAGTTATAACGGCTGCCCCACCCTTCAAACCGAAACGCATTACTGCTTCACGGCAGAAATAAGCAGGGCGGTGGTACCTACCCGCGCGGACTCACAAGAGGTCCTATCATCAGCGACCACATGTTTTCTTTTCTCTTCTCCATATTGTTCGGTCATGGGTGGCATGGACCGCGCGGTATTAGACTACCACCAACCTCTCTCTTAACCAGATCTGACCATCGGTCTGGTGTTATGCCCACGGCGCGCTTGCCTTCTATGCGGGCTAAAATTAAGATATTCTCTAATTCATGTCTGGGAGACTTCATGATGTGTCCCAAGAAGCTCATAACACATTCTTGGCAGATGGCAGAGAGCCTTACATAGTTACAGTAGGCGCGCGAGTTCATGTCCATCCTGAGGAATGCGGTAGTGCTGTGACCTAGTTAATTATGGTGATGTCGATAATAACTACCGATTTAGTCAACAGCTGTTAATTTGGTTTAATCTAACTAGGTCATTTTGTAAATCTATACATAATTGGAGTGTCTCCAATTTTATTTATTTATATAGAAGATTTGGGGCTGATGAATCAAGCGTGTTTTATTGCAGGTTGCTCAATGTCATGATGGTGGGCCTACAGCATGAGCCAGACAGGAAAGATAGGCTGGCTGCATCGAATGCTGCCGAGCATCTTTTGGGCACAACCGGTTTTGGTGAGTTTTTTTTTACTATTGCTGTCGAAGGCCTCCTAAATTAGTGCTTTCTCCTTTAGGTGCTTCATTAGGTGCTTCATTGCTACTGCAGCAGTTAGTCATTACACACACATTATGGTGGTAGGACCTCTTGTGAGTCCGCACGGGTAGGTACCACCGCCCTGCCTATTTCTGCCGTGAAGCAGTAATGCGTTTCGGCTTGAAGGGTGGGGCAGCCGTTGTGACTATACTTGATACCTTAAAACTTATCTCAAGGTGGGTGGCACATTGAAGTTATAGATGTCTATGGGCCCCGGTAACCAATTAACATCAGGTGGGCCGTGAGCTCGTCCACCCATCTAACCAATAAAAAAAAAATCCTGATTATGGCTTTTCGAACTTCCAAAGACTTGGAGTACGAAATGGACGCTTCCTCCCTGGCCCCTGAGCCGGCCACGTATGAGACGGCATACGTGACTTCGCACAAGATGTCTTGCCGGGCTGGAGCCTTCAGCCACTGCGGACAGCTGGTGGCCACTGGCAGTGTCGATGCCAGTATCAAGGTGAGACTCTGAAAGGCGCTTAACGACTTACAGACAAACTTGGATCTTGGTTCATGATATATACAGTCAAACCTGGATAAGAGAGAGTTCAAGGGAGCACAATCTCATTCTCGTTTAAAGAGGTTTCTCACTAACCCGAGTTTCTCGCTAATGCTCCCTCTGAATTTTATTTCGCGGTTTACGGATTCAAACGCATTCACTACTTTAATTTTCCGTTTTGACATGATGCAGAACAGAACTTTTCTTTGCAATTGATTAACGATAAACTGAGTAAGTCCGACAAACAGGACGGTACACAGGCACACGTGTCCATTCGAAAAGAAAGCGATAAAATAACAACGTTATTTAGTTCCACGAAATAGAATAGGTTCAATATTGACGAGAAAACAATTCAAAAAATATGGTAGAAAGTTCCACAAAAGTTAACAATGAGTCATAAAATAACAGATGTTAAACTTGTAATTTGTTTTTTCATTTGTTCCTCCTAAATCCATCCTCCTCGACTCTCGCCTATAGAGGTATAGATAAGTAGCAGTCTCACTTACGGAGGTCCATGAGGGAAAAACGACTCTCTCTTACAGAGGTTTCTGTTTCTCTCTAATAGAGGTTTTGGGAGCTTAAAATGACGGGTCCTGGCTATTACTCTCACTTATAGAGTTTTCTCACTTATCCAGTTCTCACTTATCCAGGTTTGACTGTATATATAATAAATACCATATCATTTGCAAGTATTTAAAGTAAGAAAAAATTAACGCTGTCCTAATCGATTATAATAAATAAATATCTGAAATGGTAGTGCAAGGTAGAGGGGGTCGACCGAAGAAGACATGGATGGAGTGTGTGAATGACGATATGAGAGAGAGAGAGGAGTGAGTGTTGAGTTGACGGCTTATAGAAGAGAATGGAAGAGAAAAAATTGCTGTGCCGACTCCACCTAGTGGGATAAGGTGGAGACAAAGAAGAAAAAGAAGAAATAAAAAAAAAATTGCCAATATAATTTAATCAAAAGACTAAGTATAAGTACAGTACAGTATTTGCCTTTTTGACTAATTTTTCAATCATAATTGTGTTTTGATGTGCAAAAAAAAGAATGCCGTCTCTCTTTCTCCTTCTCTCTCACTCTCTGTCTCTCTCTTAATTTTTTTTTACAATCTTATTCTAAATCCACAATTTGTATATAACTATGCGCTAGCGACTTACTTGCGTGGACCTATGTGTGCTCACGGTTTTTTTTTATAATATCTTGCAACATAATCCCAACGCAATTTAGAAAATCAGTGGCGCCATCTATGGAGCGTCACGGTAAACCTTAAAAACCTCTTTTATTTATTTTATTGCCCTTTTGGGCAGAAGAACATACGGCCCACCTGATGGCGAGTGGTTACCGTCGCCCATGGACTTCAGTGATGCCAGGGGCAGAGCCTGGCCGCCGCCTACCGTTAAACTTTAATACTCCGTATTAAAGGAGGGTGAAGATCTGAAACCCTAACCTATAGATGCAGGCCACTGAGTTTCTCGCCGGATCTTCTCAGTGGGGCGCGTTTCCGATCCGGTGGTGGATTCTGCGAAGTACTACTCTGACTAGTGCTAGTGTTAGCATGCTCTTTCAGGTTGAGCCCGTGAGCTCACCTACCCGCGCGTAGCTGAAATAGTCCCTTAGGTTACCAACGAACAGGTATCGAAACAAAAATATCCGATACTCATAGACTTGGTTAAAGAGATGGATTCTGAATTCTATTGGCGTCATTTTACCAGATTTTAGATGTGGAGAGGATGCTCGCGAAATCAGCTCCCGAGGAGGTGGAGCAAGGGAGGGAGCAACAGGGGCATCCCGTCATCAGAACCCTGTGAGTAATGGGCTTTCAATTCAAGGCTTAATCGTCATCAGAACCCTGTGAGTAATGGGCTTTCAATTCAAGGCTCAATCGTCATCGGAACCCTGTGAGCAATGAATGGGCTTTCAATTCAAGGCTTAATCGGCATCAGAACCCTGTGAGTAATGGGTCGGGTTTCAAGGCTCAATCGTATCTTAGATACTATCGGCGCTTTCTTCAAGTACTCAAAAGTCAGGGGAGCTTACTGAGGAAAGCTGATGGCGATGTTACTAACTTAGACGATGAGGCAATTATAGCTGTACCTTAAAGCGGCCTTGCTAAGAGCCACTTAAAGTCTAACGTGCCGATTTCCATTTTTCCTATAAAACTAAAATTCTGAAGGCTCAACAGAAATATTGAGGAGTCAGTCTCAAAGCTGCGTCCCCGAAACCACGATTGGCGCGCGATATTGTTAGATTAAGGTCGCCATAAGAACAATCATGACTAGGAGATTCAACCCGCAATATTATAATTTGCGTAATTACTGGTGGTAGGACCTCTTGTAAGTCCGCGCGGGTAAGTACCACCACCCCGCCTATTCCTGCCGTGAATCAGTAATGCGTTTCGGTTTGAAGGGCGGGGCAGCCGTTGTAACTACACTGAGACCTTAGAGATTATATCTCAAGGTGGGTGGCGCATTTACGTTATAGATCTCTAGAGGCTCCAGTAACCACTTAACACCAGGTGGGCTGTGAGCTTGTCCACCCATCTAAGCAATATATATTTTTACGCAGATACGACCACACTGATGAAATTACAGCGCTCGATTTTCATCCCCGAGAACAGATCTTAGTGTCGGCATCAAGGGATAACTGCATCAAGCTCTTCGACATCACCAAAGCATCAGCGAAGAAGGCCTTTAAATCAATTACGGTATGCATCGAGAGTTCTACACTACACTACTACAGACGCAGTCTTCTGCAGCTCTGTACTGATCCCGAGCTCTTCTCGTATACAAACAGACACAGATCCGACCTACATCTAGCCTCTAGTCCTATACTACACTACTACAGACACAGTCCTCTGCAGCTCTGTACTGATCCCGAGCTCTTCTCGTATACAAACAGACACAGATCCGACCTACATCTAGCCTCTAGTCCTATACTACACTACTACAGACACAGTCCTCTGCAGCTCTGTACTGATCCCGAGCTCTTCTCGTACACAAACAGACACAGATCCGACCTACATCTAGCCTCTAGTCCTATACTACACTACTACAGACACAGTCCTCTGCAGCTCTGTACTGATCCCGAGCTCTTCTCGTATACAAACAGACACAGATCCGACCTACATCTAGCCTCTAGTCCTATACTACACTACTACAGACACAGTCCTCTGCAGCTCTGTACTGATCCCGAGCTCTTCTCGTATACAAACAGACACAGATCCGACCTACATCTAGCCTCTAGTCCTATACTACACTACTACAGACACAGTCCTCTGCAGCTCTGTACTGATCCCGAGCTCTTCTCGTACACAAACAGACACAGATCCGACCTACATCTAGCCTCGAGTCCTATACTACACGTTGGTTGGAACCTCTGGGTCTGCGGAGGGACTTTGGTTCCCTCTGCATTTTGTACATGGAACATCCGTGGGGAGTGCTCTGAGGAATTCTTCGAGATGATACCATCGTTTTTACCATCGCACCGCCAGCCACCGGCGTAGAGTTCATCCATACTATCTGGAGCCACAGTGCGTTTCCAGAGATATTTTTGCCACGTACCATCCGGCTTTGGAATGAGCTCCCCTCCACGGTGTTTCCCGAGCGCTATGACATGTCCTTCTTCAAACGAGGCTTGTGGAGAGTATGAAGCGATAGGCAGCGGCTTGGCTCTGCCCCTGGTATTGCTGAAGTCCATGGGCGAAGGTAACCACTCACCATCAGGTGGGCCGTATGCTCGTCTGCCTACAACGACTACTGTAGACACAGTCCTCTGACCCTAGGACGCTGAACCAGTACTGTGCGTGGCCTTTCATCCCCTCGGAGATCACATCATAGCCTCGACGACACATCCGGTTATCCGGTTATATGACGTCACTACGAGTCAATGCTTCGTCTGCCCTATACCATCTCATCATCACAAGAAACACGTCAATTCTATTAAGTGAGTATAAAATTTTAAATGCGCACATCTGTCTGTTCGTCATTCGATTTTTTTTACAGTTTTGTATGGATAATGTCGTCACTTAATAGTTAGGTCTCTGACTGCATAGAATTCTGGTTGCATCGTCACAATAAATAGTTGTTTTTAATACGCTTTTAATAGCATCAGACGTATGTTTGTAACGGAATCTTTGAACATGATTTTGACCCTCTTCAAAACGTTGGATTAACTCGAAATTTGGCGTACTTATTAAGAGCCGATGACAATTCAAAATATAAAAAAAAAAATTAAAAAATTTAAATTCAAATAAAAAATGAAAAATAAATAATAGTTTAAAAAAATTAACAAAATACGCTTTTATAGAAAATCCAACAAACAAATAGATTTTTTTTTAATAAATTTGAATTAAAAATAGTTTAAGAAAAAATGATTTTATTGTAAAACAAGCGTGGGGTGCATGGTATCAGTAGTTATCAATATTTTATGATCAGATCGATACTAATATTATAAAGAGGAAAGATTTGTTTGTTTGTTTGTTTCGAATAGGCTCCGAAACTACTGGACCGATTTGAAAAATTATTTTTCCATTAGAAGCCGACATTGTCCATGACGAACATAAGCTACTTTTTAAAAAAAAAAATTTTTTTTTTTTTTGGTATCATGTGTGTTTTAATGTTTCCGAAGCGAAGCGAGGGCGGGTCGCTAGTATTTTATAATTTTGGGGAAAAAAAAAGTTTTTTTTTGTTGTTGGGTAAATCCAAAAAAAATTCCTTTACAACTTTGTTCTGTTACGTTACTTTACGTAAATTACGTTGTGAACTTTTTGGCATCTAATTTTGGACTAATGGCATCCCAATGACATGGGATTATAATGCAAATTGGACTATTTTAAGTGAAGTCTAGTAAATGTGAGTGTTATACAGTTTTTCTCATAACCCAAGTCTCCTCAGGAAAGGGATATGGAGCTTTTATTGTGCTTTCTCTACAGATTCTCGCCTAACGGTAAGTATTTTGCGAGCGGCAGCGCTGACGGCTCCATAAAGCTGTGGGACACCGTGTCCAATAGATGTTTCAACACGTTCACGAACGCTCACGAGGGATACGAGGTCTGCTCGGTCGCTTTCACGAAGAACAGCAAGGTGAGCTCGAATTGTGAACGCAGATCCGGTGATCCATAACTAGAGGTCGGAGTAGGTAGACTGATTTAAGGTCGTTGACTTCAAACGTAGAGGATAATATGGATATGCCTCCAAAATACTGGAACTTCATATTTACTTATTGTGATATGTATTTGTCCGGAATTATGAAATTAGCATGTATCTGTGTTTAAGGTGAAAAACGTACTAATAATATTAATCAACGCTACCAGTGCTAGCTAATGGTGAAAGAAATCAGTATTTTATTTTATACAAAAACGCCTTGGAATAGTTACACCGTATTTTGTCCCTTTCTGTTGAATTAGAAATGATGCTTGTCAGTATGAGACAAAACTTAGACAGGGATTTTTTTTTACTTTATCTCATAAATATAGAAATTGTATCCGATGAGGATTGAAAATATTTTTTTTCAATTTTAAAAAATAATCGTTATGGTTAAAATGGCATGTCCATATTATAATATCTTGACGCAAGTATAAAAAACAATCTACCTACTCCGACCACTGTCATAGAGAATTATAACATTTTTGCAAAAAAAATATAACGCGCAATGTAATATGTTCAATTGACGCGCGGTCAATGAACTCTGACGGAACGTTGACTACCCACAATTATTGTGGGTACGCGAAAAATGCTCACTAAAATGTTACTATTTATTTATGTTTCTTTGTTTATAAAAAAAAAAAAAACCAAAAGTCAGATTTAACAGAACACCTAAATATTATGTATAAAAAAGAGAGAGATTCAAACATGAAGTCTGCTCTGGTCTCTTCTAGAGAACATCTGGCAAAGAAAACAGATTTAACTGAAAAAGCTTCTCAATAGCCAATCTCTCGCGTGTTCCGTTCAATTTTACTTCGCGGACATTTCTTTAAATAGCCCGTAGTCTTAAAGAATCTTACTAACCGAGAGGAATCGTGAGATGCAGAGATTACGTTTGCGTCTGTATAGCTCTCGACGAAACGCCTTCAGCTATGAGATTGATCGTGCGAATTGTTGCTACCCATTTTCGATGTGATTTATTTCTTTGGGCGTCCATCAAAGTGTAATGGCTGTACCTTCGAGCCTGTTGTTTATAGTATCTGCTGACTTCTGGGATGGATTCCTCGATAAAACTGTGGGAACTGGCCAGCAGCAGATGCCTGATCCAATACACGGGAGCCGGAACGACCGGTAATAATCCTAATCTATACTAATATATAAATCTTACAGATGTTCCTTTATAACTACTGAACCGTGCATCCGATTGACTTGAAACTTTGCATCCATGTAGAAAATACATATACTTAATGGATAGGCTAATATTTATATGAGTGTTGGACTCCCTACACCAGTTGCGGGGGCGTTAAGGATGAGAATCTTTGTGAGAAATAATAATGTTAATTTTAAATGCCCAGCGAAGCGGACGGGTACAGCTAGTAATGTTACAAACGCGAAAGTTTGTAAGAACGTATGGATGTATGTTTGTTACTCTTTGACGCAAAAACTACTGAACGGATTTTGATGAAACTTTACAATAATATAGCTTACACATCAGAATAATTTAATAAGCTGTAATTAATAAAGATGTAGTGAGAATTACCCAAAATATAACGATAAGTGTCAAGTAAGTGGGGAAAAAATTCGCCATCTTATTTTCATAATCAATAACAAGTTAAAAGATAGTGGGAGGATCCGAAACGACTGCTTACCATTCGGTCCGCAGGTTCTGGAATGTTAAAACCGGCAAAAAAAAATGTTTTAGTAATTTAGCATAATTTTTTGTGGGTCTCGTGTGGATAGACCTGACTGTCGTTTCTTTGGTGGTGCAGTGGTACAATTCAGTATTCGACCTCATGTCTCAAGGCGGGTGGGGAGACGCACAAATGTGTCTTTTACGTTATTCAGGCAAACAGGACCACTACGCCCAGGCCGTGTTCAATCACACCGAGGACTACGTGCTCTTCCCTGACGAGGTGACGACCTCGCTCTGCACTTGGCAGTCGAGGAGCGCCAGCAGGTGCCAGCTGATGTCGCTGGGTCACAACGGGACTGTCAGGTGAGGGTCCAGAGCCGCTAGCGACATGCCGTCTCACCTCCAGACACTTGGTCAATTTTTGAATCCATTAGCTGATGAAAACTGAACTATGATGCCCATTTTGAGGTTGCGAGGATGATCTTTGGTCTTATTGTGACTAGAAATCAGGTGGGATGTTTAATTTGGAAGTAGGCAAGCAGTTTTATTGCTGTCCATGGTCACAGGGGCTGGTGGTGAACGGTTACCGTCTTTGACGCGGTGGTGCTCGCTTGAAGGTGATATCTCAGTAAGCCCTGTGGGGGGCAGTTCGTTTAAGGCATATGGATGAATGAAGAGGTTCCTGGTTATACGGATAATAAATGATTAAGGAACGTCTCAATATCGGAGCACTCTATTAACTCATCACTTAGGTACTGGGGAGGGATCTTGGCTTGAATCCCTAAGGGATCCAGAGTAAACTTGTAAAATTCAGCCAAGATACCAGCTTAGTGCTCTCACTGAACATTGACAGTGGAGAGGACCTCGACTTGAAGAGGTGGAATCCATGCATCACATGTGATGGCTTATCAAGAACAAGAATTGGTGTCTTGGCCCCACAGCCTTCATGCCAACGATATTTGGAAAAATATCCTTTTCAAGTATTTTTTTATTGCCTAGATGGGTGGACGTGCTCGCAACCCACATGGTGTTAAGTGTTTACAGGAGCCCATAGACATCTACGCCGTAAAGGCGCCACCCACCTTGAGATATAAGTTCTAAGGTCTCAAGTATAGTTACAACGGCTGCCCCACCCTTCAAACCGAAACGCATTCACGGCAGAAATAGGCAGGGTGGTGGTATTTACCCGCGCGGACTCACAAGAGGGCCCACCACCAGTAAAAAGTGTCGGGCGTATCGTCCTCTCTGCCCCCCAAGATCCTAAGTCTGAAGCAGGATTCGTTGCCCACAGGTACATAGTACATTCCGGGACCGCACCAGCTTTCCTGACCTGCAGCGACGACTACAGAGCCAGGTTTTGGTACAGGAGGAACACTCATTAGAGTTCCTAATCGTTTATGGTCACCGTCGACTGGCGAGCAGGTGGGGATCTGAGAGTGAGTGGTCGCTGTTGCTCATAGATACTTGGGGCAGAGTTGCTGACTACTGATCAGTACTCTCTACAAGCCTCGTTTGAAGGAGGACATGTCATAGCGCTCGGGAAACATTGTGGAGGGGAGCTCATTCCGGAGCCGGATGGTACGTGCTGGAAAGTATCTTTGGAAACGCACTGTAGATCAACGCAATGGTTCTTGGTGATATGAACGAATCCTGTTCTGCTGGCGGGATGCGCGATGGTAAAAACGTGATGATGGATGATGGGATCATCTCAAAGAATTCTTCAGAGTCCCTACCTTCCTTGCAGCTCGAAATATCTTGGACAATTAGTGATAAGCACGAAACAATAATAAAGAAATGTGTTTTTAAATTTGAAGGTAGTTTTAGTTCGTAACAGTTCGTTGACCCCGAGTTTAGTTTTTTAATTACGTATTGGAATTTAATGTGAATGCTTTTTTGTCATACCATGCTTATTGTTTTTTTTTTCGCTTAAATGGGTGGACGAGCTCATGGCCCACCTGGTGTAAAGTGGTTACCGCGGTCCATAGATACAACGTAAATGCCGCCACTCACCTCGAGACATGAGTTCTAAGGTCTCAGCTATTACAGTCCAACGGCTGCCCCACCCTTCAAACCGAAATGCATTATTGCTTCACGGCAGAAATAGGCAGGGCGGTGGCACCTATCAATAATGAATACAGAGTAGCGCTGATGTCGCTCTCTGGTCCGCGAAATGCTAGTCGATTCGTCTGAGTGTGACGTCACGGATCGACTGACGTCACGGATCGGCTGCCCACTCGTATTTATTATACCGGATATGCTCGTCTTAATGTGGGTGTAATCCAAACTATTAAGCTTTGTGCGAAACTACAGCCAAATTCGTGGAATTATTTTTGAGTGACAAACATATTTCAGTACCTATATACTGCTCATATATAGATAGGATTTGGTGTCTCAAATCACGTGATATCCATGGCCTTCAATAGCTATTGCACTCAAAAAAGGTCGTCAACTCGTTCGCCTATTATGAAAAATGTATATACAACTTTTCAATTGCTTACTATGTGGTAGAAAACAGGTCTAGAATTTGAATAGGTCTTGGGAATTTTATCCCCGTCTCCCTTCCGCAAAACGTTACGAGGAGTGTGCGAAAGAGACAAGCTCAGTTGGCTATGAAAATACCCGCAAAATTCAGATTTAAACTTCCCATAAAAATTAAGGAGATCTGTTATCTATGTTTGTTTGTTTATTTACACATTTATTGTGTCATATGAAAATGTGGTTAAATGAAAAAAAGCGTAAAAGCTAATTTGATATATTGCTATTTTTTTATAATTCAATTATAAAAATATCATGACAATACTAGAGATGGCGTGATATGAAAATATTGCTTATGGATCTTTTTGTCAGGGAGGATACAGGGGAATACGTTTGTATGGGCAAGTTAGTAACCCGAATCTACTTTTGAGAACTCTTTTGTGACTAGAGTTATTTGATTGAAGCATAATTTTAGATTATAATAAATAATTTCTTTAATAAAACTGTAATTGTTTTATTTAACCACCTTCTTTTAAATATTGGAGAAATCTCTGTTTTTTGCTAATGACAATTACAAGATGACAAGATAACTTGCTATTGACATGTATGTCGTGGAATGTCAAATGCGAACCGCCTTTGGTTCGGAAATGGAGGCTGGCAACACTGCGAGTCGAAATAAAATGTAAAATCCATAGACCTATATAGTAGGGACACGACATATTGTTCTATACGTACAATTGCTTATATAAATAGCACCCATTTTGAAGGCACATACATAAACATATATCTATCTCGTTCTTACTCAGCACTTTAACTCGCAGGAAAACAATATAACAGTATTTCAGTGCGTACATAAAATGAAACATGAATATACGTAAATATCTCCGTCTCCGTCTAATGAGGCCGAAAATCCGCCATGTTTAGCGCGCCAAATGTCATTGTCACGTCAGTTCGGCCGTCTGTTTTGGGTTGTACATTATTTATTGACTTTGATATCGATTTAATATGATTGATTATATAAAATTTCATAATTTATCATGCTTAAAACATACAAAAATAATAATTAAAACGTATTTTATAGGATCTCAAGAAAGTCGATGCCCTAAAACTATTATCTATATGTATTTAAATTCATTATGGAGCCCTCATCCGAAAAATCCATTTTTCGGTCGGAATCTATTGATCATGACACTAATCATAAATACCACTTTAAAATATGTCATCAAAACATATTTAGACATTCTGTTTAGATATTTCGGGAAAAAGGCTACCGACAAAATCTCTTCGGAACCATTTAAATAAAATAGTTTTATTCCGCAGTGAGTAAAACACTATTGTAAATTTGTTAAATATTTAATAATTAAGTGATTTTAGAGAGGAAGTCACAAGGAATGACGTTTGTAATTAATGAATAAATGTTCTGTAGGTGTTTTTTTTTATCACGCGGTCCTTTGATAACTTTAAAATTTGAATCACTCTCAAGTGGAGCCACTGCGGTCATCCACAGTGCGTTTCCAGAGATCTTTTTTGCCACGTACCATCCGGCTATGGAATGAGCTCCCCTCCACGGTGTTTCCCGAGAGCTATGACATGTCCTTCTTCAAACGAGGCCTGTGGAGAGTATTAAGCGGTAGGCAGCGGCTTGGTTCTGCCCCTGGCATTGCTGAAGTCCATGGGCAACGGTAACCACTCACCATCAGGTGGGCCGTATGCTCGTCTGCCTACAAGGGCAATAAAAAAAAAAAAAAAGTGATAGTGATTCAAATGTTGCGGCGCACCCTTCTTGAGGTGCGCTGCGGTAGTGTGTTACGGACTTTAGAGTCAGCAAAACAATTAAAATAGATTGTAATAGTCTAAGAAAAACACGTACTCAAAATACGATAACATTTAGCATGCTAGAAATGGGCAGATGGCACTGTACTACGCAATATCTTTATGTTTTGCGGCAAACGACAACTTTATAAAATCAGTGTAGTTAATTTTAAAAATCGTCATATCGTTTACCTGGCAAAGAAGCACGAACTCGTCTTAGATTTCACATAATATCTAAATCACATCATCTTTGCACATAACAATATACTTACTTCCTATTAAAGTATAAATTCTACAAATAATTAATACTCAACAATATTTAAAATAAAATGAGCCAAGAACGTTTATCGATAAAACCTACTAACATTAAAATCTTTTGTACAGCACTAAACCCGCCATGTTTTGTGGCCAGATGACGTCACAGTGGCACGAATTTTTTGTTGACGTTTCATTTCCATAAGTTTCATACTTCAATGGTAAAATCTTTTGTTGTTATCCTTTCGTGATCCTACCCTGGATACTAGGTTAGGTCAAAATGACATTGAAACTTCATCGATTCTACATGCGTGTGCAAATCCATACTAATATTATAAATGCGAAAGTAACTCTGTCTGTCTGTCTGTCTGTCTGTTCCTCTTTCACGCCTAAACGGCTGAACGGATTTTGATGAAATTTGGTATGGTGATAGATGATAACCTAGAAATGGTCATAGGCTATAAATAATCACGCCATCGTTCTTAGGGGGTAGGCAGTAGGCAGATAACTAAATTGAGTTAGTGATTTTTAGTCGTTTTTGTTGGGACTTTTGCTCTTTCACGTATAAAAGGCTGAACAGATCTTGATGAAATTTAGTAAGGTAATAGATGGTTACCTAAAAACGGATATAAGATCAAAATGATCACGTCATAGTACTTAGGGGGTAGGAAGTAGGCAGAAAACTGAATTGAGTTAGTGATTTTTTTATGGTTTTTGGTGGGAGTTTTGCTCTATCATGCCTAAACGGCTGAACGGATTTTGATGAAATTTAGTTAGGTGATAGATAGTAACCTAGAAAAGGATATGGGCTATTAATATTCATGCTATCGTACTTAAGGCGTAGGCAGTAGGCAGAAAACTAATTAAGTTAGTGATTTTTAATAGTTTGGTTTAAAAGTTTACCTCATTCACGCCTTAACGTCTGAACGGATTTTTATAAGACTTGGTTAATATAAAGATAGGATCCTAGGCACGGACACAGGCTACTTCTTACGGCGGGAAAATACCTCATTCCCGCGGAAATCTAGCGTGATCGTGTCAAGAAGCGAATGACGCCATAGCTACTGAAATGATTTTGATGTTTTTTTTTTTAAATGAGTGTTACTAAGACTTAAAGTTAGTATTTGATCACTTTTCTAACTTAGAGGGTCGGTAGGCGCCATAATTTAGGGAATTTATTATAAAATTTTGATGCATCTGTCTTTATTTAACAGTTTTACTTGGATCGAAACTTAGCGACATACCATCACACTACTTAACTTATAGGGTAGGAAGGTACCAAAATTCAGGCTACTTTTTACTTCGGGAAAATATCTCATTCCCACAGGAACCTATACACAGCTACCTATCTACAACATTAAAACTCTGTCTAGAATCACATTACGCCATAGCTATTGATCTGATTTGTATACGATTTTTTATTCAACTGACTGTTAAATTACATACAGATAAAATCTAATTACCTACACCACAGAATTAATATAGTACTACATAACTAGCTACGCTTTAAACTTGAGGAGGTAATTAGATAGACATTTATACGAACTTTATGCTCAGTAATCAATCATAGTGATAAGTTAATACTCATTTTAGACAAAGAAACGGATAGGTAATCAGTTCATCACCGAAATTATAACACCTACACTTAGTTTGTTTACTATTCAACGAGGGAAAATAATTCAATATAACGCAAACCTTCAAATCATACGTCGTCGTAGTGCATAGTTGTTTACATAGACCTATATAATAGGGACACGACATATTGTTCTATACGTACAATTGCTTATATAAATAGCACCCATTTTGAAGGCACATACATAAACATATATCTATCTCGTTCTTACTCAGCACTTTAACTCGCAGGAAAACAAGATAACAGTATTTCAGTGCGTACATAAAATGAAACATGAATATACGTAAATATCTCCGTCTCCGTCTAATGAGGCCGAAAATCCGCCATGTTTAGCGCGCCAAATGTCATTGTCACGTCAGTTCGGCCGTCTGTTTTGGGTTGTACATTATTTATTGACTATGATATCGATTTAATATGATTGATTATATAAAATTTCATAATTTATCATGCTTAAAACATACAAAAATAATAATTAAAACGTATTTTATAGGATCTCAAGAAAGTCGATGTCCTAAAACTATTATCTATATGTATTTAAATTCATTATGGAGTCCTCATCCGAAAAATCCATTTTTCGGTCGGAATCTATTGATCATGACACTAATCATAAATACCACTTTAAAATATGTCATCAAAACATATTTAGACATTCTGTTTAGATATTTCGGGAAAAAGGCTACCGACAAAATCTCTTCGGAACTATTTAAATAAAATAGTTTTATTCCGCAGTGAGTAAAACACTATTGTAAATTCGTTAAATATTTATTAATTAAGTGATTTTAGAGAGGAAGTCACAAGGAATAACTTTGTAATTTCATTAACGAATAAATGTTCTGTAGGTGTTTTTTGTTATCAGGCGGTCCCTTGATAAGTTTAAAATTTGAATCACTCTCAAGCGAAAGTGATTCAAATGGTGTGGCGCACCTTCCTTGGGGTGCGCTGCGGTAGTATGTTACGGACTTTAGAGTCAGCAAAACAATTAAAATAGATTGTAATAGTCTAAGAAAAACACGTACTCAAAATACGATAACATTTAGCATACTAGAAATGGGCTGATGGCTTTGAACTACGCCATATCTTTATGTTTTGCGCCAAACGACAACTTTATAAAATCAGTGTAGCAACTTTTAAAAATCATCATATCGTTTACTTGGCAAATTCGAAGGACGAACTTGTCTTAGATTTCACCCATCTAAATCATATCATATTTGCACATAGCAATATACCTACTTACTTCCCATTAAAGTATAAATTCTACAAATAAATAATACTAAACAATATTTAAAATAAAATGAGCCAAGAACGTTTATCGATAAAACCTGATAACATTGAAATCTTTTGTACAGCACTAAAGCCGCCATGTTTTGTGGCCAGATGACGTCACAGTGGCACGAAATTTTGGTTGACGTTTCATTTCCATAGGTTTCCTACTTCATTGGTTGTTTAGGTTCAATACGTTATTGATTGATTTAGATATTTAGGTTATAAGTAAAAAGGTTTGCTTTATCGAAGTTTTTATAAAAAATTGTCTTACGTTGTAGTTTTTAAAACTACCGATTTTAAAAATCTTTAATTATTGTTTTATTGTTTTCGATATGCCACGCAAACGTAAATCCAATCTAAGCCGTAGTTCTAGCAGAGCTCGAACTGCAAAAGTTGCTAGAAGCCAAGAATCTGAAGAGCAGACTCAGACGCGTCAGATGTTAGATTCTCAGCGTCATGCGACTCAAAGAGCTTCTGAGACCTATACGCAGACTCAAGCCCGTAGGACCTTAGATGCTGAGCGCCACGCATCTCAAAGGGCCTCTGAGACGTTTACACAGACTCAAGCCCGTCAGGCCCTAGATGCTGAACGCCACGCATCTCAAAGAGCCTCTGAGACGTTTACGCAGACTGAGACCCGTCAGGCCCTGGATGCTGAACGCCACGCATCTCAAAGGGCCTCTGAGACCTATACGCAGACTCAAGCCCGACAAACCTTAGATGCTGAGCGCCACGCATTTCAAAGGGCCTCTGAGACGTTTACGCAGACTCAGGCCCGTCAGACCCTGGATGCTGAACGCCATGCATCTCAAAGAGCTGCTGAGACAGTGGAACAGACTCAGACACGTCGAGTTTTAGATGCCGAACGTCACGCGCAATTGATTGCGGCAGAGACTGACGAAGATTCACAAAGACGACGTCTTTTAAATGCTGAACGGCAGGCAGAAAGAAGACGTACGTTTTCAATGAGTACGTGGGAGGCATTTAATGGTGCCGCTTTTGAGTATGACCCTTTGATCGACTATGTTAATCACCGATTGGTTATCATTGGGAGAATGGATAAAAAATGCAGATATTGTGAAGCACTGAAATGGAAAGAAGAAACTCCAGGTATGTGCTGTTCTGGTGGAAAGGTTAAAATTCCATTACTTGGCGAGCCAGAGGAACCTCTTAAATCTTTACTTTTATACGACAGTAACGAATCGCGCCGGTTTTTAAGCAGGATTAGAAAGTATAATTCTTGCTTTCAGATGACGTCATTTGGTGTAGATAAGGACCTCCTTAAAAGTAAGTGAAAAAAGTAGGTGAAAATCCAGGCATTACGACCTCGTAATGCCTGGATTTTCACCTACTTTTACCATCCAAGGACAGGTGTATCACAGGATTGGTTCCTTACTTCCCGCAAATAATGAACAACCAAAGTTTTTGCAACTTTATTTCATGGGCGATGAAAAAAACGAAGCTGATCGCAGGTGTCAAAATATACAAGGAATCGAAAGGGATACTGTTTTAAAAATCCAGAGAATGTTGCATGAACATAATCGCCTTATCAATACTTTCAAAACAGCACTAGAAAGAATGCCGGGAGAGGATTATAGGTTGGTGATGCACCCCGATCGCACACCAAGTGGGGAACATGAAAGGCGGTATAATGCACCGTTAATAAATGAAGTCGCAGCCTTGGTTACAGGCGAACAGTTTGCTTTCCGTGATATAGTTTTACAGGCCCGAGATGACACGTTAACCAGGGTGCCTGATACTCATAAATTTTATGATGCGTTGCAATATCCGATCATATTTAGTAAGGGACAAGAGGGGTACCACTTTCAAGTTCCTCAAATTAATCCTGTAACAGGTCTTCCCTTGCATAACAAAAAGGTTTCATGCATGGATTTTTATGCCTACAACATGATGATACGAGAAAACAACTTTAACATTGTACAAAGATGCAAGCAACTGGCCAATCAGTTTTACGTTGACATGTACGTTAAAGTTGAAAGCGAGAGGTTACGGTACATATCATTAAATCAAACTAAACTAAGAGCAGAGAATTACATCCATCTTCAAGACGCTGTGGCAAATGACGCTAATTTAAATCCAAATAACTTAGGTCGTATGGTCATTTTACCATCTTCATTTGTAAATAGCCCGCGGTACTTACACGAATATACTCAGGACGCGTTTGTTTATGTGCGTACACATGATCGCCCTGACTTATTCGTCACCTTTACTTGCAACCCAGCCTGGCCCGAAATAGTCAATCAGTTGATGCCGGGGCAAAGCGCAATAGATAGAGATGATGTAGTCGCAAGAGTTTTTAGACTAAAAGTTAAAAAACTAATGGATGTGATTAATAAAGGCCGAGTGTTCAGAGAAGCGCGCTGCTTTATGTACTCCGTCGAATGGCAGAAACGTGGACTGCCACATGTCCATATATTATTGTGGTTAAAAGATAAGTTACGACCCGATCAAATAGATAACATAATCAGCGCTGAAATACCGGATCCTAACATTGACAAGACTCTCCATGACGTTATTGTAAAAAATATGATTCACGGTCCATGCGGACCCGAAAATCCACAGTGCCACTGCATGAAAGACGGAAAATGCACAAAAAAATTTCCTCGCAAGTTAGTGAAAGAGACCGTTCACAACGACCACGGATACCCGCAGTATCGTAGAAGAGCGCCAGCAGACGGAGGTCGAACAGCAACCGTGAAGCTCCGAAATGGTAGCTACGTTACGGTTGATAATAGTTGGGTAGTCCCCTATTCACCAATTTTATCAAAAATGTTTAACGCCCACATAAATGTTGAGGCATGCAGTTCAGTACGCGCCATCAAATATATTTGCAAATATATAAACAAGGGTAGTGATCAAGCTATTTTCAATTTTAGAAATACTGATCTTACGAATCCCGTAGATGAGGTACAAACTTATCAGTCTGGTCGGTATGTCAGCAGCAACGAAGCCGTGTGACGTCTGTTAGCATTTCCGTTGCACGAAAGGCATCCCACCGTGACACATCTCAGCGTGCATTTAGAAAATGGTGAACGCGTTTATTTTAATGAACACAATTTCCACGAACGAATAACTACTCCGCCAAAAACCACACTCACTGCTTTTTTTGATCTTTGTATCAGAGATGAGTTTGCAAAAACTCTTCTTTATGTCGAGGTGCCGAGGTATTATACTTGGGATGCAAGTAGGAAAACTTGGAAACGCCGCATTCAAGGTACTTCAGTTCACGATTGGCCTGGCGTCAAATCTGGAGATGCTTTAGGACGAATTTATACAGTTCATGTTAGTAACATGGAATGTTTTTGTCTACGCATGCTTTTACACCATGTGCGCGGACCTACCTCTTTCAATGATCTAAAAAAATACAACACACAAGATTATCCTACATTTCGAGAGGCATGTGAGGCAAGAGGATTACTGGAGAATGACAACCATTGGGATGTGACACTGGAAGAAGCTGCTCAATGTAGATCAGCAGGCAAGATGAGAGAGCTATTTGCTGTATTAGTAGCGACATGTGGTCTTTCAAATCCTCAACAATTGTGGATAAATACAAAAATGATATGACCGACGATATATTGCACAGATTACAAGAGCAAAATCCCAATGTCACGTACAGTGATTTAATTTACAATGAGGGTCTGACAAAAATTGAAGACCAGGTTAAAACAATTTCTAGAAAGGATTTATCAGATTATGGAATGATCAGACCACAGAGAACCGAGGAAATCAGTAGCGATTTAATACGGGAACTAGATTACGATACTGCTTCCTTACAACAACAATTGACAGAGTCTGTTCCACGTTTGATCCCAGAACAAAGGTTAGTATTTGACAATGTTTTCAAAAAAATCGAAGATGGCGAAGGTGGTTTGTTATTTTTGGATGCTCCCGGAGGCACGGGAAAAACCTTTCTTTTAAACTTGCTTTTAGCGCAAATCCGAAAAGATAAAGGAATTGCTGTAGCAGTTGCCTCTTTCGGAATAGCCGCCACTCTGCTCAATGGTGGTCGAACGGCACATTCGGTGCTTAAACTGCCATTAAACTTAGCCCATGAAGAAATGCCAGTCTGTAATATAAGTAAAAACAGCGAGCGTGGACGTATGTTGCAGCAATGTAAATTATTAGTTTGGGATGAGTGTACTATGTCCCATAAAAGAGCAATTGAAGCTCTAGATCGGACTTTGAAAGACATCAAGAGTAATCCAAATATCATGGGGGGGATGGTGGTACTTTTAGCGGGCGATTTTAGACAGACTTTGCCGGTTATCACTAAAGGCACCCCTGCAGATGAAATAAATGCGTGTTTAAAAGCGTCAACGTTATGGGTGCACGTAAAAACGTTTAGTCTGTCTACAAATATGAGAGTGCAACTACACAATGATGTACAATCTGGACAATATGCTGCTGCTCTTCTTAAAATTGGAGAAGATCGTATGGCAAAGGATGGTAATGGCATGATTACATTGGATCGTGAATTCTGCAATGTTGTGCATAATCCAGATGATCTAAATAACTTCGTCTATAGCGAACTGCTAACTAATATGAGGAATAGAGACTGGTTATGTGAAAGAGCAATTTTAGGGCCGACGAATGAAATGGTGGGACAGATAAACGAGCAAATTATGTCACGTGTGGAAGGTGATATTGTTGAGTTTCTCTCTGTAGACACTGTAATGGATACTGAACAAGTAACATCATACCCTGTAGAATTTCTTAATTCTTTAGAACTGTTGGGAGTACCTTCACACAAACTGAGGCTGAAAGTAGGCGTTACTGTCCTTTTAATTCGGAATTTAGATGCACCAAGACTGTGTAATGGCACACGGTTGCAAGTGACACACCTCGGTCGCAATATTGTAAAAGCAATCATTATGACTGGAATGGCAAAAGGAGAGAACGTTTTAATCCCCCGTATACCCATAATTCCGACAGATTTGCCATTCCAGTTTAAGAGATTACAGTTTCCGCTGAAAATCGCATTCGCTATGACGATAAATAAAGCTCAGGGGCAAACATTAAAAGTAGCCGGCATTAATTTAGAAAAGAGTTGTTTTTCTCACGGACAATTATACGTGGCTTGCTCACGTGTTTCAAGTCCACAGAATCTCCATGTGTTGGCCAGAGAGGGAAAAACAAAGAACATAGTTTACAAAAATGTACTACAGTAATAAGGCCTCTTATTTTTAGCTTCCTACATTATTATACTACTTACATTAAGTTAGTACTTCCTACGCAGACGATGTTACGGATGTCACACTGTCTAACATCGGGGGTTGGCAGGTAGGTAGTTAGTAGTATTTTAAACCGATTTACATTATTTACTTTTTATATTTACTAAGGAAACATTCGGAGCTATCCATTATGTAGCTTAGGTTGCTTTTGAACAAATTTTGATGTGAAGTTGAGGACTGGAACACGATAGTGGGACATTGTTGCAGGGGGACTTATAGCCGGGAGAAAACAAAAAAACTTATGCGGACGAAGTCGCGGGTAAAAGCTAGTTTTGAAATAAATCTAACATCTGTAAGTCGATGAAAATTACGTTAAATATTTTCGTCACATAATTATGTCATGGAACGTCAAGTTCGAACTGACTTTGACGTGTCCGGAAATTGAGGTTGACAACCACTGAAGTATGAAACCTATGGAAATAAAACGTCAAAAAAAGTGCGTGCCTCTGTGACGTCATCTGGCCGCTAAACATGGCGGTACTAGTGCTGTCCAGAAGATTTTAATGTTATTAAGTTTTATCGATAAACGTTCTTGGCCCATTTTATTTTAAATATTATTGAGTATTAATTATTTGTAGAATTTACACTTTAATAGGAAGTAATTGTTGTGTGCAAAGATACTTTGATTTAGATGTGTGAAATCCCTATCCACGCTATCATGAGAAGTAAATAACTTCAAATATCTTTTAATACCAGATATACTGCGCGTAGAATGCATTGCACTAATATTTTTGTCCTTGACGTTCACAAAAACAACATCTTACAAACTTTAAGCTCATTGTTATAATGGCGCGACATTACAATGAGTTGGCTAGTAACAACACTAATCTTGATATATTTGGAAATAGTTTTTATAAATGTATTGTAAATTAGTTAAACATTTCCTTAAATAATTAATATTGTCCAGTTAATTATACATTGGATTAAATTTAATTACCTAGTGACTTACATATCTAAGTGTGTGTGTATGTATATATTACACAAGGTATTCAGTTGTTATAATTTTTCTGTGTGCACTTGTTTTGAATTGCAATCCAGATTGTTATATTAAATTTATATATTTATAATTTCTATGCTTGTAATTTGTTTTGTGCATCAATAAAGGAAAAAAAAATATCCCTTCTATAGAAATTTGTAGGTTTTTTTATTGCCCTTGTAGGCAGACGATCACACGGCCCACCTGATGGTGAGTGATTACCGTCGCCCATGGACTTCAGCAATGCCAGGGGCAGAGCCGAGCCGCTGCCAACCGCTCAATACTCTCCACAAACCTCGTTTGAAGAAGGACACGTCATAGCGCTCGGGAAACACCGTGGAGGGGAGCTCATTCCATAGCCGGTTGTTAAGTAGTAGCCGGTAGTTTTGAACATGAACTTCGTATATAACATGACAACGGATCTGCCGTAAAAACTTACCTGACTATACAGCTCGACTGAGGATTCGCCCTTCAGCTGATGTCCAGTAAGATACGTGTTGTGGCTGCTGGCTATGTAGTACTGGCTTAGTGGCCCCGTCATGTCCTTCGAGGTCCGGTCCAGGCCTTCGTCTTCGCTTGAAGTGCTGCAGAAGAATTCCTATTTAGTCGGTACAACGTTCAGAGTTTTAGATCTCTTGCTCTTAAGGAGAAGACGATGGAAATACACCAGGTATTCCAGTCTGGCTTTACGACTATATCGGCGTTCAAATTCGTTTTTATTTATTTTTACTGCTTAAATGGGTAGACAAGCTCACAGTCCACCTGATGTTATGTGGTAACTGGAACCCATAGACATCTACAACGTAAATGCGCCACTGACTTTGAGATATAAGTTCTAAGGTCTGAGTATAGTTACAACGGCTGCCCCGCCTTTCAAACCGAAACGCATTACTGCTTCACGGCAGAAATAGGCGGGGTGATGGTACCTACCCGTGCGGACTAACAAGAGGTCCTACCACCTGATTTTAGGCGCGCACTGCGGTACCGTAGAGGGGGAGGTGGAGGACCTCGGTCCTTCTCTTCTCTCCTTCTTCCTCTCAGGAGGCGCCGGAGTCCGACATAACCCGGTCCGTTACCCCCCTCGACCCGGGTAACCGTAAATGGATTTCCCAGCGTTAAAAAAAAAAGTTGTAGTACTGATCCTTGCGTGCTCATAAGATCTATCCCTAGTCACTTACGTGTTGAAATTAGAAGCCCTTCTCTGCTCAGGGACGAAGGCATAGTTGTCCTTGTCCGTTAGAAACCTCACGAAACCCTCGAAGGAGAGGCAGTGGTCAGCCCTCAGCAACGGGTCCGGTTCGTGCCTCTAAAATAAAAGTGTATCTTAAGTACAGGGACCATAACTTTTGTACCAAAGAAAAGGACAAGAGGCAAAAAAAACAACCTTCAACTATTTTACTGGTGGTATCACGTCTTGTGAGTCCACGCGGGTAGGTACCACTGCCCTGCCTGTTTCTGCCGTGAAGCAGTAATGCGTTTCGGTTTGAAGGGCGGAGCAGCCATCGTAACTTTACTGATACCTTAGAACTTATATCTCAAGGTGGGTGGCACATTTATGTTGTAGATGTCTATGGGCTTCAGTAACCACTTAACACCAGGTGGGCCGTGCGCTCGTCCAACCATCTAAGCAATAAGAAAAAAAATGCTCTGTTTGACTTGACAAGACATGACACTTTTGACAATTCATCTTTTTCCGTACCTTAAAGTGCTACCAACAGTTAATTTCACTTTCCCTGACTATAAGTGCTTTGTCATCTAAAGAAAGGTTTTTAATTAGTATAGTAATATATTTTGTGTATATTTTTATAGTAATATATGTTAATTATTAATAAAAATATTCACAACGCCGAAAAATGACATAGTTGAAATTATTTTTAAAACTCAGCGTCTGCCCTTACACTATTAGTAAAGGCTGATTATGCGGAGATTCTTAAAATTGGCCACACTGCTTTCAGTCATAAAATAATACAATAAAATCGAATAAATAACTAATTAAATACATAAAGTTAACCCCACATACGATTTCGATCAAATGAACTAAGAAAATCTAAAAAAATATTTTATTATTTTTGAGTATAGTGTTGTGGCTATACTGTTTTATTATAACGCGGTGCTGATTTTGGGCATTGTCCTTTCGCCAAGACTACAGTATAGAAAAATATTAATAAAGACAAACAATATTTAATCTATTCTCAATTTGACCACAGACGTCAGGAACAAAAGTTTGACAATAAATAAATAGTATGAATGCGTGTGTGCATCAAATACATGGTAGTGTGTGTAATGTTTTTTTTTATGGATTTTATGCATTTTTTATGCATAATTTAATAAAATATTAACATTGTGCACTCCTTCTCTATGTTCTCTATAAGTGTGGGAAATTTCGTACTCCTCCGTCCACGCAATTTTCGGGGGAAAAAAGGGGTACAAAGTTTTTACTTCACGTATTAATATATGGATAAACGTCAGATTTTATTTTACGCGCCAAAATGCTGACTAGAATATTTAGGATGGATGGACTTTCGGTGGGCCGGGTTAAACACTTCCGCGGGCCGTACTTTGCCCATCCCTGGTCTAATACCTGGATTATTTCCTTCAGTTGCTGCTCGGTTTTCGGTTCCATTTGTCTGGCCTCGCAGAACTTTCCAAGGGTGGGTAGCGACAGGACACGCCCGCTCACATCAGGACTGGTACCTGCATAAGGGGCAACGTGACAATAAAAAGTTTGAAGACGTCGCGGCCTAAAGGATAAGACGTCCGGTGCATTCGTATGTAGCGATGCACCGATGTTCGAATCCCGCAGGCGGGAACCAATTTTTCTAATGAAATACGTACTCAACAAATGTTCACGACTGACTTTCACGGTGAAGGAATAACATCGTGTAATAAATTTTAATATTAAACCCGCAAAATTGTAATTAGCGTAATTACTGGTTGTAGGACCTCTTGTGAGTCCGCAAGGGTGGTGCATTTGCGCTGTAAATGTTTATGGGCTCCAGTAACCACTTAACACCAGGTAGGCTGTGAGCTCTATCTATCTATCTATCTACCCAACTAAGCAATAAAAAAAAAGGTGGGTCTTTGGACCGCTTCTAAGTACATATTGACCCAGGCGATGGGGAAACGCAGAGCCGCTGTGGTCAAAGACTCTCAGTGCTTGTAAGCTCTCCAAGTATTGGCCATGATACTTGCCACCAAGAGTTCTTCGTGAAAATTAGCTCACTGACACAACCTACTGACTTATACGGTGGATTTTAGTGGATCGTGATTCCGATCAGGTTGTAGATTCAACGAAACACTGCTCTTGCTAGGGTTAGTGTTAGCAATTTTTTTTTTTTTTTTATGATTGAAAGTTTACTGGTGGCCCGAAGGCCTTTCCAGTTTCACCAGGACAGGTGGGCGAGCAAAGGCTCAGCCAAGAGGGGTGGGATTTGCTAACAACTGCCCGAGCGCCTCCGAAGGAGACCTAACAACTCAAGAGCAATTGTTTCGCGAATGAATCTACTACCGGATCGGAATCGCGACCCGCTGAGAAGATCCGGCGAGAAACTCAGCGGGCTGATGCATGGGTTAGGTTGCACGTCGACCTCTTTGTCGAGTTCGACGAGTACGGTTACCGGGGTCCCTAAGCCTGCCCCTAGTATTAGAGCTGAAGGCATCTAATGCAAAGGTTATTGGATCTGATGGATCCGTAAGGACGTGTGTTAGTAATTCTATCAAGTTGAGCCCTTGAGATCATATACCGGTCATACTCGGCCAGAATGGCCCATTAAGCTACCAGCGATTAGGTAGATTAAAAAAGGACTACATTCCATCGAGCGAATTAGTCGATAAAATATTATTATTATTATTATTCTTTTACAGCTTATATAGGTGGACGAGCTCACACCTGGTGTTAAGCGGTTACCGGAGCCCATAGACATCTACAGCGTAAATGCGCCAACTACCTTGACATATAAGTTCTAAGATCTCAGTATAGTTACAACGGCTGCCCCACCCTTCAAACCGAAACGCATTACTGCTTCACGGCAGAAATAGAAATGTGAGATTAATGTAAATAAAACAATGATTTTTCCTACCTAAGCTGAGAGCCTTGAGAGGCTATATCAGCGTAACCTTAACTAGTAGGTGAGCTCACGGGGCTCAAACCTGACGACGTTGCTAACACGAACCCTAGCAAGAGCAGTGCTTCGCAGAATCTACCACCGGATCAGAAACGCGACCCTCTGAGGAGATCCGGCGAGAAACTCATTGGGCTGTGTCTATGGGTTAATTTGCTCGTCAAGCCCTTCGTCGCAAGTGACGGGTTCAACAAGAACTGCCGGAGCCGTTAGTGCTTTAAATAGAATTACTACCACTACCTGGCAGGGCCGCACCGGCCAAAAGATCGAAGGCTTTCTTCCTGCTAGCTTTGTCGGTGGGCGGTTCTAAGTCCAAAGACCCGTTCCTTGTGAGTAGGCCTGTAAACAAAAAATAAATGTGTGCAATTCACACGTGGTAGAAGTGAAACCTTCAAAAAAAAAATGTGTGCGTGTACTAGTGTACACACGTAAGAAGTGAAACTTATTTATGGCCTTATTTTTCGAAAAATGATCTACATGCAACTTTCTAGAAATTGGTTAAATAAAGTTAAATTAGATAAAGTTTAAACAAAAGGATTTTATTATCATAGACATGAATACAAAAAAGTTAAATTAGATAAAGTTTAAACAAAAGGATTTTATTATCATAGACATGAATACAAAACAGATGGCGCGTAACGGAAAAATGTGACGCGTAACCGAAAAACGTGACGGTAAATTTTTTTCCAACGCCGATAAGGAAGTTTCACTTCAATTAAAATACAATTATCCTAAATGTCTAAGTATAGGTAAAATTTTGTCATTAGTAAATAATAATTGTAAATCATCTTTTATAGTATGAGGTAGCGCTCTCTGAGAATTGATATTTTAACTTCACGTATAATCCTAAATTAAAATTCACTACAAGAGGCTTCATACACACGTTAGTATTAAAAATCTTTATTATTATTATTATGGGTTATGGATATTTTTTTTTTCTCAGCTAATGCTGGTAAGTGTGAACCTAGCACGGGCTTACGCCAAGTGAGTTGGTTCATTGTGTAGTGTTGTAGGGGTTTGAGTAGTGGATGTAAGGAATCGTCGCACTATGGAACAGGTGTCAATTATTACAGATTTTTTATTATTATTATTATTATTATTATTATTGATTGAACAAATGAAAAGAAATACCGGTCCTAAAGACAGCTCTGTTTCGGAACAGCTCTGGTGAGCTCCTGCTCTTCTCGCCGAGGAGCTGGGTGTTCAGCCTTGGCACGGCCAGTTGCTCAAAGACTTCTCTTAGTTCAGAACGCATCGCCAAGCTGGAGGGGAAAACATTTGCGATTATCTTAAACAGCTCAGAGATGAAGACATAATTTACGAACATGTCCAGTTTCGTTGAGAAAATCTCATCCAAATCCCCTTAAAGCATAGGTTTGGCTACGCGGAGTCCTGCTCCCATCTCTGGATATCAAGTCACAACAGGTTAGGACCTACTGAATATCAAGTCGCAATCAACTTGGATTACACACTGAAATATGACATATCCTTCTTCAACGAGGCTTGTGGAGAGTACTTAACGGTAGGTAGCGGCTTGGCTCTGCTCCTGGAATTTCTGAAGTGTATGGGCGACGGTAACCACTCACCATCAGGTGGGCCGTATGCTCGTTTGCCTACAAGGGCAATAAAAAATGGGTCTTATAAGCCGCTGATTGCTTGAAACGTTTCTGTCTAGCTTCGGATATGTTCCATGGGAAGTGCTTTGAGCACTTGCGTCAGATGAGCCCATTGATCGTTATCTGCTTTGACATCAGAACAGAACCAAATTTATGTCTAATTAAAATAATAATAGCCTTTTTTTCTACCTATGCTGATGCCTTGAGGGGCTATGTCAGCATTACCTTGGCATGTAGGTGAGCTCTCGGGGCTCAAACCGGAGTATTGCTAAAACTGGCCCTAGCAAGAGCAGTACTTCGCAGAATCTACCACCGGAATAATAGCCAATAACACGTAACGCATCCGACACCATTTTAGGATTGTCTGTGCTATAAGAACCAGAGACTGATTTATGTACGTTTGTATATATAGATAATAATCACCAAGAACAAACAGACCTGGTCATCACACAAATGTTTGCCCGATGCGGGATTCGAACCCACGACCCTTGACGCAACAGTCAAGGGCTCTGACCATTGCACCAATCAGACTACAGCTTTGAAAAGTAGTACTACTATAAGGGAAATCATTGTTCCCAAACTATCTTGCTCTGGAATAAGCTCCCTTCCACAATATTTACTGACCACTATGACCTCTATCTTTACAAGCTATCTTTATAGCGATTGACAGCGTCCCGGATAAGCATGGTATTGCCGGTTTGAGCCCAAAGAAAGACTAGCACCTCCCTGTTCTAATTTACTCCAAAATTTCTTGGTCCCGTGCTCCACAAGAGACAGCGGTATCATTTTGACTCAGACTTTTCCCTTTTTTTTTATTGCCCTTGTAGGCAGACGAGCATACGGCCCACCTGATGGTGAGTGGTTACCGTCGCCCATAGACTTCAGCAATGCCAGGAGCAGAGCCAAGCCGCTGCCTACCGCTTAATACTCTCCAGAAGCCTCGTTTGAAGAAGGACATGTCATAGCGCTCGGGAAACACCGTGGAGGGGAGCTCATTCCATAGCCGGATGGTACGTGGCAAAAAGGAATAAAGACAGTTAACTAGAATCGAAAATAAGTCGAAAGCTCTACCTGAAGCTTCTGAACAGAGCCACGAAGCCCATGAAATCCAGCTGAGTGTCGTAGCCGACGGATCCGGCCCGAAGGTGCTTCAGATTCTCCCAAAAACGTTCACTGTTCTCTAGTCTTCGTAAGCTGAAACAAAGTTATAAGTTAGTTACCATACTCCTCTGAAACGGTTTGACCGATTTTTATGAAATTTTATATACAGTTCTAGTAGGTCTGAGAATCGGCTACTATCTATTTTTCATACCCCTAAGTGATAAGGGTTGTCCACCCCTAACATTAATTTTTTAATTTTTTTGGACAGTATTTTTTTTGTTATAATCAGGCATTATGTGGTTGAATGAGATTTTGTTATTTTTATATTCCCTCATCGTTCACAGCGCTACATGCCTCTTTCACTCATTCACCACATCCTTACACACTTAAAATAAGTTAGTTTTTTTTTTTTTACACTAGAAATTTCCTAGAAATCTTATATATGGCAAAACAACGTTTGCCGGGTCAGCTAGTTATAATAAATTATATTAAAATAGCCGGCGAGAAACTCAGTTGGTTGGAGATGTTACCAATATCGGCAAACCCTTATAGAGTTTATCCCTATCGATTGCGGTGTACGGAATACGAACGTGCGTGGCCTCACTAGCAGGACGTGCGTTTTATCATAGTCACACAGTTTCTAGTGAGGGAATTAATAATTTTGTTGGACAATAGTTGATAATGGTGTAGCTGATAATTTTGTTCACTTTTCACAGATCGTTACCGGAGCCCGTAGACATCTACAATGTATTTACATTGCCGCCACCTACCTCACGGCAGAAATTGGCAGGGTGGTGGTATCTACCTGTGCAGACTCACACGACGTCCTACCACCAGTAATTACGCAAATTATAATTTTGTTTGTTTGATCATTATTACACGATACAACGCCGTGTGGTGACGGCATTAGAATACTTTTGTCACCACTCCCATTACCATCCCAGGGGAGTCGTAAGAGGCGACAAAAGGGAAAGCATAACACACAATATTTACTAGTGTGAGACAAGGAAAACTCGAAATTAAACCCTGTACCAACCCGTCTAGCCAGCGTGGTACCAGTAGGCTAATAAACCTCCAAAATGATTGCACACCGCAGAACCAGGCCCCTAGTCCCCGGCGGCCCCGCTATTCCTGGTTACGGTAGCGGCCATGGTAACGGCGGGGCAAGGGGTGCTAAGAATCCCCGGCAGAGATCCGGCTACCACCCCCCTTCACAACGACAACTGGCCCTGGTGACATACAACGTGCGCACTTTGAGGTTGGACGAGAAGCTAATAGAGCTGGAAGAAGAAATGAACAAGTTGCGCTGGGACGTTATTGGTTTATCGGAGATCCGAAGAGAGGGGGAGGATACGAAAACCTTACAGTCCGGCCACTTGTTCTACTACCGGGAGGGAGAACAGAAGTCCCAAGGTGGTGTTGGGTTTATCGTCCACAAATCTCTCATAAACAACATTGTGGCCATCGAAAGTGTGTCGAGTAGGGTAGTATACCTTGTCCTCAAAATCTCAAAGCGGTATTCGCTGAAGATTGTACAGGTATACGCCCCATCAACGTCACATCCAGGCGATGAAGTGGCAGCTACGTATGAGGACATTAGTAGGGCCATACGTAACTCCCAATCACATTTTACCATTGTTATGGGAGATTTCAATGCAAAACTGGGCCGTAGAGGCGATGATGAGTTGAAAGTGGGGCCATTTGGATTTGGGCAGCGGAATCCCAGAGGACAGATGCTGGCGGACTTTATGGAGAAGGAAGGACTCTTTATGATGAATTCTTTCTTCAAGAAGCCGCCACAACGGAAATGGACCTGGTTGAGTCCCGACGGTGTAACAAGAAATGAAATCGATTTCATCATGAGCACCAACAGACAGATATTCAACGATGTCTCTGTGATCAACAGTGTTAAAACAGGAAGTGATCACCGAATCGTCAGAGGCATGTTGAATATCAATGTCAGACTGGAAAGATCGCGTCTGATGAAGTCAACGCTTCGACCGTCGAATGCACAAATCCAAAACCCCGAGAGCTTTCAACTCGAATTGGCTAATCGCTTCGAATGGCTAAACAGCTGCGCATCAGTGGACGATGTAAACAGCAGGCTGGTAAAGACTGTCCGTACGGTAGGGTCCAAATTTTTCAAAACCCACCGTAAGATTAGACCTCAGAAACTATCCGACCGCACCCGAAACCTCATGGCTAGTCGACGTTTGATGACGCTCCAAACTTCGGAGGACGCTGAGTCATATAGGCAACTCAATAGACATATCATGAAGTCCTTGCGACACGACCTACGCTCCTTTAATACTCAGCGTATCAAAGAGACGATTGAGCCAAACCAAGGCTGTAAAGTGTTCGCAAGAGACGCTTGCAAAGCCAGCTGACGAAGCTGAAGACCGAAGATGGACGTGTAACGTCGAATAAGTCAGAGGTCCTGCGGGAGATAGAAAGGTTCTACGGGCAGCTGTTTACCTCGGTCTCAGCTGAACCGCAAGGTTTAGCTGCAGACCCTAGAGCCAAGCTAACCCGACACTACACCGAAGACATCCCGGACATCAGCCTGTACGAGATTAGGATGGCTCTCAAACAGCTTAAGAATAACAAGGCACCGGGCGAGGATGGAATTACTACGGAGCTTCTGAAAGCGGGCGGGACGCCGGTACTGAAAGTCCTTCAGAAGCTCTTCAATTCCTCTTTGCTCGATGGAAAACCGCCACAGGCATGGAGCAGGGGTGTTGTGATCCTGTTCTTCAAAAAAGGTGACAAAACCTCATTGAAGAACTATAGGCCCATAGCACTGCTGAGCCATATCTACAAGCTGTTCTCGAGAGTCATCACGAAGCGTCTCGAACGCAGGTTTGATGACTTCCAGCCTACCGAACAAGCCGGTTTCCGAAAAGGCTACAGTACCATAGACCACATACATACGCTGCGGCAGATTGTACAGAAGACCGAAGAGTACAATCGGCCATTATGCTTAGCGTTTGTGGACTATGAGAAAGCCTTTGATTCCGTCGAAACATGGGCGGTCCTTAGATCTCTCCAGCGGTGCCGTATTGACCACCGGTACATCGAAGTATTGAAGTGTTTGTATAATAACGCCACCATGTCAGTCCGAGTACAGGAGCATTGCACGAAGGAAATCCCTGTAAAGAGAGGAGTGAGACAGGGAGATGTGATATCTCCGAAACTGTTTATCACTGCTCTGGAGGATTCCTTCAAGCTTCTGGAATGGCAAGGACTTGGCATCAATATTAACGACGAATACATCACTCATCTTCGGTTTGCCGATGACATCGTGGTCATGGCAGAGTCGCTGGAAGATTTAGGGCGTTTGCTCGGTGACCTCAGTAGGGTTTCTCAACAAGTGGGTCTTAAAATGAACATGGACAAAACAAAAATCATGTACAATGTCCATGTTGCACCCACCATAGTTACTGTTGGGAGCTCTACTCTTGAAGTTGTTGACGAATATATATACCTAGGACAGGCAGTCCGATTAGGTAGGTCCAACTTTGAGAGAGAGGTCAGTAGACGGATCCAACTCGGCTGGGCAGCGTTCGGTAAACTGCACAACGTCTTCTCGTCCAAAATACCTCAGTGTCTTAAGACAAAGGCGTACAACCAATGTGTGTTACCAGTGATGACTTACGGCTCGGAGACGTGGTGCTTCACTAGGGATCTTTTTAGAAGGCTCAAAGTCGCGCAGCGAGCTATGGAGAGGGCTATGCTCGGCATTTCTCTACGTGATCGAATCCGAAATGAGAAGATCCGTAGAAGAACGAAGGTTGCTGACATAGCCCGTAAAATTAGTGAACTGAAGTGGCAATGGGCCGGCCACATAGCACGAAGAGAGGACGGTCGATGGGGCAGAAAGATCCTGGAGTGGCGACCACGTACTGGCAAGCGCAGTGTGGACGGCCACCTACTAGATGGACCGACGACCTAGTAAAAAGCGCTGGGTCTCGTTGGATGCAGGTGGCAATGAACCGGTCGCACTGGAAATCTATTGGAGAGGCCTATGTTCAGCAGTGGACGGCGATAGGCTGAAATGATGATGATGACACGATGTTATTTCTTCGTCGTGGAAGTCAATCGTGAACATTCATTAAGTACGTATTTCATTAGAAAAATCGGCACCCGCCTGCGGGATTCGAACACCGGTGCATCGCTACATACGAATGCACCGGACGTCTTATCCTTTAGGCCACGACGACTTCACGATGTATTTATGAAAATATTAGTTAAAAAAATTGTCATAATGATCTTACCTACTCCTGTTTGGGGAGCTAGTCGCTATGCTGGAAGAAGCCATTGTCAAGCTGTTGTGTCGTGGGGGGCAGTGGTGGTGGTAGCTCATCGTAGAATACATGCTGAAAGATAACAATGAGGATAGCGAGGGGTTTAAGGTTATTTGGTTTAGGCGACATTTTTGCAACTTTACCGGAGAGCCATATGCTGTTTATAATTTGGAGAAATCTCGTAATAAATAAAAAAGCTTCTTCAGGTTATTTGAATGGGGTAAACTGAATTGAAATTCAATTAAAAACATCGACATTTTAAGTTATTGCATAGCTTTTATCGCGGGCTTTGAGCGCGGCGACCGAATCAAGAAATTCCGTAACGAAAATAAAACCTAACACCGCCACTCCGCCTACCATGTAGCTCGCGTTCAACACATTCATACGTTGCGCTTGTGTTGTGTTTGTGAATAAGCGCGCGGCGTGACGCCGCATGCATGCGCATCATGAAAAGTCTGCCCATCTCTCTCTCGCCGGTCTAGCTTATGAGTCTCAGTATACCTAGTTACAACGGCTGCCCCACCTTTCAAACCGAAACGCATTACCGCTCCACGACAGAAATAGGCAGGGCGGTGGTACCTACCCGCGCGGACTCACAAGAGGAACTACCACCAGTAATAACGCAAATTATAATTTTGCGGGTTTGATTTTCATTGCACGATGTTATTCCTTCGCGATGATGTGGTATTAGAAGAAGATAGAGATGCTCATAATACCACCAGTAATTTTATGTGAAAGTTCCCGATTTTTTAATGAGTGACGTATGAGGTACTACCTGTGTCTGGGAGAACCATGGATCTCGTCTTCGCTTCTCGCTCCAGACGCGTGGGACCCGTAGCTCTTTGGAGAACTCTTCAGTTCTGACGTAGACTTGTTCTTCTGTTATATCAATATTGAAGTTAACATCCAATTTAACTTTTTTTTTTGTTGCCTTTGTAGGCAGACGAGTGTACGGCCCACCTGATGGTAGGCGGTTACCGTCGCCCATGGACTTCAGCAATGCCAGGAGCTGAGCCAAACCGCTGCCTACTGCTTAACTACAACGAAAGGTTGTGTTTCTTGGAAGCTTATCTTGTAAATATCAATCAGCACGATTCAAGTTATCTTTGAGTAGTTACTGGTCTATTAACACAGCTAATGTAAAATCAGTCTGAATCTCGCAGTTATTTTTTTTATTGCTTACATGGGTGGACGAGCTCACAGCCCACCTGGTGTTAAGTGGTTACTGGAGCCCATAGACATCTACAACGTTAATGCGCCACCCACCTTGAGATATGAGTTCTAAGGTCTCAGTAGAGTAACAACGGCTGCCCACCCTTCAAACCGAAACGTATTACTGCTTCACGGCAGAAATAGACAGGGTGGTGGTACCTACCCGTGCGGACTCACAAAAGGTCCTACCACCAGTAAATTGGATTGGTACCTAGCTGCGGGATTCAGACTGATTTTACATTAGCTGTAATAAATAGAACAGTAAATAAATAATAGTTAAAAAAAACTAACAGAATACGCTTTTATAGAAAATCCAACTAAAAAATAGCAAAATGAAACGTAAAAGTCTAGAAATTATTTCTATTGAGATATGGGTGTTAGTTAGCAAAATATTCAAATTTCAATGAAACGTCAGAAACCATACATAATATAATGATAATGAAAATGAATACAAGTTGAAGCCGTAAATTTGTTTTTAATTGTATCTACGACTCTGTTAAAGCAGAAGAACATATTAATGTTATGATCACCTTGAATTTAATCCCAGAACTTCTGGAGGAGTCAGTATGAGAATCGGAGCATGTTCCTTTCACGGGAGTCGAGTGAGAAGAGCTGCCGTATGCCGACTCTCTTCCTCCGAAGACCTGAGGAGATAGAACACACCACTATTTGACAGATAATGAGAGGATACCACCAACTTCTGCCCTGAGCAGTTTTATTCTACTTATAGGGCATTGGTAAAATATATGATACGACTCCAAGATTGCTCTGAGGAATTGTTTGAGATGATCTCATCATCTCGTTTTTACCATCGCACCGCCCGCCACCGGAGTAGAGTTCATCCATACTATCTGGAGCCACTGCGGTCATCCACAGTGCGTTTCCAGAGGTCTTTTTTGCCACGTATCATCCGGCTTTGGAATGAGCTCCCCTCTACAGTGTTTCCCGAGCGCTATGACGTGTCCTTTTTCAAACGAGGTTTGTGGAGAGTACTTAACGGTAGGCAGCGGCTTGGCTCTGCCCATGGCATTGCTGCAGTCCATGGGCGACGGTAAGCACTCACCATCAGGTGGGCGGTATGCTCGTCTGCCTACAAGGGCAATAAAAAAATAATTCACGTGTCAAGACCGTAGGCTCCATATTGGATTTTAGCTTTCCTACCTTCAAGAATTCCTCCTTGGCATTATCCGTGCGTTAAGATAAATTTCCTGTTAAAGAGTTTTCTTCCTGTACCCGGTACGATATAGCTTGCTCAATTCGCGCAATCTAAAGCTAACATTCACGAGGTCGTCGAACCGCGTGTCGTTTAATTGAGTTACAATACCGCTTGTCTTCGTTTTGGGGACTTACCCGAATGGCGTCTGATACCAATGGCTCGCAGCAGCATCCGTCTTCATAGTACAAGGCCGTGTATTTGTTTTTCAGCCACGTCAAACTCCTGTCGGCAAGCTTCTCTTGGCTCATGAGGGCCCTGATCACCGAATGAAGTCCAATAGCCCAGACCCTGTGTAAATGTGGTCCGGTCAGAGGATAGTTATGGTAGTAATATATATAAAATTTGGTTATTTGATAAATTAAATTTCGGTGTTAAGAATGTTTGTAATAATAAAACTCTAATAGGTAGTAGAACAACCACAACGGTTGAGCTAAACGAAACACCCGAAGAAGAAATAGAAATTTCCCTCACCTATGGCACGTAGGTACGTATGGTACCACTACCCTGCCTATTTCTGCCGTGAAGCAGTAGCACGTTTCGGTACGTTGTAGATGTCTATGGGCTCCAGTAACCAATTAACACCAAGTTGGCCGTGAGATCGTCCGCCCATCTAAGCAATAAAAGAATAGCAAACATCGTTCCACCTACTTATATGAATACGTAGGAAGCACGAAATGCACAATACGGTTGTCACTCAACGTCCTTCCGTAGACCAGAGAAATTATGTTGGGTCCGCTGGAGCAGTCCAGGCCGTGTCTCTTAGCGCAGGAGGTCAGCTCCGAAGCGTCTCTTGAATCTAGTAATCTCCCATTCAGTCTCATGTCCTTCACGCATTGGAGATCGATGAACCTGTTCAAGGCACGTAATATTAAATAGGAGAGTAGCTTTTTTCCCTACCTAAGCTGAGAGCCTTGAGAGGCTATTTCACCGTAACCTTAACTAGTAGGTGAGCTCACGGGGCTCAAACGTGATGATGTTGCTAACACGAACCCTAGCAAGAGCCGTGCCGAATCTACCACCGGATCGGAAACGCGACTTACTGAGAAGATTCGGCGAGAAACTCAGTGGGCTGTGTCTGTGGGTTAATTTACTCGTCGAGCCCTTCGTTGCAAGCGACGGGTTCGACGAGAACAATGACCGCTGATTGAGGTAGCTAAAAGCACCGTTAGTGGATTGGAAGTATCCGTAATGACGTGAGGAGAGTAGCCAAGAAGTAGTTTTGTGGCGGAAATGACCCGTATAGGTTATTATTACGGTAGGCAGCAGCTTACCCTTCATAGATTTTACACATAAATTAGTTATAGATAAGCAGCTCAAGCACTCAACAAAATTGTTTACGGGCGTCAGCCGCTAGATGGCTCCGCTTCGATTGGCTTCTCATTGCTCCTGTAGATGGCAGTAACATATTAACTATCTTATATTTTATTTATAATGAAGGATTTTGTAAATTTTCCGAAACCAACCAATTGATAAAATTTAATCAACTTGTCTGTAACAAATAAAGATTTGTATGATTTATTGGTTTTTTAATTATTTTTACTGAGTTATACAATAATTAAAGATCTTATAAATTTGCATTTTGTTATGGAAAAAGTCGCGAGCGTAATTAGCGTCCTGAATAAATTGAGTATCAGTTTGGTAGTCTTGTTGTTGAGATCTGAGAGGCAACTCACCCCTCTTCTCCGACCACCCCCGCTTCGTTTTCATGTATATTCGCTGTGTACTTCAACGGGATGACTTCCTCGGGGTTGTATGAGAAGCTGATTTCAGATTGCTGAACGTTGTCTGATGGGGTTTCACCTTGAAATTGGAGGCTGATGTAAGGGTTTTACTCTAGGTATAGGCAAACGGGTAGGTAGGTTTCACTGGCTCGCCCATTTCTTCCACGAAGCAATCATTCCGGTTTGAAAGGCAGGAACAGTGCATTGAGGTATAGACCTCGCGTTTTAGGGTGCATGGCAACTTACACATCTTGAGGCATACGGGCTGCAGTAACTACTTATCCATTCCACTTAAGCTCTTTTTTTATTTATTTTTATTGCTTAGATGGATGGACGAGCTCACAGCCCACCTGGTGTTAAGTGGTTACTGGAGCCCATAGACATCTACAACGTAAATGCCGCCACTAACTTTGAGATATGAGTTCTAAGATCTCAGTATATTTACAACAGCTACCCCACCCTTTAAACCGAAACGCATTACTGCTTCACGTCAGAAATAGGCAGGGTGGTGGTACCTACCCGCGCGGACTCACAAGAGGTCCTACCACCAGTAAGATAGTAGTAAGATATAAGTCGATAGTTCACGATTTTCATTCAGTTGTCGATCGCTGGCCTTAGGTGTCTTGCCAAAACCTATACTCACCGTGACAGCTATGGGGTCTGTGACTTGTTCTGGTCCACGAGAGTAGAGCGCAGGCTCTCTCTAACCTCAAATGAGCTAGGTTCCCGCTCCACTCTGAATCTCCTACCACGCACGTGGTACCGTGATGCAGAATCTAAAAGAAATTAGTACTTAAAAGAGGAATGTTCCCTAGATCTCTAAAGATGCTTTCGAAAAGACTTCATCACCGAGAAGAATCTACAGGGTATCCAAGGCCTGGTTGTTCGGGAGGATATTGACGGGTACAAACATTTTTGGAGCTCATTACCGAAATTGACTGGTCCTGTCAACAGACACGGAAGAAGAACAGGCAACTAGATCACTCAATGCTCGCTCAGCTGGTGCACCGACCAGGTCTGTTCAGTTTAGTGGATCCAGTTGTGAGCTACGTCACCAACGGCCTTAGATCTGATTCGTTTCATAGGCTGCCTGATGTGCCATTACCAATGAATTGTTTTTTAATGCACAACGTATCATCAGCATTAGGGAAGGCCTATGTTCAGAAGTGGGCAGATAAAGGCTGATGATTATGATGATGATGATGATGATGATTTATCATCAGCCCTATAACAGTCCAGCCAAATCCTTGGCTTCTCTCATCTAACTCTTGCCAGCCACCCTTCATAGTCAGTTAGGCTATAATACTTCTTAATACGCCGGACCCGAAAGCTTCCTTCATTTCTTGGGCGTTCGATTGATGACGTCGTGACTGGATGAAGATCCAGGACTGTACTTTTGCATATTAAGTCCTATCAGATAAGACCACGTCCATTGCCATTGTCCATATTGAAGTTTCGATATCTTTCAATGTGGTATTAAAGGTTATCTTACTTATTGAATTGAAATACAATGATTTTGATGGCCAAATGGGCAGGAGCGCAACGGATGATGGCCTATTTGATGACAAATTATCACCAGAGTTCATGAGAGGTCAAATGGAAGATTCATATTTTTTATGCTTCAAAAGCAGTCTGGCCTGCGTTTCGGGCCTAATGATAAGCCGCTTTTTAATACTCCGAAAGCCGACTAGACTGTCTTTTAAGCAAGAGGTCATGATTGGTTCAGGGCCTAAATAAGCAGGATGGAGGTTCTCACTCGTGTCCACGACGTATCCCTTATCATCATCGTCTAATGCTTAGATGTTTCTGTTGCGATTAAGCTAAGTGGCGGTTTCTATGGGCATTGACACTTCAAGACCTACCTGCAATACATGCCTATCTATTCTTTCTCCATTCTGCGGGGCCAGAGGAAACATAGTGACTCCGTGGTCATGCGGTAACGGCTGAACAGGACTGTAGCCGCCGCCTTCCAGCTCGTAGAGGGCCTCGTTTTCGAAGTCACAGCCGCTTGTCTTCTGAGCTGTCTGCGAAAAGACCGGATCCTCGCAGGATGCTAGAGCTGTTCTGGAAAATGTTTCAAAGGATAAGATTTCCTTGAGAACTGAAACCCTATCAATTTCCATTTGTAAATGATTCTATACTGTAACAAAGTCGACTTCAACGTTTTCCTAGGTAAAACAAATCACGAACATGTCTCGGATATTACGTGGCTGTCTCTAGATTCCGGAGGCAATAGTGATCGCTGGCGTCCACGTCGGGGTCAGGGTGACTGGGTTGTGGTACCTCGCCCTCGAATTGGACGGTCGTTGGAACTTCCGCGCTGACTTTGAAAAGTTGGGCGCCCGGCTGATGGCAACGAGCCAACGTTGAGCTGGTCGCGAGTCTGGTTGTAGTGTTGACCGCAGGAACCTCATGTCTCAAGATGAGTGACAGTATTCACGTTGTGATCTCCATTGGAATTTTTAAGCGGTTTCTGTTCCAGTGAATAATCCACGTTCTCGTGGAGAATGATTGGCATTGTGATCTTAATTCTACTTCAAAGCGTTACCAGGTAGCTGATGAAGTGATAAAGTGCTTTCAAACCTTAAGTAATCTCCGAAGACGGGCGTGTGGGTTCTGGACAACAGGTAGTGGTGCTGGTGGAAGCTTGCTATGTGGTCCATCACTGCCTGGGTCCTGTAAACCTTCTCCAAGTTCACGAGACCCTCGGGGCCAACGCGCCTCCACCCTGGAGTCTGGTCGCCGTCTTCATCGAACGACGCAATGTACTAAAAAACATGAGTTACTGAATGACAGTATTCTAAGAACTGATCATATTGTAAGTGTAATATTTAACTGAGTCAACAACTCGCTGACTTCTGAGTCTTAGTTTTTACAGTACAACGGCTGCCCTAGCCTTCAAACCGAAACGCATTACTGTTTTATGGCAGAAATAAGCAGATTGGTGGTACCTACCTCTGCGGACTTACAAGATACCGTACCACCAGTGATTACGTAAGCCATAATTTTTTTATTACACGATGTTATTCCTTCACCGCAGAAGTCATTAGTGAACATTTGTCTACCACGTATATTATAAGGAATATTGGCATCTGCTTGAAGGATTCGAATACCGGTACAGTCGTATACAGAGTACCGGAGGGATGCAGCCCCATAACGAGGCCTAAGTACTGCTGGTCTGTCGTTGTGAAAGGAAATTTACGTGAGCTCCAAGTGGCAAGGACTGGCAAGGCGTAGCGTTGTGAAGAATGGCGATGCGTATTGTCGGAGGCGAAGACCCGCTTCGGGGTCATAGCGCCAGCGTAGTAATAGTAATACAGTCGCGTCTGTCAATACGAGCGTCTTATCCTTAAGGCCGCATAGTCTTATATGTTCAGAGCAATTGGAAGCTATGTCACCAGACTTTGCAGTTCATCCTTGAACTAGTGAAAAGAGAATACTCACGACTTGTCGATTCTGTTCATTAAGCCTGGGATCTCTTTTGCAGCTCTCCCGTGGAGAACTGTTCGCGGTGCCTTGGTCTGCGCGCTTCCCACTTTCTCTTTTCGGGTCTTTCTTTAATGAGCCCCTGAAAATTGAAGGCTCTTCAGAAGGAAACGAAAGTGACTCTTAATTTACTATTGGCCGTGTGGTCTCGTATAGGTTACTAAGGGATTCAGTGGAGGAAGGGATTAAATGCTCTCTTGGAGCATCGCTCTCTGAGTATTTCCAAGGGTACTGGTGGTTGGTGGTAGATTGGGTTGCGCGTAAGTGCAAGCCCTGCGTACCCCTAGGGACCTTGAAGTAGTATTGTAAGCGCAGCACACTATCTTGCCTATTCTTGCGTCAGCAGTTACGTGTACCGGCTGGAGGGGCCTTCATACGTTACAGTCCACCTGAAGGTAAGTGTTTACCATCGCTCATGGACGCCAGCAACGCCAGGAGCACAGCCAAGTCGCTGCCTATCAAAGACCTCATGTTTCAATGTAGGAGCTGTTGATGTGATACCTGAACGCGCCAGTGATGACCAATTCAATCCCGAGAACTACTGTCAATATTTTGTGACCTGAAAATAGTTGTGGTACACACCTATCGTCTCTCAACGAGTCCCTTTTGAAGTCTCTCCTGTGTGTTGGGGTGCTGGTAAGAGATGGAGTTGCAGCCAAAATCTCTCTGGAGGAGATAAAAAAGTTTATTTCGTATAGTATAACAGCTATTCTACGCTTCACACCAGGCATGGGCAAAGTGCTGATTCCAAAACTTGTGCGTTCATAAGCAGCGCCAAATAATTGGACAGTGAGCTAAATCGGCAATATTTCGGCAGAAATAGGCGGGGTGGTAGTACCTACCCGCGCGGACTCACAAGAGGCCCTACCACCAGTTACTAGTCCTGGTCCTACCAGTACTAGTCTTTCACGCAAGAATCATAATTTTATCTACTGATCTGAAATGTACTGAAATGATCGATCTTTTATGTTTCACAAAATTTACTTTCATTAATATAGTTGGTATCCGATTTTACCTATTACGACAAAATTGATTATAGACAAATTTAAGAATAATCGAGCGTGTAGAAAGAGCCCATTAAAATATGTAACAAGGAGACGATACAACCATTTTCGACAAGCGCATAAACTAAAAATGTAGAGTACACAAACCCAGTTCGGGCGTTGGTAATTAAAAATAACACTTGCAGTCGGTCGACCGAGGAATTCAAAATTGGATATAAATATAGAGCGGATGATACGAGTCGCCATTATATTTTACGACGGCTTTTACCACAGTTTTTTTATTTATTTTATTGGCATTTAATAATGTTTAGTTAAACATTTTTACTGTGGCGCTTTGAGGTTTTGAGCGTGGCAACCGCCTGAGTTGTGACAGCTGACAGTTGACAATTGACGTCGTTGTCAGTGTCACACAACCGCGGGCGGAAGTCTCTAGTGTAATTAGAGGGCATTACGCCCTTGTGTGTTCAGTGGATTGTCAGAGAGAGATTACTTACTAATTATTATTGAACCTTTTTAATTATAATTATTATTATATTACAACAATCTTTTTTTTTGTATTTTCATAATAATTATTATTGTACGCCTTCTCATCTTCCTCCTTTTGAAAATATTACAAAACAAAAACTAAAAAGCAACGAAAAAATGTAATGATATTTTCATCTTATATTTTTATAAGGTATTTGGAGGATATTTTTTATAAGGATATTTTCGGTATTTATATAAAAATATAAATCTTCGTGTAAATAAGATGCAAATCATATTATAACAAAAAAAATACCGAAGGAACAAATGGAAATAGTCCCTCCCCATGGAACGGTGCAATAGATTAGATACTGGAAGCTTAACTCAAGGAGGTTCGACGTTAGGCAAACCTGATATCATCTCATGCCTTATGATGCATAATGATAAGAGGATATTCTGCGGCAATCCCACTCAATGTGGTATGAGGGCAAGAAATAGAAGTAGAATAAACGATTGATTATTACGATCCAGCTATTTTGTTTTAAACTGCCTGCAAACGTTTATTCACTACACAGCATAAAACAAAGTCGCTTTCTCTGTCCCTATATCTGTCTGTCCCTATGTATGCTTAAATCTTTTCGTTTGTGGTCATATTGTCTATAGTGTAGTCTTGGCGAAATATGTGATTATAGAAGTATAATAGTCTTTGACAATAGAATCATGATAGGGTACCTACAGACTTATGATTTCAATTAATTATAGTCGATTTTTTTACTACCGGGGGACCACCAGTAACAATAAATAGGCAAGGACGAATCCAGTAGACGAATATATAAATTATATTTCAGGAGCTGAGCGTATCAGCTCCATATATATATATCATACAAAATATCCGAATGTAGTATTTTTATTTGTCCGGCTATTAGCAGACAGACGGTGTGCGGATTGCCGAAGTTCCTGTTCTTGTTAGCTGATCGAAGAGTGACCCGGGTCGATCCAGCTCTTGTTTCCCGGGCAAGGAGTCTCCGAATGTAACTGTTTAAAGGCATATAGCTAGATTTAACCGGCTGAGTATCTCGCCGGAACTTCGCAACCGGTCGCGATGTATATCTATACTAACAACAAACAAGGATATATATGTGTGTGTTGTGTCAAATACATGGTAGTGTGTGTAATGTTTTTTTTAATTGATTTAATGTATTTTTTATGCATAATTAAAAAAAATTCATTCTGCACTCCTATGTATATACATATATATTTTATTGCCTCACATGTGTGGACAAGCTCACAGCCTACCTGACGTTAGGTGGTTACTGGAGCCCAAAGACATCTACAACGTAAATGCGCCACTTACCTTAAGATATAAGTTCAAAGGTCTCAGTATAGTTCAGGCAGGGAGGTGGTACCTACCCGCGCGGACTCGCAAGAGTTCTACCAGTAAACATATTGGCCTTCGCAGCATTAAAAGTATCGCAGTTCGAGGGCTTTGTACGCCATTGTTGCAATGTCCCTTCAACTCACCTTAGTTCTCTCAGGAAGGCACCGAAGAATGGTATTAATCTGCACTCTTGCATGGCGAGGGCTCTGCTCAACGCCCTCTCGTATTCTGCCGAGAGCAGGGCCGCCGAGAGGAAGTCCAGCGAGGGTAGAGGCTCATCAGACACGCTCAGCCAGAAGGCTTTAAGTTTCGTTGATCTGTGAGGGAAAACTTTAAAAATGAGAAGACTGATTTTGACTAGTGGTTCCACAGTAGTCGAAATTCGACTTTAATTAATTGAAATTATACCAAAGTATAGTAGTATACAACTATTATGATTCTATCGTCAAACAATCAAAGACTATTTATTATACGCGTACTGCTATAATCACAGATTAATACACTTAAACAAATATTGCATAATAAAGACAAACATTATGTAATCTATTCTCAATTTGACCACAGACTAAAAGCGAGAAGAAAAGTTTGACAATAGTCAAATAGTATGCATGCGTGTGTGTGTCAAATACATGGTTGTATGTGTAATGTTGATTTAATGTATTTTTTATGCATAATTTAAAACGATATTAGCATTATGTACTCCTTCTCTATATTCTCTACTAGCGACCCGCCCTCGCTTCGCTTCGGAAACATTAAAACACACATGAAACCAAAAAAAATAAATAAAAAAAAATTAAAAAAAAGTAGCCTATGTTCATCAGGGACAATGTCGGCTTCTAATGGAAAAAGAATTTTTCAAATCGGTCCAGTAGTTTCGGAGCCTATTCGAAACAAACAAACAAACAAATCTTTCCTCTTTATAATATTAGTATAGATAGTATAGATATAGATAAGTGTGGGAAATTTCATACTCCTCCGTCCGCGCAATTTTCGTAAAAAGGGGTACAAAGTTTTTGCATCACGTATTAATATATAGACATATCGTCTTTTCGCGTTAAAAGTGTACAACTTCCAAAAATATTCAAAATTGAGTTAATATGCGGAATCATTTGGTATCACCACCAGTATTCTTCTCATAAATACTGTCAAAAGAGCGTAGTTTACAGTATTTTATTTAGTAGTTTATAGTTTAGTTTAGTTTAGTAGTTTAGCTTTGGTTTTTTTTTTTCAAAATTAGTACATTATTTTATCTTTCTTTAAAAGATAAATAATCTGGTAATAAATAAATGTTGCAAAGATAATTAATATTAAAAATATCACATGTTTTAAATCTTTAACAACACTCTCCTGTAAAATTAGTAAGTTTTGAGATTATACAGTTTTAATGCGCGAATACGATTCCTTGGTTCGCTTGAACACGAATTTCATTGATTGTCAAAAGGCTCTGCCTGCTCTGAGGAATTGTTCGAGATGATACTGTTAGTCTCGCTAAAACTCTAGAACAGCTGGACCGATTTGGCTAATTTTGGTCTTGAATTATTTGTGAAAGTCCAGAGAAGGCTTAAAAGATAGATAAATATGAAAATGCTCGGGGAATTAGATAAAAATAACAATTTTGTTTTTCCTTTGATGTGGGGGACACATCGGACGGATTCCTTTTGTTTGTTTTAAGTTTATTTTATACAAAGGTTTAGGTCTTTTATTTGTCGATTGAGGCACTACGAAGTCTGCCGGGTCAGCTAGTAAATAAATAAAACAAAGACTGCTTTCCTTTTCGAATTAAATAAAAGTAATGACCACTTAATATCAACGGTGAGCTAATACAAAAGATGGCTCTGATTAGCATATTCCATGCTCGGTATCGCGCAAAAAGCTCGTCAAGCAATACAGAATAAGCTCTCGCAAAAGTAAAGCTCCCAAGAAAAACACACGCTCCGATTGGTCTTGTACAAAGCTCGACTTGTTCGCGTTAGTAGGGTTGCGAAAGCGGTACGCGGGATTCGGGATTAATGCCGAAAATTGGCCGAAGAAACTTCACCGAAAACACTATGCTGCGGGCTGCTATGTCGTTGGTTTCCACCATCAGGATATCACTCAGTATTAAGTGTCTTTATCGATATTTTGGTGCTACTGTATTATTAATACGCTTTTATTAGCTTCAGACGTATGTATGTTAGTATGTAACGGAATCTTTGAACATGATTTTGACCCCCTTCCAAAACGTCGGATTAACTCGAAATTTGGTATAATTATTAAGGATCGATGACAAATCAATATTAAAAAAAAATAATTAAAATTCAACTAAAAGATAAAAAATAAATAATAGTTTAAAAAAACTAACAAAATGCGCTTTTATAGAAAATCCAACTAGAAAATAGAAAATAAATATTTTAAAACGACGATATCGGCTCATTCTGCAACATTTTTTTCAACTAATCAGCTTGCTTCGTGAAATTTCGTGACGGCAAGTTTTGCCGAAAACGTTTTCCCTTTCCCATCCCTATAGAGAAGCATAAAGAGCCGCTCTAGCGTTCGGAGCACGCGCTTGTCGTTTGTAACTCTAGCACATTGAATCGATAAACGCGAATGCGAATCACCGTTAGTACCGACCGTGTTTAGTATTAGCAAAACATTTGTGAAAAGATAAGAAGACGTGCCCTCTTTGCTATCGAAAATGGAAGTAACAGGAAAACAATGGTAACGTTCTAAACTGACTACGTATTACCGTATTACTACGGTATTTCGTCGTGGCCTAAAGGATAAGACGTCCGGTGCATTCTTGTTGAGCGATGCACCGATGTTCGAATCCCGCAGGCGGGTACCAATTTTTCTAATGAAATACGTATTCAACAAATGTTCACGATTGACTTCCACGGTGAAGGAATAACATCGTATAATAAAAATCAAATCCGCAAAAATTATATTTCCGTAATTACTGATGGTAGGACGTCATGTAAGTCCGCGCGGGTAGGTACCACCGCCCTGCCTATTTCTGCCGTGAAGCAGTAATGCGTTTCGGTTTGAAGGGTGGGGCAGCCGTTGTAACTATACTTGAGACCTTAGAAATTATATCTTAAGCTAGGTGGTGAGTTCATGTTGTAGATGTCTATGGGCTCCAGTAACCACTTAACACCAGGTGGGCTGTGAGCTCGTCCACCCTTCTTCTTCCCTCACTGCTGAAGATCGCGACCACATGTGACTTTCCTCCACAGTGCTCGGTCATGGGTGGTATGGACCATACGGTATAGACTACCTTTTTTTTTTTTTTTTTTTTTTTTTTTTTTTTTTTTTTTTTTTTTTATGTTTGAAGGATTACTGGTGGCCCGGAGGCCTTTCCAGTTTCACCAGGACAGGTGGGCGAGCAAAGGCTCAGCCAGGAGGGGTGGGATTTGCTAACAGCTGCCCGAGCGCCTCCGAAAGAGACCTAACAACTCAAGAGTAGCTGCTTCGCGAATGAATCTACTACCGGATCGGAATCGCGACCCGCTGAGAAGATCCGGCGAGAAACTCAGCGAGCTGATTCATGGGTTAGGTTGCACGGCGAACTCTTTGTCGAGTTCGACGAGTACGGTTTCCGAGGTCCCTAAGCCTGCTCCTAGAGCTGAAGGCGTCTAGTGCAAAGGTTATTGGATCTGATGGATCCGTAAGGACGTGTCTAGGGCGTCGACGGTGACTGGCTCCTGCATGATCAGGATTCGGGGAGTAGTCAGCGGCGGCTACGATAAGGCGATTATCATGACGCATAGCCTTATCGAAGTATCGTTCCGACGCTGACTTCATGTATTTCCGAATTGATTCGAGGCCCAGGTCGTCGTGTAGGTCAACGTTCCTCACGAACCACGGAGCCCCGACAGCTAACCTGCAAAAGCGGGATTGTAGGGATTGGAGGGTGTCTATGTGTGTGCGGGCCGCGTGAGCGAACACCACACTCGCGTAAGTCATGACGGGCCTTATGCAAGTTTTGTAAAGTGTCACCTTGTTCCGAAGGGACATTTTACTCCGCTTACAGATCATGGGGTAGAGTCTACCGAGAATAAACGCGGCACGGTCACGGACTGATTTTATATGCGGGCGGAATGTCATCGATGCATCCAGGGTAACGCCCAGGTACTTGACCTTCCTGGCCCAGGGTATGGATTGACTAAAGAGAGTAATCGGGGGTGTGAGATTCCTCCTCCTAATACGGGAGGAAATCCGTGTGGAGCTTCCCCTCTGGAATAGCACCGCAGTACTTTTCGCTGGGTTGATGTCTATGCGCCATTTTCGGAACCACTGTCCTAGGGCTAGGGCTGCGCTCTGAAGCTTCTTCGCGATTAGGGACTTGTTTCTACTGGAATAGTAAACAGTCGTGTCGTCGGCGAATAAAGCTAAATGGGTCGGCGGCGACCGGGGAATGTCGTTAACGAATAAGCTAAATAGGAGGGGTGAAAGGACAGAGCCTTGCGGGACTCCAGCTGTGAGAGGTCGTGGGGAGGAGCGGGTTCCCTCGACTCGATATCGAAAAGAGCGGTTCGACAAGAAGTCCCGTATGATGAGCACGAGACTATCCGGCACACCCATGTTGAATAGTTTGAAAATCAAACCGTTGTGCCAGACTTTGTCGAACGCTTTTACGACGTCGAAGAAGAGAGCTCCCGTATATAACGGTTTTGGTCGATTAAGCCCCACAAGAATGTGCTCCGTGAGGCGGTGCACCTGTTGAACGCATGAGTGATTTGTACGGAATCCGAATTGTTCATCGATGAGAATGCCCTTAGATGAGACGAAGTCTCTGAGGCGTTTGTAGAGCAGACGCTCATACAGTTTGCCTAAAGACATGAGGAGGCTAATCGGGCGGTAGCTCGTCGGATGATTTTTTGGTTTACCGGGTTTATGTATGCCGATAACGTCCGCTTCTTTCCACACCGCGGGAAAGATACAGTTCGCCATAGCGGCATTGAAAATAGATGCCAACATCACGATGAGTTGGACGGGTAGAAGTTTAATAACGCGGTTGGATATACCGTCGGAACCGGGAGCCTTGCGAGGACGTAGGTCTTTGATCAAGTCTTTAACTTCCATCGGGGTGACGGGTGGTAACGCATCCGAGGGTGGCAAGGAGACTCTGCGTTCTACCTCACTGTCTACTAATTCTACATGAACAGGGTCCACGGATTGAGTGCTGGGCGTGCACTGTGTTTGCAATGTATCGGCCAGCAACTCTGCTTTTTCGTCATCATCAAACGCCGCGAGTCGGCCTGAGGGGCCTACGAGGGGGGGCATAGTTACTACCGTATCCGATTTGAGAGTACGGGCTAAGCGGTAGTAAGACCTTTGGGAGGGCGCGAGTCCTTCTAAGAAATCAGACCATCTGGCATCTCGGACTTCGGCGATGCGAGACTTTACGTCGCGTTGTAGGGCACGCATTCGAATACGATTTTCCGCGGTAGGATACCTGTCGTAGGCGCGTATCGAGGCGTTCTTAGCTCTAAGGAGTTCCCTAATATCATCGGACAATTTGAAGCGGTGAAGGAAGTCCTCCGCTACAACTTGTTTCGATGATCTATCTAATGTTGAGGTGATGTGTGACGTTAAGATGTCTATGGCTTCAGCGGTATCCTGAGGAGACGGGGTAGAGTCCGGGTTAAACGGGAGGGATGGTGGATCAGATTCAGCCAGGCTGATGCCCAGCGTGTGCCAATCCACCACAGTCCTCGTGACGGGAACGGAGTCGGGAGCGCGACCGAGCTTCATAACGACGGGACGGTGGTCTGAATCTAACTCTGAAACTACTTCGATCGAGTGTAAGCTCAGAGTTACGTTTTTTAATAACGCTATATCGAGTATATCCGGGCGATGTGCGATATTTAGCGGGTAGTGAGTCGGGGTTAGCGGAGCGACGATATCGAAGGCGAGATCATCGACTAACGCGTCAAGCCGCCTGCCATTCGGGGTTGTGGTGTGTGAGTTCCACCTGATGTGTTTACAATTTAGGTCGCCCGCCAGAATGACAGAGCTCCCCATGCCGAGCAGCGCCTCGATATCACTGCTTAGAACGATCTTATCCGGTGGAAGATAAACGGACGCGATAACGATCGGCGCGTGTCCCGTCAGTGAGATTCGGCACACTGATGCTTCGATATTAGCGAGCGCGGGAGGATCGAGCGGGACGCAATGCAGGGCTCTTCTATAGTAAATGACGGTACCACCACCACGAGCAGAGAGCCTGTCGTTCCTGACCATGTTATAGTTCGCGATTTTAGGGTCACGGCGCGCGGGCTTAAGTAGGGTCTCCTGCACTAAAAAGATATCAATTTGATGGTCACGCAAAAAGTCAGAAACCTGATCACGTTGATTTGCGAGACCGTAAGCGTTAAAAAATCCTATCGTTACGGATAGGGGCTTTATTCTACTTATATACGCCATTGATTACCGGCGGAGTGAGGGGAGGACGTACGTATTTAATGACGCGTATACGTCGGCGTATTCTTGCACAACGGCGATAAAGTGTTGTGCAGTGGAGGCAGCGCGAATGGCGTCGCCCAAAGCGTTAACGCGCTCAAAGTTGATCGACTGAAAGAAGTCGATCGCTAAAGCGAGATTGTCGGACGCGGTCGGAGGGCAAGTCGCGGGAGAGGGACGAGTTGCGGGGGCGGGACGAATCGCGGAGGAGGGAGTTGTAACCGTGTTCGTGTACGGCAGCGGTTTCGCCCAAGCCGAGACACTGGGCACCGGCGCCGGAACGAACGCTGGCTTAGCCTGCGACACAGAGGGTGCCGAGGCTTTGATGTCTGGGCCGGAAGCTCGGAGGCGGTTTTGGCGGGCGACGCGGCGATTTATTTTCGGGGCTCGGGGGCATCCGCGGTAATTTGCAGGGTGACCCTGTGTACGACACAGGACGCAGCTAGGCGGTTCCGTCGCGGTTTTTTGATCGCGAGTGCAGAGGGCCGTGGCGTGATCTCCTAAACACTTGACGCATCGGGGGCGCGCGTGACAGTTACGGGAAGAATGCCCGTATAATTGGCAGTTATGGCACTGGCTAGGTGTGCCTTTCTTATGTGGGGTTTCGACGGCGATTCCGGAAAGGCTACAGACCGTTCGGATGTTGAATATTTGCTTACCCTCGGGGGTAGGCTGGAGGGCGACGAGAACCATGTTATATGGCTCCCTTCCGCGACCTGTGTGCATGCGGTGTACGGAGTTAACCGGTAGGCCTTGTTCGAGAAGGTCGGCCTTGACTAGCTCGGCATCCAACTCTTTAGGGATGCCACGTATGACGGCACGGAGTTCGCGCTCCTCCTGGAGCGTATACGTGTGAAAACTTATACGCTCCTTACGGAGGTAAGAAGAGAGGGCCCTATGGTCGTCGGGTGTTCGAACCTTAATTTGAATGCCGTTCGCGAGGTTACGGGCATTCGTGAAGTTGATATTTTTGGCCTTAAGGGCCAGGGAAACTCGATCCCAAGCTGCCTTCTCTTGGAGGATTACCGGGGGAGGGGTCTGGGTTTTATTTTGTGCCACCGGACGCGGCGACGGAGTGGCACGGGCTGGAGGCGCAACGGGAGTCTGAGGGCGGGGGCGCGACGCGTTCGCGGCTTTGCTAATTTTAGCGGCCGCGGGAGCTCGAGACTCCGCGGCACGCTTCTTACCCTTTTGTACCAGGGTGAATCCATCCGTCGATGAGGCGGGAGCGAGGTCGACCTCCATCTCCGAGTCAGAGTCGGAGGACGAGGAGGCGGGTGCAGGTGACCTACGAGCAGGTGTTTTGGAGGGCACGACGGAGGCTGCGGATGATCGCGCTGCTGGAACGGTGGCCACGGCGGACGACGCAGCAGTTTTACTCGCCAGTATAGGCGACGCGGGAACGGCAGGCACGACGGAGGCTGCGGTGCTCGATGCAGAAGCTTTGCACGCAGGTACAGGCGACGCAGGAGCAGCGAGCTCGGCGGAGTCCACGAGAGGGCTCGCGGTGTGATCGGCCTTGAAGGCCAGAAACTCTGAGGCGAGCTGTGGGTAGCGAAGTCGGAGGAATTCCGCGAATACAGCGTCCATGATCGCTGAGTGCCCAGGTGGGGCGGCCCCGGGTCTTGAAAACACTCGCCTTGCGGCGAGGCCCCAACTTCTCGGACCTGAGCGGTTCTATTGAACACAGGTGGCGATGCGGCACGATTACTACAGGACAAAGAAAAAACACAACAAAATGGAAATAACAAAAAGAAACAGAACAATTAAACACTTCCAGGAAAACAGTTTGTCGGCAGATGTACCACGAACACAGAAACAACAAAAGGAAACAAAACAAATAAAAACTTCCAGAAAGAGCACTTAGTCGGCAGATGTACCACAAACACAGGCCGCGCGAACAATGGCCGGGCTAACAAAAGCCGGGCGAACAAAGACCGGGCGATCGAGTGGTCGATGAGCACGTCCGCACGTGACGGGTGCCTCTATCGGAATGGTATAGACTACCATCAACCACTCTCTTAATCAGATCTGACCATCTGGCGGGAGCTCTGCCCACGGCGGGCTTGCCTTATACGCGACCCTAAATTATGAGCTTCTCTAACCAATGTCTGGGTGACCGCATTATGTGTCCGAAGAAGCTCATGACACGGTCTTGGCAGATGGCAGAGAGTCTTTTTTGGAAGTTTTAACGAAGGAATGAAGATCTTCCACCGACCGGGTTATATTGCTCGGTAGACCGACGGTACGAATTTTTTTTTTCCTACCTAAGCTGATTGAGAGGCTGTTTCAGCGTAACCTTAACTAGTAAGTGAGCTCACGGGGCTCAAACCTGACGACGTTGCTAACACGAACCCTAGCAAGAGCCGTGCTTCGCAGAATCTACCACCGGATCGGAAACGCGACCCACTGAGAAGATCCGGCGAGAAACTCAATGGGCTTCGAATGTAGTTGTTCGGAACTTGTATATAAGCAGGCTTATCTTGAAAATGTCGTAAGCGAGTTTCAGACATCTGTCAAATATCTTGTGTTGTATGATGGCTGCTCGCCACATACATTTGGATGTTTAGCTTTATCAAAATGGACTCCTTAGTTATCATGGCAGTCCACGGTATTCCGAGCATCCGCTGCCGCACCCACATTTCAAAGGCATATTTTTGCTATCGTGGCTTTTGACGCTTCATGTCTAAGCTTAGTAGAGGAATATGGAAAAGTACTAAAAGTAAAAGACTACAGTATAGATGAGTGAAGTATCATCGTTCAAAACTTCTCGTAAGCAACGGGTTTGACGAACAAATTAGCCCACAGACATATCCCAGTGAGTTTCTCGCCGGATCTTCTCAGCGGGTCGCGTTTCCGATCCGGTGGTAGATTCTGCGAAGCACTCTTCTTGCTAGGACTATTGTTAACAAAGCTATCAACGATCAGGTAGGGGTAAACATGGATAAGACATAGGCGCTTTTTGCTCATACGCCCCTGCGTTACACAGCCTACAAACAAACAAAATTTGTATTTAAAGCATAATTAAATGTCACATAATATATTTATATTATCCGTGACCTCCCGAGAATATCTCAACTGAACTATATTCAATTACGGCGGAACCCTCCTCTATGTTATTTTATTGTTCGATGTCTATAAAGGTGATGTGTCAGCGCGAGCGATCTTCTATCGGCAGAGATGCATAATACAGTGAGTATCCGACTTATCTGCTGGTGATCGGTCAGCGATGCTCTTGGACAACACCAGCGCCGGGTGTAAGGACGAGATCTTACATCGCAACTGGCGTGCGAAGTGGTAATATTTAATTTATCGCGTTACAGTATTTCCTTCAGTTCTTTCACTACCCTTAGACGCAATTAAAGTTATTTACGGCTTGCAATGGGTTTTTACAGTGTTTTTAAAGTGATAACTTATGATAGGAGGGTAAACTGCTTCGTTACGTAATGCGTTACGGCACCAGTATGTCTGGCTTCTCTTTCTCTCACGCATACAGCTGTAGTACTGGGAACGTATGTAACTAACTATACCCATACTCGATCCTGTGGACCGAATGGTAAACAGTCGACGTTGCCCTAAGCACGTCATTACGGATCCTCTCGATCCATTAACCGTGCGTTTAGGTACCACAAGCACCGGTCACCGTTCTCGCCGAACCCGTCGCTTGCGACGAAGGGCTCGACGAGTGAATTAACCCGTAGACACAGCCCACTGAGTTTCTCGCCGAATCTTCTCAGCGGGTTGCGTTTCCGATCCGGTGGTAGATTCTGCGAAGCACGGCTCTTGCTAGGGCCAGTGTTAGCAACACTCCCGGTTTGAGCACCGTGAGCTCACCTACACGTTAAGGAGAAGCTGAAATAGCCTCCCAAGGCTACCAGCATAGGTAGGAAAAAAAACTATTTATAATTATATGTCTTTCAATTTATGTTACAATTTTCCTTACATTTTCATAGTAATATACATAAAATTTAAGTAGTAACCTAAGCTTCTCTCAAGTTAAGCAATTTTAATATTAAATAGTTCAACTTAGATTAGTTTAAGTTATCACTTCTGTCACATGTTTTTAAATACTTTATAGTTTTTTTCGCAATAACTTAAGAAAATACAGCTTCAGTAAATCAAATAGAACCAGAAAGTAATTTGTGACAGGTCACGCTTGATCCTTACTATCTCTGATGTCGAGAAATATCCCGCGAAATTCTAGCGTAGCTTATGGTTCGTAGTGAGACTGCTGTGCTAGTTTCAGCGCGAACCCTTTTCAAACGGTCTCTCTCGCTTACTGTTAGATATACATAAAAAAATGGAAACTAAAACAGTCTGTGTTCTAAGTGTAGTTGAATCTATTTTGGCGTCCACTACTTGTATAAAAGCTAAAGCTGAGGAATTATTTGAGATGATTCCATCATCTCGTTTTTACTATCGCACCGCCCGCCACCGGAGTAGAGTTCATCCATACTACCTGGAGCCACTCCGTTTATCCACAGTGCGTTTCCAGAGGTCTTTTCTGCCACGTATCATCCGGCTTTGGAATGAGCTCCCCTCTACGGTGTTTCCCGAGCGCTATGACATGTGCTTCTTCAAACGAGGCTTGTGGAGAGTATTCAACGGTAGGGAGTGGCTTGCTGACATTGCTGAAGTCCATGGGCGACGGTAACCACTCACCATCAGGTGGGCCGTATGCTCGTCTGCCTACAAGGGCAATAAAAAAGCTAAGTTTTTAACGAATTATTCAGTGTTTCCTGAGCGCTGAGTCTTCCTTCAAACGAAACTTGCGAATAGTGCTTAGCGTCGCTTGAATTTGCTGATGTCCACGAGCATCACTGTCCAGTCACGACCAGATAAGCCGAATGCTCATTTAGATTCAGTAAATTAATCTATATCTGTACTTAGCAATGCCTTGCGTAGCGGATCTAAGCTTTTCATTAAGCTTTCCGCGTACAGGTATCCTTGTTTATGACCTCATAAGCGACCTTTGCCACTGGCTTTATACAGCGCTTAAAGCTTACGGGCTCCGTATGAAGAAACGAGAGCTTTTTATTCGTGCTTTTTTATTGCTTAGATGGATGGACGGGCTCACAGCCCATCTGGTGTTAAGAGGAGCCCATATACATCTAAAACGTAAATGCGCCACTCATCTTGAGATATAAGTTCTAAGGTCTCAGTATAGTTACAACGCCTACCCTACCTTTTGCTCAGATGAGTGGACGAGCTCACATCCTATCTGGTATTAAGTGGAGCCCATAGACATTTATGACGTAAATGCGCCACTCATCTTGCGATATAAGTTGTAAGGGAGTATAGTTACAACGCCTGCCCCAGCTTTCAAACCGAAACGCATTACTGCTTCACGGCAGAATTAGGCCGGGTGGTGGTATCTACCCGCGCGGACTCACAAGAGGTCCTACCACCAGTAAAGAACCAAACGCTTCTAGTGCATATATAAAAACATTGTTTTTTCTTTTCTTTATAGATCGCCTAGCTGTTAGTTGCGACTCTGCCCGCGGTCTAGAGAAAATCTCAGCGCAGTTTCCAGTGAGAGTGACATATTTATTTGGGAAAAAAGATAGCCTTAGCTGGCGGACCCAATAATTTAATTCCGCTATCTCGTTACTTCGTTTCGAGGTGAAAGAATGACAAACAAACAAATAAACTAACTTTTTACATTTGTAATACTAGTATGGATTGGTAACATCTTTTTTTCTGGTTTTTTTTTTATTGCATTGATAAGTCGATGATCTCATAGCCCACTTGGTGTTAAATGGTTACCGGAGCCCATAGATATCTACAACGTAAATGCTACCACTTTGAGATATAAGTTTTAAGGTCTCAGTATAGTTACAACGGCTGCCCCACCCTTCAAACCGAAACGCATTACTGCTTCACGGCAGAAATAAGCAGGGTGGTGGTACCTTCCCGTGTGGACTCACAAGACGTCCTACCACCAGTAATTACGCAAATTATAATTTTGGGGGTTTGGTTTTTATTACACAATGTTATTCCTTCACCGTGGAAGTAAATCGTGAACATTTGTTAAGTACGTATTTCATTAGAAAAATTGGTACTCGCCTGCGGGATTCGAACACCGTTACATCGCTACATACGAATCCACCGGACGTCTTATCCTTTAGTCAACGATAATTTCTATATTAAATTGGTAATAAAATAACAATATAGCTTCCTCCTCTATTAGTCTTCTGAGAGAGGCGTTGTAAATCTTCTCAATTGTCGTCTTCTGCTGTAGAAAGTAGAGTCGGCAAGTAGTTTCCGCCGGCCTACAGGATATGACGCATCTGAAGGCCGAAAGAAACCCCTGCTGACCGTACTGTCTTCTCTTCTCTATTCGTCTTCTATTCTTTTATCTTCTTTTCGCATTAGAAGCCGGAAGATTATGCTTCAAATTTTCTTCTTACAACGTGTATTGCTATCACGACTTATGTTCACTGGCGATTTTGGTGGATAGTCTGTCTATAGAACAGTAACGTGTTATAAAGCTGATGGAGTATCGTGGTGGAGAACTCATAGCAGAGCTTGAGCTCTTCAAGGCCTCAAGGATAAGACGTCCGGTGCCCTCGTGTCGCCAAATGCAACAATGTAAATAATTAAATCTCACAAGATAAAGATACTAAGTTCTCTGAGGAACTACGCTTTTTAAACATGTCACTAAGAATTATTTTCCCGATGGAGTTTTGAATAGAAGTTGTTGGCCAACGTACTGGCTCTGCCCCTGGCATTGCTGACGTCCATGGGCGACGGTAACCATTCTCCATCGAACCGTATGCCCGTCTGACTACAAGAGCAATAGTTTAAAAAAACTAACAAAATACGCTTTTTTAGGAAATCCAACTAAGCAATAGAAAATAAATTTTAATAAACTTGAATTAAAAATAGTGTAAGAAAAAATGAATTTATTATAAAAAAAAGCGTGGGGTGCATGGTTTGAGTAGTTATAAATATTTTATGAACAGATATGAGTAGAAGGGTTATTTTAATAATATCCTGAAAAGCACCCACGCTTTTTTACAGTAAAACCATTTTTTCTTACACTATTTTTAATTCAAATTTCTTAAAATTTATTTTCTATTTTTTAGTTGTATTTTCTATAAAAGCGTATTTTGTTAATTTTTTTAAACTATTATTTATTTTTAATTTTTTTGTTGAATTTCAATTTTTTTTTTTTTTTGAAATATTGAATTGTCATCGGTCCTTAATAAGTATACCAAATTTCGAGTTAATCTGACGTTTTGAAGGGGGTCAAAATCATGTTCAAAGATTCCGTCACATACATACATACGTCTGAAGCTAATAAAAGCGTATTAATATCAACGACTGAGACTGTAATATTTGCGTAACTACCATGCAATTGAAAAATAGACTTCAAGGCATAGTACTGCGTTAATATTCCTGATCTGGTTACCGCTTAACATCAAGTGGGCCGTCAACTCGATCATCCATGTTGACAATAAAAAAAAAATCGTTTCAGTTTTTGAAATCATCACGACAGACAATTTAAATTAGGACTTACTTCAGTCCCGCGACGATTTCCATGGCGCTGTTGAAATTCCCGATGTTCCAGCAGGTCAGGGCTACCCGGAGAACGCAGGCGAGAGCCGCCTTCCGGTCCTCCTGTGACCCGCTAGCTAAGACAAGCTCCGTGACCCACGCTGATACCTGAAGCAAAAACAGCCACCTTAACGGATATATGTATGTATGTGTGTATGTATGTGTACATATTATATGTATATGTATTTCACTGGATTGGTACATCGCGCGTAGTTCGTTTCCAAATGATTCTTGTCCACCTGATGGTTGTCTGGAAGAGATTGCTCTTAGCGATAAGACCGTCAATTCGTTGTGGCCTAAAGGATAAGACGTCCGGTGCATTCGTATGTAGCGATGCACCGGTGTTCGAATCCCGCAGGCGGGTACCAATTTTTCTAATGAAATACGTACTCAAAAAATGTTCACGATTGACTTCCACGGTGAAGGAATAACATCGTGTAATAAAAATCAAACCCGCAAAATTATAATTTGCGTAATTACTAGTGGTAGGACCTCTTGTTAGTCCGCGCGGGTAGGTACCACAACCCTGCCTAATTCTGTCGTGAAGCAATGATGCAGCAGTAATTTGAAGGGTGGAGCAGCCGTTGTAACTATACTGAGACCTTAGAACTTATATCTCGAGGTGGGTGGCGCATTTACGTTGTAGATGTCTATGGGCTCCAGTAACCACTTAACACCAGGTGGGCTGTGAGCTCGTCCATCCATCAAAGCAATAAAAAAAAGCAATAAAAAAAAATGTACTTTTTTTGTGTTTAATGTATCGCACTGTTTATTTGTTTTTTGGTGTACAATAAAGAATACTCTCTCTTAAATCTTTAAGCTTATCTGGCGTCGCAATGAAGACATACCAGTATTTCTTTTTTTTATTGCTTAGATAGGTGGACGAGCTCACAGCCCACCTGGTGTTAAGTGGTTATCGGAGCCCATAGACATCTACAACATGAATGCCGCCACCCGTTTTGAGTTAGGAGTTGTAAGGTCTCCGTATAGTTACAACGGCTGCCCCGCCCTGCAAGCCGAAACGCATTACTGCTTCACGGCAGAAATAGACGGGGTGATGGTATTTACCCGTGCGTACTCACAAGAGACCTACCACCAGTAATTACGCAAATTATAATTTTGCGGGTTTGATTTTTAATACACGATGTTATTCCTTCATCGTGGAAGTCAATCGTGTACATTTGTTAAGTACGTATTCAATAGCAAATCGGAATCCGCCTGTGGGATTCGAACTATTTCGAACACCGGTGCATCGCTACATACGAATGCACCGGACATCTTATCCTTTAGGCCACGACGACTTATAAAAGTTGTTTAGATGTAACGAGCTCACGGCCCAACTAACTTTAAGTGGTTTTCGGGGCCCATAGACATCAACAACATCAACGTCGCTACCTTGCCTTGAGGTTTATGTTGCAATTGCATAGCAATTACAGTCTTGGCCGGTTTGATTTTGATTACCTCATATAAAAAAAGATGGATTATTAAGATATTTACAAACACTTAAGGAAAGAATAAGGTTATTAAGGAATTTATGTTCGAAAATAAAAGGATATAATAATATAATTTAACGAAAGCGACGTCGCGTACAAAAACTAGTGTTATATAATCCAGGAAAATATGTTACAAAGCATTTAGTACCCGAACGAAGGAAGCTTACGATGACATCGTTGTTACGCAAGCTTTGAAAGTTAACGAGAGCTTTTTCGCTGAATAATACGCGATCTAATGACTGAAGAAGACAGGGATAAAGTCAATAATTATTTGGGTGCTATAGTTCGATAGTGGTGTTCATTATAGGGATGTGGTAGAGTCGATAAATGAGTCGACTATTATCAAAGCCGGCAAAGTGACTTTTGGACAATTATTGGTAAATCAGAAAAACGAATTATTGACTTTGTATTCCATTGGCAGTCACAAAACTCTTCTGAACGACATCTTAGATAAATAACAGGTTTAATATTAACCTTTAATTAATGCAGGTTTTGAACAGTATTCTTTGAAGGAGACGATTATATTCAAATCAATCTGTATTGACATATCAATAACATTTGTTTGTCCAAATGCACAGATTGCCACCTTTGATAATAGACGACTCAAATGTTTGAGCTAAAATTGTTGGAAAAATAGGTGTGTATTTGTATATAGCAAAATTATAAGTTAGAACATTATTATGGTTCGATTGTCGAAGACTAACAAACTTCTATGTACAGACATTAGACATTCTATCACAGATTTCGCCAAGTTCTATAGTGTGGACTATAGACAAATAATGTTAAAAACAAAGAATATTATAATCTATTCTCAATTTGACCACATACTTTTTTTTTTTTTGTTGCTTAGATGTGTGGACGAGCTCACAGCCCACCTGGTGTTAAGTGGTTACTGGAGCCCATAGACATCTACAGCGTAAATGCGCCACACACCTTGAGATATAAGTTCTAAGGTCTCAGTATAGTTACAACGGCTGCCCCGCCATTCAAACCGAAACGCATTACTGCTTCACGGCAGAAATAGGCGGGGTGGTGGTACCTACCCGTGCGGACTCACAAGAGGTCCTACCACCAGTAGACTTTATGCAATAACAAAAGTTTGACAATATACAAAGAGTAAATATGTGTGATGTCTTTTTTTTATAATTGAAGGTTTACTGGTGGCCCGGAGGCCTTTCCAGTTTCACCAGGACAGGTGGGCGAGCATGTGTTGTGTCAAATACATGGTAGTGTGTGTAATGTTTATTTTATTCTTGATTTAAAGTATTTATTATGCATAATTTAAAAAAAAAAAATTAACATTCTGCACTCCTTCTCTATATTCTCTATAAGTGTGAGAAATTTCATATTCCTCCGTCCGCGCATTTTTCGTAAAAAGGGGCACAAAGTTTTTGCTTCACGTATTAATTTAGAGATTATGTATAGTATAATTGTATGCGTGATTTGTTCCTAGTTATTTATTTATTTATCTAAGCGTGGTATACCAATCTCTCAGAGTGTTAGTGCGTTACCTTTATCCGTGTAACATTTGAGAAAATTCTAGATTAAATCGAATTATAATGTTCATTGATAAACACATAACACATCTTGTCACGTCTTTGGCCCGAGGCGAGTGTTGGTTAACTGGATTCTACAGAATCAAGTTACCTAATTTGTTTGCTAAATTAGATTATCATAACGAATGTTTGAGGAATGTTTTTGATGTACGTGTTGTGAGTCCGCGCGGGTAGGTACCAACGCCCTGCCTATTTCTGCCGTGAAGCAGTAACGCGTTTCGGTTTGAAGGGCGGGGAAGCCGTTGGAACTATACTGAGATCTTAGAACTCATATCTCAAGGTGGGTGGCGACATTTACGTTGTAGATGTCTATGGGCTCCAGTAACCACTTAACACCAGGTGGGCTGTGGGCTCATCCATCAATCTAAGCTATAGAAAAAATTATAGAATACTTAAAACCATCATAATAAACTGCGTATCCAAAATTATGTTGCTGCTATAACAGCTGAAGATGTGGATGTATGTCGCATAGCTATGTCTATGTGTCAGATTTAGACAGCTGACCCTTAACGTCGACTCGGGTGTTAGCTCACCATAAAAACCTCATCGAAACTGAACCAACATGTGTATTCAAGTCTGCAGTATACGACCAAATACAGGGTGGCCCATAAGTCCTTTGAAAAGTAAAATTTGAATAAAACGAACAGGGCGCGCGTGAGCGGTGCAGGGGAAGCGGGGGGAGTAACTTCGGTTTCTGGGAATTTAGTCGCGATGGAGCGTTTTACCGGAGCGGACCGTGCGTTTTGTGTGCGCGAGTTTTATAAAAACGACAATTCGGCAACCGTTGCGCGGCGTAAATTTCGAGAACACAAAGGTTTACACAACTTTGACGACACTCCAACTCTTCAAACGATTAAGAACTGGGTTGCTAAGTTCGAGGAGACCGGTTCGACGTTAGATAAACCGCGGTTGGGTCGCCCAAGGACGTCACGTACGGAACAAAACATAGACACAGTGACACAGTCTATTCGCGAAAATCCGACACAGTCAACTCGTAAGCGATATGTGGCTATGATCGAAGAGTTTTTCATACCAGAATTGCAAAACTTTTCAGGCTTTAATGCCAGGACGTGGTTTCAACAGGATGGGGCCACTTCTCACACCTCTAACACTGCTATGCCCGTTATCCGTCAACTTTTTCCTGGCAAAGTTATCTCTAAGAGAGGAGACATTTCCTGGCCTCCACGTAGTCCAGATCTGACCCCGATGGATTTTTTTTTGTGGGGCTACCTTAAGGCTAAAGTATACGACACAAACCCGCGGTCAATTGAGGCCCTAAAAGAAAACATCCGCAGAGAAATGACAAGCATTTCAGCAGTGACGTGCCGCGCAGTCATCGACAATTTTAGACGTCGTTTGCAAGAGTGCCGTGATCGGAACGGATTACATTTAGGAGATGTTATTTTCAAAAAATTATTCCCGTTTTTTAAGCTTTTTATGTAAATAAAAATTTAATTCATAATGTAATTAGTTTTATTTTAATAATTTTTTTTCATATCAAAGGACTTATGGGCCACCCTGTACTATGCGAGGAATTGCTCAGAATGATCCCTCCATATCGTTTTTGCCTGACACCTCCCACCTCGTTCTTTTTTTAATTTTTTTAATACTCAGATAGGCGGACGAGCTCACAGTCCACCTGGCTTGAAGTGGTTACTGGAGCCCATAGACATCTACGACGTAAATGCGCCACCCACCTTGAGCTATAAGTTCTAACGTCTCAAGTATAGTTACAACGGCTGCCCCGCCCTTCAAACCGAAACGCATTACTGCTTCACGGCAGAAATAGGCAGGGCGATGGTACCTACCCGCGCGGGTCCAGAGATCTTTTGTGACACGTATCATCCGGTTCTGGAATGAGCTGCCAAGATGTTTCCCGCGCGCTATCACCGGTACATCTTCAAACGAGGCTTACGGTGAGTATTCAACGTTAGGCAGCGAATTGACTTTGCTCCTAGCATTGCTGACACCCAAGAGTAACTGTAACGCCTCAACATTAGGCGGTATGCTGGTCTGCCTATAAGGTTAATTATAAAAGACGTGTGGAGTCGTGGGACACCTTATAGGAACGAAGTTCCTTATTGTAAAAATATTAATTTTAAGTTCTATTCGAGGTATAAATTAATTGGTAACGTGCGAACTTATTGTGGTACATTTCATTCACGGTTGTTAGTATAAGAGTTAGTGTATTGCGCAAACGAACGCTCTGAGATCGTGGTCAATGGATGTTAAAAAAATACATTATTTTTTGTACGTTATCACAAAGTTAAGTCGTACACTGTGTGCATTACTAATGAAAGTCTTACGTTACGGACGTTTTTTCCCGGTTGGGGTATCCTTCCGCATCGTCCCATAAGGAACTTCGTTCCAAAAACACTGAGCCCCAATACGTGGGGTCGATAGGGAACTAAAACTTCCACCACAAAAAAGGCAGTGAGGCGTATCTATTAGGGCGAAGAAAACATCGATACCAGCCCGTCTCTAGAGCTTGCCCTTAATTCTGTCACGTTTGGCTCGCAACGTTACAATGGCCGAAAGCTCCTTTGCCGGTATACACGGGGAGAACTTTGCTAATTTTCTCTAATTGTCAGTTAATAGCTAGGTTCGACTTTCCGGGGAACACGGTGGGGTCAGATCTTCAGGGATTTTATTCGGGCTGAATTCTTATCGCGGTCAGCGGTCGTTATGCAGGGAGTTTGCAACGAATTTTGCGATAAGGTACAAAAAGGCGTTATGAGCCAATAAAAATTTCGCAATTATCATTATTATCTTTGTATGCTTAACGAATACTCCCTCCTTGGATCGTGTTTCTCAGTGGTTAGGGTCGTGACCTTTACGGATCACTTTTGTTTGGACTATGTTCCTCCGTTCCCTCCTGTCCTCCGCGTAATTAATAGCGACATTGATGACATGATATTGCGATTCAACTAATCCTACTAAAGTACAACTTAAAACTGTATTAACACTTAAAGCACTTAAACATTTAACGAACACTTTAAAAGTCTCAATTAAATTCTTCCGCTTCGCTTCAGGTGATCCGTTCGCTGTTTCGCTTCGAGTAGTTCTGATTACTGACTGACTGCGTGCCATCTCTGCAACGCTTTTATAGTCGAGAAGACATCCCTAGATTTATCGAGAACATTCTGGGCAAGTCGAGTAGCTTCGATGTGTGTTTCCGCTATCTGACAATAGATGGCGTTGTACTTCTCGAGCATTCTAGATATTACTAGTTCCTTTGATATTCGTTTCGGTTGTTCGGCGATAGATGGCGTTACTCTTACCGGCGTAACAGTATTAAGATTCTAGTTCCAGCTTTCATCTGACAAGGCACAATAAGCGTCAGTTAGAAAGTACATTTCTCCATTATTCACTGTTCTCTGCGCAGTAAATAGGGACATTGATGCTGGAGCCCAATGTCGTCTTAATTTGATCGGACCAGCGCATGGGACTATTCGCCCTTGGCCTCTTTCCTTCCACTTGGTCTGTAATGAGTAGTTTTTCGAGATTTGATGAAAGAATATGGAATGTTGTAATGCTGAATTTTTGAAGTCGTCGTGGCCTAAAGGATAAGAGGTCCGCTGCATTTGTGTTGAGCGATGCACCGGTGTTCGAATCCCGCAGGCGGGTACCAATTTTTCTAATGAAATACGCACTCAACAAAAATGTTCACGATTGACTTCCACGGCGAAGGAATAAATAGCATCGTGTAATAAAAATCAAACCCGCAAAATTATAATTTGCGTAATTACTGGTGGTAGGACGTCTTGTGAGTCCGCACGGGTAGGTACCACGACCCTGCCTATTTCTGCCGTAAAGCAGTAATACATTTCGATTTGAAGGGCAGGGCAGCCGTTGTAAACTAAGACTTAGAACTAATATCTCAAGTTGGGTGGTGGTATTTACGTTGTAAATGTCTATGGGCTCCGGTAGTCACTTGAAGCCAAGTGGGTTGTGAGCTCATCGACCACTAAACAATAACAAGAAGAAGCTAATGTAGACTTTATCAAGCTTCGTCACATTTCGCGTAGATCGATTTTTCATGAGTTTGTCTACTAGTAACCAAAGGATCGCAGGGTATGGTAGGTGAATACCTCGTTGAATCTTCGGATCAGAGCGCTGACTGTGCTTGAGGTGGGCTGATGATGTGTTGCAGGAACTCTTCTGATCATGTGCCGTTCGCTGGTTCCCGCGAGACCCTCACCTCCGAGGTCTAGGGTTACTTGACGCAGATAATCTATAGGAGGAACCTGGAAGAAAAAAAATGCGGTTGATTTTTTAGAGTCTACTGGTGGTAGGACCTTTTGTGAGACCCCGCGGGTAGGTACCACCGCCCTGCCTATTTCTTCCGTGAAGCAGTAATGCGTTTCGGTTGGAAGGGTAGGGCAGCGGTTGTAACTATACTTGAGACCTTATAACTTATATCTCAAGGTGAATGGTGCATTAACTTGTAGTTGTCTATGGGCTCCAGTAGCCACTTAACACCAGGTTGGCTGTGAGCTCATCCACCCATCTAAGCGATAAAAAAAGTCTTTATTTTTATTTAATTTTATTGCTTAGATGTGTGACGAGCTCACTTGATATAAAGTGGTTATTGGAGCCCATAGACATCTACAATGTAAATGCGCCACTCACTTCGAGATATAAGTTATAAGGTCTCATGGTTACAACGGCTGCCCCGCCCTTCAAACCGAAACGCATTACTGCTTCACGGCAGAAATAGGCAGGTTGGTGGTACCTTCCCGCGTGGACTCACTAGAATTCCTACCACCATTGTTATTGAGGAGTGCTCTAAGAATTATTTCGAGAGGATTCCTCCATGTTCTTTCAACCTCATATCCTCACAAGAGAAGAGCTTTACTGTCTAGAATACTACACAATATATGGCTTAAAACCGCTGCGTTCATCTGGATTACAGTGAATTTCCTCTGGAGTGGGTCTGGATTGGACTTCTCTCCACGGAAATTCCCTAGCACCGTGACATGTCCTTTTTAAAACAAGGGTTGAGGTGTGATGTCAGTAGACTTGACTTTGCCTCAGGCATTGCTGATGTCCATGAACAACGCTGATTACCTACCATCAGTTCGATTCTTCTGAGTACCTCAACCTTGAGGTGTCAGTGATTCATTGAGGACCCCGCTGCTGGAGAGAACGAAGACTTAGGAACATCAGGTAAGCTACTGCAACTGGCCGTAAGCTCATGTTGCTCATTAACAACATCTATAAAGAAAAACTTAAAAGCTCGTACGGGTAATAAGTTCGTCTACCTTTGAGCTTTAAGTACCGCAGGGCGCTGTCCTTTACAAGAAACGAGGCTATTAAACGGCTTAACGCGAGAGGTAGCCAGCATCAAAATTAAAACTTCAATATGAAGGTCTTTATTGGATCGCGAGTGGTCAAATTGTCTTTTGTGTTCGTACCGACAATGTCGAGGATCCATATCCGCAGGTAGGTACCATTTTTAATACGCCTTTATTAGCTTCAGACGTATGATGTTTGTAGCGGAATCTTTGAACATGATTTTGACACCCTTCAAAACGTCGGATTAACTTGAAATTTGGTACACTTATTAAGGACCGACGACAATTCAATATTAAGAAAAAAAAAACAATTGAAATTCAACTAAAAAATTAAAAATAAATAATATAATAGTTTAAAAAAACTAACAAAATACGCTTTTATAGAAAATCCAACTAAAAAATAGAAAAATCGTGGGGTGCATGGTATCAGTAGTTATTTTGATAATATCCTGAAAAGCACCCTACGCTTTGTTACAATAAAATCATTTTTTCTTACACTATTCTTAATTCAAATTTATTAAAAAGAAAATTCTATTTTTTAGTTGGATTTTCTATAAAAGTGTATTTTGTTAGTTTCTTCAAACTATTATTTAATTTATCAGGCGCGCCGTGAGTTCATCCACCCATCTAATGTTTTAGATCATGGTATGCTCTAGAATATTCTTGAAAACTCTTGAAAAGGCACGAAAACGATACGTACTCGCAGCCTACCAGAGAATTCAGAAATAATTTCCGAATAACAATTCTCTTGGTTCGCAACTACATGAAGCCGTCCAGCGCTATCTCCCGCAAGAAATAAAAAGATTTATTGTCTGTTGGTTTGGTGCTGTTTCGTCGAAGCTCTCTCGTTTTATCGGAAAATTGTATTTTCTGGATGAATCTGATAAATAAGACCAGGTGCGGAGAGAGAGGATTACCAAATTTTCATTTTAATACACTTCTCGTCAGTCTATGAAGAGAGAAATTGAATATTTATTATGAATTATTAATATTGGTATATAACCAATTTGATATCTGATGCTTCGATGTTAACGGAGCCCACGGAGATTGAAGGTTTAGGAACGCGGCAGAATTGAACAGATCTGAGTCCTACACTACTACAGACACAGTCCTCTGCAGCTCTGTACTGATCCCGAGCTCTTCTCGTACACAAACAGACACAGATCCGACCTACATCTAGCCTCTAGTCCTATACTACACTACTACAGACACAGTCCTCTGCAGCTCTGTACTGATCCCGAGCTCTTCTCGTACACAAACAGACACAGATCCGACCTACATCTAGCCTCTAGTCCTATACTACACTACTACAGACACAGTCCTCTGCAGCTCTGTACTGATCCCGAGCTCTTCTCGTACACAAACAGACACAGATCCGACCTACATCTAGCCTCTAGTCCTATACTACACTACTACAGACACAGTCCTCTGCAGCTCTGTACTGATCCCGAGCTCTTCTCGTACACAAACAGACACAGATCCGACCTACATCTAGCCTCTAGTCCTATACTACACTACTACAGACACAGTCCTCTGCAGCTCTGTACTGATCCCGAGCTCTTCTCGTACACAAACAGACACAGATCCGACCTACATCTAGCCTCTAGTCCTATACTGCACTACTACAGACACAGTCCTCTGCAGCTCTGTACTGATCCCGAGCTCTTCTCGTACACAAACAGACACAGATCCGACCTACATCTAGCCTCTAGTCCTATACTACACTACTACAGACACAGTCCTCTGCAGCTCTGTACTGATCCCGAGCTCTTCTCTTACACAAACCGACACAGATCCGACCTACATCTAGCCTCTAGTCCTATACTACACTACTACAGACACAGTCCTCTGCAGCTCTGTACTGATCCCGAGCTCTTCTCGTACACAAACAGACACAGATCCGACCTTCATCCGGCTTCGTCGAGATACTCCACCTAATAACATTTAACATTTAATCCAAATCCCTTTTTTATTCAGAAATTACCAAAGTATTAGATATAAGTATGTACTTCGTATTAATTATGTCGTCTAAGGCAGATATAAAGACTCATTAGTGATCTCTATATTAATAGAATCTTCATAAAGAAATTGAATCTCATAATGAATTAATATCTATAACCAACGGATTTCATTACAGATTTTTTCTTATCAATTTCCGATATTTAAAGGTTCCTGTTAAAGTAACTGTTTTTTTTTGTGAATTTTGTATTACTGGTGGCCCGGAGGCCTTTCCAGTTTCACCAGGACAGGTGGGCGAGCAAAGGCTCAGCCAGGAGGGGTGGGATTTGCTAACAGCTACCCGAGCGCCTCCGAAGGAGACCTAACAACTCAAGAGTAGCTGCTTCGCGAATGAATCTACTACCGGATCGGAATCGCGACCCACTGAGAAGATCCGGCGAGAAACTCAGCGGGCTGATGCATGGGTTAGGTTGCACGTCGACCTCTTTGTCGAGTTCGACGAGTACGGTTACCGGGGTCCCTAAGCCTGCTCCTAGTATTAGAGCTGAAGGCATCTAATGCAAAGGTTATTGGATCTGATGGATCCGTAAGGACGTGTCTAGGGCGTCGACGGTGACTGGCTCCTGCATGATCAGGATTCGGGGAGTAGTCAGCGGCGGCAACGATAAGGCGATTATCATGACGCATAGCTTATCGAAGTATCGTTCCGACGCTGACTTCATGTATTTCCGAATTGATTCGAGGCCCAGGTCGTCGTGTAGGTCAACGTTCCTCACGAACCACGGGGCCCCGACAGCTAACCTGCAAAAGCGGGATTGTAGGGATTGGAGGGTGTCTATGTGTGTGCGGGCCGCGTGAGCGAACACCACACTCGCGTAAGTCATGACGGGCCTTATGCAAGTTTTGTAAAGTGTCACCTTGTTCCGAAGGGACATTTTACTCCGCTTACAGATCATGGGGTAGAGTCTACCGAGAATAAACGCGGCACGGTCACGGACTGATTTTATATGCGGGCGGAATGTCATCGATGCATCCAGGGTAACGCCCAGGTACTTGACCTTCCTGGCCCAGGGTATGGGTCGTCTAAAGAGAGTAATCGGGGGTGTGAGATTCCTCCTCCTAATCCGGGAGGAAATCCGTGAGGAGCTTCCCCTCTGAAATAGCACCGCAGTACTTTTCGCTGGGTTGATGTCTATGCGCCATTTTCGGAACCACTGTCCTAGGGCTAGGGCTGCGCTCTGAAGCTTCTTCGCGATTAGGGACTTATTTCTACTAGAATAGTAAACAGTCGTGTCGTCGGCGAATAAAGCTAAATGGGTCGGCGGCGACCGGGGAATATCGTTGACGAATAAGCTAAATAGGAGGGGTGAGAGGACAGAGCCTTGTGGGACTCCAGCTGTAAGAGGTCGTGGGGAGGAGCGGGTTCCCTCGACTCGATATCGAAAAGAGCGGTTCGACAAGAAGTCCCGTATGATGAGCACGAGACTATCCGGCACGCCCATGTCGAATAGTTTGAAAATCAAACCATTGTGCCAGACTTTGTCGAACGCTTTTGCGACGTCGAAGAAGAGAGCTCCCGTGTATAACGGTTTTGGTCGATTAAGCCCCACAAGAATGTGCTCCGTGAGGCGGTGCACCTGTTGAACGCATGAGTGATTTGTACGGAATCCGAATTGTTCATCGATGAGAATGCCCTTGGATGAGACGAAGTCTCTGAGGCGTTTGTAGATCAGACGCTCATACAGTTTGCCTAGAGACATGAGGAGGCTAATCGGGCGGTAGCTCGTCGGATGATTTTTTGGTTTACCGGGCTTATGTATGCCGATAACGTCCGCTTCTTTCCACACCGCGGGAAAGATACAGTTCGCCATAGCGGCATTGAAAATAGATGCCAACATCACGATGAGTTGGACGGGTAGAAGTTTAATAACACGGTTAGATATACCGTCGGAACCGGGAGCCTTGCGAGGACGTAGGTCTTTGATCAAGTCTTTAACTTCCATCGGGGTGACGGGTGGTAACGCATCCGAGGGTGGCAAGGAGGCTCTGCGTTCTACCTCACTGTCTACTAATTCTACATGAACAGGGTCCACGGATTGAGTGCTGGGCGTGCACTGGGTTTGCAATGTACCGGCCAGTAGCTCTGCTTTTTCGTCATCATCGAACGCCGCGAGTCGGCCTGAGGGGCCTACGAGGGGGGGCATAGTTACTACCGTATCCGATTTGAGAGTACGAGCTAAGCGGTAGTAAGACCTTTGGGAGGGCGCGAGTCTTTCTAAGAAATCAGACCATCTGGCATCTCGGACTTCGGCGATGCGAGACTTTACGTCGCGTTGTAGGGCACGCATTCGAATACGATTATCCACGGTAGGATACCTGTCGTAGGCGCGTATCGAGGCGTTCTTAGCTCTAAGGAGTTCCCTAATATCGTCGGACAATTTGAAGCGGTGAAGGAAGTCCTCCGCTACAACTTGCTTCGATGACCGATCTAATGTCGAGGTGATGTGTGACGTTAAGATGTCTATGGCTTCAGCGGTATCCTGAGGAGACGGGGTAGAGTCCGGGTTAAACGGGAGCGATGGTGGATCAGATTCAGCCAGGCTGATGCCCAGCGTGTGCCAATCCACCACAGTCCTCGTGACAGGAACGGAATCGGGAGCGCGACCGAGCTTCATAACGACGGGACGGTGGTCTGAATCTAACTCTGAAACTACTTCGATCGAGTGTAAGCGCAGAGTTACGTTTTTTAATAACGCTATGTCGAGTATATCCGGGCGATGCGCGATATTTAGCGGGTAGTGAGTCGGGGTTAGCGGAGCGACGATATCGAAGGCGAGATCATCGACTAACGCGTCAAGCCGCCTGCCATTCGGGGTTGTGGTGTGTGAGTTCCACCTGACGTGTTTACAATTTAGGTCGCCCGCCAGAATGACAGAGCTTCCCATGCCGAGCAGCGCCTCGATATCACTGCTTAGAACGATCTTATCCGGTGGAAGATAGACGGACGCGATAACGATCGGCGCGTGTCCAGTCAGTGAGATTTGGCATACTGATGCTTCGATGTTAGAAAGCGCGGGGGGGTCGAGAGGGACGCAATGCAGGGCTCGTCTATAGTAAATGACGGTACCACCACCACGAGCAGTAAGCCTGTCGTTCCTAACCATGTTATAGTTCGCGATTTTAGGGTCGCGGCGCGCGGGCTTAAGTAGGGTCTCCTGCACCAAAAAGATGTCAATTTGATGGTCACGCAAAAAATCACAAACCTGATCACGTTGATTTGCGAGACCGTAAGCGTTAAAAAATGCTATCGTTACGGATAGGGGCTTTATTCTACTTATGTACGCCATTGATTACCGGCGGAGTGAGGGGAGGACGTACGTATTTAACGACGCGTATACGTCAGCGTATTCTTGCACAACGGCGATGAAGTGTTGTGCAGTGGAGGCGGCGCGAATGGCGTCACCCAAAGCATTAACACGCTCAAAGTTGATCGACTGAAAAAAGTCGATCGCTAGAGCGAGATTGTCGGACGCGGTCGGAGTGCTGGTCGCGGGGGAGGAACGAATCACGGGGGAGGGACGTATCGCGGGGGCGGGACGAATAGCGGGGGAGGGAGCTACAGCCGTGTTCGTGTACGGCAACGGCTTAGCCCAGGCCGAGCCGCTGGGCACCGGCGTCGGCACGAAGGCAGGCTTAGCCTTCGGCACAGAGGGTGCCGTGGCTTTGATGTCAGGGCCGGAAGCTCGGAGGCGGTTTTGGCGCGCGACGCGGCGATTTATTTTAGGGGCTCGGGGGCATCCACGGTAATTCGCGGGGTGACCCTGTGTTCGGCACAGGACGCAGCTAGGTGGTTCAGTCGCGGTTTTTTGATCGCGAGTGCAAAGAGTCGTGGAGTGATCGTCCAAACACTTGACGCATCGAGGGCGCGCGTGACAATTACGGGAAGAATGCCCGTACAACTGACAATTGTGGCACTGGCTCGGAGTGCCTTTTTTATGAGGGGTTTCCACGGTGATTCCGGAAAGACTACAGACCGTTCGGACGTTAAAGATTTGCTTACCTTCGGGGGTAGACTGGAGGGCGACGAGAACCATATTGTATGGCTCCCTCCCGCGTCCTGTGTGCATGCGGTGCACGGAGTTTACGGGTAGGCCTTGTTCGAGTAGGTCGGCCTTTACGAGCTCGGCATCTAACTCCTTGGGGATGCCACGTATGACTGCACGGAGCTCACGCTCCTCCTGGAGCGTATACGTATGATAACTTATACGCTCCTTTCGGAGGTAGCTTGAGAGGGCTCTATGGTCGTCGGGTGTTGCTACTTTTATTTGTATCCCGTTCGCGAGGTTACGGGCACTGACAAAATTTATGTTATTGGCCTTAAGGGCCAGGGAGACACGGTCCCAAGCAGCCTTCTCTTGAAGAATTAACGGAGGAGGGGCCTGATTTCTCGTTTGTGCCACCGGGCGCGGCGACGGCGTGGCACGGGGACAGGGAGCGACGGGGGTCGGAGGGCGGGGGCGCGACGCGTTCGCGGCTTTGCTTATTTTAGCGGCCGCGGAAGCTCGGGACTCCGCGGCGCGCTTCTTACCCTTTTGCACGAGGGTGAATCCATCTGTCAATGAGGCGGGAACGAGGTCAACCTCCATATCCGAGTCAGAGTCGGAGGACGAGGAGGAAGGCGCGGGAGCGGCGGACGCGACGGAGGCCGCAGACGATCGCTGAGGTATAACGGAAGCTGCCGCGGTAGACGCGGGAGTTTTTCGCGGGAGTATGGGGGACACGGGTGTGCTGTGCGCGACGGAGGCTGCGGTGTACGGCGCGGGAGTTTTGCGCGCGCTTGCTGGGGACGCGGGAATGGCAGGCGTGGCGGAAACGGCGGTCGCGGCGGGCACGGCAGAACAGTTCACGGCGCGTTTAGCTTTGTAAGCTAAAAATTCTGTTTCGAGGGCCGGGTATTTCTCGCTTAAGAATTCCGCGAGCAGTGTGTTGGTTGGAGAGAACTCCATTTCTTCGGACTGCCCAGGGGGGGCTGCCCCGGGACTTAAACACGCGCTCGCCTTGCGGCGAGGCCCCTGCGTCGGTAACACTAAATTGGCCGAAGCGATTCTAGGAATTTTAGAAATTTTAGTGAATAGAATAAATATAATAGAATTAGAGCGAATAGAACCACTGCACAGTTCCCTTGCAATTAGCAATTGCAATGCCTTGCAATTAGGCGCAGGTACAAATTCCGAGAAACACTTGGGCCACAGATGTGCCACGAACAATGATCTATTATCACCGGTAGTCACTTCCGACAAAACACTTGGACGCCAGATGTGCCACGAACCGAGGTCGGGCAATCGAACGAACAATGAGCACGTCCACGCGCGTCGGTTGCTCAAATCGGAATGAGGGTGGGTATGTGTGTGCAGGCCGCGTGAGCGAACACCACACTCGCGGAAGTCATGACAGATCTTATGCAAGTTTTGTAAAGTGTCACCTTGTTCCGAAGGGACATTTTACTCCGCTTACATATCATGGGGTAAAGTCTGCCGAGAATTAATGCGGCACGGTTGCGGGCTGTTTTTATATGCGGGCGGAATGTCATGGATGCATCCAGGGTGACTCCCAGGTACTTGATCTTCCTGGCACAGGGTATAGGTTGGCCGAAGAGGGTGATTGGGTGATTTCTCCTCCTAATGAGGGAGGAAAACCGTGTAGAGATTCTGGAGTTTCCTCGCGGTTGTACCGTCAGCGAATAAGGCAATTTTGTTTCGTTATCTTTAATATGACGCAAGCATACCAAGAAAGAATCTGTATTGAAAATACAAGTTCTAAACGAAAGTCAGTTTGAGGAATGTCACCAGCGAAGGAAGATCTGTATATAGACCAATATAGCAAAAAGATAACTTAATGTATAGTTTCGTTTCAAAGGTCACAGGAAAAAGGGTTGTTACGCGTGGGGCCAACTCTGAAGGGCTGAAATGGTAATCCGTCACTTATAAACGAAAATAATTTCCAAGCAAAACCTGAAGTCTATTTCAAAATATGTTTTTTTTATTTAAGCGGGAGCTTTTAACCTCGCAACGGGGGGTGGCGTGAATTCGAAAACAACCCTTTAAATTTACATTCCGTAGGTATTCCTATATTTATCTGTACCAGAGGGCGGGTCGGGGGAGAGAGGTGAATGTATAAAGTTGAAAATTTACTACAGGGTCGGGTTTTGTTGCGCTTTGGCGCAGGTAACTACTTCAAAGCACGCAATATAAAGCAGTTGAATATATCTGACATGCGTTTACCTTCCTATCCTAGATATTAATGTTTTTTTTATTGCTTAGATGGGTGGACGAGCTCACAGCTGGTGTTAAGTGGTTACTGAAGCCTATAGACATCTACAATATCTGCGCCACCCACCTTGAGATATAAGTTCTAAGATCACAGTATAGTTACAACGGCTGCCCCGTGTGAACTGATTTTATCCTAATCTTGGCACATCAAGTCTCATTCGGGTGTCTTCGGACGCGATCGGAATTCCCGAATATGCAGCTGTCACCTGACGTCATTTCAACAAGATTCGCGCGCCAAATAAAGTTCAACATAAAATCGAAATTTTAGTTTAATTTGTATCTAGTCTAGTGCTTAGCGTTGTTTTCACCTTTTTTTTAATACTAGCGACCCGTCCTCGCTTCGCTTCGGAAACATTACATTTTATTATTGATAGCTGAGTCCCGCGATGTTACCCGCGGTTATTGTGGTACCGGGAGTGACGCCGCGGGGCGAAGCTAGTTTAAAAAATATAACCCAAGTTACGCCTTGTATCATCAGCTACCTATCAATGAAAGTCTCGTCAAAATCGGTCCAGCGGTTCTAGAGATTAGCCGGAACAAACAGACAGACATAAATTGTAAAAAATGTTATTTTGGTGTATGTACCGTTAATAAATTCATATGCATGTAGTAAAAAGCGGTTATTTCAATATTACAAACAGACACTCTCATTTTATTTATATGGATCATCTAAAACATTATAAATATATACGAAATCGTATGTTTGACTTTTATAGATTCTGAATGAAATTTTCCCGCTAATACGGAGAGTAAATAAATAACAAACCACAAATCGAATCAGAAATGAGGAAATTGTAAGGGCAGCAATTTAATGTTAAATCAGAAAGCTCACTTTGATTAATATCTAACTAAATGTACTAGTGTTCCTGCAGAAGTCGAAATTCGATTATAATTAATTAAAATTATAAGTTTGGACATTATTATGGTTCTATTATTAAAAAACTATTATATTTCTATAGTCACAGATTTCGCCAAGACTACACTTGTAATACACAAATACTCCACACAAATACTCGTAATATTAAAGATAAACTTTAAGCAATATCAAAAGTTTGACAATAAACAAAGAGTATATGTGTGTGTGTCAAATACATGGTAGTGTATTTAATGTTTTCTTTATTGATTTAATGTATCATTTATGCATAATTTAACAAAGATATTAGCGTTGTGCACTCCTTCTCTATATTCTCTATAAGCGTGGAAAATTTCATACTCCTCCATCCGCGCAATTTTCGTAAAAAGGGCTATAAAGTTTTTGCTTCACGTATTAATATATAGATATTTACGTGCGTCAAATATTATTCTATAGGAACACATTTTGCGAGAGTCAAAGCATTATTACTAATAGAGGCATAAGTATTCTCAGATAATTCAAATAATTCTTTCAATGTATGAATGCCAATCATGTTGATTTTTAACCGACTTCAAAAAAGGAGGAGGTTCTCAATTCGACTATATTTTTTATGTTTGTTACCTCATAGCTTTTCACTGGGTGATTTTGATGACTCTTTTTTTATTAGAAAGCTGCCGCTTCCCGTGTCATCCCATTACAATTTAGTCCAGTTCTGATAATGGTATCCACGAGGAAACCATATAAGTCTTAAATTTGCATTAAGTACGCGACAAATAGATGAATGACTCAATAACTCAATATCACGCCAACCGATTTCGATGATTATTGTATTTAGTGCATATTAATTTGTTTTGGAATATCTTTTTTTTTCTATTTGAAGTCGGTTTTTGTTAAAGCATGTCTATTTATATTATGATTTAAGTTATCTTAGTCATAGATATACACATAAATTAGTTATAGATAAGCAACTCAAGAATTCAACAAACATGTTTACGGGCGTCCGCCACTAGATGGCTTCGCTTCGATTAATTTCTCATTGCTCCTGTGGATGGCAGTAACATATTACCTATATTTTGTTTTTAATGAAGGATTTTGTAAATTTTCAGAAACCACAGATGACAGAGATATTAACGTCCCGTAACGGCTCAGCTTAGCTTAAAAAAAATAGTTAACCAGCCAATACCTATGCCACTGTGAGCTGTCTTATCTGATTAAACTTTAAAAAAAAAACAAGATTTAGAACTCATGTCTCAAGGTGAGTAGCGGCATTTACGTTGTTGATGTCTATGGGCTCCACATAAATCTAAGTGGGTAGAGAGCTCTGAAAAGCACCTAAGCAATATAAAAGAGCGGTAGGCAGCGGCTAGGCTCTGTCCCTGGCATTGCTGAAGTCCATGGGCGACCACTCACCATCAGGTGGGCAGTATGCTCGTCTACCTACAAGGGCAATAAAAAAACTCCCCCCTGTCTTCAACGCAGTGGTTAGCGACATTGATGACACATTGCGATTCAAGAATGGTTTATAATGTTACGCGCTGGGGTTCGGGATAAATAAAAATTCTACCTAATCTATATATTAATACGTGAAGCAAAAACTTTGTAGCCCTTTTTACGAAAAATGCGCGGACGGAGGAGTATGAAATTTTCCACACTTATAGAGAATATAGAGAAGGAGTGCAGAATGTTAATATTTTTTTTAAATTATGCATGGACAATAAATTAAATCAATAAAAAAACATTACACACGCTACCGTGTATTTGACACACAGCATGCATACTATTTGCTTATTGTCAAACTTTTCTTATTGCTTATAGTCTGTGGTCAAATTGAGAATAGATTAATTATTGTTTGTCTTTATTAATATTTGCCTAAAGTGTAGTCATGGGGAAATCTGTGACTATAGAATCATAATAGTCTTTGACAATAGAATCATAACAGTGTACAAACTTATAATTTTAATTAATTATAGTCGAATTTCGACTACCGGGGGACAACTAGTAAAAATAAATAAATAAACATTTTAGACGCGAGAAAACTAATTAGAACCATGTCCATGATTCGCGAATTTAAAGAAAACACTATAAAAAGCTAACCTGGTAAAACAGCTGATATTCTGTGTCGGTCAGTCTCAAAGCAACTTCTTCAGGGAAATGTAGCAAAGCTTTTAAAGACGTAAGCTCTTCGAAGCTGCTTTCGTTCCATACTGCAACAAAAACACCAAGATTTATCGTCTAGGTCAGTGGCTCCCAAACTTATTTTGAGAATAAAGAATTTTTAGCGCCCCCTCCCCCCCGCCATTATTTCACCTACTTAAAAACCACTATATCGAGAGCTCAGTCGGTGTTTTTATTTTTATTTTTTATTGCTTAGATGTGTGGACGAGCTCACAGCCCACCTGGTGTAAAGTGGTTACTGGAGCCCATAGACATCTACAACGTAAATGCGCCACACACCTTGAGATATAGTTCTAAGGTCTCAGTATAGTCACAACGGCTGCCCCACCCTTCAAACCGAAACGCATTACTGCTTCACGGCAGAAATAGGCGGGGCGGTGGTACCTACCCGTGCGGACTCACAAGAGGTCCTACCACCAGTAAAAACTTTGCAGTAAGGCATACTAATCTAACACAATTTAGACTTTGAACTCAAATGAAACGTGTCAGTCGGTGTCTAAGAGTCGTCCTAGATCAAATTACAAATTGCCTCCAAAGCCTGTACACAACGCCCCCATTTCTGGGTCTCTACCGCCCCTCCTCAGGTCTGCAGGGCCCACAAGGGGGCGTTATCGTTCACTTTAGGGAAGGCTGGTCTAGGTATATATCATTATCAAAAGCCTATAGCAGTCCATTGCTGAACATAGGACTCTCTAATTGCTCGCCCGACTCCAACTGGTATACATGGTACTCGGAGCGCCTAGATAATTTGAACTCAGGTAGACTTCTGTGCAAACTCAAACCCTGCCACCGGTAATTACTTTACTGGTGATAGGATCTCTTATGAGTCCGCGTGGGTAGGTACCATCGCCCTGCCTATTTCTGCCGTGAAGCAGTAATGTGTTTCGGTTTGACGGGTGGGACAGCCGTTGTAACTATACTAAGACCTTAGCTGGTGAGCTGTGAGCTCGTCCACCTATCTAAGCAATAAAAAATATATATATATATATATATGTAATGTGTTTTGTAATGAAACAAAGAACCAAGTTCTTGCTCTGCAAAGAGTTTATTATTATTATTATTTTATTAACTTATTTCTACACTTACAATTATTATAATTATTTTCGAACCTGCAAAGAGAAACAACATTGAAAGATATTGCTTCACCCTTTTTTAAATCTGCAAGTTTTTTTAATCTATTAAGAAAGCACGTTATATTTTTGAATGTCCGAAGCCAGAGAGCAAATCCAATTATGGAATGAACATAGCTTCCACCACAGATAATAAATACTATTATGATAGTCGAAGCTAATGCGCGGGAAATTTAAATGTAATTAATGAAGGGCCAAGAGGGCTTCATTTACATATATATATATCTAGCTCCGTTAGAGGCGATAGCTCATAGTCTGCCTATTTGAAGGTGTAAAAAGGAGAATCCTAACATAAGAAAAGATACTTACAGCCATTATTGTCGTTACCAAGCCCCGTTGAGGCACCACTCGGCCCAGGCTTGGACCCTTCTCGCATTTCACAAGCACTTGACAACGTAAAATGAAATGAATCACCGAAAAAAAAAACAAAAAAATGTTTCACAAATCACTTAGCACTACTAAATTTTTGTCACAACGCCACCTGTTGACGAAAAACGGTATCATGTTCGATTTTACAGCGCCATCTGTTGTTTAAGGTTTTCCGGCTTGCTTATTACTTTCATTGTTTATCTGAAACAAAATAACAACTACATTATTGACAAAATAAAATTTTCTCATTTTGAAGTTCTACTGTATTATTCATTACTAATTAAATAATATATTAATTTGAAATTGAAATATATTAAGTATTTACTACTTGAATATGTCTGTTACAAGCACATATTATAAATGCTACCTATTTGGTTTAAGCGAAGTTTTGCTTATTACACGACTATCTTTGTAATTAATTGTGCGTTTTATTTGGTATCAACATCAATCAACAGTTAGATGTTTTTAATTGAACTTCAATTAAGTTTACATCATTCAAATGTGTTCAATTCATGAAGTCGTCGTGGCCTAACGGATAAGACGTCCGGCACATTCGTGTTGAGCGATGCACCGGTGTTCGAATCCCGCAGGCGGGTACCAATTTTTCTAATGAAATACGTACTCGACAAATGTTCACGATTGACTTCCACGGTGAAGGAATAACATCGTGTTATAAAAATCAAACCCGCAAAATTATAGTTTGCGTAATTACTGGTGGTAGGACCTCTTGTGAGTCCGCGTGGGTGGGTACCACCACCCTGCCTATTTTTGCCGTGAAGCAGTAATGCGTTTCGGTTTGAAGGGTGGGGCAGCCGTTGTAACTATACTTGAGACCTTAGAACTTCTATCTCAAGGTGGGTGGCGCATTTACGTTGTGGATGTCTATGGGCTCCAGTAACCACTTAACACCAGGTGGGCTGTGAGCTCGTCCAACCATCTAAGCAATAAAAAAAAATAAAATAAAAAGTTGAAGAAGTTCCTACCACCAGTAATTACGCAAATTATAATTTTGCGGGTTTGATTTTTATTGCACGATGTTATTCCTTCACCGTGGAAGTCAATCGTGAACATTTGCTGAGTACGTATTTCATTAGAGAAATTGGTACCCGCCAGCGGGATTCGAACACCGGTGCATCGCTCGATACGAATGCACCGGACGTCTTATCCTTTAGGCCACGACGACTTCAAATGTATGTTATGACATTTTTTTATTTTTTTTTGGTCAGGAGGAAATCGCCGGACTTCCGCCCTTTTCTGGGGATACTGGGCGGGGTATGTCAGAGTCGAACTGACTAAAACCTCCTGTCGCTCAACAACCAACGTCCAAACCTCGCATGAGACAGAACTCATGACAAGGCAAAGGGGGGAAAATCACCCCCCCCCCCCTCGGGACGCCGGACTGGCGGTCGTTGGCGCCACGACCACCAGCCCTCTCGGTCGGCAGACTGTCCGAAGCCCGCCTAGATGGCGCCGGTTAGAGTGGGTTACCCTACGGAATACCCCGCTGGGCCAGAACCAGCGTGGGTCGAGGATAGCCGGCCTTCCATCACCCGGATGCTCTTGCGTAAAACGCGTGCAGAGCAGCTTGCACGTCGTCTTCTTAGGCCCCCCTCGCCGGTCCCCAGACCGACATGTGAGGAGGACTCGAAACCCTTAGAGGGCCAGGGCTTGGGCAAGATCCACCTCCCTGGCACCCGCTCGACGGCGGCGGGATTGTGCGTCTCTCACGCGCCCCGCCGCCTTCTTCTGCGAGATGGTGCACTCGCAAAAGTCGAGCATCGCCTTCCACGACTCGTTTTTTTTGTTATGACATTTTTTCAAAATTTTTATTCTTTACTTACCTCTCTTGTAAAATTAATGTCGCTTAAACCAAATAGACTTTCCCCCTTATATATATTATTATAGAACGATATCTATCCATCTAATGAGAACCATTTAAAGTTTAATATTTGGAAAAAATATCATAACAAAAAAACTTCTTCAGCTGTTGGAATACTAAGAAAACAACATTTAAAGCTTTTAATCTACCCTCTAAATTATTATTTTAAACAGTATTATTGAATTATTTATTTCAGTTAATTTGTCAAAGAAAAATCTTTTTTTTTTAAACTAAAGAATTTTTAAAGCTTTTACCATAATAAAGCTTTTTCTTTACACATATACAGGAATAGTTAGTCAACACGCCTTCAAAAACTCATTTAACTTAAATTATTTATGAATTTTCTTACGTCAGCCTATACTGACCCCCTTTTTGTGGTGGGAGTCTGGAGAGATCATCGACCCCACTTAGCTGGCCGAAGTCCGCGGTAAATTTTAAATCAACCCTTTATTTTTTTAGGTTCTATCAAAACGTACAAGCTGCTGTGCTCCCAAGTGTTTGCATAAATAAAATTGAAATTCAGCTACCCACAAATTTGCGATTTGACGAAACAAATATATAAAAATATATATATATAAAAAAAGCATCGTTTTCTTCTTTTTTTTTCCTACCTATGCTGATAGCTGATTGAGAGGCTATTTCAGCTTCGCCGTAACATGTAGGTGAGCTCACGGGGCTCAAACCGGAGTGTTGCTAACACTGGCCCTAACAAGAGCAGTGCTTCGCAGAATCTACCGCCGGATCGGAAACGCGACCCACAGAGAAGATCCGGCGAGGTATCCACTCACCATCAGGTGGGCCGTATGCTCGTATATCTATAATACAAGGGCAATAAAAATATCTATATGGTATACATTGTATATTATGGGGCTATTTCAATGAGAACTGATGTGTAATTTAACTCCTCATTAAGCAGTAATTGTTACCCTGTTAGCTTTAGAAGGGTTTTTTTAATTTTATTGCTTAGATGGGTGGACGAGCTCACAGCCCACCTGGTATTAAGTTGTTACCGGAGCCCATTGACATATACAACGTAAATGCGCCACTCACCTTGAGATATGAGCTCTAAGGTCTCAGTATAGTTACAACGGCTGCCCCACCCTTCAAACCGAAACGCATTACTGCTTCACGGCAGAAATAGGCGGGTTGTTGGTACCTACCCGTGCGGACTCACAAGAGGTCCTACCACTAGTAATTACGCAAATTATAATTCTGCGGGTTTCATTTTTACTACACTATGTTATTCCTTCACCGTGGAAGTCAATCGTGGACATTTGTTGAGTACGTATTTCATTAGAAAAATTGGTACCCGCCTGCGGGATTCGAACACCGGTGCATCGCTACACACGAATGAACCGGACGTCTTATCCTTTAGGCCACGACGTAGGTAATCGTTAATTGAAGTGCTGCTAAAAACATCGAGCTATTGATGCTAGTACTAAATAAAACGGACCTTTAATTACAAAGAGAAATGTCGCGTGTTAAGCGAAGTGAAGCTTAAACTAAACAGCCCACACCTCGATACAATAGATCTATATATTAATACGTGAAGCAAAAACTTTGTACCCATTTTTACGAAAATTGCGCGGACGGAGAAGTATGAAATTTTCCACACTTATAGAGAATATAGAGAAGGAGTGCAGAATGTTGATATTTATTTAAAACTAGCTGACCCGACAGACTTCGTAGTGCCTCAATCGACAAATAAAAGACACATCAGGGGGACACCTCAAAGGAAAAACAAAATTGTTTATTTTTATATAATTCCAAGCCTTTTCATATTTATCCACCTTTTAAACCTTCTCTGGACTTCCACAAACAAGATCAAAATTAGCCAAATCGATCCAGTCGTTCTCGTGTTTTAGCGAGACTAACGAACAGCAATTTATTTTTATATAAAGAGATTATGCATTAATAATACATTAAATAAATAAATAAAAACATTACACACATTACCATATATTTGACACACACGCGCATGCATATTATTTGATTATTGTCAAACTGCTCTTATTGCTTATAGTCTGTGTGGTCAAATTGAGAATAGATTAAAAAATATTGTTTGTCTTTATTAATATTTGTCTAAAGTGTAGTCTTAGCGAAGTCTGTGATTATAGAAGTATAATAAATAAATAGTCTTTGACAATAGAATCATAATAGTATACAAACTATAATTTCAATTAATTATATTCGAATATGAACTACCGGGGGACCACTAGTAAAAATAAAACATTGAGCGAGCATCAAGGTCGTCAATATGACGTCTGTTTTGATTATAACAAAGATATTTTAAAACGGCATAAGCTATTATTCTGGTCTTTTTTTTTTTATGGCTTAGATGTGTGGACGAGCTCACAGCCCGGTGTTAAGTGGTTACTGGAGCCCATAGACATCTACAACGTAAATGCGCCACCCACCTTGAGATATAAGTTCTAAGGTCTCAAGTATCGTTACAACGGTTTTTTTGTTTTTTTTTTTTCGGGCCGGGGGCCGAACCTCCTACGAGGTCCCCGCGCCTAGGGGGCGCGCGGGGTATGTGAGACTCAACGATCTGCAGGTGTTGAGAGCAGATCGCGGGCCCAAGGATTTTAGGGCCCACCCACTAAACGACTCCCCTGCACTCTTACACCCAACGTCCGATCTCTGTCCGGGGTCAGAACCCGTTCAGAGTAGGGGGGTTCCCGCGGTCAACACTACAACCAGACACGCGGCGCCACCCCGAGGACGCCCGACCGACGGGTCGTCGAGGCGATAGTCGACGACCAACGACGTCGGTCTCCGCGGTAGTTACAACGGCTACCCCAACCCTTCAAACCGAAACGCATTACTGCTTCACGGCAATAGGCAGGGCGGTGGTACCTACCCGTGCGGACTCACAAGAGGTCCTACCACCAGTGAAAAGCATTCCCTTTACCACCACCCTGTCTATATCTGCCGTGAAGCAGTAATGCGTTTCACTTGAAGGGCGGGGCAGCCGTTGTACTGTAAATCTGAGACTACGTCTATGTGCTCCAATAACCGCTTAGCACCAGGTGGTATGTGAGCTCGTTCATTGTTAAAATAGTACGGTTCTATGACAATAAGGTCATGAGGTTTGACCTCTAATAGGGTCAGACCTTCACCCGAATATCCTGCGCTTAAATGAATGAATACGTGATGCGGGGAGCTTTTTCGAGTTAAGCCCCTCGTCAAAATTTATGGAGCTTAATTAGGAATTGTTCAAACGCTGTTTCGAGTGTGAGATTCTGTGTAAGTAGATTTAGAAACTTTACGGCCGCTGGTAGAGTCGCTGACAGCATTCTATTCGTTATTATGATATTGCCTTCCATAGCGACAGTAATTAAAATCAACTTTTTCAAATAATTCCTTTTTTTTTATTTGAAGCGTACAACAATAACAACAGAGCGCTCCGCCATAGATAATACTTTTTATTGTTGATAGCTGAGTTCCGCGGTTATTGTAGTACCGCAGGTGACGCCGCGGGGCGAAGCTAGTCTAAAAAAAGTAGCCTTAGTTACTCCTTATATCATCAGCTACCTATAAGTGAAAGTCCCGTCAAAATCGGTCCAGCCGTTCCAGAGATTAGCCGGACAAACAGACAGACAGATAAAAATCTTAAAAAACGTTATTTTGATGTATGTACCGTATATATATTCATATGCACGTAGTAAAAAGCGGTTATTTCAATATTACAAACAGACAATTCAATTTTATTTATATTTATAGATATCAGTGCTGAACTCATCTGATACAATCAGTGAAGCTAAGTAAGAACAGAATCGAATGTAACAATAAGAGAAATCGAATTTTTATACGTGATCTTATTCGATACAGTCCTTTGCAGTAATAAATTATATTACGTGTACTAATGGAGGGAATTTGAAGAAAGCTGACGTGGCTCAAAGGATCCAATGTCCTTTGTATTTTTATTGGGTGTTATCTACTTCTTCTATATTTTTTTCCTACCTATTCTAGTAGCCTCGAGGGGTTATTCTAGATTCGCCGAGCTAGTAGATGAGCTCACACCTAACGACGTTGCTAACACGAACACTAGAAAGAGCCGCGCTTTGCAGAATCTACCACCGGATTGGAAACGCGACCCACTGAGAAGATCCGGCGAGAAACTCAGTGGGCTGTGTCTGTGGGTTAATTAACTCGCCGAGCCCTCCGTCGCAAGGGACGGGTTCGACGAGAACGATGACCGGTGTGTGGGGTAACTAAAAACACCGTTAGTGGATCGGGAGGATCCGAAATGACGTGTTTTGGGCGACGTCGACTATTTACCATTTCGTCCGCAGGATCGTCTATGTAGTTTCTGGCAGCAACGATGAAAGGATTCTCGTGTCGTGCCGCTTTATCGAAGTGCTACTTCTTTTATGCCGTTTCTAGGAAATTCCACGGTGAAGGAATACTCGTCGTAACATCGTCTCCGGTATTGTTGATGCCCATCATCATTATTCCATCATCATCATCAGCCCACAGTCGTCTACTGCTAGACATAGGCCTCTCCTAATCTACAACACTGAGCCGTATGTTCATGGTAGTGGAAAAAAAACCTGTAATCTCTGAAAGGTTTGGTAGGGCATTGCCAGGAAGACAATCCTTGGAAGCATGGGCGACCTAACATTTTTTCCCTACCTATTCGTTGATAGCCTAAGCCTTAGGGGCCCTAAGGGGCTATTCCAGCTACGCTGGGACAGGTAGGTGAGCTCACGGACTCAACCTGAGAGAATTGCTAACACTAGCCATAGCAAGAGCCGTGCTTCGCAGAGTCTACTACCGGATCGGAATCGCGACCCCTTAATGAATGCTTCTGGGTGTAAATCGTCAGCGCAATCGCGGACACTCTAAGATTGCCGTCTAAGAAGAATCTTTATAGTCGCGTCTACGCGTCTCTACTGAGTTATAGACGGATGTGGGAGCGTCCGGGTGTATTGTTAAGGGCTGGGGTTTGGGATAAATAAACGCTCCACCAAAGTACAACTTAAAACTGTATTTATCACTAAGAACACTTACAGAATACTTTAAAATACTTAATTCACTTCTTCCGCTTCACTTCAGGTGATCCGTTCGCTGTTTCGCTTCGAGTAGTTCCGATTACTAACTGACTGTGTAGTGCGTGCCACCTGCAACGCTTTTATAGTCGATACGACATCCCTAGAATCGTCGAGAACATTCCTCACAAGTCGAGCACTTTCGATGCGTTCTTCCGCTATCTGACCATAGATGGCGTTGTACTTCTCGAGCGTTCTAGATGTTACTAGATCCTTTGATATTTATTTCGGCTATTCGACGATAGATGGCGTTACTCTTACCGGCGTAACAATATGGTAACGCCTCTGAAATTGTTATATCATTACTGATGTGCTACCGTGATGACTTAAGGCCAGTTGGGCTGTGAGATCTTTCACCAATCTTAACAAAAAAAGATGTGTGGTGTCGTGGGACACCGGATAGGAACGAAGTTCCTTAAGGTAAAAGCACCTATTACGGAGGTATTTCGCAAAATTTGAAAGTAAGAAAGAAAAATAAGCATTTGTAAGTATTTCTAAAGATGGAAAAAATTTTCATCGTCAAAAATGGAATTTAAATTTCGTATTACTGTTGAGTATATGTTTCTTTTCTAGAACTTACTTATTTAAAAAAATGTTTTAAATAGCCGGGTCGATTTTCCCTAATACGGAGGTATGATTGAGGTCAGAGCCTATTACTGCGGTAGACGGTTCCTAATACAGAGGGTCAGAAATTATATTTATTAAGTTCCGAACATATAATATTTATTAAGTAAATAATATAAATGTGAAGAACTTAAATTGTAAGTTTTGCATTAATTGACCACTTTTAATGAAATTTATAATACAAATGTACCTAGTAAGTATAACAGTGCATTCACACAGGTCGGCTCGGAAAGAAGAGTACATTTTTACCGCGTTTAAAAGTGATTTGGATTGTATTTTAACATGAGAATTGTAGGGAATTTCGAATCTATACATGTAAATAAAATTGGAGTGTCTGTTTATAATATTGAAATAACCGCTTTTTACCACATGCATATAAATATATATACGGTACATACACCAAAATAACATTTTTTACAATTTTTGTCTGTCTGTCTGTTTGTTCCGGCTAATCTCTGGAACGACTGGACCGATTTTGACGAGACTTTCACTAATAGATAGCTGATGATATAAGGAGTAACTAAGGTTTTTTAGACTTAAACTTAATGGTAAACTTAAGGTAAGTGAAGTTTTCGGCTCAATTCAGACATCGGTGGCAACGGCCGACAGCGATGCGAAGGCCTACCCGATCTTGTGGACCGAATGGTAAACAGTCGACGTCGCCCTAAGCACGTCATTACGGATCTTCCCGATCCATTAACGGTGTTTTAGGTACCTCAAGCACCGGTTACCGTCCTCGCCGAACCCGTCGCTTGCGATGAAGAACTCGAAGAAGAAATCAACCTATAGACGCAGCCCACTGAGTTTCTCATCGGATCTTCTTAGTTGGTCGCGTTTCCGATCCAGTGGTAGATTCTTCGAAGCACTGCTCTTCGTAGGGTCAGTGTTAGCAACACTCCCGGTTTGAGCCCCATGAGATCATCTACACGTCAAGGGGAAGCTGAAATAGCCTGCCAAGGCTATCAGCATTGGTAGGAGAAAAAAAAGGTGCGAAGAGCACTTTCAGCTTTGAAAGAATTTTAAACTTTATCTACATTGTTTTATAGATCAGTATCGCTTGAAAGGATAAAAATGTTCGGTGGCTGATGCGGCGGCCGCTGCCACTGCTGTCTGAATAGAGCTATACATATTTAAGATGAACAAAATAGAATTACTTAATGGTAAATTTATTGAGGACTGCTTAGGAACAAACAAACAAAGCATTTGCTTGACCATCTGTGAATGTTTCACAGATGGTCATCTGTGAATGTAAACAAAAGATAAGAAAGTTTAATAGTTTTATGAATGAGTCTTTGTGCTTTTACCGACTCAATAGAAATATCTGTACGGGATTTCTGGGAATCTGTCATAAATGGTTCATAAAAACAAATCGCTATACCCGAAATTGACGCTATAGTATCCAAAGTCGCTCTTACCGAATGAATTTCTTATGAAAGTATGCTTTAAATTCAAGGGACGTAAGTTCGACGTCGCTATAACCGAGGTCGTTATTAATGAAATCCACTGTATTTAATAATAACCTTTCACTTGTACACTATTCCCCTCTTATACATCGTATTTCTCTCTGAAAAGGGTTTGCTGGAAGAAAACTCATGAAGAGTTAAGCTCGCCTTTGTACATAGTATTTAGACATTCTTTAAATCTGTTTTTATTGTATTATCTTTTTGTGTAAAATAAGTATAAATAACCTTTCTATTATTTCTATGGAATCCTAAAACTTGTAATTTTATGTTCTATGAATATGACCGTAATAGGAGATCATAGAACCTAACACAGAGTTACCTGGAAATAACTACCACCGTAATAGGAAAACTACTCGTATTTTTTTAATCCTAATTCTGACCCATCAAAATTTCGATAAACAAAGAATGTAAATACTTAATCAAACGATAACAGTTTTTTGGCCCAGATGTGTAAAACTCAAGTCAACAGTTATACAAAATAATTGATTTGTGATTAATTAAAATACACCTTCCTATTTTTACCCCTTCTAAGAAACCAACATTTTGCACTCGACAGTTTTCATATTTAACTAGATTTTTAATGAATAATACATACCGCAGAATATGGTTTCTAATTTACAAGATTAATAATTATTCCAACTAAACTTGGAACTAATTCAATAACTTAATAAATTGAAAGTTATAAACAATTAAATATGCCCAGTATATTTCCTGTTTCGGAGTTATACCACCGCATTAGGATTAATCTATAAAATTCGTACCGTATTACGGCGGTATTTTGTTTCTGATTTTTTGAGTAAAAAATGAGTTACATATATGAAACAAGCTATTTAAAAAGTAAGTATAATAGTAGGAAAATGCTACAAATAACACATTAACAAAGTTGAACGACTTATTAATACAAAAAACTTAGTTTCTAAATATTAGTGTACTTATTTTTTTGTTCCGCGTTTGTATGGAAACTCCTCTCACGTTGATGCCGTGCTACAAACTGATAGATCTTGTAGTGTTGTTTATATGCTACACTTGAAAATGTCAGTTATGTTATGAAGTAATAGATTTAGAATAAATAGATTCCGTTTTGGTGAGCTTAAACTGAATAAAACAAGAATAAATGTCTAAAATAGAAATACCACCGTAATAGGAAGCGATTTTGACTACCGCCGTATTAGGAGCTTTTACCTTATTATAAAAATATTAATTTAAAGTTCTGTTCGAGGTATAAAGAACATAAAACTGGAGGTTTCACAACAACCCACGGTCATTCGGTAACGTGTGAACTTATTGTGGTACACTTCATTCACGGTTTGTTTGCATAAGAGTTAGTGTATTGCGCAAACGAACGCTCTGAGATCGTGGTCAATGAATGATAAAAAATATGTTATTTTTTGTACGTTATTACAAAGTTAAGTCGTACACTGTGTGCATTACTCATTTGTACGTTATTACAAAGTTAAGTCGTACACTGTGTGCATTACTCATTTGTACGTTATTACAAAGTTTAGTCGTACACTGTGGGTATTACTAATAAAAATCTTTTTTCTAGATTAGGGTAGCCCTCCGCATCGTCCCATAAGGTACTTCGTTCCAAAAAAAGAGAGAAATATCGGTGAGTAAAATTTTCAAGTTGACAATTAATTAATTCAAATCAAACAAAGCCACAATTATCATTTTCTCGAATATCCGTGACGGTGAGGGCTCGTGTCGGTGCGTATTATGCCATCGCCGACCCGCCGGGGATCCGGTCAGCCGTGTAAGCAAGAACGGATGTACCGGAGACTCGACATCCGGGACCGATCCGGTACGAACCGGATACGGTCTGATGGGTTTTTTCATTCTTTTTACGATAATTTTATGGCTTATTGACTTGGATCGAATGTGTTAATTTAACGCGAGATAACATATGTTTTTTTTTATTGCCCTCGTAAGCAGAACGAGCATACGGCCCACCTGATGGTGAGTGGTTACCGTCGCCCATGGACTTCAGCAATGCCAGGGGCAGAGCCAGGCCGCTGCCTATATGTTTACTTAAGTAGCTCATGTATAAGATTTAAGTAGGTTAAGTGTATATAATATACTAGCTTTTACCCGCGACTTCGTCCGCGTGGAATAGTTCACAAATAATGCTTTATTTTAGAACAGATTTGATTAGCATAAAAGACATTATAGTGAGCCAACCTTAACGTATAGACATATGCTGTCGCGGAATTTTTATTAGATCTTTTAAAGGAGAACAATTCTGTCATACATTATTTTAGCGAAATTTTAACCGTTTCTACAGAGCACGCAGCGGAAGCTCTCAAAAGGGAAATAAGAACCCGATTTTGAAACATTATTTATTGGTGCTCCGCTTGTGTTGGTCTTAGCGTGATGTTGTATAGCATATAGACTTCCTCAATAAATAGGCTATCTGACACTGAAAGAATTTTTCAAATCGGACCAGTAGTTCCTGAGATTGGCGCGTTCAAACAAACAAACTCTTCAGCTTTATATTATTACAAGCAGCGCACGCGATGTAAAGAATATTTTAGGTATTTTTTTACACCTTGCGTTACATTACTGGAATTTTAGTGAAGATTCTTAATTAAAAAAAAAAACAATTTTACCTATGTCACTCGGGAATAGTGTAGCTTCCAAACAGTGCAAGAATTTTGAAATCGGTTCATTAGTTTCGGAGCCTATTCAATACAAACAAACAAACAAATCTTTCCTCTTTATAATATTAGTATAGACTACTTAATTCTATCGTCAATAGTTTTCGCAGCGCACGCGATGTAAAGAATATTTTAGGTATTTTTTTTACACCTTGCGTTACATTATTGCGTTTTAGTAAAGATCCCTAATTAAAAAAAAAAAAGATTATAGCCTATGGGAATAGTGTAGCTTCCAAACAGTGAAAGAATTTTTAAAATCGGTTCTGTAGCCTATTCAATACAAACAAAAAAACAAATCATTCCTCTTTATAATATCAGTATAGACTAGCGGGTGTTCTCGCTTCGCTTCGGAAACTGTAATTTATTATTAATTTCTCCACTATTTAATGGATGTTATTATACATATAAACCTACCTCTTCAATCACTCTATCTATTAAAAAAAACCGCATCAAAATCCGTTGCGTAGTTTTAATTTTAAGGATTTAAGCATACACAGGGACAGATATAGGGACAGAGAAAGCGACTTTGTTTTATACTATGTAGTGAAGTATAGATAAGTTTATAAAAGTATTTATATGTACTAGAGGTCCCGCAGTAGTCGAAATTCGACTATAATTAATTGGAATTGTAAGTTTGTACACTATTATGACTGTATTTTATACTTCTATAATCACAAATTTCGCCAAGACTACACTATAAAAAATATTAACAAAGACAAACAATATTTAATCTATTCTCAATTTGACAACAGACGTCAAGAACAAAAGTTTGACAATAAATAGTATGCATGCGTGTGTGCGTCAAATGCATGGTATGTAGTGTGTGTAATGTTTTCTTTATTGATTTAATGTATCTTTTATGCATTATTTAAAAAAAATATTAGCATTGTGCACTTCTTCTCTATATTCCCTATAAGTGTGGAAAATTTCATAATCCTCCGTCCGCGATATTTTCGTTAAAAGGGATACAAAGTTTTTACTTCACCTATTAATATATAGATAAGCGCCTTTAACAACCTTTAACAATCTAAGCAATAAAAAAAAATTCAATAGCACAATACTACCCACCCGCTCATACTAAAAATCTATTCGAATTTTTTTTATTTACTTTAATTAAAATAAACGACTTCGCGAAATATATACTAGCGCGTCAGAAGTTCACGTGTTTTTCGAAAGCTCACCGCCACGGCCCCGAGGCGAAAGCTTTGTGCTCCGAAAGCTTTCGCCGCCGGCCGGTGCCCTGTTTTGACAGCTTAACTGTATTTATGGCACGCTTATGTTTGAATACGTGTTAATGAAAACAATTATGAAAGCTTCATTGTGGATCAAAGTAGATGATATGAAAAACTAATGCAATTATACAAAAAACAGAGCAGGCTTAAGAAGTACATTAAAAGCTCTTTATTCGGGAAGATTAAGTTGCGTGAATACATCGCGAATACAGAAACACGTAAATGGTAATTAGCATATTGTTACGCGCTGGGGTTCGGGATAAATAAAATTTCGCCAAAGTACAACTTAGAACTGTATTCAACACTTAGAATACTTCACAAGCACTTCACACAAAACTCTCAATTCGCTTCTTATTCGAAGAAGATGGACGAGCTCACAGCCCACCTGATGTTATGTGGTTACTGGAGCACATAGACATCTACAACATAAATGCGCCATCCACCTTGAGATATAAGGTCTCAGTATCGTTACAACGGCTGCCCCACCCTTCAAACCGAAACGAATTACTGCTTCACGGCAGAAATAGGCAGAGCGGTGGTACCTACCCGCGCGGACTCACAAGAGGTACTACCACCTGTAAAAATGAGTAGTATTGTCATATAATGATAGTAAGAAACGCCTAATTAAAAACTAAAAGTGATTTTAATTATATCTGCAAGCGTGTTGAGTCGAACCTCCGCCAGCAAAATCGATTAGAATAAACAATGGCATTAGTCTTGATTGGAAGCATTCTTTGAGCTTTGCATGGATTGAGCCGAAGCTCTTTCATTCAGCTTTTAATCAACGGCTTAATAAGCTCGGCTTTGTGAACAAGAAGAGGACGCTTGAAACGACAATAGCTTCCTGTGTATCAATCCAAACTGTGTTATAATAATTGTAATAAAGTAATATATGGCAGGTGTGGCATTTATATTATTTTGTACAGGTCTAGATCAGAGGTCGGCTCCGAAAATACTGAACCGATATGAAAAATTCTTTCACTGTTTGGAAGCTACACTATTCCCGAGTGACATAAATAGGGATTATTATTAAAACTCCAACAATATAACCCAAGGTGTAAGAAAATACCTAAAATATTTTTTACATCGCGTGCCCTGCGAAAACTATTGATGATAGAATAAAATGATGTACTACGACTTTGTAGAACACATTATTATTTACAAAAAGTGTCAGGCGTCAGCATATGTCTAATTATTATAGTTATGCCGCCATAACTATTCTTTTATTTAAAAAAATAAAATATTGAAATTTTTGTTAAAGACCCGAGCGGAGCCGGAGGGGGCCGCTAGTTATTATTATAACAGAAGATTTTGGAACAGTGGAAGTTTTATTTTATGCGCTGCTATCCCTATATTACATTAATAATAGGAAACAGTCGTTTACTCATGGTAGTTACGCAGAGGAAGTGTGAAAGTAGCCCCGGTAATTAACAAATTAAAGAGTAGACGGTTAGCGTGGTGTGGACATGTGACGCGTAGAGAGGAGATGCATGTGACTAGAAGATGTATGGAAATGGTAATGCAAGGTAGAGGGGGAAGAAGTCGACCGAAGAAGACGTGGACGGAGTGTGTGAATGACGATATGCGGGAGAGAGGAATGAGTGTTGAGATGACGGCTGATAGAAGAGAATATAACCAAAAAAATTAGCTGTGCCGACCCCACCTAGTGGGATAAGGTAGAGGAGAACGTGTATTAGAGAAACGATTTAGCTCGCTTTCTCCTTCTGTCCAAGGTTGAGTGGTTAGTGAGACGCTCTGTCTATTTTCTCACTCTCGCTCGTCCTAAGTTGTATCTTTTCTCTCCAGCCGTAACGAATCTGCCGCGATTTAAATTTTACCCTCAACGCGCTCAAGGAAGTTAAACTTCAAAAAAAACTCGTGTCATCACTTGCGGGATTCGAACTTCGGCATAGTTGTGTCGCTTTAGACACCGGACGTCTTATCTTTTAGGCCGCGATAGCTTCTATTATATAAATACTTGGATAAGAGAATAGCTGAAGGCGACAGCGCGTTCCCTAATACTATTTGTTACGTCTTGAGTCCCCGGTAAATCAGTTTATCGGAAAATTACCGCTTCCATATTCGCGATTCGATGTTGTAATTTAATAATCTCGCATAGTATCTACTTAGCTATGGTGCTTTTGCGTTTCACGGAGTTTTTTAAAGATTCCACTGTGACTGGTGGTAGGACGTCTTGTGAGTCCGCACGGGTGGGTAACAACGCTCTGCCTATTTCTGCTGACTTGTATAGTTAAAAAATATGCAACATTTAAAATTTCAACAGTATTTTTGTTACAATTTACGTAGCAAATGTTTCTTTCCTTCATAATTTATATATTAATACGTGAAGCAAAAACTTTGTACTCCTTTTTACGAAAATTGCGCGGACGGAGGAGTATGAAATCTCCCACACTTATAGAAAATATAGAGAAGGAGTGCAGAATGTAAATATTTTTTTTAATTATGCATTAAAATACATTAAATAAATAAAAAAACCTAACGCACACTACCATGTATTTGACACAACACATAATATATTATTTTAAACTCTTTGTTTATTGTCAAACTTTAATTAACGTTTATAATCTGTGGTCAATTTGAGAATAGATTAATAATGAACTTTTTGGCGGGTACGCGAGGAGTGAAGTTGTGTGATTTGTTTTATTTTGTCTATTTAGTGTTTCTTCAGGTTTAAATGTGTAATAACGGTGGTTTATTAACTGTTTAATATCTGGAAAATTAAACAAAGCCGCTGGACGTAACTTCTCGGGATCCTCCAAATAGTCCACTTAAAATATCTCAGTAAATAATCACCATTTTGCTGAGATTATACTTCATCCCATATCATTTCATCTCATGTCATTTCATTTCGTTTTCATTTCACTTCATGCTGTTTCATAATAATCATTCATTTCATTTCATAATATTATCATTTTCATATAAAAAAGTTACGTATCATTAAAATTAAAATAAGACTTGACCTAAAGGTCTTAGTTACCAGGTCATAAAATCCCTTAAAAAAAATAGATTAATAATGTTTGTCTTTAATATTATTCATCTTGGCGAAATCTGTGATTATAGAAGTACTTTCATAATATTATAGTATTTGACAAAAGAACTATAATTAATGTTCAAACTTATAATTTCCATGAATTATAGTCGATTTTCGACTACTGAGGGACCACTAGTTTAAATAATACCTCATAAATAATAACAATCCTCCATAAAATTTAACCTCATTTTGAACTGAACATCGTATTGTCTGGACGTGCTAATAGGTACTAATCCATTTCCATCCGATTAACAAGTGCTGATTTTGATTTGATTATTTGTTAAATCGTTCTTAACACATCCAAAGAGTGCACACTTAGTACTATTTCCGTGATCGCCCATGGTCATCACCCAATTCGTTAACGAAAGCCCGAAGTGTCTGCCGTCATATAGAGAACGTACAAATAACAGCGTGGTCATTTTTAAGTTGAATTCTTTGCCGTTACAAAGGGCCCTGTATTTCAGCCTACTATAATTTCGCTGATAACATCTTTAATCGCTCGTACAGTTGTTTAATAATATATCGTGATCATTAGCTGTATTGGGAATTAGACTAGGAGCTAGAATACAAGTGAATGACGTTACTGATTTATAGTTCTTTTTCATAATCATGGATTCTTTTTTTTTTTTATTGCTTTTAAATATAAATTTAATATAAAATTATATTAATAATAATAATTATTTTTTAATATAAAATTATAATTTGCGTAATAACTGGTGGTAGGACCTCTTGTGAGTCCGCACGGGTAGGTACCAATACCCTGCCTATTTCTGCTGTGAAGCAGTAATGCATTTCGTTTTGAAGGGTGGGGCAGCCGTTGTAACTATACTGCTACTTTAGAACTCATATCCAAGATGGGTGATGACATTTACTTTGTTTATTAGATGTTTATAGGATCCGGCAACCACTTAACACCAGGTGGGCCGTGAGCTCGTCCACCTATCTAACTATCTATGCAATAAGAAAAAAAAAATTACAATACTTGAATTACTTTTTGTTGTTTATCAATAAAACAAGAATTTTGGTTTGTGCCACTTCAATTCTAAAGCTGCGATATATCGAATTGTGTTTCGTGGTAAATACACGACGAAGACGAAGTCAGCCGATTGCAAATTCTAAAAAATCGATGTGCAGTATTTATTGTCTGGGACTGTAGCTATAAATACATTATTCAATACTTATAACCGACAGTGACCACTTAACATCATCTGGGTCTTATGCACGACGCGATTAACAATCTGTATTCAAACTCCTGGACTAAACGTAATTAGGTTAAGAGTCATGTCTAATAAAAAATTTATTAGTATCGATCGCACGCGTGTCGAACACGGGTCAAGCTCCGAACTTTAAAGTCCAACTAAGCTTTTGTATTAAAACTTTTTCGGTACGATCGAAAGCTCCGATCGTTTCCGACGAGTAAGCTTTTGTTAGTTTGACCTGTATTTATATTTGTTTTGCCATATTTCAAAACGTCCGTTAAATAAGTTCCAGAGAAAATTATACACGCGTCAAGGACTTATGATGATACATTAAATTTATGGCTTCAACCTAATATAATTATCAAAATCACTCAAATAAAAAACATTCTTAGCTTCGCGAATTGATATCCAATTGTTTTAAAACAGTGAGCAAAATTATAATTTGCGTAATTACTGATGCAGTAGCTTGGGGGGAATCAGGACGCTCTCCAAGTCAAACACAAATTTTCAGCGGATTTTCTTAGGGTAATCTATCTACTTATCTCTATATATAAAAATGAATTGCTGTTCGTTAGTCTCGCTAAAACTCGAGAACGGCTGGACCGATTTGGATAATTTTGGTCTTGAATTATTTGTGGAAGTCCAGAGAAGGTTTAAAAGGTAGATAAATATGAAATTGCTCGGAATGAAATAAAAATAACAATTTTGTTTTTCTTTTTATGTGTCCCCCGTCGGACTGATTTCCTTTTGTTTGTTTTAGCTTAGATCTTTTATTTATCGATTGAGGCACTACGAAGTCTGCCGGGTCATCTAGTACTAATATATAAATGTATAGTTGTTTTTACGGATGTTCCGTTATAACTACTGAACCATGCATCCGATTGACTTGAAACTTGGTATCCATGTAGAAAATACATGTACTTAATGGATAGGTAATATTTATATGAGTGTTGGACTCCCTACACCAGTTGCGGGGGCATTAATGATGAGAATCTTTGTGGGGGTGAGAAATAATAATGTTAATTTTAAATGCCCAGCGAAGCGGACGGGTACAGCTAGTATGTTATATATTTACAACAAAAAATAATATATGCAGTATATCCGTAATCTAGCACCCATATCACAAGCATAAAGCTTAGCTTGGGGCTAGAGAAAGCTGTGTGAAAATGGCCGTGTATTCGGCACCCCAAAAGTTACATTGTAAGATTATTTTTCTAGAGTACTCAGTAGCTTTGTTGACTCGAAAGTCCTAAAGTTTCGTTACATGGACAGAAAAGCTCAGCCGAATTGGCAGTTATCAAACTTATAAATCGGTGCTTTATTTCCGTTGATGAATAAGCTCAAAGGTTTTTTTGTCGCTCCTTATCTGTTAATGGGAATTTGATCTTTGACTTAAATATGTAAAAGTCCTCTACGTAGAAATTAAGTTTATTTTTATTGCTTAGATGTGTGAACGAGCTCAGCCCACCTGGCGTTAAAGGTTACTGGAGTCTATAGACATCTACAACGTAAATGCGCCACCCACCTTGAGATATAAGTTCTAAGGTCTCAGTATAGTTACAACGGCTGCCCCGCCCTTCAAACCGAAACGCATTACTGCTTCACGGCAGAAATAGGCAGGGCGGTGGTACCTACCCGCGCGGACTCACAAGAGGTCCTACCACCAGTCACAATTTTATATTCATACATAAAAGCCATAAAACGATTCAGAAAGATAACAGCGTAAGATAATTTTAGGTGAACATACATCTCTCTGTCTTCTGTTGTCAAGTTTTGCGAAGATATCGAGAGGTGAAAGGCAGTATTTGGTTTAAGCCACATTTGCAACTGTACAGGAGAGCCATTTAAAGTTTAATATTTCGAAAAAATATCATAACAAAACAAACTTCATCAGGTATTCGAATGGAGTAAACTTAATTGAAGTTCAATCAAAAACATTGGACTGTTAATGCTGATACCAAATAAAACGAACCTTTAATTACAAAGATACATAGTCTTTTCGCATTAAAAGTGTACAATTTCCAAAAATATTCGAAATTGAGTTAATATGCGGAATCAATTGGTTATTACCAGTATTGTTCTCATAAATTTTTTTTTTAAGGGATTTTATGACCTGGTAACTGAGACCTATAAGTCATGTCTTATTCTAATTTATATTCATATTTTTATGAAAAATGATATTATGGAGTGAAATGAAATGAAGATGATTAATTTGAGACATTAATCAACTGGGATGAAATTAAATGAAATGAAATGAGATGATATGGGATGAAATATAATCCCAGTAAAATGGTGGTCATTTACTAAGATTTTTCAGTGGACTTTTTGGAGGATCCCGAGAAGTTACGTCCAGCGGCTTTGTTTCATTTTCCCACATTTGTGCACTTTCACAGATATTAAACAGTTATTAAACCACCATTATTACACACTTAAACCCGAAGAAACGCTAAATAGACAAAATAAAACAAATCACACAACTTCACTGCTCGCGTTCCCGCCAAAAAGTCATTTTTCTCATAAATACTGTCAAAAGAGCGTAGTTTAGTTTTAGTTTTTTTTATTTTTATTTAGCTATATTTTGACTGCCATTAACAAAATTAATACATAATTTTATATTACTTTAAAAGACAGATAATGTAATTGGTAAAAAAAAAAAATTTTGCAAAGATGATTAATATTAAAAATATCAAATGTTTTAAATCCTTAAAACACTCCTCTAAAATTAGTAAGTTTTGAGATTGTACAGTTTAAATGCAATAAGACGAAATGTCGCGTGATAACCGGGATGTCGTTTAAATCAAATAGTCTGTCACCCGTCAAAATGATTGGGGCCGGTGACATTCTCCTGTCCTCAATCCCTAAGGGCGCACCGATTCAAGGATTTTCGCCCACCGATTCAAGGATTTTCGCGAGCGTATTCCTTCGATTTCTCGCGCGGTTCATCGCGCCTCACGTCTGCTTTTAAAGTGACAGCTGTCAAAAGTGATTATCCGAATCCAGTAATGGGAAATACGCGCTTCAATATTATGATTCGATATAATGTTGCGACACACTGAGGTCGCCATTGGCAATCGAAGATAAAGTCTAAAACACGCCGAATGATTATGAATTATTATGTTGTACATCTGGGCGTAATCTAAGCATTAGGCTGCTTGTTATGCAGGAAAAAAATGAAAACATTTAACTTTTGGGTATCTATTAAATAATTTTTTCAATAAAGGCACGTGCATGGTGATATTGCGTTTGTTTTTTTAATTGCATTTGTCAAGTGAACGAACTCACGGCCGGTATGGCTTTAAGTGGGGTCCATAGACATATGAGAAGGAGAATGCGATGGTTAAGTCGCTGTCTCAGTTATTATAGTACAATGACTGCGCCACCCTTCAAACCGAAACGCATTACTGCTTCACGGCGGAAATAGGCAGGGCGGTGGTACCTACCCGTGCGGACTAACAAGAGGCCCTACCACCAGTGATTACACAAATATTTTTTGCAGCTTAAATTTTTTATTACACGCTATTATTCCTTCACCGTGGAAGTCAATCGTGATTTGTTAAGTGCGTGTTTTTGATTAGAAAAATTAATCACTTCGAATGATATGAGAACACTGTAATGTGTAAAACGTAAAAAAAAAAACATTGCCCTAATAGGCAGACGAGCATACGGCCCACCTGATGGTGAGTGGTTACTGTCGCCTATGGACTTCAGCGATGCCAGGGGCAGAGCCAAGCCGCTGCCAAACCTTAACTACTCTCCACAAGCCTCGTTTGAAGAAGGACATGTCATAGCGCTCGGGAAACACCGTGGAGAGGAGCTCATTCCAAAGTCGGATGGTACGTGGCAAAAAAGATCTCTGGAAACGCACTGTGGATGAACGCAGTGGCTCCAGGTAGTATGGATGAACTCTGCTCCGGTGGCGGGCGGTGCGATAGTAAAAACGAGATGGTGGTATCATCTCGAACAATTCCTCAGAGCACTGCCCATGGAAAATACGGTAGGTACAAAATACAGAGGGAACCGAAGTCCCTCCGCAGACTCAGAGGTTCCAAACAATCCGTGAGAATGGTATTATCCGAACGGCCCTCCTCTGTATGGAGTCAAATGGAAGAAGCTGGTATTTGGGAGCCCCGGCCCAGAGATGGGAGCAGTACTCCACGCGAGGCCGGACTTGTGGACGCAGTGGCTCCAGGTAAAGGTATTTTAATTGCCTTTAAGAATCGCGAATACCGAAGAAGGCACTGGAATAATTTCTCGTTAAACTTTTGTAATAATCACATGTTTTCCGAGCGCAATACAATTTCGAAAGATTTACGTAATACCGTTGCTTACACAGCTTGCCACGGACAATAACAGTCGACAATGCTATTTATATACCGATTCTCCGTTTTAATGGCTATTTATTATATTTATATACCGAATTTACAATATCGCGCTGACTACCGTCAAAAACAATTGTGCGTCTTGGGACGCCAGATAGAAGTGATAACTTAAACTAATCTAAGTTGAACTTTATTGTTGAAATTGTTTAACTTGAGAGAAGCTTAGTTCATGACTTAAATCTTATGTATATTACTACTATCTGACCCGGCAGACTTCGTAGTGCCTCAATCGATAAATAAAAGACCTGAACTTTTGTATGAAATAAACTTAAAACAAACAAAATAAATCCGTCCGACTGGGGGACATATCAAAGGAAAAAAACAAAATTGTTATTTTTATTTAATTCCGAGCATTTTCATATTTGTGTACCTTTTAAACCTTCTCTGGACTTCCACAAATAATTCAAGACCAAAAATTTGCCAAATCGGTTCAGCCGTTCTCGAGTTTTAGCAGGACTAACGAACAGCAATTCATTTTTATATATATAGAAGAAGGTAGATGATAATGTCAGAAAAATTGTAATATAACTTGAAAGAGATATATATATATATATAAATAGTTAGAAGTTACATACGTTCTTAGTACCGCTACTGTATGCGTGAGAGAAAGAGAAGGCCGACAGACTGGCGCCGTAACGCGTTACGTAACGCACTTTAAAAAAACTGTAAAAAGCCATTACAAACCGTAAATAACTTTAATTGCGTCGAAGGGTAGTGAAAGAACCGAAATAATGCTATTACGCGTAAATTAAATTAAAAATTACCGCTTCGTACGCCATTTGCGACGTAAGACATCGTTTGTACACCCCGCGATGGTGATGTCCAAGAGCATCATTGACCGACCACCAGCAGATAAGTCGAATACTGACTGTACTATGCATCTCTGCCGATAGTACATCGTCAGCGCTAATACATCACAATATACCTAGTCAGGTCATAAATTCTGTCACATGTTTAATGTAAAATAATTGAAACAAGTTTATTCAGTAACCATTCATACACCAAAATGAACTTAACAAAACATAGACTCTTATGACACTAAAGTTGCAACGCAATAACTGTAACACGGTCTTCTTTAAGCGTCCACTCCATATTTAAAAATGAGTAAAATTCTAAAAGTATACCTTTTTTATTTTCATGAACAATTCGAAATTCGAATTCAATAATTTTTTTTGTGGCCAGTATTCTAAAAGAAAAGTTTTTACTGTGTAACAATACTTATGACCTGACTAGTTATATATAAATAGTTAGGAATTACATACGTTCTCAGTGCCGCTGTCGTATGCGTGAGAGAAAGGGATGACAAGACCGGCGCCGTAACGCGTTACGTAACGAAGCGGCTTACCCTGGTTTTTCCACTGGTGGTAGGACCTCTTGGAAGTCCGCACGGGTAGGTACCACCACCCCGCCTATTTCCGCCGTGAAGCAATAATGCATTTCGGTTCGAAGGGTGGGGTAGCCGTTGTAGCTATACTGAGACCTTAGAACTTATATCTCGAGGTGGGTGGCGCATTTACGTTGTAGATGTCTATGGGCTCCAGTTACCACTTAACACCAGGTGGGCTGTGAGCTCGTCCATCCATCTAAGCAATAAAAAAAATCCTCCCATAAGAAGTTAGCGCTTCAAATTTTTTTATTTTTAACAATTATTTCTCCTTCATACACGTTATATTGGGCGTATTTGCCGGTTAAGAACGCACTGGTTCTTTCAGTAGATACCTTTGCCTTGGACTTTTTTTTTTTATTGCTTATATGGGTGGACGAGCTCACGGCCCACCTGATGTTAAATGGTTACCGGAGCCCATAGACATCTACAACGTAAATTCCGCCACCCACCTTGAGATATGCGTTCTAAGGTCTCAGTATATTTACAACGGCTGCCCGACCCTTCAAACCGAAATGCATTACTGCTTCACGGCAGAAATAGACTTACCCATGCGGACTCACAAGAGGTCCTACCACCAGAAATAAGTAGACAGTTAATAGATAAATAATTACTAAATCTATATTTTTCTTCTTTAGATCTATCTTCTTCTTTATTAGATATTTAAATAGATATATTCGCAATATGATTTGATTTATTAGCTAAACGCGGTCATTCCAGCTACGGCCGGACAATTAATTATTATAGTAATTTATACAACACTCAAATCATTAATTATTTCGTAATAGATTTAGGCTTAATGTTTGAGCAGGTGAAAATTAAATGTATTTGTTTTGAAATCATCACACGCACACAATGTACAGTGACCTCGCGTTCTTTGAACGCAACTAGCTCAGAGCTGATTAGAGACAATGAGATCTAAACAGTTCTTTTTTATTTAAAATCTAGCGACCCGCCCTCGCTTCGCTTCGGAAACATTAAATGCTATTATTCATAGGCGAAGCCCGCCTCGTTGCACGCGGTACGACAATAACTGCGGGTGACGCCGCGGGACGAAGCTAGTCTAAAAAAAGTAACCTAAGTTACTCCTTATATCATCAGCTATCTATTAGTGAAAGTCTCATCAAAATCGGTCCAGCCGTTCCAGAGATTAGCTGGAACAAACAGAGAGACAGACAAAAATTGTTAAAAATGTTATTTTGGTGATGTACCGTATATATTCATATGCATATAATAAAAAACGGTTATTTTAATACTACAAACAGACGCTCTAACTTTATTTATATGTATAGATATGCTGATAGCCTTGAGAGGCTATATTAACTTTACCATAGCGTGTAAGTGAGCTCTGAGCTCAAACCGGAGTGTTGCTATCACTGGCCCTAGCGAGAGAGGAGCTTCGCAGAATCTACCACCGGATCGGCATCTACGCGACCCACTGAGAAGATCCGGCGAGAAACTCAGCGGACTGTGTCTGTGGGTTAATACACTCGTCGAGCCTTTCGTCGCTTGCGACGGGTTCGACGAGGACGGCGACCGGTGCTTGTGGTACCTAAAAGCACCGTAAATGGATCGGGAGGATCGGTAATCGGTGCTCCCGTGTGGCCGCACTTACCGCGCGAAACGCGGCTCTGCTGCTCAGAGCTCAGCGGGCGCTCGCAGTGAGGGTCATCAGGGGGTACCGCAGCATCTCTCAGGATGTGACCTGTGCCCTCGCCGGATCCTTACCGTGGGACCTCGAGGCCGAAATCTTGGCCGCGACATACCGACGGAGAACACAGTCCTCGACTCGGGAACGGACACCCGGCCCGTCGGCTGTCGATCAGTGGAGGCGAAACCTCGTCGCGGTGTTGGGGCAGGACCTCTCTTTGCGGGCTCTCGTCGCCCGTATGGTAGAGGACCAGAGTTCGTGGGAGGCCATGGCGGGGTTCTGTGATTTGGTCATGGCGCTTCGTGAGGCTGAGGAGCGCGAAAGGGAATGGGATCACTCTTCGGCTCCTCAGCGCAGAAGGCGGGGTGGACGGCGCATGCGAAAGGTCGCCACTCAGCCCTCGTAGGGACTATCAAGTGCCGGGTGCGGGGGCGCCCGGCTGTTGGTCCGGTGGTGAAGCGGTGCAACGTGGCTCCTGTGCGCCGCTCACGGTGTGTCTCCCGAGACGAGGTTCTTTGGGATTTTCCCGGGGATGAGACCTCGCCTTAACATTAGTACGGGTACCAGCTAAGGCGAGGCCTTCGGCGTGCACCGCGGTACCGTAAGTTTCGTGTAGTCAGTGTGGTGGAGCTCGATGGGGTTTAGTCGGTAGTCGTTCTGCGGGGCAAGTGCTTCGCGCGCCTTTTTCAAAGGCGTAGTCTCCTGTGAGAAATTGGGGGAGGTGAAGGACCTCGGCCCTTCTCTTCTCCCCTTCTTCCTCTCAGGAGGCGCCGAAGTCCGACATAACCCGGTCCGTTACCCCTCTCGACCGGGTATCTGTTGAACATTTGTGCGACAATAGTCACTCGTATTTATAGTAGGAATTGGGGGTGGCTTAATCATGAATTCTCTTGAATACCGTCTTAAGCAGTTGTTGACATACGTAACAATAAGGAAACAGTTAACTTTAACTAATCTTAATTAACCAATTAATGACGTTGCGCCGATTATTTTCTCTATATATATATAAAAATGAATTGCTGTTCGTTAGTCTCGCTAAAATTCGAGAACGGCTGGACCGATTTGGCTAATTTTGGTCTTGAATTATTCGTGGAAGATCAGGGAAGGTTTAAAATGTGAGAAAATATAAAAAAGCTCGGAATTATATAAAAACAAACAATTATGTTTTTCCTTTGATGTGTCTTTTATTTATCAATTGAGGCACTACGAAGTCTGCCGTGTCAGCTAGTACTAATATACAAATCTACAGTGGTTTTTACGGATGTTCCGTTATAACTACTGAACCACGCATCCGATTCACTTGAAACTTGGTATCCATGTATAAAATACATGTACTAAATGGATAGCCTAATATTTATATGAGTGTTGGACTCTCAACACCAGTTGCGGGGGCGTTAATGATGAGAATCTTTGTGGGGATGAGAAATAATAATGTTAATTTTAAATGCCCAGCGAAGCGGACGGGTATAGCTAGTATATCCATATAAGCACAACACCAGACATTCAACACGAAATATCCGAAACTATAATTTCGGTGCAATTTAAAATATTTCATGTTGGCGCTTATTTTTTTTTTTCTTTTTATGATTGAAGGATTACTGGTGGCCCGGAGGCCTTTCCAGTTTCACCAGGACAGGTGGGCGAGCAAAGGCTCAGCCAGGAGGGGTGGGATTTGCTAACAGCTGCCCGAGCGCCTCCGAAGGAGACCTAACAACTCAAGAGTAGCTGCTTCGCGAATGAATCTACTACCGGATCGGAATCGCGACCCGCTGAGAAGATCCGGCGAGAAACTCAGCGAGCTGATTCATGGGTTAGGTTGCACGGCGAACTCTTTGTCGAGTTCGACGAGTACGGTTACCGAGGTCCCTAAGCCTGCTCCTAGAGCTGAAGGCGTCTAGTGCAAAGGTTATTGGATCTGATGGATCCGTAAGGACGTGTCTAGGGCGTCGACGGTGACTGGCTCCTGCATGATCAGGATTCGGGGAGTAGTCAGCGGCGGCTACGATAAGGCGATTATCATGACGCATAGCGTTATCGAAGTACCGTTCCGACGCTGACTTCATGTATTTCTGTATAGATTCGAGGCCCAGGTCGTCGTTTAGGTCAACGTTCCTCACGAACCACGGAGCTCCGACGGCTAACCTGCAAAAGCGGGATTGTAGAGATTGAAGGGTGTCTATGTGTGTGCGGGCCGCGTGAGCGAACACCACACTCGCGTAAGTCATGACGGGCCTTATGCAAGTTTTGTAAAGTGTCACCTTGTTCCGAAGGGACATTTTACTCCGCTTACAGATCATGGGGTAGAGTCTACCGAGAATAAACGCGGCACGGTCACGGACTGATTTTATATGCGGGCGGAATGTCATCGATGCATCCAGGGTAACGCCCAGGTACTTGCTTCCTGGCCCAGGGTATGGATTGACTAAAGAGAGTAATCGGGGGTGTGAGATTCCTCCTCCTAATACGGGAGGAAATCCGTGTGGAGCTTCCCCTCTGAAATAGCACCGCAGTACTTTTCGCTGGGTTGATGTCTATGCGCCATTTTCGGAACCACTGTCTTAGGGCTAGGGCTGCGCTCTGAAGCTTCTTCGCGATTAGGGACTTGTTTCTACTGGAATAGTAAACAGTCGTGTCGTCGGCGAATAAAGCTAAATGGGTCGGCGGCGACCGGGGAATATCGTTAACGAATAAGCTAAATAGGAGGGGTGAAAGGACAGAGCCTTGCGGGACTCCAGCTGTGAGAGGTCGTGGGGAGGAGCGGGTTCCCTCGACTCGATATCGAAAAGAGCGGTTCGACAAGAAGTCCCGTATGATGAGCACGAGACTATCCGGCACACCCATGTTGAATAGTTTGAAAATCAAACCGTTGTGCCAGACTTTGTCGAACGCTTTTGCGACGTCGAAGAAGAGAGCTCCCGTGTATAACGGTTTTGGTCGATTAAGCCCCACAAGAATGTGCTCCGTGAGGCGGTGCACCTGTTGAACGCATGAGTGATTTGTACGGAATCCGAATTGTTCATCGATGAGAATGCCCTTGGATGAGACGAAGTCTCTGAGGCGTTTGTAGAGCAGACGCTCATACAGTTTGCCTAGAGACATGAGGAGGCTAATCGGGCGGTAGCTCGTCGGATGATTTTTTGGTTTACCGGGCTTGTGTATGCCGATAACGTCCGCTTCTTTCCACACCGTGGGAAAGATACAGTTCGCCATAGCGGCATTGAAAATAGATGCCAACATCACGATGAGTTGGACGGGTAGAAGTTTAATAACGCGGTTGGATATACCGTCGGAACCGGGAGCCTTGCGAGGACGTAGGTCTTTGATCAAGTCTTTAACTTCCATCGGGGTGACGGGTGGTAACGCATCCGAGGGTGGCAAGGAGACTCTGCGTTCTACCTCACTGTATACTAATTCTACATGAACAGGGTCCACGGATTGAGTGCTGGGCGTGCACTGGGTTTGCAATGTATCGGCCAGCAACTCTGCTTTTTCGTCATCATCAAACGCCGCGAGTCGGCCTGAGGGGCCTACGAGGGGGGGCATAGTTACTAGCGTATCCGATTTGAGAGTACGAGCTAAGCGGTAGTAAGACCTTTGGGAGGGCGCGAGTCCTTCTAAGAAATCAGACCATCTGGCATCTCGGACTTCGGCGATGCGAGACTTTACGTCGCGTTGTAGGGCACGCATTAGAATACGATTTTCCGCGGTAGAATACCTGTCGTAGGCGCGTATCGAGGCGTTCTTAGCTCTAAGGAGTTCCCTAATATCATCGGACAATTTGAAGCGGTGAAGGAAGTCCTCCGCTACAACTTGTTTCGATGATCTATCTAATGTTGAGGTGATGTGTGACGTTAAGATGTGTATGGCTTCAGCGGTATCCTGAGGAGATGGGGTAGAGTCCGGCTTAAACGGGAGCGATGGTGGATCAGATTCAGCCAGGCTGATGCCCAGCGTGTGCCAATCCACCACAGTCCTTGTGACGGGAATGGAGTCGGGAGCGCGACCGAGCTTCATAACGACGGGACGGTGGTCTGAATCTAACTCTGAAACTACTTCGATCGAGTGTAAGCTCAGAGTTACGTTTTTTAATAACGCTATGTCGAGTATATCCGGGCGATGCGCGATATTTAGCGGGTAGTGAGTCGGTGTTAGCGGAGCGACGATATCGAAGGCGAGATCATCGACTAACGCGTCAAGCCGCCTGCCATTCGGGGTTGTGGTGTGTGAGTTCCACCTGATGTGTTTACAATTTAGGTCGCCCGCCAGAATGACAGAGCTTCCCATGCCGAGCAGCGCCTCGATATCACTGCTTAGAACGATCTTATCCGGTGGAAGATAAACGGACGCGATAACGATCGGCGCGTGTCCCGTCAGTGAGATTCGGCACACTGATGCTTCGATATTAGCGAGCGCGGGAGGATCGAGCGGGACGCAATGCAGGGCTCTTCTATAGTAAATGACGGTACCACCACCACGAGCAGAGAGCCTGTCGTTCCTGACCATGTTATAGTTCGCGATTTTAGGGTCACGGCGCGCGGGCTTAAGTAGGGTCTCCTGCACTAAAAAGATATCAATTTGATGGTCACGCAAAAAGTCAGAAACCTGATCACGTTGATTTGCGAGACCGTAAGCGTTAAAAAATCCTATCGTTACGGATAGGGGCTTTATTCTACTTATATACGCCATTGATTACCGGCGGAGTGAGGGGAGGACGTACGTATTTAATGACGCGTATACGTCGGCGTATTCTTGCACAACGGCGATAAAGTGTTGTGCAGTGGAGGCAGCGCGAATGGCGTCGCCCAAAGCGTTAACGCGCTCAAAGTTGATCGACTGAAAGAAGTCGATCGCTAAAGCGAGATTGTCGGACGCGGTCGGAGGGCAAGTCGCGGGAGAGGGACGAGTTGCGGGGGCGGGACGAATCGCGGAGGAGGGAGTTGTAACCGTGGCGCTTATTATGAAGGATCGCTGTGTATATACTATCCAGAAATGTCAACCTACCGTCGACTACATCATAGCAACGCACGCGCATAGCAACGGTTGCCATGGTAACCGTTGCCATGCGACTGGCAGTTGGACCAGAGGGCGACTTGAGCCACTTTATCCCGAGGAAATATCTTTTAATATTTCTCAATAACAAACATAGCGCCGATCCAATGACGGACTGTACCCAGGGTGCTTATTGCGAGTTTTATATAATTATCGATAGCGTAAAAGTTAACAATGTATTGTCTTTAGTACACCGCAACGTGCCTGGTATATTTTTATATTTTCCCGAATTTCTGTAAATTAAACGGTTGCCTGGAAGAGATCGCTTTTAGCGATAAGACTGCCTATTGTATAAATCTATCTGCTTTTTGACTGGTTTTAGAATGTAAACTGTGTCTTGGTGTGCAATAAGGTGTTCTCGCTCTCTCTCGCTCTTTCTCGCTCTCTCGCTCTCTCTCACTCTCTCTCACTCTCTCTCACTCTCTCTCACTCTCTCTCACTCTCTCTCACTCTCTCTCGCTCTCTCTCACTCTCTCTCTCTCCCTCCCTCTCTCTCTCTCTCTCCCTCGCTCTCTCTCTCCCTCGCTCTCTCTCTCTCTCTCGCTCTCTCTCTCTCTCTCTCTCTCACTCTCTCTCGCTCTCTCTGGCTCTCTCTCGAATTTGAATGGAGTTGGAATAGCCCTAGCGGCAAACAGTAAGCAGTCGTGAAGCAGTAACGCATTTCGGTTTGAAGGGTGGGGCAGCCGTTGTAACTATACTGAGGTCTGAGACCTTAGAACTTATATCTCAAGGTGGGTGAGGCATTTACGTTGTAGATGTCTATGGGCTCCGGTAACCACTTAACACCAGGTGGACTGTGAGCTCGTCCACCCATCTAAGCAATAAAAAAAGATACATAAGTTTCTAATTCAGAATTTTGTCAATTTCTTGTTCTCCAATAGCTATACTATAACTACAGCTGTAACTACATCACTCAATTAAAATTAATATTATTTAAAATTTATTTATTTTAATGTATCAATAATAATTTACTCACTTAATAATTTATTACTGTATTCATTATTTTGTTAGCCTGCGTCAATGATTCATGTTATTGAATATGTTGTTACATATATACATATAAATAAAATTGGAGTGTCTGTTTGTAGTATTGAAATAACCGCTTTTTCCTACATGCATATGAATATAACTATATACACGGTACATACACAAAAATAACATTTTTTTACAATCTTTGGCTGTCTGTCTGTTTGATCTGGCTAATCTCTGGAACGGCTGGACCGATTTTGACGGAACTTTTACTGATAGGTAGCTGATGATATAAGGAGTAGCTTAAGCTACTTTTGTAGACTAGCTTCGCCCCGCGGCATCACCCGCGGTACGACAATAACCGCGGGTAACATCGCGGGACTCAGCTATCAATAATAAAATTTTATGTTTCCGAAGCGAAGCGAGGGCGAGTAGCTACTTATATAATATAGTGAAGTCTGTAGTCAGTGAAGAATGTAATGTACATGTTTTATTGCTGAGGTAGACGAGCTCACAGCCCATCTGATGTTAAGTGGAGCCCATAGACATCTACAAGTTAATGCCGCTACCTACCTTGCGATACGAGTTCTAAGGTATAGTTTTACAACGGCTGCCCCGCCCTTCAAACCGAAACGCATTACTGCTTCACGGCAGAAATAGACAGGGCGGTGGTACCTACCCGTAATTACGCAGATTATGATTTTTACTATATGATGCTATTCCTTCAATTCAGTGGAAGTCAATCGTGAACATTAGTACGTATTTCGTTGGAAAAATATATACCTCTCTGCGGGATTCGAACACCGGTGCATCGCTACATACGAATGCACCGGACGTCTTATCCTTTAGGCCGCGATGGCTTCATTAAATAGGCGATATTTAACTTTGTAATTGAATGCGCATTTTTTTATTATTTATTTTTATTTATTTTTTATTCCTTAGATGGGTGGACGAGCTCACAGCCCACCTGGTATTAAGTGGTTACTGGAGCCCATAGACATCTACAACGTAAATGCGCCACCCACTTTGAGATATAAGTTCTAAGGTCTCATTTGCGACGTAAGACATCGTTTGTACACCCCGCGATGGTGATGTCCAAGAGCATCACTGACCGACCACCAGCAGATAAGTCGAATACTGACTGTACTATGCATCTCTGCCGATAGTACATCGTCCGCGCTAATACATCACAATATATATAAATAGTTAGGACTTACATACGTCCTCAGTGCCGCTGTCGTATGCGTGAGAGAAAGGGATGACAAGACCGGCGCCGTAACGCGTTACGTAACGAAGCGGCTTACCCTCCCATAAGAAGTTAGCGCTTCATTTTTTTTTTGGTTTTAACAATTATTTCTCCTTCATACACGTTATATTGCGCGTATTTGCCGATTAAGAAGGCACTGGTTCTTTCGGTAGATACCTTTGCCTTGGTATTTTATTTATTTATTTTTTATTGCTTATATGGGTGGATGAACTCACAGCCCACCTGGTGTTAAGTGGTTACTGGAGACCATATGCATCTACAACGTAAATGCGCCACCCACCTTGAGATCTAAGGTCTCAGTATAGTTACAACGGCTGCCCCACCCTGCAAACCGAAACGCATTACTGCTTCACGGCAGAAATAGGCATGGTGGTGGCACCTACCCGCGTGGACTCACAAGAGGTCCTACCACCAGTAAAACCACCACCTCTCGCGACTTGTATATAGGCTTCTCCTCCTTCCTGAGTCGCATTCCTCATGTCTAAGGGTCGTGACCGTCTCTTCCCATTATCCTTCTCTGGATGATGTTTCGCCATCTACCTCTGTTCTCGGCGGTGTGTGTGGCATTGTAGAGTGTGGTATCCAGATTGGTGCGGATTTGGTCGGACCCAGTGCATTGGATTGTGGTCATGAGATAAAAGCAAACCAGTCAATAAAACTATGTAGAACATAATCTAATCACCGTTTTTTCTGATTAGATATTATGTTGAAAATAGTTTGATTGGGACTTCTGATAAAAGCGTTGGATTTTGCGGATAAATCTAAGTATTTATTTATTCTAAATACTTAGAAATCTAAGAAAGAAGGAAAAGAGAAATGAAAGTAAATACTTTTTTTATTGCTTAGACTGGAGGACGAGCTCACGGCCCACCTGATGTTAAATGGTTACCGGAGCCCATAGACATCTACAACGTAAATTCCGCCACCCACCTTGAGATATGCGTTCTAAGGTCTCAGTATATTTACAACGGCTGCCCGACCCTTCAAACCGAAATGCATTACTGCTTCACGGCAGAAATGACTTACCCATGCGGACTCACAAGAGGTCCTACCACCAGAAATAAGTAGATAGTTAATAGATAAATAATTTCTAAATCTATATTTTTCTTCTTTAGATCTATCTTCTTCTTTATTAGATATTTAAATAGATATATTCGCAATATGATTTGATTTATTAGCTAAACGCGGTCATTCCAGCTACGGCCGGACAATTAATTATTACAATAATTTAAATAACACTCAAATCATTAATTGTTTCGTAATAGATTAAGGCTTAATGTTTGAGCAGGTGAAAATTAAATGTATTTGTTTTGAAATCATCACACGCACATAATGTACAGTGACCTCGCGTTCTCTGAACGCAACTAGCTCAGAGCTGATTAGGGACAATGAGATCTGCCTATTTCTACCGCGAAACAGTTCTTTTTTATTTAAAATCTAGCGACCCGCCCTCGCTTCGCTTCGGAAACATTAAATGCTATTATTCATAGGCGAAGCCCGCCACGTTGCACGCGCTACGACAATAACTGCGGGTGACGCCGCGGGACAAAGCTAGTCTAAAAAAAGTAGCCTAAGTTACTCCTTATATCATCAGCTATCTACTAGTGAAAGTCTCATCAAAATCGGTCCAGCCGTTCCAGAGATTAGCCGGAACAAACAGAGAGACAGACAAAAATTGTTAAAAATGTTATTTTGGTGATGTACCGTATATATAATAAAAAACGGTTATTTTAATACTACAATCAGACACTCTAACTTTATTTATATGTATAGATATGCTGATAGACTTGAGAGGCTCTGTCAGCGTTATCCTAGCGTGTAGTTGAACTCTGAGTTCAAACCGGAGGTGTTGCTAACACTGGCCCTAGCAAGAGCAGGTCCGAGCAAGAGCGATGCATCGCAGAATCTACCACCGGATCGGAAACGCGACCCACTGAGAAGATCCGGCGAGAAACTTAAGGGGCTGTGTCTGTGGGTTAATTAGCTCGCCGAGCCTTTCGTCGCAAGCGACGGGTTCAACGAGGACGGTGACCGGTGCTTGTGGTACCTAAAAGCACCATTAATGGATCGGGAGGATCCGTAATAACGTGTTTAGGGCGACGTCGACTGTTTACCATTCGGTCTACAGGATCGGGTATGAACGTTTGTGCGACAATAGTTACTCGTATTTATAGTAGGAATTGGGGGTGGCTTAATCATGAATTCTCTTGAATACCGTCTTAAGCAGTTGTTGACATACATAATATTAAGGAAACAGTTAACTTTAACTAATCTTAATTAACCAATTAGTGACGTTGCGCCGACATATCTATGTCGCAGGCAATTTGTATGATTCCGCCGTTTACAAACAGCGTCGTCGTTATAAAACCGCTCGCCGTTATGTAAAATGCCGAAGGCAAAATGATAACTCGTTCAATAGTTATAATTTCGACATTGGTTGTAGTTTTAGGGTGACCATAATAAAATGCAGTTTATAATAATCAGACTTTATTTCCGTAATCAGGTACTGATGAAGATTTCAAGTAAGACTAAATTATGTGCTTTGGTTCTCTTAAAGTACTTAGTTAAAATATTTAAGTAACAAAACAACATTTAAAGTACACACTTTATATACTCATGACAATAATAAAATTTCTAAGGATAATATGACACTTTCAAATAAAACAAACAGGTCGTAAGTAAAACCATATTATTTTGAAGTTTGAAGTATTCATGGTCTTGACTCTGCTCATTAAAATCTCGAGATATAATCGGTTTAACTACGATACCTTTATTTGATATGTTACGTTTGGATTCACAAACAGGACATAACGATACGAATAAATCAATCGCGTTTCTCACACTAATAAATCTATCCTTCGTTTGATACTGAATTTTGTCTCGATCATCATGTCCGAATCTCTAAACACTTAATTTCGGATCGTGATTGGGCGAACGGCGGGGGCGGGGGTATTGACGCGCCTAGTCGGGAGGGGGATGCTCAGCGTGGTGTTCGGAGGGCGACCCCTTTTGAAGAGCACCGCTGTGCTTTTCGTGGGGTTAATGTCGATGCGCCACTTCCGGAACCACTGTCCCATGGTGGTAGCCGCGGTCTGAAGTCGTCGATGAAGCAACGCCTTCTTCCTACACGAGTAGTAGATGGCGGTGTCATCGGCGAAGAGCGCCAGATGGGTCTCCGGAGACCGGGGTATATCGTTGATATACAAACTAAATAGTAACGGGGAGAGAGCGGAGCCTTGCGGGACTCCGGCTGTGACGTGACGGGGCCGGGAACGCGTTCCCTCGACTCGATATCGGAACGAACGGTTCGACAAGTAGTCTCGTATGATGAGCACGAGTCTGTCTGGCACTCCCATGTTATACAGTTTGTATATCAAACCGTTGTGCCAGACTTTGTCGAACGCCTTCGCTACATCGAAGAAGAGGGCTCCTGTCGGAATGGGTTTCCGCCTGTTCAGCCCTAGTAAGATGTGCTCCGTGAGGCGGTGCACTTGATGGACGCACGAGTGTCTGGCGCGGAATCCAAACTGCTCGTCTATAAGAATTTTATTCGCGGATACGAAGTCCCAGAGGCGTTTACGAAGGAGCCGTTCGTATAGTTTGCCTATCGCCGGGAGGAGACTGATGGGGCGGTAACTCGCGGTTTCGTTCTTCGGTTTGCCCGGCTTGTGTATGCCGATAACGTCCGCTTCTTTCCACGCCGCGGGAAAGATGCAGTTCGTCATAGCAGCATTTAGTATGGTGGCCAACATCGTTATCAGTTGGGCTGGTAACAGTTTAAGCGCGCGGTTGCGGATGCCGTCGGAGCCGGGAGCTTTCCGTGGTTGTAGGCTATCGATCGCCTCCTTGACCTCGGAAGTGGTAATGGGGGGTAACGCGTCCGAGGGCGGCAGGGAAGCTCTGCGCTCGACCTCCCTGTCGACGAACTCGGTGTGTTCGGGGTCCGCGTGTTGAGTGCTGGTGGTGCACTGCTCTTGCAGTGCATCGGCCAGCAACTCTGCCTTGTCATCGTCATCGTAAGCCGGTGATTGGCCTGAGGGGCGTACGAGAGGCGGCATAGTGGCTATAGTTTCGGACTTGAGGGTCCTAGCTAGTTGCCAGTATGCTTGGTGAGTGGGCGCGAGTTCTTCTAAATAACTATCATTACGCGCATGGATGACGGTGACGTTTTGTGCCTTACAGGCACGGGATACGCGATCCCACGCGGTCTTATCTTGCAAAATTACCGGCGGCGGCGCGGGAATTTTGCGGACGGACGCGGGTTTCGGCGACGGAGTTGCGCGGCGAGGGGAGTCGGGTGTGACCACGACTTTAGGACGCGACGCGTTCGCGGCCTTAGACTGTTTTGGCGCCGTGGACGGTTCCACGGCACGGGCGCGTTTTTTGCCGCGCGTGACGGTTTGGAACCCATCCGAGGGTCCGGGTTCGGGGCTGGCGGCCGACTCGAACTCCATTTCCGACTCGGAGTCGGAGCCGGAGATCGATGCCGCGCATGACGCGATCGACGCGGGCGCGGGGGTGGGGGGCGACATCGGTGAGTCGGGGATAGTCGCGGCTACTAGGCTAGCTTTGTACGCCCTAAACTTCGACATAATGTCCGGGCAGTACTCTCGAACGAATTTCGCGAACAACGCGGGGTTATCGTCTTCTTCCATCGTAGTTTTGCCCGGGGGGGGCGTCCCCGGGACTTAAGGCACACTCGCCGAAAGGCGAGTCCACTGAGTAGGAGTTCACCCCTTGTGCTTTACCAGCAACAAAGGGGGGGAGTGCCTTTGCCGTGAAAACGGCAGTTGGCTGGGGATTGGGGTGGAGTTTGGAAGGTGGGGCCCCACTGGGTTGTGAGTGCCACAACAAGCGGTGATCGCAGTGGGGGTTCAGTCTTTAAAAAGACTATTTTGCTCGCCGAATAATATAAATAAATTTAATAATATGATATGCGTGAAATGATAGTGAGGATGTCGTTTCGAATGCACAATCAACAAGTTCGAATTGTTTTTACGATCCAAGGTCGCGACGCCAGCGACAATGCGTCAAGAATTCACAACAATGCCGCGATCGGTGCGACAACGACAATGCAGTGAAACTCAGGACACAAGATCGCGACGGCAGCGACAATTTTTCGTAAGAACGCGTCCGGACTGTACGGCGATGCAATCGGAACTGTTGATCATTTCCCAACTAAATATAGGTATATATAACCTAATCATAATTAAACAAATATAATCATGTTTTTAGTTATACATTTTTTTTTTCTAATAATTATAGACATTAAATATTTTGTTACTTAGTGACAAAGTATTATTCTGGATTTCATATTTCTTAAAATTACTCATTGTATTTTTACTTTTCGAATTTCAAGATGTCGCACTGTCGATTGCTTCTCTTGAAGTGACATCTGTCATGTACTTATTGTCAATTTGTCTATTGATGTAGCATCCTCTCTTACGAAATAAATATGTAGAATTTTTTATTGCTTACATGGGTGGACGAGCTTACAGCCCACCTGGTGTTAAGTGGTTACCGGAGCCCGTAGACATCTACATCGTAAATGCGCCACCCACCGTGAGATATAAGTTCTAAGGTCTCAGTATAGTTACAACGGCTGCCTCACGCTTCAAACCGAAACGCACTACTGCTTCACGGCAGAAGATTTTTATTACACGATGTCATTCCTTCACCGTGGAAGTCAATCGTGAACATTTGTTAAGTACGTATTTCATTAGAAAAGTTGGCATCGCTCAACACGAATGCACCGGACGTCTTATCCTTTAGGCCACGACGACTTCATTGTATACCTTTAAACGAGCAATTCTTGTATATTAATATATAATCTGAATCTCGGAAACAGCTCCAACGATTTTCATAAAATTTAGTATACAGGGGATTTCAGGGGCGATAAATCGATCCAGCTACGATTTATTTTCAGAAAATGTTGTTTTATTCGTGTTTTCAATAATCAACTTTATGACTCTTCCCGACATCTATTGGCGAATAATAATACTATTTTTACTGCTTTAAAGAAACAACAAGATGGCGTTATAAAAAAAAAACCGAGCAAAGCTCGGTCATCATCTAGTATTAATAATAATCCATAGCGTTATACATAGCATTAAGCCCACCGTTTTTAACTTATTTTTATAAGCTAATTAAAGCTCTATAAATGCGCCACCTACCTTATATATTCTAATATATTCTACCCTTATAATTGTTTACGTCCATGCGCGATACGCACTCATCATCAGGTGGGCTGTGTGCCCGTCGCAATGAAACGCGAATATCATATTTGTTATATTTTACACGAAACTAGCTGACCCGGCAGACTTTGTAGTGCCTCAATCAATAACTAAAAGACCTAAACTTTTGTATAAAATAAACTTAAAACAAACAAAAGAAATCCGTCCGACGGGGGACACATCAAAGGAAAAACAAAATTGTTATTTTATATTTAATTTCGAGCATTTTCAAATTTATTTACCTTTTAAACCTTCTTTGGACTTTCACAAATAATTCAAGACCGAAATTAGCCAAATCGGACTAACGAACAGCGTTTCATTTTTATATAATATATAGATAAATTAACCAATGCAATATGTCAATATCAATTATCAATAAAGTCTACGGTAAAATACTTTTATTTTAAACTTATAATTGTCTCGTCTAAAATTTGCAAGCAAATTATTCAATAATAAATGTTTACCTTAGAATAGTAATAGATCACTACAATTATTTCTCGCCTCAAGTACATTATCTGTCAGCTGACACTGACAGAGTGTGATAAATTGTATTTACCGCTTAAGGTGGTAATATTGAATCCGCGAGAATATGTGCTTTTAAAAGCTGTTTTTAAACGTATTTCTCACGAACAAAGCTAATTGATCGAAAAGCTGTAGCTATCTATTACTAACTAAGCAATAAAAGTTAAATAAAAAAAAAGATAAAGTTGTGTTTTGATTGGCTTGATATTTGAAATGAAATACGTGTGGTGTTTATGTAGTATTTTCTACGACACTGCCATATGGCATATGGCATATTTGGCAGTATATTTGTATACAATAGTTTATCGTATACTAGTATTTTTTATATATTATTGCATACTATTGTATGGTACTTTAAAGTGTCTGTAAAGCAAAAATGTTGTACCCCTATTTACGAAAATTGCGCGGACGGAGGAGTATGAATTTTCCCACAATTATTTGTACTAATATATAAAAATCTACAATTGTGTTTACGGATGTTCCGTTATAACTACTGAACCGTGCATCCGATTGACTTAAAACTTGGTATCCATGTAGAAAATACATGTACTTAATGGATAAGCCAATATTTATATGAGTGTTGGACTCCCTACACCAGTTGCGGGGGCGTTAATGATGAGAATCTTTGTGGGTGTCGAGAAATAATAATGTTAATTTTAAATGCCCAGCGAAGCGGACGGGTACAGCTAGTAGAGAATATAGCGACGGAGTGCAGAATGTTAATATTTTGTTTATTAATCAATAAAAAAAATATTACACAGCTACCATGTATTTGACACACACACGCATATATGAGTCGTCTATTATCAAAGGTGGCAATCTGTGCATTTGGACAAAAAAAAATTACTGATATTTCAATACAGATTGATTTGAATATAATCGTCTCCTTCAAAGAATACGGTTCAAAACCTGCATTAAATAAAGGTTAATAGTTAACCTGTTATTTATCTAAGATGTCGTTCAGAAGAGTTTTGTAACTGCCAAAGGAATACAAAGTCAATAATTCGTTTTTCTGATTTACCAATAATTATCCAAAAGTCACATTGCCGGCTTTGATAATAGTCGACTCATATACTCATTAATTTATTGTTTAAAGTCTGTGGTCAAGTTAAAAATAAATTAATGTTGTTAGTCTTCAATATTAAGCTGTAGCTACGGTGCTACGAGCTACATCGTTTCGTAGACCTACGGCGTAGCACCTAGGTTTTCACACTGAATTTCTAAAGAACGTAACAATTGTTAATAGTAAGGATACTTTATACATTTAGTTCCTTGTGTTTTGTGATAATGAGAAGTGCTTAAAAGAAAAAAATATATCGGCCGTTATAAAATTATGTTAAAACACAAATAAATATGAAGTCGAATTAGCCATATAACAAATGACGCTGAAACAATAGTTGATGTTGAAATAATTTTTTTTATCGTAAATTTTTTTCATAAGATCTTTCAGATAAAATAACGTTTAGAAACTGTAAAAAAAACAAAAAAAAAACATTCCTCGACCGGTACTAACACAATAAAAACCGAAATTTCTTTGAAATCGATCGCGGCTTTTCTGCGTCAGGTGAAAACGGAATTATCTAAGCGAAGAGCTTCTTACCTTCAAGAGAAACGTGGTAGACGATTCACAAACACCACTTTTATGGGCATTCGCATTATAAAATCATGCGTTTTTGTGGTCGGTTATTCGCCAGGGGAGCGAGAGCGACCTTTCCCCGTGAACCGCGTCGGCACACTGACGGAACACCTCCGAGATCCGCTATAAGTATGCTCCGGGAAATGACGCCGACCGGACAATGTACGTACCACCTATATCCGTGAAATTCCAACGCTATTAAATTTGTCCGTATGTTGCAGTTGACTTTTAATTCTATATTAATTTGGTGCTGCTGGTTTGACCTCTTGTGAATCCGCGCGGGTAGGTACCACCACCGTGCCTATTTCTGCCGTGAAGCAGTAATGCGTTTCGGTTTGAAGGGCAGCCGTTGGAATTATACTTGAGACCATAGAATTGATATCTCAAGGTGGGTGGCGCATTTACGTCGTAGATATCTATGGACTCCAGTAACCACTTAACAACAGGCGGGCTGTGAGCTCATTCACCCATCTAAGCAATAAAAAAATATTGTTGAGGATAATTATATTTGTGATACAGGCAGAGTGGGTCATTGTCTATTTGCCCTGTAAAATCTGGCCCCAAATTTGAATTATTCCCTGTGTTATGGGAACCACATACACAAGTTAGTGGGGTATGGACATGTGATGCGTAGAGAGAAGATGCATGTGACTAGTAGATGTATGGAAATGGTAATGTGTAGATGGACACGGATGGAGTGTGTGAATGATGATATGAGAGAGAGAGAGAGAGAGAGAGAGAGAGAGAGAGAGGAGTGAATGTTGAGATGACGGCTGATAAAAGATAATGGAATCGAAAAATTCGTTGCCGACCCCATCTAGGGGGATAAGGTGGAGAGAAAGAATAAATTACATAATATATGACATCAGCGTTGTTGATGTCATTCTCATCATCATTATCATTGCCTTCCATAGTGGCATTAAAAGACTCACTTTTCCAATGAATTGCATTTCAAGTGTACAGCGATAGCAGTAGAGTGCTCCGCTCCGTTTGACTACTCGAGCCGGAAAGTGTTGTAACTCGTATTTATAGTACAATAGTGGGGCAGCTTAATCATGAACTCTCTTGAATACCGTCATAAGCAGTTGCTGACTTGCGTTGGACTTATGACTGTTTAATATTGAGAAAACAGTTCACTATAACTAATATTAGTTAAATAGCAGGGTTGCGCCGATATATAGATAATAAACACCCAGACGAAGAGCAAACGAATCTATCTTTTCATACAATGTTTTCCCGATGCGGAAATTGAACCCACGACCCTTGGCGCAACAGCCAGAACTGCTAACTATTGCACCACCAAGTTAATCAACTAGGCACCCTCTGTAATGCTTTGGCTATATACTCTTTTGTTTATTTTTTAAAGTCTGTGGTCTAATGGAGAATAAATTAATATTGTTTGTCTTTAATAGTATTATCTATAGTGTAGTCTTGGCGAAATCTGTGATTATAGAAGTATAACTATCTTTGATAATAGAATCATAATAAAGTTCTAACTTATAATTTCAATTAATTATAATCGAATTTTGAATTTGGGGGACCACTAGTTTTAATCGCCAAGCAAACCCGGGGTCGTAGTTTCAAAATCTTCAATAAACGTACTTACGCTCTTTTAGCTGGACACAGTACCGACGCACACATACACAGCTCTCGGTGGACACTTTAGAAGTCTAATGGAAGCTTAAGAGCTTTCGTCGAAAAGCTTTCGTGATACCTGGTGAGCTCGGAGCGGGATCGAAGTCCTGTGTATTTCTGTGGTAACCACAACTCTTTTAAAGGTATTTTGTCCTGAAAGTAATGTGGTAACGCCACGCCCCCTAAGACCAAAAATAAATTAAACATGATTTTATTGCCATAGTAGGCAGACGAGCTTATGGCCCACCTGATGGTGAGTTGTTACCGTCACCCATGGACTTCAGCAATGGCAGAGGCACAGCAAAGCCGCTGCCTAATAAAACCTTTTCAGGTCAAATTAAGCGAACGTCACCAGTGTAATAATTTTTTTTTTGGGGGGACGAGCTCACAGCCCCCTGGTGTTAAGTGGTTACTGGAGCCCATAGACATCTACAAAGTAAATGCACCACCCACCTTGAGATATAAGTTCTATGGTCTCATTATAGTCATAACGGCTGCCCCGCCCTTCAAGCCGAAACGCATTACTGCTTCACGGCAGAAATAGGTAGGGCGGTGGTACCTACCCGTGCGGACAAGAGGTCCTACCACCAGTAATAAAAGTTATAGTAACAAGCTGAGTGTCATCAGTCCACTGCTAGACATAGGCTTCTCCAATTGCTTGCCACTGAACACGATCCTTGGCTTCTCTCATCCAGTTCCTGCCAGCCACCCTGCACAGATCATCACTCTACCCAAGCCTGAGGGCGTCCTGCACTGCGTTTTCCTATTCACGGTCTCCACTCAAGAACGCGTTTACCCCAACGGCTATCAGTTGTCTGGCTAACATGGCCAGCCCATCGCCTCTTCAGCTTACTAATCCGCTGTGCTATGTCGATAGCTTTGGTACTCTGTCAGATCATCACTTTCGCAAACACGCGGGATGAGATGTGCTACTTTTTTCCCGCGGTGCACATACAATTTTTTCTCCTCCCAGGCTGAAAGTTCGACATTGTAAAAAACGTAGCACCCGTGGAGTACCGAGTCGGGGTCCAGGGGCGAAGCCTAGGATGGGGGTTGGGGGGGGGGGCGGAGCCTCTCCATTCATAAAAAAAAACAATTTAACTGTTTTTTAATTTTTAAATAAACTACTAATAATTGAATAAGAACTGTCTGATGAACTCATCTTTGTTTAATACCTCACAATTAAATTTTATTGCTTTTTGTTTATTTCACTTTTACACTAAACACAATATTGCAAATTACCCGAGCACAACAATGGCGGAGAATTTTAGGTGCGTGAGAGCAGACGTAGACACTAACGCGCATGCGCACTTGTTAGTACCCAGGGAGGATAAGTTAGGCTTTCTTCCCTGTACAGCGGGACGAAAACCGAACTTTTGGCGTAGGTAGGAGAAAAAAAAAAAAACAGCATCGACATGTATCCTTTGCATCAGGCCCTTGCCCAAGGAAAAAAATTTCATGAATAGTCTAATGAGCTATTAGAGTTATGTGTTAGGATTTTGAGTTACTAACCTATATTATATATTAAGTAATTCTTACTAAGAAAATGTTGTTTTTTTTTACTGATATAAAATATGAATAAATAATAAAATATCAGGGTGAGTGGCGGCAAACACATGATGTGCAGGGGCTCTAGGAATCGCTTAACTTATTAGCTGTACTGTAATATGCAACTCACATCTATGAGCAAACAGAAATAATGAGAAATACCCAGGTTCAAACAACAACAAACAGTGGAACTAATTTGTAACATCTGAGAAATTTGTTTGGCAAATAAAGAATACGCTATAGGGATTTTTTTGTCCCTGTATCGAAACCACAGAGAGAGAGATATATATAAATGGGTGGGAGCGAGACGAAGCAAGTTTCATGATATTCCAGTCCAAGAGCCGGCAATGTTTTTGAAGATAGATTCAAACGTATAAGCTTAGTCTGGCCATAAATACTGTTACAATTAAAAATAAACAAAATATTACATTTGAATTTGGAATCTGTCATTTTTATATGGTTGCTCATTGAGTTTTTTTCATTTTGGCGCCAATACATTGTACAATATTTTGCGATATTTAAATAGAGTGGAGTGATAAAGAGAACCGAATCGCTGTGATGGCATTACACAAAGTAGGTATGGAGCACAATGCAATTTTTAAAACTCTCCATACGCTTGGTATTAGTAAAATGTTTATGTACCGGGCTATGAATAGGTGCAATGAGACCTCCTCTGTTTGTGACAGAAAAAGATCTGACTATCCACGTAGTGTTCGTACGAAAAAGGTGGTCAAAGCAGTAAGGGAAAGAATTCGAAGAAATCCTGTCCGAAAGCAAAATATTTTATCTCGGGAGATGAAGATAGCACCTAGAACCATGTCGCGTATTTTAAAAGATGACTTAGGACTTGCAGCCCATAAGAGACGTACTGGTCATTTCTTAAGTGATATTTAAAAAAAGAATAGGGTGGTAAAATCGAAACAACTACTGAAGCGGTACGCAAAGGGAGGTCATAGAAAATTTTTGTTTACGGATGAGAATATTTTTACAATTGAGCAACATTTTAACAAACAAAATGACCGTATTTATGCTCAAAGCTCTAAGGAAGCTTCCCAATTAGTCGACAGAGTGCAACGTGGGCACTATCCGACTTCAGTGATGGTTTGGTGGGGTATTAGCTATGAAGGAGTGACTGAGCCATACTTTTGTGAAAAAGGTATCAAAACATCGGCACAAGTGTATCAAGATACCATTCTTGAGAAGGTAGTGAAGCCCCTTAACAACACCATGTTCAATAATCAAGAATGGTCCTTCCAGCAAGACTAGGCGCCAGGTCATAAAGCTCGGTCTACGCAGTCTTGGTTGGAAACGAACGTTTCGGACTTCATCACAGCTGAAGACTGGCCGTCGTCTAGTCCCTACTTAATCCCCTTAATCCGCTGGATTATGATTTATGGTCAGTTTTAGAGAATACGGCTTGCTCTAAACGCCATGATAATTTGGAGTCCCTAAAACAATCCGTACGATTGGCAGTGAAAATTTTTCCCATGGAAAGAGTGCGTGCTTCTATTGATAACTGGCCTCAATGTTTAAAGGACTGTATTGCAGCCAATGGAGACACCACTTCGAATAAGCTTTTTATACTTTAAATTGTTTTATATTTATGTATTAAACTAACACACTGTAAAAGTAATAAATGTTATTTGCCATAGAATTTTTCTTGTTTTCCTTTGTAACAGTATTTATGGCCAGACTAAATATAAAGATAATTTAAAGTCTTTTTATGAAATCGATAGCAACTGTGTTACATTTTAGTTATAATGTATAGTAAATATATATTGACTTTGTGATACGTACGGTCCGTGTAAATCGCATTATAAAGACTTGGATGAACTCTTTTTTATTGCTTTTATGGGTGGACGAGCTCACAGCCCACCTGGTGGTAAGTGGTTAGTGGAGCCCATAGACATCTACAACGTAAATGCTGCCAGCCACCTTGAGACATGAGTTGTAAGGTCTCAGTTTTAATAGTACAGTGGTGATGAATATGTTCGCTATTCTGCGCCGTAGACCCTCTACGACTTATGTAGTTAGAGAGAAGCCTGCTACATTCAAGTTGTGTCACTAATCCAAATGCAAATATTCTATTCCCCTCCGATGCAAGTGCCCAGATCTGACTAGACTTCCGTTTTAACAACCATCACATAATTGATCTTCAGCCTCATGTCTCGAGATAGTTGCGGCTATCCGGTTGTATTGCTTAAAGGCCGTAATTTAACTAACCGGTCCGATATTAAAAAGCCTAAAAAGTCACAATCAAAACATCTATTACGGTTTAATTTCGCATTTTTGTTTTCATTGTCTTTATATTTTTTCTGACATTTCAGATCCTCCATAGTTTTCAATGTAAAAAACCGTAAACATCTGAAATATCATAACGATTATATAAAACTCGAGCTTAAAATCGTAAAAGAACTTTAGATCGTATCTACGGCCCGTGAAAACCGAAATAAAAACTATTATTATGACGGTACGAGTAACGCCATCTATCATCGAATAGCAGAAACGGATAACTAAACAACGAGTATATTAATAATATGCAATAATAAACATAATAATATATAGTTTAGTTTATTCTACGTTATTATTTATTTATTATTAAGCTATTGCATAGCTTCTATCGCGGGCCTTGAGCGCGGCGACTAAATCAAGAAGATAGAAATTTTTTACATGACTGATATTAATTTATTTTACATAAATTACTTTTAACTAACATAAACTATCATTATTATCATCCAGCCTAATAATAGACGGCGCCAACAACACCATTTGCATAACAATTACAATACTTAATTAAATTATTACTGTTAATTATAATATAAATTACTATGAATATTTATGTGTTATTAATATTTAATTATTTACAAGTCATTTGTGTTTTTAAACAATAAAAAACATATTCACATTTTATCACACATTATAAACATATTCTGAACATTTTCACATCAAAACAGTGTCTGCTAATTATTAAATATAGTACAATAACAGTTTCATCTTGATAAAAATACGTGTGGCACTCGGGCACTGCCGCGGTAAAGCTTTTGCAAAGCATTTTTTATCAACTTATGCAATTACAATGAGACAATAATAATTTAATATTAAAACAATAATAAAGACCACGCTATATTTATAAACATTAACAAAAGCAAATCATTAACTGTCCCCTTTGAACTCATAAGCTAGACCGCGCGAGAGAGAAATGGGCAGACTTTTCATGATGCGCATGCAGTGCGACGTCACGCCGCGCGCTTATTCACAAACACTACACAAGCGAAACGTCTGAATGTGTTGAACGCGAGCTACATAGTAGGCGGAGTGGTGGTGTTAGATTTTATTTTCGTTACGGAATTTCTTGATTCGGTCGCCGCGCTCATAGCCCGTGATAAAAGATATGCAATAGCTTAAACACTTCGATCCAGTTCTCTTACGATTTGGTATACATTTAAACTATAGAATTACACGCTTAAGGGTCCATCAAAAACATTGCTAGCTCCAGAATTAATATTGGTATTTCATTATTTTATAAGCACTTTTAATATTAATATTAATAATAGCTTTTAACATTTTCGATCTTATCGTCAATGAAGAATTTTGTAATCACGCCTAATTAAGCCATAGGCGGTAGATGGAGACACTATGTTTGTTGTCTAGTTTATTTGTTGTCGGCTGACAGATTGATTTGGTGATGAGTGATCATGGATTTAGGAAGGGTCTGGGTCTGAGAGTGGAGTTTTCGATCCTCGCTTAAAGAACATGCGCTCAGTAGAGAAGATAGAGCTGTATGTAAGCTGTAATTTGATGTCAGGAACGAATCCTAAATATCTATACTCTAGACTAATACTAATAATCTATACTAATATTATAAAGAGGAAAGATGTGCTTGTTTGTTTGTATTGAATAGGCTCCGAAACTACTGAACCGATCTGAAAAATTCTTTCACTGTTTGGAAGCTACACTATTCTCGAGTGACATAGACCATAATCTTTTTTGAAAAAAAATTAGGGATCCTTACTAAAACTCCAATAAGTAACTCAAGGTGTAAAAAATTACCTAAAATATTCTTTACATCGCGTGCCCAGCGAAAACTATTGATGATAAAATAAAATAATGTACTACGACTTTGTAGAACACATTATTATTTACAAAAAGTGTCGCAACAGCATATGTCTAACTATTACAGTTATACCGCAATATGTGTTCTTTTATTAAAAAAAAAATAAAACAACGTCAAATATTGTTGACATTTTTGTTAAAGACCCGAGCGGAGCCGGAGCGGGCCACTAGTGTTTTATAAAGACGAAAGTAATTCTCTCTATAGTGTCACACCCAAACCACTGCACCGATTTAAACGTAATTTGGATATTTTTTTTATTGCTTAAATGAGCCGACGAGCTCAGGGCCCATTTCGTGTTAATTGGTTGCCGGAGCCCTTAAGCATCTACAACGTAAATGCAGCCTTCTAACTTAAGACCAGAGTTCTAAATCTCAGTTTTTTCAGTACAACGGTTGTTTTACACTTCAAACCGAAACGCATTACTGCTTCACGGCAGAAATAGGCAGGGTGGTGATACCTACCCGCGCGGACTCACAAGAGGTCCTACCACCAGCTCGAAAATAGTTTCAAGCCTCGGAAGGCTAGATCTAGACTCCCATCCCACTGCGAACCTTACACGTAGTTAAGTCTGGTCTATGCGGGTGAAGCTACAGACAGGAAGCAATGTAATACAAATCCTATTGTATCTTGACTTTCTTGCTGCGAACTCCATATCTTCCGGTCGAAGGAATGGGACAGACGTTAACGATACAATTGAGACACGGACCTCAAGTTCAAACGCGAGTGACGGGTTTACTAACGCAAGATTAGCGCCACAGCTCAAGACACGTCTTTATGTATCCATCAGATCCAATAACTCTTGCATTAGACGCCTTCAGCTCTAATACTGGGAGCAGGCTTAGGGACCCCGGTAACCGTACTCGTTGAACTCGGCAAAGAGTTCGATGTGCAACCTAACCCATGCATTAGCCCGCTGAGTTTCTCACCGGATCTTCTCAGCTGGTCGCGGTTCCGATCCGGTAGTAGGTTCATTCGCGAAGCAGCTGCTCTTGAGTTGTTAGGACTCCTTTGGAGGCACTTGGGTAGCTATTAGCAAACCCCACCCCTACTGGCTGAGCCTTTATTCGTCTACATGTCCTGATGAAACTGGAAAAGCCTCCGGGTCAACAGTAATCCCTCATTCATAAAAAAACACAAACAGCTCAACTGACGAGGAAAATAATGCTTCTAATAGCTTCTAATTGATCGACATTTGTGTAATAGGCAAAACAAGAGGCTAAATCAAGCTAATAAGCCAGCATATGACGAACGCTCTCAGATTTGCTGCGTTTAAATTGCCTATTCGACTTGATGAACTCGGTGAGCTAATAGATCCGAAGCCATCGCGGCCTAAAGGATAAGGCGTCCGGTGCATTCGTATGTAGCGATGCACCGGTGTCCGAATCCCGCAGGCGGGTAACAAGTATTCCAATGAAATACGTACTTAACAAATGTTCAAGATTAACTTCCACGGTGAAAGAATAGCATCGTGTAATAAATAAGAATAATTTGAAATTATCTATATATTATATACGTGAACCAAAAACTTTGTATCCCTTTTTTACGAAAATTGCGCGGACGGAGAAGTATAAAATTTCCCGCACTTATAGAGAATATAGAGAAGGAGTGCAGAATCATAATATTATTTTTCTTAAATTATGCATAAATAATACATTAAATCAATAAAGAAAACATTACACACACTTCCGTGTGTTTGAGACACACGCATATAATTATATACTCTTCGTTTATTGTCAAACTTTTGTTATTGCTTGAAGTCTGTGGTCAAATTGAGAATAGGTTAATATTGTTTATCTTTAAATCTGTAACTAGAACCATAATAATGTTCAAACTTATATATTTCTTCTACTTATAAATAATTTCAATTAATTATAATCGAATTTCGACTACTCCGGGACAACTAGTATATTTTAATAGACAAACGCATATAGTTTGCGTAAGGTAGGACGTCTTGTGAGTCCGCGCGGGTAAGCACCACCGCCCTGCCTATTTCTGCCGTGAAGCAGTAATGCTTTCGGTTTGAAGGGCGGGGCAGGTGTTGTACTGTAAAACTGAGACCTTAGAACTCATGTTTCAAGGTAAGTGGTGGGATTTTATTTGTAGATCTCTGTAGACACCAGTGAGCACTTAACACCAGTTACACATTGATGTTTCGCGGCTGAAATAGTTTTTTTTATTTTTATATTGACTATATGGGTGGACGAGCTCACAGCCCACCTGGTGTTAAGTGGTTACTGGAGCCCATAGATATCTACAACGTAAATGCGCCACCCACTTTGAGATATAAGTTCTAAGATCTCAAGTATAGTAACAACGGCTGTCCCACCCTTCAAACCGAAACGCATTACTGCTTCACGGCAGAAATAGGCGGGATGGCGGTACCTACCATCTTGACCTACCCACGCTACGTCTTCCGGTAGGCGATGATCACTCAAGAACCTTCCGGACCCAATGGCCATCCGTTCTACGAGCAATGTGAATCAGCAGGTCAACTTCAATAAACCCAGTTTAATATTTAATATGTACAGTAACATGTATAATATGTAGCGTTACGCCGGTAAGAGTAACGCCATCTATCGCCGAATAGTCGAACGAATATCGAAGGATCTAGTAGCACCTAGAACGCTCGAGAAGTACAACGCTATCTATTGTCAGATAGCAAAAACACAATACTAGAATTGTGGAATATTTTCGATAATTCTAGGGATGTGGTATCAGCTGTAAAAGCGTTGCAGGGATGGCAAGCAGTTAGTTAGTAATCGGAACTACTCGAAGCGAAACAGCGAACGGATCACCTGAAGCGAAGCGAAACAAGCGAATTGTGAGTTTTAAAGTGTTTGTTGAGTGTTTTAAGTGTTCTAAGTGTTGAATACAGTTTTTGATTTGTACTTCGGTGGAAATTTATTTATCCCGAACCCCAGCGCGTGACAATACTCCTAGTTGATTGCAAACGAAGCTCGGCTCTAGAGATCTTATTAGGCCGACGCACTCCACTTTCGATCAAAGCTTGTTAATTAAGCTTTAAAGCTTCGCGAAGAACCGAGCTTTATAGACGACGAATTTTGCGTTTTTGGAAGTTAGTATTTACTACTAGAGGTTTCAGTTTGCGACCCCTTAAGGGGTTTCCGGATCTACTAATCAATGCCTTGTTTCGGTACACCATTGAATTATTCTCTTGAAGTTAAGGTCGAGGGGTGGAATTTTTTTTTAAGTGTTTTTATGAAGTGGTAACTCTGCCTTTAGGTCAAGTATTATTTCAATTTATATTCTTATTTTTATGAAATATGTTAATATGAAGTGAAATAAAATGAAATGAAATGAGATGATTTGATAGGGTATGAAATATAATCTCAGTAAAATGGTGGTAATTATTTTTTTATTGCTCAGATGGATGGACGAGCTCACAGCCCACCTGGTGTTAAGTGGTTATTGGAGCCCATGGTCATCTACAACGTAAATGCGCCACCCACCTTGAGATATAATTTCTAAGATCTCAGTATAGTTACAACGGCTGCCCCACCCTTCAAACCGAAACGCATTACTGCTTCACGGCAGAAATAGGCAGGGCGGTGGTACCTATCCGCGCGGACTCACAAGAGATCTTACCACCAGTAAAAACTTACTGAGACCTTTTCAGTGGAATTTTTTGAGAATCCCGAGAAGTTTCGTCCAGCGGCTTTGTTTCATTTTCCCACATTTGTGCACTTTCACAGATATTAAACAGTTAATAAGCCACCGTTATTACACATTTAAACCCGAAGAAACACTAAATAGACAAAATAAAACAAATCACACAACTTCACTCCTCGCGTTCCCGCCAAAAAGTCAGGGGTGGAAGTGTATTGGGTTTAAGCAAAATTTCGCTTAGCACGCGACATTTATCTTCTTTATTAAAGGGTCCGTTTTATATGGTACTAGCTGACCCGACAGACTTCGTAGTGCCTCAATCGATAAATAAAAGATCTAAACTTTTGTATAAAACAAACTTAAAACAAACAAAAGGAATCCGTCCGACGGGGGACATATCAAAGGAAAAAAACAAAATTGTTATTTTTATTTAATTCCGAGCATTTTCATATTTATGTAACCTTTTAAACCTTCTTTGGACTTCCACAAATAATTCAAGACCAAAATTAGACAAATCGCTCGAGCCGTTCTCGAGTTTTAGCGAGACTAACGAACAGCAATTAATTTTTATATATAGAGATAGATTAGCATCTACAATTCGATGTTTTTAATTGAAATTCAATTAATTTTACCCCGTTCAAATAATTGAAGAAGTGTTTTTGTTATGATTTTTTTACCAAAATTAACTTTTAATGGCTCTGCTGTATAATTACAAGAGTGTTGCTTAAACCAAATAGCCTGTCACCTTTCGATATGGACGAGCTCGCGGCCCACCTGATGTTAAGTGGTAACTGTGGAGCCCATAGACATCTACAACGAGAATGCCGCCACCTACCTTGAGATATAAGTTCTACAACGGCTGCCCCACCCTTCAAATCAAAACGCATTACTGTTTTACGACAGAAATAGGCAGGGTGGTAGTACGTACCCGTGCGGACTCACCAGACTTCCTACCACCAGTAAAAAATCAGTAACACGGTATTTTTATAACACGATAAAGAGATTTTTGTTTAAAATTATTTCAATAATTACACTATGCACTATGAACACAAAATATGTGGGAATAACCGAAATTTTACTGCTCTGATTATGTATACATTAAAATAGGTAAAAAATATAGTTATATATACAGGCATAGTTGACATGTTTCTATTCAGAAAAATTACTTCCCTTTTTGTACTGGTTTCTAGTCTCATATAACGCGGTTTACGTGATATACCCGTGCAGACTCATTAGATTTCTTACCACCAGTAATAACCCAATACTATCATCTCTTCTAATATCTTCTATCATCAATATTCATCATTCTATCATCTTACTGGTGGTAGGACCTCTTGTGAGTCCGAACGGGTAGCTACCACAACACTGCCTATTTCTGCCGTGAAGGTGTAATGCGTTTCGGTTTGAAGGGTGGGGCAGCCGTTGCGGTGGGGCATACTTGAGACTTTAGAACTTATATCTCAAGGTGAGTGGCGCATTTACGTCGTAGATGTCTATGGGCTCCAGTAACCACTTAATACCAGGTGGGCTGTGAGATCGTCCACCCACCTAAGCAAAAAAAAATATCTCTTCTATCATTAATATTCATCATTCTATCACGATTTATGTACTAGTATTTTTGAACCTCCTGTATTTATGAAAGATGTATTTTCGAACACCCTGTATCGAGTACGTAAGGTAGCGGTTGGCTAGCGTGCGAAAACGCAGCGTGCTGTATACGAGCTCACGAAGCGTGTAACGCTTTGATCAACATTACTGATCGTGAGCGGATAATCGCTTCAGAGTCGCTTTCATGTGTGACAGCCAACGAGCTGCAAAGACGTATTTAACTTGCTTATTTATAATAGCGATACTGTGTATATAGATAATACACATATTAATAATAACTAGTGGACCCTTAATAGTCGAAATTCGATGATAATTAATTGAAATTATAAGTTTGTACACTATTATGATTATATTGTCAAAGACTATTTATACTTCTATAATCACAGATTTCGCCAAGTCTATATATACCACGGAATAGATAAATAAGGTTGGAATGGTAATGTAGGCGGGGCAAGCGTGCCACAGTTATGATTCTACAATCATAACTCGACCGATTCTTTCATTCACCGCGTTTAGTGCGCTTCGGACTACTTTGGCGAACATATCTCCGCTTTATAGTGCCGTGTTGTGCAATTATAACTTGTAAAACAGAAAATCAGACCTCAAGTATAGAGCGAGGAGATATATCTTTCGACCTTATTTATCTGTTCCGTGATTATACTATAGACAAATGTTAATAAAGACAAACAATATGTAATCTATTCTCAATTTGACCACAGATTATAAGCAATAAGAAAATAAGTATGACTAGTGGTCCCGCAGTAGTTTAAATTCCGATAGAGGCACCCGTCACGTGCGGACGTGCTCATCGTCCACTCGATCGCCCGGTCTTTGTTCGCCCGGCTTTTGTTAGCCCGGCCATTGTTCGCGCGGCCTGTGTTCGTGGTACATCTGCCGACTAAGTGCTCTTTCTGGAAGTTTTTATTTGTTTTGTTTCCTTTTGTTGTTTCTGTGTTCGTGGTACATCTGCCGACAAAGTGGTTTCCTGCAAGTATTTATTTGTTTTGTTTCTTTTCGTAATTTCTGTTTTGTTGTGCTTTTTCTTTGTCCTGTAGTAATCGCGCCGCATTGCCACCTGTGTTCAATAGAACCGCTCAGGTCCGAGAAGTTGGGGCCTCGCCGCAAGGCGAGTGTTTTCAAGACCCAGGGCCGCCCCACCTGGGTACTCAGCGATCATGGACGCTGTATTCGCGGAATTCCTCCGACTTCGCCACCCACAGCTCGCCTCGGAGTTTTTGGCCTTCAAGGCCAATCACACTGCGAGCCCTCTCGAGGACTCCGCCGCGCTCGCTGCTCCTGCGTCGCCTGTACCTGCGTGCAGAGCTTCTACATTGAGCACCGCAGCCTCTGTCGTGCCTGCCGCTCCCGTGTCGCCTATACTGGCGAGAAAAGCTGCTGCGTCGTCCGCCGTGACCATCGTTTCAGCTGAGCGATCATCCGCGGCCTCCGTCGCGCCCTCTAAAACACCTACACTTGCTCGTAGGTCGCCTGCACCCGCCTCCTCGTGCTCCGACTCTGACTCGGACATGGAGGTCGACCTCGCCCCCGCCTCATCGACGGATGGATTCACCCTGGTACAGAAGGGTAAGAAGCGTGCCGCGGAGTCTCGAGCTCCCGCGGCCGCTAAAATTAGCAAAGCCGTGAACGCGTCGCGCCCCCGCCCTCAGACTCCCGTTGCGCCCCCAGCCCGTGCCACTCCGTCGCCGCGTCCGGTGGCACAAAATAAAACCCAGACCCCTCCCCCGGTTATCCTTCAGGAGAAGGCAGCTTGGGATCGAGTTTGCCTGGCCCTTAAGGCCAAAAATATAAATTTCACGAATGCCCGTAACCTCGCGAACGGCATTCAAATTAAGGTTCAAACACCCGACGACCATAGGGCCCTCTCTTCTTACCTCCGTAAGGAGCGTATAAGTTTCCATACGTATACGCTCCAGGAGGAGCGCGAACTCCGCGTTGTAATACGCGGAATCCCTAAAGAGTTAGATGTAGAGCTCGTAAAAGCCGACCTGTTAGAACAAGGCCTACCAGTGAATTCTGTGCACCGTATGCACACCGGTCGCGGTAGGGAGCCATATAATATGGTTCTAGTCGCTCTCCAGCCTACCCCCGAGGGTAAGAAAATCTTTAACACACAGACCGTCTGTAGGCTCTCTGGTATCGCTGTCGAAGCCCCCCATAAAAAAGGCACTCCTAGCCAGTGCCATAACTGTCAATTGTACGGGCACTCTTCCCGTAACTGTCACGCGCGCCCCCGATGTGTTAAGTGTTTGGGCGATCACGCCACGGCCCTCTGCGCTCGCGACCAAAAAACCGCGACGGAACCGCCTAGCTGCGTCCTGTGTCGAACACAGGGTCACCCCGCGAATTACCGTGGTTGCCCCCGAGCCCCTAAAATAAATCGCCGCGTCGCCCGCCAAAACCGCCTCCGAGCTTCCGGCCCAGACATCAAAGCCTCGGCACCCTCTGCGTCGCAGGCTAAGCCAGCGTTCGTTCCGGCGGCGGTGCCCAGTGTCTCGGCCTGGGCAAAACCGCTGCCGTACACGAACACGGCTACAACTCCCTCCTCCGCGATTCGTCCCGCCCCCGCGACTCGTCCCTCTCCCGCGACTTGCCCTCCGACCGCGTCCGACAATCTCGCTTTAGCGATCGACTTCTTTCAGTCGATCAACTTTGAGCGCGTTAACGCTTTGGGCGACGCCATTCGCGCTGCCTCCACTGCACAACACTTTATCGCCGTTGTGCAGGAATACGCCGACGTATACGCGTCATTAAATACGTACGTCCTCCCCTCACTCCGCCGGTAATCAATGGCGTATATAAGTAGAATAAAGCCCCTATCCGTAACGATAGGATTTTTTAACGCTTACGGTCTCGCAAATCAACGTGATCAGGTTTCTGACTTTTTGCGTGACCACCAAATTGATATCTTTTTAGTGCAGGAGACCCTACTTAAGCCCGCGCGCCGTGACCCTAAAATCGCGAACTATAACATGGTCAGGAACGACAGGCTCTCTGCCCGTGGTGGTGGTACCGTCATTTACTATAGAAGAGCCCTGCATTGCGTCCCGCTCGATCCTCCCGCGCTCGCTAATATCGAAGCATCAGTGTGCCGAATATCACTGACGGGACACGCGCCGATCGTTATCGCGTCCGTTTATCTTCCACCGGATAAGATCGTTCTAAGCAGTGATATCGAGGCGCTGCTCGGTATGGGGAGCTCTGTCATTCTGGCGGGCGACCTAAATTGTAAACACATCAGGTGGAACTCACACACCACAACCCCGAATGGCAGGCGGCTTGACGCGTTAGTTGATGATCTCGCCTTCGATATCGTCGCTCCGCTAACCCCGACTCACTACCCGCTAAATATCGCGCATCGCCCGGATATACTCGACATAGCGTTATTAAAAAACGTAACTCTGCGCTTACACTCGATCGAAGTAGTTTCAGAGTTAGATTCAGACCACCGTCCCGTCGTTATGAAGCTCGGTCGCGCTCCCGATTCCGTTCCCGTCACGAGGACTGTGGTGGATTGGCACACGCTGGGCATCAGCCTGGCTGAATCTGATCCACCATCGCTCCCGTTTAACCCGGACTCTATCCCGTCTCCTCGGGATACCGCTGAAGCCATAGACATCTTAACGTCACACATCACCTCGACATTAGATAGGTCATCGAAACAAGTTGTAGCGGAGGACTTCCTTCACCGCTTCAAATTGTCCGACGATATTAGGGAACTCCTTAGAGCTAAGAACGCCTCGATACGCGCCTACGACAGGTATCCTACCGCGGAAAATCGTATTCGAATGCGTGCCCTACAACGCGACGTAAAGTCTCGCATCGCCGAAGTCCGAGATGCCAGATGGTCTGATTTCTTAGAAGGACTCGCGCCCTCCCAAAGGTCTTACTACCGCTTAGCTCGTACTCTCAAATCGGATACGGTAGTAACTATGCCCCCCCTCGTAGGCCCCTCAGGCCGACTCGCGGCGTTCGATGATGACGAAAAAGCAGAGCTGCTGGCCGATACATTGCAAACCCAGTGCACGCCCAGCACTCAATCCGTGGACCCTGTTCATGTAGAATTAGTAGACAGTGAGGTAGAACGCAGAGCCTCCTTGCCACCCTCTGATGCGTTACCACCCGTCACCCCGATGGAAGTTAAAGACTTGATCAAAGACCTACGTCCTCGCAAGGCTCCCGGTTCCGACGGTATATCCAACCGCGTTATTAAACTTCTACCCGTCCAACTCATCGTGATGTTGGCATCTATTTTCAATGCCGCTATGGCGAACTGTATCTTTCCCGCGGTGTGGAAAGAAGCGGACGTTATCGGCATACATAAACCCGGTAAACCAAAAAATCATCCGACGAGCTACCGCCCGATTAGCCTCCTCATGTCTCTAGGCAAACTGTATGAGCGTCTGCTCTACAAACGCCTCAGAGACTTCGTCTCATCCAAGGGCATTCTTATCGATGAACAATTCGGATTCCGTACAAATCACTCATGCGTTCAACAGGTGCACCGCCTCACGGAGCACATTCTTGTGGGGCTTAATCGACCAAAACCGTTATACACGGGAGCTCTCTTCTTCGACGTCGCAAAAGCGTTCGACAAAGTCTGGCACAATGGTTTGATTTTCAAACTATTCAACATGGGCGTGCCGGATAGTCTCGTGCTCATCATACGGGACTTCTTGTCGAACCGCTCTTTTCGATATCGAGTCGAGGGAACCCGCTCCTCCCCACGACCTCTCACAGCTGGAGTCCCGCAAGGCTCTGTCCTCTCACCCCTCCTATTTAGCTTATTCGTCAACGATATTCCCCGGTCGCCGCCGACCCATTTAGCTTTATTCGCCGACGACACGACTGTTTACTATTCTAGTAGAAATAAGTCCCTAATCGCGAAGAAGCTTCAGAGCGCAGCCCTAGCCCTAGGACAGTGGTTCCGAAAATGGCGCATAGACATCAACCCAGCGAAAAGTACTGCGGTGCTATTTCAGAGGGGAAGCTCCACACGGATTTCCTCCCGGATTAGGAGGAGGAATCTCACACCCCCGATTACTCTCTTTAGACAACCCATACCCTGGGCCAGGAAGGTCAAGTACCTGGGCGTTACCCTGGATGCATCGATGACATTCCGCCCGCATATAAAATCAGTCCGTGACCGTGCCGCGTTTATTCTCGGTAGACTCTACCCCATGATCTGTAAGCGGAGTAAAATGTCCCTTCGGAACAAGGTGACACTTTACAAAACTTGCATAAGGCCCGTCATGACTTACGCGAGTGTGGTGTTCGCTCACGCGGCCCGCACACACATAGACACCCTCCAATCCCTACAATCCCGCTTTTGCAGGTTAGCTGTCGGGGCTCCGTGGTTCGTGAGGAACGTTGACCTACACGACGACCTGGGCCTCGAATCAATTCGGAAATACATGAAGTCAGCGTCGGAACGATACTTCGATAAGGCTATGCGTCATGATAATCGCCTTATCGTTGCCGCCGCTGACTACTCCCCGAATCCTGATCATGCAGGAGCCAGTCACCGTCGACGCCCTAGACACGTCCTTACGGATCCATCAGATCCAATAACCTTTACATTAGATGCCTTCAGCTCTAATACTAGGGGCAGGCTTAGGGACCCCGGTAACCGTACTCGTCGAACTCGACAAAGAGGTCGACGTGCAACCTAACCCATGCATCAGCCCGCTGAGTTTCTCGCCGGATCTTCTCAGCGGGTCGCGATTCCGATCCGGTAGTAGATTCATTCGCGAAACAATTGCTCTTGAGTTGTTAGGTCTCCTTCGGAGGCGCTCGGGCAGTTGTTAGCAAATCCCACCCCTCTTGGCTGAGCCTTTGCTCGCCCACCTGTCCTGGTGAAACTGGAAAGGCCTTCGGGCCACCAGTAAACTTTCAATCATAAAAAAAAAAAAAAAAAAAAAAAAAGTAGTTTAAATTCGACTATAATTAATTCAAATTATAAGTTTGAACATTATTATGGTTCTATTGTCAAAGAGACAGACTATTATATTTCTATAACTAGCGACCCGACCTCGCTTCGCTTCGGAAACATTAAAGCACACATGAAACCAAAAAAAAAAAAAAGTAGCCTATGTTCATCAGGGACAATGTCGGCTTCTAATGGAAAAATATTTTTTCAAATCGGCCCAGTAGTTTCGGAGCCTATTCGAAACAAACAAACAAACAAATCTTTCCTCTTTATAATATTAGTATAGATCACCGATTTCGCCATGTCTACACTATACAAATAAAATTAAAGATAAACAATATTAAGTAACCTATTCTCAATTTGACCACAGACAAAAAATAACAAAACCAAGTTGAGCAATAACAAAAGTTTGACAGTAGGCAAAGAGTATGTGTGTATGTAAGGGTATATGCGTGTGTGTCAAATACATGCTAGTGTGTGTAATGTTTTTTTTATTAATTTAATGTATTAATAATGCATAATTTAAAAAAAATATTAGCATTCTGCACTCCTTTTCTATATTCTCTATAAGTGTGGGAAATTTCATACTCTTCGGTCTGCGCAATTTTCGTTAAAAAGGGGTACAAAGTTTTTGCTTCACCTATTAATGTATAGATAATAAGTTTGGAAAATGAATAAAGTATATTGTGCTGCTGGTGCTTTCCAGCACTGGAGTCATACCAAAGTACCTTCACCACTCCATCAAACTATTAGATTTACCCAAAAATATATTTTTTACCATGCAAAAAGCCATAATTTTAAATACGTGCCGGATTGTTCGGAATTTTTGCAGGACGAAACATCAGGCGAAACTAAAAGTGAAAATGAACTCCACTTGGCGTAGGCCCGTGCTTTTTCAGTATATACCGAAATTCATAGAAATTCGAGAATAAAAACTTTGTATATAATAATAATAGCCTTTTTATTCCTAAACCAGGGGTCGGCAACCTGTTTGTCCTTAAGGGCGCAATACTAAATTTGAAAATCACCGAGGGCGCATATTTCACAGATAATCAACAGGTATATATAGGCATTAAAAAAGCCAAATTTTTTATAACTTTCTTTTGTTGGTGTCATACTTAACGATACATATATAATTCAGTGTGAAACTTGGGTGTCCATATTTTCAGCTAATTTCTTTTCTTAAAATTGGGGATATATTTAGAGTTCCCGGTTCGTAAACAAATTATCTAAATTTGAGTCATTAAGCTTTGTTCGGTATTGAAAGAAAACAATATTTTGGGTTACTTGCTAGTTTTAAATGCACGGTCTACGCGTGGTCTATTGGAAATTCGAACACACACTAACAAAAAATACGTGCGTGTTATTAGATACGCTCAAGGTTAGCAAACTGCTAATCTATGCACAATCCTAAACTCAACTGACTGATTGCTGTATATCGCCGTTTGACAAGAGTAAGTAAATCGCTCTGGCTGTCATACATTTACAATAGTCCAGCGAGGGCGCATTAAAAATCGATTGGGGGCGCCGCGTTACCGACCCCTGTCCTAAACATAGGGTTACAAGAGGTCCCTAAGTTCGGTATGCCTTTTGGCATAGGCCTCCTCCAATTCCTTCCAATGGGTCCTGTCCCTTACTACTACTCTAAGCCAGAATGGTCCCGCTGTTACAAGTCACCTTCCCATCTCCTGACTTGATGACCCCTACTTGGTTTGTCTCTTCTTGGTTGCCAGAGGGTGACCTGCTTGCTCCATTTGTCAATAGGGTGGCGTAGCATATGTCCAGCTCCTTACTTACTTTTACTTACTTACTTGGAGTTTTTCCACAGAAGTATCAGTAAATAATCACAATTTTACAGAGATTTAATTTCGTCTCATCTCATCTAGTTAAGATTTAGTTTCATCCCAGTCGATTGCTATCTCAATACAAGCACTTCATCTCGGTCCGTTCGAAGTCATGGAAGCTTTTGTAAATCTTAGAAGAACTAGGTAGCGTTTTTTTTTATACCTTAGATGGATAGACGAGCTCACAGCCCACCTGGTATTAAGTGGTTACTGGAACCCATAGACATCTACAACGTAAATGCGCCACCCACCTTGAGATATAAGTTCTAAGGTCTCAGTATAGTTACAACGGCTGCCTCTACCCTTCAAACCGAGGGAACTGCTTCACGGCAGAAATAGGCAAGGTGGTCGTACCTACCCGTGCGGACTCATAAGAGATCCTACCACCAGTAAAAAATTGCCAATTGGTATAAATAGTACGCTAAGCCCAACGGTGGGCTCAACGTGTTAAGAATCCACTCGGGTAGGTACCGATGCACAGCCGATTTCTACTGCGAATCATTCTTCAATTCACATCGAGATGTTTTTGGACGCCATTGATTTTTTTTACCTACCTATATAGCCTTGAGAGGCTATTTCAGCTTCGCCCTAACATGTAGGTGAGCTCACGGGGCTCAAACCGGAGTGTGGCTAACACTGACCATAGCAAGAGCAGTGCTTCGCAGAATCTACCACCGGATCGTAAACGCGACCCACGGAGAAGATCCGGCGAGAAATTCAGTGGGCTGTGTCTGTGGGTTAACTTACTCGTCGAGCCCTTCGTCGCAAGCGACTGATTCAACGAGAACGATGACCATACGGGTTGGTACCACAATGCTACTACCCATTTCTATCTCGAAGCAGAGCTTTCAACCACACGTTACATAGGTGGCGACATTTAAATTTCGGCATTCATGGCTGTGCCGAAGCAGCAATTTACTCTCTTCTAAATTACAGGTGAATGCCGCATCAAGGAGAATGAAATCAAAACTCTATCTGGCACAACGGATGATCTCCCGTCCATCGACTGTCAAGAGACATTGACTCTTGCCGACTGCAGCGATAACTCGCCAAGGTATTGCGTCTAAATTGATTGTCTAGCGAACTATATCAGCATAATGTTAGATCATATGAATTGACCAGTTTCTATCGTGAAGTCTGTGGGTTAATTGGCTCGTCGAGCCCTTCATCGTAAGCGACGGGTTCGACGAGGACGGTGATCGGTGCTTGTGGTACCTAAAAGCACCGTTAGTGGATCGGGAAACTCCATTGATGCTCTCTGGGCTGTGAACTGTGAACTATCCAAAGACCGGCACAGGAACCGGCCCATATGATTTTCCCTTTTATCTTCACGTAACGTGTTCCGCACGGTCTATTGCCATTATAACCTAGTGACTCGAGGATTGGCGGAAACCCCACGCCGCATTAAGCACAACCTCGTTTCTAACAACGCAGAGTTTTAATCGGAGCGTTATTACTGAACGCAAATAGAATAGCCACTAGGTAATTAGAGCGGAAAGCGTTCGCCTTACTTAACTTAAAAGTTTACGCTTTGTAATTTTTTAAACGGCCGCGTTTTTTGGACCACTGATCAAAGGGGGTGGACTGTCCATTCGCGAGGTAAGGGTAAGCGTTACCTATTTTTATGAAAAATGATAATATGAAGTGAAATGAAATGAAATAAAATGAAATAAGATGATATGGTATGAAATATAATCTCAGTAAAATAGTGATCATTTACTAAGACTTTTTCACTGGACTTTTTGTAGGATCCCGTGAAGTTACGTCCAGCGGCTTTGTTTCATGTTCACACATTTATGTACTTTCACAGATATTAAACAGTTAATAAACCACCGTTATTAATTATTACACATTTAAACCTGAATAAACACTAAATAGACAAAATAAAACAAATCACACAACTTCACTCCTCGCGTTCCCGCCAAAAAGTCATATTACATTTTTTTTCCCAATTTGACCACAGACTAACTATAAGCAATAAGAAAAGTTTGACATAAACAAATAGTATGCATGTGATTTTTGCACTTTATTTGTTATAGACAAAATGACAAAATTTTATCAATTAGTGGTTTCTGAAAATTTACAAAATCCTTCATTAAAAATAAAATATAGGATAGGTAATATGTTACTGCCATCTACATGAGCAATGAGAAAGTAATCCAAGCGGAGCCATCTAGTGGCCGACGCCCGTAAATATTTTTGTTGAGTGCTAGAGTGAGTTGCTTATCTATAACTAATTTATGTGTATTATCTATGGCAATAATGGCTTCGTATGCTCGCCTCAGATCATGGCTGCAATAGAGTCAGGAGTCACGCTGACGAGGACATGCTGCTATGATCCTTGGTCGAGTCCACCCGGAATAAGATATATGTATAGGGTATATTGGCCCATGGACATTAACAATGCAAACGCCGCCGTCCTCCTTAAGACATGAGTTCTAAGGCTTCATGTGTTACAGTTCTATGACTGCCCCATCCTTCAAAGATAAAGGCATTAATTAGTGTTTCACGCCAGGGATAGGCGGGTTCGTGGTTTTTTTATTTTTTATTTTTTTTATTGCTTAGATGGATGAACGAGCTCACAGCCCACCTGGTGTTAAGTTGTTACCGGATCCCATAGACATCTACAACGTAAATGCGTCACACACCTTGTGATATAAGTTCTAAGATATCAGTATAGTTACAACGGCTGCCCTACCCTTTAGACCGAAACGCATCACTGCTTCACGGCAAAAATAGGCAAGGCAGTGGTACCTACCCGCACGGACTCACAAGAGGTCCTACCACCAGTAAAATTTTAGCCCTTTAGGCCCAAAATACACTCTATTGCTGATAACCTTTAAAAATACCTACGGAACCTTATAAATTTAACATGAATGCTTAACTTAGCTAGAACACAGATACGAACGTTTCGTCTCGGTCCATGATTGGTCACTAATCACCTTGAGGGGCGGTCGCTTTGATCTTTTAACAGTTCGTCGGCTTTTTAACATCACAAAGGAACGTCGAGATGAGCTTAGATATGTGGAGCGTGTGTACCTTTGTGTGTTAGATCGGGCGATTATAAGTGGGCTCTAAATATATACATAATATACTGTTGGTTGTTTTTTAAAAGGTGTTTATTGACTGGAACAAATTTCAGTGGAGGTGGTGTCTTTTTTATTGCCTTTGTAGGCAGACGAGCGTACGGCCTACCTGATGGTAAGTGGTTACCGTCGCCCATGGACATCAGCAATGCCAGGAGCAGAGCCAAGCCGCTGCCTACCGCTTAATACTCTCCACAAGCCTCGTTTGAATAAGGACATGTCATAGCGCTCGGGAAACACCGTGGAGGGGAGCTCATTCCATAGCCGGATGGTACGTGGCAAAAAAGACCTCTGGAAACGCACTGTGGATAACCGCAGTGGCTCCAGGTAGTATGGATGAACCGATGAACTCTACTCCGGTGGCGGGCGGTGCGATGGTAAAAACGAGATGTTGGTATCATCTCGAACAATTCCTCAGAGCACACATATTGAAGGTATGCAGCTTATATGGGTGATAGAGCGTTTTTTGAGTCCGCTCGGGTAGCTATAACCATTTCACACACCATCTACGCGATTAAAAACCAAAAAATCAATGTTCATTCACAATAATTGTCCGATTGCGCTGAACTTACTGGTGGTAGGACCTCTTGTGAGTCCGCACGGGTAGATACCACCACCCCGCCTATGTCAGCCGTGGAGCAGTAATGCGTTTCAGTTTGAAGGGTGGGGCAGCCGTTGTAACTATACTGAGACCTTATGACTTGTATCTCAAGGTGGGTGGCGCATTTACGTTGTAAATGTCTATGGGCTCCAGTAACCACTTAACACCAGGTGGGCTGTGAGCTCGTGTACCCAACTAAGCAATAAAAATTAATAAATAAATTAATGGTTACAATCTAATATGATCAAACCAAGTTGTGTTCTTATTTCGAGCACAGCCCATCAAATAAATGACCACGAGGACCCGTGTGATGATAGGGAGGAGCTCAACCCGTCGTCATATTTGACGGAGTCCTTCAATATCATTTTGACAGACTTTTTGACGAGAACACGAGGAGTGAATTGCGATTGCGTGAATTGTTTTATTTTGTCTAATTAGTGTTTTTTCAGGTTTATATGTGTAATAACGGTGGTTTATTAACTGTTTAGTATCTGTGAAAGTGTAGGGAAAATGAAACAAAGACGTCAGGGACGTAGCTTTTCGAGAACTTCTAAAAATTCCACTGATAAACTTTCAATAAATAACCGCCAGTTAACTGAGAATATATTTCATCCCATACCACCAATTAATATATGGATAAATAAAGTTTTGTTTACTTTAATTTTTATTTCGGTTTGTTATCACAGCGGGGTTTTTGGTAATCTATATCTACATCAAGGTATCATTTTCTTGAATGAGCTAGCAAGTATTAGCATCCACTGGTTACCGAATTCAAGGTGAGCTCTGCTTTGAGGGTTGAGACAAATAGAATCTTCGAGCTCACAGCCCACGCTCAGAAGCACCAATATAATGCCTGAGTATTTATAATTTTTTTTTAAATAAAATAACCAAAAAGTCGTGTGCATTGACATTTTTTGTCTTTGACTTAAGCCAATATAAGATTGATAAGTGAAATCTGACGTTAATTTAACTTCAAATAGTATTTCGTGATCGGGGAAATGAAATGCTATTTTGTTATTGGATTTTAAAGTTTACTATCATATTTTTATCATACACTTAACATACATTATACTCTAGGGGCTCTGTACACAAGCCGCAGACATTGTTCAAATACATAAGCGGCACTAATATGACGGTCTCGTTCAAATCGTAATACACTTTAAGGGCTGTCATTTTGGAGGTAATCTTCGTTTTACTCTTCGCTGAAATCCTAAAAAAAGAATATCATCAATAAAATTCTTTAAAGAGAATATCGTCAATATATTATTATATTGGGTGTACACCAAAAAAGCTTAGGTAATCAATTATCTTTGTTTTATTCTGCGTTGATATCCCAGAAAAGAATATCGACAATACGTACCTCTTGTGTAATCTTTGTTTTATTCATTGAAATCCTAAAAAGATAATATAGTCAATATATACCAAAACAAAGTATATAATATAATATATATTGACGATATTATCTTTTTATATCAAAGTATACAAAAAAATAGGTACATACGTACTGTAATTTAGAATTTTGTGGTAAAACGGGGGTGAGTGTGAGATTGGATCTTTAAAGCCTTGGTAAAAGGATATATGATCAACTGGGCAAGATAGGATGATCCCACCGTTTTATTAAGTGGGGGGATAGCTGCTGGTTGATAGGTTTCTTGCTTCACCAGAAAATATCGAGGCATAGGAGTTGAGGGATAGGAATGAAATCCTTGAAGCACTTTTAATTATGATATTTGTCTTTTCATCACGGCCATCAGTTTGGGAGAAACAAGAAAGAGAAGATCTTCGAGAAGGAAGGATTCTAGATCCTTAAGCGGTAGATGAATTACGGATAGTCCTTGCCCCTTGATTAGCCCAGTGAACTTCAGGGCATAGTCAAGAACGCCCTATTAGAACGAACTATCAGCTCAAAGGCAATTGGTTCGCGAGTACATTTAGGACTGAATCAAAATCACGACCCACGAAGATCTGACGAGAAATTCAGCAGACTGAGATTCTATAGGTCTGATTCTTCATGTCAAACTTCTCAGCTAGTTCGACAAGTATGGTAACTCGAGCTTTAGATGTTGCTACTAATAATTTTCTAAAGCACTGATAGTAGATCAGGTGGATCCATTGTGACTTGGGTGATTATACCAAAGATTCAAAGAGCTTTTCAGAGCGTACCCACACCATCTGTGGGGAGCTGTCATAATTCATACAATAAACGGCTCCAGTCCGGAAATATCCTTTCGGCGATTCAGACCAAATATAAGGCCAAAATTTGATAATAGATACCAGGAATTGCTACTCACCAGAAATCGTTACCAGCGTAAGTGTCATCCACGTATATTTCGCTCTGGTTCTTCTTGACGGACACAGAATAGCCACCGGAGAACACTTTGATGCCATCTATGTACCTTATCACTGCGAACCTGAAAGGAATGTTACAAATTTTTGAAGTAATAACTTCTTATGGGATGATAAGTCGTTTCGTTACGTAACGCGTTACGACGCCAGTCTGTCTGCCTTCCCTTTCTCTCACGCACACGGCAGCACTAATGAGAACGTATGTGACTACTAACTATTTATATATATTTTTCAATTTATGTAACAATTTTCCTTACGTTATCATAATAATACAGTTACATACAATTTAAGTAATAACCTAATTTTTTCTCAACTTAAATAATTTCAATATCAAATAGTTCAAATAAGATTAGTTTAAGGTATCACGTCCATCAAGACGTACATTTTTTTTTATTACTTACGAAAACGAGTCGAGCAATTGAATATTACTTTTAATCAGAATTCATGACCTCACGATAGAAACTGGTAGATTCATGTGATTTAACAATACGCTGATATATTTCGCTAGTGTAACGGACGCGACGTCAGCTGCCATAACCTGAAGCCTGCCATGCCGCCAAGCCACGTATTAACACGCCCCCCTCCGCCCCTGCCTCTAGCCAAAGCCAACGAAGCGGGGATAGTGTTAATAAAACAAGCCTTCCCAGCCATTTCTACCCGGTTTCTGCTTTCTCGCACAAATAAAATAACTTGTCGTTACTCAGCTGGTTTTTTTTGTCGCATCATTTACTACACTAGATTATCAATTTGGACGCAATACCTTGGCGAGTTATCGCTGCAGTCGGCAAGAGCGAGTGTCTCCTGACAGTCAATGGACGGGAGATCTTCCGTTGTACCAGAAAGAGTTTTGATTTCATTCTCCTTAATGCGGCATTCACCTGTAATTTAGAAGAGAGTCAATTGTTGCTTCGGCATAGCTATGAATACCGAAATTTAAAAGCTCTGCTTCGAGATAGAAATGGGTAGCATTGTGGTATCAAGCCGTATGGTCATCGTTCTCGTCGAACCCGTCGCTCGGGCTCGCTCGCTCGCTAAGGGCTCGACCAGTAAATTAACTCACAGACACAGCCACTGAGTTTCTCGCCGGATCTTCTCAGTGGGTCGCGTTCTGGTGGTAGATTCTACAAAGCACTGCTCTCGCTAGGGTTTGTGTTAGCAACGTCGTCAGGCTTGAGACCCGTGAGCTCACCTACTAGTTCGGTGAATCTAGAATAACCCCTCGAGGTTACTAGAATACGTTGGAATAATAACAAAATAGCCCCTCGATGTTACTAGGATAGGTAGGAATAATAATAATCCCGTATGGGCTTATGGGTCCTATATACAGCAAAACAACTTGATGTAAGGCGTTTACTAGAGTTGTTTGCTGTTTCGATAACCATGTGTGGATTCTATATTTTATAACTATCTATGCCATCCTCGGTCGACTGGCAGAGAATGCCTTTAGCATTAAATTCGCCACTATACTCTTGTGCAATTTTTTTTATAACTTAGATAAGTAAACCTTAAAAGTGTTTTTTTTTATTGCCTAGATGTGTGGACGAGCTCATAGCCCACCTGGTGTTAAGTGGTTACTGGAACCCATAGACATCTACAACGTAAATGCGCCACACACCTTGAGATAGAAGTTCTAAGGTCTCAGTATAGTTACAACGGCTGCACCACCCTTCAAACCGAAACGTATTACTGCTTCACGGCAGAAATAGGCGGGGCGGTGGTACCTACCCATGCGGACTCACAAGAGGTCCTACCACCAGTTAAATGCCATCAAAATTATAATTTGCGGGTTTGATTTTTATTACACGATGTTATTCCTTCACCGTGGAAGTCAATCGTGAACAATTGTTAAGTATGTATTTCATTAGAAAAATTGGTACCCGCCTGCGGGATTCGAACACCGTTGCATCGCTACGAATGCACCGGACGTCTTATCCTTTAGGCCACGACGACTTCAAGTTAAGTGTTAAGTGGTTACCGGAGAAAATACTACTAACCACCTCGAGACATGAATTCGAAGGTCTCAGTTTTATACAATTAATACATACAAAAATGTATACAGTACTGTACTCATTGTATAAAACTGAACTGAACTGAAAAAACTTGTACAAGTTAATACTAGCATAGAGTTAAATAAATAAATAGAACTTACGATAAAGTCCTATGGTTCGAACCACCTGCATACCGGTCCAACCGTCCAGAAGCCAAGCGAAATTGTCGGATTTGAACTGGATTTCGGCTCCTCTGTTCACACTCAGAGACGCCAGGCCGTCTCTTTCCTAAATGAAAAACGTAAATTATTTCAAACCTAGCCATTTATTGGGTATGGTCCAGCTGAAATATAAAATGTCTTCTCATTGCAAAGAATAAGACAATCTCACTTTTGATGTGCCGAACCATTTAAAAGAAATCGTAGGATCAATAAAGAAGATGTTTGGCTTTTTTTTATTGCTTGGTTGGCTGGATGAGCTCACGGCCCACCTGATCTTAAGTGGTTACTGGAGCCCATAGACATTTACAAGGTGAATGCCGCCACCCACCTAGTTGTAAGGTCTCACTTTTAACAGTACAACGGTTGCCCCGCGCTTAAAACCGAAACGCATTACTGCTTCACGGCAGAAACAGGCAGGTTGGGGATACCTACCCGTGCGGATTCACAAGAGGTCCTACCACCAGTATTTTATGGTGAAGATGAAAACTTAACTCTCACTACCAGACCTCAAGATGCTCTTCCTTTTATGGGTAAACGTAATAAGTCTAATAAAGACGGTAGATGAATCTGTGTGCTAATATAATACTCGGGAAGGAGTATGAGACTGACTCGGTGGTACAGTAACTAGCGCCCCTGACTGCTGCACCAAGGGTCGTGGGTTCAATTCCCGCATCGGGCAAACATTCGTGGGATAAACATGTTTGTTTGCTCTTTGCTTAGATGTTTTTATCTATATACTACTGGTGGTAGGACGTCTTGTGGGTCCGCACGGGTAGGTACCACCACCCTGCCTATTTCTGCCGTAAGCAGTAATGCGTTTCGGTTCGAAGAGCGGGGCAGCCGTTGTAACTATACTAACACCTTAGAACTCATATCTCAAGGTGGGTGGCGGCATTTACCTTATAGATATATGTCTATGGGCTTCGGTAACTAATTAACACCAGATGGGCTATGAGCTCGTCCAGCCATGCAATAAAAAAATTATGAATACATTCAAAGGGATATAAGTATGTCTGTCAATCTCTGGTACCCAAAACACAGGGAATTCTAATTTGGGGTCAAGTAACCGTGCGTGATTTGTTCCAAGCCAATTATAGTTATAGTTTGTTAATATATGAATTGGTACATATTATGGTGGGCCTCCCACAAGATGAACCGAAGACTCATGAAGAAGATGGACTGGTGGTAGGACCTCTTGTGAGTCCGCACGAGTAGGTACCGGCACTCTACCTATTTCTGCCGTAAGCCGTAATGCATTCCGGTTTGAAGGGCGGAGAAGCCGTTGTAACTATACTCGAGACCTTAGAACTTATATCTCAAGGTGGGTGGCGCATTTACGTTGTAGATGTATATGGGCTCCAGTAACCACTTAACACCAGGTGGGCTGTCTGCTCGTCCATCGACCGACCGTCCGACGTGAAGTCCTATGTCCATCAGTGGACTTCTGTGGCCTGATAGAATAGAATAGAATAGAATAGAATAGAATAGAATAGAATAGAATAGAATAGAATAGAATAGAATAGAATAGAAACACATGAATTTACTAACCTTTATAATAATTGTAATATTGAAAACTTCTTTACTGTAACTCCTTAGAAGCTGCCCAAGGGCGGTCTGTTTAATGACATCGGAATTCAGTAGCCCAATTTCTGATATCTGTAAAAATCAACGGGATATTCATACGCTTACTGCCGATATAGCTATTGCCATATAATTATATCGACGAGTGAAAGATTATTTGGTTTAGGCGACATTTTGGCAACTTTACAAGAAAGCCATTTAAAGTTTAAAATTTGGTAAAAAATATGGTTGTGGACGACTATGGGCACCAGTAACCACTTAACACCGGGTGGGCTGTGGGCTCGTCCACCCATCTAAGCAATAAAAATTATAAGAGAATTTTGGATTTTTTTTTATATTCGTGTTATAGTTGAACCGTGTTGTAAAAAATCGTGTTATAGGAGGGCTTCCTATACTTCTATGGTTTTTATCTAGCATTCTCTACTCGTCGATTATAAAGCTCATTAGACTTGTAAAAGTCACAGGACGTAGTTTGACTGGTCCAAAGACTTCACCCAAATCAGCGTTGGTCTAACTTTACCGTCCGATACCGTTAGCATTGCAATAATTACGCATTTATACAATATTCAACGTCAAAACGGAATCGCATTAAATCTAAAAAGTATACCAACATTTTTCCCGTAAACATTAATCTCGAAATAGCGTTCGAGTTTGCCTTGATGATGTTGTGGTACTCCCTTGTATTTCAGCATGAGCTCACTAGTCGAGCTTTTCTCGAAGCATTTCGTGTGGTTTAAGCCATACGTTAAAGTCACGTGGCCTTCATAAGACGCCGGAAATGCGGAGATATCCTGGCTTGAAGTGTGGTCAACGTCTTTCTTGCGTAGGCACAGCTGAAATGAGAAGAGGCGATTTTCCTTCTTTTTGTTCCCTTACCTATTCATTAGTAGCCTAAGGGGCTATTCCAGCAATGCCCAGACGGGCAGGTAAGATCACGGGCTCAACTTAAGAGAATTTGCCAACACTAGCCCTAACAAGAGCAGTGCTTCGCAGAATCTACCAGCGCATCGGATTCGCGACCCACTGAGAAGATCCAGCGAGAAACTCAATGGGATGTGTCTGTGGGATAGTTCGCTCGTAGAACTCTTCATCGTGATCGATAAGTTCATCGACGCCGGTGACCAGGGAATTTTACCAATCAATCGACCCCATATAAAGTAGGATAGCCGCTGTTGTCCTCCAATTAAACTTAATTCGACTTAATATTTCGATAGCACTGTACCGATGCTCGGATCCCACAGGCAGATACTACATTTTTGTAATAAAATACGTACTCAACAACTGTTCACAAGTGATTTCCACGGTAAAGGAATAACTACAAGACATCATATGTCTTACGGTCCTTATTTAGTCCTTCTGATGTGAAGCAGTAATACGTTCCGATTTGAGGGTTGGAGAAGCTGAGAATTAAAACTCATTTCTCAATGTAGGTCGCAGCGTTTACGCTGTGGACGTCTATGGGCTCTGGTAGCCACATTACACAAAAAAGGTCCGTTGGGTCTCCTAATCTAAACAATAAAAAATTAGGTATCGCGGGAAGGCTGGCAGATGTTAAACATTGATATTATTTCGTAAATGGTTAGTTAATGCGGGAGATTCATGTGGCGACATTAAGAAACAGACGCTTGTACATAGCGACGCGTCGCCACATCGTACATACTACTATATATGGACTGTATATAAATATATTTTCATATAACGCGTCAACGCGTCGACACCGCATGGGTCGCCACGCAAGCAATCGGTCTTATATGCGGCTATAGGCTAATGGTTGTGAAATATATAAAACAATGCCAGAGTCAGTATATGGCAAACCGTATCATCCTTATAATCACTTACAGTCCAGTCTTTGGTGCTGTCGTTCTTCGCGTTAGGTTGGTGCCCCCGTACGGAGACCAGAACGTCGGTATTACCAACCGAATTTTGCTCCATATTAGTGATAGCTTCCATATTTAAAAACACGTCCTTCGGATTCTCCAAGCTTGAAATTAAATAGAATTGTCTGAGTTCGTTAAACGAAAAATACGGAATTTGAAAACCTTGGTGACCGATAGAAATCTTGATACTGATTTTAAAGAAATCACTTTTAAATCTATTCAAGGACTATGACTAGAGCTTTAAAATTTAGTGGTTAGTTAGTTGTGTCATTAGATAGATGTAACATTCTGAAAGAACTCAGGGTATTTATTGTTTAACTATCAAACTTCGAATTGATTCGCTTGGAGTTTCGATAGATCAAAATGGATTACCTAAAATAAGTCAACTGGAACTTGCAGTCGCCTCTGACTACCCCATCGTCTTCGGTTCTGTAGCGGGCTTGGATTTTGGCTTGGAGGACATCGTTCGTGGAGGACGTCACTTTCTGGGGTGATAAGATGAGACCACATGACCCTGAAGGCGGGAAGGTGAAGAGAAGGATCGTGTTCAGGATCAAATGCGAAGGCTGGACTGAGGTTAGGAAGCTAAAACAAAAAGTTGAGGGACATTAAACATCTATAGAAGCTGTTACATAAAAGAAAGTCCAAGAATAGTTATTTAAAAAAAAAAGGTTTTATATTAAGGTTCCTTTCTTTTTTTATTGGTTAGATGAGTGGATAAGCTCACAAGCCACCTGGTGTTAATTGGTGCTCGGAGACCATGGTCATCAACAACATAAATGCTGCCATCGACTTGAGACATGAGTTCTAAGTCTCAGTTTTACAGTAAAAAGGCTGTCTCACTTGCCCTTGATATATAATATGGTTCACATTCTCACGGCTCGTTTGAAACATCTAGGTCTGCGGAGAGACTTTAGTTCTCTCTGTATTTTCTACCGTATGTTCCATGGGGAGTGCTCTGAGGAACTGTTTGAGATGATCCCTACATCTCGTTTTTACCATCGCATCGCCCGCCACCGGAGCAGAGTTTATCCATACTACCTGGAGCCACTGCGTTCACCCACAGTGCGTTTCTAAAGATCTTATCCGTCACGTACCATCCAGCTTTGAAATGAGGTCCCCTCCACGGTGCTTCCCGAGCGCTATGACATGTCCTTCTTCAAACTAGGCTTGTAGAGAGTACTTAACGATAGGCAGCGGCTTGGCCTTGGTATTGCTGAAGTCTATGGACGACGATAAGCACTCACCATCAGGTGGACCGTAAGATCGTCTGCAAGGACAATAAAAAAATAAACAATAAAAAACATCCACTTACTCGTAATTGTTATCCTTGTATGTTAACAGGCGATTAAGTAACTCAGCATCAGTCACAGGTCTATCGCAGTCGAAGAATATTCCACGGGTTTGATTGACAGCCTGGAAGCGATAAGAGATTTTAAGTTTTCATGCTTTTAGAAATCACGGTCTGGTCTCTGCTCCAGGCGTCGATAATCTTTAATGCTAAGGGTCGTGGCTTCCTCTAATAATTTTCTCCTGGATTATCCTGCGCCACTCCTGTCTATCCTCGGCTGTGTGGATAGCAACGTGGATAGAAGTGCTGAGGGTAGAGCGTATCTGGTCCGACCAGCGCATTGGACTTCTGCCTATAGGCCTTCTTCCGCCTCTTACCTTGCCTCTTACCGGCAGCTTCTGTAAATTGTCATCTCTTTTTCTGGCAATGTGTCCATTGAATTCGAAGCTCCTCATATAGGGCTCAGGCGCATCAGAATCTTGAGCTCGGTAAGAATGGATTGTCGATTTTGTGTTCTAGCCAATGAGTCTGGTATTTACAAGGATAAAAATCTTACCCCGCTACTGCTGTCTCCAACGGTCACTGTATAATTATACTTCTTTGAGACACTTTCCATAGCCACCTGTACCCTTGAATGCATTGCCACTCCACCTTGTTGGGACATAGGGTTCGGCCAGGTCAACCTTAAAGATAGAATGAAGTATAGAACGAGTCTTGGCTAGATGTACATACTATTACATAGGTCGGAGCTGGGCTTGTTTGTGTACGAAAAGAGCTCGGGATCAGTACAGAGCTGCAGTGGACTGTGTCTGTAGTAGTGTAGTATAGGACTAGAGGCTAGATGTAGGTCGGATCTGTGTCTGTTTGTGTACGAGAAGAGCTCGGGATCAGTATAGAGCTGCAGAGGACTGTGTCTGTAGTAGTGTAGTATAGGACTAGAGGCTAGATGTAGGTCGGATCTGTGTCTGTTTGTGTACGAGAAGAACTCGGGATCAGTACAGAGCTGCAGTGGACTGTGTCTATAGTAGTGTAGTATAGCACTAGAGGCTAGATGCTAGATGTAGGTCGGATCTGTGTCTGTTTGTGTACGAGAAGAGCTCGGGATCTGTGTCTGTAACCTGCTTTGTGTTGTGAATATGAGTATAGTGTATGACTAGAGGTTAGAAGTATGTCGTATCTTCGAAGGTCCGTGTCTGCTATTACCAGAAGTGGGTAGCTGTTATACTTACTGCAGAGATCCATCAGAGCCTGAGAATGATACATTGAACTTCATAGGAAGATGTGCGACCATTGATTGTTGGATTCTAGCCCTGTGCGCTGTTTGGATGAGTGGACCATCCGTAGATAGTGAAGTCACCGATGTTCCTTGGTACCTTTACGAATTCATACTAAGTTCAAACATTAGCACTGGGTCGAATTTGGTAATAAGATGAATGAGGTGTGGTTTTCTTAGAGAGATGAAATGAGAGTGAAAGAGATGACCATGAAAGAGGAATGCATGAGGCAGAGATGCGAATGTTGAGATGGATTTGGGGAGTGACAAGAATGGACCAGATAAGGAATGGGTATATCAGAGGAAGAGTGAAAGTGGCCCCGGTAATTAACAAATTAAAGAGCGGACGGTTAGCGTGGTATGGACATGTGATACGTAGAGAGAAGATGCATGTGACTAGGAGATGTATGGAAATGGTAGTGCAAGGTAGAGGGGGAAGAGGTCGACCGAAGAAGACATGGATGGAGTATGTGAATGACGATATATGAGAGACAGAGGAGTGAGTGTTCAGATGGCAACTGATAAAAGAGAATGGAATAGAAAAATTCGCTGTGCCGACCCCACCTAGTGGGATCAGGCGGAGAAAAAAAAGAGTACTTTTCTTAGGTTTTTTAAACGTTGGATTGTTTAAGAGGAGTGGATGTATTTATGGCCCACCTGATATCTTAATATTAACTACTTATATAATAGTTACTAGAGTCCAAAGACATCTGCCACGTAAATGCCACCACCCATCTTAGCACTTGTGTTAAAAGACGATTTCTAAACCTCAGTTTTTCAGGCTGCCCCACCCTTTAAGCCGAAACACATTACTGCTTCACGGCAGAAATAGACAGGGTAGTGATACCCGTGTAGACTACAAGACATCCTACCACCAGTATTGCCAACCTTTTAATTTTCTGTGATAACCACAAATAGATCATACCTGATGTGCAAATCATTTCTCCAAGTCATGTCGTTGCTGGAAGGAGCTGTCAAATTACCTCTGATTGAAGTGAATGACACGATCAGCGATTGGAGTCTTATTGGGGTACCTGAAGAAACGCGACACTTGAATCTATAGGTGAGATTTATACGACGCGTTATCTATCTATATATATATATAAATGAATTGCTGTTCGTTAGTCTCGCTAAAACTCGAGAACGGCTGAACCGATTGGGCTAATTTTGATCTTGAATTATTTGTGGAAGTCCAGAGAAGGTTTAAAATGTAGATAAATATGAAAATGCTCGGAAATATTTAAACAAAAATAACAATTTTGTTTTTCTTTGATGTGTCTCCCGTAGGATGGATTCCTTTTGTTTTTTTTAAGTTTATTTCTCGATTGAGGCACTACGAAGTCTGCCGCGTCAGCTAGTTGTGTAATAAAAATGAACTAAATTTTTATTATTGAGTTTTTGATTGTGTTAGTTGTGGTATCTAATAGTTTTGGCTTGTCCTTGTCCCTGGCATTACTGAATTCCATGGGCGACAGTAACCACTCATCATCAGGTGGGCCGTATGCTAGTCTGCCTACAAGGACAATAAAAAAGACGAGTGGACGAGCTACGAGGACCGGAGTCCATAGACATCTATAACGTAAATGCCGCCGCCCACCTTTGAGATATAAGTTCTAATGTCTCTCAGCATAGTTACAACGGCTGTCCCACCCTTCGAACCGACACTATTATTGCTTCACGGCAGAAATAGGCAGGTCGGTAGTATCTACACGAGCGGACTCACAAAAAGTCCTACAACCACTGTTAATATTAATTAGTTATTAACTAAGTTAAAGCTTACCTAATTCGCTCGGGACATGAATGTCTGATTGAAAAGGGTAGTATACCATTTGCTGGTTTATATGACTGCCGAACCGCAAGAAATCTTCAATGTACGCCACTGGAAAGTTTAATGTGCTAATTCAGTTCCACCCATAACCTTATTTCTCGTAAATAACAAATATGCTTAAATAGGCTCTTTTGAAGTGAAAACTTCTTTAGAATCGTTGTGATTTCAAACCGGATGCAACGGAAAAAACGACAGGTAAGAGACACAAATACAAAAATGTGTAGGATGAAGCCAGCAAAGAATGAGACAGAAATATACATACTATTTAATACAGCGCCATCTGTGAGATTTTTTAATACTAACGTGTGTATGAAAGCTCTTGTAGTGAATTTTAATTTAGGATTATACGTGAAATTAAAATATCAATTCACAGAGGGCGCTACCTTACAATTATTTACTAATGACAAAATTTTACTTAAGACGTTTAGGATAATTGTATTTTAATTTTGGAAGGTTTCACTTCTACCACGTGTGAATTGCACACATTTTGTTTTCCTTTCTTTTTATATTGCTTAGATGGGTGGACGAGCTCACAGCCCACCTGGTGTCAAGTGCTTGCGACGAAGGGCTCGACGAGCAAGTTAACCCACAGACACAGCCCACTGAGCTTCTTACCGGATCTTCTCAGTGGGTCGCGTTTCCGATCCAGTGGTAGATTCTGCGAAGCACTGCTCTTGCTAGGGTTCGTGTTAGCAACAACATCGGGTTTGAGTCCCGTGACCACACCTACTATCCCGGTGACGCTGATATGGTCTCCCTAGACCATCAGCTTCGATAGAAAAAAAAAGGGAATCGCCTTTTCATCAGTAGAAATAATAACAAAAGAATACTCACAATCCTGTATGTTGACACTGTCAATCCTGGATTGATTTAAATGCGTAGCGAAAATCGTCTTATCGTGGGTTTTAATGACAATGTCAATGTGAACCTGTATGAGGAAGGAAGGTTAAAATGATAAGGAACATCTTCTTAAATGTCGAATAATATATAACAGCTATAGACATGACTCAGTTAGGTCCATGACACTGTTGATGCCTGTGAGTATCCGTGACCACGAAATGCGTTTGGTTACTTTCTGATGCAATCAAATTAGATAAATCCACAATTAGGAGCTTTAGGACGCACGGCTGATAAACAAAGATTAATTTTTAATACGCTATTATTAGCTTCAGACGTATGTATGTAACGGAAGCTTTGAACATGATTTTGACCCCCTTCAAAATGTCGGATTAACTCGAAATTTAGTATACTTATTAAGGACCGATGACAAATCATTATTAAAAAAAAATTTAAAAAAGAAATTTTTTGAAAATTGAAATCCAACAAAAAAATACAAAATAAATTTATAAATTTTAACAAATTTGAATTAAAAAAAGTGTAAGAAAAGTGATTTTATTGTAAAAAAGCGTGGGCTGCATGGTATCAGTAGTTATAAATATTTTATGAACAGATATGAGTAGAAGGGTTATTTTGATAATATCCTGAAAAGCTTTTTTTTTACAATAAAATTATTTTGAAGTGAAACTTCTTTAGAATCGTTGTGATTTCAAACTTGATGAAACGAAAAAATGAGTCCGTAGTGTTTTTGTAATACAGCGCCATCTATGAGATTTTTAATACTAACGTGTGTATGAAATCTGTTGTAGTGAATTTTAATTTAGGATTATACGTGAAGTTAAAATATCAATTCACAGAGGGCGCTACCTCATACTATAAAAAATGATTTACTATTATTTACTAATGACAAAATTTTACATATACTTAGACATTTAGGATAGTTGTATTTTGATTTTTGAAGGTGCACAAATGTAATTTTTTTTCTTACACTATTTTTGTAATTCAAATTTATTAAAATTTATTTTCTATTTTATAGTTGGATTTTCTATAAAAGCGTACATATTTTGTTAGTTTTTTTTAAACTATTTTTTTTTAAATATTGGTGCTGATGTAGATCTGATTCTCACCTTCTCTGGAGTCTTTAGCGTCCAGGCTTTCATGTTTTTTAGCACTAGAAGCAGCTTCTCCACATTGAGAACTTGAGTGCTCGATAGAGACTTGAGGACCTTTTTGTAGAAGGTTGTTGTTACACCTTCGATGATGAGATATACCTGAAAATATGGTAAATATATATAAAAATGAATTGCTGTTCGTTAGTCTCGCTAAAACTTGAAAACGGCTGGACCGATTTGGCTAATTTTGGTCTTGAATTATTTGTGGAAGGTTTAAAAGGTTTAAATAAATATGAAAATGCTCGGAATTAAATAAAAATTACAATTTTGTTATTCCTTTGATGTGTCCCCCGTCGGACGGATTCCTTTTGTTTGCTTTAAGTTTATTTTATACAAAAGTGTAGGTCTTTTATTTATGTGAATGATTTGAGGCACACGAAGTCTGCCGGGTCAGCTATTGGTAAATGGTTTTACCACTTAAACGGTTAGCGTTAGAGCTTAAAGACCGAGCTTTATTTATTTATTTATGAATTTTTAGTGTTTAAAGATTCTAAATTCATATATTTCAGTGACTATCGACTCTTGGAGATGCGTACTTCCTATCATCAGTAAATTTTCTACATTTTTTTTATTGCTTAGTTGGGTGGATGAGCTCACAGCCCACCTGGTGTTAAATGGTTACTGGAGCCCATAGACATCTACAACGTAAATGCGCCACCCACCTTGAGATATAAGTTCTAAGGTCTCAGTATAGTTACAACTGCTGCCCCACCCTTCAAACCGAAAAGCATTATTGCTTCACGGCATAAGTAGGCGGGGTGGCCGTACCTACCCTTGCGGACGCACAAGAGGTCCTACCACCAGTAAACACACCCGTCCACAGAAAAAAGTGATTGTATATATGATACTCACGGCTACTTTATACGGTCTCCTGCCTCCAGTATTGAGTTTCGCGGCAATAAATGGCGGTATCACTCCTAAGGTGTCCCCAACGCTGATGACCTGAAGCGACGGAGAGCCGACATCCTCTTCGCCGCTGATAATATAGTTGTTGGTCAGGAGATACAACGGATCCGGGTTGGATACTTGATTGACTATGAACGGCACGTAGTAAGAACTGAAAAATTCATAAGAGCGCGAATTTAGGAGTTGCAAAGAATTTATCTCGATCCAAGCCAACTTACTAGTGCCACCCAATGCTGAGTGTAGGTCTCTTCAAATGCCCTCCTAAAAGTCCGCACATGAAGGTTATTGGCCTTAAAACGACACCGTTGGCCGTTAGGGGTTGGCGAATCCACTTATTTCAAGGATAATTAAGCTCTTCGGCCTTGTGGTAGCTATATCTGCATTCTTTGCAGAGGTATTTATATTTCCAATTGTTTGTCTTGTATGTATGTCTGATTGTGATGAATCAGATGTTTTTGGAGATCTAGAGGTCGTTTCTGTCATAGTGTCGTCAACGAACGTCAGGTGACGTGCGGGTAGTTTTAAGTAACTAATGTATTTTGTACTCAGTTAGTCTCTTATTATCTCTATCTCTTATCTTATTCATATTATTATCTTATTCGATAAGGCGTATTTTGTACAACCTCCGATACTCTAATATCCATCGAATTACCAAAACCGCTGATCATATTTGATACTCGACAGCAACCGACCACGTGATTTGCAGATTTTACTCACATGGAAGAAGCGAAAAATCCATTGCATACATTGTCCTATAAAACATGATAATAATGCCTCGGGCATATATTATATCTGTATCAGGATGTCTACAGGCCTTTACACAGCAGAGGTATTCCCCAACAATGGTATTTCAAAATGAAGAGCAGACAATAATTGGCGAAGCTGAATTAACATAAGTTCTGGGTGGATTCTGGCCTCCTTTGTCTGGAAACCTAAAGAACTCTTCAAAGAAGACCTTCAAATAGTCCTTCGAAGGATAACTCACGCGACCCTGTAGTCAGTGAACGATTTGCTGGTCATCAGGTTCTTAACGGTCGTATACCAGAACCTCTTCAATTGATTGTTGTTGCACGTGCTTATGTAGTTGTGAACGAATATAAAGTCGTTCTCTCTGATCTGCTGTGACGTCAGGAACATGTGCAGCGACGCTATCCTCAGTTGAATGTGCTCCGATTGATTGGTCAGTATCGATAGAGTCGATTCCAGGACCTAAAATACAATGGATGTAATGACCAGACATTTTTTTTCCTACCTATGCTGATAGCCTTGAGAGGCTATTTCAGCTTCACCCTAACATGTAGTTGAGCTCTCGGGACTCAAACCGGAGTGTTGCTACCACTGGCCGTAGCAAGAGCAGTGCTTCGCAGAAACTACCACCGGATCGAAAACGCGACCCACTGAGAAACCCTGAGAGCCCTTAGTCTCCGGTATCATAGGGAATCCTAATTTAGGGCCGGATCTTGCTTACAATATGTCGAATTAATTTGTGAGATTTTGGATCTTGTCAATTTATAAAATCCTTGACACCACCTGCTAGTTTGGTGTATACGTCCGCACAATAACGGATGCATGGATGACACAATTCTCGCCGCGAGCCTAATAAGTAAATGCAATATTAAATCCAGACCAAACATAGATAAAACTTTCTTTGTTCATTGGAAAACTATTTTATTGTAAGAATCAAAGACTGCTGAATACAAAAGGGTGTTATCAGTTATTAAGAAATTAACGAAAATAACCTTAAATGCCTCCTCGTGCTTAGGGTCGATTGCCACGGCTGCCCACAGCCTCTCGTGTCTGTCCCTTCCACTATCAGCATAAATGATCCGCAGGTAGCCTTCGGCTGAATAGCCTATGTTGCACAGACCCTGGAGCCACACCATCCTGTCCAGGTATTGAGGGCAATCTGTGGGTGATATATTTTTATTTTTCTTTTCCTACCTAAGCTGAGAGCCTTGAAAGGCTATATCAGCGTAACCTTAACTAGTAGGTGAGCTCACGGGGCTCAAACCTGACGACATTGCTAACACGAACCCTGGCAAACCCGTGCTACGCAGAATCTACCACTGGATCGGAAACGCGACCCCCTGAGAAGATCCGCCGAGAAACTCAGTGGGCTGTGTCTGAGGGTTCATTTACTCGTCGAGCCCTTCGTCGCAAGCAATGGGTTCGACGAGAACGATGACCGGTGCTTGAGGTACCTAAAAGCAAGTCGTCGTGGCCTAACGGATAAGACGTCCGGTGCATTCGTGTTGAGCGATGCACCGATGTTCGAATCCCGCAGGCGGGTACCAATTTTTCTAATGAAATACGTACTCAACAAATGTTCACGATTGATTTCCACGGTGAAGGAATAACATCGTGTAATAAAAATCAAACCCGCAAAATTATAATTTGCGTAATTACTGGTGGTAGGACCTCTTGTGAGTCCGCACGGGTAGGTACCATCACCCTGCCTATTTCTGCCGTGAAGCAGTAATGCGTTTCGGTTTGAAGGGTGGGGCAGCCGTTGTAACTATAATTGAGACCTCAGAACTTATATCTCAAGGTGGGTGGCGCATTTACGTTGTAGATGTCTATGGGCTCCAGAAACCACTTAACATCAGGTGGGCTGTGAGCTCGTCCACTCATCTAAGCATTTAAAAAAAAAAAAGTTAGGGGATCGGGAGGATCTGAAATGACGTGTTTGGGGCGACGTCGACTACTTTCCATTCTGTCCGCAGGATCGGGAATGTAGTTACCAGCGGCCACGATGAGAGGATTCTCGTGTCGTGCCGCTTTATCGAAGTGGGGGTGATATGAAGATGAATTGTCCCACCATTAAATAGGTCGGTGGTATTTATCAGTGCAGATTCACATTACTACCACCAGTAAAAACTCGTTTGTAACCGCAAAACGCTGGTCTACAACACAGAAAGAACGGTGCTGCCCATGATCCAGTGTTACTTTAGCCATTTTACGACTCATAAAGGAAGATATGGAATTTTGCAATTTTAAACTAACAGTACTTATTTTAACTGACTAAGCTCTATGCCATATGTGTTTCTTAGTTTTCGGAGAGTACTGAGTGGCAGGTAGCGGCCTGACTCTGCCGATGTCTGAGTCTGCGATGCTTACTCATCAACAGGTTTTTTATTGCCCTTGTAGGCTGACGAGCATACTGCGACTGATAGTGAATGGTTAGCGTCGCCCATGGACGTTAGCAATGCCAGGAGCAAAGCCAAGCTGCTGCCTACCGTTGCGTACTCTCCACAAGCCTCGTTTGAAGACGGACATGTCATAGCGCTCGGGAAACACCGTGGAGGGGAGCTCATTCCAAAGCCGGATAGAACGTGGCAAAACAGATCTTTGGAAGGGCACTGTGGATGAATGCAATAGGTAGTATGGATGAATTTTAGTACAACTACTCTGGATCGGATGATTCAAGGACAATAAGAAAAAAAAATTGTTCCTGCTGAACTTGAATTATATTGTGGTATCTATCACAGGGTACCCATCGGTAGCATAGTAATAACTCACCACTGTACATTCTGAAATATTTCACGACTACATTGTCAATGTAGTCCTGTTTGATAAGTGAAAATTCAATTGTCTTATGCAGCAAGCTGGCGAAACTCAAGATCCCGGCGTGGCGTATTTCCGCCCTAAAATCCGGGCCTAGCTTGGTAAAGGCCTCCAGCTCTTCGAGCAAACTCTGGTCGAAGGTGGCTACGTTGAATGGAAGCTTTCTGATGAGGGAGAGCAAAGCTGCATCTTCTATCTTATCCTAGAATTAACAAAAATTTCGATGTGGGTCGGATCGCACACAACTTTGAAGGAGCTTTTGGGTTGACGCTTCATGACTTTTTGGGTAAGACGCTTATTAAGACACAGCGCCTGAGCACCAGAGTTCCTTTCAATCTTATTCTACAATGTTTTTATAGGTCTACTAGCTGACCCGGCAGACTTCGTAGTGCCTCAATACATAAATACTTTTATTTAATTCCGAGCATTTTCATATTTATCTATCTTTTAAGCCTCCTCGGGACTTCCACAACTAATTCCAGACCAAAATTAGCTAAATCGGTCCAGCCGTTCTCGAGTTTTAGCGAGACTAACGATCGGCCATACATTTTTATATATGCAGAAGATAGGCCGCTTTAGGGTGCATGCTACCCCAGAGTTGTTACAATATGTTACTGAGATGATATACCACAATCCCTCTGAAAAACGCCACGGAACTGGACGTTCGAACTACCAATACAACCTCATCTCCCAAGGCGACACGTCCCACCCCAATTACCCAAGATAGGAGCTAATTAAGTTAAGCAAGAAGTGAAGCGAGTCTGGTAGGACGATGAAGAAATGAGACCGGTATGGAAATTCTTTATTGTTGTTATTCGAGATCGGAGATATTATAGTTAATCATATATGATATTCAGACCTCAAAAGAAAGTTCTCGATTTATAAGTTGCATTTCAAAGATAATTCTTCTAATAGCTTAATCCGCTTACCTTCTCTTCGATCACCAGGTACTTGATGAACCTAGCGCAGGCCTCGCTCCTGGCATGAGGGAGCGCCTCCAGGAAGATATTCCTGGATGTCTCCATGTCGTAACTGGTGCCTAGGACCAGGTCTTCGAACAGTTTAATGATGGTCGTGTAGTTCAGCTGGGCTATAGTGCTGTAGTTTCGTAAATTATGATCACAATATCAGTGAGAATGTATTGCCTTCAAAGGATTAATAGGAACCATAATAGGTACCATAGTTTATCGGCTGTTCAATGCTGAGGACTTTCTTCAAACCCTAGACATGGTACTTAGGAAACACCCTGGAGGAATGTTCAGCCAGGTGGCACGTGGCCTAAACGATCTCTGGAAGCGATGCGGAGGAGTGGCGACCAAAACAATGCGAGGGAGTGACGAGCAACCCAGGAATTTATATTTACTGATGTTAGAACGTCTTGTGAATATGTCTACCACACGGTTAGGTACCACCGCCCGTCCTGTTTCGGCCGTGAAGCAGTAATGCGTTTCTGTTTGAAAAGCGGAGCAGCCGTTGTACTGTAAACACTGTAAGATCTTAGACCTTATGTCTCAAAGCAGGTGGCTACAATTACGTTGTATATGTCTATGGGCTCCTGTAACCGCTTGGTACCAGGGCCACAAGTCGTTCACCCTACATCCTTACCACCTACGTCCTACACCAGTAAGCTGTATAGTAATGAAGCCGATCTGTACTTTAATGATGGTATGGCGTCTCGTGAGCTCACACGGGTAGGTACCACCATCTTACCCACTTTATTCGATATTTAGAAACTTAGCAAACACGTCTCAAAGTGGGTGGCGGTTTACATTGAGATATCTAAGAGCTCCGAAGACCAGTTACCACTAAGTGGTTAACAGTGTGTAATCGTTAATTAGCAATAAAAGAACAAAGAGCCAAATCACCCTTGGATGAAGGCTTAAACAACTCACTTCAACAACTCGATAAAGTCCAAATTGTGTATCAATGACGGGTCCCTGACTATATTATCTGCGTCAATGCCTCTTGCTATTTTCAGGAGTAGCTGAAACGAAAAAACAAGTTATCACAAGAGAAGCAAATTAAGCTGCTTTATTCGAAGTCATTATGGCCTAAAGCAGCCTTTCCCAAAGTGGGCCATAACGCCCCTTTGTGGGCGTTGCAGGCCTAATGGGGGGCGTTAATAGACCCAGAAAAAAATGGGGGTGTTGTGTAAAGGGAGGCGATTTGTAATTTCGTCTAGAAGGACTCTTAGACACCGACTGAGCTCTCGCTATAGTCGTTTTTAAGTAGGTGAAAAAATGGGGGTGTTAAAAAATTATTTATTCTCAAAATGGGCAGTAGAGAAAATAAGTTTGGGAACCAATGGCCTAAGGGATAAGGCGCCCGATGCATATTTGTATCGAGTGACGCGTATGTGCCGGTGTTCGAATCCCGCAGGCGGGTACCGATTTTTCTACTGAAATACGTACTTCACACGTTCACGAATGACTTCCATGGTGAAGGAATAATATCGTGTAATGGACATCATCATACACGACAAAATAATGAGCATAATCAGTGACAGTAGGGTGTCTTGTGACCCTGCTCGGGTAGTTACCATCATCTTGTCTCTTTATGTGACGCATTACTGTGAAACAGTAATGCGTTTCGGTTTGAAAGCTGACGCAGTTCTTACACTAGAAAAGCTGAAACTTGGAACTCATATCTCAAAGAAAATAATCAAGAAACTCCTTCACCATTAGCACAATTATAAATAAAATTGGTTTTTCCCGTAAATCTCGCCATTTGGACTGAATCGCACATTAAAATCTATTTTACCTATTTATTTATTTATGTACATACAAAAAAGAAGACATAGTACAGAGCAATAGGAAAATTATGTACAAAGACACTGCTTATTTCTTTAAGAAATCTCTTCCAGCATACCTGCGAGAGGATTATGAGAATAATAATTAAAAGTGATGAGTGTGTGTAGAACAGCTAAAATAACAAATACAACAAAAATAACAAATAAAATATAAATGACAAATCTGCTGGTTTCCGTGAAACGTATTCTACTGCCTTTTTAAGACAACACTCGGAGAAGCAGCGGATGTAGCAGACACTAAAAGCTGCCTAAGAGGACTGATATTTATTAAGCAGTGACTGCGCGCGCGGTGGTAACACAGCAAGAGTACCACAAATCAGAACAAAGACCTGAAGAAACCAAAATCTTCTGGAGGACCACAGCGTAAAACTGCTCGTGAATTCACCAAGCTTTTCCTTTTTTTTTTTATTGCCCTTGTAGACAGACGAGCATACGGCCCACCTGATGGTGAGTGGTTACCGTCGCCCATGGACTTCAGCAATGCCAGGGGCAGAGCCAAGCCGCTGCCTACCGCTCAACCCGCTGTATATGATCGTTACTGCGGCTCTTCTCAGTCTGGTTTGAAGCCTGGATTCTCCAACGCGAGATCAGCAGCTAGGCCTACGCCAAAAATGAACGTACCTCTTGAGTGTGATTCTTCAGGAAACTCTGCGTGACGTTTCTGATTCCGTTGGTCGGATCGCAAAAATCTGTGGCCACATAAGTGACGGTATATTCGGTTAGGTTCAATTTCTCCACTGATTTCCCCGGTATATCGTTGTCGTAGTTGATCGATAGCCTGAAAGTGGACAAAGAGTTTTCGGTTGTACGAGATCGCAGACAGACAATTATCTTCCGTACGCTACGTACTTGGCACGTATTAGCGAAAGATTTTCGCCCGTCAAATTTCGTAAGTTTTTTTTTTTTATGATTGAAGGATTACTGGTGGCCCGAAGGCCTTTCCAGTTTCACCACGACAGGTGGCCGAGCAAACTTCAGCCAGGAGGGGTGGGATTTGCTAACAATTACCCGAGGGCCTCCGAAGGAGACTTAACAACTCAAGAGCAATTGCTTCGCGAATGAATCTAATACCGGATCGGAATCGCGACCCGCTGAGAATATCCGGCGAGAAACTCAGCGCGCTGATGCACAGGTTAGGTTGCACGTCGACCTCTTTGTCGAGTTCGACGAGTACGGTTACCGGGGTCCCTAAGCCTGCTCCTAGTGTTAGAGCTGAAGACGTCTAATGCAAAGGTTATTGGATCTGGTGGATCCATAAGGACGTGCATTTCGTAAGTTTGATCGAGTGCTGATGGTTGAGGGGTATATTGTGACCACCACGGATACACCGCGCCTTTAGAATTGAAGTGGGTTAACTAAAAAAAAATCTCAACACTTCAGTCCACCATGCTATCCACACAGCCTAGGATAGGCAAGAGTAGCGCAGGATAATCCAGGAACAACTTATTAGAAGAGGCCACGACCCTCAGCATTGAGGACATTTTAACAAAATGACTTTTATACTTTGAACGACTTATAAACATGTACCACCTATTCTATCAGTTTATAAAATTATTATTTTTTAATCTAAATTAAATTTAATTTTTAATCTATAAAAGGACAAAGTACACGTATCGTCTCTTTTAAATTAAACGCATACTTTAAACTTTAAGGTATGCGCTTTAAAGGCTTCGTCAACTTTAAGCCTTAAGGCTTCGTCAAACAGAACGCGTACTTAGCGCGCGTCAGAACGCTAAACTGACGGCGAGCTATGACGCCGAGATGTGTTGTACTACTGTGGTAACGTACTGTAAAAAGTATATTACCATAGTAGTATAACACATCTCGGCGTCATAGCGCGCCATCAGTTTAACGCTCTGACGCGCGCTAAGTACCTACGCGTTCTGTTTGACGAAGCCTTAAGGCTTAAAGTATTCAATTCGAAGCTGAAAAACTACAATTCTTCAATTACATTTCTGACGTTTACCAAAAAGCGTGACGTTTAGATTAATCCGCTTCAATTCTAAAGGTGCAACATATCATATAGTCTTTTAGTAGGGGAGCCCACGATCCTAAATGGGGATTTACTCGAACATCATAGAGACCTATTGGGTTTCAAAGCTTAGATGATCATAAGAAAAAAATGTCATGTAATGTATATACCTTTTCATAGGTGGGGGAAGCGACTATAGATTTTCAAAAATGTAAAAAAAACTGTTGCATGGACATAATCGAGCGCGTCAGATATTGATAGCATAAAATGTCTTACGTATTTTTAATAATGTATGTATGTTAATCTGATCATTTGCATGATGGGGGTGGTCGTAGGTAAGGGTTGAAAATGCAAAAAAAAATAATTAATCCAGCGCGTCAGATTTTCTTAGGGGTCTTAAGTTAAACTTAAGTAAAGCTCTCATGCAGTAATCTGACGATTTTGATGTTACGCAAACTCGCGGTCATTATTATAATATGAAAAAAAATCGCCATTTTTAAATACTCAATCGCGTCAGATTAAGATATGTATGGTTCATCTTTATGTCCTAGACGTGCTGTCTCATAATCCCCGCTTGGGCTCCCCTACTATTTCTTCGTATTTGTGCTGTGAAAGAGCACGCGATTGCGTTCCGATTTGAACAGTGGGGCAGATGTTGTACAGCTGAATCTTTGAGCCTCATAGCGAATGGCACTGCGATGTCTTCTACATCGACCGACGTAACGATAGACGGTCGATCCACGCGGAAAAATTAAGGATACTCACTCAGAGTTTACGGCCAGAATGTGGTCGTGCGTCCTAAATTCATATGACCCTTGCAGGTCCAAGCTGAGTAGTCCTTTACGGTCATCGACCACATACAGCCTCTCCGCTGTGTTGATTGTGTCCACCTGTTGACCAGACCATATATATAAGCTTTAGATTCCACTTTGCATTCCACACATAGAACATTTCCGTACAATGAGAAAGTCAATCGCAGCTTTGGAGAGCGGGCCTTTGAAATGTTTTTTAATAAAATTTTTTAATACGCTTTTATTAGCTTCAGACGTATGTATGTTTGTAACGGAATCTTTGAACATGATTTTGAACATGTTCCCTTCAAAACGTCGGATTAACTCGAAAATTTGTATGCTTATTAAGGATCGATGACAATTCAATATTAGAAATTAAAACAAAGAAGAACAAATTTAAATTCAACAATTCAACTAAAAAAGTAGTTAAATGATAGTTTAAAAAAACCAACAAAATACGCTTTTATAGAAAATTCAACTATTGTAAAAAAGCGTGAGGAGCTTTTCAGGATATTATCAAAATAACCCTTCTACTCATATCTGTTCGTAAAATATTTATTACTACTGACACCCCACGCTTCTTTTACAATAAAATAATTTTTTCTTAGACTATATTTAATTCAAATTTATTAAAATTTATTTTCTATTTTTTAATTGGATTTTCTAAAAAAGCGTATTTTGTTAGTTTTTTAAACTATTATTTATTTTTTTATTGCTTAGGTGGGTGGATGAACTCACGGCCCACCTGGTGTTAATTAGTTACCGGAGCCCATAGATATCTACAACGTAAATGCCGCCACCCACCTTGAGACACGAGTTCTTAGGTCTCCGTTTTTAGAATACAACGTCTGCCTTGCCCTTCAAACCGAATTACTTCTTCACGGCAGAAATAGGCAGGGTGGTGGTACCTACCCGTGCGGACATATCTTATGGTTGATGGCGGCATTTACGTTGTAAATGTCTATGGGCTCCAGTAACCACTTAACACCAGATTGGTTGGAATCTCATCCACCCATCTAAGCAATAAATAAATAAAATGTACCAATCATGTCCTCATTATGTACCCTAACCAGATTAAAATACAGCTGTCAATATCATATTGATAGTTCTATATGACACTAGTGGCCCGCCCCGGCTTCGCTTGGGAAGTAGCGCAGGCAATGTAACGAATTTTAGGTAATTTTTTTACACATTGGGTTACATTATTAGAGTTTCAGTAAGGATCCCCAATTTTTTTGAAAATATAATAAATATAGCCCATGTCACCCGGGGATACCGTAGCTTTCCAACAGTGGAAGAATTTTTTAAATCGGTTCAGTAGTTTCGGAGCCTATTCAGTACAAACAAACAAACAAATCTTTCCTCTTTATAATATTATAGTATAGAGTATAGATTAACACAACTCATAGATGAAACTCTGCGTGGATACTATAACATACTCACGCTGGGTTTTCCCGAGTAGTCACCAGACAGGGACGACCAGGACCTGGAGCTCTTGGTCGTTGGGAGCCGATAGCTGGTGAACTTCTGGATTTTGTTTCCTTTTGGCGTGTATATCATCATGCAGACGCTGTCAAGGCAAGGCTGAAGAAATCAATTATTTATTTCTTGTTTGGTGTAACAAGCAATTTCGTTAACTTCAGAGGGGTATTCTGGCTTCACTTTGACTTATAAGTGAATTCACTGTGCTCAGCCTAAAAGACTTTTCTAACACTGACCCTGGCAAGAGCAGTACTTCCCTAAATGTACCACCGGACTGACCGGAATCGCGACCCATTAAAACTTATCTAAGGATTCCATGTGCTTAGCACTGATTTATAACACATTTGAACGACCTCACAGCGCACCTAGAGTTTTTTAGTTACGGAAGCACATAGAAACCACCTTTAGACACGAGGTACAAATAATATCAGAATGTTTAGCTCGGTCTCTAGCCACTTCGATAAAGCGGCACGACACGAGAATCCTTTTATCGTGGCCGCCGGGAACTACACAGCCGATCCTGCAGACCAAATGGTAAACAGTCGACGTCGCCCAAAACACGTCATTTCGGATCCTCCCGATCCACTAACGGTGCTTTTAGGTACCTCAAGCACCGGTCATCGTTCTCGTCGAACCCGTCGCTTGCGACGAAGGGCTCGGCGAGTAAATCAAATAATGATATTATATAATATTAATTATATAATATTAATTAGGGTAAAACCTGGATAGATGCCGCAGCGGGATAGATGCCTCATGTTCTAAAAACCTAACTTCCCGCACTCATAACAAAAAATTTATTGAAGAAGTAGGAACCACAGTCACCATATACCTTATGTACCATTTGAGAATCGCGTGGTGACGAAGTGTTTTCCTCGTGCATGTAATTTTTTCCGCGCGGAATTTCACGAACACGTCAAAGATTTAAAGGTTAATATTTAGCGTGGTATAACTTTATAATTAGTGTAAAATTCCATTATATTTTTACTACGTGAATATATAGGTTCATTGAGTCTGCATCTAGGTGTAAATAAATGCTATTATGTTTATAATTTATTTCCAAAAAATTTGGGTATCTATCCTTATCAAAAAGGATAGTTGCCCTGATTTTTTGGGGTATAGGTGCCTTTAGGGGCATCTATCCCTCTATACTCTGCCATTTCAGAATATAGCTGAAATATGGCACGAAAACATAAAACACAAATAAATGATTTACAGTTCAAGCAGCGAATATGAAGACAATCCACTTAACTATAAAATGAAAGGAAATAAAACAATAGATTTGCCCCTAAAGAAATCTAAGGGATAAACCTAAAACGCATGTAAATATATCTGCATTGAATGTTTTGAAAACTATAAAAATACGAAGTCGCAATCCGACTGGATTCAATGTTTAATGTTTCAGAACTAGCTACATGAAACGTGTTTTTCAGAAATGATGTAGAAGATGTGGAAAATTGAAAGCACTATCCAGTTAAACTTCAATTTGACAAAATAATAAAGATATCTGTATTGTGTTAATTTAATTAAAAAAATATGATTTTGCAATGTACACATTGACACTTAATGTGAATATTTTATAAACAATTAAGAATTTATATTTTTGTTAAATAAATATTTGTAAAATTTAATTTAATAAAAAAATAGGATAATGCATGTTGAAACTAAAAAAATTGTAGTTTAGCTTACGCTTACTTAACGCTTTAAAAATTTAATTATGATCATTTGTGTGATATGAGAATTATCTTTTAATTATAAACATTGAAAGACTTAAAAAATACAAAATATTTTTTATTATTATGACCCATGTTTCTTGGAGACAATTGCTCTGTTAGGAATAGAACTTCTTAATATTTGGATTGGTTTTTTCGTTTACACGGTATAAAGGGCATCTATCCTGCACTGCAGGCATCTATCCTACTCAGTATTTTCTTGGTGGGGCAACTATCCATACAGGTAGGCATCTATCCTCCAAAAAAAAGTTCTACGAAAAACGAGTTTCTGCAAAATCTGTATTTGATAGGTTTAAAAAAATGTATACTAATTAAACATAAAGGATTGAGCTAACTACATTAATGGAAATTATTCGTATAAAATTAATATTTTCAAAATTACATGACTATTTCAAAAAGTGGGGCATCTATCTCGGCTTTACCCTATATAATATTAATTATATAATATTAATTATATAATATTAATTATATAATAATATATATAATATTAATTATATAATAATAATTCAAAATGTCTAATAATGAAATCGTCTTCACCTCATCCCTGTAATACGTTCCTTTGCCCTTTTTCAATTGAAAATTTACGGAAAGTGCTCTCTTCAAGTTTGTACACCATACAGGCTCTTGTCCAACAGAGATTGTCTTAATCAAGCCTCCTTCCTAGAAGAAAAAGAGAAATATCACAAGACTAACGAGGACTTTTTTGTAACAGTGTAGTATAGGACTAGAGGCTAGATGTAGGTCGGATCTGTGTCTGTTTGTGTACGAGAAGAGCTCGGGATCAGTACAGAGCTGCAGAGGACTATGTCTGTAGTAGTGTAATATTAATATACCAACCATATAATCCAAATCCCATGGCTCTTTTATGTAGCTGTCTTCTGTAATTATATTGTTGTAACCGGAAACTGATTTCTGTGAAGAATAACAAATACCAATTGTTAGTGTTGTTTTATCGCGATCTATCTGAAGTTACTTGTGGTATTGATTATGAATTACTGGTGGTAGGACGTCTGGTAAGTCCCCAATTAATAAGCAACTATTCCTGCCGTGAACCAGTAATGCATTTCGCTTTGAAGGGTGAGGCAGCCGTTGTACTCTATAAATTGAGACCTTAGAACTCAACACTATCTGTTCATAAAATATTTATAACTACTGATACCCAGTAATAACTATACCAGATGAATGATGAGCTTATTTACACATCTAAGCAAAAGTAAATTTTTATAAATTTCAATTAAAAATAGTGTAAGAAAAAATGATTTTATCGTAAAAAGAGCGTGGGCTGCATGGTATCAGTAGTTATAAACATTTTATGAACAGATATGAGTAGAAGGGTTAACTTGATAATATCCTGAAAAGCAGCCCACGCTTTTTTTACAATAAAATATTTTTTTCTTACACTACTTTTAATTTAAATTTATTAAAATTTATTTTCTAATTTTCAGTTGGATTTTCTATAAAAGCGTATTTTTTTTCGAAGGCGCCAACCACCGCTTAAGCCATATATATAATTTCGCTAAGCCGTGCCTACCTTCAGATCGCTCAGCTGAAGCCTTAATCTGGTGAAGTTATCGAAAGCCCTAACGTAAAGCTTTCCTTCTAAGGTCCAGTAGGAGCCGCTGCGTTTCGGTGCCAGGGTGGTGCTCGAGACATTCGCTTTAATGAAATATATATACTGCCTGTTGGGTTCCGGGAATAGGAGCTGGACACTGGCGTGCGCTGATGCGACCGTCGCTGCAAGAAAACATCAGGAATATTGAAGCTTGCGTTTGTAGAGGCCGCCAGGGAAAAGTCCGCGAGGAAAATCGGTCATGACTGGTGACGAGGACATTTTCGGCGCTCACTGTGCGGTACCGTTGGTCTCTAGAACCAGAGTGGTGGAGCTCGTGGGGGTTTGGTCGGTAGTCGGTTTTGCGGGAAGAGTCTTGCGCAGCACCTCGCGCGTCTTTCTCAAGGCGTAGTCTCCCGGCCTGAATTGGAACTGGTGGTAGGACCTCTTGTGAGTCCGCACGGGCAAGTACTACCGCCCTGCCTGTTTCTGCCGTGAAGCAGTAATGCGTTTCGGTTTGAATGGTGGGGCAGCCGTTGTATCTATACTTGAGATCTTAGAACTTATATCTCAAGGTGGGTGGCGCATTTACGTTGTATATGTCTATGGGATCCGGCAACCACTTAAGACCAGGTGGGCTGTAAGCTCGTCCACCAATGTATGCAATAAAAAAATTATAAAATTAAAGCATTGAACTTTTATTTCTCTTAATCACTATTACAGTGCGCTTAGTGCGAGTTAACTTTTACGCTATCGAGAACCTTAAAAAGCTCGCACTAAGCACACTGATCTAAGAATTCGTTAAAGGTTATAAGCAGTTAACCCTGACTCTCATACTAGCCCCTGATATTATGTACAATTATATACTATACAAGAATTGCTCGTTTAAAGATATGGGATAATGTTTTTTATGGCACAGCATCACTTGCTGACCAGATCAGTATATAATCTGAATCTCGGAAACGGCTCCAACGATTTTCATAAAATTTAGTATACAGGGGATTTCGGATACAATGTTGTTTTATTCGTGTTTTCAATAATCAACTTTATCGATAATCAACTTAAACATAAACTTTTTTCTTTGTATTGAAAGAAAATAACAAATAATATAATATAATATCAATACGTAATTCGTATTTAAATATAATTTCTAAAAAACACAATTTATCAATCCTCTAGTGATATATAAACATAATACCTATATGTGTTGGAAACCCAACAAAATGGTATAAAACCTTTTTTATTGTTGTCGTTGTGGTTTTTGACATTACATTTGAATTTTAGAATGTCTTAGTTTTGTCATTCTCTTTATTTTTTACGTATAAAATTTGTATATTTTTAAAATTTTATAAATCGCGTACAATAGCACGGATGAAAAAAAAGAGAATGACAAAAACTTAAGACATTCCAAAATTCAAATTTAAACGTAATGTCAAAAACCACAACCACAACAATAAAAAAGGTTTTATACCAATTTTGTTGGGTTTCCAACAATATGTTTGGTTTGAACTAGCAAGCTATACTAAAACAATTTACCACTAATATTGGTGACAAAATTAAATAAAGATTACTCACTCACCAGTCAATATTAGCGCGAGTTTTATAAACATTTTTCGTGCTGCGGTTTTTTTATATACAAATGATATACAAATAGTGTGTCAATTTCACCTCATCCCTCTTTGAAGACGAATCTGAAACATGCATATTTATCTATATCTCTATAAATAAAAATGAGTTGCTATTCGTTAGTCTCGCTAAAACTCGAGAACGGCTGGACCGATTTTGCTAATTTTGGTCTTGAATTATTCGTGGAAGTCCAGTGAAGGTTTAAAAGGTGAATAAATATGAAAATGCACGGAATTATATAAAAACAAACAATTTTGTTTTTCCTTTGATGTGTCCCCCGTCGGGCGGATTCCTTTTGTTTGTTTTAAGTTTATTTTATACAAAAGTTTAGGTCTTTTCTCAATTCGACTGTTTTTTTTAAATATTTTTTACTTCATTACTTTTGACTGGGTGAATCGATTTTGATGATTCTTTTTTTATTAGAAAGCTGACCCTTCCCGTGTGGTCCCAATTTAGTTTAGTTCTGATAATGGTATCCATGAGAAAACCATATAAGTCTTAAATTTGCATTAAGTACGTGCGAGACAAATAGATGAATAACTCAATAACTCAATATCACGCCAACCGATTTCGATGATTATTGTTTTTAGTGTATATTAATTTGTTTTGGAATATCTTTTTTTTTTCTATTTGAAGTTAGTTTTTGTTGAATCATGTCTATTTACAATAATAATACACGTATTTACGTATTATTACTAACATAATTTAAGCTAACTTACTTATAAAAATAAAATTTGTTATTTAATGTAATATTATATGCATTTAAGATTGTGAAACTAGAAATAAAAAGGCTTATATTATCATTATTAAATAAAAATAAAACTTCAAATAATGTGGAATATCTTGAATATTGATGATTGCGTCCGCTTGCATGTATAATGTATTTGAAAAGAAAAAAAACAAAAACTAACCTAACCTAAGCAAATAAAACTGAATCTTTACGATATTTTTCAATTGCCGCATCCCTGAAATTTAGCAGTAGCAACAATTTATAATAACACACTTATTACTAACTAGCGACCCGCCCTCGCTTCGCTTCGGAAACATTAAAACACACAAGAAACCAAAAAAAAAAAATAAAAAAAAAAAAAAAGTAGCCTATGTTCATCAGGGACAATGTCGGCTTCTAATGGAAAAATAATTTTTCAAATCGGTCCAGTAGTTTCGGAGCCTATTCGAAACAAACAAACAAACAAATCTTTCCTCTTTATAATATTAGTATAGATTCTATTTTTTCCAAATTATAAACTTTAAATGGCTCCTGTTGCAAGAATGTCGCCTAAACAAAAAAGCTTTTCAACTCTCTATAATATAATTAAAAAACAAATTTTACAATTCTAAACACACGGTTTAATTTCTTCTTTTTAATACTTTATTTCCGATGTAATCGGATACTTTAAGATTTACGTCGTCGCTAAAGATACGAATTAATATTGTGAATGTAAAAACCCAATATCAAACTGTAAATGAAAAAAGAATCTATGTGATAAATCTTCATTTCGCGACGATGGGTATAGATGACGTCGTATGAACCTATGATGTTTCTAGAAAGGGCGTCGTTGTCAAAGGTCTACGTCGGCGGTTCTTCAACCAGGAGAACACTAATGGAAACTCGAAACTCAGAAAACTCAAAACTCACCCTCAATCACCGTCTCCAGCAAGCAAACTCAAACAATTTACCCGTTAATGATCTCTCAATAGAACCCAAACGAAATTTCGAAGCACTTTCACTGGCTTTAGTATTAGTTAATACATTAATTTATTTATATAAGTTATTTATTGTTTATAATACTCAGAAGAAGGCGTATTGCGGGCTGCCCGCCGGGTGCGACGTGTAACAAACCCGACTTCTGACTGCGACGCCAGCAGACAAAGCAAGGTAACTATGAAATTAGATTTTGTAACACAAAAAAAATATTGTCTGTAATAATAATAATAACTTTCCTTACCTATTCTGATAGCCTTGAAAGGCTATATCAGCGTTAACTTAGCGTGTAGGTGAGCTCTCGGGGCTCAAACCAGGGGGTGTTGCTAACACTGGCCCTAGCAAGAGCAGTGCTTCGCAGAATCTACCACCGGGTCGGAAACGCGACCTACTGAGGAGATCCGGCGAAAAGCTCAGTGGGCTGTGTTTATGGGTTAGTTTACTCGCTGAACCCTTCGTTGCAAGCGACGGGTTCAACGAGGACGGTGAACGGTGCTTGAGGTACCTAAAAGCACCGTTAGTGGATCGGGAGGATCCGTAATGACGTGTTTAGGGCGACGTCGACTGTTTACCATTCGGACCGCACGATCGGCTAATTAGTTATCGGCGGCCACGGTTAGAGGGTTCTCGTGTCGTGCCGCTTTATCGAAGTGACGCATTGATGCCGACTGTAAATACTTACTGATGGACTCGAGGTCGTCATGGAGGTCGACGTTCCTGACGAACCACGGGGCTCCGACGGCTATCGTGCAAAAACGGGATTGAATGATTTGAAGGGGTTTCCAGTTAGTGCAGGCCGCGTGAGCGAACACTACACTTGCATAGGTCATGACGCGGCGCATACAAGTTTTGTGGAGTGTCACCTTATTTCTAAGGGACAATTTACTTCGCTTGCGAATCATCGGATAGAACGCATCATCGACAGCCCTAAGTCAGCAACTGCTGGACACAGGCTACTCCCAACCCCCACCATTGAGCCCGATCTTCTGCCCTTCGAAGGTCATCGCGACATCTAGCAGGGCACATTCCACATTATACTTACCGCTGCTCAGTCTTCACTCAAGAACGTGTCTGCTCCAGCGATCGACGTCTGTACAGCATATGTCATCCCACTGCTACTCATGGTGGTGGAATTTACGTTGTTGGCGTCTATGGGATCCGGTTAAACACTTAACACGTGCTGGTGCGGTGATCACTCGGTTCAAGCAAGAAAAAATGATTCTAGTTTGACTTCGAGACTTGAATGTCAAATGTTTAACTGAAATGCAATTCTTCAAACGCTTCTGTATCCGAGTACATTGTACTGTGAATAATGCACATCGATGTCACCCTATCTTTATGCGGAAGAAACACTACAGAAACGAAATGAGTGAAGAAAACCAGTGAAAGCAATGTTTTCAGAGCGAGTAAGGCACCTCTGTGATTATACAAAAAAGTGGATATGAGAAGTTGAACTTCTCTGCCGTGTCACATACGAACTCAATATTCAGAAAATATATTTACTAATCTACATTGGTTTTGATTTAAAAATACATTATTAAATCAAAAAAACAATTTATTTAATGCACCATTAAGAAATATCACTTTAGAGTTAGTAATAAATAAAAATACGATTTCAGAGTTACACGACTTTAACTCCTTCCACTATCAAGGCAGCCGATAACGACATCGACCTGTGAACTTTTAAATAAAGTGGCCGAGCGGACGACCACTATAAATAGATCCCTCTACATTTTTCGGCCTCCGTAAATTGACATGGAACATTGACAATGGCGGTGTCACCTAATGTTCAGTAATTACCAATCACCCCACCCCCCAAACCCCCCGAATAGGCAGTAGGTACGCTTGCCCCTCCCTGTCCATAAATATTACGAGATAATTAAGAGATTGCCTATTTATATAACCGCCAGTTCCACCAATAACACACTACACATTTTGTTTGTATAAGCGTAAAGATAACACTGGCTAGGTTCGACAGTCCTTTGTTTTTTGCCACTGTTAATAACATCATTAATACCGGTTTTTTAAAGGGTCTACTAGAAAATTACTTTAACTATACTAAACTTGTCGGTATTTTTCGTACTATTCGGGATAAATAAATGTTCCACCAAAGTACAACTTAAAACTGTATTCAACACTTAAAATACTTAAAACACTTCACAAGCACTTTAAAATTCTAAATTCGCTTGTTCCGCCTCGCTTAAGGTGATCCGTTCGCTGTTTTGCTTCGAGTAGTTCCGATTACTGTCTGACTGCGTGCCATCTGTGCAACGCTTTTATAGCCGATACCACATCCCTAGAACTATCGAGAATATTCCACACATTTCGAGTATTGTGTTTCCGCTATCTGACAATAGATGGCGTTGTACTTCTCGAGCGTTCTAGGTACTACTAGATCCTTCGATATTCATTCGATTATTCGGCGATAGATGGCGTTACTCTTACCGGCGTAACAATATAAAGTTTTTTTTTTTTTTTTTTTTTTTTTTTTTTTTTTTTTTTTTTTTTTTTTTTTTTTTTTTTTTTTTTTTTTTTTTTTTTTTTTTTATGATTGAAAGGTTACTGGTGGCCCGAAGGCCTTTCCAGTTTCACCAGGACAGGTGGGCGAGCAAAGGCTCAGCCAAGAGGGGTGGGATTTGCTAACAACTGCCCGAGCGCCTCCGAAGGAGACCTAACAACTCAAGACCAATTGTTTCGCGAATGAATCTACTACCGGATCGGAATCGCGACCCGCTGAGAAGATCCGGCGAGAAACTCAGCGGGCTGATGCATGGGTTAGGTTGCACGTCGACCTCTTTGTCGAGTTCGACGAGTACGGTTACCGGGGTCCCTAAGCCTGCCCCTAGTATTAGAGCTGAAGGCATCTAATGCAAAGGTTATTGGATCTGATGGATCCGTAAGGACGTGTCTAGGGCGTCGACGGTGACTGGCTCCTGCATGATCAGGATTCGGGGAGTAGTCAGCGGCGGCAACGATAAGGCGATTATCATGACGCATAGCCTTATCGAAGTATCGTTCCGACGCTGACTTCATGTATTTCCGAATTGATTCGAGGCCCAGATCGTCGTGTAGGTCAACGTTCCTCACGAACCACGGAGCCCCGACAGCTAACCTGCAAAAGCGGGATTGTAGGGATTGGAGGGTGTCTATGTGTGTGCGGGCCGCGTGAGCGAACACCACACTCGCGTAAGTCATGACGGGCCTTATGCAAGTTTTGTAAAGTGTCACCTTGTTCCGAAGGGACATTTTACTCCGCTTACAGATCATGGGGTAGAGTCTACCGAGAATAAACGCGGCACGGTCACGGACTGATTTTATATGAGGGCGGAATGTCATCGATGCATCCAGGGTAACGCCCAGGTACTTGACCTTCCTGGCCCAGGGTATGGGTTGTCTAAAGAGAGTAATCGGGGGTGTGAGATTCCCCCTCCTAATACGGGAGGAAATCCGTGTGGAGCTTCCCCTCTGAAATAGCACCGCAGTACTTTTCGCTGGGTTGATGTCTATGCGCCATTTTCGGAACCACTGTCCTAGGGCTAGGGCTGCGCTCTGAAGCTTCTTCGCGATTAGGGACTTATTTTTACTAGAATAGTAAACAGTCGTGTCGTCGGCGAATAAAGCTAAATGGGTCGGCGGCGACCGGGGAATATCGTTGACGAATAAGCTAAATAGGAGGGGACAATATAAAGTCTAGGATGCTCTCCGAGTAACTGAAGACAGAATGAGATGGCATTATATCACGATGGCGGAAGTCACGAATGGAGGTGGACTCTCAGACATGAGGAGCAGGAGAAGAGGATGTGGTCTCACGCCTCCTTAATCGTGGTGAATCTTGGTACACATTGGCACTGCAGGGAGAGTTCACAGTACCGCTAACAGCCAGAACAGACAGATCGCGCGAGTGACTCTTATAAGCACGATAAAATTTTATTAAAGCAACTGTAATAAATTGGATAGGTAGTTTAAAAAAACAATTTGAAGTAAAAATGAAAATATGAATATTCTTTTTTTATGATTGAGGGCTTATGGGTGGCCCGGTGGCCTTCCAGTTTCACCAGGACAAGTGGGCGAGCAAAGGCTCAGCCAGGAGGGGTGGGATTTGCTAACAGCTGCCCGAGCGCCTCCGAAGGAGACCTAACAACTCAAGAGCAGCCGTTTCGCGAATGAATCTTACCGGATCGTAATCGCAACCCGCTAAAAAGATCCGGCGATGAATCTTCTCATATTAATCATCCTAAAATTAACATTAAATCTTTCTTTCTCTTTCTCTATTCCTAGCTATTCACCCCAGATGGTTGTGGGGTATTTTTCTCCTCCGCTTCGCTCTGTCTTGGACATGATCGTCAATAACATTGTATTCCCTCTTGGCCTCCAGCACTACATCTTCCCACCTTATCTTCGGTCTTCCTCCAGGTCTCCCATCCAGGAGGTCGAGTTACAGCGCCGATATTCCGACATAATTTGGTGGTTTCTTTTTTAAGCGACCATACCATCTCAGCAGACTCTCCTGTGTCTTGTCGGCGATGTCATATCCCCCAAGGCTTCCACGCATGCACTCGCCTCACAACCACCTCGGCATACTACCTGGAGCCACTGCGTTCATCCACAGTGCGTTTCCAGAGATAGTTTCTACCACGTACCATCCGGCTTTGGAATGAGCTCCCCTCCACGGTGTTTCCCGAGCGCTATGATATGGCTTGTAGAGAGTATTAAACGGTAGGCAGCGGCTTGGCTCTGCTCCTGGCATTGCTGACGAACATCCACCATCAGGTGGACCGTATGCTCTTTTGTCTTTTTTTTATTTCTTAGATGGGTGGACGAGCTTACAGCCCACCTGGTATTAAGTGGTTACTGGAGCCAATAGACATCTACAACGTAAATACGCCACCCACCTTGAGTTATGAGTTCTAAGGTTTCAGTATAGTTACAACGGCTGCCCCACCCTTCAAACCGAAACGCATTACTGCTTCACGCCAGAAGTAGGCTGGTTGGTGGTACCTACCCGTGCTAACTCACAAGAGGTCCTACCATCAGTAAGTCTACAAAGGCTATAGAAAAAAACCTTCACTAGATCAACTTGGATGTAATCCATGTTCTTTTGGGCTGCAGCCATGCTTAGCAATGTTAAATAAATATAGTTATTTTATCGGTCCTTGTCTGGTCCTTGAGGCGTGTGCGAATTGTCAAGTTGACCGGACGTTTTTGAAGACTGCGAAAATGATGTTGCAAGATTCCGTGACATAGATATTAGTATATAGATACAGGATGAGTTATTAAAAGGTTTGTTAATTTTTACATAAATAAGTAGAACTAGGTAGCTCTTCTAGTGTCAACATAATTTTAGATTTATATACTAATTTGAAACGGCAAAAAAAAATTGGTTGTCTGTAAGGTCGGTTTACGGACGTTAGTTTTACGTGTAACGTCAGTAGCGGAACTATTCGAACTGCTAGCTCTGACGTCACGCGAGAAGAGAGATTAATGTGTCACAAGCTAACGCGTGGTGCGATCGTGCCTCTCTGTCGCTTGTTCCGCGCTCTCGCTCGCACGCTCTGGCTCAGGCGGAACGTGACACTTTTTCGTGCGTGCAGTCGGGGCTCATCGATGAATACGACGTTATCAAATAGCGAGCAACGCCATCTATTATCAAATAGCGGGAACACATATCGAAACTACTCGACTTGTCAAGAACGTTCTCCATAATTCTAGGGATGTGGTATCGGCTATAAAAGCGTTGCAGAGGTGGCACGAAGGCAATTAGTAATCGAAACAACTCGAAGCGAAACAGAGAACTGATCGCCTGAAGCGAAGCGGAAGAAGTGAATTGCTTTTTTACATAGATGAGTGAACGAGCTCACAGCCCACCTGGTGATAAGTGGTTACTGGAGCCCATAGACATTTACAACGTAAATGCGCCTCCCACCTTGAGACATAAGTTCTAAGGTCTCAATATAGTTACAACGGCTGCCCCACCCTTCAAACCGAAACTCCTCACGGCAGAAATAGGCAGGGTGGTGGTACCTACCTGTGCAGACTCACAAGAGGTTCTACCACCAGTAATACCTCTCTCGTTCATGATGTACCTACTTACTTACTTACTTCATTACCTTTTAATACGCATTAAATTGTAATTACGTCGGAGAGCTCAAGCTGAACTGGTCGTTATAATCCAGGCGTTAAGAATGAATTTCCCTAATCAATTTTCAAGGTTAGCAATTAATGTCCGTCTGAACGAATTAACGTTTTTGTATTATAGACATTGCCCTAATGATGTTAAGCGGCCACCGATGACTTTGACTTTGACTTTTCGAATATAAGCCGCTAGGAATAAATAAACCAATATGGCGTTTCTAAAGTTAGGTAGAAAGAGAGAGAAATATTAGGTGGCTCTCTCTGAATCTTATCTCATAGTGATGACGCCATGTTTGCACAGTCCGTTGAGTATAGACGAATTAGTATGAAGTATGTTCCGCATTATTAAGTCTTATTGGACGTGAGGATCTGCTTTTTCTGCGTTTCTGCTTTTTAAGAAGGATTACAGGTTTTATCAGGACTGGTGGGAGAGCATCGGTTCAGCCAGGAGTGGCATTTGCTGCTATAGCTACCAGAGCGCCTCCAAAGGTGACTTAACAGTTCAAGGGATATGATTCCCCTGACCCGTTGAGAAAATCTAGGAGCTCGACAGGCTGATATATGGCTTGGGTTTCCCGAGCATGGTGACCATGAGGATCCCTAAGACCTGCTCCTAGTGTCAGAGCTGCGCAGGTCTAATAGCAATGACGCATCGCCTTATCCTCACGTCTAAAGACGGACGACGATGCTGATGTCCATGGACAGCAGATGGACCCACAGCCGTGGAGCAAATAAAAAATGCGTATTTTAACAGTATTCAAAACAGAGTTTTTTGTGATAAGTCATTATTTAAAATCCCATTTTGCGAAACAAGTATATGGGCATATTATACCCGCATAGTAAAATAAATGATTTAAAAGTATCGCTTGTTTATTGACGAATTGAGCGAGAAGCGGCAGCGAGTTAGTGTCAGTAATTCAATGAGTTAAAATACTTTGATAAACCAATTTTTCCTGAAGTCGTCGCGGCCTAAAGGTTAAGACGTCCGGTGCATTCGTGTGTAGTGATGCATCAAGGTAGGTACTAATTTTTTCAATGAAATACGTACTCAACAAATGCTCACGATTAACTTCCACAGTGAAGGAATAACATCGTGTAATAAAAATCAAAGCCGCAAAATTATAGTTTGCATAATTACTGGTGCACTCACAAGACGTCCTACCACCAGTAAATGTAAGTCCGATGTGTAGGCGGTTCTGGCCCCAAATAATCTTTTGCGACCACAATAAAAACGCTTTTAGTAAATCGCTAATCGCTTCATCTTCGCTAATAAGCCCGTACGCTGCAACGGACGAAGCGATTCTTCAAATATATATAAAAAGTTGAATAGACAGTAGCGTTTGTTAATCGAACAAGATGTTTGTACGTTTTGCGGCGTGCTGCTTTTTATTCTTCGTAGTCGCGGGTGAGTTCATTCGTTAGCATCGATGAGCAAATCAATTCTGAGCCCACGAGACGTTTAGGCCAAATACATTAATTTTATATAGATTTCTATAAAGACGGAGCTTGGAAACATTAAAAGCTGCGAAAATTAAAAAAGCACTTTTAAGATATTCAAACTAAGGATATCTGAATGGAGTGCTCTATTTTTAATCGTTACACGCCCCCCCTAGTCTTAAGTGGTTAACGGACGGCATCTAAAATGTAAATGCCCCACCCAACTCAAAACACAACGGCCACCCCGTCCTTTAAACTGAAACGCACTACTGCTTCACGGCAGAAATAGGCAGGGCGGTGGTACCTACCCGTGCGGGCTTACAAGACGTCCTACCACCAGCGATAATGCAAATTCAGCCCACTGAGTTTCACGCCGGATCTTCTCAGTGGGTCGCGTTTCCGATCCGGTGGTAGATTCTGCGATGCACGGCTCTTGCTAGGGTTCGTGTTAGCAACGTCGTCAGGTTTGAGCCCCGTGAGCTCACCTACTTGTTAGGTTACGCTGACATAACCCTCTAGGTAACCAATTACCTACCAACTAAACGACTCCCTTGCACTCTTTGCCCCAGCGACCAATCCCATCGAGATCAGAACCCGGATGAGGCAAGGGGGTTACCGCGGTCAACACTACAACCAGACGGCGTAGGTAATTAATTATCAGGTTAAGTAGGAATAAAACTTGCAATTTTGTTTTTCTTCTGATTTGATTTTTATTACACGACGTTATTCCTTCACCGTGGTAGTCAATCGTGAACATTTGTTAAGTACGTATTTCATTAGAAAAATTGGTACCCGCCTGCGGGATTCGAACACCGTTACATCGCTCGATACGAATGCACCGGACTTCTTATCCTTTAGGCCACGATTAGTTGAAGACAGCTCGCTCCAGTTAGGTATCTCTGCTATTTAAATAATCAACTACATTTAACTTTTCAGTGGCCGTCGATGAAAAGTCGTCAAGACAAAAAAGGTAAAACGTTTTTGAAATTAATTTTAGAGAATGTAGCATTTGAGCGACTATCCTCCATCGTTCAGGGCCGCATTCTCACTTTCTTCGGGCATGTGTCGCGGCGGGGTGACGACTCAGTTGAGCGCCTTGTGGTGCAGGGCATGATAGAGGGTACAAGACCGCGCGGCAGATTACCGTTACGATGGACCGGCCAAATAAAGGCAGCTCTAAACGGTCCCGTTAACGAGTGCACAAGAAGGGCCGCGGTACGCGAGGAATGGTGACGTCTGGTGATGCGCACCACCACCCAAAGTGATGACCACGACCACTCTGCCAAGAGTGCATGCGACTGAGAAGAAGCACTTCATATTATTATTTGAAGATGTAGCGTGCAACATTGGCGTATCGGGTCGCATTCGTGTGTCGTAGGGCGCGATCGGAATTCCCGAACGCGCAGGTGTCCCATGACGTTATTCCACAAGATTGGCACGCCGATTTAAATCTTAATATATATAAATTACGGCGAGCCCATAGACATCTACAATGCGCCACCCACCTTGAGATATAAGTTCTAAGGCCTCAGTATAGTAACAACGGCTACCCCGCCCTTCACACCGAAACGCATTATTGCTTCACGGCAGAAATAGGCACGGCGGTGCCTCACACCCTACCCGTGCGGACTCACAAGAGGTCCTAAAACCAGTAATGACGCAAATTATAATTTTGCGGGTTTGATTTTTATTACACGACGTTATCCCTTCACCGTGGAAGTCAATCGTGAATATTTAGTTAAGTACGTATTTCATTAGAAAAATCGGTACCCGGGTAATGCACCGGACGTCTTATCCTTTAGGCCACGACGACTTCAACGTACGGAACCTATAATCCTGTATATGTTAATTCCCAATCCACATTCACGTGTTTCTGTATTTGGGCCGTATTTACGGAACATATACCGCGCGAATAACACAGATATTTTTTTATTTATAACTAATAATAAAATTAAAATATCAATCAATGAACCAGAGCATCCTACCAAATTTATCGATCAACAATTTTAAATAGGTCCCGTCAGTATGGTTTGATGCATTATAAGTTTGTCCTTGAAATATCCAATCACAGCACACTTGACACGTCTCCAGCCACTCATGCTTACCTCAAAATTTAGTGAAGTCAACAGCTTTTACTGAACTAGAAATTATTAACTTCAGAGGCCACTTGTAAAAGGACCGTACTGTTTATTTAGATGTATCGTGGTTCAGAGGCAGTCCGGCCCAGGGGGCGGGGGGACCGCTGACGCAGAAGAGGTCGCCGACGAGGATGACTACCGCAGACCCGGCTCCAAGAATCCGAGGCTCAGCAAGCTCACGAACAAACGGAATCCAGATTTTGATATAGAGGTTTGTCAATTATTAGTCAATTTTGAATTCGTCGTGGCCTAAAGGATAAGACCTCCGGTGCATTTGTATCGAGCGATGCACCGGTGTTCGAATCTCAGGCGGGTACCAATTTTTCTAATGAAATACGTACTTAACAAATGTTCATGATTGACTTCCACGGTGAAGGAATAACATCGTGTAATAAAAATGAAACCCGCAAAATTATAATTTGCTTAATTACTGGTAAAACCTCTTGTGAGTCCGCGCGGGTAGGTACCACCACCCCGCCTATTTCTGCCGTGAAGCAGTAATGCGTTTCGGTTTGAAGGGTGCGGTACCCGTTGTAACTATACTTGAGACCTGAGAACTTATATCTCAAGGCGGGTGGCGCATTTACGTTGTAGATGTCTATGGGCTCCAGCAATCACTTAACACCAGGTGTAAGCAATAAAAAAAGTACGTTTTCGCTTGTTTCAGTTCGTTCCGGAGTTCTTAAAGAAACAGGCGATGTCTTTAAGGAACAACGACTTCTCGTTCAAGAAGGCTCTGAAGCGACATTTTAACATTTAAAATAAATAATTGAACAACTAAACTTCGAATTATTGAACCCGTGACTTCGTGCTGATCGGCTTAAGATGGAAAGGAAGATATTTGAAACGAAATCGCGCTAACGGCGTTATTAAAGTTTTGCTAAGTGGTCATCGGGGCTCATCAAGCTTATCAAGTTAGTGCCCTCACCCATCTTGAGACAAGAATTCTAAGGTCTTAGAGTACGACTGTCTCGCCCTTCAAAACAAAATGCATCAGTCACGGCAGAAATAGGCAGGGTGGTGGTACCTACCCGTACGGACTCACAAGATATCCTACCACCAAAACCGGCAAGTCGCGTTGCTCGATATGAACGCACCGGACGTCTTATCCTTTGACCAGGGGTTCCCAAACCTATTTTGTGTACGACCCACTTTGAGAATAAATCATTGTTTAACGCCCCCCTTTTTTTCACCTAATTGAAAATCACTATAGCGAGAGCGCTAAGTCGGTGTCTTAGTGTCCTCCTAGATGAAATTACAAATCGCCTCCCAAGCCTTGCCCACACAAAGCCCCCATTTTTTTCTGGCTCTCTTACCGCCCCCCTTTATCCCTGCAGCGCCCACGAGGGAGCGTTATCGCCCACTTTGAGAAAGGCTGCTTTAGGCCAACACTTCTAAATATACCAAATTAAACTTACACAAGTTTCTCTGAGAAGCTGTTCGAGAAAACCTGATCATTTCCTTGTTACCACCGCTCTGGCACCGTAGCAGTTTATCCATACTATCTACAACTAGAGTGTCACCATTTGCTGCCACGCACTATTCAACTGCGAAATGAATATCCCTGACATTGCTGGACATTACCAACAGTGGCCAGTTAATGGCAATAAAAAAGCACACATACGCTCACTCACGCACACTCACTCACACTCACAATCACGCGCGCTTACTCCCACACACACGCACTCACTCACTCACTCACGCACGCACACTCAAACACACACACGTACTCACTCACTCACGCACACCCACTCAATCACACACTCATTCACAAACACACACACGCAAACTCATTCTCACACACAGACACAGACACACACACGCACACACTCACACAAAACCTACAACATCTATCAGACTATAAAAAGTAAACAAGACTAGAATGCTCGTCCGGAGTCGCCACCAGCCCGCCTCCTCCCTCAGACCCCTCGGCTCCAACGAAACAATCGCGGGGATTCAATGAAACAAACGAAGCGAAGGTCTATTCATTTATTGGTCTGCATCACCAGAAGACCCTCGAAGTGGGCCGCTCCACCAGCACGGTGTTAGTGTCGAGGACCTTCCTGCCGAACTCGACCTTGAACCGGTCGTGGTTCAGAAACTCCCCGTTGTCTATGTCCAGTATCAGCTGACGAACTTCGGATATCGTTTTGCTCACGAAGCACGTGGCCAGCTTCATTTCGATCTCCGCGTTGCGAAGACCTATGCAGTATGCCCTGAAGGTTAACGAGCATGTGTTAATGGTAGTAGTGTAGTCGTTGACCGTCGTGGCATAAATATTGACGGCGGTGGCACTGTGTTGACGGCCCCGGCATAGTTGTCAATGTTCGTAGTGTAGTTCCTAGCTGTAAAGGCATAATTGTTGACGACCGCGGCATATTGGTTGACGACCTTGAAGTAATAGTTAAAGGCCGTAGCATAATTGTGGAGGGTTCGCTTCATTTGAATGATGTGAAATATTGTGTTCTTTCAACAGTTAACGGTTGACGGTTGGCTATCACTGATGTGTCGCCATTACTGGTGGCATGGATCACTTGCACTAAGCCTTAGCGGGTTACTCATGAGGGATTGGGAGTGAATTGAATGAACGGGAATGACAATGAATGAATGCACATATTGAACGATTCTATACTTAATAAACAACTATACGGTTCTGAACTGTAAGCCACGCCACGAAGCTTTTAAACTTAACTCATTTCGTTTTATATTTTTATTGCATTGATGCGTGGACGAACTCACAGCCCACCTGGTGTTAAGTGGTTACTGGAGCCCATAGACATCTACAACGTAAATGCGCCACCCCCACCTTGAGATATAAGTTCTAAGGTCTCAAGTATAGTTACAACGGCTGCCCCGCCCTTCAAGCCGAAACACATTACTGCTTCACGGCAGAAATAGGCAGGGTGGTGGTACCTACCCGCGCGGACTCACAAGCGGTCCTACCACCAGCAAAGGCTTTTGTGATCCACAATTAATTCGATCCTCGTCACCTAGATGGATATTAAGGTTGGTGGATTTGTCTATTACCTTGAAGCCCTCGCCAGAACCGAGGTCATGGCCAAGATCAGCGTGGCTGCTTCGGCTAATCTCTTCAGTTCCCTGGTGAAAATTGAGGAGACAGTTTAGTTTCACGAGTCCTGTTACGGGATACGCTTCTGACAGGGAAGGTAGGTTCTGTCTAGGTAAAAGCTGCAACTTTAGAACTCATGTCCTTTTTCATTGCTTAGATGGGTAAAGCTCATCATCCATTTGGTATAGTGATTATTGGGGCCCGTGGACATCAACAAAGTAAATGCCGCGGATCCATCAGATCCAATAACCATTGCATTAGACGTTTTCAGATCTAAGACTAGGAACGGTAACCGTACTCGTCGAGCTCTACAAAGAGGTCGACGTACAACCTAACCCATGCATCAGACCGCTGAGTTTCTCGCCGGATCTTCTCAGCGGGTCGCGATTCCGATCCGGTAGTAGATTCATTCGCGGAGCAGGTACTCTTGAGTCGTTAGGTCTCCTTCGGAGGTGCTCGGGCAGCTGTGAGCAAATCCCACCCCTCCTATCTGAGCCTTTGCCCGCCCACCTGTTCTGGTGAAACTGGAAAGGCCTCCGGGCCACCAATAATCTTTCAATCACAAAAAAAAGCAAATGCCGCCAGCGAGCATCAGTCACGATTTCTAAGTCCTCAGTTCTATAGTTGTCCCACCCTGTAAACTGGTACGCGTTACTGCATCGCGGCAGATATAGTCGGGGCGGTGGTACCTGTTAGAAATATTATTTATTCTATTCATTCCATTACAAGTATAAATTGGCTGTATGAGCTAAAAGGCATGATGAGCCTTACATAATGTTAAATTTATTGAGAATAGCTGTCACTGGTTGTCAATTCTCTCTGTCACTTCCTTCGCCGTGGTTTTGTGGCTCGGTGTGTGAGTTTTTTCTAATCTTTAATTATATTGATAACGTCTGTCTGGTTTAGTGGTAAGTGACATGGTCACTACACTAGGGGGTCGCGGGTTCGAATCCCGCCAAGGGAAGATATTTGTATGATAAATATAAATGTCTTTTCCAGGGTTATGGATGTATATTAAATATATGTATGTGTATAATAAAAATCTTACATTTATTTCCGATATCTGGTACCTGTATCACAAGTTCTTTACGAACTTATCACGGGACCAGTTAACGTGGCGTGATTGTTAGTAAACTATTAGTAAACTATTGGTAATCATAATAAATGTAAAGCATCTTCGCATTGGTTTATAAATAAATTGTCATTAAATATTATAGCGTGTTAGTTTTCTTGTAACGGTCTGCACGCTCGCCCGTTCCCGAACAAACTTGAACAAACTGCCAGCTCATAGGTACGCTATACCTATTTTAACAGTACCTACCCGTGCGGACTCGTAATACCAATAAAAGACCAAAGCGTCTATATGCATTAGCAATACTTACATGTACGCCACAGAAACTTCCATTCCGTGCCTGGACATTAGGGTTTCGCAAGCGAACCTCATCCTGAGGACGCAGTACTCGAGCTGATCTGACGCCGGCTTGAGGGTCGGGTGAAGGTGCTCTGACAAGTGGAGAGTCAGTTTCGGGTCATCCTTGACCTGGGAGAGAATTCGAAGTTCAACCGGTTCAGTTACGACCACTTCAAAGAGAAGTTTGTGCATTTTACTGGTGGTAGGACCTCTTGTGAGTCCGCATGGGTAGGTACCACCACCCCGACTATTTCTGCCGTGAAGCAGTAATGCGTTTCGGTTTGAAGGGTGGGGCAGTCGTTGTAACTATACTCGAGACCTTATAACTGATATCTCAAGGGGGTGGCGCATTTACGTTGTAGATGTCTATGGGCTCCAGTAACCACTTAACACCAGGTGAGCTGTGAGCTCGTCCACCCACCTAAGCAATAAAAAAAAAAGACTCACTTGATGTCTATTTGACAGAGCCTTCTTGATGATGAAAGCGGGATGCATCAAAGGATTCCTTATTTGTTTGATCTCTTCCGCCATAATCTTGCCGGCGTGGTGAATTCCGTTTAAGGCTAAAAAAAAACCGCATAAAAGCATGTATTCTAGAGCGGATTCACGAAATTGTGGAAACTTACACACAATATCGGCTTATCTCTGTCGCAAAACCATATAATGTTTGTCTTGACCTGTTTGTTAGAAAGCTATGCAAAAATTGATTTTTCTACGAGGGCTGCACTAAAAGTATTGGGAATTGAATATTTCCACTGTTCCTGTCATATTAAAATCTTTTTAATTAAAAACTCCTTGGTTTTAAAAATCGAATACCATTTATTTATTTAAAAAAAGATTCTCGGTCTTGTCACGAGGTTTTGTCAAACTTGTTTAGTCGTTGAGAAAATGGAATTGACTCGAGAAAATTAAAGAGCGATGATTTATTATGACTTTCGAAGTGGTTTAACACAAAAACAGTGTGTTGACCGGATGATTTCTGCATTTGGTGATGAAGCCCCATCCAAAACCACAATTTATCGCTGGTTTGCTGAGTTTCAACGTAGACGTGTCAAGCTCAGTGATGATCCCCGTCAAGGTCGTCCAAAAACTGCAGTCACCCAAGAAAACGTTGATGCTGTGCGTAAGCTGATTGAGGAAGATCGACATGTGACATACCGCTAAATTCAGGCAACTTTAGACATTGGCATGAGTCAAATACAAATAATCTGGCATGAACAATTAGGTGTAAAAAAGTTGTTTTCCCGATGGATACCGCATTCGCTCTGTGAAGAGCAAAAAGCGGCTCGCGTTACTTGGTGCTTCAGAACTCTCGAAAGATTCCACGCAGGATCCTCAAATGCTGTATACAACATTGTATCAGGTGACGAATCCTGGATATACGCGTACGAACTCGAAACAAAAAACCAGTCACGAGTTTGGGTGTTCGAAAATGAGTTAAAGCCAACAAAAATTGTTCGTTCACGGAGTGTTGCAAAAAAAATGGTGGCCACGTCTGTCTCCAAAACCGGCCATGTTACGACTATTCCTCTTGAGGGACAAAGAACGGTTAATGCAGAATGGTATGCTAGCATTTGTTTGCCACAGGTCGTTTCTGAACTCCGTAAAGAGAACTGCAACCGCCGCATCATCTTCCATTACGACAATGCGAGTTCTCACACCGCGCACAGAACAAAAGAGTTTTTAGAGCAAGAAAACATAGAATTATTAGACCATCCGCCGTACAGCCCCGACCTAAGCCCTAATGATTTCTATACTTTCCCTAAAATAAAGAATAAATTGCGTGGACAGAGATTTTCATCACCTGAAGAAGCTGTGGACGCCTACAAAACGGCCATTTTAGAGACCCCAACTTCCGAATGGAATGGTTGCTTCAATGATTGGTTCCATCGAATGGAAAAATTTGTCAAATTTCGCGGAGAATACTTCGAAAAGCAATAAATACATTTTTAAATAGTAATGTTGTGTCACTTCGTTAATTCCCGAAATTTTCAGTGCCGCCTATGTATATAACAAAAAGTGCATATAGGTGTTGGCACCTGGTGTTAAGTGGTTAACGAAGCCCATAGACATCTACAGCGTAAATGCCGCCAGCCACCTTGAGATATGAGTTCTAACGTCTCAGTTGTAACTATATGACGGCTGCCCCGCTCTTCAAACCGAATCGCATTATACCTTCACGGCAGAAATAGGCAGGTTAGTGGTGCCTACCCGCGCGGACTCATAAGATCTCCTACTACCAGTAATTACGCAAATTATAATTTTGCGGGTTTGATTTTTATTACACGATGTTATTCCGTCACCGTGGAAGTCAATCGTGAACATTTGTTAAGTACGTATTTCATTAGAAAAATTGGTACCCGCCTGCAGGATTTGAACACCGGTTCATCGCTACATACAAATGCACCGGACGTCCTTTAGACCACGCCGACTTTTTTCGGCTAATCTCTGTCGCAAAACCATATTCTATACAACAAAAAGTGAGACAAGAGTGCATATTATCGTGCGAGATCATGAATTCGACCTCAAATCTCAAGATCCATGGTGTCATTCAACTTATGACGTCTAAGGACTCTGACAGCCACCAGAACCAGACCCTGTACCTAGGGGATGAGACTTAACCTAACCCTTACCTATAAAAGTATTAATTCCATCTAAACTTTCGCCCCCGCTCGCGAGGATCCTCATCCGATCAAAAATCTTCTTGCACTCCTCCTCTTGTTCTAGAGCAGGAATTTCCAGGAGATTGATCAGGGAAAATAGACCACGACTGTTGATGTAATTCCTGAGAAAGAAACCCACAGTTGAGGATAATTTTGGAGTAGACAAACAGACACAGATCCGACCTACATCTAGCCTCTAGTCCTATACTACACTACTAAAGACACAGTCCTCTGCAGCTCTGTACTGATCCCGAGCTCTTCTCGTACACAAATAGACACAGATCGGACCTACATCTAGCTTCTAGTCCTATACTACACTACTACAGACACAGTCCTCTGCAGCTCTGTACTGATCCCGAGCTCTTCTCGTACACAAATAGACACAGATCGGACCTACATCTAGCCTCTAGTCCTATACTACACTACTACAGACACAGTCCTCTGCAGCTCTGTACTGATCCCGAGCTCTTCTCGTACACAAATAGACACAGATCGGACCTACATCTAGCCTCTAGTCCTATACTACACTACTACAGACACAGTCCTCTGCAGCTCTGTACTGATCCCGAGCTCTTCTCGTACACAAATAGACACAGATCGGACCTACATCTAGCCTCTAGTCCTATACTACACTACTACAGACACAGTCCTCTGCAGCTCTGTACTGATCCCGAGCTCTTCTCGTACACAAATAGACACAGATCGGACCTACATCTAGCCTCTAGTCCTATACTACACTACTACAGACACAGTCCTCTGCAGCTCTGTACTGATCCCGAGCTCTTCTCGTACACAAATAGACACAGATCCGACCTACGTCTAGCCTCTAGTCCTATACTACACTACTACAGACACAGTCCTCTGCAGCTCTGTACGGATCCCGAGCTCTTCTCGTACACAAACAGACACAGATCCGACCTACATCTAGCCTCTAGTCCTATACTACACTACTACAGACACAGTCCTCTGCAGCTCTGTACTGATCCCGAGCTCTTCTCGTACACAGACACAGATCGGACCTACATCTAGCTTCTAGTCCTATACTACACTACTACAGACACAGTCCTCTGCAGCTCTGTACTGATCCCGAGCTCTTCTCGTACACAAACAGACACAGATCCGACCTACATCTGGCCGAGGGTCCTACGCACTGACCTGCACATGGCCATCTCCAATTCCGCGTCCGGATCCACGTATCCGTCTATGAGTCCGGCTGTGAAGTACTCGGTACTTTCACTGGCGTACACATGGAGCAACGACTCTCCAACTATTGCTCGTATCGTCGACAACTCCGCAAGAGGTTTACCTTTAGAAAAACACCAGAGTTTTAGCACCTGAGACCTTCTCCAGGCTTCATTTGGCGGTTTTTTTTATATAGCTCGGATGGACGAGCTCAAGTAAACGGCTGCCCCGCCCTTCAGACCGAAACGCATTACTGCTTTACGGCAGAAATAGGCAGGGCGGTGGTACCTACCCGCGCGGACTCATAAGAGGTCCTACCACCAGTAAAAAGTGAAGCACACAATAGTGAAATTTTACGTAATGCTATAAAACTTACCGGAGAATGACCTGGGCTTGACGTACTCCACAATCTTGCTGATTGCATACTTGAGTTGGCAGCGGCACAGCGTGGCGGCATGGAGACGAGAGATACCGAATATCTTGCCTAGATCAGCGTTGGGTATTTGCGAGAGGGGTGTACCTGGATTGATTACATATATTAAAATAGACAGGCTTCCTTTTTTTCTACCTATTCTAGTAACCTCAAGGGGTTATTCTAGATTCGCCGAAATAGTAGGTGAGCTCACGGGTCTCAAGCCTGACGACGTTGCTAACACAAACCCTAGCAAGAACAGTGCTTCGCAGAATCTACCACCGGATCGAAAACGCGACCCACTGAGAAGATCCGCCAAGAAACTCAGTGGGCTGTGTCTGTGGGTTAATTTACTCATCGAGCCCTTCGTCGCAAGCGACGGGTTCGGCGACGACGGTGACCGATGCTTGAAATACCTAAAATCACCGTTAATGGGTCGGGAAGATCCGTAATGACGTGTTGCGAAGCCGATATTACATTATCGCTTTTATTAAAAACTTTGACAGAGCTTATCTTAATTTAGAAGTACTGAAATCTTTCAAGGTAATTGACTTGCTTGTTTGAGCCGTGTTCTACCAATAGCGACATCTATTGGCAAAGAAGAAAAGTGCGACATAAACCTATCAATATTTTAAAAAAATCCTTATTGGCGGGAACGCGAGCAGTGAAGTTGTGTGATTTGTTTTATATTATTTATTTAGTGTTTCTTCAGGTTTAAAAACGTAGTAACCGTAGGTTATTAACTGTTTAGTATCTGTGAAAGTGCACAAATGTGGGAAAATGAAACAAAACCGCTGGACGTAGCTTCTCGGGATCCTCCAAAAAGTCCACTAAAAAAATCTCATTAAGTGACCACCATTTTACTGAGATTATATTTCATTCCATATCTCATTTCATTTCATTTCGTGCCATGTTAATTTTTTTATAAATTTAATTCGTTTTTAATCACTTATGTTATGTCGCGATTAGTTTCCTTCGTTTTTTATTACTCATAAATTGTAATATAAATCATTTAAACGGCTAACGACGCTGGCTAATGCACGAACCTTGCCGGAGCCAAAAAATAAAGAAGAAGCTTTAAAAAATGTCAATTCTTTTTTCTATTTTATAGAATCTCTCAACCACATAGCAAATACCGTGAAAAAACGTCCACCAGTGAAGAGTTTCTCTGTTCACAGAGGGCATATGATGAATCAAGCTACGGTAAAATGTACAGTGGACTGCGATAAATCTATATATTAATACGTGAAGCAAAAACTTTGTATTCTTTTTTACCAAAATTGCGCGGACGGAGGAGTATGAAATTTTCTACACTTATAGAGAATACAGAGAAGAAGTGCACAACGCTAATTTTTTTTTTAAATAATGCATAAAAGATACATTAAATCTATAAAGAAAACATTACACGCACTACATACCATGTTTTTGACGCAACACGCATGCATACTATTTATTATCAAACTTTTGTTCTTGACGTCTGTTGTTAAATTGAGAATAGATTAAACATTGTATTTGTTAATATTTTTTATAGTGTAGTCTTGGCGAAATTTGTGATATCTATACTAATATTATAAAGAGGAAAGATTTGTTTGTTTGTTTGTTTCGAAAAGGCTCCGAAACTACTGGACCGATTTGAAAAATTCTTTTTCTATTAGAAGCCGACATTGTACCTGATGAACATAGGCTACTTTTTTTATTTTATTTTTTATTTATTTTTTTTGGTTTCATGTGTGTTTTAATGTTTCCGAAGCGAAGCGAGGGCGGGTCGCTAGTATAAGTATAAAATACAATCATAATAGTGTACAAACATACAATCCCAATTAATTATAGTCGAATTTCGACTACTGCGGGACCTCTAGTACCTTTAAAAAGACCTTTGTAAAAAAAATCGGCTTATTTCGAAATAGTAGAGCACTATCTCGCTCGCACACTATATGACGTCATCAAGTGCGGTCTTAATAGATACCGGACTTAGTGTCTCGTGCGACAGAGATAGCGCTCTACGAAGCCGCAATTGTCTCTGTCGAAAAGTCGATGTGTAATGATTATCGGCGGGCACTGTACGCCATACATACATATATGCCAGCAGTCGGGGAACCGGGGTAAATTACCCCAAATGGGGTAAAATTAAAAATTTGGGGGGTAAAAATGAAATTTTGTGAGTATAAAGTATATTTTGAAGTGAAACTTCTTTAGAATTGTTGTGATTTTAAACTCATAAAAATATCATATGAATTATATAATAACACAAGAAACAAGAAATTATCATTTACTTATATTTTCTGTGGGGGCGATTTTTTTCCTCAACTGTATATTACATATATTACTATTATTACCGTTATGTATTACTAGGTATTACATTGATAAATTGAATAAATGATGCTTACATTAAATTTTTAGTTATTGTTTTCTTTTCAAAATTATCACGGGGACTATAATATGAAAGATGCTAAAAAGAAGCGATTTCGTTTTATTTTTGTTCTTCGCCATGGGGTAATATCAACTTATACAAAAACATTGTGGGGTAATAATTAAAAAAGTTCCCCGACCGCTGATCTATACTAAGCTCACCGGTTGTTTTCTGGAAATGAACGAAGTTTCCGTCGAAGGTCACGCCGGTAGCCCCCGGATGGACGAGGAAAGCTTTCAGGTGGTCGGCTTCGACTTTGCACAGGACAAGCATAAAGCCATCTCCCCTCGTGCACATTTTCTCGCCAGTTATGCGCCAAACACCTGTAATTAGTACAGGACGAGTTAGGGCTCGGCATTTTTTTATTTATTGCTTAGATTGGTGGACGAGCTCACAGCCGACCTGGTTTTAAGTGGTTACCAGAGCCCATAGACATCTACAACGTAAATGCGCCACTCACCTTGAGATATCAGTTCTAAGGTCTCAAGTATATTTACAAGTATAGTCAAATATATTATAGTTAGATGTACTTTTAATACGCTTTTATTAGCTTCAGACGTATGTATGTTAGTATGTAACGGAATCTTTGAACATGGTTTTGACCCCCTTCAAAACTTCGGATTAACTCGAAATTTGGTATACTTATTAAGGACCGATAACAATTCAACAGAAAAAATATATTTTAAATAAAAATTTAAAAAAATTAAATTCAACTAAAAAATGAAAAATAAATAATAGTTTAAAAAAAACAAAAATACGCTTTTATAGAAAATTCAACTAAAAAATTGAAAATGAATTATAATAAAATTGCATGGTATCAGTAGTTATAAATATTTTATGAACAGATATGAGTAGAAGGGTTATTTTGATAATAAATATCCTGAAAAGCACCCCACACTTTTTTCTTACACTACTTGTAATTCAAATGTATTATAATTTATTTTCTATTTTTTAGTTGGATTTTCTATAAAAGCGTATTTTTTTTTGTTTTTTAAACTTTTTTTTTTTCATTATATTATTAAATGATTATTATGTAGACATGTATATCTGCTTAATAGTCCTTAAGCAGCTCAGGAGGCCAAAATAATTAGTCAAGCTTCAAACAATTCACCGTTTAAATGGTTACAGACAAACTGTTTCTTATTCATCGACATTCGAGAATTGTGTTAACTAAGGACAATTCATTTATTTATTTTTATATTATTATCCATTTGTAAGCCACAAAATTAGCATTAGTATTAATTATGTCAACGAATCACTAAAGCTGCAGGTAATATTGCAGAATGTAACACTGGCATTCAATATTTAAACAATTAAATGAAAAACTTAAAGGCGATCAGAATCTATGGACATAATTACTGCTGCCATCCATTCTGAGGTATGAGACGGAACTTCTCAATCATAATGTAAATGTCTTCAAACTGAAAAGCTAGACTGCATCACATCAGACAGTTGGTACATACCCTTACGGGTAAATACTGCACCCTGACACCAGCTAATCTTCTCCCTACTGGTGGTAGGACCTCTTGTGAGTCCGCACGGGTAGGTACCACCACCCTGCCTATTTCTGTCGTGAAGCAGTAATGCGTTTCGGTTTGAAGGGTGGGGCAGCTGTTGTAACTATACTGAGACCTTAGAACTCATATCTCAAGGTGGGTGGCGGAAGGTTGTAGATGTCTATGGGCTCCAGTAACCACTTAATACCATGTGGATCGTGAGCTCACCCACCCATAGCAATAAAAACAATCATCAATATCTGAACCTTGGGCATCCAAAGTAGCGGTTGTCCTAAAATCGGGCTGGGCCAATCTTTCAGCGATTCTCTCTTTGATGCATAAAGTTACTGTTGCATCTCCCGTCGACAGTTCATCAATTACAGCCGCATACTGTTCCGCAGTCAGTCCGTGTTGAAGGGCACGCAACGCGACCCAGTGGTCACTGAGCTCATGAGCCAATTCGAAGTCTGGGGATACGGTTTCTAAATACCTGTAATTTATCACCGATTTCATTACGACACGGTTTATATAACACAGGATTTTAACAATAAAAATTTTTTTTAAGTAAATACAATGACTATATCAATGCTTGAAAGGCAAAAGTGACTAAGCAACAATAACTGCTTTTACATAAATGATAGGCAATAACCATATTTGATGCAAAAGAATATATATTTCTAGGTCTATTAAAATCATTTCAATCCTACGGCTAGATTCATTAGAATAGATTTTTTTTCAGGTTTTTTTTCAACTTTAAATTAGTCTACTGTAAAGTTCACACATTGTTGCTTAGTCACGTTTGCCTTTCAAGCGTCGATATTATGTTGATGGCATCAGTAAAATTTAGTGTTACATTGACATTATTATCTCATCAAATTAAACAATATATACATCAAATACAGTACGTGGTGATCTTTAATAATAATTATTGATATGAATTATCATAAAAAATATAAAAAATAATACAGACTTGTGCACACTTATTGACTACATAACCTTTTTTTACAGTTCAACATTGATATTTCCTAATCAAATATCACTAAATCTTGTTACAAATCTTGTAAGTTTCAAACAAAACTTGTGCTAATTATTAGGAATTGATTTTTTGACCTCTGCAAACTCTCAAAAGCTCCCAGAGGCAGATTTCGTATATATCGACGGTTGATAAACCCCTAAACATAGGATATACCTTATGCTTTCCGTTTGATTAGCTGCCAAGCCATTCCTAGTCCAATTAACGGGTGCTGCATACATTTTGGTACTTTTCAAAACATTCCTACGTTCCTCTTTCGATTTCGTTTTGTCTTGGAACACTTTGTCTAGCGTTTCGGCTCTCTTCTCCATGCTTTCGGTCTCCTCTTTGTCCAAAATCTCCGGGTAGGCGAGTAAGTCGCGTTGGAATACGGACACGAAGACATCCTTCATAAATGGTGGTATTTTGGGTTTCCTCTGCTCAGTACGTTCGATTACCTGTAGGTCCTCGAAGTCGAACTTTTCTTCTTGGATTTTAGGCTGAACGGCGTTGGTAGCTTCGTAATTTGTGGCCGTAAAACCGATCTTCCTGGATATAGTTCTACTTATACCGTTTAACTGTTTCACGCATAACGTACGGGCGATATTCATTGTTACTGCGTATTTCTGTCTATTTAAATCGTGATCGTTTATATTATTTCACGTAATTCTTAATGTTTAATGGATTATTCAGGAAATATATGATCATAACAAATCGTTTAGGTTAGATAACTTTGACAGTTTGCAGTTTGACATTTGACATTATAAACTTTTTTTTTATTTTATACCGCGCCTGTTGGGTCTTTCAGCCAGACGTTTCTATAATTATTAATAAATATCCAGAAGATCAGTAGTATTATTGTCCAATCGGAGAAACTCCATAGAGCCTCATCTTTTTTCTTAATTAACATGAGAACGGACATCATTCTTTTTTGTCTGATCTTTCTTCATCAACTTTATTTTTTTTTGTCTGATCAGATCCGACCGGATTGGAATCACAACACACTGAGAAGATCCGGCGAGAAACTCAGTGTCAGTGACCAGTTCGTGACGAATACTGACCGGTTTTTATAAGTGCCTAAAAGCTCCGAGATTGAAGCGAGAAATAACGTGTTTAGGGCGTCGGTGGCAGTGAATTGTTGTATGATCTGGGTTTTGAACAACAACATTCGGAGCGTCGGTAGACTGGGCAATATCATCCATCAGGTGGGAAATCTTCGCTAGGCGATACACTTAAGACCATATTAAACGAATTGCCTTCAAGTGACAAGTTCCAGTTCGAAGGTTGGGACTCTGGTTCGTCGATTTCTTATTGTGTTCGGAATTATTAAGACATGTCGAGGGGTGAAAGGCTTTTTGGGGTTAAGCGACATTCTTGCAACTTTACAGAAGAGCTAGTGGGGTAGCGATCCTAACTTGCACCTGAAGCACAAAACCTTTTTAGCGTATATTTTCCACAAATAAAAATGAAGATAAAAATTATCTATTTTTTGTTTTTGTTTTGTGGACCATCGGGCGCCCCCTTTGTGTAGCACCCGGGGCATGATAACCGCCTTGCTAAATCTTTCAATCTGTCAGAATGCTTAAAACATCTTCAGTTTTTTGTAGAGACAAAAAACAACAACACCAGAGGCTTCTTTTTCCTTCTTTTCCCGGTTAGCTGCCAGGGTCCACTTTCCTACTTAAGCTCCTCCACGGAGATTTGAGGTTTTTTTTATTTATTGCTTAGATTGATGGACGAGCTCACAGCCCACCTGATGTTAAGTAGTTACTGGAGCCCATAGACATCTACAACGTAAATGCGCCACCCATCTTGAGATTTATGTTCTAAGGTCTCAGTATAGTTACAACGGCTACCCCACCCTTCAAACCGAAACGCATTACTGCTTCACGGCGGAAATAGGCGGGGTGGTGGTACCTACCCGTGCGGACTCCCAAAAGGTCCTACCACCAGTGATTACGCAAATTATAATTTTGCGGGTTTGTTTTTTATTACACGATGTTATTCCTTCACCGTGGAAGACAATCGTGAACATTTGTTGAGTACGTATTTCATTAGAAAAATTGGTACCCGCCTGCGGGATTCGAACACCGGTGCATCGCTACATACGAATGCACCGGACGTTTTATCCTTTAGGCCACGACGACTTCAAGTACCTCAAGTACCGGTCATCGTTCCTGCCGCTTGCAACGAAGGGCTCGACAAGTAAACCACAGGCACATCCCACAGAGTTTCTCGCAGGATCTTCTCGGTGGGTCGCATTTCCGATCCGGTGGTAGATTCTGCGAAGCACTACTCTTGCTAGGGTTAGTGTTAGCAACATCGATCAGGTTTGAGCTCATAATTGCCACAGTCTTCGGCATCGTTCTGGGTGAGGTTATACTGCTCCATATCCGCCTTTACCATATCCAACCAGCGTTTCTTGGGCTTACCGGGGGAAAGAACAGTAAAGGTTATTTATTCAAAACAATTTAAACATACTTATGTGACTTGCGCGATATTTTTTGCTACGCGACAATATATTGGCACTACTAAACGGTAGTGTATGGTTAGAAACAAATCATTTTTTACCTCGACAACATTGTTGTGTTGATTTTAGGGATGTGAATATAAAATAGCGTGAAGCTATTTATTTCATTCATCGTTAATAACGACATGTTTGGATTAAATTTTTTTCGAAGGTTCGTATCCTAGCTGATAACACTTTGAAAATAGCTAAATGTTAAAACTGAATGTTGCTTACTAAGCTTTAAGTCGATACGAATATTTGTATTGGGGTAAAGTGTTTTAGTTACCTACGTATATTGGTATTATGGCAAACTACTACCTACGTAACTACATCTGTATTGTGGTAAACTAAAGTGTTTTAGTTATCCACGTATCCTGGTCTGGTCTATCAACAAGTCCTAACTGAGACCTTAACAAACCTTAACACTTGTACAATACTGTAGGGCAATTAAAAGGGCAGTAGCATTGACGTCTAGTTTATAGGTAAAGTACAAAGCACCAGAATATTTTGTGAAATTTTAATTTACAACAAATTATAATTCTCAGGGTTTGATTTTATTACACGATGTTATTCCTTCACCGTGGAAATCAATCGTGAACATTTGTTAAGTACGTATTTCATTAGAAAAATTGGTACCCGCCTGCGAGATTCGAACACCGGTGCATCGCTACATACGAATGCACCGGACGTCTAATATTTTAGGCCACTACGACTTCAACTCTTTTGACTGTCACTTAACATAATTATTATGAAGTCAGCTACACACGAAGGACCTGTTCTGTGCTCATGGCATTATGACAAAACCCCTCCTTAAAGTCCTGTACAAACCTGTACCAAGTTTCACCACGATGACTAGAGCGTATAGTCGGAAATGATACAAAGAAACACTTTTGTTATTACGCTACTATCGGTGAGTATCGACGATAAAATTTGTTGTTGTAGTCCTAGGGCACACCGCTGGTACATAGGGCCCTCACAAGTTGTCTCCACTTTACCTTGTCTTGCGCTTGCTCCTTGACATCACTCCAGGTCACAGTCCTCATCTCACTGTCCACGTTGCGTCACGTGTAGTGTATACAGGGCGACCAGGTCTTCTCCTGTCAAGCGGTTGCCACTCAAACGCGATTGATGCTGCGTTGACTCCGCTACGCTGTAGAGTATGTCCTATCCAACGCCATTTCCGATGGGCTATGTCTTGCGCGATGGGGTTTTGGTCACATTTAGACCAAAGGTCTTTACTAGAGATAGTGACTGGCCAGAATATGCGGAGCAACGACCTCAAGCATTTGGTTAAAAAAAAAAACCTGCACTTGGCTCGTGAGTGTCTCGGTCACTCTCCTGTCTCACTCAGGATGTGAGACCGGAGATAAAAGTGTATGCTTCAAATTATTAGTTCGTGCTATATATAAGTAGCGGATTTAAAAAACAAAAACCAGTTACGCCCCATCACTATTTCACGAGGGGATGGGGTGAGCGCCATTTCGGAACACCCTCAAATAAAACTGTAGCCTTATCTCGGTGTATTAAAGTGAAAATTCGTTTAAGCAAGTCGAAGTACTTAAATATTTCTCCCATGAAATAATCAGTGGGGTCATGTTCGCGTACAGTTCGTTCGCGATATCGGCGTATAAACGAAATGCGATTTTTAGAACGAAAAATTCATTAATATCGTCCTTTTAATGTGTTCAGTCTCTTAAAAGATATTGTTCAGTGATTATCGCGATGTATAATAAGTTTTAATTTGCGTTTTCTCTAGAAAAGAAGGCGGGATTATCAATGTATTTGACAGAAGGCGATTGATGGTATGTGTGTGTGTTTTTTTTTCCAATAAGAATGTGTTTGTTATTTGACGTTTTCTAACACGTTTGTCGTATCAAACTTGCTTAAATATTCGCGACCGCGCTAATTCAATTAAGAAGTGGTATCGTATTTTTTTTGTTTTAAATTAAAATCAGTAATGATGGCACTTTTTCGAGGATTACATCTGCGCGATAATTAGTTCTCTCCAGTTCAATCTACGTGAGGGAGGCACGAGCCTCTTATCATTTACCAGACCTCCGTTTCGACTTAGCTTCGCGGCAGAAGTAGGCTGGGAGGGGGTGCATATCTGTGCCGACTTAACATAGCCAGTAATCTTTGTAAAAATTTGAGAGGGAATACGTATTCATCTAGAATAGAACTCGTGTGGCATCAATATGGCATTTACATTGTTCATATCTATGGGCTCTTAACCATTTTACACTAGGTTGACCGTGAGCTCGTCTGCCCATCTAAAAATAAAAAAATAAACTGGTGATATTAGCATGCCAATGTGGCCCTGTAAGTATATAACATCAAAGAGATGACAAGCTAGTCTTGTGTTTTCTATCTTCTTAAATGGAGTGGAGACATGGAAAAAAGGCTGATCAAAGTCAGGTCGACGTATTTGAGATATGGTGCTGGAGGAAAATACCGCGGATTCTCTGAACGGCACATCGGACCAACGCATCAATCCTGAAAGAACTAGGCGTCTCCACAAAACTGCACCACTTGCCTGCGTAGGATTTTCGAGTTTTTCGGTCACGTTGCGAGGAAAAGGGATGAAAAATTCGAAAAACTACTCATAACCGGCAAAGTGGAAGGAAAGAGGGCTAGGGGCCTAGTCCCATGCGCTGGTCCAATCAAATTAAGATGACATCCTGCATCAATGTCGCTATTCACTGCGCAGAGGACAGAAAGAAATGGAGGAACATAGTCCAAACAAAATTGCTCCGTAAAGGTCACGACCCTGAGCTCCGAGGAACACGACGCAAGGAGGAGGAGTCGGTAATATTATCCTGTCGAAACGGAAGAGGTTTCATGATTGAAAATTCCTATATTGCTCTCCAATCGGAGTGGTTACAAATACCGTAGAAGGAATACGAATGATGTAGATGCTTTGATGATTGCCACAGATGAGGACTGTCGGCCTGACCTGGAGTGATGTTAAGAGAGTTCGCAAGATGGTGAAGTGGAGGCAATTTTCTCTTAATTATAAATACCAGTTGGCGAATATAGCATCCTGATACAATAATTAGGGTACGCTGCTGCCACTTCTGCGGTGAATCCCCTAGTTGTCATTGTGGCGGTAGCCATCATACAATGCAAGAGCATCATACAACAACCCATATGTTAAGCGACTTGACACGAAAACCTGCCCTTATTATTATTTTCCTACCTAATCGTAGCCTAAGGAGGTATTCCTACTAGACACGGCTTGATAAGTGAGCTCACGGGCCTCAACCTGGGAGAACTTGCTAAAACTGGCCCTAGCAGGAGCAGCGCTTCGCTGAATCTACCACAGGATCAAAATCGCGACAAAGTCGTATTCTGTGTCGCAGTCGATGGTAACGGTGACCGATGTTAGATGTGCCTAGAAACACCGACAGTGGATCGGAAGGGACGATAGGACGTGCTTTGGGCGGGGCGCGGCTTTTGGTTCTCCCATCATAGTAGGGTATGTCATTAGAGGCGCTCAATAAGGGGGTTATTGGATCGTGCCGTTTTTTCGAACAACCCTTATTATGACCATAACTAGCTCCTGACGTCGTGGACAATTCTAGTGAATTCACTTGATGTCCTGTCAACGTAGGTAGATAGATGCTTTTGTTTTTATTGGTCATTTGAGTGACTGTGCTCACGGCTGACATGATGTGATGTGGTTACTAGAGCCCATAGACAATGTAAATGTCGTCACCCACCTTGAGACATCACTTTTGAGTCTAAATTCTGTAATACAACGTCTGCCCTACTCTTCAAACATTGCAGTGGTAGCTACCCGTGCGGACTCAAGACGTCCTTCCATTAGTAATTAGACTTATTCGAATTCACTTTTCCCAAGTCATAGCTCCAGCAACAGATATAGCAACTACACCGTGCTCTTTGATATCATCGAAGAGTTCAGCATGGCAGTTGACCAATAACGTAAGCGTACTCGTGTAGCAGCTGCGGTTGAGCTGTTAGCACCCCCCCCCCCCCTTTTTGGCTTAGCCATATCCAATTGTTTTATTGCCTCTATGAGTAAATGAACTCACGACCCACCTGATGTTACGTGCTTACTCATTCATCATTATCCTGCCCTTCTCCCAGTCACCTGGGGTCGGCGCAATATGTTTTCTCCTTCCATACTCTTCTATCATATACAATTTCTTCGCTCACTCCCCTCTTACACAAATCGTCTTTCACGCAATCCATTCATTTCTTCTTAGGTCTATCTCTTCCTCTATATCCTTCCACAATCATAGTTAGCACTCTCTTACCAACCTCATTTTCATTTCGTCTCATCACATGTCCATACCATCCCAAACGCGCACTTCTTAGCTTCTCTGTCACAGGTGCCACTTTCAGACTTCTCTCTCTCACATCTCTGCTGCATGCAATCGCCTTTCATGTTACGTGCTTACTAAAGACCAGATTATCAATCCAACGTATTTACGTTGGCATTTGCCACCATCCACCTTGAGAAATTAGCTCTCAGTGTCAGCTCTACAGTACAACGGCAGCCCTACCCTTCAAACCGGAGCACTAGACCCTTTCGTGGCAGATACAGACAGGCTGGTGGCTTCTACCCGTGCCAATTATTAAACTATGCCATCAGTAAAAAGTATAAAAACAAATATTTTTTTGCATGTTTGTCCTTTAAGCCCTCCGAAAGCGATTGTGGAAAAACTTGATGTAGTTTTGTTACTTCAGACCTGGTTTCTCTCATAGCACCGTCACCGTGCAGATTGCGCTGAGACAGTGTGCCTAATTCACGACGGACTGACCGACATCCACCAATTGCTTCATAAAGACTCTTAAAAAAACTAGGCGCCGCTTAATCTTTGACGAAAAATCGATACCATACCTCTAAGGTTTCTCTACAACGCTTACCCGAGTTTTATGGGGAAATCCATGGTGATAATCCCGTGCGGGAAACGCGGTGCAAATGCTATCGGATTTCTCCATATAATCTAGGCATAAGTATCGTTTTGAAGTCTGTTCAACCACGATATTATTCAGTGTTCGTTTACGTCGTTTAGGGTTTACAGTAAAAACATAGTGAAAGTTTTTTTTTTTTGCTCTTTTCTTTCCCTTTCTCTGATTTTATGGTCGAACACTTAATCTCATCCACATCGCCTGTGGGAGGCGTGTAGGGAGATACCATTTTACAAGCAGATCATGCGTCGCAAATGGACATAGAGAGACCTTACTCTTTGAGAAGTTCTGCACATCCCAAAGCAAGGCAAGAGCAAGCGGAAAGTAGGCCATTCCTAACTGACCCGGCAGCACACTGGCAGCGGAGATGAATCTGGCTAATCTGGCCCGAAGTAAAGCGATGGAGGAATACTCTTGCAGACTTCTGTCCCATCTGTGGGCTTTAGGAGTTTAAACAAACAACAGGAATGCTGTTCACGATGAAGGGATAGCATCGTATAGTAAAAATGAAACCTAAAAATTTATGTAATTGGGAATAGGGAGGTTGGTAGTGTCTGTTCGCGCGAAATTATTAAGTATATGCCCTCTCACTTGTCGAAGACCTTGCTCAGTATGAGTTTCTTAACGTTCTCGATAGCGTAAAAGTTAACTCAAATTTGTATGGAGCTGGAACGTTTGCCTACGTTTACCGCTTTTACGCTATCGAGAATGTTAAAAAACTCGAACTAAGCACACGGGTCGATCTGTAAACACTTGGTGACGCACCTTAGAGACAATTTGAGTGAACGCAATTTGTTAAGGCCCTGTGTACCAGCAGAATACCATATGACTACTATTGCTCTCAATTGTAAATACCAGTTGGCGAATATAGCATCCTGATACAATAATCAAGGCACGGTGCGGCCAATTCTGCGGTGAATCCCCTAGTTGTCGCGATAGCCATCATACAACGCAAGATTTGACAGAAGGCCTGAATCTCGCTTACGACATTCTCAAGATCAGCTTGCTTATATACAAGTTCCGAACAACATTTGGACCGTCGGTCTACCGAGCAATATCGACCGCTATGTCTAAGATCTTCCTTTCGTCGTTTATCTACAGTCATACGGTATCCTCGGAAGCAACTAGGGGAAATTTAGATGTGAACAAAGTCAACATGGAATTGGCTTAGGCCAAATCTCGACGGGCGTTTTCGATTCCGGGAATTAAAATGAAGAACGACTTCAAAAGATTAAAATTTACATTAAAACATTGTAATACAATAATGAGTCACGATTTTTTTTCTTGTACAGACGCGTAGACTAACTGTACGGCAGATTAGGCTTTAAGGGTTTATGGTAGTCCATAGATATCATCTTTGAGACAGAGGATTAAAGATTGAATTAAGATTGTTTTGTTTGACGGCTGTCCCGCCTAACAAACTAGAAGACCAGACTGCTTCACAGCAGAATTAGGGAGGACAATGGCCTCTACCTATACCTATACTAATATATTATTATAAATCTACAGCGGTTTTTACGGATGTTCCGTTATAACTACTGAACCATGCATCCGATTGACATGTAGAAAATATATATGCTTAATAGATAGGCTAATATTTATATGAGTGTTGGACTCCCTACACCAGTTGTGACTTCAAAAAAGCATAAATACGAATGTGTACTGATAGCGTCATTTTTAACCGAGTCCAAAAAAGGGTCTCAATTCGACTGTATTTTTTTTTATGTTCGTGAAGTCCTAATTATTGACTGGGTGAATCGATTTTGATGATTCTTTTTTTATTAGAAAGCTGACGCTTCCCGTGTGGTCCCATTACAATTTGGTTCAGTTCTGATAATGGTATCCACGAGAAAACCATATAAGTCTTAAATTTGCATTAAGTACGTGCGAGACAAATAGATGAATAACTCAATAACTCGATATCACGCTAACCGATTTCGATGATTATTGTTTTCAGTGTATATTAATTTGTTTTGGAATATATATTTTTTCTATTTGAAGTCGGTTTTATTTACAATTATTAGTATTTCTCTTTCGTTATTTTCGTGGATGTTGGTTGATTGTGGGATATAGAGCACGCGCGTTTTTAATACGCTTTTATTGGCTACAGACGTATGTATGTTTGTATGTAACGTAATCTTTGAACATGATTTTGACCTACTCCAACACGTCGGATTAATTTGAAATTAGGCATACTTATTAAGGATCGATGAAAATTCAAAATTAAAAAAAAATTGGAAAAATTGATTTCAACTAAAAAAATGAAAAATGATTTTATTGTAGAAAAGCGTGGGGTGCTTTTCAGGATATTATCAAAATAACCCTTCTACTCATATCTGTTCATAAAATATTTATAACTACTAATACCATGAACCCCACGCTTTTTTACAATAAAATCATTTTTTCTTACACTATTTTTAATGCAAATTTATTAAAATTTATTTTCTATTTTTTGGTTGGATTTTCTATAAAAAAGCGTTTTTTATTTGTTTTTTTTTTAACTATTATTTATTCTACGATCGTATTATTGTTAAATCTTGTCTCGCTTCTGCATGACCTCGTCGAATTCATTACTGTTACAAACAAGACTGTAATTAATGAAAATTTACTTTGGATTCGTTACGAAAACCCTTCGAATCCCTGTAATTTTATTCGGGATTATTTTTAACCGATTTCAAAAGATAAAAGGTCGGTACCATTGTTTTTTTTTCTGTACTGCCCTCTATTTTATTCGAAAGATGGCGCTTCCTGTGTGTTTCCATTTAAATTGTATCAAGATCTGACTAGGAGCTTTCGAGTTATCCGTTTTTATTTCCCTACCTACTGGTAGGCGAAGTGGCTATTTCAGCTACGCCCTAACATGTAGGTGAGCTCGCGGGCTCAACCTGAGAGAACTTGCTAACCTAGCAAGAGCAGTGCTTTGCATAATCTACACCGGATCGGAATCGCGACCCAGTGAGGAGTTTCTTATTTTATTTTATTGCTTAGGCTGGTGGACGAGCTCACGGCCCACCCGATGTTAAGAGGTCACCGGATCCCATAGACAACGTAAATGCGCCACCCACCTTGAGATTTAAGTTCTAAGGTCTTACTAAAGCTACGCCCAAAACACGTCATCTCGGTTCCTCCCGATCCACTAACGGTGCTTTTAGGTACCCCAAGCACCGGTAATCGTTCTCGTCGAACCCGTCGCTTGCGACGAAGGGCTCGGCGAGTAAATTAATCCACAGACACAACCCACTGAGATTCTTGCCGGATCTTCTCAGTGGGTCGCGTTTCCGATCCGGTGGTAGATTCTGCGAAGCACGGCTCTTGCTAGGGATCGTGCTAGCAACATCATCAAGTTTGAGCCCCGTGAGCTCACCTACTAATTCGGCGAATCTAGAATAACCCCTCGAGGTTACTAGAATAGGTAAGATAAATAAAAAGTTACAACGGCTGCTCCGCATTTCAAACCGAAACGCATTACTGCTTCACGGCAGAAGTAGGCAGGGCGGTGGTAGCTACCCGTGCGGACTCACGAGGTATGTGCGACTTGACGATCTGCAAGGTGTTGGGAGTAGACCGCAAGCCCAAGCCCTACCTACTAAACGACTTCCCTGCACTCTTCGCCCAAGCGTCCGATCCCCTCCGAGGTCAGAACCTAGATGAGGTAGGGGGTTACCGCGATCAACACTGCACCCAGACAAAATCTCCCAAAGACCTAACGTATGGTTTTTGTTACAGTGTGGAACGCACGTCGGGACTGGTGATGCGGTGGCAAAATGAGACCGGAATGGCGATGGATAGTGGTCGTTTTAAACGTCGTCGGAGCCCTGTCTCCGGTTATTAAGATAGGTACGTATGTCTTCTTGGTGTTCATTAGAGCCCTTATTAAGATAGGTACGTTCGTATACCAACGACTTCACGGTCTTCATTAGCACCCTTATTAAGATAGGTGCGTTCGAATACCAACGACCTCGCGATCTTCATTAGCACCCTTATTAAGATAGGTACGTTCGAATACCAATGTCTTCGTGGTCTTCATTAGTACCCTTATTAAGATAGGTACGTTCGCATACCAACGATCTCACGGTCTTCATTAGTACCTTAGCACCCTTATTAAGATAGGTACGTTCGTATACCAACGACCTCACGGCTTTCATTAGCACCCTTATTAAGATAAGTACGTCCGTATACCAACGATCTCACAATCTTCATTAGCATCCTTTTTAAGATAGGTGCGCTCGAATACCAATGTCTTCGTGGTCTTCATTAGCGCCCTTATTAAGATAGGTACGTTCGCATACCAACGATCTCACGGATTTCATTAGAACCCTTATTAAGATAGGTGCGTTCGAATACCAATGTCTTCGTGGTCTTCATTAGCGCCCTTATTAAGATAGGTACGTTCGCATACTAACGATCTCACGGTCTTCATTAGTACCCTAATAAGATAGGTGCGTTCACATACCAATGTCTTCGTGATCTTCATTAGTACCCTCGTGCCACGCTTCATGGATAATTAAGCCGGTGGATTGCGTACGGATAAATTGAAATATTTTGGTCCCTTTTTTATTGCTTAGACGGGAGGAGCTCACGGCTTACCCGGTGCGACTACCGGAGCCCATAGACTACAGCAACGTTAATACCCCGCCCATCTTAGAGACTCTCTAGTCTAGACAACAATAACCGTTAAACTAACCGCAAAGTTGGTAGGGACCACCGCCCTGCCTATATCTGCCATGGAGCAGTCATGTCTTTCGGTTTGAAGGGCGAAACAGCCGTTGTACTGTTAAAGCTAAGACTTAAAACTCTTTCTAAATCTTTAGAACTCTTTCTAAGTCTATAGAACTCTTTCTAAGTCTTTAAAACTCTTTCTAAGTCTATAGAACTCTTTGTAAGTCTTGAAAACTTTTTCTAAGTCTTTAGAACTCTTCCTAAGTCTTTAGAACACTTTCTAAGTCTTTAGAACTCTTTCTAAGTCTTTAAAACTCTTTCTAAGTCTTAGTTTTAACAGTGCAACGGCTGCTTCGCCCTTCAAACCGAAACTCATTACTGCCTCATGGCAGATATAGGCAAAGCGGTGGTACTTACCGACGTTGCGGATAATTACGGTTGTTCTTGTCACGAAAACTTTCCACTAAGAGGACGACCTCTCGACGAAAATAACATGATTCTTCTTCTTCTTCTTCTTCTCCATCGCTTCCTCATTGCTGAGGATCGTGACTCCGTTTCAGCTTGTCGACTGCCAGCCTCCATCGGTTCCGGTCAGTTGTCTGGTGTAGTGCAGCGCTAAGTGGTCCGCTAGTTTGCTCGGAGATCTGGTCGGACCAACGTTTGGGGCTCCGGCCTCAAGGACGTTTTCCTTCTAATTTCCAGTGACCATCAGACGTTCCGAGTTGTCTACACTTCAGCGGGCAACGTGACCAAAGTAGCGCATTATGCGTCGTAGATAGGTGGTAGACAGGCGTTGAGCTTTCTCCAATGACATGACAATCTTCCTAAGATTCGTACTTTCATAGGGGCGTTATTCACGGAGGACGAGCGCGGCGGAAGCGAGGAGCTGGCCTTCAAGTACTCCGTGTACAGGATCAATAAGGAGAGAAGCGTCCTGGCTAACAGCACCTTGGTATACGACATCCAATACGCTCCGGCCAAGGATACGTTTAAGACTTACAAACGAGGTAAGGCATTATTAACTTCTTTTTTTATTGCTCGCGTAGGTAGACGAGCGTATGGCCCTGGTGGTGAGTGGTAACTGTCGCCCATGGACTTCAGCAATGCCAGGAGCAGAGCCAAGCCGCTGCCTACCGCTTAATACTCTCCACAAGCCTCGTTTGGAGAAGGACATGTCATAGCGCTCAGGAAACACCGTGGAGGGGAGCTCATTCCATAGCCGGATGGTACAAGGCAAAAAAAATCTCTGGAAGCGCACTGTGGATGACCGCAGTGGCTCCAGGTATTATGGATAAACTCTGCTCCGGTGGCGGGCGGTGCGGTTACAAAGTTTTTGCTTCACGTATTAATTTAAAGAACTAGCCGTATTCACCCGCTTCGCTGCGCTTTTAAAATTAACATTATTATTAGGGAGTCCAACGCTCATATAAGTATTAGCCTATCCATTAAGCACATGTATTTTCTACATGGATACCAAGTTTCAAGTCAATCGGATGCATGATTCAGTAGTTATAACGGAACATCCGTAAAAACCACTGTAGATTTATATATTAGTATAGATATAGATAGATATAAGACCAGCTAATGCTAAAAGCTTAAACTAACGACTTCGGAATCAAACTTGCACTGCATGGTACATTAGTCGGATTCATTAACCGCGGTGCTATCAAATATTCCGACAGTTTCCTAGTAGAGTAGGCGGTATTCACAAACTGCAATATTCAGACAATTATTGCGCTTTTAAAGCACCATTGAAGCGAGCTTTCAGCCTGTATTAAAAGCTTCTAGTGGCTTTTCGTTCTCGCATTGTGGACAACCGGATAATTGCCTATGAATTTTTAACGATTTTTCAAAAACTCTCCGACGCGTTTTTTCTGAATTATATTTTCGGAAAATATGAAAAATGATTTTTATTGCTTAAATAGGCGGACGAGCTCACAGCCCACTTAGTGTTAAGTGATTACCGGAGCCCATAGACATCTACAACGTAAATGCTACCACGCACCTTGAGATATAAGTTCTAAGGTCTAGTATAGTTACAACGGCTGCCCCGCCCTTCAAGCCGAAACGCATTACTGCTTACGAAGAAAACAACAATTTGTCTTGAAGTGATCTTGAAATACACATCTTATATATATACAGTACTGAGCTTTATTTAAAAAAAAAATATTTTAGAAAAGCGTCTTTTAATTTAAAAATAATGGTACAAACATCAATACAAAATTCACAGCAAAATAATTTTAAATAGTCATTTATAAATGTTGTTGACTTATTAAAAACGCTATACGTGTGTACAGGTCGATTCCTAATAATCAAACTGCACGATAGTCGTTATTTCGACGCTCCGAACTTTATACGCATTAATAGAGAGTCGATCTATCGACGGTTCGCGCTTCAAGGTTAAAGAGGTACGAAGATTGCTTCGCTACTGTCAGGCTAAATCACTACATAGTATAAAACAAAGTCGCTTTCTCTGTCCCTATGTATGCTTAAATCTTTAAAACTACGCAACGGATTTTGATGCGGTTTTTTTAATAGATAGAGTGATTGAACAGGAAGGTTTATATCGACGCTTGAAAGGCAAACGTGACTAAGCGACAATGCGTGAACTTTACAGTAGACTAATTTAAAGTTGAAATGCCTGAAAAAAATTCTATTTTAACGAATGTAGCTGTAGGATTGAAATAATTTTAATAGACCTAAAAAAAATTTTTTTTGCGCATCGAATATGGTTGTTACCTTTCATTTATGTACAAAGCAGTTATTGTCGTTTAGTCACGTTTGCCTTTCAAGCGTCGATATGTATAACAACATCCATTAAATAGTGGAGAAATCAATAATAAATTACAGTTTCCGAAGCGAAGCGAGGGCGGGTCGCTATTACGTTTATATAGGTATAGCTTTTTGAAGTTACATGTTTTTCTGGGAATGTTTTTTAATTTAAGTGACCATTTAACACCAGATCGATTGATCTGCTCGTCCACAATATCAATTTATATTTTTATTTATTTACGAGAAATATATTATTATGAGAAAATTGAATTTTAACGTTAACACTAAATGGTAGAACGAATTCAAAGAGAGCTTCCCACATTTATGTGACCCTGGTACTTTTTTAAGATATTTAGACGCGTCGCTTTGTTCTAATTGGACGAGCAGACGCCTCACCTGATCGTAAGTCTTCTTTAAGCGTCCACTCCATATTTAAAAATGAGTAAAATTCTAAAAGTATACATTTTTATATTCATGAACAATTCGAAATTCGAATTCAATAAACTTTTTTGTGGCCAGCATTCTAAAAGAAAAGTTTTTACTGTGTGACAATACTTATGACCTGACTAGTTATTTCACTCAACAAATTCATTCATGCGTTTCTTTCCAGCGTGTTCGCAAGTCAAGTCTGGCGCGGTGGCCTTATTTAGCAGCGGAGGCGACCTTCTCGGTTCGACCCTGGACGCCATCTGCAGGTCTCTGCACGCGCCCCACATGCTGGTCGCCCCGCAAACACGACCTACGTGTGAGTATCTTTATTACTGGACTTATTACGGACACGGTAGGCAGCGGTTTGGCTCTGCCCCTGGCATTGCTGACGTCTATGAGCGACGGTAACCACTCACCATCAGGTGGGCCGTAAAAAATAAAAAAAAATGTCTGTCTACCGTGTGACAATTGGCTTTATAATAATAATAGCCTTTTTATTCCTAAGCATAGGATTACAAGAGGTCCCTAGTTCGGTGTGCCTTTTGGCATATGCCTCCTCCAATTCCTTCCAATTGGCTTTAAAAGTCCTTAAACTATTCCAGTGTTTTATTAAAATCAATTGATATTAATTAATTCGTGATCTGGCGGTTTTAATGTTTAAGGCATTTTGTATCAGTCTAATTTTTAACAGACTCAAAAGAAAAAGAGGAGCTTTAGAGCTTTGATTGTTAATCGTTTTTTTTATGAGTATGCAAAACTTTCATTCTATATAAGTCGATGTTAATCATTCATTCGAAGCCTGTTGCTTCAATTGTGGTCCCAAACTAAATTTTTCTTTTCGAGACCCGACATTCAATTTTGTCTTTAATTTATTAGTCTTTATCTCGATTTGCAGTAAACAACGAATCATTTACGATAAACCTGTATCCGCCGAGGGGTTTGCTAAATGAAGCCTTCGGAGACCTCATTGGATATCTGAATTGGACCAGAATGGGGGTTCTATACGAAGATTTTGGTTACGGTAAGAACCACGGATAAAATTTATCAACCAATGGGCTTTTATGTATTCCTCTCAAGAGAGGGTTTTTAATTGACAACCGAAGTCGTCGCGGCCTAAAGGATAAGACGTCTGGTGCATTCGTATCGAACGACGCCGCTGGGCCGATATTCGAATCCCGCAGACGGGTATCGATTTTTTTTATGAAATACGTACTTGACAAATGTTCACTAATGGATTCCATGGTGTATGAAAATCAAAACCGAAAAAATTGCGTAATTACTGGTGGTAGGACGTATTGTCAGTCCGCACGGGTAGGTACCACCGCCCATGCCTATTTCTGCCGTGATGCAGTAATGCGTTTCGGTTTGAAGGGTGGGGCAGCCGTTGTAACTATACTGAGACCTTAGAACTCATATCTCAAGGTGGGTGGCGGCATTTAGGTTGTAGATGCCTATGGTCTCCGGTAACCACTTAGCACCAGGTGGGCTGTGAGCTCGTCCACCCATATATGCCATAAAAAATATAAATATGTGCATCAGTTTCTGGTAACCATAACACAGGGAATTCTAATTTGGGGCTGAATAACTGTGCGTGAATAGTACCCAGTTATTTATTCAAAGGTTCATTAGTGCCACTCTGACTCTTTTTGTGGGTCTCATTTAGGGTGTGTTGTCTCATTTAGCCGATCAGCCAACTTATAAGCGAGCTAACGCGAATAAATAACACTGTGCAACAGGGGATCTGAGTATACTGGACATCGCAAAAGACGGACGCGACATGTATGCGGTGCGCTGCGTTGACCCAAAGGACTACAGGAAGTCCCTGATACAACTGAAGGCTCAAAGGATAAAGAACGTTATCGTGGACACTGATCCCGCGAGGTTTCGGCAGCTGGCAAGAGCCGTGAGTATGGGCAGGACGTTGAGGCTGATGCGAAGTCCTGAGTCCTGATAAATTCCCGCCGCGATATAGGTTTTTATATAGCCAGGCCTCTGTCTACTAACTACAGAGGACTTTTTGGAGCCACGACCAGCGGCTTAGTTTCAATTCCCCCATACTCGTGTACTTTCATAGATGCCATTTTTTTTTCCTGCCTAAGCTGATAGCCTTGAGAATCTATTTCAGCGTAACCTTAACAAGTAGGTGAGCCCACGGGGCTCAAACCTGACGACGTTGCTAACACGAACCCTAGCAAGAACCGTGCTTCGCAGAATCTACCACCGGATCGGGATCGCGACCCACTGAGAAGATCCGGCGAGAAACTCAGTGGGCTGTGTCTGTGGGCTATTTTACTCGTCGGGCCCTTCGTCGCAAGCGACGGTTTCGACGAGAACGATGACCGCACAGACGCTAAATGATTAATGAACCACCATTACTAAACTTTGAATCCTAATGTAATACTAACTTATCGAAATAAAACAATCGACACAAATTCGCCCCTAGCGTTTCCGTCAAACAGTCAAGCTATTATGGCTTGATACCACTACCTTAGTGGGCAGGTTTAATTGAAACTAAGCCAACACACATCATTCTACGTGATGGTATGTGGTAATAGCAATACCAGAAGTTGAACAGAAGTCGTAGTGGCCTAAAGGATAAGACGCCCGGTGCATATTTTTTTTTATTGCCTTTTTAGGCAGACGAGCATACGGCCCACCTGATGGTAAGTGGTTACCGTCGCTCATGGACGTCAGCAATGCCAGGGGCAGAGCCAAGCCGCTGCCTACCAAATGTAGCGATGCACTGGTGTTCGAATCCCGCAGGTGGGTACCAATTTTTCTAATGAAATACGTACTTAACAAATGATAACGATTAGCTTCCACGGTGAAGGATCGTGTAATAAGAATCAAACCCGCAAAATTATTATATATTGCCACCACCCTGTCTATTTCTGCCGTGAAGCAGTAATGCGTTTCGGTTTGAAGGGCGAGGCAGACGTTGTACTGTTAAAAGTGAGGCCTTACAACTCAAGATGGGTGGAACCATTTACATTGTAGATGTCTATGGGCACCGGTAACCAGTTAAGATCAGATGGGCCGTGATCTTGTCCACCTATTCAAGCAATAAAATAAAAAAAACGAAGAAATATGAATTAGGGCCCTAAAGTATCCCAAATATGGTTCTGAAGGTAGCATTTTTAAGGACATATTGGCACGTGCTTGGCTGTTCCAATTGCCACTGAGACGTGCCATTGTCGCCCGCTACACAATATAGCCCGAGCACAAGATTTGGCCTTAAAGCTCAACGCGAGCCTTTTTAACGGTCTACGCCAAAAAAGTCCTCCAAGAACAGCTTTCGCAACGAGCGAATACTGGTGGTGGAACTCAAATGGTCATCGTATTTCAGATCCTACAATTGCAGATGAACAGCGAAGAATACCACTACATATTCACGTCCTTTGTGAGTAGATTCGAAATTTGTTTTCAAATTAAAATACCGGCTTTTTGGGAGCTTTCTTTTTCTAATGATCGCTCACGGAAAGCAACGACAGTCACACAGATACTACTGCCTACCGTTAAGTACTCTCCACAAGCCTCGTTTGAAGAAGGACATGTCATAGCGCTCGGGAAACATCGTGGAGGGGAGCTCATTCCAAAGCCGGATGGTACGTGGCAAAAAGATCTCTGGAAAGGCACTGTGGGTGAACGCAGCGGCTTTAGTTTGTATGAACCCTGCTTCAGTGGTGGCGTAAAATGGAGTTAGAGTTAGAGATATCGTCTCGAATAATCACGGAATTCGCATTTGGTAAACCTCTTTGCGTTACGGCAATATAAAAATAATATATCATACTATAACCCTATGGCAAGAATGGTTAGGCAGTATAATGATTTGGCTAAATGTCACGGTAACCTTGATATCTTTGAACTTAGACTCAGGGGATTTGTCAAATGCGTGAGGGATATCCTATTTAACAATGGCTAGATATCAATATTTGTAATTTCAATTGTGTTTTCAATAGCCAAAGCTATGCACATTAATATGGTTTTGCCGAGTGCACATACTATTTAGATTGCAATCCAGATTAGATCTAGGTTCTACTTGTACGATTTAGCTGATATGCACTGTAATGATTGTAATTGGTTCTGTGCATCAATAAAAAAAAAACACTCCGCGTGGAATATACAGTACAGAATACATAGAGAACTGAAGTCCCTTCCTAGACCTAGGGGCTTCATTTGACTAGCATCCTTATAAGGATACCGTTTCTATCCCAGGACATGGAGCTCTTCGATCTCGAAGACTTCTATTACAACAGAGTGAACATGAGCGGATGGAGGCTGGTGGATCGGGACTCAGATAAAGTAAAGGACGCTCTACAGGTCATGGAAAAGTTTCATCCGATCGGAGCCTCAATACTAAGTGGAGGACACATCAGGGTAACCGATTAGTGATTCTTAAGTCGATGCTCACGAGTGCTCAAGAATGCTCACAGATGCTCATTTGTGTTTAATGTTGGCTCTACCTTAGGGACTTTCTTTTTACCGTAACTATATGTAACGGTTGTTTAAATTGCTTATTTGGATGAACGAGCTAACGGCCCACCTGATGATAATTGCTTACCGAAGACCATAGACATCAACAACGCCAACGATGTCCCTCATCTTGCGACATGAGCTCTAAGTCTCACTTCTATGGTAACACGAGTGCTCCCTCCCCTCAAGCCGGAGGGCGTTATTGCTTCGCTTCAGAAATTGGGAGGACGGTAGTACTTACCCTAGTGAATCACAATACGGTCTACAGTAATTACAAAGTATCTTTACTACTGTAGGCGAATGATACCCCGCTCCGCTTAGCTTACTGTGCAGTTATAGTAATGAGCAACATACCTTAGTCAGTCAGTGGTTAACGTCCAGCAACCCACCGTGGTCGCTGACGCGAATAAACATGTAATCATATGTAATGTTTTATTGACCGCTCCGATGAGGTTTCCGGAGGACAACGCACAACAGACAACCAAAAGACAACCAAAACACGCCTCCTCCTTTTCTCTCCAAAAACCTCACACTACTACTACTGCGCTGGCGCTATGTCTCCGAATTGGGTCTTGGCCTCCGATAATAAACGTCGCCATTCATCCCGACGCTGCGCAACACCTTGTCAGTCCGATACTTGGAGCTCACGTAAATTCCCTCTACAGCGTCAGTCCAGCGGTACTTGGGCCTCCCTACGGGATAGCGTCCCTCCGGTGCACTCGCGTACACCCGTTTCACAACCCGATCCTTGCTCCATATAAACTACATCTCCAGAATATTTGGCTCACCAAAAAGCCTCTCCACATCCTTGTTTTTCGGGACGTGCCAGAATCGTCATCTTTCTGAACTGGTTCTAGTATCTTTCTTAGTACCTTTGGCTCCGTCACGAGAAGTTTCATCTCTTCTTTCTGTGTAAGCATCATGGATTATCTTCGAAAAATTGGCACTTGCGTCGGGGTGAGAAAACCAACACAGTCGCATCGATACTGATCTACCAGACATCTTATCCATTAGGCCATGAGGTCTTCAAATATATCCTTAACCAAATATTCCAGGAGCCACTGCATTCATCCACAATGTTTCCCGAGCGCTATGACATGTCTTTGTTCAAACAAGGCTTAACGGTAGGCAGCGGCTTGGCTCTGCCCCTGGCTTACTGAAGTCCATGGACGACTTTAACTAGTCACCATCAGGTGGACCTTATGATCGTCTGCCTTTTATTTATTTATTTTTTATTGCTTAGGTGGGTGGATGAGCTCACAGCCCACCTGATGTTAAGTGGTTACCGGAGCCCATAAACTGCTGCCCCACCCTTCAAACCGAAACGCATTACTGCTTCACGGCAAAAGTAGGCAGGGTGGCGGTACCTACCCGCGCAGACTCAGAAGAGGTCCTACCATCAGTAACCAGTTCCCTACAAGGGCAATAAAACCCTGAGATCCTATCGTTTACACGTTCCAGACAGCACCAGCACTGCTATACGACGCCGTCCAGGTTCTAGCCTTGGCGATGTCTTCCACGGAGCTGGTGCAAACGAAGAACGTCTCCTGCGACAAGGACAGTCCCTGGCCGCACGGAAGGGGCCTTCTGGAGAACATCAACACGGTCAGTGAGGGATGACTTGTCCGTTATAACTATAATAGCTTTTTAATTCCTAAACATAGGGTTACAAGAGATCCCTAAGTTTGGTGTGCCTTTTGGCATAGGCCTCCTCCAATTCCTTCCAATGGGTCCTGTCCCTTGCTACTCTCAGCCAGAATGGTCCCCCTGTCTGTTTCAAGTCATCTTTCCATCTCCTGACTTAACGACCTCTTAGACTTATTGCAACCTAACTTTTTCCTCTAGAACTTAGAGCCTTCATGCCTTATCCCACTCCTCATCGGCACAGGATAGCTTTTTATCCATTCAGGCTTAAGTCATCTCTGCACTCACAACCTTTGCACTCGAATTTGGGCGCTTGCTCTCCCCTAAATAGAATCCTTTGAGACTACAATAATGTCCACGGTAGCGCGGTCTCCGTCAATGTTCATTCGGTGTTGTCTGATTGCACTGAACTAATTTTAAATGATGAAATAGATGTTTTTTTTATTGCTTAGATGGGTGGACGAGCTCAAAGCTCACCTGATGTTTAGTGGTTACTGAAGCCCATAGACATCTACAACGTAAATGCGTAACCAACCTTGAGATATAAATTCTAAGGTCTCAGTATAGTTATAACGGCTGCCCCACCCTTCAAACGCATTACTGCTTCACGGCAAAAGCAGGCAGGGTGGTGGTACCTACCTGTGCAGACTCACAAGGGTCCTGCCAACAGATTTTTATTACACGATGTTATCCCTTCACCGTGGAAGTCAATTGAGAATATTTAGTTAGGTGCGTATGTCATTAAAAAAATGGTACCCGCCTGCAGGATTCGAACACCGTTGCATTGCTACACATGAATGCACCGGACGTCTTATCCCTTAGACCACGACGACTATTACTCTTCAACCCGTATTCACCCAATGCTAAGTTTATGTTTCCTCAAATGCACTCCATTATTTTCGGTATATTGCCTTTCTCGACCCCTACCAGCTATTAAAGATATATTATGCTATAGTCGTCGTGGCCTAAAGGATAAGACGTCCAGTGCATTCGTGTGTAGCGATGCACCGGTGTTCGAATCCCGCAGGCGGGTGGCAATTTTTCTAATGAAATACGTACTTAACAGATGTTCCCGATTGATTTCCACGGTGAAGGAATAACATCGTGTAATAAAAATGAAACCTGCAAAATTATAATTTTCGTAATTAATTACTGGTGGTAGGACCTTGTGAGTCTGCGCGGGTAGGTACCACCACCCTGCCTATTTCAGTCGTGAAGCAGTAGTGCGTTGCGGTTTGAAAGGCGCAGCAGCCGTTGTAACTATACTGAGATCTTAGAACTCATATCTCAAGGTGGGCCCCCAGCATTTACGTTGTAGACGTCCATGGGCTGTGAGATCTCCATCCATATATGCAATAAATAAAAATAGAAAAATATGACCAGGACCTCGTTCCACCTCATTGATTGGTCTGCCTATGTTGTCAATAAGGAGTCTGGTACTTACGTATTAACGCCACCGCGGCAAAATTTTTATTAAAAAGCCGATAAAAAGCAATCTTTATGTTTTCATATAGTAGCCTATCTTTTGGTTTTCTTATTGTTTGCTGATTTTTGAGCTTAAGTTTGAATCCGCCTTATCTCCGACGCTGCGGGAAGAGCAGCCCTTTCACCCTTGCGTGCCGAAGCACGGTCACTGGTGCTCCGCTTCGCACTGTTTCCGTGCTCCGTCACAGCGGGCGAGGACTGATCTCTCTCCGCGCCTCCGGTTTTTTATATACACTCTAGGGGTAGGGCAGACAAGACCAGGTGGAAAGTGGGGTGCTCTGATTCGCTTTTCCATATTTTTCGAATATTTATGCAATTTCATTACCAAAACACGAGCAATTTTACTATTGCTAACCATAAATTTTTTGCCGCGGTGATACGAAGTACCAGGAGTCTTCATATTCTTGCTCAGGTTCAAGCCCACGGCCTGACGGGACCGATACAGCTCAAGGACGGTATCCGGACCAACTTTAGCCTCCAGCTCATGAGGTTATCCGGAGGGGAAACGGGAGGGACAGTGCTGGCTGGTGAATGGAGACCCGGCGAGGGTCTAGTGATCACTGATCCCGCGGCTTACAGACGGGACCCTCCTCCTAACGTCACGCTCACTGTGGTCACCGTTGAAGTGAGTATAGACAAACGCACAAACAGTAACTTTTAACCTATAATATACTAGCTGCACCCGCGGTTTCGTCCGCAATAAAATACAATTTCATGTTAAATTCATAGATAGACATACATAGACACTAAATAGCTGCACTAGCCGATTTACACACTAGATTAATATCGAGGGGTAATAATAACTGCCCCTGGCATTGCTGAAGCCCATGAGCGACGGTAACCACTCACCATCAGGTGAGTCGTATAGTAGTCTGCCTGCAAGGACAATAAAAAAAATAGCGTTTCACCCCTCGATATCTTCTTCAACCCGTGTCCAGCCAATGCTGAGTGTAGGACTCTTCGAAAGCACCCCATCCTCTTCGGTCTCTTGCCATTCACATTCAGTCCTTACCAGCCACATTGACCAGATCATCGGTTCACCTCGTTGGCTGTCTTCAAACGTTATGACGTCCAGTACAAATTCTCCATTCTGGTATTTTTGTGCCCCACCGATTGTCAGTGGGACGACTGATGTGGTCGCACCCCTCGATATGCTAATATATAAATGATTCTTATAAAGAGTCGGTATATAAATAGTCAGATCTAGTAAGATCTAGTAAGAGAAGCACTTGGTGATAGTCTGTACCACTCGGTCCATGCCACCCATGATCGAACACAGTGGAAGAACGTCACATGTGGTCACGATCCTCAGCAGCGAGGGAACGATATAGAAGAAGAAGAATATCGCTTTACAAAATTCCCAAAAACCGGTCTCGTTCCAGGAAAAACCGTACGTGATGGTTAAGGAAGGCTGGAACTTACAAGGGAACGCCCGCTTCGAAGGGTTCTGTATCGATCTCCTGGCGAGGGTGGCTGCCAGAGCTGGCTTTCACTACCGGCTTCGTCTGGTGCCGGACAATATGTACGGAGCTAGGGACCCGGAGACGGGCCAGTGGAACGGCATCGTGAGGGAACTGATGGACAGGGTGAGTAACCAGATGTAGGTCGGATCTGTGTCTGTTTGGTGTACGAGAAGAGCTCGGGATCAGTACAGAGCTGCAGAGGACTGTGTCTGTAGTAGTGTAGTATAGGACTAGAGGCTAGATGTAGGTCGGATCTGTATCTGTTTGTGTACGAGAAGAGCTCGGGATCAGTACAGAGCTGCAGAAGACTGTGTCTGTAGTAGTGTAGATTAGATATAAACATTATCAATTTACTTTCCAGAAAGCTGACATTGCCGTTGCGTCCATGACGATAAACTATGCGCGGGAGGCGGTCATAGATTTTACGAAGCCTTTCATGAACCTCGGGATCGGAATACTTTTCAAGGTGAGCATTCAGAGTAGCGTGGTTTAAAGGTAAAACCGAAGAAGCTTCAACATTTAAGAGTTTTCTTTAGGAGACTTGTCTATATCTGAAGTCGCAATGAAGATTTGAGTTGGCGAGGTGACTCGTTGAAGGTTGCGCTGGCCCTGGGATCACGATATCAGAACAAAACTGTAGCCTTTTTGGGCGTTTTCGAATGATTATCCAAGGGCTTCCATTAGCAGAGTCGCTCGGACGGCGCAGCAAAATGTCAAAATGCCAAGTTTTTAGGCGTTTGGGACTCTGCTCCCATACCTAAGATGAAGCTCTTAAATACCGGCTTCCACTGGTTTGGAACTAAGAAGAAATTGCTGTTCTCTACAATCCATGGCGAGCGCTCTGAGCATTCAGTTATGATCTATTTTCTACTTAACATCACACCGCCCACCACTGGATGAACAGAGTCCAACCATACTAGAACCCCTGCGTTCATCCACACTGTCCAAAGATCTTTTCTGCCACGAGCCGTCCGGCTTGGAATGAACTCTCTTCCGCATGTCTCTTGATCGCTATGATACTCTTTAAATTATGGTTGCGGTGAGCACACGGCATTGCTGACAGCCATGAGCGATGGTTGGGTTGGCTGTGAACTCGTTCAATTGCCAGTGAGAATAGAACCCTGAAATACTCGGCACATCAATGTGCAATAGTCTTTAGCAAAACTGGTGGTTGCTACTCCCGTTGTAGTAGGAGGAACACTTCTTCATTGTCATTATGGAAGGGGGCAACCGATCAGGATTGGCTTAAAGATGTAGACACTAGTTCAAAGGAAGGTATACATCAATACTTTTTAAAGTGAAACTTCTTTAGAATCGTTGTGACTTCAAACTCAATGAAACGAAAAAATAAGTCCATAGAGACACAAACACATAAACGTATAAGATTCCGCCGGCGTGAGAATGAGATAGAACACATTAGACGTTCCGCCTCTTTGTGCGGCTCTTCGTAGCATCCCCACTATCGTCTACTAAGCATTGTCCATATGTATGCTCCTATGTAGTGGGATAGTCAGTATATCTATGTCTTATTTATAAGTTTCACTTCTACCGTGTGTGACTTGCACACACACACACACACTTTTTCTCTTATGAAGAAGATCAACTCTGACGGCTCCCGCGAGCGCTACAACAGATCTTCCGATTTCCGTGTGCAGCTTCGCTTGTTGTCCAGGTCCCGACTTCGCAGCCCACAAGACTCTTTAGCTTCCTGAACCCCCTCGCCATCGAGATATGGCTGTACGTGCTGGCGGCTTACGTGCTGGTCTCCTTCACGCTCTTCGTTATGGCTAGGTTCTCGCCGTACGAGTGGTAAGTTCGGCTAATAACAGTGACAGTGGCTTTTTAAGATCGGTTAATAACAGTGACAGTGGCTTTTAAAACGTGCCCAGACAGTTGTTTTATACCGTATTACTGGTGGTAGGACATAGGACTGGTGGTACATAGGTAGGTACCACCGCCCTGCCTAACTTTATTGATGTCCATGAACCCTGGTAACCAGTTGACGTCAGCTGGTGCGTGAACTAGTTCACCTATCTATTTTTTATTTGTTGCTCTTATGGGCAGACGAGCATACGGCCCTGATAGTGAATGGTTACCGTCGCCCATGGACTTCGTCAATGCCACGGGCAGAGCCAAGCCGCTGTCTACTTTTAACTACTCTCCACAAGCCTCGTTTGAAGAAGGACATGTCATAGCGCTCGGGAAACACCGTGGAGGGGAGCTCATTCCAAAGCCGGATGGTGCGTGGCAAAAAAGATCTCTGGAAACGCACTGTGGATGAACGTAGTGGCAACGAGATGATGGACTCATCTCAAACAATCCCTCAGAGCTAACATCTAATCAATAACAGTAATATGTATAGCCTCGTCCTAGAATTCATTGGATTAGTCCAGTCAGTTTCCCCCGTGAACGTCAAAGTAAAAAACAATTGAATTTTGTGCTTTACGCCCTCGCGTTAAGGTCCACGACCACGCACGTGTGCGGTCACGAGACGAAACTCCTCACGAACCAGTTCAGCGTCTGCAACTCATTCTGGTTCATCACCGGCACGTTCCTGCGGCAGGGCTCCGGGCTTAACCCCAAGGTAACCGTGCGCTTAATTGGAGACTCGCTTGCAGTTGAATTCGACTTGTAGATGGCCAATCAGGTCCTGGCATCATCACCGCACTGGAAGTCACAGAATTTGGTGGTAACCTAAGGGGATATCCCAGCTAGGTGAGCTCACGTGCTCAACATGAGAGGACGTCTTACTGGTGGTAGGACCTCTTGTGAGTCCGCACGGGTAGGTACCACCGCCCCGCCTATTTCTGCCGTGAAGCAGTAATGCGTTTCGGTTTGAAGGGAGGGGCAGCCATTGTAACTATACTGAGACCTTAGAACTGATATCTCAATGTGGGTGGCGCATTTGCGTCGTAGATGTCTATGGGCTCCAGTAACCATTTAACACCAGGTGGGCTGTGAGCTCGTCCACACATCAAAGCAATAAAAAATAAAAAAAAACGTTGCTAACACTGGCCCTAGCAAGAGCAGTGCTTCGCTGAATCTACCACCGGATCGGAAACGCGACCCACTGAGAAGATCCAGCGAGAAACTTGGTGGGAAAATCAAGGATTAGCAACTGAATACAATGTACAATGTTTCATCCGGGAAACAGACAATTGCTAGCTCCGGGAGGTTTATTTCTATGTCAACACAAGCGAGATCGCGGGAAAGGGTTGAAAATGAATAAATTTAGGTTTTAGCCGTCTTTAAAAACAGAAACGGGAAGTTTATCAATTCGACTATTATTCGTGTGTTACATTGATACGTTATTCTAGACGAACCGACTTTGTATTCGAGGACTGGCGATTCTAATGTGCTCCCATTTCAATGTCATCAAGACCCGACCAGCTATCTCCGAGCTATCCTCATGTATGTGTAGCATGCAGGACTCGACGGTCGAAGATGGTAATCAGGCTCACCCACTAAGCGAATCCCGTGTACTCTCACTCGTCCCCGCAAATAGGTGTTGGGGACCATCCTGCCTATCTCTGTGACATTGCCTTTTGACTTCAAAAGTGGGATAGCTTTTGTAGAATGACAAATGAGACGGCCGACCCCCCACAAGATAGGTGCTGGGGACCGTCCTGTCTATTTTTGTGGCATTTCCTTTTGACTACAAAAGTGGGATAGCTGTTGAAGAACATAAAATGAGACGGCTGACCCCCAAAAGATAGGTGCTGGGGACCGTTCTGCCTATTTCTGCAATACTACCCTCTAACTTGAAAAGTGAGATAGCCGTTGTAGCAAATGAAAAAAAAAGAAACTGGGACCTTGTGTTTCAAGATGAAGGACTTTCGCTTTGCTATTCCCATGAACCCGTCCACTCAAGTACGCAATGTTCCAACGTGCATATTATAATTTTAAAAAAAATAATTACACCTATGCTTCAAGGATCCTTGAACTGACACAATTCCAGGCGACTTCTACGAGGATAGTCGGTGGAATATGGTGGTTCTTCACGTTAATAATTCTGTCGTCGTACACGGCGAATCTGGCCGCGTTCCTGACGGTCGACAAGACCGTCCTGCCGATCCAGAGCGCTGCCGACCTGGCCGCCCAGAGCACCATCCAGTACGGGACCCTAAACGGCGGCTCCACCATGAGCTTCTTCAGGGTAAGCCGGGGTGGTCTCCGAAAATGGGATGTTTGTATTGGTTATTAGAGTTGTAAAGCCGTAGATATCATCGTCCTATCTAATTCTGACGCGAAGCGGTAGTACTTTCCAGTTTGAAAAATGGGGCGAGGCAACTATAAATTAAGACTTAGAACTCGTGTTTCAAAGTCACTAAAGTTGTTGATGTCAACTGTCTATGTGAAGGGTGAGACATTACACAACACAAAATCCGACCTCATACCTCAAATAGCTCTTACCTCGTCGACAATAAATAAATAAATCAAACTTTAAGCAGTTGAATATTTTTTTAAGTTCCCTCTCCACGTTTTCTTCGTCCAGGATTCAAATATCGACATATACAAGAGGATGTGGCAACAGATGTCCACAGCATCCCCGCCCGCCCTGGTCTCCTCGTACGAGGAGGGCGTCAGGAAGGTCCTGACCGAGAACTACGCGTTCCTCATGGAGTCCACGATGCTGGACCACAGAGTACAGAGGGACTGTAATCTGACGCAGATCGGAGGCCTTTTAGATTCCAAGGTATGGTATTTAGCTGTGTCAGTTATATCCTTAGGTCAGTTCGCCAATGCCGCGTCTGGTCCGAGGAATCTGGCGAGAAATAACTGGGAGCCGTGATCTTTAGCAAATTTATCCAAAACGATGCGACTGTGCCGATATTCGAATCCAATTACCAAGTTTTCTAATGTAATATGTACTTAACAAATGTTCGCGATTGACTTCCACGGTGATAGAATGATATCGTGTAATAAAATCAAACCCGCAAAATTATGATATGCGTAATTACTGGTGGTATGGTCTCTTGTGAGTCCGCGCGGGTAGGTATCACCACCTTGTTTTAACATTAACGCGTTCCTGTTTGAAGGGTGGTGCAGCCGTTTTACTATAGAGCTATGATTTGAACTCTAGCATAGACTTCAAGTACGGTGGAGTGATGATCTATGGTGTTCGGCAAAAGCTGGATGAGGGAAGCCCAGGGTCGTACTCACTGGCGAGCAATTGGAGGGACCTGTGTCCAGTAATGGACTGCTATAAGCTGATGATGACCTTAAGTGCCAAGGTACTTAAACCGTGCAGACTTTCACCTCCCTATAAGATATTTATTGTCATAGGCCGATATATGTGTAAGATATCTTGGCCAGTGCGGTCTGATCATCGATACTGAAGACTTGAAGAGAACTGAAGACTCGTGGACTATAACCTCGAGAGCTTCGGGACGACCCCTACTTCGCCCGGCTTCTGACCCCGGACTAAGATCGGATGTCGTTGAAAGAGTTCTTGAGAAGTATTTTAGTAGATTGGGACCCTATTAACTTTTTGGGCCGTCAAGTCCCTTATACTCTTAAAACACTGGAAACTCATAGAAGGTTCAGGTCCCGAGAGGAGCTTCAAAATCGCTCTGTATTCCAGGGCTACGGAATAGCAACCTGGAAGGGCAGCCCGTGGCGCGACAAGATATCACTAGCGATCCTCGAGCTCCAAGAGAAGGGCGTCATCCAGATCCTGTACGACAAGTGGTGGAAGAACACGGGGGACGTCTGCAACCGTGACGGGAAGGACAGCAAGGCCAATCCGCTCGGTGTGCAGAACATCGGTGGGTTTGGTAGAGTAGCCCAGGCTGGTCCACTTTACTACTTTCACCACCCTGCCTATTTCTGCCGTGAAGCAGTAATGCGTTTCGGCTTGAAGGGTGGGGCAGCCGTTGTAACTATACTGAGACTTTAGAACATATCTCAAGGTGGGTGGCGCATTTACGTTGTGGATGTCTACGGGCTCCAGTAACCACTTAACACCGGGTGTTGTGAGCTCGTCCACCCATCTAAGCAATAAAAAAAGCTCATGTCCCTTGGCCCAGGAGTTGGAGGCGCTAACTGCTGCATCACCAGGTCATGTGTTTCATGTATTTCAGGGGGTGTCTTCGTTACTTTACTGTGTGGTCTGGCGCTTTCCATAGTGGTGGCCATACTGGAGTTCTGCTGGAACACCAGGAAGAACGCGTCCCAGGGGAGGCAGTCCCTCTGCAGCGAAATGGGACAGGTGAGTTCAGATCAGTGCAGCGTTTCCAGGTGATAGGACTGATCCTGCTGTAGAGCAATGCTCGGTTCCGGTCCTGATGGTAAGAGAAAGGTTCTGTTGCATTGCAATGTTCGAGACTCCAGTTCTGATGGTGGAACAAGGATTATTTCGGGCTACGTTTTTGAAGGTGGTCGTTCGTTGGCTTTAGAATGAGCCCCCCTCCACGGTGTTTCCCGAGCGCCATGAAATGTCCTTGCTCAAACGAGGCTTGTGGAGAGTACTCAACGGTAGGCAGCGGCTTGGCTCTGCCCCTGGTATCGCTGAAGTCCATGGGCGACGATAACCAATCACCATCAAGTGGGCCGTGTGCTCGTCTGCCTACAAGGGCAATACAAAAAAAAGTAGAGACCACTCCTATTTAGACTGGTTTGTAGAAAACTTTCCAAAGTTATGGATGAAGCTAATTAGTGCTCAATTAAAAATATTATTATTGTTGCACGAGCGTGCGTGGTCTTACTGGTGAGAAACCCGTTCGAATCCCGCCGGCGGGTACTGATTTTTCTAAACGAAAACGTAATTCACAAATGCTTACATTTGACGTCCACGGTGAAGGGATATAACATCGTGTAATAAAAATCAAGTCCTGGCATCATCATCGCACTGGAAGTCACTAATTTGGTGGCAGCCTAAGGGGATATTCCAGCTAGGTGAGCTCACGTGCTCAACATGGGAGGAGGTTTCACTAGTGGTAGAACCTCTTGTGAGTCCGCACTGGTAGGTGCCACCACCCCGCCCATTTCTGCCGTGAAGCAGTAATGCTAAAAAGGGTGGGGCAGGCGTTGTACTGTTAAAAGTGAGACTGTTAAATTGTAAATTGTACTGTTAAATATCTGAAGATGGGTGGCGGCGTTTACCAGTAACCACTTAATACCAGTTGGGCTGTGAGCTCGTCCAATGATTTATGCAGTAAAATAAAAATATAAGTTATGATGCAACTGGACCTCTGACGTTCCTTGTAACCGGAATTTGTTCCAGGAGCTGCGCACGGCGATGCGCGGACGCTCCTCCAGCCGGACCGTGCTGAGGCCGGGGTGCTCGCGATGCTCCCCCAACACGCACGTGCCCCCGGCGCCCTCCAGATACGAGGTAGGCGCTACTCAGCTACGATTGAGAAGCGAGGTCCACTCATACGTCACCCATACTACATCCTTTGTTTTTCCTTCCTGTGCCGATTTATTTTATTTTATTTATTCCATTCAATACAAAGTCAGACAAAAAACATTATCAGCTTATCTTATCTTATACCTTTAAACGAGTAATTCTTGTATATTATTAATATATATATATGTTGGTTCACGTCAGGGATGGCTGAGCGGTAGTTTCCGTCATCACTCGTATTTCGTTGAACTCAGTTTATAAAAAGTCAATAAAACCTTTTGAATAATAATTATCGAAACTCAACACACACAACTTCCACAATGACAGGATAAACCGACAGTTTCATTGCACATACCGACAGACCGACTGACTGACTGACTGCCAGAGACTCACTGACTGAGACTCACTAACTTTTTTTTTTTATGATTGAAAGTTTACTGGTGGCCCGAAGGCCTTTCCAGTTTCACCAGGACAGGTGGGCGAGCAAAGGCTCAGCCAAGAGGGGTGGGATTTGCTAACAACTGCCCGAGCGCCTCCGAAGGAGACCTAACAACTCAAGAGCAATTGTTTCGCGAATGAATCTACTACCGGATCGGAATCGCGACCCGCTGAGAAGATCCGGCGAGAAACTCAGCGGGCTGATGCATGGGTTAGGTTGCACGTCGACCTCTTTGTCGAGTTCGACGAGTACGGTTACCGGGGTCCCTAAGCCTGCCCCTAGTATTAGAGCTGAAGGCATCTAATGCAAAGGTTATTGGATCTGATGGATCCGTAAGGACGTGGCCACGACTCTGTCCACGTACCGCCATTTTATACTGTGGCGTTACGGAGTCTACCCTTCATTTTGTGATATTTATCAAAACAACATTTCCTCATTTAAAATAATAATCAAAACCACCGTCTTAATATTACTAAAAGTCGTTATCCACGACATATATATAATCTGAATCTCGGAAACGGCTCCAACGATTTTCATAAAATTTAGTATACAGCGGATTTCGGGGGCGATAAATCGATATAGCTACGATTTATTTTCAGAAAATGTTGTTTTATTCGTGTTTTCAATAATCAACTCTTCCCGACATCTATTGGCGAATAATAATACTATTTTCCTTAATTGAGCGCAACTAACCGCTTTAAAGACACAACAAGATGGCGTTATCAAAAAAAACCGGTCATCATCTAGTTAAATTTATTGAGTACTATTATTATGCTAAAAATAACATTATTTTGGAAAAAACGTATTCCCCAACTATCAGCAAATACGTCAGCATCCTGGATTTCGGACAGAAATTCGTTTAACAGCGCAATTGTCCCGGCCGTTGGACAGTTCTTAGCTCGACGGGTCCTCAGCCCCGCCAACGCCGCGAATAAGTGATGGTGGCGGCGCGGCGGCGACGCACTCCCGCCCGCGCACACTATTGCGGGACGAACAGTGTCATTTCCCGTAGTGCCAAGGGATTATTGACTCTATTCTGTAATAAAGAACAATAATGTACGAGTAGATGCAACTTTCGCCTGTGGTTTAGGGTATCCATCAGATGATGATAGCCTTGAGAGGCTTCGGTTTGAAGGGTGGGGCAGCCGTTGTGACTATACTGAGACCTTAGAACTATATGTCAAGGTGTGTGGCGCAGTTGCGTTGTAGATGTCTATGGGCTCCAGTAACCACTTAACACCAGGTGGGCTGTGAGCTCGTCCACACATCTAAGCAAAAAATAAATAAATTTCAGCTTCTGCTTTACGTGTAAGTGAGCTCACGGGGCTCAAACCGGGCTGTTGCTAACACTGGCCGCACTTGCGAATTTTTCTCTTCCATTCTCCTCTATCAGCCGTCATCTCAACACTCACTCGTCTCTCTCTCTCTCTCTCTCTCTCTCTCTCTCTCATATCGTCATTCACACACTCCATCCATGTCATCTTCGGTCGACCTCTTTCCCATCGGAGCGGAATTAGATTGCTGGTGTCATTCTAAACCACCACATATTGCTAAGCTAATAGTATTGAGAGCCCATTTCAGCGTAACCCTAACAAATAGGTGAGCTCTGACGACGTTGCTAACGCTCGCCCTAGCAATAGCCGTCCTTCACAGAATCTACCACCGGATCGGAAACGCGACCCGCTGAGAAGATCCGGCGAGAAACTCAGTGGGCTGTGTCTGAGGGTTAATTCGCTCGTCGAGCCCTTCGTCGCAAGCGACGGGTTCGACGAGGATGGTGATCGGTGCTTGAGGTACCTTAAAGCACCGTTGATGGATCGGGAGGATCCGTAATGACATGTTTAGGGCAATACGGCGCTATGGAATAAGACAGCTGATCTTCGAGGTCAATGGCCTTCGAGGCCTATTGTGACGCGATTACAGCAAAATACAAAGGTGGTACCGTCCAGTCCGATCAGGGAGATTCCAAGTGGCTTGAAGAGCGGGATGGTCATCATACTTAGCGGTAGCGAAGCAGATGACGTCCGTGGGGGAATTTGACCACTCGTCATTAGTGTATGCGTAGACTGCTGTGAGACGCCAGCTGTATTTTTTTTATTGCTTAGATGGGCAGACAAGCTCACAGCCCACCTGGTGTTAAGTGGTTACTGGAGCCCATAGACATCTAGAACGTGAATGCGCCACCCACCTTGAGATATAAGTTCTAAGGTCTCAATTATAGTTACAACGGCTGCCCCACCCTTCAAACCGAAACGCATTACTGCTTCACGGCAGAAATAGGCAGGGCGGTGGTACCTACCCGTGCGAACTTACAAGAAGTCCTACCACCAGTAATTACGCAAATTATAATTTTGCTAGTTTGATTTTTATTACATGATGTTATTCACCGTGGAAGTCAATCGTGAACATTTGTTAAGATACGTATTTTCATTATAAAAATTGGTACCCCCCTGCGGGATTCGAACACCGGTGCATCGCTACACACGAATGCACCGGACGTCTTATCCGTTAGGCCACGACGACTTTAAGTATGTATGATGTAAGCTGGATCCTCAACTAGTCGTAGGTAGGAGTAGCTAGCACCGCCTTCCGTCAATGGGTGTAGTGGCTAGCAGTGGCAGAAAAGAACGTTACAGATCAGAGCTGCAGTTTATTAATATTTGTTTGAAACGGCATGACCTAACGTCACCCGACCGTTGGCTTGCGGCTCACCCTGTGTGAAGCGGCTCCAGCGGTAGCAGTAGGCAGGGTGGTGGTGCCAATATAGCATTTGAAAGGCAAACGTGACTAAGCGACAATAACTGCTTTGTACATAAATGATAGGCAATAACCATATTCGATGCGCAAAAAAAATATATATTTCTAGGTCTATTAAAATCATTTCAATCCTACAGCTAGATTCGTTAAAATATATATTTATTCAGGTATTTCAACTTTAAATTAGTCTACTGTAAAGTTCACGCATTGTCGCTTAGTCACGTTTGCCTTTCAAGCGTCGATATGTTGAAGCTTAGTGGTTCACAATCAGGGTCGGATTTAGACTTAATGCCGCTCCTGGGCACCGGAAAAAAGACTGCCCCGATACTGGAATTTTACCTAAACTCATAGTTTATATATTTTATTTTTCAAAATTAAAATAACTAATTTATTGCAGAAACTTTATCATATTATGTTATAAATATTCCAAAAACATAAATAAATATTTGTTTTTTTTTCTAACAATTATAAATTTTGCACAAAGGGTGACTCATTATTATATTACATAAAAAAAACATTAAATTTCTTTAATTCCAGAAAATAGAAAAATCGATTATTATTTTTAATGTTCAAACAAATTAATTGATTAAATTAAATCATTTTGATTACCTATTAATTTTTACCAAAAGTGCCAACATTATAATTCACACAAATAATGGATGAATTGAATTTGTCAAATAATCAATTAAACAGAAAATTATTAATGAATTGAATTAATTAATTAAATTTATCAATCTTGATAAGACTAAAAAAAAATTTTTTTTACTTTCAAAATGTTGCCGCAATCTTTTTTAATTATTACCCCAAAATATTTTTGTGTAAGTTAATATTACCTTCGCTTTCGCTTCGCTTCTTTTTAGCATCTTCCATATTATAGCCCCCTTAATAATTTTGAAAAGAAAACAATAACTATAAATTTAACGGTTCCAAAGAAGTTTCACTTCAATATATACTTTTCACTCACAAAAGTTTCATTTTTACCCCCCAAAATTTCATTTTACCCCATTTGGGGTAATTTACCCCGGTTCCCCGACCGCTGCCCTAGTGTAAATCCACCACTGTTCACAACGAGTTGTCCTGTTTAGATCCAAGACGGAGGCAGTAGCTCGGTCGAGTTGAAGGAGCTTCGGTGGTCGTAGCACAAGTCGCGGCGGGGAGCCTCCTCGGCCCCCGCCACCCCCGCGCCCCGCCCGCCCCCACGCTGTACCCCCGCGCACCGTGAGTACCCTCTGACGTCATCACATTTGTTATTTTTTATTACTTAGATTGGTGGACGAGCTCACATCCCACCTGGTGTTAAGTGGTTAAGTGGTGGCGCGGGAATCGAACCCACGACCCTCGGCGTGACAGTCAGTGGCTCTAACTACTGCACCTTCGAGTCAGTTAATTCATAGTTTTTTTTTTTCAATAATTCCAAAAACGAAGTATCAAGTTTCGGAACATAAATATTATCGCTGTCCCTTTCAGATCCGACGGGCAGCTTGAGAAGGACAATGTCCTACGTACTCAAAGAGCCGAGAGAAACGAAAAAGCACGTTCAAATTGTTATATAGCCGTCTCTGTCTAAATAATTCGACTAGTCCTCTATTTAGCGTTAGATCCAGGAGCACGAGGTCCGGTAGCGAAAAGAAAAATCAACCAAAAATGACAGACGTCAAATTTGACAGCCGTCATTTAAAAAAGGGGCCTCGAGGCCTTCTTGGAAGTTTTTGGCAGGAACGTGAAAAGCGACGTTGTGTGTATTATTTTATTTTGTCTATTTAGTGTTTCTACAGGTTTAAATGTGTATAAAAGTAAGAGTGGTTTATTAACTGTTTAGTATCTGTGAAATTGTACAAATGTGGGAAAATGAAACAAAGACGTCAAAACGAAGACGTTAAAAAAGTCCAATGAAAAAGTCTCGATAGATAACCACCATTTTACTGAGATTATATTTCGTCTCTTATCATCTTATTACACTTAATTTCATGCAATATTTCATATTAATCAACTTGATTTCATTTCTCTTCGTATTATTTTTCATTAAAAATAGTACAGAAAATATGAAAGTAAGAAAATATGGAAGTACCTAGTAAGAGACGTTTTTCGCAAAATCTACCACCGGATCGGAAACGCGATCCACTGAGAAGATCCTGCGAGAAATTCAGTGGGCTGTGTCTGTGGGTTAATTTTCTCACCGAGCCCTTCGTCGCAAGCGACGGGCTTGACGAGAACGCTGAACGATGCTTGTGGTAACTAAAAGCACCGTTAGTGGATCGGGAGGATCCGAAATGACGTGCTTAGGGTGGCGTCGACTGTTTACTGTTTACCATTCGGTCCGCAGGATAAGGAATTAATATTGGGCAACGGCTTCCTCACCCCTATAAGGTTTCGCGGGAGGATTATGCGGTCTTAGAACACCAGGCTCGGAGGTCCATCCTCTCTTTTTGCTATCCATCACCCGCCTGGTGTTGCTACTGGAGCCCACGGACATAAACAACGTAAATTACGCCAGCCAGAAACAAGATTTCTAAGTGTCTGTTCTATAGTTACCCCACCCTTCAAACTGGTAAGGGTTACTGCTTGGCAGAAATAGGCAGGATAGTGGTTCCTACCCGTGCGGACTTGCGGCGTGCGCTCGGCTAGTTAAGAAAACATCGAAATATCTTCGATCATAGGTTGCTGATCAATCCTAAATGGATGCTTTGCAAATAAATGCTGTATTGGGCATGCCATAAGATACATTTTCCCCTTTTCGGATTCCAGAATTGTACTCTTTACATTCCATGCTAGTTCATATTGCACTTTACTCTCAGACCTTACACATTGACCTTTGTTCACCTCTGACATCGTATTGGCATTAGTACACTAATGATCATGTTAATAATAAAAGCTCTGTCCATATATGTATATTCTAGTTGGTTTTTTAAAAGCTATACTGCCGTTTCATTCATCTCACTGAAAATACTTAAATAAAAAAAAAAAACTGCCATTTCGTAAAATTGTTTACTCTGCATTATTTGAAAAGAAAAATGGCCGACTTAAGCCTTTGACTGCCGTGTAGGTCACCGGTGCCCTACGCGGCGCACTGAAGTAATTATGTTGATTTACCCTTTGTTAAACGATATGACAGTGTCATCACCACAGTCGCAGCTAATTAAATAGATAATTAATAATACATTATTAAGGATAACTTAGAAACAACCGGTCGGATCTTTACAAAATTAACATAAAGGGACCACACTAGATGCAATGGCTTCCAAATAACAAGAATCAAGGTTTATCACGAAATCAGTTTAATTAAAAAAAAATACAATTACGAATTTATTCCTTGCTTTATTATTTAAGTTTGAAGTAGTTTCTGAGCTATCGTTAATAATACATATTATATTTTAATTAACTTCGGCTACATTGATGGAGCTCCCGTTCTATTTTATAAAAGTCGGTAAACTTTATTTTTCTTAAAATTTCGTATTAAACAATTATTTGTATTAATCGCTATGTTCGTAAACTTTGTAGGCAAAAAGAAATTAAAAAAAAATCGGCGTTCCAAATTTTGTACAAAATGGCGCCTAAAATAATTTTGTTTGGCAAATTGTACTAATGCAACTACATTACATTGTCAACTGTCTGTTTATTAATAATATTATAGTTTATATACAGTCTAGTCACGCGCGTATATTTTATTAATAATAATATTAAAAATAATTAAGATTTTTTACGAACAAATAATAAGTGTAATAGTGATATTTAGATTGTACGTATTAAGTAAGATGTTGTTTTGACTTCGATTTTCTAGAGAGTGCCAAAAGTGAATTTTAAGGTTATGTGTATGTACATTTTGACAAAATAATTTTTAAATTAACAAGTTCGGTCGCTTATTGTGAGATTTGCCGGCAGCAATATCTTTAGTTTGTTTTGATTATATAAAAATGTTTTCATTTCCCACAATTTGCGATCGAACTAAGACTGAATAAATTGAGTTTTTATCAACGAGAAAAATCAAGTTGTTTAAATAGTACGAATTATAATATGTAATTTGGCATGGAACCATGTCCAGGTAACTTGGTTTGATATTTTTGTTCTATAATTTTGTGTCGACAAAGAGCGTAAGGGCGAATTTACATTACGAAATTAGTGGCATGAAATTAATTTCGTGACATTAGTTTTACCAATAGTTTCACGTGTAATTTAATATTTTCGTAATGCATGCATTAATTTCATACATGCAAATAAGTTTCGTGACCTGCGCGGTTTTTTGGTGAAATTAGTGTCATGCAACTAATTTCATAGTGTAAACGCGACGTGAAACTAATGTCGCGAAAGGGCCTGCGCTGAGCGGAGTATTGTTATGTCGGACGCGCTTCAAGCCTTGAAAATGGCAAACTAACGATGGAGTACAGAAAAAAAAGTTAGATCTTATTAATAAATATCAGCAATAAGGGTGTCTCTGGGACCCGAAACACATACAGTAAAAAAATAAAATTATCTTCACTCATTCGAAAACAATTTTTATAACTAACTTCATTGCACCTAAGTGCCTTCTTGTTAACCATCCTCGAATCTACCAACGTCTTTTTTTTTTCTTGATAGTCTTTTTTAAGTTTATATATAAGCATTTCTTTAGATACATTGAATATAGCAAAATATAGCTTTGATGCCGATGGTTTTTTTTTTTTTTTTCCTACCTATGCTGATAGCCTTGAGAGGCTATTTCAGCTTCACCCTAACGTTAGTAGGTGAGCTCGCGGGGCTCAACCGGAGAGTTGCTAACACTGACCCTAGCAAGAGCAGTGCTTCGCTGAATCTACCACCGGATCGGAAACGCGACCCACTGAGAAGATCCGGCGAGAAACTCAGTGGGCTGTGTCTATGGGTTAGTTCGCTCGTCGAGCCCTTCGTCGCAAGCGACGGGTTCGACGAGGACGGTGACCGGTGCTTGTGGTGCCTAAAAGCACCGTTAATGGATCAGGAGGATCCGTAATGACGTGCTTTGGGCGACGTCGACGGTTTACCATTCGGTCTACTGGGTCGGGTATGTAATTTGACCGATGGTGCCATGGTTACTGCGATACTGTGGATTTCGCGACACTAATTTTTTTACGAAATTACTTTCGCATATATCGACGCTACTTTCGTGAAACTGAGTTCAACATGCATAACACTAATTTCGTAATGTAAATTCCGCACATTATGGCTAAGTATTTGGTTTACGCGACATTTTTCAACTTTACAGGATAAAATTTGAGAAAAGTATCATGACAAAAAACTTCTTCGGCTATTTGAATGGGGAAACTTAATTGAAGTTCAAATAAAAACATCGAATTGTTGATGCTAATGTATCTATACTTAGTCTGGCCATAAATACTGTTACAAAGGAAAACAAAAAAAAAACTATGGCAAATAACATTTGTTACACTGTAAAGTGTGCTAGTTTAATACATAAATATTAAACAATTTAAATTATAAAAAGCTTATTCGAAGTGGTCTCCATTGGCTGTAATACAGTCCTTTAAACGTTGAGGCCAGTTATCAATAGAAGTACGCACTCTTTCCACGGGAAAATTTTTCACTGCCAATCGTACGAATTGTTTTAGGGACTCCAAATTATCATGGCGTTAAGAGCAAGCCGTACTCTCTAAAACTGACCATAAATCATAATCCAGCGGATTAAGATCGGGTCTTTAGCTCTGATGAAGTCCGAAACGTTCGTTTCCAACCAAGACTGCGTAGACCGAGCTTTGTGACCTGGCGCCGAGTCTTGCTGTGAGGACCATTCTTGATTATTGAACATGGTGTTGTTAAGGGGCTTCACTACCTTCTCAAGAATGGTATCTTGATACACTTGTGCCGATGTTTTGATGGTACCTTTTTCACAAAAGTATGGCTCAGTCACTCCTTCATAGCTAATACCCCACCAAACCATCACTGAAGTCGGGTAGTGCCCACGTTGCACTCTGTCGACTAATTGGGAAGCTTCCTTAGAGCTTTGAACATAAATACGGTCATTTTGTTTGTTAAAATGTTGCTCAATTGTAAAAATTTTCACATCCGTAAACAAAATTTTTCTATGACCTCCCTTTGCGTACCGCTTCAGTAGTTGTCTCGATTTTACCACCCTATTCTTTTTTTAATTATCAGTTAAAAAATTACCAGTACATCTTTTATAGGCTGCAAGTCCTAAGCCATCTTTTAAAATACGCAACATGGTTCTAGGTGCTATCTTCATCTCCCGAGATAAAATCTTTTGCTTTCGGACAGGATTTCCTCGAATTCTTTCCCTTACTGCTTTGACCACCTTTTTCGTACGAACACTACGTGGACGACCAGATCTTTTTCTGTCACAAACAGAGGAGGTCTCATTGCACCTATTAATAGCCCGGTACACAAACATTTTACTAATACCAAGCGTATGGAGAGTTTTCAAAATTGCATTTGGCTCCATACCTACTTTGTGTAATGCAATCACAGCGATTCGGTTCTCTTGTATCACCCTACTCCATTTTAATATCGCAAAATATTGTACAATGTATTGGCGCCAAAATGAGGAAACTCAATGAGCAATCATATAAAAATGACAGATTCCAAATTCAAATGTAATATTTTGTTTATTTTTAATTGTAACAGTATTTATGACCAGACTAAGTATATAAATGAATTATTGTTCGATAGTCTCGCTAAAACTCGAGAACGTTTGGCTAATTTTGGTCTTGAATTATTTGTCGAAGTCCAGAGAAGGTTTAAAAGTAAATAAATATGAAAATGCTCGGAATTAAATAAAAATAACAATTTTGTTTTTCCTTTTATGTGTCCCCCGTCGGACGGATTCCTTTAGTTTGTTTTAAGTTTATTTTATACAAAAGTTCAGGTCTTTTATTTATCGATTGAGGCACTACGAAGTCTGTCGGGTCAGCTAGTACTAAATAAAACGTAACTTTATTTGAATATACAATTTCGAAAAGGGCACATCTCTGAAAATGTAAAATGTTCAGGAAATGAAAAAAACTGGTTATTTTCTAAAGCAGTGTAAAATTTAAACTATTAATTTTTGAGATATATTTTAGTGTTAATTAGCAATTGAAAATTACTGGAAATATTATAAAATGGGTGTAGGTAAGCCTCAAAACTACATGTGTATGAAAAAACGTATTTGACAAAAAATATGCGAAATGTGCCCCTTTCGAAATTGCATATTCAATTACAAAGATAAATGTCGCGTGTTAAGCTAAATGTCGCTAAACCAAATAACCTTTCGCCCCTCAATGTCTCATCATTCAAAGTCGATTGCAACGGCTCCCAAACTTTCGACTCTTGATTTTTTTTTTTTTTTTTTTGTCTTTTGTTCAATAATGTTGATAATATGTAAAATTGTATTTTATTAAAAACTTATATTGACTGTTGTTTCATTCGAATCGTTACGCGTTGTTATGTTTGATTGATTGTTGTTAAACCTCCGAATTTGGAAGGAGAACTTCTCGGAGGATGTGCAATTTATTGGTGGTGGGACCTCTTGTGAGTCCACGCGGGTAGGTGCCACCACCCTGCCTATTTCTGCTGTGAAGCAGTAATGCGTTTCGGTTTGAAGGGCGGGGCAGCCGTTGTAACTATACCGAGATGGGTGGCGCATTTACCTTGTAGATGTCTATGGGCTCGTCCACCCATATAAGCAATAAAATAAACATTTAACTTTTAAATCGGTATCCGGCATTTAAAACTGCATTGAAGTTACACTGTTATGAAGGTACACCGTAATTTGTGCATATAGTATCGGTAACCTTCCTATATAACACGGTATTTTACAACACGATTCCACTATTACACGAAAATATAAAATCCTCAAAATCCACTTATATAACACGGTACTTCTACAACGCGATAACGAGATTTTTGTTTTAAATTATTTAGAACATTACATTATTCACTATGAACAGGCAATATATGGGAATAACTGAAATTTTACTGCCTATTTTTTATTTTTAATGAGAAAAAAAAACATACAAGTCAAGATGTTTCGTTCAGAAAAATTACTCTCACTTTTGTACTAGCTTCTAGTCCTATAAACCACGGTTTTGCACAACACGTGCCTTTGCAGGAACGTATCTACCGCGTTATAGGTGGGTTACCTTTGTGCTTAGTGCGAGTTTTTTAACGTTCGTTCTCGATAGCGTAATATTTAATATTGTATGCAGTTGGAACAGCGCCCCTAGCGGCAAACGTAGGTAAACATTCCAACTCAATACAAATTTGAGTTAACTTTTACGCTATCGAGAACGTTAAAAAATTCGCATTAAGCACACTGTATAATGTTTCTAAGACCATCGCAGTATTTTGTCTCTGTCTATCTAGCCTGTCATCGAAAGAGACATCTGCGTTCGTCTCCGATAGTACACCAATTTGTCGGGATATTTTCTTTTATGTGTGTTTGTATAAAAAGTATTATTTATAAATTTTTTCTTAATAAAAATGAGCGAATTTTGAGAAGCGTTGATTCATTGAACTAGTATAGAGTACATCAACTAAGGTTGGTCCAGCCGAAAATCGACCATAATCATTCAAACCTCAAGAATTAAATTCATTTATGATTTTCATAACAGTACAGCTAGAATCAAAAGGAGAAATACGTAGGTACTGAACTATGTCTGCCTATTTTAATGAAGATAAATAGTAAACGAACGCACGGCCGATCTAGTGTTAAGTGGTCACCGAAGCCCGTGGACAACAACAACGTGAATGCCGATACTCTCTTTGAGATATTATACTTAAGTATCGGTTTGATAGTATTAAAGGCTACCGCACCGGCTCGCAAGACCACTAAGACTTGCCACCAGCTGTGTTATTTCGATATTACAAATTTAATGGACGCTTCAGTACTATCTTTCCCTCCTGGCCATGGTGTCCAGGGCTCTGAAACTGCGATACTTTAAGATTTTAAAAAAATGTATGGAAAGTAGCGACATCTTGTAGCGGATGCCCCTAAACTTACATGTTTGTAAAGTTAAGACGTTTAATTATTGTGTAACTAAACACAGAAAATAAAATAATAAATCTTACAAGCCTTTATTTGTTCTAGACAAATTGATTAAATTTTATAAATTTAAGTGGTTTCTGAATATTTACAAAAAAAAATTAAAATCAAATATAGGATAAGAGGTAATATGTTACTGCCATCTACAGGAGCAATGAGAAAGTAATCGAAGCGAAGCCATCTAGTGGCGGACGCCCGTAAATATTTTTGCTGACTGCTTGAGTTGCTTATGTATAACTAGTATACGATTACGTGTATTATTGGTGTATCTGCATGTGAAGATAAAAGACTTTTTGGCGGGAATGCGAGGAGTGAAGATGTATGATTTTTTTTTAATTTTGTCTATACAGTGTTCCTTCAGGTTTAAATGTGTAGTAACGGTGGTTTATTAACCGTTTAATATCTGTGAAAGTGCACAAATGTGGGAAAATTAAACAAAGCCGCTGGACGTAATTTCTCGGTATCTTCCAAAAAGTCCACTAAAAAAATCTCAGTAAATGACCACCATTATACTGAGATTATATTTCATCCCATATCATATCATATCTCATTTCATTTAATTTCATCCCATTTAATCTCAAATTCATCACCTTCATTTCATTTCATTTCACTGCATTTTAGATTTTTCATAAAAATAAGAATATAAATTAAAATAAGACCTGACTTAAAGGTCTTAGGTACCAGGTCAAGTACTACGAGATGGCGCTGTAACGTGGCGTCTAGACCTCGTTAAAATACCATTTAAAAGTCAACAGATGGCGCTGTTATAAAAATTTTATTTAATACTATCGTGAAATCAATTTAACTAAGCCATCGACAGATGTCACTGAACATTTCTTCTGAATCGCGCTATCACTTTTCTCCCAGTACGGTTAAATGTCCCCGTAATAGTTTAGCTGTTCGTAGAATGTAGTCTAGACATAAGTTTTCAATATTATATCCCTCATATTTAATCTCTAGCATGTAAGTTAGTATTAGCGTCTTTTCTACAAAAAATATTGCTAAAAAGAAAACGATTTAAGTGTTTTTGGAAGCCCCCAACCCTTAATCGGGCCTTGGGGCTTAATTAGAATGGGATCGGAGGTTTTACAATGACCTCTTGTGAGTCCACACGAGTAGCCTATTTCTACCGTGAACCAGTAATGTGTTTCGGTTTGAGGGCCGGGGCAGCCGTTGTACTGTACTGAGAGACCTTAGAACTTATATCTCAATGTGGGTGGCCACATTTACGTTGTAGATGTCTATAGGCTTTAGTAACCATTTAACATCAGGTGGGCTGTGAGCTCGTCCACCAACTTATGCAATAAATAAATTCAAAGTTTATTGCGTCACCACCTGAATTTCTCGCCGGATCTTCTCAGTAGCTCACGTTTCCGATCCGGTGGTAGATTCTGCGAAGCGTTGCTCTTGCTAGGGCTAGTATTAGCAACGTCGTCAGGTTTGAGCCTCGTGAGCTCACCTACTAATTCGGTGAATCTAGAATAACTCCTCAAGGTTATTAAAAGAGGTAGGGAAAAAAATCACTTTGAGTACTATATGAATACTTACATACTTTTTTTTCCTACCTATGCTGATAGCCTTGAGAGGCTATTTCAGCTTTACCCTAGCGTGTAGGTGAGCTCTCGGGGTTCAAACCGAATCTACCACCGGCTCGGAAACGCGACCCACTGAGAAGATCCGGTCAGAAACTCAGTGGGCTGTTGTCTATTGGAAAATACATATCTTAAATTACTTTAATTAATATCTGTTCCTGTAGAACATCTGGTAACTCGATGTATCAATGCCGTATGCCAATTCAACCATCACATTACAATCAAATGATATCGCCATCTTGGTGGTTGAAAGAATTATTTACTATCCGTTGCTGTAAATGATTATTGCTGACGAAAGTTATTTGATAACCCGAATGCAGACACCATACAACGAAGGCAACACTGAGAAATGAGCAAAAACAGGTAGAGAATTTACTTTCGTAATTTCTTGGCCGTTTTTAGGATTTGTATACGACTGAATGGAATAAACATGTTCTGCATTTAGGTGCTTTTTTTCCCTACCTGTGCTGATAGCCTTAACTAGTAGGTGAATTCGGGAGCTCAAATCTGACGATATATATTTAGTGTGGCCATAAATACTGTTACAATTAAAAATAAACAAAATATTACATTTGAATTTGGAATCTGTAATTTTTATATGATTGCTCATTGAGTTTTCTCATTTTGGCGCCAATACATTGTACAATATTTTGCGATATTAAAATGGAGTGGAGTGATAAAGAGAACCGAATCGCTGTGATTGCAATACACAAAGTAGGTATGGAGCCAAATGCAATTTTTAAAACTCTCCATGCGCTTGGTATTAGTAAAATGTTTGTGTACCGGGCTGTTTGACAGAAAAAGATCTGGCCGTCCACGTACTTAGTGTTCATACGAAAAAGGTGGTCAAAGCAGTAAGGGAAAGAATTCGAGGAAATCCTGTCCGAAAGCAAAAGATTTTATCTCGGGAGATGAAGATAGCACCTAGAACCATGTTTTGTATTTTAAAAGATGGCTTAGGACTTGCAGCCTATAAAAGATGTACTGGTCATTTTTTAACTGATAATTTAAAAAAGAATAGGGTGGTAAAATCGAGACAACTACTGAAGCGGCACGCAAAGGGAGGTCATAGAAATTTTTTATTTACGGATGAGAAAATTCTTACAATTGAGCAACATTTTAACAAACAAAATGACCGTATTTATGCTCAAAGCTCTAAAGAAACTTCCCAATTAGTCGACAGAGTGCAACGTGGCCACTATCTGACTTCAGTGATGGTTTGGTGGGGTATTAGCTATGAAGGAGTGAGTGAGCCATACTTTTGTGAAAAAGGTATCAAAACATCAGCACAAGTGTATCAAGATACCATTCTTGAGAAGGTAGTGAAGCCCCTTAACAACACCATGTTCAATAATCAAGAATGGTCCTTCCAGTAAGACTCGGCGCCAGGTCATAAAGCTCGGTCTACGCAGTCTTGGTTGGAAACGAACGCTTCGGACTTCATCAGAGCTGAAGACTGGTCGTCGTCTAGTCCCGACTTAATCCGCTGGATTATGATTTATGGTCAGTTTTAGAGAGTACGGCTTGCTCTAAACGCCATAATAATTTGGAGTCCCTAAAACAATCCGTACGATTGGCAGTGAAAAATTTTCCCGTGGAAAGAATGCGTACTTCTATTGATCAACCTCAGGCCTCAACGTTTAAAGGACTGTATTGCAGCCACTTCGAATAAGCTTTTTATACTTTAAATTGTTTTATATTTATGTATTAAACTAACACACTGTAAAAGTAATAAATGTTATCTGCCATAGATTTTTTTTGTTTTCCTTTGTAACAGTATTTATGGCCAGACTATGTATATAAAAATGAATTGCTTTTCGTTAATCTCGCTAAACCCGAGAACGGCTGGACCGATTTGGCTAATTTTGGTCTTAAATTATTTGTGGAAGTCCAGAGAAGGTTTAAAAGGTAGATAAATATGAAAATGCTCGGAATTGAATAAAAATAACAATTTTGTTTTTCCTTTGATGTGCCTCGCGTCCGACGGATTCCTTTTGTTTGTTTTAAGTTTATTTTATACAAAAGTTTAGGTCTTTTATTTCTCGATTGAGGCACTACGAAGTCTGCCGGGTCAGCTAGTATTAGATAAAATCAAATGACGTAAAGGGCAATTTTAAAAAAAATTTAATACTTGTAAAGAATAACGTATTTATTTGGATAAGGATGAATATCATCTTTCTAGAAACACCTTCACAGATAATGCTTTATAATAATAATAATAATAATAATAAAGCCTTTATTTCCCGAAAATTTTACATTTTAAGCTAATAATTTTAAGTAGACTAAAAAAAAACTAAAAACAATATAACAAATTAAAACAAAATATAAAAATAAAATCTACACTTAAACTACAAAATGTCTCTTATCTCGGTGTGCCTTTCGGCAAAGGCCTCCTCCAACTCTTTCCACTGCTTTCTGTCTGCTGCTATTCTAACCCAAAGGGGTCCACAGGTAATTTTAAGTTCGTCCTCCCATCTTCTTGGTTTGCGACCTCGGCTCCTCGCTCCATCCCTTGGGTACCATACTGTCACCTGTTTGCTCCATTTTTCCTTTTTGCAGCGGAGCATATGCCCTGCCCATCTCCATTTCAATTGATCAATACGTGACAGGATGTCTGTTAGTTTCGTTTTGCGCTTGATGTCTACACTTCTAACTTTGTCCTTTAGTTTCAAGCCTAGCATGCTCCTTTCCATACCCCTCTGACATCTTGCTAGTTTGTCCCTATGATGTTTCGTCAAAGCCCAGGTTTCACAACCATATGTGATGCAGGGTAGGATACAGGTATCAAATTTCTTCTTCTTGATCTTAATGCCCAATTCCTGGCTTTTCATAATTTCTTTCAAGGCCCAATATTGTTTCCATCCGGTTGCAATTCTTTTGTCTATTTCTTTAGACATTTGGTCGTTGTGTGATATTATCTGTCCAAGATATACATATTCCTCTACATATTCGAGTTTCTGTCCATTTATGGTTATATTTATGGGTATTGAATTTGTCATCATTTTAGTTTTGCTCGAGTTAATTTCTAGACCCACTTCTCTACTTTTTTCTGCTAGGGTTTGTGCCATGAATTCCAATAGTAGCGGATCCTCTTCTAATAGAACTAGGTCGTCTGCAAATCTTAGATGGTTCAATCTCGATCCGTTAATATTTAGCCCCAGATGTTCCCATTCCAATTTTCTGAACATTTGTTCTAGCACTGCTGTAAACAGCTTTGGTGACAGTGGGTCACCTTGCCGGACGCCCCTTTCGATTGGAAAAACCTCTCCCATAGATTCCAATCTAATACTGGCTTTACTTTGGCTGTAGATCTTCTTGATGATGTCTATATAAATGTTTTGAATCCCCTGCTCTATCAAGCTTTGCCATACAAATTCATGTTTGAGGCTATCGAAAGCCTTGGAGTAATCTATAAAAGCTAGGTAAATAGTTTTGTTGTATTCATTGTATTTCTGTATAACCTGCTTAATTGTATGTATATGATCAATTGTACTAAAACCTTTCCTAAACCCTGCTTGTTCCACAGGTTGATTTTCATCGAGCCTCATTGATATTCTGTCTAAAATTACTTTAGCGAAGACTTTGTATACATTTGAGATGAGACATATGGTAATTTCCTATGTCATCTTTTGAACCTTTCTTATATAGGAGTATTATGTGTGATTCTGCCCACTGGCCTGGGATACTGCCCGTATATAGAATCTCATTAAAGACCTTTGTTAGTATTGGGCTTATTTCTTTGATTGTCCCTTTCATAAATTCGTTTATAACTTTATCTGGACCGGGAGCTTTTTCCATCTTTTGACTTTTTATAGCTTTTTCAACTTCGGATATTAATATTTCTGGTACGACTTCAGTATTTTATTTTATAGACTTTTCTATATACTCTCTATTGGGAACTTGTATGTTTTGCTGATTTGAATATAGTGAACGATAATATTTTGTTGCTATGTTTTGGATTGTACTACGGGAAGTAATAGTCTGATCTTTGTCTCTTAACTTTGGTATCCATTCTTTTCCCTTTTCTCTGAGTTCTTTGAGTGCTTTTCTAGTGCCTCCCGTTCTATTTATGTGATTCTCTAGGGTTTTTGTTCTTCTATTTTTCCTGTCTTTTCTCATATTTTCTCGAATCTGTTTGCTAAGGTTGGATATTTCTTTTTGATTTTCTTTCTTATCCCTTTTTGATAACAGATTCCTTCGGTCTTCAATTAGTTTTAAAGTTTTTTCACTTAGATAGAATTCTTTACCCTTCTTTTTTTCTATTATTGCTTGTTCTTTGAGTTTATTTTCCACTAATTTGTATTTCTCATTTAAGTCTATACCTGAAGTAATAACTTCCATCAGGTCTTCCGTAGTGTCGTTTGGCTCCCTGTTTTTACTATTTATTTGCAAGTACTTTGTTTGAATTGCTTTCGGCCTGGAATTTTTTATATCACTTTCACTGAGACAGCTGCGCACCATACGATGGTTAGTATTGAAGTTTAGGTTTTGTACTATTCCTGTGTCACTAAATAGCCTAACTTTGTTGGTTATTATGTAGTCAATTTCATTTTTAACATTTCCATCTGGAGATATCCAAGTCCATTTGTTTTTAGGGTTTTTTTGGAACATTGAATTGAGAAGTGTTAAATTTTTCTCAAGCAGAAATTCTACCAGTTTTTCTCCATTTTTGCTCCTTTTACCCTTTCCGTATTTCCCTATTATATGTTCTTCTCCGGCTTTTCGAACGCCCACTTGAGCATTGAAGTCTCCCATGATTACTATATTGTTATGGGAATATTTTTCCGTCTAAGGGGCTATTTTAGCTACACCCGGATGATAAGATGAGCTCACGGGTTCAACCTGAGAGAATTTGCTAACACTAGCCCTAGCAAGAGCACTGCTTCGCAGAATCTACTACCGGATCGGAATCGCGACCTACTGAGAAGATCCGACGAGAAACTCAGTGGGCAATTACCTTGTGTGTATATTGTGAGTCCGTACGGGTAGGTACCACCGCCCCGCTTATTTCTGCCATGAAGCAGTAATGCGTTTCGGTTTGAAGTGTGGGGCAGCTGTTGTAACTATACTTGAGACCTTAGAACTTATATCTCAAGGTGTGTGGCGCATTTACGTTGTAGATGTCTATGGGCTCCAGTAATCCCTTAACATCAGGTAAGCTGTGAGCTCGTCCACACATCTAAGCAATAAAAAATATATATATATCGTGTGAGATTAAAAACGCTTGTCTATCTACTTTTTTTTAGGGTCAGATAACTTCCATCGCCGGTCCGCTTGGCTCTACCCTCGATCAAGTCATCCGAAGCGCTCCTCAGATCATACGCCAGCCCCAATTTCGCGCACAGCTCTATAAATACAGTGGTAGGGTTGGTCCTGAACGAGCTCAATTCATCGCACTTATAGTCCCAAGGGAAGACGTGGTGGTAGTTGTGAAAGCCCTCGCCCAGGCTCAGCACAGACACCGAAAGGTTCTGTGAAGGGGCAATGTTCTTGTCGTAAGGCTTGTATCCCCACATATGGGCCACGCTGTTCACCAGAAAAATGGCGTTAAGGTTCATGACGTATCTGCACATGTTGACGTTCCACGCGACGCTGCAGGTCTCCCCCCAGAAGTACATAGGAATGATCGTCGGCAATAAAAACGACATTAGCGGAAGGAACCAATAGTAATGCCTGAAACAAAATGTGATTTACAGTGGTTTCATATCGTTTACTAGTCCTCTAGATAGTTGATGGTGACATAGGTGACATACATCCTGAAGGCATTAGCAGACCGTTATGACTGTCCGTACTTGAACCATTGTACCGCGGTTCACTTGCGGACTAAATAATAATAATAATAATAACAATATTACACTAACACTAAAATATAGAAAAATTACATACTTAATAGATATTGCAATACCTAATTCTGAAAATATAAGGAAAAAATACACTGAGAAAATACAAAAATATATACCACTAGCAGATGAAATACGACAAATTTAATGTGGCATCAACACACCGTTAAAATTATACCCATAATAATTTCATCAACCGGACTCATTCCAAAATCATTACACACATCGCTCTCAGAACTTGACCTTAATAAAAATATTCATACATCGCTTTACAAAAATCTGTAATAATCGACACCTGTACCATAGTGCGACGATTCCTTACATCCACTACTCAAACCCCTACAACACTACACAATGAACCAACTAACTTGACGTAAGCCCGTGCTAGGTTCACACTTACCAGCATTAGCTGAGAAAAAAAATATATCCACAACCCATAATAATAATAATAATGGTTGTTTCGAAGTAAGTATCAGTTGAATGGAATATTTGAAATGTATTCAACTGATAATTATTTTTAATAAATGTATCTTTTTTATTTGATCGGTTTTGTTAATTTTAAAAGTATGTTTCAATGATACTATGTACACATATGGACTTGTTGTTGTCTGAAATAAAATAAATCATTCATTCATAGCTATTGACATTACCAACATAAAAATAATAGCACGGAAAACCCTCTAAAAGTATCATGTAAAATTATAATTAGCCAGCTTTGCTATTTGGCACATGATACGCCTTCATCACCGAAATCATTCATGAACAAAATATACTATCCATTTATTTTAATATGACGAATAATCTTTTTATTAATACGCTTTTATTAGCTTCAGACGTATTTAAAATATGTTTGTAACGGAATCTTTGAACATGATTTTGACCCCCTTCAAAACGTAGGATTTACTCGCAAGGACAATGCCCAAAAGTGGGCCAACTTCATGACAAAACTATTTGTACTTGAAAAACTATGCCTTATTTTTTCATGTTGTTTAGTTTATGTATCAACATTTCTTTCACCCTGGCGTTGTTTTACAAAAAAATTAATTACTTATTTGATAACATCCCAAAACTGTGTGCCATAGTTTTTAAATTGGTCAATAGGCAAAGGGCAAATTAGCCCATACAGCCTTATAGTAAACCTATATGCTGACAAACGAAAGAGATGTCTGTGACTTGAACAACAAATTAAAAAAATAGCTAATGGTTATAATTCACAGACTTTTTAGTTTATTGTTGTTCAATTCAATATTTATGTATTGTAATAATAATTATTACTTAAAACCATGAATTATTTAATATTTTTAGATATTAATGATTCCATTAGTAAAAATCTCAATGGCCTATCATTACTCTATTCTTATTATATATGATCAGAGAGTTTTGGCAGCAACCCGAGTGAAGCGTCACTTGAAGTTTTATTTTAATGTTTTTTTAATAGTTTATTGTGATGTATAATATACAAATTGGGTGTTGTTTTGTGTATTAAACGTCAATAATCGTTGTTCACGATTCAATAAATTCAATTCAATCAATCCAATGCCTCAATAGGCATTGGAATAAAACTGTGGCTAACATAGCAGTGACTGTTTTTTTTTTTTCAAGACAAAAGGTCTGCGGAAATTCACGCTCACTCAATGTGCTATTTATCGAGTTGACGTCAAAACTCCCAAAAAGAAATAAAAAGAGATACATCGGCTTTTTATTGACATAAAAAATATATAACTACGACAGATTAGGCTGTATAGGCTACGCTCTTTGCCTGCTTGTTGGCGAATTTAAAAACAACAACAACAATATCGTTGCCGGCTTCCAGATTTCATTTCATTTTATTATTATTATGAGGATATAATAATAATAAAATGTACGTAAGGGCTTATTTCTAGCAACATTAACCACAATTAACTTATTTAATACTGTAAATAATGATGAGAGCAATTATTGATTTCGAAGAAAACAATTAACAACTTAATTTTAGCTGCAGAAAAAAACAGATTTCTCTTAAACCTGGGTGAGAATATCAAAATCGTTTTCTGAATATGAAACGATATTTCTTTGTCTATCAAATCAAGTTAAAACCATCATCACACGACAATTTTTAGGGGCCCAAACGCCCATAGAAAATGGGCATTGTCCTTTGGTATATTTAATAAGGACCGATGACAATACAATATAAAAAAAAAAATTGAATAAAAAAATTCTTGAAAAAATTAAAATTCAACTAAAAAATGAAAAATAAATAATAGTTAATAAAAACTAACAAAATACGCTTTTATAGAAAATCCCACTAAAAAGTAGAAAATAAATTTTAATAAATTTGAATTAAAAATAGTGTAAGAACAAAAATGATTTTATTGTAAAAAAGCGTGGGATGCTTTTCAGGATATTATCAAAATAATCATTCTACTCATATCTGTTCATAAAATATTTATAACTACTGATACCATGCACGCCACGCTTTTTTTAATAATATAACCATTTTTGCTTACACTATTTTTATTATTTATTTGATGGGCAAACAAGTGATTGTACCAATCTTAATTAATTCATAACTTCACATACGTGTCCTGGAATTTGAGGTAGGGATTTCCGTAAATATCGGACAAATCCAGCAGCTTCCCCCTTTTTTCTATTTCAGGGTGCTTCCTCACCATCAGCCATCCCATGTGGGAGTAAAAGAGCCCACGGGTCGCGTTGTGCGGATCAGCGTCGGAATCGCTGTATTTATGGTGTAGTCTATGGACCATGACCCAATACGCCACCGAATGTTGGTTGGACACCGACTGACACAGCATCAGGAATAGCTGCAGTGGTTTTGTTGCTTTATACGACTTGTGGGACCAGAGTCGGTGACTTCCTGCCGTCACTCCAATACCACTAATGCAGTAAGTAATGAATGCTGTAAAAGGACATGAGAAGTTTCTGATCAGCAAGTACACGGTCTACGTGCTAACGGGCTGTCGACAACGTAAATGCCTCCACTCCCCTTGAGATCTAAGCCTCAGTTTTATAGTGCAACGGTTATCCCAAGCGAAACACATTACTGCTTCACGGCAGAAATAGGTAGGAGGATCACATGACGCCCTGTCGCCAGTTAACGGCCACATTCTTCGATAGACCAAGCCATCAAGAAATACTGAAGGCGTCTATTGGATCTTTTAATCGCTTCTGGAAGATCATGAATCTAGCCGCATGTCCATACAGTGCCACTACCGATCCAGTTATCAGGAAATGCACACGTAACTCAGATACCTTGGACTCTAACAACTATTGATTTGCTAGCATCACTTGGAAAATAAATCTTTAGTGGCGTTGACCATTTCTACTGCTTTATCAAATAAAGGAGCACCCTACCCCCAACATAGCTCAGTCTGGTGGTGTCTGACCACAGACGCATTACTAAACGCAACATCAAAATTTTTAAGACCAAAACTGATACCTGAAATTACTGTGGCCCATTTAGCTGCGATCAGTCCAAGGTATAGGCCGTATATTCCGGCCATGTGGTAGTAAAGAAGCACTATTATATTCCTATACACCACTTTGAACTCCCTGGGCTCTGCTTGAGGGGCGATCAGCTTCTCCAATCGTGTCTCCTCTTCAGAGAAAACGTCATCGCGGTCTTCATTCGAGGGCGCCTGGAATCGTGACATCGCTTACAATCCACCGGATATTAAGTATTTATTAGAGACCCTAAGTGGACAATGTGAATGCTTATGAATGTATATATATGTATATGTCACGGCTGCCCCACCCTTCTAATTACAAATTATTGATGTTGGCAGCTACTGGCGCAAGTTGGTGGTTCCTGTTCTATCATTGAGCATCCTTGAACACCACTCAAATATGTGCCTTTGAAGAAGTGCCCTACAGATATTCCCGATGCGAATAAATCAGGACTTATGAAAGCATTTGTAGTCGTCGAGGCCTAAAAGATAAGACGTCCGGTGCATTCGTGTGTAGCGATGCACCGGTGTTCGAATCCCGCAGGCGGGTACCGATTTTTCCAATGAAATAGTACAGTTGTCGGTCCTTGACGCGCGTGCGAATTGTCAAGTTAATCTGACGTCTTGGAGTTGATGGAAATGATGTTGAATGATTCCATTACACACAAACGACCAAGCTAATAAAAGCGTGTCAATAAGGCGAATGCCCTTCAAACTATATCCACGCATCGAACTCACCATTGCACAACACGAAACAAGTGGTTTTAAAATTTTGTAATCACTTCTAAATTTATTATAAAACTCGATATTTACGTGTTATTGAATCGCTTGCTATTGGCTGAATGAATGCAATAAAAAAAATTCAATATTTAAATTCCACTTTTGTTTGTTGGAAGCATATTGTTGGAAGCACTAGCGGCGCCCGCGGCTGCACTTGTTTTCCACCAGATATTAAATGTGATGTCGCGACGTGACTGATCACAATACTCGCTCCGCCAACACTAGAAGTCAGTACAAAGCTCAGCCAAGGTCTTGTCCGTTCTGTGTTGGATTCTTTAGTCGCCTTACGCCATCCCTGGCCACAATGATTCTCTTTGGCACTATGGGCCAGACTGTCATCGGACTTGCGCAGTGGTGCGAAACTAGACCGACTTTCTGCAGCTTTAGCGAGCGACCAAAAAGAAAGAAAGAAGAAAGGAGGGATATCTCTTAAGTCGCTCTAGCCCATTCTCGCCAACTCTAGAAATTTGTTCCAACTTCGTCTTGGCTATAGCCCTTTTGTAGGACCTGGAGGCGGCGTTATATTTCCGCATTCCCTCTGAGACGTTCAGATTTCGACGTCTCCTGGCATCACTCCAGGCCGCGTATGCGGACCACTTGAGGTGTACAGCATCCCTACTGGCATTATTACTGGCTACTCCATCCCCGGGAACACCTCGTCTTTAAAACGGTCCGCACAAACGTCGGGATCACCAGAGGAAGAGCAGACCCGCCCCTATGGGTATGGTGGGCTGTGTCACTAGCTGGAAGAAGCCGTAGGCCAAGGCAAAATCGTAGGCAACCCGACCCGGGAGGTCAGTGGTTCTGGACCCCAACCGCTCTTGGTGGTAAGCGTTAAAGCCTACAAAAACTACCACCTCCGCAAATGGGCACTGCTTAAGCACGCGGTTAGTCCCCTCTTGCACGTGCTCAATCAGAGCTGAACCTGTGTCACTGCTGTGGGACCTGTACAGGCAGGCGTAGATTCGGGTACAACTCCCGTGATCTACGCACAGCCACAAGAGGGACATGTCCCGTTGTTCGAGACCCCGTAGACGGCGACAACAGGCTTTATGCAGGAAGTTGTGCTCCAATACGTAGCTGGGATATTCAAGATACGAGGTATCATCCGGAGCAGATATCTGCGACACCGTTAAAAAAAGCAGGGCAGGCTGCGCCGCCTCAAGATGGTGGTGTACGGCATCAAGGTTGCTATGTAGGCGCCTGACATTGCTGAAATCCACATCAAACGTGGAATGGGGAATCCACCTGTGAAACCCTTTTGGAAGGGCCCCCAGTCCACCCTGCGTACGATCACCGCGATCCACTCCGGTCTCCGACTCCGGCACGACGACCGCACGACAGGATTTTACACCGGTTGAAGGAACAGCTTCCCGGGGCGGAGTTTAGTAGTGACACCTGGGTTCAGATCCCCTACTGACCAGTGGGCGGCGGCGAACACCTTTTCACTGGGTCTCCCTCCTAATTCCTCTCCTCCCTCCCCCGTCAAACAGTCACGTTCCACGACACCACCCTGCCTATTTCTGCCGTGAAGCAGTGATGCGTTTCGGTTCGAAGGACAGGGCAGCCGTTGTAACTGTAATCTTAGAACTTATGTCTCAAAGTGGGTGGCGCATTTACGTTGTAGATGTCTATGGGCTCCAGTAACCACTTAATACCAGGTGGGCTGTGAGCTCGTCCACCCATATAAGCAATAAAAAATAAATAAAAAGAAACTATAATCCATTCTGTATAGAAAAAAAATTAATTGTGTATCTTTGTTAAGACGTCATAAATCTGTTTAGATAAATTTAATTTCCCTCTTATTTTAAGAGATTCAAATTTCTGTTCTACCTTGAGAACAATTCCATGATGTACTTTTTATAATAACTCCATTATTGTAATTAAGTGCCTAATTAATTTCCGTCTTAATCTAGGTTGCATTTATTAAGAAATTCATTCTTTTGCTGTACTGGACTTACCTTTTTTTAATAATCCTTTTTTATTACAGCTTCTTAACTCCATAATAAGAATCATATCTTTAAATATATATCTCTGTTTTTATAAAGATACTAGCTGACCCGGCAGGCTTCTTAGTGCCTCAATTGCTAAATAAAAGACCTAAACTTTTGTATAAAATAAACTTAAAACAAACAAAAGGAATCCGTCCGACGGGGGACACGTCAAAGGTAAAACAAAATTATTATTTTTATTTAATTCCGAGCATTTTCTCATTTAATTACCTTTTAAACCTTCTCTGGACTTCCACAAATAATTCAAGACCAAAATTAGCCAAATCGGTCCAGCCGTTCTCGAGTTTTAGCGAGACTAACCATAGACTAACGAACAGCAATTCATTTTTATATGAAAGTATAGTTTAAAATAGAGTTAACACTACCATACAGTGCTCATGTACTTATTATTTCATTTCTTCATATTGTTTTTTCTGACCCTGGCCCAAACCAATTATGTTCAATCAAAATATAAACATTAGAGTTTTATTGTAATTTTGTAATGGTAACACCTAAGTGCTAAGTTAGCTAATTTTGTTTGCTCAAGGCAAGGGTTGCCATGAGCAAAATCTTCCGTTCCTGCCTTTTAACTCCGTGAATGGCAAATTGTAATTTAATTAAAATCAGAATAAACGCGAATGTTCATTTTACAAACCTGTATTTATTTTACACAAATATTAATTAAACAATTTACTCCAATGTTGTAGGTAGGGGTTTTAATTAATCTAATTAATTTCTTATGAGTCTTGTGAATCCGCACGGGTGGCGGCATTTAGTTGTTAATGTCCATGGACTCCGGTAGCCAGGTGGACCGTGAACTTATCCACCCACCTCAACAATAAAATAATGCTTAAAACATTACAAACTTCACCAGCAAGAAAAATAATTTTATACATATTACCAACTTAATGTCACATAAAAGAATTTACTCGACAACCATAAATCATTGATGCAAGTTAACATAATATTGAATACAGTAATAAATTACGAAGTGAGGATATTGATACACTAAAACTCAACAGTCGGTTCGCTTTTTGTCTCGCGATTATTAAGTATAATAATATAACCTATGGTATAATATTATATAAGATCTGGTTCGTTTATTCTAAGTAATAGGCAGGTACCTATGTCTTTTTGGAAGGCATTGAAAATATTGACATTGCTGCCCATCACGTCTAGGGTTGCCACCTTTTTTTTTTGCAAATAAAGTACATCGGTTATTATAGTGTTACGCGCTGGGGTTCGGGATAAATAAAATTCTACCGAATTACAAGTTAACACTGTATTAGCACTTAGAACGCTTAAAACACTTCACAAACACTTTAAATTTCACAATTCGCATCTTCCGCTTCGCTTCAGGTGATTCGTTCGCTGTTTCGCTTCGAGTATTTCCGAGAATATTCCACACATCTCTAGTGTTGTGTTTCCGCTATCTGACAATAGATGGCGTTGTACTTCTCAAGCGTTCTAAGTGCTACTAGATTCTTCGATATTCGTTCGACTATTCGGCGATACATAGCGTTACTCTTACCGGCATAACAATATTCTAATGACCTCGAGGGGTCATACTAGATTCACCGGACGAGTAGGTGAGTTCACGGGGCTCTAGCCTGGCGAATTAGCTAACACTAGCCCTAACAAGAGCAGTGCTTCGCTGAATCTACCACCGGATCGGAATCGCGACCCGCTGAGAAGATCCGGTGAGAAACTCAGTGGGCCGTGTTTGAGGGTTAGTGTTGTGCCACTCGTATTTATGGTAGAAAAGTGAGGATAGTTTTGTTTATTGCCCGTGTAGGCAGACGAGCATATGGCCCACGGTGAGTGGTTACCGACGACCATGGACCTCAGCAATTCCAGGGGCAGAGCCAAACCGCTGCCTCCTATTAAATACTGTCCATAAACCTCGTTTGAAAGAAGGACATGTCATAGCGCTCGGGAAACACCGTTGAGGGGAGCTCATTCCAAAGCCGGATGGTAAGTGGCAAAATGATCTCTGGAAACGCACTGTGCATGAACGCAGTAACTCCAGGTAGTATGGACGATATGATGGTATAAAATGGCTTGCTTATGAATTCTCCTGAATACCGTCTTAAGCAATTGTTTACACGCATTGGACTTTTAATAGTTAACCAACAATTTTAAAATCAAGGAAGCGATTATCTTTAACCCATCGTAGTTAACTAAATATTTAGCAGTATTCCGCCGAAATATACCTACGCGTGCGCTGAACCAAAATTTAATTTCCCAAATAAAAGCACTCACAATATTAACATTCATAACGTGTTTTATTGAAAATAATTTACAGTGTATACATAAATTGGATTCTCATAATATTATAACACAATATGCGGTGTAATGGCGAACAAAAAATTTTGGATAATATTAAAAACCAAGAAATTGTACATAATTTTGTTTATTTGCATTATTTTCTCGCACAGACATCAACAACTCATCTTGAGATACGATTTCTAAGTCTCAATTCAAAATTACATGAAAGTTGACATTACTCTACGTATATACGCCTAGTTCTGCCGCGAAGCAGTAATGCGTCCAAGGATGGGGCGGATTTAGGATCTCGAAGTGAGTAGCAGCATTTACATTTTTAATGTGGGAGAAGCTCAAAGTAAAACAAACCCAGTTATTGGAAAAGCAACAAAATATATTCTTTCAGCACACGTTTTCGTTGTTCACTTTATAATGCCCGATCGCCATCTCGCCTTATATCCTCCGTCCCTTTCTGACTCATACATTGATCCCTTTCACTGTCAACTGTCACTTCCGTTTCTCACATTAATCTTATCACATTAAACTTCTTCTTCTTCGTCGCTTTCTTCATTTCTGAAGATCGTGTCCCTGAAACTTGACCGTTGCCTGTCTCGTGAGCTGTTTCCATCTCGTCCGGTCCTCAGCTGCTCGAATGGCGGTTGCGACTGGCAACCCAGTTAGAGCGGTTACTTGATCACACCAACGGCTAGGTAATCGGCCGCGGGGTCTCTTTCTTTCTACTTTGCCCGTCACAATCACTTTGTCCAAGTTATCTGACTGTCGGTTATCTGAAGTCTAATGTTTATCGGCTCCGATAACCACACGACAGCTGTTGAGTCGTGAACTCGTCCCCCGTGTAAGCAATAAAGAAGCAAGGGTTTACCTAAACTGGTTCTACTAAAGCAAGTACTACTAAAAACAGTGAACAGTTTCAGCAAAGATAATTCGATCTACCATTGTATTGTTACGCCAGTAACGTAGAGTTGTAGAGTAACGCCATCTATCGCCGAATAGTCGAACGAATATCGAAGGATCTAGTAGCAACTAGAACGCTCGATAAGTACATCGCCATCTATTGTCAGATAGCGGAAACTACTACTAGAGATGTGTGGAATATTCTCGATAATTCTAGGGGTGACGTGTCGACTATAAAAGCGTTGCAGGGATGGCATGCAGTCCGTCAGTAATCGGAACTATTTGAAGCGAAAGGATCACCTGAAGCAACGCGTAACAAGCGAATTGAGAGTTTTAAAGTGTTTGTGAAGTGTTTAAGTTTTCTAAGTGTTGAATACAGTTTTAAGTTGTACTTTGGTGACATTTTATTTATCCCGAACCCCAGCGCTTAACAGTATTTATTAAATTTAGTTCAAGGACGATAATCGCCTTTGGGATAAACGCTGATATATGAAACGGACGGCTTAAAACTATCGCCTATAGTGACGTTTTTCTTTTTCCCTATTTTGGTAGCTCTCTTCCGTAGTCTGGCAACGCCGACGGCCATTTTCCCTCCGAGCTTAGCGCTCTTGATTGGCGGCCTCTCAACGTTCTCTTTTGTCGACTGCACCTTATTTTTCTCTTTGCGCTTGTAATAAAACACCTCCCAGGCCAAAGTTATCATCGCTAGACCCAAACCAAACAGCGTTGCTATGAAGACACCACCTGGAAAAACCGTTTTTTTCTTATTTATTGCATAGATGCGTGGACGAGCTCACAGCCCACCTGGTGTTAAGTGGTTTCTGGAGTCCATAGGCATCTACACGTAAATGCGCCACACACCTTGAGATATAAGTTCTAAGGTCTCAAGTATAGTTACAACGGCTGCCCCGCCCTTCAAACCGAAACGCATTACTGCTTCACGGCAGAAATAGGCAGGGTGGTGGTACCTACCCGTGCGGACTCACAAGAGATCCTACTACCAGTAATTACGCAAATTATAATTTTGAGTGTTTGTTTTTTATTACACGATGTTATTCCTTCACCGTAGAAGTCAATCGTGAACATTTGTTGAGTACGTATTTCATTAGAAAAATTGGTACCCGCCTGCGGGATTCGAGCACCGGTGCATCGCTCAACACGTATGCACCGTACGTCTTATTCTTTAGGGCACGGCGACTTCAAACCGCGTGGTGCGTCACTGGACTCACCACGCGGTTTGAAGTCGACCTGGGAAATTTGCTAACACTAGCCCTAGCAAATGCAGTGCTTCGCAGAATTTACCACCGGATTGGAATCGCGATCCACTGAGAGTAACCGGCGAGAAAGTCAGTGTGCAGTAGGTGGCTACTCTACCGACCCTCATGTCAGGATGACGACAGCTCGTATGTTTGAAACTAGTACGAGTGATTTCTTCACGACAGAGACCCGTATGCTTAGTGTGAGTTGTTTAACGTTCTCGATAGCGTAAATGTTAGCTCAAATTTGTATGCAGTTGGAACAGCGCCCCTAGCGGCAAACGTACGCAAACGATCCAACTCTTAGTTTACTTTTACGCTATCGAGAACGTTAAATAACTCGCACGGGTTTGTACACAAAACTGCGAATCAGCGTGATGCGAATTCTTTTTTTTTTATAGCCCTTGTAGGCAGACGAGCATATAGCCCGCCTGATGGTGAGTGGTTACCGTCGCCCATGGAATTCAGCAATGCCAGGGGCAGAGCCAAGCCGCTGCTTACCGCTTAATACTCTCTACAAGCCTCGTTTGAAGAAGGACATGTCATAGCGCTCGGGAAACACCGTGGAGGGGAGCTCATTCCTAAGCCGGAAGCGCACTGTGAATGACCGCAGTGGCTCCAGGTAGTATGGATGAACTCTACTCCGGTGGCGGGCGGTGCGATAGTAAAAACGAGATGATGGAATCATCTCAAATAATTCCTCAGGGCCCTCCCCATGGAACATGCGGTACAAAATGCAGAGAGAAGCGAAGTCCCTTCGCAGATCCAGAGGACTAGTAGGCAGTGGCAGACTAGTAACAACTCAGCCCTATCGAAGACTCCCGACGTCCGAGGGGTCATAGTCGGGTCATGGTAGACGGGTGTACCTGTGCGAACAAAGCTCACCTAAGCTCTCCAGGGTGATGCCTTCAGATTCATCGGCATCAGAGCAGGACTGTCTTAGCGTTTCGTTCCAATATCTGGAAACCAATAGTACTCACTTAAATATGTTAATCTAAACCGCTTTCACCTTTCGCTTAAGCGTTAAAGAAGGGGAGATGGAGGCAGGAGAGTTAGGGAGATTACTTCGGCGAATACATAGGCTGCACTAAAAGTATCGGGAATGGAATATTTCCACTGTTCCTGTCATATTAAAATCTTTTTAATTGAAAACTCCTTGGTTTTAAAAATCGAATACCATTTATTTATTTAAAAAAAGATTCTCGGTCTTGTCACGAGGCTTTGTCAAACTTATTTAGTCGTTGAGAAAATGGAATTGACTCGAGAAAATTCAAGAGCGATGATTTATTATGACTTTCGAAGCGGTTTAACACAAAAACAGTGTGTTGACCGGATGATTTCTGCATTTGGTGATGAAGCCCCATCCAAAACCACAATTTATCGCTGGTTTGCTGAGTTTCAACGTGGACGTGTCAAGCTCAGTGATGATCCCCGTCAAGGTCGTCCAAAAACTGCAGTCACCCAAGAAAACGTTGATGCTGTGCGTAAGCTGATTGAGGAAGATCGACATGTGACATACCGCGAAATTCAGGCAACTTTAGACATTGGCATGAGTCAAATACAAATAATCTTGCATGAACAATTAGGTGTAAAAAAGTTGTTTTCCCGATGGATACCGCATTCGCTCTGTGAAGAGCAAAAAGCGGCTCGCGTTACTTGGTGCGTCAGAACTCTCGAAAGATTCCACGCAGGATCCTCAAATGCTGTATGCAACATTGTATCAGGTGACGAATCCTGGATATACGCGTACGAACCCGAAACAAAAAACCAGTCACGAGTTTGGGTGTTCGAAAATGAGTTAAAGCCAACAAAAATTGTTCGTTCACGGAGTGTTGCAAAAAAATGGTGGCCACGTTTGTCTCCAAAACCGGCCATGTTACGACTATTCCTCTTGAGGGACAAAGAACGGTTAATGCAGAATGGTATGCTAGCATTTGTTTGCCACAGGTCGTTTCTGAACTCCGTAAAGAGAACTGCAACCGCCGCATCATCCTCCATCACGACAATGCGAGTTCTCACACCGCGCACAGAACAAAAGAGTTTTTAGAGCAAGAAAACATAGAATTATTAGACCATCCGCCGTACAGCCCCGACCTAAGCCCTAATGATTTCTATACTTTCCCTAAAATAAAGAATAAATTGCTTGGACAGAGATTTTCATCACCTGAAGAAGCGGTGGACACCTACAAAACGGCCATTTTGGAGACCCCAACTTCCGAATGGAATGATTGCTTCAATGATTGGTTCTATCGTATGGAAAAATGTGTCAAATTTCGCGGAGAATACTTCGAAAAGCAATAAATATATTTTTAAATAGTAATGTTGTGTCACTTCGTTAATTCCCGAAATTTTCAGTGCCGCCCTCGTATCTATACTAATATTATAAAGCTGAAGAGTTTGTTTGTTTGAACGCGCTAATCTCAGGAACTAACAGGTCCGATTTGAAAAATTCTTTCAGTGTCAGATAGCCCATTTATCGAGGAAGGCTATAGGCTATATAACATCACGCTAAGACCAATACAAGCGGAGCACCAATAATAATGAATGTTTCAAAATCGGGGTTTTTGAACACTGAAACACTTCTCGCGGTCCCGCCAAAACGCTAAGACAGACACAGGGATATGGCGATCACAGTTGAGCGAAAAAGACAGGTAGTCATTTCCTTGGTGCCGTTCAGTCTATGACAGAGACAGAGAGAGGGGCGGGTCGCAGGCGAGCGAAAAGGACGGGTTATCGTTTCCTCGGCGACCTTCAGTCTATGACAGAGACAGAGAGAGGGGTGGATCGCAGGCGAGTGACAAGGACGGGTAATCACTTCCCCGATGACATTCCCGCACACGCAACTTACATGAACATCTCTGAGCGTCGATTCCGCGGGACGACACTTACTTGGAAGCCAGCTGTTCCAGAAATCGTTCCTTCTGTAACTCCAGCAGGGCTCTGGAGATGTCCTCCTGTAGCCTGGAGCCCTGCTGGACGGCTATGGCGTAAGGCTGCTCGGCGAACAACTCCCCGACTTCGGTCAGATTACAGTTCCTGGTCACCTCGTATCTTTTTCAAAACAGAACACTGGTGAGATTACCGGTGGTAGGACCTCTTCTGAGTCCGCACGGGTACCACCGCCCTGTCTATTTCTACCGTGAAGCAGTCATGCGTTTCGGGCTGAAGGGTAGCTCAGCCGTTGTAATTATATTTGAGACCTTAGAACTTATATCTCAAGGTGGGTGGCGCATTTACGTCGTAGATGTCTATGGGTTCCAGTAACCACTTCACACCAGGTGGGCTGTGAGCTCGTCCACCCAGCTAAGCAATAAAAAAAACACACACACCGCCTGCACGCACGAAAAAGTGTCACGTTCCGCCTGAGCGTGCAAGCGAGAGCGCGGAACAAGTGATAGAGAGCCACGATCGGCCCAAGAGTTGGCTTGTGACACACATATCTCTTTTCTCGCGTGACGTCAGAGCTAGCAGTCCGAATAGTTCCGCTACTGACGTTATCACGTAAAACTATCGTCCGTGTTTCACCGTGAAAGTTAATAGTGAACATTTGCTAATACGTATTTCATAAAAAAATTGGTACCTACTTGCCCCATACCCGATCCTGTGGACCGAATGGTAAACAGTCGACGTGGTCCTAAGCACGTCCTAAGCACGTCATTACGAACAGTAGAATAGGCGGTCTTATCGTTAAAAGTAATTTCTTTCTTACCACCGTTTAATTAAGAGAAAGTAATTTTATTATTCGACGCTTGAAAGGCAAACGTGACTAAGCGACAATGCGTGAACTTTACAGTAGACTAATTTAAAGTTGAAATTAATTTTAAATATACCTGAGAAATACCTGGAAAAAATTATATTTTAACGAATCTAGCTGTAGGATTGAAGTGATTTTAATAGACCTAGAAATATATTTTTTTTGCGCATCGAATATGGTCATTGCCTATCATTTATGTACAAAGCGGTTATTGTCGCTTAGTCACGTTTGCCTTTCAAGCGTCGATATCATTAGTTAATTAAGGGATAGAGAATGATTTTCTTACTTTATCTCCGCTGAATCGTGGATGAAAGCGAAGTCGGCGTCTGTGTGGTCGTTGACTTGCTTGAAGCCAGTTTCCGCGTCTGCCACTGGACCTAGAGGTTAGGACGGATGCGAATATCAACGATTTTGGGCGGACCACACTAAAAGTCGCGCGGGCGGAACGCATGGCAGTAGAATGAAGGTTTCTATCAAACAACTTTAAAAAAAAAATGCTTAGATGGGTGAACAAGCTCACAGCCCACCTGGTGTTAAGTGGTTACTGGAGCCCATAGACATCTACAACGTAAATGCGCCACCCACTTTGAGATATAAGTTCTCAAGTATAGTTACAACGGCTGCCCCGCCCTTCAAACCGAAACGCATTACTGCTTCACGACACAAATAGGCAGTGTGGTGGTACCTACCCGTGCAGACTCACAAGAGGTCCTACCACCAGTGTCAACTCAATCTATTTCGTTGCGAAATTCCGTTAAAATCGCTTTGCACGTTTCGGTGGGACAACTCAACAGACTTCCATAGTTTATATCGTTTTTAATAACATTATAGCTTTTTGAAGTTACATGCTTTTTTTGGGAATGTTTTTTATTTAAGTGACCACTTAACACCAGATCGACCGATCTACTCATCCACAATATTAATATATATTTTTTTTTATTTAGTATGAGAAATTTGAATTTTAACGTTAGCACTAAATGGTAGAACGAATTCAAAAAGAGCTTCCCACATTTATGTAATCCTGGTACTTTTTAAGATAATTAGACGCGTCGCTTCGTTCTAATTGGCCGAGCAGACGGCTCACCTGATCGTAAGTCAGCGAACTTTGGGCCAGAGACGCGCACGCTTCTGATGGTAAGTGATACTTTTACCTCAAAATACCAGTTTGAGACGTGAGATCGAATATTCTAGTAGACTCACCACGGCTGTTAGTAAGAATTTGTAGGATGAATTCAAAGAGAGCTTCCCACATTTATGCGATCCTGGTACTTGTTAAGATATTTAGACGCGTCGCTTCGTTCTAATTGGACGAGTAAATGGCCTACTTGATCGTAAGTCAGCGAAATTTGAGCTAGAGACGCGCACCCTTTTGATGGTAAGTGATACTCTTACCTCAAAGTTAATACCGGTTTCAGACGTGAGGTCGAATATTCTATTAGACTCAGAGCTGTTAGTAAAAATTTGTAGAACGAATTCAAAGAGAGCTTCCCACATTTATGCGAATCTGGTACTTTTTAAGATATTTAGACGCGTCGCTTCGTTATAATTGGACGAGCAGACGCCTCACCTGATCGTAAGTCAGCGAACGTTGGACCAGAGGCACACCCCTCTGATCATAAGTGATACTCTTACATCAAAATACCGGTTTTTTTTATTGCCCTTGTAGGCAGACGAGCATACGGCCCACCTGATGGTGAGTGGTTACCGTCGCCCATGGGCTTCAGCAATGCCAGGGGCAGAGCCAAGCCGCTGCCTACCGCTTAATACTCCTCACAAGCCCCTTTTGATGAAGGATATGTCATAGCGCTCGGGAAACACCCTGGAGGGGAGCTCATACCATAGCCGGATGGTACGCGCCAAAAATACCTCTGGAAACGCACTGTCGATGAACGTAGCGGTTCCAGATAATATGGATGAACTCTGGTTCGATGGCGGGAGCTGCGATGATAAAAAGGAGATGAAGGGATTATCTCGAACAATTCCTCAGAGCATTGAGGTTTGAGACGTGAGGTCAAATATTTTAGTAGACTCAGGGCTGTTAGTGTAAACATTTGTAGAATGAATTCAAAGAGAGCTTCCTACATTTATGCGATCTTGGTACTTTTTAAGAAATTTAGACGGGTCGCTTCGTTCTAATTGGACGAGCAAACGGCTCACCTGATCGTAAGTCAGCGAAATTTGTGCCAGAGACGCACACGCTTCTGATGGTAATTGATACCCTTACCTCAAAATACCGGTTCGAGACGTGAGGTCGAATATTCTAGTACTCACAGCTGTTAGTAAAAATTTGTAGGACGAATTCAAAGAGAGCTTCCCACATTTATGCGATCCTGGTACTTTTTAAGATATTTAGACGCGTCGCTTCGTTCTAATTGGACGAGCAGACGGCTCACCTGATCGTAAGTCAGCGAAATTTGTGCCAGAGACACGCACCCTTCTGATGGTAAGGGATACTCTGACCTCAAAGTAAATACCGGCTTGAGACGTGAGGTAAAATTTTCTAGTAGACTTACGACAGTATATCAAGACAGCATACGAATTTTACTTGTAATCTTTTACGGAATATACAGGATTTTACGATAGTTGACACTGTCAATGTGTTGTCAATGTCAATGATATCCAGCCTTTTTATTTAGGAAATAAATTCGCTTTGTATCCTTATATAATAACATAAGTCTTTCGGTCCACTTGCATGATGTCTAAATATATCGCTCTCTTTCGTTTTGACTGTATATCATATCTTACCTCTCACTCATGAAACGAAAAGTGTCTACCCTAAAAAAATACTCAAAATTCTACTGCACTTCTCGATTACCGAATCCCCGCCACAGAAGTTTCACTTCTATCCCTTTCGATTCATTTATTTGAAACGCCAAATCATAGCAAACATACCGGTGGTGGGGGAAATTCGCAACAAGGGTTGGCACCACCGCCCCTATTACAGGGAGGCAGTTATTGCCTTGGATCACATTATGTGACGCAGCTGAGGCTTAAACCCAGGTTCTCAAGGAATCTGGCATTTTCTTTAAGTAACCTCTTAACATCTAATGAGAAGCATGCTTCTCGACTGGGGCAATCAAAATAGTATTCTGTGATAAAGAACTTTACTGGTGGTAGGACCTCTTGTAAATCCGCGCGGGTAGGTACCACCGCCCTGCCTATTTCTGCCGTGAAGCAGTAATGCGTTTCGGTTTGAAAGGCGGGGAAGCCGTTGTAACTACACCGAGACCTTAGAACTGATATCTCAAAGTGGGTGGCGCATTTACGTCCTAGATGTCTATGGGCTTCAGTAACCACTTAACACCAGGTGGGCTGTGAGTTCGTCCACCCATCTAAGCAATAAAATAAATAAAAAATCAATAAAGAAACCTGAAGCGTTAATGGCCAGAAGGATATGTCCATACTGCTCCCGGATGGGGTAGTCCCACACCCGATACTGGGCTTGATCCGATGTGGCGTTGAGGGTTATCTCCTTCCATACCCTGGAAAGAGCACGTGTGACTATATGGCTTCTTAGGCCAGGATCGCTTGGAGCCTGGCCTAGAAAGTGCTCTGGTATCGGAAGGTTTTTTACTGGTGGTAGGACCTCTTGTGAGTCCGCACGGGTAGGTACCACCACCCTGCCTGTTTCTGCCGTGAAGCAGTAATGCGTTTCGGTTTGAAGGGTGGGACAGCCGTTGAAATGAACAAACTCAACAAATCTCTGTAAAATGATAAACGATGAAACAAGTTGAGAATGATTATTTTTTAATAAAAACACAAAATTAAGAAAACAGAAAGAAATGGGTAATATGAAGACAAACGTCAAAAGTGAAGTATATAAAAACTACATTAGTTATCAAAATAGCAAAGAGGTTCACAACAGCCGTTGTAACTATACTGAGACCTTAGAACTTACATTCCAAGGTGTGTGGCGCATTTACGTTGTAGATGTCTATGGGCTCCAGTAACCACTTAACACCAGATGGGCTGTGAGCTCGTCCACACATCTAAGCCAAAGGTGCAATGGGGAAGTGCATCTCAAGGATGGAATATGAAAACCACTACTCCCTTTTACGCACTAAAGACAATTTTTCTCTGATACTAGCTGGTTCTAGGATAAACTTCTAAACTAAGCTGAGCGGTATTGTCTTCAAACGAGGTCTGAGAAAGGTTCTGGTGAAGCTGGAAAGCACTATTGAAAACCACTCCATCTTGTCGGAAACCACTCTTAGATGCATCGTCCAATCAAAAGTAATAAAGGTGGCGTTTTTTTTTTTGCCTTCTTAAACGCCTTTAAGGGTCTGGTCTTACCCAACACGTGCATCGAACTTAGCCGTCGAGACTTCGCTAAAACCGGCCCTCGCAAGAGCAGTGCTTCGCTGAAGCTACCACCGGATCGAAATCGCGACCTACTGAGGGTATCTTTTGAGGCAGAAAATAAATCTGAAAACCCTATGATTACTTCTTTTTATAGCTACTAATAGTCCCCTCGTAGTCGAAATTAGACTATAATAAATTTAAATTATTAGTTTGAACATTATTATGGTTCTATTGTTAAAGACTATTATACTTCTATAATCACAGATTTCGCCAAGACTACACTATAGACAAATATTAATAAAGACAATATTAATAATATTATTATATTCTCAATTTGACTACAGACTTTAAGTATGCATGCGTGTGTGTGTCAAACACATTGTAGTGTATGTAATATTTTTTTTATTGATTTAATGTATCTTTTATGCATTAATTTTAAAAAATATTAGCATTGTGCACTCCTTCTCTATATTCTCTATAAGTGTGTGAAATCTCATACTCCTCCGTCAGCGCAATTTTCATAAAAAGGGGTACAAAGTTTTTGCTTCACGTATTTAATATATAACTATAGATATATAAATTTACAGTGGTTTTTACGGATGTTCCGTTATAACTACTGAACCATGCGTCCGATTGACTTGAAACTTGGTATCCATGTAGAAAATGCATGTACTTAATTGATAGGCTAATATTTATATGAGTGTTGGACTCCCTACACCAGTTGCGGGGGCGTTAATGAAAATCTTTGTGGGGGTGAGAAATAATAATGTTAATTTTAAATGCCCAGCGAAGCGGACGGGTATGTACAGTTAGTTAACATATAAACTTAGAAAGGTAGTGGAAATACGAGAACCAAATAACACGTCAGTTAAAATGCATACCTGTATAGTGTATCTTCGGCGAACTTCATATTGATGAAGTATTGATGCGTGCTAGAACCTTCGACGACTGTATAATTGATGCGGGATTGACGCGCCAACTGTTCCAATGATGACACCGGAGTCTGGTCGGGAAATTTTCAAAATCAATTCCTTGACATTCAGCAGACAGATTTACTGGTGGCCCGCACGGGTAGGTACCACCACCCTGCCTATTTCTGCCGTGAAGCAGTAATGCGTTTCGGTTTGGAGGGCAGCCGTTGTAACAACTATACTGAGACCTTAGAACTCACATTTCAAGGCGGGTGGCAGCATTTAACGTTGTAGATTTCGTTTTAGATTGTAACGACTTAACACCAGGTGAGCCGTGAGCTTGTGCATCCATCTAAGCAATTATATGGCCATATTATAGATGCGACCATCGCGGATCGAATGAAAACTATCATGTTCTTCGAACCACTCTAGCGCAACCTAACATACTTATATGGTACCATATCAAATCTCATGTGCTGTTCTGATGCATCAGCTATTAGACTATGTAAGTTTCATCACAATCCGTCACGAAGCTTTGCGTGAAAGGGCTACAAACATATTACAATATTTCCGAACTTTCACGTTTACAACATTAGTAGGTTAGAGGGATTGTCAGCGCTAAAAACTTAAAAGATATGGTCTATTTTGATATGATTAGCGTAATGGAATTTTTTACATTTGGGCTTCAGAAACTGTTTATTGTTTTTGGAGGGAAGTGTTGGAGTGATCGTTTGAGTTTCCTAGAAAAAAGACGCAGATTTTTTAGACAAGTTTTTATTCTAACAGCGATACACTTTTTTTTTGCTTCAGTGGTCATTGACGCAAGAAGAAAAAGGGGCGAGTCACTGAAGTATACTTTAAAGGCATAGACCTATATAGTAGGGACACGACATATTGTTCTATACGTACAATTGCTTATATAAATAGCACCCATTTTGAAGGCACACACATAAACATATATCTATCTCGTTCTTACTCAGCACTTTAACTCGCAAGAAAACAATATAACAGTATTTCAGTGCGTACATAAAATGAAACATGAATATACGTAAATGTCTCCGTCTCCATCTAATGAGGCCGAAAATCCGCCATGTTTTGCGCGCCAAATGTCATTGTCACGTCAGTTCGGCCGTCTGTTTTGGGTTGTACATTATTTATTGACTTTCATATCGATTTAATATGATTGCTTATATAAAATTTCTAATTTTATCATGCTTAAAACGTACATAAATAATAATTAAAACATATTTTATAGGATCTCAAGAAGGTCGATGCCCCAAAACTATTATCTATATATATTTAAATTCATTATGGAGCCCTCATCCGAAACATGGATTATACACTTAATAAATATATTTGAATCCGAAATATCGGATACCATTTTTCGGTCGGAATCTATTCATCATGACACTAATCATAAATACCTCTTTAAAATATTATGTCATCAAAACATATTTAGACATTCTGTTTAGATATTTCGGGAAAAAGGCTATCGACAAAATCTCTTCGGAACTATTTAAATAAAATAGTTTTATTCCGCAGTGAGTAAAACACTATTGTAAATTCGTTAAATATTTATTAGTTAAGTGATTTTAGAGAGGAAGTCACAAGGAATAACTTTGTAATTTCATTAACGAATAAATGTTCTGTAGGTGTTTTTTGTTATCAGGCGGTCCCTTGATAAGTTTAAAATTTGAATCACTCTCACTTGAGAGTCACTTGAGATTCAAATGGTGCGGTGCACCTTCCTTGAGGTGCACTGCGGTAGTCTGTTACGGACTTTAGGTCAGCAAAACAATTAAAATAGATTGTAATAGTCTAAGAAAACCCCGTACTCAAAATACGATAACATTCAGCATGCTAGAAATGGGCTGATGGCACTGTACTATGCCATATCTTTATGTTTTGCGGCAAACGACAACTTTATAAAATCAGTGTAGCAAATTTTAAAAATCGTCATATCGTTTACTTGGAAAATTTGAAGCACGAACTCGTCTTAGATTTCACATAATATCTAAATCACATCATCTTTGCACATAACAATATACTTAATTCCTATTAAAGTATAAATTCTACAAATACATTCATACTCAACAATATTTAAAATAAAATAAGCCAAGAACGTTTATCGATAAAACCTACTAACATTAAAATCTTCTGGGCAGCACTAAAGCCGCCATGTTTTGTGGCCAGATGACGTCACAGTGGCACGAATTTTTTGTTGACGTTTCATTTCCATAGGTTTCCTACTTCAGTGTTTAAAGGTCTATGGGGCCATATGGGGCAAGCACACGAATGACATTGACACATATTAGGCGAGTGACAGCTGTCAGTTGGTATTAATATAAAGATGTTATAAAGAGGAAAGATTTGTTTGTTTGTATTGAATAGGCTCCGAAACTATTGAACCGATTTGAAAAATCCTTTCACTGTTTGGAAGCTACACTACTCTCGAGTAACATAGGCTATAATCTTTTTTGAAAAAAATTAGGAATCTTTACTAAAACTCCAATAATGTAACCCAAGGTGTAAAAAAATTACCTAAAATATTCTTCACATCGCGTGCCCTGCGAAAACTATTGATGACAGAATAAAATGATGTACTACGACTTTGTAGAACGCATTATTAATTACAAAAAGTGTCGCGACAGCATATGTCTAACAATTGTAGTTATGCCTCAATAAGTGGTCTTTTATTTAAAAAAATAAAACAACGTCAAATATCGTTGAAATTTTTGTTAAAGACCCGAGCGGAGCCGGAGTGGGCCGCTAGTTATTAATATAAAGATGCGTTTAGGAATTATACAATTCTACTAGGAAGTTCCCACAACTGAGAGCCAAGATGACAAACCTGCATCCTCTCGACCGTGAGGAAAGCAGCAAGGTTCGCCGTGAATGTGGCCAGCATCAGCACCACGAATAACCAGTAGGCAGCCACGAGGGTCCTGCCTGAGAGGGCTTTCGGAGCTTCTCCGCCGCCTTGAGGAGTGAATGAGGTCAGGGCGAACCAAAAGCTCTCTTTCAGCGTAAAATCTCTGAAAAATCAGGTAATTCAAGACTATTTTGTGTCGTCGTGGCCTAAAGGATAAGACATCCGGTGCATTCATATGTAGCGATGCACCGGTGTTCGAATCCCGCAGGCGGGTACTAATATTTCTAATGAAATACGTACTCAACAAATGTTCACGATTGACTTCCGCGGTGAAGGAATACCATCGTGTAATAAAAATGAAACCCGCAAAATTATAATTTGCGTAATCACTGGTGGTAGAACCTCTTGGGAGTCCGCACGGGTAGGTACCACCACCTTGCCTATTTCCGCCGTGAAGCAGTAATGCGTTTCGGTCTGAAGGGTAGCTCAGCCGTTGTAACTATACTGAGAACTTATATCTCAAGGTGGGTGGCGCATTTACGTTGCAGATGTCTATGGGCTCCAGTAACCACTTAACACCAGGTGGGCTGTGAGCTCGTTCATCTATCTAAGGAAGTAAAAAAAGTGGTGTACATAGAAGATAAAAAGAAGGCTTTATTTCCTTGAGTACTTCGGAGATAAGGCCAGGAAATATGAAGACAATGAATGGCAAAGGCGGGGTGGTGGTACCTACCCCTGCGGACTCACAAGACGTACTACCACCAGTAATTACGCAAATTATAATTTTGCAGGTTTGATTTTTATTACACGATGTTATTCCTTCACCGTGGAAGTCGATCGTGAATATACGTTAAGTACGTCTTTCATTAGAACAATTGGTACCCGCCTGCGGGATTCGAACACCGGACGTCTTATCCTTTAGGCCACGACTACTTAAAATGCCTAATGAATGAATGATAATACATAACGTAATGCCTATAAGCTATACGCACCTGCAAGGATATGGGTAGGCCCCTGGATTGTTCTTCGCCGAGTAAGGGGAATACTTCTCCAGCAGCCAAATCATGAAGCCGGTTAGAACGAGAGCCGCCACGATGCTGAGCCAAACCTCAGTGCGGAGTACCGTCATGAACTTGAAGAGGGACGTCTTCCGTATTGGCTTCCTAATCGCTGATGGAAATAATGTTCACGTTTAGCTGGGTCATCAAGGGCCTTCGTCATGCAGTCAACAGCACAAGTGAGGCATGACCACGGCATGACCCAAACGCGCGCGCAATGACAGTTGGAAGTTTTTTTTTTAAGCGATTTTATGACCCGATAACTAAGACCTTTAGGTTGTGTCTTATTTTAATTTATATTCTTATTTTTATGAAAAATGATAAAAGGGAGTGAAATGAAATGAAATTAAGATGATTAATTTGAGACATTAATCAACTGGGATGAAATTAAATGAAATGAGATGATATGGGATGAAATATAATCTCAGTAAAATGGTGGTCATTTACTGAGATTTTTTCAGTGGACTTTTTGGAGGATCCCGAGAAGTTACGTCCAGCGGCTTTGATTCATTTTCCCACATTTGTGCACTTCCACAGATATGAAACAGCTGTTAATAAACCACCGTTATTACACATTTAAACCAAAAGAAACACTAAATAGACAAAATAAAACAAATCACACAACTTCACTCCTCGCGTTCCCGCCAAAAAGTCAATATCTCTATTTAAAAAAATGAATTGCTGTTCGTTAGTCTCGCTAAGACTCGAGAACGGCTGGACTGATTTGGCTAATTTTGGTCTCGAATTATTCGTGGAAGTCCAGGTAAGGTTTAAAAGGTGAGAAACTATAAAAAAGCTCGGAATTATATAAAAACAAACAATTTTGTTTTTCCTTTGATGTGTCCCCTTGATGTGTATTTTATTTATCGATTGAGACACTACGAAGTCTGCCGGGTCGGCTAGTAGGTTATAATTTTTGTGAGAAACATTAAATTAGCGCGCGAATCTTGTCGACTGACGTCTAGTGACAGCTGCGCGTTCGGGAATCCCGATCGCGTCCGAAGACACCCGAATGAGATGTACCAGTGTTGCACGCTACAAACCTATCAATATTCCTGTCTGTTCGAAGTATGGCGCCACGAAATCTATGACTTCCTCCCTCTCAGCCGTCATGGTCAACGCAGCGACGGCTATGTCGGTCTCCTAAAAGATATTGCAGAGCTGTTGAGACTTGTCTTTACTGGTAGGACGTCATGTGAGTCCGCGCGGGTAGGTACTACCGCTCTTTCTAGTTCTGCCGTGAAGCAGTATTGCGTTCGGTTTGAAGGGCGGGGCAGCCGTTGTAACTGTACTGAGACCTTCGAACTTATATCTCAAGGTGGGTGGTTGCATTTACGTTGTATATGTCCACGGACTCCGGTAACCACTTAACACCATATAGACGATAAGATCGTCTAGACATCTGACAAAAAAAATACATATTTTTCATAAATCAAGTATTGAAAAATGTTTTCGCAGCGCCTAAATTAATTAAGACCTCCAACTTACCCCCGTAGTGAGGTCACCGACGACACCGTCCCAGGAGCCATTAGGTAGCCTCCTTCCGAATCCCCCGCTCCTCGGTGAAACGATCTCGTAGTCAAAGTTCATGGCCTAAGAAATGCGTTTCGGTTTTAAATTTACAACGTAATATGAATCTTTAATCACGTCCTTACGGATCCATCAGATCCAATAACCGTTGCATTAAACGCCTTTAGCTCTAACACTAGGACTAGGGACCCCGGTAACCGTACTCATAATACATTTAATACATAACCTAAACATCAATATATATTTTTTATTGCTTCGATGGGTGGACGAGCTCACAGCCCACCCAGTGTTAAGTGGTCACTGGAGCCCATAGACATCTACAACGCAAATGCGCCACCCACCTTGAGATATAAGTTCTAAGGACTCAGTATAGCTATAACGGCTGCCCCACCCTTCAAACCGAAACGCATTACTGCTTCACGGCAGAAACAGGCAGGGCAATTTTTTTTTTTTTTTTTTTTTTTTTTATTTTTAATATGAAAATTTTTTTGTCGCCACAATAGTGAACCATGAATATAAGTAGAGGAAAGATTACATTTTTTGTTTGTTACTGTCAGGACCAGATTTGTATAAAAGAAAATTTAATAAGATCGTTAATAAATTACAGTTCCCGAAGCCAAGCGAGGGCGGATCGCCATTATAATAATATTTTGTTATTATTTTATTCTTTGGTATATTATTATGTTATTTTCTATTCTACTTAACGGTAACTTTAGCTCAGAGCGGGCAACACCGGACGGAGTTGCATCTGTCATGGCGGACGAACGTCAAATCATTACAACTTCTCTTAATCACAAATTAAGATTGCAATCCTTTATGGTTTAAGCCAATTAACTGTCGATTTAATTAAAACGATGTCAACTCGACACTAGAGTCTAAATATTTCAACGTTTCCTAAAGTAAAACGCCCACTAAGGACTCATGTACCAATCATATGCCACATATATTAAATAAATTAGAACCGATTTGCTCTGTGATGTGTAATTAGTCGGGCTATAAATACTGTTACAATTAAAAATAAACAAAATATTACATTTGAATTTGGAATCTGTCATTTTTATATGATTGCTCATGATAGAATATACACATAATATATTGCTCATTGAGTTTTCTCATTTTGGCGCCAATACATTGTACAATATTTTGCGATATTAAAATGGAGTGGGGTGATAAAGAGAACCGATTCGCTGTGATTGCATTACACAAAGTATGTATGGAGCCAAATGCAATTTTTAAAACTCTCCATACGCTTGGAGTTGGAGCTTAGTAAAATGTTTGTGTACCGGGCTATTAATAGGTGCAATGAGACCTCCTCTGTTTGTGACAGAAAAAAATCTGGCCGTCCGCGTAGTGTTCGTACGAAAAAGGTGGTCAAAGCAGTAAGGGAAAGAATTCGAAGAAATCCTGTCCGAAAGCAAATGATTTTATCTCGGGAGATGAAGATAGCACCTAGAACCAAGTCGCGTATTTCAAAAGATGACTTAGGACTTGCAGCCTATAAGAGACGTACTGGTCATTTCTTAACTGATAATTTAAAAGAGAATAGGGTGGTAAAATCGAAACAACTATTGAAGCGGTACGCAAAGGGAGATTATATTATAATGTTTTTGTTTACGGATTAGAAAATTTTTACAATTGAGCAACATTTTAACAAACAAAATGACCGTATTTATGCTCAAGCTCTAAGGAAGCTTCATAATTAGTCGACAGAGTGCAACGTGGGCACTATCCGACTTCAGTGATGGTTTGGTGGGGTATTAGCCATGAAGGCTGAGCCATATTTTTGTGAAAAAGGTATCAAAACATCGACACAAGTGTATCAAGATACCATTCTTGAGAAGGTAGTGAAGCCCCTTAACAACACCATGTTCAATAATCAAGAATGGTCCTTCCAGCAAGACTCGGCGCCAGGTCATAAAGCTCGGTCTACGTAGTCTTGGTTGGAAACGAACGTTTCGGACTTCATCAGAGCTGAAGACTGGCCGTCGTCTAGTCCCGATCTTAATCCGCTGGGTTATGATTTATAGTCAGTTTTAGAGAGTACGGCTTGCTCTAAACGCCATGACAATTTGGAGTCCCTAAAACAATCCGTACGATTGGCAGTGAAAATTTTTCCCATGGAAAGAGTGCGTGCTTCTATTGATAACTGGCCTCAACGTTTAAGGGACTGTATTGCAGCCAATGAAGACCACTTCGAATAAGCTTTTTATACTTTAAATTGTTTTATATTTATGTATTAAACTAACACACTGTAAAAGTAATAAATGTTATTTGCAATAGAAATTTTTGTTTTTTCCTTTTTCTCAGTATTTATGGCAAGACTAGGTATTTTTTTTATTGCTTAGATGGGTGGACAAGCTCACAGCCTGGTGTTAAATGATTACTGGAGCCCATAGACATCTACAACGTAAATGCGCCACCCACTTTGAGATATAAGTTCTAAGGACTCAGTATAGCTACAACGGCTGCCCCGCCCTTCAAACTGAAACGCATTACTGCTTCACGGCAGAAACAGGCAGGGCGGTGGTACCTACCCGTGCGGACTCACAAGAGGGCCACCACCAGTATATCAGAGGCGAGTAATAACGTACCTCTGATAATTTCTGTATTAGATCCACGCAGTATCCCTCGTAGATCGGTTGGCCGTCTTCATTGTACAGCGGGTCCCCGGTCTCAGGGTCGAGCTTCGGCAGGGTCCACGGTACGGCCTGTGAATAGTAATAACTGGAGATAAGTCACACCCGGTCCCCTGGGTACAACACTACGATCCCCTTTGCTATGAGAACCGAAGTTACACACATTTCGTCTCTTCGCATTAAAAGTGTACAATTTTCAAAAATATTTGAAATTGAGTTAATATGCGGAATCATTTGGTATCTATCACCAGTATTCTTCTCATAAACACTGTCAAAAGAGCGTAGTTTAGTTTTTTTTTTTTTTGTTTTGTTTAGTTTACCTATATTTTGACTAATATTAACAAAATTAATACATAATTTTATCTTACTTTAAAAGACAGATAATTTAACTGGTAATAACTAAAAATAAATGTTGCAAAGATGATTAATATTAAAAATATCATATGTTAAACCTTTAAAAGACTCTCCTGTAAAATTTAGTAAGTTTTGAGATTATACAGTTTTAATGCGAGAAGACGATATATATGTCGAGTTTGGTAGCTAAACGAAACGCAGCACTATTCCCAAGAGATGGCAGTGCGATCGCGGTATCGTCGGAACTCGGCTAACTTCGTGCTTCGACAGAGCCTAGCCGATGGAGGCGCGTAGACGCCATCACACTTACCGACCAGCTTTCTTGAAGAGCGGCGCCTCCGTCCAAAGAACTGTCATTCGTTTTCGTTTGCTAACGTCAAGAGAAGATTTCTAAATTGTTCTAAGACAACAAACGTGATTGGTGTACTCAATACTTCTCTTAGCTCGATCACCCTATTCGCCCTTTTGGACCGTAAAAGAAGTGCTAAATATAAAATTGCTCATCACATGAATTTTTGTAGCGATGCGGGAATCTAACCCACGATCCATCAGCCAGGGGCGGTAACCACTGGACCATGTCAGAGATGGCTGACAAGCTCCATTGCTCATCTGGCGGTGGTCCCCTAGGCTGGGATCCAGCTTGGAACATGAGATACAGTATGGGTACCATACCCGTTTGGTCCTTGACAAAGTTTTTCAGGTTCTATTGCATTACGCTGTGCCCCAATCGTGGAGGCCTTTACGCAATTATGTTGAGGTTGTGCATATTACCGTATGCACAACCTCAACATAATTGGGTCGCTTGATATGAGCACACCAAGACTTATTTTAAGGCCAGCGGCTCTCAATCGCGATATCGAGAGACATTGATTTCTCGCAAGTGCCCGTGCAATATTGTTATCCAGAGCTCCACGAAGAATAGCATCTTTTTTATGATTGAAGAATTACTGGTGGCCCGGAGGCCTTTCCAGTTTCACCAGGACAATTGGGCGAGCAAAGGCTCAGACAGGAGAGTATGATTGAAGAATTACTGGTGGCCCAGAGGCCTTTCCAGTTTCACCAGGACAGGTGGGCTAACAAGGGCTCAGCCTGGAAGGGTGGTATTTGCTAACAACTGCTCGAGCGCCTCCGAAGGAGACCTAACAACTCAAGAGCAGCTGCTTCGCGTATGAATCTACTACCGGATCAGAATCGCGACCCGCTGAGATGATCCGGCGAGAAACCCAGCGTGCTGATGTTTAGATTAGGTTGCACTTCGAACTCTTTGCCGAGTTCGACGAGTACATCTCTGGGGTGCATACAAGGTAAGCAAGCAATTGTTTATTAGACGTAAGTTTGATAGGTTATTCCAGCATTCATTTTTAAACGTAAAACCTAAATACAGTGTGCTATCAATAAAAAAATTGCATGTATTTGTCGCGAATTCGTATAGTGCCATTAAAAAACTTTGAGAGCCGTCTCCTCGGGCTACACTAGACTAGTGCTTATCCGAAAGGTTACAGGCGAAGTCCCGACTCTGAAGAAGTGCTTCAAGGGTTCCAGTGTCACTCCCGGAAGCAGCCTGTACTCTTGGTTCGCTGACCAAACCGCGACGGCTTCCAGACCGGAATCAGGCTTGTATGAAGACAGAACGTAGCGATGGCGCAAGAACAATCCGGACCTTGAAAACAGAGGAGAAAATAATCAGTATTAAATAAATAAATAAATAAATAAATATTTACTAACAATCACGCCACATTAACTGGCCTCGTGTTAAGCTCGTAAAGAACTTGTGTTACAGGTACCATATAACGGAAATAAATGTAATATTTTTATTATACACATACATATATTTAATATACATCCATAGCCCTGGAAAAGACATTTTATATTTATCAAACAAAATATTTTCCCTTGGCGGGATTCGAACCCGCGACCCCCGTATGTAGTGACCATGTCGCTTACCACTACACCAGACGGCCGTTAACTTTATTATATTATTGGATTATTGACCGTATTATTGAATTTTTAAGAAGTGGTCCAATCGCGGCTGCCTAAAGGATAAGACGCCCGGTGCATGCGAGCGATGCGTCTGTGTCGATGTTCGAATCCCACCTCGTTCCACCTCAAAATACTTACGCATTTCAATTTGAAGGGTTTTTTAGTGCGTAGACTACTGGACAAACTCATGTCTACTTTTAACCGATTACCGAAGCCCATAGGGAAAATAGATAACAACATTTTAGTCGTCTTTGCAATTTGTTACAAACACAAAAGAACGCAAAGAAATTTTTTATTTAAGACTAGCTGACCCGGCAGACTTCGTAGTGCCTCAATCGATAAATAAAATACCTAAACTTTTGTATAAAATAAATTTAAAACAAACAAAAGGAATCTATCCGACGGAGGACACATCAAAGAAAAAACAAAATTGTTATTTTTATTTAATTCCGAGCATTTTCATATTTATCTACCTTTTAAACCTTCTCTGGACTTCCACTAATAATTCAAGACCAAAATTAGCCAAATCGGTTCAGCCGTTCTCGAGTTTTAGCGAGACTAATGAACAGCAATTCATTTTTATATATACTATAGAATATAGAAGATAGAAGATGAACACAAAATATAGAGAGAAGGAGAAAGTAAACAGGAAATAGATACGAGGGCTGCACTAAAAGTATCGGGAATGGAATATTTCCACTGTTCCTGTCATATTAAAATCTTTTTAATTGAAAACTCCTTGGTTTTAAAAATCGAATACCATTTATTTATTTAAAAAAAGATTCTCGGTCTTGTCACGAGGTTTTGTCAAACTTGTTTAGTCGTTGAGAAAATGGAATTGACTCGAGAAAATTCAAGAGCGATGATTTATTATGACTTTCGAAGTGGTTTAACACAAAAACAGTGTGTTGACCGGATGATTTCTGCATTTGGTGATGAAGCCCTATCCAAAACCACAATTTATCGCTGGTTTGCTGAGTTTCAACGTGGACGTGTCAAGCTCGGTGATGATCCCCGTCAAGGTCGTCCAAAAACTGCAGTCACCCAAGAAAACGTTGATGCTGTGCGTAAGCTGATTGAGGAAGATCGACATGTGACATACCGCGAAATTCAGGCAACTTTAGACATTGGCATGAGTCAAATACAAATAATCTTGCATGAACAATTAGGTGTAAAAAAGTTGTTTTCCCGATGGATACCGCATTCTCTCTGTGAAGAGCAAAAAGCGGCTCGCGTTACTTGGTGCGTCAGAACTCTCGAAAGATTCCACGCAGGATCCTCAAATGCTGTATACAACATTGTATCAGGTGACGAATCCTGGATATACGCGTACGAACCCGAAACAAAAAACCAGTCACGAGTTTGGGTGTTCGAAAATGAGTTAAAGCCAACAAAAATTGTTCGTTCACGGAGTGTTGCAAAAAAAATGGTGGCCACGTTTGTCTCCAAAACCGGCAATATTACGACTATTCCTCTTGAGGGACAAAGAACGGTTAATTCAGAATGGTATGCTAGCATTTGTTTGCCACAGGTCGTTTCTGAACTCTGTAAAGAGAACTGCAACCGCCGCATCATCCTCCATCACGTCAATGCGAGTTCTCACACCGCGCACAGAACAAAAGAGTTTTTAGAGCAAGAAAACATAGAATTATTGGACCATCCGCCGTACAGCCCCGACCTAAGCCCTAATGATTTCTATACTTTCCCTAAAATAAAGAATAAATTGCGTGGACAGAGATTTTCATCACCTGAAGAAGCTGTGGACGCCTACAAAACGGCCATTTGGGAGACCCCAACTTCCGAATGGAGTGGTTGCTTCAATGATTGGTTCCATCGTATGGAAAAATGTGTCAAATTTCGCGGAGAATACTTCGAAAAGCAATAAATACATTTTTAAATAGTAATGTTGTGTCACTTCGTTAATTCCCGAAATTTTCAGTGCCACCTAGGTAGTCCAAGCAACACAAGCGGTACACGAAACAGAAAAGCGATAATTAAAAAGGCGTAGCACAGAAAGATAACACCGATGTAGTAGCAAAATATTTTCACCGCCTCTATACTGCAATTATCCCCTGACTTTGCTTGTGAATTAATTTTGTTTGGTCTAAATAATGTTATGATTGTGTGATAAATGAATGTATTGATATAAAATAAAGTATGTATGTAATGTATTGTTGTGTAGTGTTATTATAATAAAATATTATAAAATAAATATGAGTCATGTGAGTCACCCACAAACACCTTCAGACATTAGGTAGTTCTATTAATGTAATTCCTTCATCGGCGAAGTAATTCGGAATTTTCTGTTAAGTACGTATTTCATTAGAAATTTTTTTACCCCTCGGCGGGATTCGAACACCGTTGCATCGCTCGATACGAATGCACCGTACGTCTTATCCTTTAGGCCGCGACGACTTCTTACCATGATTTTTTCAAATCTCAAGGTAGTTGAAAACCTTCACGTTACTAAGAACTTTCACGGTGTAGTCTACTCACAAAAAATGATTGGTAATTGCTCCAGAAAAGTCGCTAGCTTTTTTCTATTGCCACCATACTTACGCGTCACTTAGGGACGCTCTGTCACCGGAATACCAACCTTTCCTGATCCCAATAAAATACAGTTTCGTTGTTATCTATGTCTTCGACGAATATCCTGTGCAATGCCTCTTTGGTGTCGCTCATATCGCTATGGACGTCCCCGCAGTCGACCCTGGCTTTAACCATGAACGTGCCATCGATTCTCCCAAAAGCATCCACCAGATAAGCAATCAGAGAGTTCAATGTGGCCTGAGTCTTCTGGAATAGACAAGTTTTGAATATTATAGAACTGGCAGATAGATGTAAACTAGTTCTCTAATCTTAGATACTAATAAAAAAACGAAGTCGTTGTGGCCTATAAGATAAGACGCTTGGTGCGCTAATATCGAGTGAAACGCGACTGTGGCTATGTTCAAATCTGGCTGGAGGGTACCAATTGTTTAATTATAACATCTGTTATTTTTTAAGATTGAGGGATTACTGGCAGCCCGCAGGCCTTTCCAGTTTCAACAGGACAAGGTTTGGAAGTCGTCGTGGCCTAACGGATGAGACGTCCGGTGCATTCGTGTTGAGCGATGTACCGGTGTTCGAATCTCAGGCGGGTACCAATTTTTCTAATGAAATACGTGCTCAACAAATGTTTACGATTGACTTCCACGGTGAAGGAATAACATCGTGTAATATAGTTCGCACGGATAGGTGCCCTGCCTATTTCTGCCATGAAGCAGTAATACCGACTGGAATAGTGACGTGCCCGTTGGCATTGCTTTTCATTGCATAGGCAGATGACCAGAACACCACCACCCACGCTTGAGACATGAGGTCTATATTTATGTTCCAATCACCAATTAATATAACAAAAAAAAAACGTTTTCATAAAAACATCACCTCAAAACTATCGGAACAAGTGCAATCCTTCGAGGCGATGATCCTGCAACAATCCTCGGGGTGTGCCTGTAGGATCATCGTAGGCTGTACCACGGAGCTCAGATCCAGGGCGGACAGATCGAGGTAGTCGGTGAAGACCAGATTCCAGCGGTAGACACGACGCACCAGCTTCTCCTTCACGGCCTGAACACAAGAAGCGAGAGTCAGGATGTACCACGTATCCACAGGAACCAAAACCCTCTTAGTCTCCCTTCAAGGGAAGATTCGTGAGCAGGGAAAGTTCTTGGTAGACCGACGCTCGGAATGATTTCGGGACTTATATCCTCCTCCTTGTTTCCTCACTACTGAGGGTCGTGACCCTCATGTCCCGGTCACCGTCCTCGTCGAAAACCCATAGACACATCTCACTGAGTTTCTCGCCGGATCTTCTCAGTGGGTCGCGTTTCAGATCCAATGGTAGATTCTGCGAAGCACTGCTCTTGCTAGGGTCCGTGTTAGCAACGCTCCGGTTTAAGCCCCGTGAGCTCACCTACATGTTAGAGCGAAGCTGAAATAGCCTCTCAAGGCTATCAGCATATGTAGGCAAAATAAAAACCATGTTTAGACAGGATTTTCATCTTTCCAACGTTTCCGATCATTAACCGCCTGAAAGACTTCAGGACTTACATATGTACGTGCAAACTACACACGTCATTTCAGATTCTCTTGATCCACTCGCGGTGTTTTACTCCGAACAGCAGTCTTGCATTGTGCCAAAAGTACATCTTGCAATATAACCCACAGGCATTTATAACTGTGGTTCCACAGGCCCCGGAGAGTGCCACCTGTCGATGCCCATATCGTGGTTGGAGGCGTCCGGATTGGGGTCGGGGTGCAGTTGAAGTACCTCGGCCTCATTCTGGACAGTCGTTGGACCTTCCGTGCTCACTTTCAGCACCTGGTCCCTCGTTTGTTGGGGGTGGCCGGTGCGTTAAGCCGGCTTCTGCCCAATGTCGGGGGGCCTGACCAGGTGACGCGCCGTCTCTATACGGGGATGGTGCGATCAATGGCCCTATACGGGGCGCCTGTGTGGGGCCAGTCCCTGGCCGTGGGGGTGGCGAAGCTGCTGCAACTGCCGCAACGCACCATCGCGGTCAGGGTCATCCGTGGTTATCGCACCATCTCCTTTGAGGCGGCGTATGTTCTGGCTGGGACGCCGCCTTGGGTTCTGGAAGCGGAGGCGCTCGCCGCTGACTATCAGTGGCGGGCTGAACTTCGCGCCCGGGGCGTGGCGCGTCCCAGCCACAGTGTGGTCAGAGCGCGGAGGGCCCAATCTCGGCGGTCCGTGCTGGAGTCATGGTCCAGACGGCTGGCTGATCCTTCGGCTGGTCGTAGGACCGTCGAGGCGATTCGCCCGGTCCTTGTGGATTGGGTGAATCGTGACAGAGGACACCTCACTTTCCGGCTCACGCAGGTGCTCACTGGGCATGGTTGCTTCGGTGAGTTCCTGCACCGGATCAGAGCCGAGCCGACGGCAGAGTGCCACCATTGTGATTGCGACTTGGAAACGGCAGAGCATACGCTCGTCGCCTGCCCCGCATGGGAGGGGTGGCGCCGTGTCCTCGTCGCAAAAGTAGGAAACGACTTGTCGTTGCCGAGTGTTGTGGCATCGATGCTCGGCGACGACGAGTCGCGGAAGGCGATGCTCGACTTCTGCGAGTGCACCATCTCGTCGGTCTGGCGACCGGCGAGGGGGGCCTAAGAAGACGACGTGCAAGCTGCTCTGCACGCGTTTTACGCAAGAGCATCCGGGTGATGGAAGGCCGGCTATCCTCGACCCACGCTGGTTCTGGTCCAGCGGGGTATTCCGTAGGATAGCTCACTCTAACCGGCGCCATCTAGGCGGGCTTCGGATAGCCTGCCGACCGAGAGGGCTGGTGGCGCCGACGACCGCCGGTCCGGCGTTCCGAGGGGGAGGGTGATGGGAGAGATGTGCTCCGCACTAAACGCTTCACTTTCCCCTCTTTGCCTCTTCATGAGTTTTGTCTCATGCGAGGTTTGGACGTTGGTTGTTGAGCGACAGGAGGTTTTAGTCAGTTCGACTCTGACATGCTCCGCCCTCTATCCCCAGTGGAGGGCGGAAGTCCGGCGATTTCATCATGACCAAAAAAAAAAAAAGGCATTTATAACGTCAATTTCGATTGGTATCTGCATCGAAATGTGGGTTTTTTTTTCCGTTGTAGGCAGACGAGCACACGGCCCGCCTGATGGTGAGTGGTAACCGTCGCCCATGGACCTCAGCAATGCCAGGGGCAGAGCCAAGCCGCGGCCTACCGCTAAATATAATAATATTTTATTTTATATAATTGCTAATATTTAATCGTAATTAATTTCTGGAAAATATATTTTAAATTTAATTCCAGTGTGATATAATAAATGTCAATTCATAAAATAAAAAGGACTAAAGGAACAATAATAATCTAAATAGGGACGCTTAAATGGTACTGTGTCCTGGACGCGAGTTTTCAACTGGTGGTAAGACCTTTTATGAGTCCGCACGGGTAGGTACCATCGCCCTGCCTATTTCTGCCGTGAAGCAGTAATGCGTTTCGGTTTGAAGGGCGGGGCGGCCGTTGTAACTGTACTGAGACCTTAGAACTTATATCCCAAGGTGGGTGGCGCATTTACGTTGTAGATGTCTATGGGATTCAGTAACCATTTAACATCAGGTGGCCTGTGAGCAGTGTGAGCTCGTCCCCCCATCTAAGTAATAAAAAAATTATAAAAAAAGTTAAGCTCGCTACACCCCTGTCAAGGGCACGTAGAACCGTCCCTAACCCGTTTGTACGTTTCCATCACGAAGCCACTTCCACCGACCAGCACGTAGAAGCTTGGGTCAGGCCTCATCGTCTTCAGAGCCCTGGCGGAGTCCCGCGTGAGGCCGGCGTGCACCCAAATGCGCGTGTTGGATCGACCCAATAGCTCGTACAATACTTTGTCGACGTCTACAACAAAAAAAAAGGATTGTGTGGTTCTATGAAACCACGGTAAAAGTGAAACTTTTTTCACATTATAGACATTTAACTCTGACAAACAACGTTTACATTAAACACTAATAAAAACAAACAATATAGCGTGGAGCACTGGCACAAATGAGTAATAATAGTCTCTATACACTACACGATCAGCTGCTGCGAACTATAGGCGCCGCCATAGTGGCCTTGGCTGCTCTGACGAACGCCTTTCGCTTTATCCCTACTCCGCGGCCGACCGTCACGCGACATGCAACACACAGACGAAAAAGTTTCAAATCAACTCTAAAACCAAACTCAACAATATTTAACATAACATAGAATATTATTGTTGTTATACTCGTAATATTCTACATGGACTATACTAAGGAATTGGTCTACCCGCGCGGACTCACAAGAGGTAGGACCTCTTGTGAGTCCGCGCGGGTAGGTTCCACCGCCCCGCCTATTTCTGCCGTGAAGCAGTAATGCGTTTCGGTTTGAAGGGTGGGGTAGCCGTTGTGACAATAATGAGACCTTAGAACTATATCTCAAGGTGTGTGGCGCATTTACGTTATAGATGTCTATGGGCTCCAGTAACCACTTAACACCAGGTGGGCTGTGAGCTCGTCCACACATCTCAGCAACAAAAAAAAAAAAAAAAAATATGCAGGAAATCGTGTGAGTAGCTAGTATATATTTTTTTTAAAGTTAATCTGAACTTAAATTTTAATCATGAAATTTGGTATTTTACTTTATTTTTAATTTGGGTACATATAACTAGTACATACAACTAACTAAGAAACATATTTACGAAATATCAAAATTCTTGTATATAAAACCCTACTGAGACCCATTCTTATTTATGGCTCAGAGACATGGGTACTCAACAAAAAGGATGAGAACCGTCTACTTGTGTTCGAGCGTAACATCCTAAGACGGATATTCGGTGCTGTGCAGGAAAACGAGATATGGAGGACGCGCTATAACCACGAGTTGTATGATATTTGCAAAGATCCTTATATCATAAAAACTATAAAAATTGGACGTCTACGATGGGCAGGACATGTGGTTCGAATGGAGAATACCAGAATGCCGAGACAACTGCTCTATGGCAAACCAGAGGGCCGCAGAAGTCGTGGCAGACCTAAACTCCGATGGTTAGATGGCGTGGAGCGCGACCTCAAAGCTATCAGTATCAGGAACTGGAAGGAGAAAGCTCTGAACAGAGAAGTCAGGAGAGACATACTGGACCAGGCTGAGGCCCACCCTGGGGTGTAAGGCCTAAGATGATGAATAGCTCTACTATGAGGTGTTTCAAGATTATCCATTCTTTCTGGGACACCCTGTATAAGCACAGACTCCATAGCTCAGAATCAGGTCGGGGTCACCAATAATCCGCTACAACAATAAAAATGCCTTCCCACGCTTCGCCTTAACTGCTATTGGCCAGAACGTAAATATTCGCCCACCAATTTCGCTCTCCAACAGAATGGCGGCGTCAGTGGCGTTTCTTGACTCCAAGTATCTGTCGATAGCGGCAACCAAGGGCTGAGGTCCTAGCGCAGTTCTGATGATGGGCACACCGGCTTCCGAAGCGAGATGCTCTGCTTCTTCCCACGGTGACCAGGACAGGTCAATGAGGGCGGACACTCCCTTGGATAACTCTGAGCATACTGCGAATAAAACATCTCCTGTACCAGATCTCTGAAACTGCGATACTTTAATTAAAAAATGTTTGTATTAAAGTATCGCAGTTTTATGGATTAATTATTTACCTGATTATTTAATTTTTAACTGATTTTCTTTTAATATTAATAATTGGTTGATATGAGTCTTTCTTTTTGTAAGAGGTTTTAAAATAGTTGTCTGGTGGACATATTTAAAAGGGAGCTTTAAAGAGTCTGCAAAGCAATTCGGCCGACGGAAAGTGTCTGGCTACTTGCTTTTAAGGATATTATCTAAAATATATGTAAAAATCAGCTTTCAGAATTTACGTGAAGTACGTAATGATTTTATGTACCTTGAGTACCTGATACCTAAAAATTGGCTGTCTAAGCAAGCTAGCAGGCAAGCATTCGTTCTTAGTACATACTAGCTACGCAATCAGCCACATCTTGTTCATCAGAAAATACGTGACGTCTGGTGGCCCTGAGATCTTGGACTATAAGGCATTTAATTATTGTACAACTAAACACGGAAAATAAAAAAAAATAAAAAATCATACAAGTCTTTATTTGTTATAGACAAATTGACTCAATTTTATCAGTTTGTGGTTTCTGAAAATTTACAAAATCCTACATTAGGTACTAAAATAAAATATAGGATAGTTAATATGTTACCGACGTCTATAAGAGCAATGAGAAACTAATCGAAGCGAAGCCATCTAGTGGCCGACGCCCGTAAACATTTTTGTTGAGTGCTTAAGTTGCTTATCTATAACTAATTTATGTTTATCTACTACACACATCGAAAAATAAGTTTAACTTCTTTGGCGTGCACCATGTTTGGACTTTTTTTTTATTTTTATTTTTTATTGCCTAGATGTGTGGACGAGCTCACAGCCCACCTGGTGTTAAGTGGTTACTGGAGCCCATAGACATCTGCGACGTAAATGCGCAACCCACCTTGAGATACAAGTTCTAAGGTCTCAGGTATAGTTACAACGGCTGCCCCGCCCTTCAAACCGAAACGCATTACTGCTACACGGCAGAAATAGGCAGGGCGGTGGTACCTACCCGCGCGGACTCACTAGAGGTCCTACCACCAGTAAGACCACCATTGGCATTCTTTTGGCCATTTGTTTGACCGTGCGTGATTTGTTCCCTGTTATATTGATTTAGTTATTATTATATTTATTGTTCATAATCATATAGAAAACGATTTAACATTACAACACTTACGTTTCCCGCGGGCTTCGTCTTCATTCTCACGGTTTAACGACACGATCGAGTCGTCCAATGCGAGCTGCTTCAGATCTTCTGCGTGCTTAACGGCCTCACCAATCATCCTGAACAACTCCGGCTCGTGTCGCTCGACAATGAACACAAACCGCAAATAGATTTCGGCGAACGCGCCTAAGAAATCAGCCAGAACGAAGAAAAACGCGCAAGCAAAACGCATCTTCAGCAATTGTTACACTCGCACCGTTTGATTTTGTTCAATAATATGGCCGTAATATATTCTTGTAGCAAATACGGAATGAAAACTGCGAGGAATATGTAAAATATTATTCGTATTTTTTCAAACATCACAATGCTAGACCTCGCCTGGTCGTACTAGGGCAATTATTGAAACACTAACTTCGAATCAATTTGCATTCGTGAAATATCTATATATTTATACGTGAAGCAAAAAAAAATTTACCCCTTTTTACGAAAATTGCGCGGACGGAGGAGTATAAAATTTCTCACACTTATAGAGAATATGGAGAAGGAGTGCACAATGCAATTTTTTTTTTTTAAATAATGCATAAAAGATACTTTAAATTAATAAAGAAAAAATTACACACACTACCATGTATGTGACACAACACATACATAAAAATATATTCTTTGTTTACTGTAAATTGGGCAACTTTGGTTATATTATGTTTGCTTAAAGTCTGTGGTCGAAATGAAAATAGATTAATATTTTTGGTCTTTAATATTATTGACCTAAAGTGCAGTTTTGGCGAATACTGTGATTATATTATCGAAATATAATAGTGTTTGACAATAGAACCATAAATTAAACTTATAATTTCAATTAATTGAATGAATCTCGACTACTGCGGGGCCACTAGTCATCGTAATTACACAATGAAACTCTCTGAGGTATCTACAAATTTTAACTTCCCGCCGTTTCGCATGAAAACCGCCCGAAAAATAGACAATTGACGTAAATGTTTTGTCAGTTTTCAGGTTAGACTCAATTATTCATGCCACGAATCGTAATTGTGCATTGAATAATGCTTGAGGGGTAGTTCTGGGGTTGGAAGGTTAGCGATGCGTGGTGAAATCGCGCGGAAAAGTGATATTACATAGTTATTGTCGAACCAATAATTATTAAAACTGGTAGTAGGAATTTTTTTATGATTGAAGGATTACTGATGGCTCGCTGGCCTTTCCAGTTTCACCAGGACAGCTGGGCGAGCAAAGGCTCAGCCAGAAGTGGCGGGATTTGCTAACAGCTGCCCGAGCGCCTCCGAAAGAGACCTAACAGCTCAAGAGCAGTTGCTTTGCGAATGAATCTACTACCGGATCGGAATCGCGATCCGCTGAGAAGATGCGGCAAGAAACTCAGCGAGCTGATTCATAGGTTAAGTTGCACGTCGAACTCTTTGTTGAGTTCGCCAGTAAGGTTACCGGGGTCCCTAAGCCTGCTCCTAGTTTTAGAGCTGAAGGCGTCTAATGCAAGGGTTATTGGATCTGATGGATCCGTAAGGACGTGTCTAGGGCGTCGACGGTGTCTGGCTTCTGTGTAATCAGAATTCGGGGAGTAGTCAGCGGCGGCAACGATAAGGCGATTATCATGACGGTTGGTGTTACTATCACGCCTATTTCTTTCGCGAATCAGCCATTTGGTGGGTGGGGCGGCGGTTGGACTGTAAAAACGGAGACTTCGAACTCACAGTAGGTGGCGGAATTAACATTGTTGATGTCCATGGGCTTTTTTTTTCGGGTCGGCGGCAGAACCTCCTGCCAAGTCCGCACCTGAGAGATACTTTTTTTTATTTTTTTTTATTGCCCTTGTAGGCAGACGAGCATACGGCCCACCTGATGGTGAGTGGTTACCGTCGCCCATGGACTTCAGAAATGCCAGGGGCAGAGCCAAGCCGCTGCCTACCGCTTAATACTCTCCACAAGCCTCGTTTGAAGGAGGACATGTCAAAGCGCTCGGGAAACACCGTGGAGGGGAGCCGGGTGGTACATGGCAAAAAAGACCTCTGGAAACGCACTGTGGATGACCGCAGTGGCTCCAGGTAGTATGGATGAACTCTACTCCGGTGGCGAGCTACTAAGGGAAATAGATTGGAAACGGTATCACAGTCCACTCTTTCATTTAATAAGCCTATCGCTGGTCTACCCTAGTGCGTAGTCCAGAACAATTCTATTAAATAAATTATTGTAGACATCTTAAACTTACCTTTCACGCTGAATTATGGTGTAGTTTCTTACGAAACTTTAAAATAATACGCAAATATTTATCTTTTTTTTCCCTACCTAAGCTAGTGGCCTTGAGAAGCTATGTCAACGCAACCTAACAAGTAGGTGAGCTCACGGGGCTCAACCTAAGAGAATTTATTAACCCTAACCCTAGCAAGAGCCGTGCTTCGCAGAATCTAGCACCGGATCGGAAACGCGACCCACTGAGAAGATCCGGCGAGGAACTCAGTGGGCTGTGTCTGAGGGTTAGACCGCATATTGTCGAGTCATATAAAGGAATTCTGTTGTGGAACTGTCATGACCGGGATACCCTAATTTTGGCTGTGAATATTTTCTTGCTGTCACTATAGGAGATAGTCGTTTAAATCAAGAATGCCATATTCACATTAGGGATACCTTCGTGTTCGTAGTAATAATTTAGGTTATTTTGGACTTTTTGGCGGGAACGCGAGGAGCGAAGTCGTGTGATTTGTTTTATTTTGTCTACGTAGTGTTTCTTCAGGTTTAAATGTGTAATAACGGTGGTTTATTAACTGTTTAATATCAGTGAAAGTGTACAAATGTGGGAAAATGAAACAAAGCCGCTTGACGTAACTTCTCGGGATCCTCCAAAAAGTCCACTGAAAAAATCTCAGTAAATGGCCACCATTTTATTGAGATTATATTATTTCATCCCATATCATCTCATCTCACTACATTTAATTTTATCCCAGTTGATTAATGTCTCAAATTAATCATCTTCATTTCACCACATTTTATCATTTTTCATAAAAATAATATAAATTAAAATAAGACATGACCTAAAGCTCTCAGTTACCAGGTCATAAAATCCCTTAAAAAAATTAAGCTATTCTGTGCTCAAGTGTACTCGTTATGAATATTGAATTAATCTAAGGGCTTAGATTTCTTGTTACGTGAGAAAGCTCGCATATGGCTTCTTAGACATGCGACCAAAGGGGTAGAACATTAGGACGACGTGAGGAGCGTTCGATACATAGGAAGTGAAGCTTTTTTACCGTCACGAAATACGTGTGTTACTTTTTGAAGACGTAACAACGAATCGAAAGGAATCGTATATTATTTTTGTTGCATAGATGTGTCGACGAGCTCACAGCCCACCTGTTGTTACGTGGTTATCGGAGCTCATAGACGTACCTATACAATTTTTTTTAACCTTTTGTGAAGTGGTTACTGGAACCCGTAGACATCTACGACGTAAATGCGCCATCCACCTTGAGATAAAGTTCTAAGGTCTGCCTATATTACAACGGCTGCCCCGCCCTTCAAGCCGAAACGCATTACTGCTTCACGGCAGAAATAGGCGGGGTGGTGGTACCTACCGGCGCGGACTCACAACAGGTCCTACCACCAGTAATTACGCAAATTATAATTTTGCGGGTTTGATTTTTATTACACGATATTTTTCCTTCACTTTTCGGAAGTCAATCGTGAACATTTGTTGAGTACGTATTTCATTAGAAAAATTGGTACCCGCCTGCGGGATTCGAACACCGGTGCATCGCTCAACACGAATGCACCGGACGTCTTATCCTTTAGGCCACGACGACTCAAATGCGGCAACCCACCTCGAGACAAGAGTTCTAAGGTCTGTTATTTAAAGGACAATGGTTGCCCAGCCCTTCCAGCCGATTACTTCTTCACGGTACAAATAGGCAGTGGTTGGGTACCATCTGTGGTGCCTCATGAGCTAATATTATAACCAGACCTAATATCATATCGAAGGGTGAAATGTTTAAGGTGAAGGCGACTTTTTTGAAACTTTACAAGAGAGTAATTTAAAGGTTAAAATTTGGAACCAAAACTAATTATTCAAAAAAAAAACTTCTTCAGCTATTTCAATGGGCTAAACTCAATTGAAGTTCAATTAAAATCATCGAACTGTTGATGCTAGTGGATACCAAATAATACACACCTTTAATTACTCTTGAGTCCGCGCCGGTAGGTACCAACACCCCGCCTATTTCTGCCGTGAAGCAGTAATGCGTTACGGTTTGAAGGGTGGGGCAGCCGTTATAACTATAACCTTAGAACTCATATCTCAAGGTAGGTAGCGCATTTATGTTGTATATGTCTATGGGCTCCAGTAACCACTTAACACCAGGTTGGCTGTGAGCTCGTACACCCATCTAAGCCCTACGACCGTGCGTGATTTGTTCCCAATTACTTATTATAATATAACTAGCGACCCGCCCTCGCTTCGCTTCGGAAACTGAAATTTATTATCGATTTCTCCACTATTTAATGGATGTTATTATACATATAAACCTTCCTCTTCAATCACTCTTATCTATTAAAGAAAACCGCATCAAAATCCGTTGCGTAGTTTTAAAGATTTAAGCATTCACAGGAACAGATATAGGGACAGAGAAAGCGACTTTGTTTTATACTATGTAGTGATTATACGCCTCTCTATACGACTTCTGGGGAAATCATTCGGATCGAAGGCCCAAAATAAAACAACCAATAATTTAATATAATAACTATTTATGTAAGTATAAACATTACATCGACAGGAAAAATAACTGTTCTCTAAAAAAAAAATCACGATTTATGAAAAAAAAATATTAACTATTAATTTACTTTAAAAAAAAACAACATACACAAACCTCACACTGCACGTGTGGATTCAATTATCATTAATTACATAATTAAATCATACATTAAATTTATAATATATCTTTTTTTTTTGTTTATCATTATTATTAAAATTCATTTAAATTTCCAAGACATGATAAAAATTTGAGAAAACAATCGTTTTTTCTACAAAGACGTGCTTATAAAACACTTAATCTTGCGTTTTTTACAGCTGTGCAATTTAAAAAAAAAAAAACAATAAAAAACCCGTATACGCGCCTTTTTTCTATGTTATCTGTGCGTTTTGAAATTAGTCCAAATAAAAAAAATAAAAAATCTCAATTCCAATCATGTCTTTGGAAACAAAACAAAAAAGAAAAACAGAAAAAAAATTGCATTTCTAAAAATCGTTTTACATTTAAATTTACACTAATTCACTTACCATTTTATTCAACACTGATTCTTTTTACAAATATCCGGGTTCAATTTAGTAATTATAACATGCATGTATATTCCAATCACCATTGCGTTTACGTGATTTAAAAAAAAAATTATGACATTTTTTTACACTTGATTCCTCGACGCCACATTGAAAACTCCCACTATGAGATTATTGTTGTATTTGTTTTCAGATTCACAATTTACAAAGTGCTGTGTGTACAAGTTCAAACGTTACGCTTTTGATACGTGTTTAGAGGAATTTTAATTGATATTTTGAAAAGGTGGTTATGTAATCACGCATATTAACAAAAATTACTTTACGAATTATGATAGTCTCTGTTCGCATTTTTTCAATCAATTTACGTCTGAAGCTGAACTCGTCGGCAAGCGCGTCATTGGATTGCAGCGTTTTGCAAAAAAACCTATCTCAAACAATTCGCATTTAGGTTTTTTTTGTTTTGATTTCCCCCAACGAAAAAGAATTTATTTTTATATATCGCATCGTATTCTCGTATGGAAAATACATTCAAACTATATATTTATATAACGGGAGAGTAATAGAATCCTACAAATCTATTTTTTAAAAAAACTTGTGTTAGAAGAACAACAAAAAAAAGCGCGAAAAATTTTTTTCAATCTCATTACAAGTATAAGTTTTATAATTTTTTTTTTTTGTATTATAAATGAAATTTACCGTTTGACGAATTAATATTCGAAAGATGAAAGGACTATTAGGTTTAAGGGACATTTATCTTTGTAATTAAAGATCCGTTTAGTACGATGTTTTAATTAAACTTCAATCAAATTAAGTCCATTCAAATAGCCGAAGTTTTTTTGTTATGATACTTTTTCCACATTACAAAACTTTAAATGGCTCTCCTGTAAAGTCGCAAAAAAGTCGCCTAAACCAAATACTGCCTTTCACTTCTCGATACAATTATTTAGAGTGCATTCAAATTCTTTAAATACTAGGTTAGGAGACCGCTTCCGTAAAAGAAAATTTTGTACCTACAAAGTTGTAAATTATGGGGAGCTCGGTATCAGCGCCGCGCTCGGGAGTTCGTTGACCCGAGCATCAGCTGCTTTTTACTTTGTGTTTCATTGCTGGGTCCTTTTTTTAAGTAAAGTAATGTATTTTTTATGAACCTATCGTTGCATTTAGCTGTACTAACATGATGGAGCGTAAATAATACTAAAAAAAAGGTTTTAAAATATATTTTTTAAATCTATATCGATTTTTTTCCGTCTTATCATCAAAGACATCATTACTACAATCGTCTGTTTTCGTTTTCGGAAGCGGTCTCCTAGCACCCAGTATGTATGCACTTCAAAAGGGAATAAATACTGTTATAGGCTTACCGCATTGCAATTGCCATCCCGTCTATATATACACAACAGTGTTATTGACATTGACGTCAAACGTTTTTTTTAAAGTCAAAATCTCGTAAATTCCGCGCTAGACACCCCAAAGGTCTGGCATATCTCTAGATAGGACAGTTCGTCTGGATTCAGACCTCTAAGGCCCTCAATGATAAGCGTCCTAACACCAGGCCGTAAAGCCGCTTCCAAACTACGCTATAATATATAGTATATAGCTCATAGCACAACAATATCGCGCAGCATACATTGTTATGAACAAGTTCACACTGTACTGTACTATATATTTGCTCACCCACCTGCCCTGGTAAAATTGGAAAGGCCTCCGGGCTACCAGTAACTTCTCAAACATTAAAAAAACACGTGTGGCACTCGGAGACTGCCGCTGTAAAGCTATTGCATAGCATTTTCTATCAACTTATGCAATTATAATTAGACAATAATACATAATTTCATATTAAAACAATAATAAAATAAGACCACGCTATATTTATAAACATTAACGAAAGAAAAACATTAACTGTCCCCTTCACACTCATAAGCTAGACCGCGCGAGAGAGATGGGCTGACTTTACATGATGCGCATGCAGTGTGACGTCACGCCGCGCGCTTATTCACAAACACTACACAAGCGCAACGTGTGAATGTGTTGAACGCGAGCAACATGATAGACGGAGTGGGGGTGTTAGGTTTTATTTTCGTTACGGCATTTCTTGATTCGGTCGCCGCGCTCAAAGCCCGCGATAAAAGCTATGCAATAGCTTAACAATACTATATATTATTGACTAAGTATAGGCTGCTATACTATTTGGCACTATAGTATAGCGTAGTCTGAAAGCATCTTAAGGGTCAAACCTTAAAACCGGTAAAGAGGGAACCGTTGACCAGTATAAGTCGTTTAAGTTCGGGGATCAAGGGAACTGGATATGTGTGGGCGCTCCATGACCCACCTCAGGACGCTCCGTACAAGATAACTCTGTCGAGATTCCAATGTATCCGCTAAAAGAACCCATTTGCGCAAACAAAAAAAACTACATAAAACATACACAATTTCAAAATTACATTTAAAAAAATATATAATAATAATAAAAAAAAAGCTTACGATCTACCACCTCCAAATAAAATCTTACATTTTTATTATCAAATAGTAAATTATATGTATATGTATTTATTAATTTATTTATTTATATATTTCCTTACACCCCGTGAAATTTAAATCGTTAACGTTACAAAAGCGGATACGCTTGTCAGCTCGTTGAGGTCCCAAAGCCTAGTGGACCTCAAGGAACTTAGCCGGTATGGGTACGTGAAGCGATAGGAAACTCATTGGCAGCTTTTCGACCTTGTCTACACTAGCTAAACCTTGCCTCTGCCATTATGGAGGGTAGACGTAAAAAGCGCCATCTTGTATAAGAGACAAGTTGATAGTGTCCGTCTGTAAACAGCGCGTTGTTGGAAGACTCACCGACATAGCGCTAGTGTAGGAAGCGGAAATTATATGAATATAGCACTGGACTGCCCCTATATAAGACACTATTGTAATAAGTATCTGTCTCTCATTAATCTAACACAGTGACTGGTATGATGGCGGTTACTCAGTTAACATTATTTCATCATTTATTGTATTAGTTCCTTTATTAATTTTAATTTTATATTAGTAGTTGACAATTTTAATTTTAATAATTTTGGCTCGGTTTCATTTGATTTGGTTTCATTTTTGTTTGTTTTTGTTTTTAGTCATTCTGATAAATTGTAATTTAATTTTTATTGTATTTTGATTTAGATGTTATGTAATTGTATGTGAAATTTTATGGGCTTAAGTTGCCTGAAATAAACGCATTTCATTTCATTTCATTTCAATAATTCATAGCAGTTTTAAACGGAGCGAAGAATATGGCGCGATTTTTAAAATCCTCCCACTTGCTACAGTGGCGCCACCTTAATTGGCTCCCTTACAGCGGACACTATTTAATACACTGAGATAGCGCTTCTTACATCTACCCACGATATCGAATATATAACACGCACAGGCTAAAACGACCGCTTTCGTAACCTCATAAAACGAATTTTATTACGCTTAAAAATACATTTAAAAACGCTATCTTAAATAATAATAATTAAAAATAATAATAAAAATACTTTCTTCACAGAATCAGTGAAATAAAAAAAAACGTCACAAGCAAACTTCAAACGTTTCCCCGTTCTAGTCCTATTTTTTAAAAAAAAGCTCTCGAATCAAAACATCGAAATGTATGTACTCTAGGAAAGAAAGAAATAAATAAAAAGTTTACATAAATAACTCAAACGTCAGGATAATGTTATGCAAGATCGCTCAAATTCATTTAAAAATGTATTTAAAAATAATAATCTTATCACCCTAAAGCGAATCAGTATGCACTTATCTTAACGTTAAACCAAAAAAATAATCGTCATACGAAGAATTTCCAACAATTTTGATATTTGAAAAATTTTAAAATATATATCACGCGTCGGGCTAAGCCTTCGTCACAACGCGTGACGTCACATGAGGCTAAGCGTTGATTGTAATCTATACACAAGTTTTCCTTTAGCATTTGGTGGCGATCAGTGAGAAAGGTCCCGCAAAATTTACCAGACAAAAAAAAACTACGCAGTGTAACGCGTACAAAAACTCACAGTCGCGCAATACGAAATTTCGCAACGCTCTACATTACTGGCTTCCGTCATAATTCAACATCGCCCATATATACTGGGTGTTGGGAGACCGCTTCCGAAAACGAAGGCAGACTATAGTACTAATGACATACCTTTGATGATGGAGTTATTTAGACAAATATTGTATTATTGAATTTAGACAAATGTTGTATTGTAATGTATTTAGACAAAATAAGTATTTGTGGTATCACGCGAGTCTGCGCCGCGGGCGTTCGTTGACCCGAGCATCACCTGTTTTTGATTTTGTGTTTCATTGCTGTTTTTTTTTTTTAGTAAAGTAATGTATTTTTTATGAAACTATCGTTTCATTTAGCTGTACTATCATGTTGGAGCGTAAATAATACTAATAAAACGTTTTAAAATTAAGTTTTTTTTTTAAATCACGATTGCTTTTTTTCGCTCCCATCATCAAAGGTATCATTAGTACTATCATCATTCTGTCTAGTCTTGTCCATCTGATGGTTGTCTGGAAGTGATCGCTCTTAGCGATAAGACCGCCAATTGTACTTTTTTTGTATTTAATGTTTCGCGTTGTTTATTCATTTTGTGTACAATAAAGAATACTCTTTCTCTCTCTCTCTTTCTCTTTAACTGATGTCACGACTTTCACAAATTTGCGACTTAAGACTTTGTGTCTCAAAGCGGGCGGCGGCATTTACGTTGCCGATGTCCATGGGCTCCACGGTTACCACTTAACACCGCAATAAAATTACACCCTGTATTTTATTAACATTCTAAACCAGACTGCTACGAAGACGGTATAACTGAAATAATTTAGTTTTTTTTTCTATTAATGAATTTGCATTTATGCATAACGCCATCAAAACTATGGTACTTAAAGAAAATAATAAAAAAATAATATAATCAGAAATACACAATCTTAGGAACATTCGTTAACTTATAAACGAGACGATAAGTCTAAATAAATATATAAATACATAAAAGTATTTTTATTTTTTTAACTGGCAACCGGACGTCATTGATTTAGCAATCTTATAATAAACTGATCATTAGGGATGTCAACTAAATAAAAATAAAAAAAAGATTTATCGATTTTCAAGAATCGATTTCAAGACAGTCACTAAACGTAAATTATAAAAATTCAAACGTCAAAGTAAACACGGATCGGAACGCATCACGTCACGTGTGGATAAATCTTGGTGCAATACTCAACAGAATCTATCTATGGGTTGGGTTCGCTGGCCCCAAATGACGTCACTATCGATAACAACCTACGTGCGGTCGAGGTTAAAATCGCCAGGTTCCCAGTCGGGGACAGATTTCGTTTTAATGCATTCTTGTTTCAATTACCAATGAATGTATTACTAATATAGATTTTAAAAAAAAAAACTAGACTTATAATCCTTTCACAGCCGTGTAGGTCACCGGTGCCCTACACAGCGCACTGAAGTAATTATATCGATTTCTGTTACTAAGGCGCCGGAATATCTAAGCGACTCTGTGTAAGACGAATCCGATCAGATACTGAGAAGGAATCTATTACTAAGAGACTTTAAAATACTAAGATGTAAATTAACAAACAAAAGAAGGCAAAGTGAGTCAATTCAGGCGCCTCAGTAAAAGATATTAACATAATTACTTCAGTGCGCCGCGTAGGTCACCGGTGACCTACACGGGAGTCTAAGGGTTAAGCACGAATAAAAGCGATTAGATATTTTTTATTTGTTTGTTAGTTTGTCGGTCTTTGTTACGCGTTCATTACAATTCGACATAATTATATTGTATGTGGAAGAAAATGGCTTCTCATATACCTATCGTCATTGTCAAACCAAAATCTGCTATGTGCACTTTTTGACCTTTTCGTATAGTTCACAGCCCTATCTACCGTATAAAAAAAAAGCTGTTATGTGTCTATAGCTTTAATATTTATCTATAGCTTTTATTTGATATAGTTCTTAATAAATTCACTTTCATATTATATAATATAATTTCATACGAAAATGTTTTTACTCGTTAATTCAAAATAAGAGTTTTTGCACATAGCAGATTTTGATTTGACAGCGAAGATATGCCACTTGCCATTTCAATTGGGGGAATGCGAGGGTAGGCAGAGAAATGTCTTATACGAGGGGACAAGTCGGATGCGTGTTCGGCTGTGACCAGCGCCTTACCGGTCAACGATCCATCACCACAGCGGAAGATAGCAGGTGGTGTGATGTGGATCTAGCAGTTGTGTCAAGAGTATCAAACCGAAAAAAAAAGACGCCATCTTTAAAATCACACCACTTGCTACGGTGGCGTCGCCTTAATCGGACGTTCGCTTTTCGAAACTTCATTACAATCATTGTAGTTCTCACCTCTGTACCCTCAATACCTAGCAGGAGTTTAAAACTTAAAACTAGCCGTTTAGTATTACATAATTTCGTGTATTAATCATAAATAATTAGCATTTAATATACAAATAGAAAGTACGACACGAATGACCATCAAATTCGAATGGTTGGTAAAAATTAGCGGGGGAGTAGGGTTGGGGGGGGGTCAAGGGCACAGGTAGGAGGGGGGGGGGTGAAGAAACATTTACCCTCAATCAAGCGATAGGAAGTAAATCGTAAAAGAAAAATAGTGACATCATTATGAGAGCCTAAAAGTGTTGATTGATTGGCCCGGTACCACACTCCTGTTTTTGTCAGCTACTAAGCTATGGTGTGAAAAAATCAGATAAATCGCTTGTTACATGTGTGCGGACGGTATTAAATGTTTATTAAGATCCCGCAGAGAAGCCCCCACTGATATACTAGGCAAACTTTAACCCTTTTAGTGCTGAGCTTATGTTCACATATATTAAGGATTAAAAAAAAAAGCTTATAAAAAACTTTAATTTTAAAAAATCAATGCTAAATTCACAGCATAATAATTTCGATATTCCGACGCTCTGTACTTTATACGCAATAATAGACAGTCGATATATCGACGATTCACACTCGAAGGGTTAAATTTGTTTTAATGACAGCTGATCTGATACGTTTGAATGCTTCCGACGAAAATACATGATAACAAAAAATAATCATTATTTAATTTAATTTTTTTTAAATTCCAATGAAACGAGGAATTCCTTGAAACTGGCAACACTGCTCGAGTTTTTTAAATTGACGTCAAGGCAGTGGACACCCGTGACGAACAGGCTGACGGGGTCATTCACCTGGAGCGCTCAGCTGTTCACAATCTTTGACTTATTTTCTTCTTAATTCTGTTCACGGATTCAATAAATACAAGTCATCCACACCCAACACACACACACAAGATTCCGATAAATGTCCACTTTCGGTTTGTTAGGCATCAATATGAACAACTTGAAGTTCACTTGTGTTGACTTGAAGGTCAATGACCTCTCAATGGATACTTGGCCGAAGGTTGAATTTTGGAACGAGTCAGCCCACTGAGTTTCTTTAGCCCACTGAGTTTCCCACCGGATCTTCTCAGTGGAACACAGTTCCGATACAGTGGTAGATTCTGCTAAGCTACTCTTGCTAGGGCTAGTGTTAGCAAATTCTCTCAGGTTGAGCCCGTGAGCTCACCTACCCGTCCGGACATAGCTAGAATAGCCTCTTAAGCTACCAGCGAATAATTAGGAAAAAAAGTCATTTCAGAAGCCGTTAAATTAGTAAACAAAAAATAAACACATTACATTATACCATTTGTATATAGTGAATAGTAGAAGGCAGTGTGTTGTATAGAATTAGAACACTGAAGACCCTACCTCTAGTATTGGACTGTTCATGAACGCAGCAGAACCCACAAAACTTTATGAGTTCTTCATCAGTAGAATGATAAACCATAGCTGTGTAACAGTAATGGGGAGTCCACTAGCAAACAGAAGAAATTATCTCCCAAACAAAGACAGCACGGTTTAAAACATTGAAACTCACTTAAACAATTTCACGCAACTTTTAAGCTACCCAATTGAAATCACTGACAGATCTCGGTGTAATGTACAGCACTACGATACACACTCATAATGTCATGACATCCATCGATCGGAGTATAATTCTGGGAGTTGTAATCATTCGGTCAAACATAATTGTTAACGTAACCTTTAGGCTCTCATGCTAATAAAAAAAATGCTGATACAAAATATATCTTAATAATAATAAATCTAGTGCTTCATTACATTGCGGACCAAAATAATTTCTTACTTTCTACACTTGAAGCACTGTCCTATTCTCGGGTGCAGGTCCTTGATGGTTCTTGAGAAATCCATTGGTCAGCACGTATCGGGTCTCACTGCATGAAGTAGTCCGGATGATCAGGATCTTTCTCGAAACGTTTCGCCTCTTCCTGCATGCTCTCTTTTATCTTAAGTATTGCTGCGGATTCCGTTTGGTCGCTTTGGTCGCCTCCGGGTCCCCCGAAACCTGATGATGGAGAGGATATAATTATGAGGCCGTCAACGCAAAAGTGGCCTAAGCTTACCATAGTTATTATGGAGCAATGAGGTTTAAGTTTTCATTAATTTGAATTTTAAAAAACAATACGCGCAAAAATAATGTATACAAAGCCATCTGCTATATATGGGTGAAAACTATACTGACTATACTGAGACCTTAGAACTTATATCTCGAGGTGGGTGGCGTATTTACGTTGTAGATGTCTATGGGCTCCAGTAACCACTTAACATCAGGTGGGCTGTGAGCTCGTCCATCCATCTAAGCAAATAAAAAAAAAAATAAAAAAAAAAAATGGATGGGCCAGTTTTGCATCAAAATTGATAATATTTGAAATAAATTGAAATTTACACACAAGCATGATTATGAAAAATTGTGGGTTAGACCACTTTTGCGCTGACGGTCTCATATGTCATAGTGGCCTAGTCTTGTTCAGTTATTTTTTTTTTGCCTTATTACAACAGACATAAGAGTATTTAAACATATAAATAATACTTAAGGCATTCTCTATCAGTCAACGAAATGTAATTCAGAGTAAAAAAATAACAATTGATATATATTTTTATAAATTGTTCATTCCAGATTTGTTTACTAGTCAACGGCTGACACCAAATTTTTGACACCCAGTCAAAATCTTTGAATCATCAATATCTATCTTATGAGTTTCATTACAAGAAATTCAATGCTTATGTAGACACTTGTATTTACAAATTGACAAAAAACTGGTAGCCAATAGTAACCATCACAGAATACAAGATATTTGACAAATGGCTGAATTTGTCAAATATATATTACGACATTTTCAAGATAAGCTCGCATATATACAAGTTCCGAACAACAACATTTGGACCGTCGGTCTACCGAGCAATATCACCCGCTCGGTGGAAGATCTTCCCTTTGTTGTATACCTACATACACTTATATACATAATATAATTATATACATTTTATACATATGTAGTATCGAGATAGAAAAAATCCTGTTCGTCACTCGAATGCTGGTCCAAAGTGGGAATTGAACCTACAACCTTCTGCCCAGCAGCGAGGCTCATTAACGCACCATCGGGCCAGTCCAATATAATTCTGAGTCCGCCCGGGTAGGTACCACCACCCTGCCTATTTCTGCCGTGAAGCAGTAATGCATTTCAGTTTGAAGGGTGGGGCAGCTTGTAACTATACTGAGACCTTAGAACTCACATTTCAAGGTGGGTGGCGACATTTACCCTGTACATGTTTATGGGCTCCGGTAACCACTTAACACCAGGCTTGTGAACTCATCCACCCATCTAAGCACCAAACAAAAAATCGGTTTACTGACGATAGTTGAACGTGACAACGTCATAAGAAAATACTGATGGAATGGTTGCATTTTTCAATTATCGCAATTATCGGTGCTATAAACAATTGATACCACATTCACTTTTCACTGAACTTCATACTTCACGAAAACATGTAAATGTATTACTGTATGGCAGCTGTCCACGCGGATGCATCGCTCACTCAAGTAGGAGAGAGACAGATGTCGAACGCTGCCGAACGTGGGAGCCGATTGTGCCTCTTTGTCACTCATTGCGCGCTCTCGTTTGCACTTCAAGCCTTAAATGGAACGCCTCAGAGCGAGGTAACGCCGCATGAGTCATGTTTTGTCGTGCGTGCAGCCGGCGAATTATACGACGTTGTCACGTCAAAAAAGTCAAAGTGTGGAATGCATACTCACTTAAATTATAATCGCCCATTCCGGATCCGGAGTCCTCCCGGGGTGTACCGGGGCCGCCGCCGCCCACGCCCCCGGGAGACGACTTCATGCCGTCCACGCCCCCGAGGCCTGGACAAACTGGGCGCTTAATTCGCAAATCGATTCGAAAGGTAAGAAGAGCGCCATCTACTACGGACAGCACCATTCAAGAGAACTCAACGAGGTCACTACTGGGCAATCAGTGTGCTTAGTGGGAGTTTTTAACGTTCTCGATAGCGTAAAAGTTAGCTCATATTTGTATGGAATGGCGCATCGGAAAAACGCATTGAACCTGGAAGAACAAAGCGTCTCCTTAAGACTATCCACCATTTTCCTACGTAGGATTTTGGAGTTTTTTGGTCACGTTGCGAGGAAAAGGGGTGACAATCTTGAAAGACTTCTCATTACTGGCAAAGTGGAAGGAAAGAGGCCTTGGGGGCGTTGGTCCGATCATATTAAGACGACTTTGGAATCCAGCATCAATGTCGCTATCCACTGCGCGGAGGACAGGAGTGAATGGAGGAACACAGTCCTAACAAAAGTGCTAAGTAAAGGTACGACCCTCAGAACTGCGGAATACGACGCACGGAGGGGGGGATCGTTTGCGTATGTTTGCCGGTAGGGGCGCTGTTCCAACTGCATATAAATTTGCGTTAACTTTTACGCTATCGTGAACGTTAAGAAACTCGCACTAAGCACACTGATGTCAAAAACAGCTGTATTCAGCTTCGTCACAATCAGATGGATAGCACTAACAAACATAAGCACATAAGCAGGAACTATAAATGCATACAACTCACCAGAGTTAGAAGAGTCTTGCGGGCTGGGCATGATGGGTGTGGGCGGTCCCGGGGGGCCGTTGGAGCCCGAGGGCGGCCCGTACGCGCCGGGCGAGCCCCCGCTGTAGTTGAGGGGCGCCGCCCCGCCCGCCCCACCGCCTGACCACGCCCCGCGCGGCCCCATGCCCATCGGCGCCATACCTAGACACAAACGTGTAAAACTGCATCTCCCCATCAAAGGACGTGAAGATTTTTTTTAACGGATTTTATGACCTGGTAACTAAGACCTTTAGGTCATGTGTTATTTTAATTTATATTCATATTTTTATGATAAATGATAATATGGAGTGTAGCATGTTAAAAATTATTTGTTACGTAATGTTATTATTATTACATTTACATTATTACATTATACAAATAGATTTAAATTTTAATAAATTGTTCGTTGAACGGACAAACGATCCGATTTTTTATAATATAGTGACTGGCAGTCACTGACTGCAAATACAAAATAAATGTACATCTAGACACACTTGGTATCGGTCCTCGCCAAAGTCAGTCAGCTGGTCGATTTAAGGCGAGATGCTTGTGCTTTTTGAATGACTTTGGCTTACAACAGTTATTATAAAATACTTGTAATAGTATATAGTTACTGTCGGTTCATGTTATCGTTTATCATATCTCCACTCTCTTCCCCTTCTTTATGTTTGTGCTTTCTTTTGACAATAAACTGATAGTGTTTTTAAAACTGTGCGGGTGGTTTAATTTGACTACACTTCAGGAGTGAAATGAAATGAAGATGATTAATTAGAGAGACATTAATCAACTGAGATGAAATTAAATGAAATGAAATGGTGGTCATTTACTGAGATTTTTTCGGTGGACTTTTTGGAGGATCCCGAGAAGTTACATCCAGCGGCTTTGTTTCATTTTCCCACATTTGTGCACTTTCACAGATATTAAACAGTCAATAAACCACCGTTATTACACATTTAAAACTGAAGAAACACTAAAGACAAAATAAAACAAATCACACAACTTCACTCCTCGCGTTCCCGCCAAAAAGTCCAAGGACATAAAGACATTCCTAATCTAATTTGTTTAATATAAAGACTCTCTGTTTGAGCTAAATGTTAATGCCGTTTTTTGTCAAGAGATGGCTCCTGTTGTTACCAGGTGCGGTTGTAACAATAATTCTCTATACATATAGATTTTTTTCCACAAGGTTTTAGATAAAGTTTTTAGTAGATTTATTATTTCCTTTAGCAAGATACCCTGATTTGTTTTTAATAATATAAATTTACCCTAATTTATTTACAATAACAAGTATCTACCAGGTAAAATCGCGTCAAAATCGGTACAGCTTTCTCGAAGATTGAGTGGAACATACAGGCCGACAAGAAAAAAATTAATGTTTTAAAATACTATCTTAAGCATTTATTAAACACATGATTGATTGTATTCTAAAATGTTTCTAATCCATAATAAACAAGATGAAAATAGAGAGAACCCCTTTAACAAAGAAAAGTACTGAAAATTCTAATTTTAGTGTCGAATTCTATTCATACCTGGTCCCTGAGGTGGTGGACCTCGCATTCCCGCTGCGTACGCCCCTGGACTCATGGGTCCCATGCCGGGCCTCGGCGGCGTCATCCTGGGCCCCAGCAGTCCTGCAGCACCTGACCCCCCTCTTTCCATTGAATTACCCATCATCCCCTGACCTGCGGATGTAAGTAATCTTCATTGGTTAAATATAAAACTTCAAAAAACTTCAACATACATTGTCTGTGTATTTACCTGACACAGATGTCATGTCAGCTAAGCATATAATTGTGTTTGATAAATTATGCGGAATACATTTACTTTGTAAAGAGAAAGCCTGAAGTATCTTAATGATTATTCTCAATGGTGAAACTACACCTATCTCATTTTAATGCATCTCCTAATAGAACCCACTTTATAAAAGGCTGGGTTACTGACAGTAGTAAAAAGTAAACTAGAAATATATTGTCTTTTCGCATTAAAAGTGTACAATTTCCTAAAATATTCGAAATTGAGTTAATATGCGGAATCATTTGGTATCACCAGTATTTTTCTCATAAATACTGTCAAAAGAGCGTAGTTAAGTTTTAGTTTACCTAAATTTTGAGTACTGTTAACAAAATTAATACATAATTTTAACTTACTTTAATAGACAGATAATATAACTGGTAAAACTGATTAACATTAAAAATATCACATGTTAAACCTTTAAAACACTCTCCTGTAAAATTAGTAAGTTTTGAGATTATACAGTTTTAATGCGAGAAGGCGATATATTCACAACACAACAATATATAACTAGTCTGGCCATAAATACTGTTACATAGAAAACTTTTCTTTTTTCCAAGTTTTTAATTCTTTTGAATTTGGAACACGTATATTGTTTTAAAAACTTCTTTCGATTTTGGGCCATTTCACATATTTTTTCGTGTTCATTATCAAATTACAATATAGTAGGGAGTGTTAAAGAAAATAGGATTGCTCTCTCTCAGGCTGAACCCCCATGAATGAGCTCCCAGATACCAGCCTGGTATATCTGAATTACCCTTCGAGAGTACATCAAAATAACATAGGGTAAATCTGATTTTTTAAATAAAAACATTATTTCTACCTGGCGGTCCATTGAAATCATTCCCCATCCCCATCCTGACTGCGCCCCTCGGGCCACCTGCCGAATACCAAGGTCCGATGAAAGGCTGCCCCGTGCCCATGAGCTGTGGCTGGGGACCGTGAGGCGACGGCTGCGACCCAGGGTGAGGTGCCGGCGGTGACGGACGAAGAGGCGAATTCGGAAAGAAACCTGGTGGCATTCCTCCACCACCCATACCTGTAATATTTATATTTCACTTTACAGTCTTAGCTCGCAGACAACAAGAATAAAGTAATTTTCATTACTTGTACCATATGTATACTTTTTTTTTTATTGCTTATATGGATGGACAAGCTCACAACTCACCTGATGTTAAGTGGTTACTGGAGCCCATCTACGATGTAAAAGCGCCACCCACTTTGAGATATAAGTTCTAAGGTCTCAGTATAGTTACAACGGCTGCCCCGCCCTTCAAACCGAAACGCAGTACTGCTTCACGGAAGAAATAGGCGGGGTGGTGGTACTTACCCGCGCGGACTCACAAGAGGTCTTACCACCTTGGTACCCGCCTAGGATTCGAACACTGGTGCATCGCTCAAAACGAATGCACCAGACGACTTATCCATTAGGCCACGGCTTCAAACGTTCAATAATTTATTTATTTCTATAAAGCCGTCTGCTGCCCTAGCATTGTTGATATCCACAAGCGATGATGATTGCACCTTCATCGAGGCAATCAAACCACACACAATGATTAACAACTTGTGTGAATATATGTACACATAGAGTATAAGAGTTATTATTCTATGCCTTTGTAACTATAAATCCCAAATAAGACCATTTATTAATAACAAATATTTACAAAGATTGTAAATCTTAAAACTGTATAAAATTACAATTATCAATCTATTGTTACTCCTTTACAGTTATATACATTAATATGAAATTGACAATAAAATATTGTTTCCCTTCGCATTGACTCCCATGTAGGTCACCTGTGCCCTACGCGGCGCACTGAAGTAATTATGTCGAATTCTGTTACTAAGCGCCTGGATTGGTAGCATTCCCACTATCGTCTACTAAACATTGTCCATATTATTATGTATGCTCCTGTGTAGTGGAATAGTCAGTATATCTATATCTTATTTATGAGTTTCACTTCTACCGTGTGTGACTTGCACACACACACTTTTTTTTTAACGTATGCCTTTTAGATGTCTTATATGAAAGATTCGTCTTTCCCAGAATCTCCTAGATATTCTCGTGCCTTAGTAACAGAAATTGACATAATTACTTGAGTGCCCCACATAGGGCACCGGTGACCTACATAACAATCAAAGGGTTAAAAAACGTTTTTTCATGAAATTATACTCATCCTAACTTTGTAATATAGAATTCACAAATATGATAAACCAGATTAATGATATGCAGTATAATGATTGGATGTTTCAATCCTGGCATCATATCTGTTATTTGTATTTGCAAAACACTGTCTATCAATGATTATATACTTCACAATGGCAAATAATTGCATCGTTTTGCAAGTATTCAAAGCAGAGAAACTAAAATGTTTCTCAATAATAATTCTCTAGCCTAATTAATTAAGTCTCTCCGTCATAATAAAACACCAAGATTTCTATATAAAATTATGTTAAATACCATCATAAGTAACAAGGTTTTGATGGATATTGAAGCTAATTGGTGCTATGGAGTCTGAAACTACTCCTAATCCTGACAATTTATAAGCTCTCCATTATCACTAGTGAGTATTGAGAAAGACCCACATTACTATACCCTCTGATGGTTAGTAACTCATAACCCCTGAGACATTGGGAGAAAACTCTGCCCAAATCCATTCCACTGAGATCTATATATTTATTGTCTTGTTCTCAAGCACACAACTTGACTTCCATTTATAGATTTTTTGTATTATATATCCATCGTGCTGAGGTATCACATAACTTGTCCTACCGCGTAAATCAGAATGTATGACTAGCATGCAGCAGTTTTTCTTTTTACTTTTAACCCAATACACATAGGTATATAGCCCACTTAAAATGGCCAATTAAAACATTTGAATCATGGATAATAATCTGTCACATTTCTTATCTAAGATATTAGACCTTGTTGTTGAAAGTTGACAAAAACTTATATATTTTTCCCAGTCAAATTTTGATGTCTATTCATGTGACTATATTACCAGTATATTATATAATAAGTGTTATTTATGTACAGTACACAGCTTCAGACTTATAATTTCATCTTGAAATTCCTGATTACCTAAAATGCTATGGTGTATTTACAGAACCCACAGCAAATCCCTATAATAAACTTTTTGGGTAATACATTATATACATATAAACAAATAATAACGAAATAAATCAATTTAAACAGTAGCTTTATTACGAAAAAAAATATATTGTATAGGTGTATTTAAGATTTTAATGCTGTTATTTTATATAATCCTCAAATTATTATTCTACTCGTCCCTCTCGGTCCATGTTATTAAATTTCACAATGAACTTAGTGTGCCCTGATAAAAATGTACTTTCGTTCCCATTCACTAAATCACTTCTCGTTTTCTCTTTTTAGATCACTCAGAATATAAAAATGTAGGTAATGGAATTTCAGCAAAAATCTCATGACTGTGTTTTCACAGTAAACACTCCTACTAAACGTCTCGAATCAAGTTAACATAGACACTTTCAACATGTTTTTGCATCACTACCAAACTTTCATTAGTCACTTTCATAAAATTTGGGTTAAACAAATGCTTACATTCAAACATTGAATTCCATATTTAAAAATCTTATTAAACATCTCTAAGTCTCAGGATAATGTCGAAGGCACAGACTTAATCTTCCTTTACGGTATAGAGGTCGAAATAAATAGTTCACCAAGAAAACAAAACAATTACGATGTTAACGATTAGACAGCTACTTCGAAAACCGTGAATTTGTATATTTTTTTTAATTTAGGGCACGTACCGTCGTTAGGAGGTGCCGGGCCGGCGTTGTGTCCAATACCGTTGACTCCATATCCAGAATTAACAAATCCGTAATCGTGAAATGCCTTTGCCTCGGATGAATGTTCACACGTGTCGCGTCTCTCCGGAGCAGCGCAATATAGGTCCCAGAACACGCACCACCACGAATGCAGGAACCCCGGAGGCTCCCCCAACGTTATATTCTTCTCCCATCGTATTTCCGAAAGAAATGTTTGGGCCGCTTTGGTAGCGCCGACGTGCAATAAATATTCGTACACATATAACGCTAATTTCTCGCGGGCCTGAGCGTCCGAAGGCACCGTAGAGCCCTTGCCCTTGGCATACATATCGACTGGAAGCCGATTTTTTTACTGGAATTGTTTATTATTTACATTAACGCTTTTAACAATAAATTCAACTACACAAAATGTCATTGATCGATGGCGACATTTGGCGTCTGTGGCATAGATAATGTATAAGTATGTTCTCATTGTTACCATTTTTGGAGCTGTCATTAAATCTTGTTGACGGATCCAGAAAACCGTAAACGTCATGTTTATTTGCAGTCTTAATGCGTGGAATTAATTGAATGTTGCGAAATTAGCGCGGTAATTAAGTCCGAATTCGAAAAATTTCAAAAAACTTTCTCATATTTGAGTCGTCTATTATCAAAGGTGGCAATCTGTGCATTTGGACAAATTTTTTTTATTGATATGTCAATACAGATTTATTTGAATATAATCGTCTCCTTCAAAGAATACGGTTCAAAACCTGCATTAAATAAAGGTTAATAGTTAACCTGTTATTTATCTAAGATGTCGTTCCGAAGAGTTTTGTGACTGCCAATGGAATACAAAGTCAATAATTCGTTTTTCTGATTTACCAATCATTGTCCAAAAGTCAGATTGCCGGCTTTGATAATAGTCGACTCATTTTCATCCCAAGAACAAAATGCAAGTGTATTGCGAAATTAAAAGTGTACTTGAAAGCCGTTTTGTATTTGTAAAAAAAAAAAAAAAAAAAAAAAAAAAAAAAAAAAAAAAAAAAAAAAAAAAAAAAAAAAAAAAAAAAAAAAAAAAAAAAAAAAAAAAAAAAAAAAAAAAAAAAAAAAAAAAAAAATAACAGGATTGTATTATTTAGAGGGGTTTCAAGCATGTGCGGGCCGCGGGAGCAAACCCTACACTGGCATAAGTCATGATCACTACACTGAATATGCCGATTCATTTTATACTGAAAGTCAACGAAACAGTATTGCTATGGTTGAGCATTATTTTCCGGTAATTCACGTTAGGCGTTTGCGCATCTTTTTATAAATCATTAGTGTACTACTGCTTGTGAACCAAATGTGAATTTACTTATTATTTCTATTTCTGAAACGCCAGCTAAACGCTATAAGGCGTAGTTATATTCCCCAATCTCCTAATTTAGCCCGACAACTTTCTCTCTTCGTGTTTTTTACCCTTCTAAATCGTCTTCTATGTTACTTTACCAAGCTGAATAATATGTCACAATTTTTCCATATGAGATTTCTGAAATCCAGATAATTCATTGGCATTGCTCGCCAGTTTTGCTTAGTGCTAGGCCGATATTGGTTTCGGACATAGCAAATATTTATTATTAATAATTTCCCTTATCTATATCCATTTTTTTGTGTATGTATTTGTAACTTCATATAAATTTCATTGCACCTACCACTATTCACTCTGCACTACCTTTGGTTGACTGGTAGAGAATGCCTTAGACCAGTGATTCTGAACCTTTTTTTGTTGCGGCACATATTTAACGATTTCAAAATTAGGCGGCACACAAAGAAAAAGATAAAAATTATTTACTTACTACCGAATCACATACATTTGCCAATTTTAACGAAAGAAAAGGTGTAGTAACTACTATGCAACACCTTGTGAATCCCAACTATCACTAAAACAACACGTTTTGTACGCAGAAGTGGCAAGTGTGCGCCGACTTGAGACATATTCCTATTGCTATGCACGCCGCTTCATCATAATTTGGCACTAAGAAAAACCGCGTTGCAAAACAAATAATAAAATAATTTATTTTTTGGTGGATTTAAATATATATTCATGTTAAAAATATTTTTCTTTTTAAATGAATGAATTATTATATATTTGCAAAATTTGGCGGCACACTTTTGAAATTTGGCGGCACACAAAAGTGCCGCGGCACAGTGGTTGAGAATCACTGCCTTAGACAATAAGTCCACCAATGTGAATTTTACATGAAGTATAATAAATGAATAAATATAACACTTTTTTCTTTTATCACAATTTCCTTTCAAGAAAACTTCAGAAACTTGAGTTGTTTAGTAAGCAATGTCAATTGATGCATTTTTTTTAAAAGCTGTTCTTCCATTATGATGTGTTTTTTTTTGTGCTTTCCAATAAATTATATTTTTTAATATCTAAATTCTCCATAGTTATTTTTGTGTATTTATATTTTATAGTACCTATGTCAGTTTAATTTTTAATTTTAGATTATTCTAAATATAGTAGAACTATAATAATATACGGTTGGAAAATTAGACTCAAACATGCTAATAATCATAATTATATTTTAAATATTATTTTACAGTAAAAAAAAACATTATAGAACACTAATTTGTAAACCGATAATAATCGCTATTAGAACGGAAATAGTAGTAATTCGACCATAGATAAAATCAATGGAGAAACCAAGAGAAACGCGCACAGAACGCACTGCAACTCTAGCAATGTCCGCGTTTGTCTATTTCTTTTCCCTTCTCGTGCGGCCGTGTCACCGCGTGGTTCACTGTCGCGTTTCTAAAAGAAACATACAAGATGGCTATAAGACCTGTTTACAGGCCGACAATCGTCAAAAAGAGGACGAAGAGATTTATCAGGCATCAATCGGATCGCTATGACAAACTTAAGAGGAATTGGCGTAAACCTAGAGGTATGTTCACATGTCATTTATAAAGTTGAACATAAACTTTGTAAAAACTGTGATTAAGGACTAATATCACCCGTATAGTTAAATTTTAGGAATTGATGCAATATATAAACGATTGTTACTATATTTAATGTGATTTTTTTTTATTTACAAAAATAACCTGTTCTTAGGTTATGTATTGAAACCGTATTAATTAAAAAAAGAATACAAGTGTACTAAACGTAATTTCTACAGCATTATAACCAAAAATATTTTATCTACTAATTAATAAAATTACAAATCTTTACAATTCTCATTCAAAACTAATCAACACATTTCAAACAGGAACACATTTTTTCTATACAAAACATGCAAGGGCACTCTGTGTTATACATCCTAAATATGATAATTACAATTTGTTACCTTGCTACATAAAATCTGCTGAACCCTATTCCGGACAGCTTTGAAGTTGTCGTTCGGTCATATTGGCAGAAACATTTTAATAATAAGAAAAATTACACTAGAAATATGCGACTGAAGGTTCATTAGGCCGTGGCTTCGATGTTGAGAACATATATTGCATGAAGAAAGTATCTTAAGTAAAGAGCTGTCATGGGGGTCTGGTTTGAGGGACAAGACACACCTTAATTAATTCGAGGCATACAAAATTACCAAGAGAGCAACAAACAAATATTTTGTCAATATTTGATATTTATCATGCACATGGGATCGACATCACTGGCCTGATGGATAAAGCCCCTGCTGTTCTCATATCGAGCAATGCAAGATTGTCACTGTTCAATTCCTGAATGCATGTTCACAAATGACTCACAATTTGAACCCTTGGTAATTGATACACAATTGGGATACAGACTGAGTCGAGTCTCAAATTGCATGTCTATGGGTTACAATAATCACTTCACATTAAGTGAGCCATGAGCTTGTTCATTTGCTATTATGATAAAAATAAAAAATCTCCACCTTAATGTTGAAAAATCTATACTACCCACAAGTTCTGACAGACACAAAAACTAGCACATAATTGTTAAATCGTTAAATAAATTTCAGGTATTGACAACAGAGTCCGCAGGCGGTTCAAGGGTCAATACTTGATGCCCAACATTGGTTACGGTTCCAACAAGAAGACCCGTCATATGCTCCCAAATGGATTCCGTAAGGTTTGTAATGAATATTGTAAGATACACAAGCAGATCGATAATTTAAATGATTTTTGTACACAACAATTGACTGTTTACCGTGCTATCATCCCAGCCATACCATTAGCTAATATGATATGCAAAAAATTATAGTTTAAGGTTTCAAGCTATAAAGAACTGTTTCTCCACTCGGATATTATTATTTGGAATTTGAGGCCTTAATTCCATCAGATCCATACTTTAAGATTATAAATGGTATTTTTTGTTTGTCCTTCTTCCCATCGAGACAAAACAATAGATTGATATGTTATTTAAAAGTGATCATATTAGGTCAAGAGTGTAAAATGTATGCATTAGTTAATCCTCTAGTGATAAGTGTATGCAGCCCGTTTTTGCATCTTTACCAGACATTTAAAGTTCAAAATTTGTAAAAAGATATGTATGGCTTAACAAAAAAACTTCTTCGACTGTTTAAACAGAGTAAACTTAATTGTAGTTCAATTAAAAATGGTAAACTGTTGATGCCGATACCAAATAAAACGCACCTATAATTAAAAGATATATTTTGCGTATAAAACCTCCATGATATAGCTGTTTATATGGATTATTTCTCTCATTTCTGTATTACCGTCTATTAGGGTGTTTCCCAATGTGGGTCCCATGCTCCACAAGAGGGTAATTTGATAATTAAGGGAGGCAATTGCACTAAATTAATATAGAAAATCTGTGTTAACATTATTTTGAAATTGAATTTCAGTTTTTTATTATATGTTCTGATAACAATTTCATAGTGATTTCTTCCTAAAACCTATCATTTATGTTAAATGAACAAATCAATTTTTTTATGTTAAACTTTCAGCATGGGGGGCATAAAAATTTTAGAGGTGTTACAGCGGTCTACTGGTGTTTTGTTTACTGGTGGTAGTACCTCTTGTGAGTCTGCACGGGTAGGTACCACCACCCCTCTTATTTCCGCCATGAAGCAGTAATGCATTTCGGTTTGAAGGGTAGGGCAGCCGTTGTAGCTATACTTGAGACCTTAGAACTTATGTCTCAAGATGGGTGGCGCATTTACGTTGTAGATGTCTGAGCTCCAGTAACCACATAACACCAGGTGGACTGTGGGTTCGTCCACCAATCTATGCAATAAAAAAAAATAAAAAAAACATACAGACAGACAGACAATCCAATTTTCTTTATATGGATAGATTTCTAACTTAAAACTTATGTATGGGGGCGGGCAGAAAAATTTTAGAAATGTTACAGTGGGGCGTGGTACAAAAAAAGGTTGGGAAACACTGGTCTAGTCTAAAGGGGTTAAAACTTCAATAAATTTACCAATAAATCTTTCAACAGGTCCTAGTTCACAATGTTAAAGAGCTGGAAATCTTGATGATGCAAAACAGGAAGTACTGCGCAGAGATCGCTCATGGTGTCTCTTCGAAGAAGCGGAAGCTGATCGTGGAAAGAGCCCAGCAGCTCAGCATCAGAGTGACGAATGCGGCCGCTCGCCTCCGCTCCCAGGAGAATGAATAAATATAATTGTATTATAAGTTCCGCTGTGCATTTTAATTTTCGTTTCCTTTTAACATCATATTGAGAGGGGCTGTTTGGTTTAAGCCAGTGGTCAAGGAACCGGGGTAAATTACCCCAAATGGGGTAAAATGAAGTTTTGGGGGGTAAAAATGAAACTTTTGTGAGTAAAAAGTATATATCGTCGGCTTATTGCAAGAACTCATTAACTGCAAAAAATCACTAAATGCGTTTTTATCTATAATGGGCTCATTTTTGCATATTCTACAAAATGCAAAAACACGCTAATTTCTAGCTGGCCAATTTTAGCCGTTACGTCTTTGGTAGAAAATTGATAATTGCAACTTTGGAAGTCAGGCATTTACAAAGATTCACTAAGCAGCACTAGTTATTTTTATTAAATGGATAATTATTTGAAAACAGCATACATTACATTACAGAACTCATTTTCAGCATCTAATTAATTTTATCAAAACAATGTAGTATAATATAACTTAAAATTGTATTTCGATAAAATTCATTATTTACATTTAGTTAGTTTCTGTAATGAATCATTTCATCAGAAATGCACAATAAGTAATCTTAATGATTTTTATCGATATTAATATAATATAAATCATAATATTAAGATTTCCATAAAATCATTTATTCTTTTTCATTATTTTTTCCATTTTGTTGATGGCATGATTTTAATAAGTTAACATCGATTAACGGCCGTTTTCAATAACCTATCTATCCCGAGTTTCGGTTACTAAAGATAGACAAATCTATATTTTTGTCCTTACTTACGTTCCAATAACCTATCGACGGGCAGCAGTTCCTATCGGATTTATCTATCCATCGTCGGGAGGACGTATAGCCTGCTAAAGATAGAACGCTCATACAAATCGTGCTTACTTCCGTTTCAATATGAGTTTTAAGTAACTCTCCGGTAGGCGGCGCTATCTCTAGTATGGGCATTCGCTTATCTGTCAAAATCGGCCGGTTACATGTTTATCTTTCGAAAGTAAATCGCTATAATTTAATTGTTTCTCTTCATATTGGCATATTGTAGCAGTGATGATAGTGATATGGAATTATTTCAAATGATAATGGATTGTGATGCAGATAGTGATAGTGAGGCCGATATCATATGGTTAGGAAAATAAAGATCGTCTGAATTACATGGCGAAGATCAATAATTACGAATTTGACTATAGATTTCTGAGCAAAGGTGTTAGAATGAATTGATTAATTTAATGAGACCATATTTGAGTGTAACGTCAAAAAGGTAAGATAAATTTTAACCATAAAAGTACTCGTTATTACAACTTATATTTGTTTATAGCAATAGCAAAATTATACCTAATTTTTGTTGTGTTACAAAATCACACTCAACAGGAATTCTATAATACTGCTGGATTCCCATGGTGCCCTAAATGACATTCATATACTAATACAATAACCTGGTAGGCTATTTACCTTCATTCTTATTACAGACTGATACCCTTACATTTTATATTTGTGTTACAGATTCAAATATAGGAGAGGAATTTAGAAATAGAAAAAGAGTATTTTGAATGTGTAATTTGTGTGCAATGCATCATTGATGTTTCAAAATGTTGTTGCTTGATGGCCTGGGTCTACTCATGATGCAACTATAATTAACCATTCCGATTGAAAAGGTATTTCTTATTTATATTACCTTATTTATATTATTATTATATATTATTATTATATTTTTATTTATTTATATTATATATTTAGGTGTTTATATGAATTTAATATGACACTATTATAATAAATTATCTACATATCAAGAGAACATTGATAACAAGGTGGACTTGGAAATTGCTATTTGCTTGCTGATAGAGGCTATCCCCACAACCCTATCTTTTAACGTGATTAATTAACCCACATACTCAATCGGAACGATTTAAAATGAATCACATATTAAAACAAGAAATACTATAGAGAGGTCATCTTTTTTTTTAGTTAAGAGCTTGTTATACTGTATTGTAAAATAATTTAAGCGAATAATGTATAATTTTCAGATGCATTGGTGTTTGTAAAAGAAGACTCCCTGTATATCATTGAAAAGTAGATTAAAACTAGAAAATATGCAAGCTGTTATTATAGCTGCCATGCTGCATAATATCGTCAGAAGTATGAATTTAGAAGAATTAGAATCAGAAATTTCAGTCGCAGATACATTACAGGAAAATAATATAATTGTTCGTAACAATTTTTCAAAACTTACATCTGAAATACAACTATGTACTTATAAATAATTGCTTCCAAAGATAATTTATAAAATAAACTCCAAAGATAATTTGACTATTTTTTATTTTCCAAAATGATAATTACATGGTAGTTAGTACATGCAAGATATTAAATTTAGAATTTGTACATATGCTTAAAAAACTATCTAACATAAAATTATTATTGCCTACTTAATTTATGAAATTTAATATTCCTTTTAAGTAATTTTTAATTTTTTAAATTATCTAAATCTAACTTAACTTTTGCTACAACAATCTCCTTTTCTTTATTTTCCAAGTCAAGTCTCTTTTTTGCTATTAGATATTCTGCTAATGCATTGTCCCTATGCTAGCCTTGCATTTCTTTTCTTCCATCTTGTTTCCGCTTGGCTGTAAAAGTGTTAAAAATATTATATGTGACCTACAACAATGTGCATGCTTTATCCAAAATTTCATCTGCAATCCTTACCACCTCCAGCCTGTAACAAAGAGCATAATTATTTCAAATACTACGGCAACCTGAAGAAAAAATCATGTTCATCAATGTGTTATTAAAGACAAACAATCAACTAATTATACTAACCTTACTAAGGTTGTTTCTTATGTTGCCGTAGCGTTCTTTAAGTTTTCCCATTTTAGTCGAAGCTGCGATGGAGTTCGTGGGAAACGACGAATCGACGAATTAAAATCATTTACAAGGGTTTGCCAAGCCTGCTCCTTCAATTTATTGTTTGTGGCATTTGTTGCCTTATTATTGAAATGTTTTTTCGCCGCCACAAGTTCTGCTAGAATCATCGTCTCATCTTTTGTCATGGGTGCTGCCTTTCTTGACTGAAAAAGATATATTTTCTAAACTTGAACTCAAACTTTTCAAAGTAAAATTATTATTATCAATGTAGTTCATAGATACTTACAGAATTCATTTTATTTCACTGTAGCTCTTTAATTATAAACACACTTAGAATTATAAACGAAAGTTTTAAAGCGTTTTGGAGGTAAGTCATCATCTAATATAGTAGGTAAACAATAGAAAAACAAACAAAAGAAACTGATCACTGCTTATTGGCAAACGGACTGTCAAAACGTTTCGTTTCATAGTTTCGACTAGGATAAAAATAGCAATACGTCCAATTTAAAAAAATCTACATATGTTTTTATTACTTTTTGTTATAAACAAATGTGTTTATGATAGTCTACAATATGCTGGTTAAATAATAGTTATAATTTAGAATAAAATAAAATAAGTCTTGATCCTGATGTTGTTTCGTATTTGTAGTAGAACGAAACGTATCAAGAGGCTCGGATAAATCGGAGGGAAGAAGCTATCTACTGTTGGTTAAAGAGAGATAGCAGTTATCCGTGATTGTGAAACGCAAACTAAGGATAGATACGCTCTTGCTGATATTCGGAGATAGCTATCTATCCGAAAACTCAGATACGTTATTGAAAACGGCCGTAAAAGAATTTAGTAACTTCTTGCAGGCTAAGTGGTACCTCGGTTGTAGTTTAGTGAGTTATAATTTAGGGTTTGGTGAAATGCGACAAAACAGCTTGTCTAGGGAACACGGGGCATAAGACGAACCCGACGAACGCGGGCGAGGGTGGGTTTACGCGGGACGAAAGAGTACTGCCTCGCTCGCTCAGTTTGCGGCGAGATACGTTGATTACCACGCCTGTTATAGAAGTTAATGATTTCTGACAAAATGCAACGAAATAAATGTTTCAAACAAGGACGAGGAAGCAAGATGTTGGAGCAATTGAAGTTCCGAACAACCTATTACTGGTGGTAGGACCTCTTGTGAGTCCGCACGGGTAGGTACCACCGCCCCGCCTATTTCAGCAGTAATGCGTTTCGGTTTGAAGGGTGGGGCAGCCGTTGTGACTATACTGAGACCTTAGAACTTGTATCTCAAGGTGTGTGGCGCATTTACGTTGTAGATGTCTATGGGCTCCAGTAACCACTTAACACCAGGTGGGCTGCAAGGCCATTTATTTATTTATTTATTTATTTATTTGGGAAACAAACAGTACAATACAAAACATAAATATTTAAAAAAATATAGCTAAAACAATAACCAAATATGTTTCCACAATCAAAATCACATATAAGTAGACAGTGAACAAGAAGAGAAATTTAGAAATTTAAATTACAAAAAAACAAAAGCAACACAATACGCACATATCATTTTATACATTAACTTACACTATAAAACTACAACACTTATCGGGCCAAATCACCCTATAAACACTCCAAAACAGCTTTTCTATATGCTACAAGTGACAAGCAAAAGATGTCAGCATTAGAGAACTTAGCATCATACAACCTACAAGATCTACGGACAAAAGAGTTAGAAGCATATTTCGTTCGAGCCGTGGACATGTGGAAGGTCTGTTTAGAACGCGCGGAAATACGACTACATTTAAATGAAATTTTGGAAAGAAGATAGCTAGAATCAATCTCGTTATTTATTATTTTATATAAAAACATTTGATCCCTCAGTAGCCTGCGATCGACTAGAGAGACAAATTCTGTCGGTTCTGGAGAGTTAAAGCGACGACAATGGTATAAAAGATGCCTAAAAAACCTTTTTTGGACTCTTTCTAGTCGCTGAATATAAATATTATATTGGGGGTTCCATGTGACGGAGCCATATTCCAATATAGACCGTACAAAACTGTTGTACAACAGAATCAAAGTAGATGGTCTTTTAAAGTCTTTACCAACTCTAAGTATGAAGCCTAACATTCGAAAAGCCTTATTTACTATTTCATTAACATGAAAATCAAAAATCAAACTGGAATCCAAATAAATACCCAAATCACGAACAACTGTGGTGCGTACCAAAGTTTGACCATTAATAGAATAGTCATACAAGATATTCGATCTTCCACGTGAGAATGTTATAATAGTACACTTATTAGTATTCACTGTGAGTAAGTTATTTTGACAGTAAACAAATAAGTTGTTCAAATCATCCTGTAATTCCAAACAGTCGTTTAAGGACTTTATAACTTTATATACTTTTTTGTCATCAGCGTACATAATGAATTTGGATTTCTTGAAAACATTCGAAACGTCATTGACATATATATTAAATAACATAGGACCGAGATGAGAGCCCTGAGGAACTCCCGAGGGAACAGGTGCAAATGATGAACAAAAACCATTGAAAGTCACAGCCTGACTGCGATCTCTAACATAAGACTCGAGCCATCGCAGCAAATCACCGTGGACCCCAAGTCCATGCAATTTCTCAATCAAAATGTCAAAATGTATTCGATCGAACGCTTTGGAATAATCCGTGTACACCACATCAACCTGATGACCATCCTCCATGGAGCTCAATACATAATCCAAAAACTCACAGAGGTTTGTCTCAGTAGATCTATGGCTTATAAAACCATGTTGTTGCTCTATAATATGAGGCCTAATCAATGGAAATAAAAAATCATAAACTATACGTTCAAACATCTTAGGGATGGCACAAATTTTAGAAATTGGTCTGTAGTTAGCTATGTTATGTTTATCACCGCTCTTAAAGACTGGCACCACGAACGACCGCTTCCAAATACGGGGCATAACACCAGTTGATAATGAGTGATTAAAAAGAAGATGCAAAGGGTAACACAGCTGAGCGTAACATTGTCGCAAAAAAACAGGCGGAATACCATCCGGACCAGCACCCTTGGAAATATCAAGATTTTTCAAATATTGCTTGACTTTACCCACCGAAATAAAAAATGAAGAAATATCTACACAGTTAAGGTCGTAAGAAGCAGGGGTATAACTTAACGATGATGCTGACTGTGTATTGTTAGTTAAAAAGGCAGAACCAAAATGAACATTAAATAAATTACATATTTCAGAACCATCAGATGAGCACCTATCATTTAAGAACAATTCGTTAGGAAAATCCCCAGCACTCCTCTTGGATTTAACAAATCTCCAAAATTGCTTACTGCACTTCAAGATATCATCCTCACACTTTGTTATGTGTGCATTGTAACAGCAAATTTTTAAGGCTTTTTGTCTTTCACGAAGAACAGAAAAACTTGAATAGTCGGCCAATCGACCATAACATTTCCATTTCCTGTGAAATTTTCTTTTTTCTTTAATCAACTTGATTAAAGCAGAGGAGTACCAGTAAGGGAAATTGGAGTTACCTCTTACGACCTTCACAGGCACATTATCAGAAATAATCTTGTCTAAGATTTCATGAAACTTGCCCACAGCCATGTCGACATCAAAATTCATAAAAGATTGTTTCCAATCAACACATCCACACATCTAAGCAATAAATAAAAAACCTAGCAAGCGAACACCTGACCTACAATAGCATCATTCTTTCCACGAGTGTAGAAGACGTTAAATGATACACTGGAGAACGGGTAACATCGTTATCTGAGAATCATACCAGTGGACTACGATTGCCAACTTGTATTTACTGATTGGATGGTTGGTATGGCGTATGGAAAGCCCGTACAAGTTGGTACCACCATCGAAGCGAAGCAGCATACGGAACAATTTAGATTTAGATTTCGGGTCTCAATATGGGTGGTGGCATTCACGTTGAGATCTCTATGAGCTGCAGTCATCACTGTAACACCAGACAGGCTTTTTTATATTTTTTTAGGATTGAAGGATTACTGGTGGCCCGGAGGCCTTTCCAGATTCACCAGGACATGTGGGCTATCAAAGGCCCAGCCAAGAGGGGTGGGATTTGCTAACAGCTGTCCGTGCGCCTCCGAAAAAGACCTAACAACTCAAGAACAGCTGCTTCGCGAATGAATCTACTACCGGATCGGAATCGCGACCCGCTGAGAAGATCCGGCGAGAAACTCAGCGAGCTGATGCAAAAACGTAATCAGTTTCTGTTATGCTTAATGCTATACTTAGTTCAAGTTACCCACCTTGAGGTGATTGAACATAAGTATTTAGAATTGGGCCATACACAGAATAATAATATGGAGGTCGATAATATGCATAGTTCTATCGAGAATCAAATGCGTGTTATGCCAATTTTTTCTATGATAGACCTCTGTAATGTTTTAAGATTGACTAGATCGAACAGAAAGCTAAACAAGAAAAAAACAGCAAAGAAGCCGTATGAACCTATGAGCCACTCTGATATCTTGAACCTAAAAGAGTTGAGAAACAAATTAATGTATAATAAGTCAAACCGGCCTAACATTGTTCAATATAGGTATGACTACGTTTCCAATTTTAAGAACCTAGCCTGCAGAGCTACAGCATTGGTATAATAATATACCTGATAAAGAAGGTCCAAATTATCTTAATGAAGAAGAAACCTCTGATACAGTTTTTTTAACCTAGCTCATTTTTTAATTGTTTTATGTTTTGTATGGTGTTTAAGCTCAGTTCCTAATTTTCATTAAAAAATACATGATTGAATGAATACATGAGTGATTGACCAACAGGGAGAAGAAAATAATTTTTAGTTTATTATTGAAGTCATCCTGGCCTAAAAGATAAGACGTCCGATGCATTCGTATCTAGCGATGCATCGGTGTTCGAATCCAGCAGGCGGGTACCAATTTTTCTGATGAAATACGTACTTAACAAAATATGTTTACGATCTACTTCCACGGTGAAGTAATAATATCGTGTAATAAAAATCAAACTCGCATAATTATAAAATTACTGGTGGTAACACCTCTAGTGAGTCCGTACGGGTGGGTACCACAACCCCGCCTATTTCGGCCGAGAAGCAGTAATACGTTTCGGCTTCAAGGGTGGGGCAGCCGTTGTGACCATACTGATACCTTAGAACTTATATCTCAAGGTGGGTGGCGCATTTACGTTGTAGATGTCTATGGGCTCCAGTGACCACTTAACACCAGGTGGGCTGTGAACTCGTACACCCATCTGAGCAATAAAATAAAAATAATATTATGAAAAACTTTTGAGACTGCGAAGTTGTCGTGAGTACTTGGCAATATTAGCTATTGCAAGTTGGGGGCTATAATATGAAAGATGCTAAAAAGAAGCAATTTCGTTTTTCTTTGTTCTTCGCCATGGGGTAATATTAACTTACACAAAAATATTTTGGGATAATAATTAAAAAAGTTCCCCGCCGCTGGTTTAAGTGATATTTATGCAAATGTACAGGAGAGCCATTTAGTTTAAAATTAAAAGTATATGTGTGCAATTCACACGTGGTAGAAGTGAAACCTTCAAAAATAAAATACAATTATTCTAAATGTCTTAAGTATATGTAAAAAAAATTCATTTGTAAATGATTGTAAATCATCTTTTATAGTATGAGGTAGCGCCCGCTGTGAATTGATATTTTAACTTCACATATAATCCTAAATTAAAATTCACTACAAGGGGTTTCATACACACGTTAGTATTAAAAAATCTCATAGGTGGCGCTGTATTAAAAAAACGCTACGGACTTATATTTTCGTTTCATCCACTTTGAAATCACAACGATTCTAAAGAAGTTTCACTTCAGAAAATATAACAGAAAAAAATTCTTCAGTTATTTTAACGGGGTAAACTTAATTGAAGTTCAATTAAAAGCATTGAATTTTTAATACTAATAATAAATGTACAGCTCAGTATTAACGATCGTAGACCAGTTTAGTTCGTCGTTATACGGAGCGTCGCGGGAATTTCCGCTTTTTGTCTTCCCCTACCTAATGGTTTATAGTACTTTATAGCGTAAGGAGCAACTCCAACTACGCGCGAAACTGTTTTTTCAATCAAATATCTGCCGACCGCATAGCGAGAAGGCCATTGCTACGTTTTTCCCTGTCACTGAGAAGATCCGGCGAGGAAATCCGTGGGCTCCTTTGCTACCTTATAAGACAACCTCTGTGTTTGAACTTTTTGGTGGAGACGCGAGGAGTGAAGTCGTGTGATTTGTTTTATTTTGTCTATTTAGTGTTTCTTCAGGTTTAAATGTGTAATAATGGTGGTTTATTAACTGTTTAATATCTGTGAAAGTGCACAAATGTGGGAAAATGAAACAAAGCCGCTGGACGCAGCTGATCGGGATCCTCCAAAAAGTCCACTGAAAAAATCTCAATAAATTACCACCATTTTACTGAGATTATATTTCATCCCATATCATTTCAGTTAATTTCGTTTTCATAATATTTCATAATATAGTTTTTCATAAAAAAAGGTTTTCATTCAAATTAAATTAAGACTTGACCTAAAGGTCTTAGTTACCAGGTCATAAAATCCCTTAAAAAAAACGAACTTCAAGACTTTCGATTAATTGAAAAAATGCCTTCGAAGATGCATGCCGCAGGAAACTTATAAATTACTTTGACTTAATTTCCGGCTTGAAATCGGGCGATAATTTTTTTAAGTTCGTATTATTTTTAAAGAATGTTTTCGGTTTTAAACTTTAAGATAATAAACAAATTGTAAATTCTAAAATTGATTTTTTTTTATGAGACCAGCGTACGGTCCGTCCTGGTCAGTGGTCATCCTCGCGCATAGACATCAAGTGTGCTTAGAGCGAGTTTTTTGACGCTCACGATTGCGTAAAAATTAACACAAATTTGTATGGAGTTGGAACAGTGCCCCTAGCGGCAAACGTAGGCAAACGTTCCAACTCCATACAAAATTGAGTAAAATTTTACATTATCGAGAGCTTTAAAAAACTCGCTCTAAGCATAGAGGAGCACAGTGACAGCCATTGCTTGCCGCTGAATTTAATAACTCGCTTTCTCAAATGTAATTCATTTATTCACGAATAAAGGTTCTTGGATAAAGGAGATCGAAATAATTTTTTTTACTGGTGGTAGGACCTCTTGTGAGTCCGCGCGGGTAGGTACCACCGCCCTGCCTATTTCTGCCGTGAAGCAGTAATGCGTTTCGGTTTGAAGGGTGAGGCAGCCGTTGTAGCTATACTTGAGACCTCAGAATTTATATCTCAAGGTGAGTGGCGCACTTACGTCGTAGATGTCTATGGGCTCCAGTAACCACTTAACACCAGGTGGACTGTGAGCTCGTCCACCCATCTAGCAATAATAAAAAAAGATCGACTTCAGTACGCGTGCGTGCCGCGCTCGCGTGTTCCTCCGCAATAAATTTACGATATTGCCGAACTGCGATCAAATAGTGGACGGTTTTATGCCGCATGAGTTAATGCAACATAAAACTGGCACAAGGTCAATGTCCAAAGGAAAATTTGAAATACCCATGGTACAAAATTACTATGGAGATAGAACGTTAAAAAAACGTGTTCCATACTTACTCAATAGTTTACCCGAGGACATAAGACGTGAGCCTATACTTGCTAAATTTAAAAGCTTATTAAAAAAACATTTGTTAAATACGTTATAACCATTTACGTAAATTAATTGTGTTATTATAGTATAAGCTAGTTGAATGGTTTATACGCTATGTTTGTATAAAGCGAGTTACCTGCAGTCAAACTGCATAAGCAGTTTTGCGGGGCATGTTTTGAATGTAAGTGTAACTTCTTATGAATAAATATATTACATACATACAAAAAAATGCAGCGAAACGTTATTTAAAAATTGACTTAACATCACATCCATTTCAAATCGACAGCGCAGAACAAACTCAATGTACTAATAAACGTATAGTACAAATTTATTTTAACAAGTCTACCCGTAATTAAATGCATACTTAACACACTGACTGCCGTGTAGGTCACGGTTTTTTTTTATGATTGAAGGATTACTGGTGGCCCGGAGGGCTTTCCAGTTTCACCAGGACAGGTGGGCGAGCAAAGGCTCAGCCAGGAGGGGTGGTATTTGCTAACAGCTACCCGAGCGCCTCCGAAGGAGACCTAACAGCTCAAGAGCAGCTGCTTCGCGAATGAATCTACTACCGGATCGGAATCGCGACCCGCTGAGAAGATCCGGCGAGAAACTCAGCGAGCTGATTCATGGGTTAGGTTGCGCGGCGAACTCTTTGTCGAGTTCGACGAGTACGGTAACCGGGGTCCCTAAGCCTGCTCCTAGTGCTAGAGCTGAAGACGTCAAAGGTCACGGTGCCCAACGCGGCGCACTGAAGTAATTACGTCAATTTTACTAAGCGACGCCTGGATTGACTAACTTTGTCTTCATTTTTTTGGGTGCTAAGATAGGTGGACGAGCTCACCGTCTACCTGGTGTTAAGTGATTACCGGAGCCCATAGACATCTACGACGTAAATGCGCCACCCACCTTGAGGTATAAGTTCTAAGGTCTCAAGTATATTTGTTTGTTAATGTACTTTTTGTCTTTTAATGTCTCTTAGAAATAGATTCGTTCTCAGTATCTTTCCCAGAGTCTAATAGATATTCCGGCGCCTTAGTAAGAATATCGAAGAGAAATATTGAAATACGTGGTAGAAGTGAAACCTTCAATGTTGGCTTCTAGCTAGCTAGTGAATTCATATCCTAATTTTACGTATCATCCGAAATTAAAATTCATACACGTTAGAAATTAACAAATCTCATAGATGGCGCTGTATTAACAAACACTAAATAATGCTTCCTATCTCATTTTCTTCCACGTTAAATATTATGAATTTATATGTCTGTCTCTTTTTACTGTCGCTTTTTCGTTTCATCGACTTTCGTAACGATGCTAAAGAAGTTTTCACTTCAAAAAAGTTTATCCAAACAAACAAAAGATTACAGGCTGAGTTATGCATCTCATCTAAACTTTTATGGTCGTCACATGAGAATTGTCGCCTCTAAAGCATACTAATAAGTACCACATAAACCTCTCAATCCCTCACCGTCACAGTTTTGCAATTATACCAAGTCACATGAATGTAAAAATACATGCCGTCACGAATACTCAAGAATCACTCCGCAAACCTCTTGATCTTCTGCCGGGTCCAAAAAGACAATCGAAGAATTTTGTTATGCCGGTAAAAGTAACGCGATCTGTTGTCAAATAGCAGAAATGAATATCAATGAGAACTAATATATCCATATTAATATCTAGAACGCTCGAAAAGTGCAACGCCATCTATTATCAAATAACGGAAACACATATCGAAACAGCCTAGTACTACCGGGAATGTTCTCGATAATTGTAGCTTTGTCGTGACGTTTATAACACGTCATTTCTGATTCTCCCGATACATTAACAGGAAATTAGCCCACAGACACAGCCCACTGAGTTTCTCGCCGGATCTTCTCAGTGGGTCGCGTTTCCGATCCGGTGGTAGATTCTGCGAAGCACGGCTCTTGCTAGGGTTCGTGTTAGCTACGTCGTCAGGTTTGAGCTCCGTGAGCTCACCTACTAGTTAAGGTTACGCTGAAATAACCTCTCAAGGCTATCAGCCAAAGTAGGAAAAAAAAACACCTATAAAAAGCGTTGCAGAGATGACACGAAAGGAGTTAGTAATCGGTTCTACTCGAAGCGAAACAGTAAACGGATCACCTGAAGCGAAGCGGGAGAAGTGAACTGCGAATTATGAAGTGTGCCTTAAGTGTAAGTTCAATAGAGTCTTCGGTGAATGTTTTATTTATCCCGATTTATCCGTAACAATTCCATTAATGCAGCATTACTGTGTGAAGCCGTCCAGTCCGGCAGATCACTGGCGAAATGTCGAGACTACGCTGCGATGTTATTTTTTACGGTACACGCTCATTCGTACCAAGCACGGCTTGTTAGCACGTACAGGATGTTAGAAAACTCACTCGAATTAAAATAGCTCAACTTTAAGAGGATCCATTGATATCTGTGTAGCATGTTTTAAATTTTTAAATATACATAATTACAAATAATTGTATGTTGAATGGACAAAAGCTCCGACTATGTATATATTGAATGCGAGTGAGCAAACTCGCCTACGATTTAGAAATCTATACATATAAAGAAAATTGGATTGTCTGTCTGTCTGTTTGTTCCGGCTAATCTCTGGAACGGCTGGACCGATTTTGACGGGACTTACACTGATAGGTAGCTGATGATATAAGGAGTCACTTAGGCTAGTTTTTTAAGGCTAGCTTCGCCCCGCGGCGACACCCGCGGTACGACAATAACCGCAGTTAACATCACGGGACTCAGCCATCAATAATAAAATTTAATGTTTCCGAAGCGAAGCGAGAGCGGGTTGCTAGTGTAAAATAAATACGTACATAATGATTTATCGACCTCGCCAGTCAGTCGAGCTGGTCGATTTACTGCGAGACGCTTGGGTCCGTATGATAACTTTAGCTTACGTTATAAAAACAGTATAAAAATAGTATATCTTCACTCGATTTTTCTTCACATGTGGGTGGCGGCATTTCTTTGTAGATGTCCATGAGCTCCGGTAACCGCTTATCACCAGATGAGCCGTGAGCTCGTCCACCCATTTAAGCAATAAAAAAAAGCAAACTTCAAAGACCACACGCTGTATTTTGGTACGAAATATCACAATGTGATTTTCATAATCTTAACTGTCGCAGTTCCCGCCAAGCTGTAGGTACATATTCCTTGTGTTTTCCCGCTAACAAGAGGTAAGAAGTAGACAAGCATTTTATGTATTTATTTATTATAATCCAGAGGTTTTCCTAGCATAAAAGTCAGGGAATATCGTTATTGTGTACCTCATAAAAAAGCCATGTAACTATACTATTTATTGTACTAGTGTTATAAATTCTTGTACGTGTTTGTATTTTATTTATTATTATCGCTTAGATGGGTGGACGAGCTCACAGCCCACCTGGTGTTAAATGGTTACTGGAGCCCATAAACATCTACAACGTAAATGCCGTCACCAACCTTGAGATATGAGTTCTAAGGTCTCAGTATAGTTACAACGGCTGCCCCACCCTTCAAACCGAAACGCTTTACTGCTTCACGGCAGAAATAGGCAGGGGGTACCTACCCGTGCGGACTCGCAAGAGGTCGTACCACCAGTAATTACGCAAATTACAATTTTGCGGGTTTAATTTTTACGTGGAAGTCAATCGTGAACATTTGTTAAGTAGGTGTATTTCATCAGAAAAATTGGTACCCGCCTGCGGGATTAGACCACTGATGCATCGCTCCATACGAATGCACTGCTGTGCAATGCAGTGCTTTTGTGGCCCACCGATTATGAGTGGGACGGCATATATGAATGGCCCACTTCAAATTACTGTCGGTCGGCTTACTGTCAACTGTCAGCTCTTAATATACATGACAATTTCAGGGTGCAGCCGAGACTTAGAGATGTCCTTGAAAACGTTGAGCTCCGGGCAGAGGGGTCACCGGAACGGACACTCAGTACGGTTCATAGGCGATGAGCTACCGAACTACAGATCCTTGGTACGTAGTTAGGTGAAGAACCAGGTTTTTGTAGTGAAACTTCTTTTGGGCGCGTTGAAAGTCAAATTTAACTCGCGACTGATTCGTTACGGCTAGCGAGGTCGCCTCGACGGTCCTACGACCAGCCGAAAGATCAGCCAGTCGTCTGGACCATGACTCCAGCAATAACTGGTGGTAGGATCTCTTGTGAGTCCTCGCGGGTACGTACCACCACCCTGCCTATTTCTGCCGTGAAGCGTAATGCTCCAGTAACCACTTAACACCAGGTGGGCTGTGAGCTCGTCTACCCACCTAAGTAATAAATAAAATAAAATAAAACAACCGCTGTAGATAGCTGAGTCATCAATATCCGTGTAACAGACTTCGAAAAAGAGGAGAGGAGGAGGTTTAAATCTGACCGCCAGTATGATTCAGGATTCGTCCGAGTCGAGTCCACCGAATTATGGCGGCTCTTGTCCCGGGAACGACTCTGGGGCCGACAGTCCGGGCACGTGCACCTACCAGCCAGCCGCCCAGAGATATCGGCTCAACGAACAAAGTAAGTCCTCGATGACGTATATCGACAGACGCCAGAGTGCTCGATACGAGTTTTTTAACGTTCTCGATAGCGTAAACGTTAACTCCAATTTGTATGCAGTTGGAACAGCGCCCTTAGCGGCAAACGTAGCCAAACGTTTGAGTTAACTCTTACGCTATCGAGAACGTTAAAAAACTCACATTTTAGACACTGAATCTCGATAAGGACGATTTCAAGATAAACTTAGAGCTAAGTATATTACACTAGATACAGTATTATTGTATTATTAGCGACCCGATCTCGCTTCGCTTCGCTTCGGGAACTGTAATTTATTATCGATCTTATTGAATTTTCTTGTATACAAAGCTGATCCTGACAGTAACAAACACATTCAAACATGTAATTGTAAATAGACATGCTCTAACAAAAACCGACTTCAAATAGAAAAAAAAGATATTGCAAAACAAATTAATATATACTAAAAACAATAATCATTGGATAAATCGGTTGGCCTGATATTGAGTTATTCATCTATTTGTCGCGCACTTAGGTACTTAATGCAAATTTAAGACGTATATGGTTTTCTCATGGATACCATTATCAGAACTGGACTTAATTGAAATAGGACCACACGGGAAGCGTCAACTTTCTAATAAAAAAAGAATCATCAGAATCGATTCACCCAGTCAAAAGCTATGAGGTAACAAACATAAAAAAACATACAGTCGAATTGAGAACCTCCTCCTTTTTTGAAGCTGGTTAAAAAGAATGTACCAAACATAAATTCAAAGGGGAATGCCCACTCTCCATAGTGTGCTGGGCCTAAGATGGACATCAAATATTAATATAAAAATAGACTGATTCAAATTCTTAAATGTATTGGATATCTTAAATGTATTGGATATATTCATAATCGTGCGTTGCGACCGTAGATAGTGGACGTCTCCGTGGTTGTTGTGGCATTATCGTTTCATTTAAGTTTAAATTTATTAATTTTAAATTGTGATTGGTCGTTTTCAATTCATCGGTGGCTCCTTGTTCTTCATTAACGTTTTTAACAGCTGACTCCGCCTTTTGGGCGGTGTAACAGAGATAGAAGCTTGGTAAGATACGCCTTAGCTTTCTTATTGTGGCTGCTTCTCGGTTGAGCCTGCCTGTGGGTGCTTGTTTGCTTGACACGCGTGTGCACTTTAAGTGTGTCGAGTCGAAGAAACTACAAACATTCAAAAAAGTACTCGGGCGGCCGGGCGTGAACTTGCATCGCTGGACCTGCGTTTGGTCGTCGCCCTGTTGCTCCAACAATTAACTGAACTCTCCTGCTAAATTATACATTGCCTTCATATTACTTTGAATCTAATCTCGTAAGTTATAATTTATTATGGAGTACACCTGCTGTAATAAAGTGGTCAATACTCGTGACAATAAGAAGTCAACCTTGGTGTGTACAGTGTGTAGAAATTATTATCACATCGGCTGTGTTCTTCCTGCAAAAAAAGATTGGACGCCGGATTCAGAATTTAAGTCTACATGGATATGTCTTAATTGTGCGACTAGATCACGCACTGTTAATGATGACACTCCTGTCCGAGGCAATGTGAGGCCTCGAGCACCTGATACATCCAATGTTACGATGAGACCGTTGCGTACTGGATCCAGGGAACGTGAGGGACCTGAATTACAGGTTGTCCCTTTGGAACAGGTCAGGAGTATAGTGCGCGCGGAAGTCCAGGAAGCTGTTGCTTGTTTCAGGGACACTATTCTTGAACTCAAGAGTGAAATCTCGACTCTTCGTGATAGTGTCTCCTTCATTAGTGACAAGTATGAAGCCATATCAAAAAGATTTCTTGAGTTTAATGACCATCTGAAAGTTATTCCAACACTCAAAAACGAGCTCAGTATACTGGATTCAAGAATGCAATCCATTGATTCTCAGTTCAACTTAAAAGAGCAGTGGAGCAGGAGATCTAATATAGAAATTCTGGGTATCCCCGAAAGGAAAGGCGAAAATCTAATAGAATTGGTCTCGAAAATTGCCGAGAAGGCGGGTTTTGCCTTGAATCCTCAGATAGACGTCGATTTTGTTACAAGGGTTGCGCCGATGGACAGAGGCAGTAGCAGATCAAAGCCAGTTATTCTTAGATTTGTATCCCGATATAGGAAGGATGACATGTTGGCTAAATTGCGGAGATTGAAGGAATTGAAATCTTCTGATATTGGATTCCCACATGATTCATCTAGGCTTTATTTTAATGACCACCTCACGAAAAATAATAAACTTTTGTTAAAAAACGTAAAAAATTTAGCCAAGGAAAAATTTTACAAATACGTGTGGGTACGTAATTGTACTATACTGGTGCGAAAAAACGATGTTAGTCCGCCAGTCGTGATTGCTTCCCAAGATGATTTAAAAAAAATTATATAAGTGTTTTCCTTATTATTATATTCATTGTTTTTAAAGCACATGCTATTTTTTGTAATGTAAAATATATCATAATTTTGTTTTTTTCTTTTCAAAAGTTGATGATCGGACTATTTCATTTTTTTGAGAAACTTTTAAATGTTTTTTTAACTATTTTAATAACATTATTATGTAAGGCTTGTTATAATATAGCAACATACTTATTGTTTAGCATTGGAGAATTTGTTATATTGTTCGTTTGGAACTTTTACTCCTGGGGTGGGTGTTTGATTAATGTTGAGATCTATATTCTCGTATGTGTAGGTACTTATGTATTGACATGTCAATTATTATGCTGTGGTTTGAGCCGTGGACTATTAATACTGTTGGTTAATTATTTATATGATCTATTTTTTCTCTCTCTCTCTAATGGCTAATTTAAAGATTTTTTACCAGAACGTTCGTGGTTTACGTAGTAAAACTAATTTGTTTTATAGAAACATTATTTTATGTGATAATGATATTATATGTCTTAGTGAGACATGGTTAATGCCGGGTATTTATGACTCGGAGTTGTTTGATGAGCGTTTTGTTGTTTACCGTTGCGATCGGAACTATAACTCTCGAAATGATTCTTTGGGTGGCGGGGTACTTATTGCTGTGCGTAGAGGAATTACCGTTTTTAATTTAACCTGTCTCCCTTCCAACAGAAACCGATCAGCTGATATTATTTCGATAAAAATAAATATTAAGCACAATAACGTTAGTAAACTACTCCATCTTTACTGTTGCTATTTTCCTCAATGTTCCTCTCAGTTTGAAGATGAAATTGGTTTTTTTGAGGATATTTCTGACACAATTATTACTAATCCCGGTGACGAATTTTTGTGCGTCGGCGATTTCAATATAAGGAATGCTTCTTGGGAGCTGATCGGTGTTGATGGACCTGCTAGACTCTTGAATGATGATCGGTGGGACTCACTTGTCTTTGGTCTTTCTAATTTTTTAGCTTTTAATAGTTTTAAACAATTTAATTCGATTTCTAATATAAATAAAAGATGCTTAGATTTAGTAATAAGTAATTGTGCTTGTAAGGTTGTTCGTTCGTCCCTTCCTCTTGTATCTGAGGATGATCATCATCCAGCCTTAGATATTCAGATTCAGGGGTTAGACGTGAGACCCCTACGTTCTCCTGGCCGGTCCATATTGCTTTTCCATAAAAGTGACTACTCTATTATTAGCGAGGAACTTTCGAAAATTGATTGGAAACAATCTTTTATGAATTTAGATGTCGACTTGGCCGTGGGCAAGTTTCATGAAATCTTAGACAAGATTATTTCTGATAATGTGCCTGTGAAGGTCGTAAGAGGTAACTCCAATTTCCCTTACTGGTACTCCTCTGCTTTAATCAAGTTGATTAAAGAAAAAAGAAAATTTCACAGGAAATGAAAATGTTATGGTCGATTGGCCGACTATTCAAGTTTTTCTGTTCTTCGTGAAAGACAAAAAGCCTTAAAAATTTGCTGTTACAATGCACACATAACAAAGTGTGAGGATGATATCTTGAAGTGCAGTAAGCAATTTTGGAGATTTGTTAAATCCAAGAGGAGTGCTGGGGATTTTCCTAACGAATTGTTCTTAAATGATAGGTGCTCATCTGATGGTTCTGAAATATGTAATTTATTTAATGTTCACTTTGGTTCTGCCTTTTTAACTAACAATACACAGTCAACATCATCGTTAAGTTATACCCCTGCTTCTCACGACCTTAACTGTGTAGATATTTCTTCATTTTTTATTTCGGTGGGTAAAGTCAAGCAATATTTAAAAAATCTTGATATTTCCAAGGGTGCTGGTCCGGATGGTATTCCGCCTGTTTTTTTGCGACAATGTTACGCTCAGCTGTGTTACCCTTTGCATCTTCTTTTTAATCACTCATTATCAACTGGTGTTATGCCCCGTATTTGGAAGCGGTCGTTCGTGGTGCCAGTCTTTAAGAGCGGTGATAAACATAACATAGCTAACTACAGACCAATTTCTAAAATTTGTGCCATCCCTAAGATGTTTGAACGTATAGTTTATGATTTTTTATTTCCATTGATTAGGCCTCATATTATAGAGCAACAACATGGTTTTATAAGCCATAGATCTACTGAGACAAACCTCTGTGAGTTTTTGGATTATGTATTGAGCTCCATGGAGGATGGTCATCAGGTTGATGTGGTGTACACGGATTATTCCAAAGCGTTCGATCGAATAAATTTTGACATTTTGATTGAGAAATTGCATGGACTTGGGGTCCACGGTGATTTGCTGCGGTGGCTTGAGTCTTATGTTAGAGATCGCAGTCAGGCTGTGACTTTCAATGGTTTTTGTTCATCATTTGCACCTGTTCCCTCGGGAGTTCCTCAGGGCTCTCATCTCGGTCCTATGTTATTTAATATATATGTCAATGACGTTTCGAATGTTTTCAGGAAATCCAAATTCATTATGTACGCTGATGACAAAAAAGTATATAAAGTTATAAAGTCCTTAAACGACTGTTTGGAATTACAGGATGATTTGAACAACTTATTTGTTTACTGTCAAAATAACTTACTCACAGTGAATACTAATAAGTGTACTATTATAACATTCTCACGTGGAAGATCGAATATCTTGTATGACTATTCTATTAATGGTCAAACTTTGGTACGCACCACAGTTGTTCGTGATTTGGGTATTTATTTGGATTCCAGTTTGATTTTTGATTTTCATGTTAATGAAATAGTAAATAAGGCTTTTCGAATGTTAGGCTTCATACTTAGAGTTGGTAAAGACTTTAAAAGACCATCTACTTTGATTCTGTTGTACAACAGTTTTGTACGGTCTATATTGGAATATGGCTCCGTCACATGGAACCCCCAATATAATATTTATATTCAGCGACTAGAAAGAGTCCAAAAAAAGTTTTTTAAGCATCTTTTATACCATTGTCGTCGCTTTAACTCTCCAGAACCGACAGAATTTGTCTCTCTAGTCGATCGCAGGCTACTGAGGGATCAAATGTTTTTATATAAAATAATAAATAACGAGATTGATTCTAGCTATCTTCTTTCCAAAATTTCATTTAAATGTAGTCGTATTTCCGCGCGTTCTAAACAGACCTTCCACATGTCCACGGCTCGAACGAAATATGCTTCTAACTCTTTTGTCCGTAGATCTTGTAGGTTGTATGATGCTAAGTTCTCTAATGCTGATATCTTTTACTTGTCACTTGTAGCATATAGAAAAGCTGTTTTGGAGTGTTTATAGGGTGATTTGGCCCGATAAGTGTTGTAGTTTTATAGTGTGAGTTAATGTATAAAACGATATGTGCGTATTGTGTTGCTTTTGTTTTTTTGTAATTTGAATTTCTAAATTTCTCTTCTTGTTCACTGTCTACTTATATGTGATTTTGATTGTGGAAACATATTTGGTTATTGTTTTAGCTAATTTTTTTTTTAAATATTGTATGTTTTGTATTGTACTGTTTGTTTCCCAAATAAATAAATAAATAAATAAATAAATCTAAAAAATATATTAAAAATTATAAATTGACGCCACTATTATAAAAAATATAATAAAAATAAAAAATCGTTTTGAGGTTAGTTTTCTATATAAATAAGAAAATAATTACAAGAAATTCATATATCGATTATTTTTTTAAATAACCGATAATTGATCTATTTCTTAATTTTTTTTTACGAGTACCATTATTTTTATTTTTTATGTTTTTTTTTAGTTGTACATATTTAAATACAATACTAGTAAAGTTTTTTTTTTATTGGTTAGATGGGTAGACGAGCTCCCAGCCACCCTGGTGTTAAGTGGTTACTTGAGCGTAAATGCGCCACCCACCTTGAGATATAGTTCTAAGGTCTCAAGTATACTTACAAGTTAAAGTCCAAAGGGTATGTCTTTGATGTTATTTTATGTGCTTATAATCCATTAAAATCGATTGATTAATGATAATATTAAAAATTATTTATTTATATGTTTTATTTATATATTTAAAATGTTTACTTAATACGTAAAAGGTTTGATGCTGGCAATATTTTTCCCGCAAAAATCAAAAGCCTTGTTTTTTCAAAAGAGTTACTTTTTTTAAACTACTTATTGTAAATTGTAGTTGCGCTTATTTGGAAGAAAGTAAATGCATATTTATTTATGACAAAATTAATGCACTACGTATTTTCTCTCTAATCTATTGTCCGCTTTGGGCTTGAAATGGGCATTCCCCTTTTTCTTCATCTTATATTCATGGTTCACTATTTTGGCAATAATGGCTTACAAATAAAAGATAGATCAGATATGTGATGTATAAAAATATAAATTATAATTTTGCGGGTTTGATTTTTATTACACGATGTTATTTATTCCTTCACGTGGAAGTCAATCGTGAACATTTGTTGAGTACGTATTTCATTAGAATAAATAATAGTTTCAAAAACTATAATAACAAAATCTTCGATCAATAATAGTAGTATTATTGATCGAAGAACAAAATACACTTTTTTAGAAAATTCAACTAAAAAATAGAAAATAAATTTTAATAAATTTGAATTAAAAGCGTGGGTGCTTTTCAGGATATTATCAAAATAACGCTTCTACTCATATCTGTTCATAAAATATTTATAACTTATACCATGCACCCCACGCTTTTTTACAATAAAATCATTTTTTTTACATAAGTAATTTTAAAGTCAATTTATTAAAATTTATTTTCTATTTTTTAGTTGGATTATCTATAAAAGCGTATTTTTTTAGTTTTTTTTAAACCGTTTTTTTTTCCATTTTTTAGTTGAATTTCAATTTTCTAAATTTTTTTTAAAAATATTGAATTGTCATCGGTCCTCAATAAGTATACCAAATTTTAAGTTAATCCGACGTTTTGAAGGGGGTCAAAATCATGTTCAAAGATTCCGTCACAAACATACATACATACGTCTGAAGCTAATAACAGCGTATTAACAAAAATTGGTACCCGCCTGCGGGATTCGAACACCGGTGCATCGCTACATAAAATGCACCGGACGTCTTATCCTTTAGGCCACGGCGGCTTCGAAACTATACTCCTGTTTGCAGGAATCAAACTCCTCACTTCGATCAACCAGGTGGTCCAGCAGAGAGCTGATCTGGAGTCGAACCGCGTGACCTTGAGCGGCTTGCTGGACGAACTCAAACGGAAGCTGAAGAGGCGAATCGAAGAGTGCCACTTCGAGAAAAAGGACAAATTGAAGGTAGCTTCTTTTGGAGGTCTCGTGGAAGTTAACTGGATACTATTGTTAACGCGAGGAGCGAAGATGTGTGAATTGTTTTATTTTGTCCATTTAGTGTTAATTCAGATTAAATTGAGTGTTATCAGTGATTTATTCACTGAGTTTCTCGCCGGATCTTCTCAATGGGTCGCGATTCTGAACACTGGTTGTAGGACGACGTCTTGAGGCCGCACAGGTAGGTACCACCAATACCGTCTTTACCATAAGGGCACACGGGGCCCGTGCCCAGAGCACCCATTCTCAGGAGGCCCCGAAGAACCGACAATTTGGTTTCCAATTGTAGTCGAGAGCGTCATTTTCGCAGATTAAGAGAATAAAAAATGAATTGCGAACAACAATGTTACAAGAACTGCTGAGTAATTTGTCAATTATGGGCATAGAAAGTGATATCCTTAAAATAATTGACTTTAAAGATATAATGGAATATTTTGCTCAACAGAAATCCCGAAAGAAACCATTATCGTAATCGTAACCAAAAAACCAGCAGCATTCTAATATAATTAATATTATTATATCATACTGTATTTGTTTACCTATGATAAATGGTCATACTCAGTAAAAAAATGTTATTATAATTCGCTTTTTTTTACTTTCCAAAAGGGCCTCAAATTCTTGTGTGCCCAAGGGCCCCAGCCTAGTTTAAGACATCCCTGGGTACCACCGCCCTGCCTATTTCTGCCGTGAAGCAGTAATGCGTTTCGGTTCGAAGGGTGGGGCAGCCGTTGTAACTATACTGAGACCTTAGAACTCATATCTCAAGGTGGGTGGCGGTATTTAAGTTGTAGATGTCTACAGGCTCCGGTAACCACTCAACACCAGGTGGATCCTTAGCTCATCCACCCATTCAAGCAATAAAAAAAGCATACATATATACGAATTACCAGTACCAATTACAACGGACAGGCGCTGAAGCAAGCGAACCTTCGGCTCGAGAAGGAAAAGTTCAGCGTCATGTCGGAGATAGGCCACCTCAAACGACACTTGGAGAAGGAAACATCGCATCACGTCCAACACGCCAGAGCTGCCGTGGCGCAAGTAAGGGTGAAAACTCAATTGAAATAGCCGGTTTTTTTCCCCACCTAAGCTGATAGCCTTGAGAAGCTATTTCAGCGTAACCTTAACTAGTAGGTGAGCTCACGAGGTTCAAACCTGACGACGTTGCTAACACGAACCCTAGAAAGAGCAGTGCTTCGCAGAATCTACCACCGGATCGGAAACGCGACCCACTGAGAAGATCCGGCGCTAAGCTCGGTGGGCTGTATCTGTGAGTTAATACTCGTCGAGCCCTTCGTCGCCAGCGACGGGTTCGGCGAGGTGATGGTTTGCTTATTAGATATAAAATAATTAATAATTGGGAATTTAATTGTTTTATGATCGAACAATCACCAATAGTCGTCGAACAAACGATAATTGATCAAAATTAATAAATCTGAGCGATAAAAATAAAGAAATCTAGTAAGAGGGGCCAACTTAAGGGTGATCATTTGTTTAATTAATTATAAATAAATAAAAGATGAACAAACAATTACATACAAAACAATACATTCGAACATTAACGAACAAACGACGAACAAATAATTAAAAAAAAGGGGGCCAAATTCAGTGAGCCTCCCTTCCACGGTGTTTCCCGAGTGCTATGACATGTCATTCTTCAAACGAGGCTTGTGGAGAGTACTTAACGGTAGGCAGCGGCTTGGCTCTGCCCCTGGCATTGCTGAAGTCCATGGGTGACAGTAAACTCAGCATGAGATGGGCCGTATACTCGACTGCCTGCTTGGACAGTAAAAATAAATTAAAAATAAAGAAATTTCTTCTGCAACGCTTGTACAATCAAAACAACATGTCCATAATTTTCAAGAAAATTTCCGATAGTACTATATAGTCATTTTAATTTCGATTTCTGCTATATGACAACAGATGGCGTTACTCCTACCGGCATTACAATGTATTTAATTTTATTTAAAAAAAACAATAACTTTTTTATATTCTAGAGCTGCACGCCACAAGGTTCTTGTAAATACTCCTCTTATGATAAATTTATCTTCTTCTTGCACAGGCTATCCAAGGCATAGTGACAAAGGTACCGCCGCCGGAGAGCCTATTCAACAACTGCTCTGTGTCCGACCTACCCAATATGGTCAGCAGGAACGTCGCGAAGAATGCCCCTTCGAGAATCGTAAGTGTTTCCGTCTTTATTCCTGCTTTGTTTGTCATTGTTTTGTTGATAAAAACTATGAAAACGATTTCGTAGTTTTTGAATTGACTTTTTTATACAAGTTGATACAAGTTGTCCGCCTGTAAGCAGCGCGTTGTTGTTGGAAGACTCGCCGACATAACGCTAGTGTAGGAAGCGGATATTATATGAATATAGCAGTTTGAAACAGAGCGAATTGTGCTGCGTTGAATAATTTAATAATTTTCATGACTTGTCTAGTTAAAATATGCAATATTTTAAAAATCTCAACTATTTATTTTATATTTTTAATTACGTAGGAATTATTTCTTAACTTCTTAATTTAATATCCCACAATTTAATATCATACCGAGCAATATCACCCGCTCGGTGGAAGATCTTCCCTTTCGTCGTTTAAACCTCTCCAAAGATAATTTTAAAGTAGTTAAGTTGGCGTCATTCGACTCTGTACACAATCATCTCAATTCGGATTTACTTTCTTGATTACCATGTCTTTTTTTTTCTTCTTTTACCTATTCTAATAACCTCGAGGGATTATTCTAGATTCACCGAACTAATAGGAGAACTCGCGGGGCTCAAACTTGATGTTGCTAACACGAACCCTAACAAGAGCTGTTACGATATCTCTTTCGTTTTGCAGAACAAAAAAACAATGACTAAAATTAAATCTCTCACTCTCATGTCACTCTCCGCTCTACAGGCTGACAACAAGCTGGCTGCCGCACGTCTGATGCGCGACATCGCCGAGCTAAGACAGCGAGTGGCACAAGTCGAGTACCGGCTAGCCAATGAACTGCGAGTATGTAATCACATACATCTAGCCTCTAGTCCTATACTACACTACTACAGACACAGTCCTCTGCGGCTCTGTACTGATCCCGAGCTCTTCTCGTACACAAACAGACACAGATCCGACCTACATCTAGCCTCTAGTCCTATACTACACTACTACAGACACAGTCCTCTGCGGCTCTGTACTGATCCCGAGCTCTTCTCGTACACAAACAGACACAGATCCGACCTACATCTAGCCTCTAGTCCTATACTACACTACTACAGACACAATCCTCTGCAGCTCTGTACTGATTCCGAGCTCTTCTCGTACACAAACAGACACAGATCCGATCTACATCTAGCCTCTAGTCTACTATAAACTTGTCACATTTCCAGCGCAAGAGGCAGGCTGAGCTGGACATCGTGCGTCTAAGGAAGGAGCTATCTGCTACTAAAAGCTGTGTTGCATCGTTGAGATTACCACCACCGCCAATGAGGGCCCAGTGCTCTAAATTTGCTTGACCCATTTGAAAGAATTGAGGACATAGCTTAAAAATGAATCTACGAAAATGTAACATCGAGTATTAGACAAAAATTGTGGGAATTTTACAATAAAAATCAAATCGAGTTGGTTTTTCTTTAGTGCATATTTGATTGATGGTAATTAGTCTCCCATTGTATTATTATTTGATTGATTATTTTGATGACATTTTTTTGTTTATCACTCTCGAAGCCCGATTAACTTCTAGGGGCTATTCTGGCCCATAGATAATACACATATATTCATCCTGAGAACAGCGTTTCGCTGAATCTACCACAGCATCGGAATCGCGACCCATTGAGGAGATCCGGTGAGAAACTCAGTGGCTCGCATATAGGGATTAAGTTGGATCGAATAACTTGGATCGGGGGTTTATATGGATGCAAACTGCGTGAGCGAACACTGCACTTGCATAAGTCATGACCGTACCTAATACATGTGCAAGCTTTGTAAAGCATCACCTAGTTACAAAGGGACAGGTTACTTCACTTCTAGATCTTGGGATAAGAGTCGACGTGGTAAGAATATGGCTTGATTGCGGACTAATTTGATATATTTTTTTAAAGGATTTTATGACCTGGTAACTAAGACCTTTAAGTAATGTCTTATTTTAATTTATATTCTTATTTTTATAAAAAATGATAATATGGAGTGAAATGAAAGAGATGAACATGATTAATTTGAGACATTAATCAACTGGGATGAAATAAAATGAAATGAGATGAAATGATATAGGATGAAATATAATCTCAGTAAAATGGTGGTCATTTACTTTTTGGAGGACCCCGAAAAGTTCACAAATATTAAACGGCTAAAAACCACCTTTATTACACATTTGAACCTGAAGGAACACTAAGTATACAAAATAAAATAAATCCCACAACTTCACTCCTCGCTTTCTCGCCAAAAAGTCTACTAATTTGACATGGGGACGGATCTAAGCTATAACGTCAGCCTGCTGAGTTTCTCGCCGGATCTTCTCGGCGAGTCGCGGGGGACAGATCAAAGGGAAAACAAAATTGTTATTTTTATTTAATTCCGAGCATTTTCATATTTATCTACCTTTTAAACCTTCTCTGGACTTCCACAAATAATTCAAGGCAAAAATTAGCCAAATCGGTCAGCCGTTCTCGAGTTTTAGCGAGACTAACGAACAGCTATTCATTTTTATATATATAGATAGATGAAGCTACCTACTTAGGAAGCCATAGGAGCGTTGAGCTAACGATGTAGAGACAAATACCTATAGAAATCATTAAAACAAAAAATGAGGTACATATTTCGAATTAATAAAAAAAACAAAACCCAAATCAAAGTTCCTTTATACTTAACAAACAACGTACAAAATACAAAAAAACATGACATACAACATTAACTATAAGTAGAATTTACGAATAAAAATAATTTTCGCGATCACGGCTTAAGGTAACGCCGACACCGTAAAACTGAAGCGATAATACAAAATCTATTTTAACGTACTACCTACGAATTAAGGAGGGTACAGGTAAGTAGCACACTTATCTGTGTATAAAATAGCGTCCGTCGAAAAGCGACCGATCAGCACGGCGTCATTGTAACGAGTCGTCTGATTTTAAAGATGGCGTCAAAGTTATCATACTGATACTGATAATAAAATGTTTAACTCTACGCACTTTATTCCGATTCACAACCGCTACATCCACATCACACAGCTTGCAACGCTGCGTTGTGCTGACTGGAAATACGCCACTCACAGCCGGACACGCATTCAACTTGTCCCTCATATAAGAGAATTCTCCTTACCTCTACCCTCTTAATGTAAGCACACCAGTAATTTCGGTGGGAAAACTCGAAATTTTGAAGTTCGTAAAACTCAACTGTCACCTTTGAAAGCTATCACTTGTCACACATTTTCGGCGGCCGCTTTATGGAGGGTAGAGGTAAGGAGAACCGACTCATATGGGAGAAACTTGAAAAAGTGTCCCACTTTCAGCACTAAATAACAGTTCAAAAATCCTCCAGAATAGCGCTAGCATAGGCACAGGGTATGTTATGAAGAGCAGTTATTAAGTGATTGAAGTATGCTGAGTTAGGAAATTTAATATATTTATTGACTAGAGTAGTCAGTGACGACAGTGTAATATACAAGACCTCACATATTTACGTAGCCCAAACTAATTTCGTCAATATAACCTAAAATTATTGCTGTGGTAAAACGTGGAGACATCGATTGTATATTCTTATCAGCTTTAAATAAATTACTTTTTGTGATTTTGTAGTGCTTACAGTTCTTTCGTCCTTTTTAACTCTCAATCTTATACTAAGAACTTTCAGCGCCTTTTTTAAAATTTACCCGCTTGCTACTGTAGCGCCACCCTTATTTAGCAGATTTTAACGGACACTTTTTCACACACAGACGGTTCTCCTTACCTCTACCCTCCATAGGCCGCTTGCTAGTGTCGGCATGCGTTCCCCTGGTGCGCCGACAGATGCTTGTCCAAGAAGAATTTCGTCTTCATATCCCTCCCGCACACCTTGCAGATCGTGTAGACTTTATGAGCGATCCTCATGTGATTCAAATACTCACGGACGTCCTTGTGTCGTTTGAGACACTGCAGGCATTCGTATTTGTCGAGGGCGCGGGCTTTCGGGTTGGCGGCTCGAATTTGAGCAGCCTTTTTTGGCTGTATACGTAATCTGAAATCGAATACAGCATCGCAGATAACTTGGAGTTCGGTGTGCTTAGTGGGAGTCTTTTAACGTTCTCGATCACGTAAAAGTTAACTCGTTTGTCGCTAGGGGCGCTGTTCTAACTCCATAAAAAATTGAGTTAACTTTTACGCAATCGAGAGCGTTAAAAAGTCGCACTAAGCACACGGCGGTAGCTGGTGTTGCAAGTATAGGTGAGCTAATCTATACTAATATATAAAGGCTTCGTCAAACAGAACGTGTAATTAGCGCGCGTCAGAGCGCTACGCTATGACGCCGAGATGTGTTGTACTACAACGGTATTATACCGTCAAACAGAGCGCCAGCGCTATAGTGCTTATATCAGTTAGTTATCAGTTTAGCGCTCTGACGCGCGCTAATTACGCGTTCTGTTTGACGAAGCCTTTAATCTACAGTGGTTTTTATGGATGTTCCGTTATAACTACTGAACCATGCATCCGATTGACTTGAAACTTGGTACCCATGTAGGAAATATACGTACTTAATGTATAATGTATATATTTATATAAGTGTTGGACTCCCTTCACCAGTTGCTGGGGCGTTAATGATAGGAATCTTTGTAGGGGTGAGAAATAATAATATTAATTTTAAATGCCCAGCGAAGCGGACGAGTACAGCTAGTAAATACATATAACCTGCCTATTCCTATACGAAAATAATAATTTAATAGGATCACAGACTCATTCCGGTTCAATTTTTAATTTTAAGCATTGTATTAATTGAATTATAGAAGATTTTACAAACACGACACTGGCAACATTGGCCTCGCCAAAAACCTGTGGAGAGTAGAAGTAAGCAAGGAGGACCGTTTTGTATCGGGGATAATTTGATAAAGTGTCCGTCTGTAAACATCAAGTCGCTGTTAGAAGACTCACCGATATTAGTGTAGCAAGTGGAAATTATATGAATATAGCAGTTTTCAACAGAGCGAAGTGTGCCGGTTTGAAACATTTAATTAAGGTTATTCGCTACTTATGCAGTTAAAAAGTATGCAGTATTTAAAATCACAACTATTTATTTTTACTAGAGGTCTCGCAGTAGTCGAAATTCGACTATAATTAATTGGAATTGTATAATAAATTTGTACACTATTATGATTGTATTTTATACTTCTATCACAAATTTCGCCAAGGCTACACTATAAAAAATATTAATAAACACAAACAATATTTAATGTATTCTCAATTTGACCACAGACGTCAAGAACAAAAGTTTGACAATTAATAGTATTCATGCATGTGTGCGTCAAATACATGGTATGTAGTGTGTGTAGTGTTTTCTTTATTGATTTAATGTATCTTTAATGCATTATTTTAACCAAATATTAGCATAGTGCACTTCTTCTCTATAATCTCTATAAGTGTGGAAAATTTCATACTCCTCCGCCCGCACAATTTTCGTAAAAAGGGATACAAAGTTTTTGCTTCACGTATTAATATATAGATTACTATTTACGTAGAAAGTGTTTCTTTCTTTCTTAATTTAGTATGCTACTTTAATAGCTTATGTCGCTGTTTTCAAAATATCTCCACTTGCTACTGTGGCGCCACCTTAATTGGCTTCCTTTCAACGGACACTTTATAATACACTGAGCTGATCCTCTTTACTTCTAACCTCCATACAAAAGCCATATGAAAAAAAAAGAAGGCAAAGACATTTAATAATCTCACCGGCTTTTCCCTCGTAAATCGGCTTCAACGTGCAACTCCAAATGCGCCTTCATCATCTTCGAAGGGACCAGAATGTCGCAGCGCTTGCACAAACTGCTCCTGCCCCCCTCCTTCTTGCAGCGAGAGCAGGTAAACACTTTTTCATCGTCCATGTTCACGATCATAAAATACTTTTGCCCGCACACCGAACAGATCAAATGCTTGCGTTTGTAACGTTGGCAGCACTGGCGTTGTTTTCGCGGTTCTTTTTTCCCGATGTTGACGTTCGTCCGTTTTGTTGGCTGCCCGTTCGTTGCGTTTTGTTTTTTCAACGTTCTCGTTGACGGATTCGATGTGGCTGTCAAATTGTTTTTTTTTAATACCAAAAAAGGTAGACGTAAGGAGAACCGTCTCTGTGTGTGAAAAAGTGTTCGTTAAAATCTGCTAAATAAGGGTGGCGCTACAGTAGCAACCGGGTAAATTTCAAAAAAGGCGCTGAAAGTTATTAGAATACGATAGAGAAATAAAAAGGACGAAAAAACTGTAAGCATCACAAAATCACAAAAAGTATTTTATTTAAAGCTGATAACAAAATGCAACCGATGTCTCCACGTTTTACCACAGCAATAATTTTAGGTTATATTGACGAAGTTAGTTTGGACTACGCAAACATGTGAGGTCTCGTATATTAATTACACTGTCACTAACTACTCTAGTCATTAAATATATAAAATTTCCTAACCAGTTAACAACTGCTCAATTCATATCATACCCTGTGCCTATGCTAGCGCCATTCTGGAGGATTTTTGAACTGTTATTTAGTGCTGAAAATGGGACACTTTTTCAAGTTTCTCCCATATGAGACGGTTCTCCTTACCTCTGCCCTCCTTAGAAATGCAGCGTGACATACGACCAAAGATTCTTAATTTGTGTGAACGCGTGTGCGAAAAACATGTAGTTTTTTTTATTTTTTTTATTGCTTAGATGGGTACCTACCCGCGCGGACTCACAAGAGGTCCTACCACCACTAAAAACCAGGTTTTCGCGTAGCAGTACCTAAAGACCTTGGTAGTAATTTACCTTCAGTCAAGGTATTATCCAAAGCGGCCTGCACCAGAGCCTTCATACGATCCGCGTTTCTCAACCTTATAACGCAACCCTCGCATAGTAGCCAATTTAATGATTTCACCTGAAAAAATAAAGACATCATACTGCCAATAAACAAGATGTCACACGAATCACGAGATACTGAATATCTCCTTTCTTTTCTATGTATGGCAATCGACTTCGTGCGACGCCATTGATGGCAAATCTAATTTAAAAAAATATATATTATCATACATACTCTGTTTGATTTAAATTTAAATGGAGCTGGAAAGATTATCTACGTTTGCCGCTAGAGGCTCTGTTTGTTTGTTTGTAACCTCACATTAGGCCAACATTCCGTGACTAGCCGATTTATTTGCTCTTCTTCTGGGTGTTTATTATCTTTAAATGTGTAGGATTAACTCAACATAATCTATTATTTTAGCACACGTCACGTAATTGTTCACATTCCAATGCCCGATCGCCATCTTGACATCTCTCTTCCGTTCCTTTCTTCCCCATACATTCATCCCTGTCACTCTAAACGTTTCGTTTCCCACATACGTATAAATTTAAGCGTACATAAGTATTTTTATCAGTCTCTGGTATCAATAACACAGGGAATTATAATTTGGGGCGGGATGGACAGTGAGTAATTGTTAAAAAAAACAACTGAACTCAACAACCCACCTCAACATCAAAACAGTCGCGCAACAGTTGAGCGTAAGTCAAGTCGCCGTCCCACGAGCAACTGTCGCCGAAAGCTCGCAAAAGCTCGTCACCGTCGCAGAGGCGACAACGAGCCAGAGTTGGCCGACAGCCCCGCGACGCTTCGACGTTCGCCGATATAGATTCCTAAATCACATTACACTTCAGTTGATTAATCAAAAAAATTACGAAAACAGAACAGTGTACTTAGTGTAAGTTTTTAACGTTGTCGATAGCGTAAAAGTTAACTCAAATTTGTATGCAGTTGGAACAGCGCCCCTAGCGGCAAACATTTGCACTCCATACTTATTTGAGTTAACTTTTACGCTATCGAGAACGTTAAAAAACTCACACTAAGCACACAGAACGTAAACGTTTCCACCAAATTGTATTCTCTGATTCTGGAGGGTAGAAATAAGGAACACCATCTAAGTGTGGCGGGTAGCCATCATACAACGCAAGATAATTGACAGATGCCTGAATCTCGCTTACGACATTTTCAAGATAAAGCGCATATATACAAGTTCCGAACAACAACATTCGGACCGTCGGTCTACCGAGCAATATCATCCGCTCGGTGGAAGATCTTCCCTTTGTCGTATACATCCCCAAACTGGTGACCTACGACGGGACAATCGCAACCTTCTGATCCATCATCAGCGCATCAAGAACTTCGGCTACCACAATCCCCGCATTCTCGCAGATAAAAGCAGGTCATCGACAGTCGTCCCACAGCAAGCCAGCATCGCAGCCTCAACAGGACCATCGCAGCCGACTCACCGCGCTTCCTGGCCCTACGGCACGCACCTACACTGCCTCATCGCGCAGCATTCAAGCTCAGTCTCGACTCACCGCAGACTTCGAGCAGCACTGGCGACAATCACGCAGCATTCAAGCTCAGTTTCGACTCACCGCAAACTTCGAGCAGCACTGGCACTTGCAAGCTAATCTCAGCACGGACAACGATAACTAAATATGACACGACCTCCGGTCTCGGAGGGGAGTGATGTGGCGGGTAGCCATCATACAACGCAAGATAATTGACAGATGCCTGAATCTCGCTTACGACATTTTCAAGATAAAGCGCATATATACAAGTTCCGAACAACAACATTCGGACCGTCGGTCTACCGAGCAATATCACCCGCTCGGTGGAAGATCTTTCCTTTCATCGTTCAGCATTCCCCAAACTAAGTGTATGAAAAAGTGTCCGCTGAAAAGTAGCCAATTAAGATGGCGCCACAGTAGCAAGTGGAAAGATTTTAAAAACGGCGCCATAAAGTATTAGAGTAGGGTACTAAATTAATAAGGAAAAAAACACTTCCAACGTAAATAGTAATAAAAATAAATAGTTGAGATTTTAAATACTGCTTATTTTTTTAACTACATAAGGCACGATCAAAACATTAAATTCAGTCACTCTGCTTAAAATTGCTATATTCATATAATTTCCGCTTCCTACACTAGCACTATGTCGGTGAGTCTTCCAACAACAACGCGCTGTTTACAGACACTTCATCAACTTGTCCCCTCTATATAAGATGGCGCTCCTTACTTCTACCATCTATAGCAGATTCAACGAAGCACTGCTCTTGTTAGGGCTAGTGTTAGCAATTCGTTCAGGTTGAGTCCGTGAGCTCACCTACCGGTCCACGTGAGGAAATAGCCCCTTAGACTACCAGCGCTTAGATAGCCGAAAAAAAGATGAATTATACAAATCTGATCGACAGGTTTTGCTTGGAGATGTTCACTCCCGACAACTAACGGTGCTTTTAGGTACCTCAAGCACCGTTCTCATCGTAAATGACCCACAGACATAGCCCACTGAATTTCTCGCCGGATCTTCTCAGTGGTTCGCCTTTCCGATCCGGTGGTAGATTCTGTGAAGCACTGCTCTTGCTAGGACCATTGTTAACAACGTCCTAGGTTAGAGCTCGGTGAGCTCACCTACTCGTTCAGTGAATCTAGTATGACCCCTCGAGGTCACTAGTATAGGTACGGAATAAATAAAAAGGTATGTTCACGTCATAACGGCACATTATTCCATCAACAGTCCTGCGGTTATATTATAACTTAAAGTTAAATTAAAACAATAAAAATTACACTAACAGCACTGAATATCTTGTGTAATTTATCCTTCGTCCAAATAACATTCATTGCCATGAATTTCGTAGAGTGAACAATACGCTTCGAAAAAATTAATTTAATCCTGTACTGTATTGTGGTTAATTTATACTAAAAGATTGCTGATTTTTGAGGTAAATCTAAAAAAAGTAGTGACAGTATGTATACACGATATTTGACAGATGCCTGAATCTCAAACTCTAACGACATTTCCATGATAAGTTTGCATATTGACATTAAAACAAGCTCCTTTTTTCCCTACCTATGCTGATAGCCTTGAAAGGCTATATCAGCTTCTCCTTGACGTGTAGGTGAGCTCACGGGGCTCAAGCCGGGAGTGTTGCTAGCACAGGCCGCAGCAAGAGCCCTGCTTCGCAGAATCTACCACCGGATCGGAAACGCGACCCACTGAGAAGATCTGGCGCGAAACTCAGTGGGCGGCAAGCTCCGAACAACAAAATTCACAGTGACGGATCATCAAGCGATTTTAACAGCTCTATGGAAGATCTTCTCGGTGCCGTTAACCCTCAAATGGTAAATCTAAATAGATTTTTTAACGAGAAGGTGAGATATTCAGTTGCGCGTTGTTTTTATTAACTGCTTCTTCAAGTTTATACGTTAACTGGTGGCTACTAACCGCTTAGTATCTGTAAAAGTGTTAAAACCGTGGTTGTACGTAATATTAATCTTTTTTTACAATTATGCGATTGTTACAAAAAAAAAGGCTTTATGTTCCATTTTCCTTATGTCTGTTCAAAAAAAGAAATTAGAAAGAAAAACATCTATCCCATTAAATTATGGAGGGTGCCCTTCATACCTTAAAAGAACGAAATTTGATCATAATCACTATCAACTCAAGACTTAGATGATTTTTCTCTTTTGTTTTATATTGATATAATATGTATAAAGAACTGACTAACTTCGAACGTCCTGAAAACTTCGTAACCTTTACCTCGCCGGTCGAATGGATAACCCTTTGAGAATACTAGCGTAGGTAGGCAAAAAAAAACATATGTGCAATTCACACGTGGTAGAAGTGAAACCTTCCAAAATTAAAATACAATTAATTATCCTAAACGTCTTAAGTATATGTAAAATTTTGTCATTAGTAAATAATTGTAAGGTAGCGCCCTCTGTGAATTGATATTTTAATTTCACGTATAATCCTAAATTAAAATTCACTACAAGAGCTTTCATACACACGTTAGTATTAAAAAATCTCACAGATGGCGCTGTATTAAATAGTATGTATATTTCTGTCTCATTCTTTGCTGGCTTCATCCTACACATTTTTGTATTTGTGTCTCTTACCTGTCGTTTTTTCCGTTGCATCCGGTTTGAAATCACAACGATTCTAAAGAAGTTTTCACTTCAAAAAAAACAATTCACTACGATTGGGCCGCTCTAGTTGATAGCTTTTCGACGGACAACTTTTCACACACAAAGAGTTCGCTCCTTACCGCTTCCTTTCATAAATTCAAAGTAGATGTAAAATATTCGCCTTTTCTGTTCGATAAATGGAACTACTAATTGACGATTGCTAGGTATTAGACTTTTGGCGGGATTGCGAGACGCAAAATTCGGTGAATTGCTTTAATTTATTAAGTTAGTGATTAAGGTTCAGGCTTAAATGTATAATGACGGTGCCTTATTAATATTAGGTGACATACGTGAAAATGCACAAATGTGAGAAAATGAAACAAGTTGCTTTCAAAAGGCCACAAAAATATGCAGAATGGCTGTATGGTATGATACCTTCGCCTTTCTATTTGGAAAAATACAAGTGACAGAAAAGTTCATTTTTTGTTGACAAGCAAACGTCTACCTACAGGTGAATGAAATTAGCCCATAGACCTATATAATAGGGACACGACATATTGTTCTATACGTACAATTGCTTATATAAATAGCACCCATTTTGAAGGCACATACATAAACATATATCTATCTCGTTCTTACTCAGCACTTTAACTCGCAGGAAAACAATATAACAGTATTTCAGTGCGTACATAAAATGAAACATGAATATACGTAAATGTCTCCGTCTCCGTCTAATGAGGCCGAAAATCCGCCATGTTTAGCGCGCCAAATGTCATTGTCACGTCAGTTCGGCCGTCTGTTTTGGGTTGTACATTATTTATTGACTATGATATCGATTTAATATGATTGATTATATAAAATTTCATAATTTATCATGCTTAAAACATACAAAAATAATAATTAAAACGTATTTTATAGGATCTCAAGAAAGTCGATGTCCTAAAACTATTATCTATATGTATTTAAATTCATTATGGAGCCCTCATCCGAAAAATCCATTTTTCGGTCGGAATCTATTGATAATGACACTAATCATAAATACCACTTTAAAATATGTCATCAAAACATATTTAGACATTCTGTTTAGATATTTCGGGAAAAAGGCTACCGACAAAATCTCTTCGGAACTATTTAAATAAAATAGTTTTATTCCGCAGTGAGTAAAACACTATTGTAAATTTGTTAAATTTTTAATAATTAAGTGATTTTAGAGAGGAAGTCACAAGGAATGACGTTTGTAATTAATGAATAAATGTTCTGTAGGTGTTTTTTTTTTCACGCGGTCCCTTGATAAGTTTAAAATTTGAATCACTCTCAAGTGAAAGTGATTCAAATGGTGCGGCGCACCTTCCTTGGGGTGCGCTGCGGTAGTATGTTACGGACTTTAGAGTCAGCAAAACAATTAAAATAGATTGTAATAGTCTAAGAAAAACACGTACTCAAAATACGATAACATTTAGCATGCTAGAAATGGGCTGATGGCTTTGAATTACGCCATATCTTTATGTTTTGCGACAAACGACAACTTTGTAAAATCAGTGTAGCAACTTTTAAAAATCATCATATCGTTTACTTGGCAAATTCGAAGGACGTACTTGTCTTAGATTTCACCCATCTAAATCATATCATATTTGCACACAGCAATATACCTACTTACTTCCCATTAAAGTATAAATTCTACAAATAAATAATACTCAACAATATTTAAAATAAAATGAGCCAAGAACGTTTATCGATAAAACCTGATAACATTGAAATCTTTTGTACAGCACTAAAGCCGCCATGTTTTGTGGCCAGATGACGTCACAGTGGCACGAAATTTTGGTTGACGTTTCATTTCCATAGGTTTCCTACTTCATTGAATTAGCCCCACAAAAAAAAAAATTTTTTCCTATTTTATACTTATTTTCTATTAATTCGTTTGTTCATCATTTGTTCATGATTGTTCACTGTTAATAATTGTTTGTTCTGCATTTATTTATTTAAAAAAAAAATTTAAAAATATACCTACAAGTTAGCCCCTCTAATGCAATTTTTAATATTTTTTCATCCTTAATGACTCGTAAATATTCATTTTCGATTGTTCTTATATAAAACACGTTTGTTCTCTTTCGAAATTACTCGTTTTTTGTTTAATTTACTATTTTTATTAGTTGAATAAATGTATGCAAAATATGTGTACTGCGCATGCGTCAACTATAATGCCAAAACTTTCTACGTGGTTTTAATCGTGAAAAAAAATACAATTATAAATCTTGACCATGTTTATGTGTGTGCCTTCAAAATGGATGCTATTTATATAAGCAATTGTACGTATAGAACAATATGTCGTGTCCCTACTATATAGGTCTATGGACATATATCTATCTCGTTCTTACTCAGCACTTTAACTCGCAGGAAAACAATATAACAGTATTTCAGTGCGTACATAAAATGAAAAATGAATATACGTAAATGTCTCCGTCTCCGTCTAATGAGGCCGAAAATCCGCCATGCTTAGCGCACCAAATGTCATTGTCACGTCAGTTCGGCCGTCTGTTTTGGGTTGTACATTATTTATTGACTTTGATATCGATTGAATATGATTGCTTATATAAAATTTCTTATTTTATCATGCTTAAAACATACAAAAATAATAATTAAAACATATTTTATAGGATCTCAAGAAGGTCGATGCCCCAAAACTATTATCTATATATATTTAAATTCATTATGGAGCCCTCATCCGAAAAATCGGACACTATTTTTCGGTCGGAATCTATTTGATCATGACACTAATCATAAATACCTCTTTAAAATATGTCATCAAAACATATTTAGACATTCTGTTTAGATATTTCGGGAAAAAGACTACTGACAAAATCTCTTCGGAACTATTTAAATAAAATAGCTTTATTCCGCAGTGAGTAAAACACTATTGTAAATTCGTTAAATATTTAATAATTAAGTGATTTTAGAGAGGAAATAACAAGGAATGACGTTTGTAGTTTTATTAACCCTTCCTATGGCAGACGCCATCGGAAAAAATGTGCCATGGTGGCAGCCTCCCGCTCCGGTCATGATAAAATAAACGCTTAGCTGGCAGGCGACCGGAACGGTCAGTAATTTGATGCCGCTGTTTTCATTCGAAAAGCGCACTTTAAAACACGTTCTGCAGTGTTCTAACGCATACAACTGCTAGAACGTTAAACAAAGACAAAATATAGACGCTTTCTTAAGTAAACTTACATATGTTTTTAAGAAAAAAAACCTCATTGTTCCGGACTTGCTAACGCGGAGTAGTTGGAAGTGTTTGTGCGTCTATTTTCAAGTGTTTTTAAGTGGTTGACGACAGTATAACGAGATAAAGTTTTGAAAAAGCGATGGAAAGGTATGTAATAAGCATATTTCTTTGTTTTTGTACGTGTTTTGACACGCTTTTCGTGGTAAAACATTGATATCTAACACCTACTCAGGCTTAGCACACGCTCATGTCGGCCAAACAAACCATTCATTTAGCACCAAATATTGGTAGATTTGTGTAATTTATGGAAACAATGAAATAATTACTTAACTATTAACCTTTTCCAAATTGTAAATTTATTCAAATCTTTCATTAATTAGAGAAATATCGAATAAAATAACACGCGTCCCTCCACTGACCGGACCGGGACGATGACAGTTAGGTTATTTCGGGCAACGCGGCCATTTTGTTCGCTCGCTATCATAATATGGATAAGACTATTGGATCTACTTTTATATGGTGTTTGGTTTGCTTTGACAAATAATTTGGAAAACTTTTTTTTTATTTCTTTCTTTTTTTATTCTTTTGCACTTGCGCTTTATTTAAAACTAATTTGAATGTCTTTTTCCTGCACCCAGTTAACTGCATGTGGCTTATGTTGCGCTTTTGATTGGATTTTCATAGTGAGAGAAGTTTGCGGGTGAGGGGAGGCAGTGCAAGAGCAACAGGCGTGCGCACTCGCGGAGGTCGTTCGAGTGTTGCCACACGTGGTGGTTCACGAAAAGGAAGGGTACGAGGTAGAGGAAGGGGGTGCCCGCGGTCTTCTGTTGAACAGAGGCCGTCGGCAAGTTGCGCGTTAGTATTTTGTTTTTAATGGAACTTCAATTTTAAGTACTTGTTAGGGTTCCGTACCCAAACGGGACCCTATTACTAAGACTTCGCTGTCTGTCTGTCACTAGGCTGTATCTCAAGAACTGTGATAGCTAGAGAGTTGAATTTTTCACAGATCATGTATTTCTGTGGCTGCAATATTAAAAACAAAATAAAATAATTATTAAGGGGGGCTCGCATACAACATAGGTGATATTTTGTTACTTTTTGCTCGATATTAATAATAATGGTACGGAACCCTTCGTGTGCGAGGCCGATTCGCACTTTTTTAAGTTTTTTTTATATTTATTAGCCAGTTTTTTTATATTTATGTAGTGACACTGCATCTCATGAGTAAATGTGCATTTATTTCATCATCATAATTAGCCTGAATCCACTGCTAGAAAAGCCTCTCCTCCATGACGCGATCTTCATTGTCTTATAAATGTGATTGTATTTACAGATTTAACCTTATTGCAATTGAGGATTTGCCCGCTGGGGAACCGATAGAGCAGGCATTGACGGAGCGAAGTAAGCGTTCATGGAACCCGTAAGTATCAATCCTCACCCAATTTATTTTTGATTTATTTGCCAACTTTATCACCATCATCATTTAGCTAACTGTCAATATTACAATACATTATTATTTTCAGCCGAAATTATGAACCTGACGGAGAGGACATTCCAGTAATTTTGTCTTCACCTGCGATTCCGCCATCACCGGCAATGTATATTTTTTTATCATAATAATTTATTATTAATATCGTGATAGTTGATTTTATAATACTTATAACGTATGATGTTTCAGGTACGTTGAATGTGGCGGCAGTGGTACGAGCACGCCATCTTCTAGATATAATATACAGATTTCTGTACATGGCAGCCGTAGTCCTTCGCCGTCACATAAACGTGTGCGTCGATCGCTTTGCCCAGACCAAGAACATGATATTACGTAAGTGGTATTTTTCATATTTCAATGTAGAAGAATGCGATGATGGGAGAGGAAGGTGTTGATTCTAAATGTATACTATTGTACTACACAGGAACAGAGATTCTATTTCATCGCTACGTCGACCGCTACGAGACTCTGAAATTTGCTACTTGTTGCACTATGGTAAGAATTTAATAAATGTAAATTTGCGATGTAAATTTATGTGCATGTTGGCACTAAATTACTAAATAATTAGTATAGGGCATAGGGCGATTTCAAATTAGCTATTGATAACATCTTACGCAAAGTTTTTTGTAATCACAAGCACAAGCTTACTTTTCTCAAGACCTAAACGTACTATTATATTCAATTAGGAAGTGACGACGATTACAGCGATGATGAGAGCCAGAATGATAACGACGAAATCGTTCCCATGATTATCCCCCGGGCAGCTGGAATACTGATGGACACTCCGGACGACGAGGAGATTGAGATTGACACGGCGGCGGCAACTAAACCTCTTGTGACATCTTCCTCGCCTTCCATCATTTCAGCACCTACATCACCAGCTCGTGATACCGGTATGAAGCCTAGTCATTTTTTTGAATTTGACTGGGGAACTTTCCCTGACTCTCCTATACCGCCAACAGAAAGGCGTGAATCTTTTAAGGAACACTCTGGTCCCACTGTCGCTGTAAGTGACCCTTACGAGATTTTTAGACTAATTTGGGACCAGGAGTTCATGGAATTTATTGTGCAGGAAACAAATAGATATGCCCAACAATTAGCTGCTGAAATGTTGGACGGCGGGGAATTACAGGCCTCCAGTAGGATTACAGAATGGAAAGAAACCAATGTAGACGAGTTATTGGTGTTCTTCGGAATATTACTGGCGATGGGAATCGTCATAAAGAACCGGGTTGAAGAGTACTGGAATACGGAACAAAACATCTTCTCCACTCCAGGTTTCAAAGTATATATGTCGCTTAGGAGGTTCCAGTTACTCAGCAGGTGCTTACATTTTAATAATTCCGAGAACTTGAGAAACCTCAACCTGGATCCCTCACAGGCAAAGCTTTTTAAAGTGGAGCCTGTGATTAGCCATTTGAATTCCAAGTTCACGGAATTATATATAATGAAGCAGAACATTGCTTTAGATGAATCGCTGCTGCAGTGGAAAGGTTGGTTGAACATCAACCAATTTATTCCAAACAAAGCTGCAGCAGTGGGCATAAAAACTTACGAAATATGTGAGTCGCAGACGGGGTATTTATGGCGATTTAAAATCCATGCCCATAAGGCTTCGCCTACAGTCTCAGAGGCTGATCCATTCACAGCGAGTACACCGGCGTTGGTTCTTAACCTTATCAAAGGTTTAGAACACAAAGGGTACACGTTGTGGATGGATAACTTCTACAATTCCCCAGCACTTGCCCGAAAACTCAAGTCGATTGGGTTTGATTGTGTCGGTACGTTGCGGACAAACCGCAAGTATGTCCCGACGGAACTGACCAATCTGAAAAAATCTCAGATGAAGCCCGGGCAAGTAGTAGGCTATACCAGTGGAGATGTCGATTGCATAATATGGAGAGATCAGAACCGCGTAGCGACGATCTCAACGTACCATGGCAATGCCGTCTCCACTAAAAACGGAGTAACAAAACTTATTTTGATACGTGACTACAACATCTGCATGGGTGGCGTGGATAAAAAAGATCAAATGTTGGCTGCATTCCCAATTGAACGCAAGAGGACACAAATTTGGTACAAGAAATTGTTTAAAAGGTTACTTAATGTTTCTGTGTTGAATGCCTATATCATACATAAACAGACCGCCACGGAGGTCTTGGACCACAGGGGCTTTAGAAAAAACCTGGTAGAATCCCTTTTGCGTAGGCATTCAATGAAAATGCAGCCATATGTCTTTTCTGCCAGGGTACAAGATACCATTTTCGAGGTGAGCCGCCATCACCCCGCCGAATATCCGCGGCTAACTTCATTAAACAGCACAAATCGCCATCGCCACCCATGTAAAGTGTGCGGCAAGCGCACGGTAACGTATTGCGTAGGTTGCGACAAACCTGTGTGCGTATTCACATGTTTTGTGAAACTTCACAATTAATATAATAATAGGGTAAGGCCAAATAATTTTATGTACCTATGTTAATTATTATTTCTTCTCAATTGTAAGTAGCCTACATGTTAACTTTTTTTAAGACTATCAAAACATTGTTGACATATTTCAAGAGTTTATTTTTTGTCTGATTTTTTGTCTTAAAATTTTTCGTCTTAAGTTCTTAAGAGTATTTTTTTGTCTGATTGTATGTACATTTTTTGTAAGAGTAAATTTGATTTAGAGAGAGAATTTGAATTTGATTTTTGATTTAATAATCTGAAAAAAAAACTTTTTATACATTTTTTTTTCTAAGAACAAATAAATAATATTCTGAAACAACAGAAATAATATAAATACAGTAACTGACCGGACCCGGTCATTCGCCAGACGGAGGGTAAAAAGTCGCATCCACGTTAAGACAGCCGTTTTCGCGTGCCATCTTAGTAAATAATTGTTGTTTTATTTCATCATTTTCTAATAAATGTTGTATGAAAACACCATCTTTATATCTTACAAGCCTTTTGCAAATTTATTCATGTTTTAGGAAATACATTATTAACTCATAAAAATAATTGAATACTACAGTACAGATCATTGTTTGAATATACCTATTTTTTCTTAGTTTACACAGGTTTTATTTGAATCTTAATATCTTTATAATCTTACATATTTCAGACGTAAATATTTAACACAATTGAGATTATGAACCAAACATCAATATAAACATACATTTCAATCTCACTTGATCAATATATTTCTCAGAACTAAGCTTGTAACATGAGCTATTTTCAACATCCGGCGCAAGATCTACCACTGCGGCCGATTTTTTGTAAACGTTCTACTGATATTTTTTTGTATAGAATGATGTGTAATTCTTAGGATTATGTTTTGAAATAGTGTTTGTCAAAGCAAATTAAATACAAATATGATCGCTTAGTTGTTTTATTAAATATTTCTGTCAGTATTTATACCTAAAATTGGAACAAAATCTAAATCTGCATATTTGACTTAAATTAATTTACTATTTTCACACCTTTGCAGTTATTATTAGTATAAAATATAATAGCTTCGTCCTTTGTGATTCTAAACCTATAGCATAATGCACTGGTTTTGAACAATAAAGCAGTTTAATTACAGTTTTTCTAAAAAGTATCTTCTAGAATTAAGGGGGAAGATAGACCTCTGCCAGACAAGGCTTTTTTTCCATTATGGCGGCCGCCAGATAATATAGCTGACCGGACCGGGACGCTGCCATACGAAAGGTTAACGAATAAATGTTCTGTAGGTGTTTTTTTTATCAGGCGGTCCCTTGATAAGTTTAAAATTTGAATCACTCTCACTTGAGAGTGATTCAAATTGCGTGCGGCGCACCTTCCTGGAGGTGCGCTGCGGTAGTGTGTTACGGACTTTAGAGTCAGCAAAACAATTAAAATAGATTGTAACAGTCTAAGAAAAACACGTACTCAAAATACGATAACATTCAGCATGCTAGAAATGGGCAGATGGCACTGTACTACGCCATATCTTTATGTTTTGCGGCAAACGACAACTTTATAAAATCAGTGTAGCAAATTTTAAAAATCGTCATATCGTTTACTTGGCAAATTTGAAGCACGAACTCGTCTTAGATTTCACATAATATCTAAATCACATCATCTTTGCACATAGCAATATATTTACTTCCTATTAAAGTACAAATTCTACAAATACATTCATACTCAACAATATTTAAAATAAAATGAGCCAAGAACGTTTATCGATAAAACCTACTAACATTAAAATCTTCTCGGCTGCACTAAAACCGCCATGTTTTGTGGCCAGATGACGTTACAGTGGCACGAATTTTTTGTTGATGTTTCATTTCTATAGGTTTCCCACTTCAGTGTCTACCTCGCACACTAACCACAGACCTATATAGTAGGGACACGACATATTGTTCTATACGTACAATTGCTTATATAAATAGCACCCATTTTGAAGGCACACACATAAACATATATCTATCTCGTTCTTACTCAGCACTTTAACTCGCAGGAAAACAATATAACAGTATTTCAGTGCGTACATAAAATGAAACATGAATATAAGGAAATATTTCCGTCTCCGTCTAATGAGGCCGAAAATCCGCCATGTTGAGCGCACCAAATGTCATTGTCACGTCAGTTCGGCCGTCTGTTTTGGGTTGTACATTATTTATTGACTTTTATGATTGCTTAAATAAAATTTCATATTTTATCATGCTTAAAACATACAAAAATAATAATTAAAACATATTTTATAGGATCTCAAGAAATTCGGTGCCCCAAAACTATTATCTATACATATTTAAATTCATTATGGAGCCCTCATCCGAAAAATCGGACACCATTTTTCGGTCGGAATCTATTGATCATGACACTAATCATAATTACCTCTTTAAAATATGTCATCAAAACATATTTAGACACTCTGTTTAGATATTTCGGGAAAAAGGCAACCGACAAAATCTCTTCGGAACTATTTAAATAAAATAGTTTTATTCCGCAGTGAGTAAAACACTATTGTAAATTCGTTAAATATTTAATAATTAAGTGATTTTTGAGAGGAAGTCACAATGAATGACGTTTGTAATTAATGAATAAATGTTCTGTAGGTGTTTTTTTAAAATAGATTTAGTTTTCTAAGAAAAACACGTACTCAAAATACGATAACATTTAGCATGCTAAAAATGAGCAGATGGCACTGTACTACGCCATATCTTTATGTTTTGTGACAAACGACAACTTTATAAAATCAGTGTAGCAACTTTTAAAAATCATCATATCGTTTACTTGGCAAATTCGAAGGACGAACTTGTCTTAGATTTCACACATCTAAATCATATCATATTTGCACATAACAATATACCTACTTACTTCCCATTAAAGTATAAATTCTACAAATAAATAATACTCAACAATATTTAAAATAAAATGAGCCAAGAACGTTTATCGATAAAACCTGATAACATTGAAATCTTTTGCACAGCACTAAAACCGCCATGTTTTGTGGTCAGATGACGTCACAGTGGCACGAATTTTTTGTTGACGTTTTTTTTTTAAGAGATTTTATGACCTGGTAACTAAGACCTTTAAGTCATGTCTTATTTTACTTTAAATTCTTAATTTTGTGAAAAATGATAATATGGAGTGAAATGAAATGAAGATGATTAATTTGAGACATTATACAACTGGGATGAAATTTAATGAAATGAAATGATATGGGATGAAATATAATTGCAGTAAAATGGTGGTCATTATCTGAGATTTTTTCAGTAGACTTTTTGGAGGAACCCGAGAAGTTACATCCAGCAGCTTTGTTTCATTTTCCCACATTTGTGCACTTTCACAGATATTAAACAGTTAATAAACCACCATTATTACACATTTAAACCTGAAGAAACACTAAATAGACAAAATAAAACAAATCACACAACTTCACTCCTCGCGTTCCCGCCAAAAAGTCTTGTTGACGTTTCATTTCCATAGGCATAGATTATACACTTAATATATTTGTCCATAGGTTTCCTACTTCAGTGACACTGACCTCGCACTTCCGTGCGTAAAAATTGACATCTGTGTTCATTGTTGTTATTTACTGTCATATTTACAAGACAATTTTGCGAAATTACCACAAAGTTAAAATTATTAAATGAAATAAACGGACACCGTTTATATTTGTGGTATTATAACGCGCTCTCAAAAATACAGAAAATCTAAATGAAACATGGGCGGGAAAGCGGAGAAAGGTACTCCGAAATACATCGCGAACAAAATAAAGGCTAAAGGCCTCCAGAAGCTGCGCTGGTACTGCCAGATGTGTCAGAAACAATGCCGCGACGAGAACGGCTTCAAATGCCACACGATGTCGGAGTCGCATCAGCGTCAACTGCTTCTATTCGCCGACAACGCTTCCAAATACATCGATCAGTTCTCCAAGGAGTTCTCTGACGGCTACGTCGAGTTGCTCAGCAGGCAGTTCGGTACGAAGAGGGTGAATGCTAACAAAGTCTACCAGGAGTACATTTCTAACAGGTAAGAGGTGTCTGTAAAATGAACGATTTAGTTTGAGAGTTATTAAAAGAAACATGTTTCCGCTAACCCGTGCTTCAGTATAAGACTCTGTATGCTTATTGTCGTGTTTCTTCTAACAGCTGTGCGTACAAAATATATTCAATAAATAAAATAAAAAAAGACACCTCGTTCATTCATTTCGAGCAATGTGACAGTGCTGGTGTTTGAATCCTGCAGGCAGGTCCAAAATTTTCTGATGAAATATGTACTTAACATAAACAAGAATGACTTCCACAGTGAAGAAATAACATTGTGTAACAAAAATAGAACTTACAATAATTTGTGTAATTACTAATGGCAGGAGGTTTTGTGAGCCAGCACGGATAGGTAGCACTGTCTTACCTATTTCTCGAACTCATGTCTTGAGGTGGATGATGGCATTTACATTGTTGATGTCCATTGTCTGGTAACCATTTGATAGGTGGACTGTGTTTTCATTCACCCATCTTTCAAGCTTTCTATATTACAAGCAACTACGACCTTCAAAGATAGTCACACTGTTTGTTTGTTGCCAGAGATCACCTCCACATGAACGCAACGCAGTGGGAGACACTAACCGACTTTGTGAAATGGCTCGGTCGTGAAGGGAAGTGTGTTGTCGATGAAACCGAGAAGGGATGGTTTGTTACATACATAGACAGGGATCCTGCAGCAATCGCCGCCCAAGAAGCAAAAGCCAAGAAGGAGAAGATGGATAAGGATGATCAGGTATAGTGAAACTTTGAAGGAAGCGGTCTGTGGTGAATGACCGTATGGCTATGTAGTGTGTTAGTGAGGATACTTGTTCTCCTTTTGATAAAAGGATTGATAAGCGCGGGTTGCATAAAGACAGACACGCAATGAACTGATATGTTACCCAACACATGTGCTTAAGTTCATTATCTATTATCTTCTTCTTCTATATATATACCTAGTCAGGTCATAAATTCTGTCACATGTTTAATGTAAAATAATTGAAACAAGTTTATTCATTATGTAACCATTCATATACCAAAATGAACTTAACAAAACATAGATTCTTATGACACTAAAGTTTATTCAAAATGACCTCCGTGATTTTGAATACAGGCCTTCAATCTGTGCGGCCAGTCGTCTATTGCAGCACAAACGAGGTCCATGTCCATATCGGCGGCTGCCTTAATCAAGGATGTCTGGAGTGACTCAAAATTGGGATGAGGCTTTGAGCACGCCTTTTCCTCCAAGTGTTGCCATATCTTGTAATCTAACGGATTCAAATCTGGACTGGAGGAGGGCCAGTCTTCGTGCCGGATGAAGTCGATTTCACGCGCCGCCAGCCAGTCTTGTGTGCTCTTCGCTCTATGAGCTGGCGCCGAATCTTGTTGGAATACCCAGTGCCTGCTATTGAACATGGTATGAGAAACAGGTTCCACAAGGTTCGTCAGGACTGTATTTTGATACACAACTGCATTCGTTTTTACACCTTTCTCACAAAAATGTACCTCTGTTAAGCCCCAATAAGAAACTCCCAACCATACCATGAGCAAGGATGGAAAATGACCTCGTTGGACACGCGGAATACGGTTGCTCGCTTCTTCACTACTGTGTGCGTACACCTTATCATTTTGTTCGTTGTAGCTCTCTTCTATGGTAAAAATTTTTTCATCCGAAAAAAGAATTTCCCGATATTTTTTTCCCGCGTACCGCTTCAACAAAGCGCGGCATCTCTTCAGTCTCAGGTCCATTAGACGAGCATTCAAACGATGTCCTGTTTTTCTTCGATATGCCCGAAGCCCTAAGTCTTCATTTAACACCCTTTTCACCGTGGTTCTGCTTAACCCCATCTGAAGGGCCAATAGTTTCTGCTTACGTTGGGGATTTCTTTGAATTCGCGCCTTCACAGCTTTTATCACTGCTGGAGTCCTACATACAGACCGAGGGCGACCACTTCTTGACCTGTCATCTACACTAGAAGAGTCTTCATTGTATCGTTTGATGGTACGATAAACGAATCTTTTGGTTATATTCAAATTTTTCAGTATGTTAAAAATTTGAATTGGCGCGTAACCGCAACGATGCAACGCAATAACTGCAACACGGTCTTCTTTAAGCGTCCACTCCATATTTAAAAATGAGTAAAATTCTAAAAGTATAAATAGCCGGCAAACTTCTTGAGCATTTGTTGACGTAGTGGGGGTAAGTTTGCGCATGGTACACTCACGTGCAAAAACATTATTTACTCTGCGTCATAATGCAATTAAATTATTAAAATCAACATATGTATTTATTTATATATTTATTAGAACATCAACAAAAAATATAGGTTAATAATTATAATAATTTAATCTTGGGGTAAAATAGATATTCCTTCTATTAAGTCAAAACTAGAGCTGTTGCCAGGTCTTCGTTCAGTTGAAGCGAAGCTGGTATTTGTAATTTTTGTTCGTTATCATAATCTTGACCATTATCATCATCACTGTTTTCATCACCCGAGTCGCCATCATCGTGATAAGTCGACATAGGGCTCATCGGTATAGTTTACGACTCGGTCGGTTCGATCTTCTTTTTTGTCTATAATTAATTATTTTTTAAGATATTCGATTCGTAGTAATCGAATGTTACTTTTTTCAATTACCAGCTTCCGATTATTTTCTGTTTTTTTTTTTTTCCATCTGAAGTCTAGCTCTTTCATAATTCGTCCTAAACTTCATTCCGAGCCATTAAAATTTATATCTTCTTTAAAATTTTCGAAGCCTTTCTACGGTACGGAGTTTCGCTGCTTGTTATGTAGTTATTATGATTACATCTTTTTATTACAGATTGAACGAAACTATCCATTCCGGTAACTTTCTTCTTCCCTGATCTTTTCTTACCCGGAGTCCCAAGCACGATGAGCAAGCCAGAGCCTTTAGCTTCGTTAATAATGCACCTAACAGTACTCACTGATGTTTTTGTTGCTTCCGAAGTCTGTTTTACTTTTTCCATAATATCATTCTTCCCCTGTTTTATAATGAAGCAATATACGTCGTACACAATTTTTCTACCCTTTCTTTTGAATACTACACCAGTTTGTCGCGGCATAGTGTATTTTTTATAAAAAATCAACAAACACTCAACAAATAGCAATGGCAACAAAGTCAACAAGCAATTGTAACAAAATATAACTTAACGATTAATAACGATAAACTTTTCACTGTACGCAAACGTACTTTTGGGAGCAAGCGGAACGAAGGCGCGGTGCGGGACGCAAGGTTCGACTGATCTACCAATAACGCGCTCGATACGATGTCCCCTGCCGCACAGTGGGTCGATACTGTGATTTTAGTGACTTAGGGACCAACTTTGTTTTTTTATAATTTTTTTTATGTAGATAGATAGAGCTCGTTAATCTCAATAATAATTGTTTTGGGCAAAAATTACAAAAACTTTATAGTTTGGTCAGAAAAATGTGTTTTGTGATTTTTTTGTATGGAGCGGGTCACATTAAATTAAATTCCTGCTAAGTACCGCGAGGTCCCGCTTTGAAACTTTATTTTTCTTATACCTTGTCTAGTCTACTATCATTTGATGCTATGAACATGTGCATAAAGTTACAACTCTGCCAAATAAATGGATCGAAAAAAATTAATAAATACATAGAATAAAAACCTTTATATTTTTTTTCGTAAGTGCTTTTAAGTTAAATTTGATATGGATTAGTAAGTAAAAGCACGTAATGATACCCATAATTACATAATACCTAACAACAATACATTTAGTAGCGCTCTAATTAAGCAATCTCTCTAATTATTAAGATAGTTAACATTATTTAATATTACGGTTTTACATAACAATAAAACCGATATTATGTGCCGAGAAGGAAAACATACAGCATTGTATTATGAAGAAGCAGTGTGTACTTAGCTTAGATTCCTTGTCTATGTCCAACCATAGACAGTCAATTTAGTTCCATCTTTAGCCGCTAGGTGCTGCCAGCAAGTATAAAGGGAGCGCAGCCATCTTTGATCTTCATAGTCTTCACCAGGAAGAACTTCCTGCAATGCTGTATGTTTTCCTTCTCGGCACATAATATCGGTTTTATTGTTATGTAAAACCGTAATATTGATGTGCCTTTGGAAAACATACAGCATTGTATTATGAAGACGTGTTTGTTATCTGCTGGTGAAATTATTAAGCACAACGCTATGATGAAATAGGTAAAGCCATAATAAAATTATGAAGCGCAATGATAATGTTCATAATTTATATAATTATTAAATCGAAAAAACAGTTGTTAACTTCCATGTTAATTCAATAATTAAAAAATATTTATAAGTTTAAACATTTTATCTTTTATATACAAGAAAATGTATAAATTGTATAAATGATGTATATACATCATGTAGAAGTAAATGTGTTGAAAAAAAGAATCGTGAGGATTTTTACGAAGCTCTATTATTCGGCAATATTTATTGTAAACGTTTGGATGATTTGCAATTGCCTCTAGAAAGTATTTCGTCCATTGGTTCATTATCAATCCATCTCAGAGGCTACTGCTGATCTACAACTTCTTAGAGATGCGTTGATGCCATTACCTCGTAAGGTTGAACGAAGACCAGTTTCCAATTACAGTACGGGATGCCGCTTTTGTGACAACACACATAGTTAGAAAAAAGTCCTTACGAATCTTACCGGGCATGTCTTTAGCTTCATGTTTAGAAAGCACTTATGCAGATTATTGACGAAAATGGATTTCAATTTTAGACCCAAAGACTGGTATCAGAAAGATGTTTTTCTCTGTTATCAAAGAAACTGTCTTTAGAAATGTTGAGCAAAGTAAGGTCATTAACTCTGCGTCCCGTAGCCAGCAACATGGTTGTTGGTGTCCTTCAAGCTACATTGAGGCGTGATGTGGTGGCTGGGTTTGAAGAAAACCAGTTTAGAACTATTCTCGGATCTCATGTGAATGGGACTACACTTAGTAAAATTGTAATAAGTAGTTGAATTTTGTTTAGCCATTCCGATGGCTTTTTTAAAATAGCAATTTTTATTAGAGAGCTTGAGAATGTTTGGTGTCCTACATGTATTTCGCCCACAGAAAGTCGACAGCGCTGCTTTATGATGCAGAAGGATTGTTTTATAGGCAAAATTTTCTTTTTGGAAAAGAAGAAAGAATTTGGCAACATCTGCAGACTTAGGATCAATTTTAAAACTGTAGCACCATATGCACCATCTTCTAGTTGCTGGTAAGTATGCTGACAAAGTGGATTGACACCAGCTAATTTTCAATAAATCTTCTCCTGTTTAGACCAGTATTATTTGTACAACCTCCCCCCCCCCCCCTTTCTAAGCTTTCAGGGTTAATGTTTAACCTGTGGAGGAGGCAGGTTTTGGATTTCGTGCGAGTTATCTAGCGTTCGGGATCTGAGGGCTTGGAAACCCAAATGCTTTCGTTCAGTCTGGGAACACTACCAGGTAGGTTCCCTAGACACTTGAAGTGAGTCAGTACTTTGGGGAGAAGGTTGAGAGGAGGAATTCTCCATGCTAGTTGCATCCTCTACGGTCTGCTGAAGGTATCCAATCTTGGTCGGCGAATGGGTTTATATCTGGATGACCCCACTTTCGAAAAACTTTTGTGGTCACTTGTGGTAAAAAGTGCCATTTCGCAGGTTGATTTCCTCGTGATAGCCTGTCGGCTATGATGTTGTATCTCCCCGAGAGATTATAAGCTGACAGTTATCTTGAACTTATTGCTTAGGTTTAAAAATCGAAAGGTCAACGTTAGTGAAATACTTTCAAATTCATTTTGATTGTCACTACCATTGCAAATAGCTCTTTTGTGGGTGAGCCGTTTCTGTTGTTGAGCTGACCATAGACAGGACGTTAATATTTTGTCTAACTGTAACCCCTACCCATGTCCGAAGCTTCCGTTGCCAGGAAATGGTTGGTTTTGGGTCTCGGCAATGTTTGACATGTGGCTCCGCGTCAGCACTGCATTTGTAACCCCTACACATGTCCGAAGCTTCCGTTGCCAGGAAATGGTTGGTTTTGTGTATCGGCAATGTCTAACATGTGGCTCCGCGTCAGCACTGCATTTAATTGTTAACACATGCAGGATGGCCTGTTTTTTACCCCTTTTCTTGAAACTTCGCAAGAAAATTTGCAAGTTAACATAGAGTGATGTAATACCGTCAGAGTTTGAGCTAGGATGTTGTTGAGTGGCCACTTCATTTCTCGCAATTTTCCATGAATCCCCAGACATGTCATCTCTTGAACCAGTGTACTAATTGATTTTTTGTAAGGCTGACTTGGCAGCCCAAATAATCCAAGAGCTTTACAGCCTATGTGGCCTGAAGACTCAACTTGGACTTCTTTTGATGGACCTGGTGGGATTTGCGTAGGTGGGATAACACTCAACATCCCTTTGCACGCAATGTTTCCGCGACCGAGCATGCTATGCAAGCAAAAAAGGTGTATTTGTCTTCATGGACCAAGAAAAAGTCGCGTAGGTAGGTTAACATTTGACTTCCCTATGTACGTAAGGTCTTCGCGACCGAGCATGCTATGGGAGCAAAAACGTTTATTTGTCTTGGTGAAACAAGATCATGTCGTGTAAGTAAGCTAGGTGAAACAAGATCATGTCGTGTAAGTAAGCTAGCACTTCGATTTTGCACGCAATGCCTCCGCGACCGAGCATGCTGTGGAAGCAAAAAGGTGTATTTGTCTTCAAGGACCAAGAGAAAGTCGCGTAGGTACGTTAACATTTGACTTCCCTATGTACGCAAGGTCTCTGCGACCGAGCATGCTATGGGAACAAAAACGTTTATTCGTCTTGGTGAAACAAGATTAAGTCGTGTAGGTAAGCTAGCACTCGACTTCGCACGCAATATCTCCGCGACCGAGCGACCGAGCGACCGAGCACCCTATATAATGGAAATTGACATGCCAGCCCAGATAATCCAAAACCTTCACAGCTTCTGCAGCCTGAAGTTTCAACTTGGATTTGTTTTGGTCGACCAAAAGGAAGTCGTCTAGGTAGGCTAGCACTCGAGTTCCTTTTGCACGCAAGGTCTCTGCGACCCAGCATGTTATGGAAGCAAAAAAGGTTAATCCAAAAGCTTCACAGCTTCTGCAGCCTGAAGTTTCAACTTGGATTTGTCTTGGTCGACCAAAAAGGAAGTCGTCTAGTAGACACTAGCACTCGAGTTCCCTTTGCACGCAAGGTCTCTGCGACCCGCATGTTATAAAAGCAAAAAGGTGTGGCTCTGAAGCCAGACCGAAGGGTAGGCATGTCATTTCATACTAACTCATAAGAAGGTACCGATTCCTTCCTGGAGGTACTGAACTGGTACCTTGGTACTGATCCTCAAGAAGTATCGACGAAATTTTGCGACTGATACTAGAAAAATATTCCTGAGAAATGTTCAATTCTATCATCCAGTCCCCTGGGTGGAGAAAGTTTGGTACCTAGGTGTCCGTAAACAGGTGTTTTATCTTTACGACCTTGTTCAACTCTCGAAGATCGAAAATTGGACGCATTGATCCGTCGCTTTTCTTCCGCAGAAAAAGGTAGTTTTTTTTTTTTTGTTGTTTTTTTTTTTTTTTTTTTTACGGTATTTGGTAACCATACATGGTTTACAAATTATTACAATTTTGGTGGCACTCAGTGCCTCCCGTCGGTGTCTTCAATTGCCCCCCTCTGGATTGTGCCAGATGTTACGGACTATGATTGTTTATAATGTTTGGCTTACCTTTTGTACGAGATCGTGACAAATAGGATTGTAGCCCTCCGAGGGACTGAATAGATTTCAATTTACTATTATCAAACAAAAATTCCTCAATGAGTGGCGCGTTGGCAACAGGATACTTTGTTAGAGACCACGGAAATTAAACTTTGACGTCTTATTTCTATACATACGGCCCTTTTTTCCGTATACAATTTAAAACGCTTTTTACGGGTAACTTGTACGACGGAGACGATTTGTCAAAGTTTTCAGTAATTATGTTACAAAGATTATTAGTTTAAATCTGTTGTGTTTTTGTCAAAATTTCCGTATTGACGAGATCAATTTGTTTACAACAATTTTCGTTACATTCAATTGTTACACACAGTTGATGCATTATTAGATTTACAACGTCACTGACCTGGTGGGATAACGAGCCGATTCGAAGATCGACCGTTACCTTTGAATCCCGTCGTTTCTTACGCAGAGACTCCTTTTGTTCTTTTTCGCTTGACGAGCTGTTCGAACGCGAGGCGTCTCCATCGCGTCTCGCCTGGACATCTTCCCTCTCGGAAATTATGGAGCTTGACTCAACATCACCTCCAACAGATGACGCGTGATTCATGGCGTCCGATGATAGGATTGGTAAATAATACTCGTAATGATTGCAAAATAACACTCATAGAAACACAAAATAAATATTTTTTGCAATTAATAAGAAGTCGAATAAATATTTGTGGACTTGCGACTTCACAGTACGAAAGTACACAACGCTATGGAGATCAAAGATGGCTGCGCTCCCTTTATACTTGCTGGCAGCACCTAGCGGCTAAAGATGGAACTAAATTGACTGTCTATGGTTGGACATAGACAAGGAATCTAAGCTAAGTACACACTGCTTCTTCATAATACAATGCTGTATGTTTTCCAAAGGCACATCAATGAGGATAATTAGTTAAGTAGCCATTACTGGGTAGTAGAAAATATAGTAAACATTTGTTTGTCTCTGGAAGTATAAAGTGACCATGTTTATTATATACTAACTAGTGTTCGTTTATTCGTATACTAACATCTCGTGATTGTCGTTGTGATCTTGCTGTTTCCGTTATAGTTGATAATTTTGTTAACAATTTAGGATTATTTATGATTTTAAGAGAGCAACTACAGTCGCTGTCTGATAATAAAAAACTCTTTCAATTCCTACAAAATCAAATAAACGTGACCGAAGAGAAAAATGTTGAGCTCCAAAAATTCAGTACGCAATTTTGTTCAAATATAAGTGCAATATGGAAACGAAGTAGTCGCATGTTAGCACAGTTTATAAGAAAAAAATGTGATTGGTTAGAATGTGCAATAAACTGGCCCGAAGGAATGATACCTGAAGCTATCAACACTGCACATGAAAGGCTCGAGATTTCTAATACTGAAGATGTTGAAAATGTACCACCCTCAAATGTACTACAGAAGCCTCGACATCTATTTTTGTACCTCGAAAACCTTTTGAAGAATTGGGATCCAGGCAAAAACGAAGACGCATTGAACAAATTTACCAATCGCTTTCGTTATCCCCGGATGAAATGAAAGCTACTACAATTACTAGTTTGAGAAACACTAGAAATGAAGATGTAGGAGAAATAATGAACCACTTGTCAAATCACCCCGAAGATCTAGAAAAAGTTAATGAGTATTTAATTACAAGTAAAGTGAAAAGTAGTACATATTCTCCCGATAAGGCAATATTAGTTTCACTTAAATTAAGTGGCAGTATATAAACCTAAGAGAAGCAGCAAGTGAAAATGGGTCTGATTTATACCCTTCTTAATATAAAATTAAGCAAGAAAAGACCAAATGTTATCCAGGGAAAGACGAGGTAATTATTACTGAAGAAGGAGCTGCTATTAAAATGCAAGCATTACTAAACTTGGCGTTATATAGGCTTTTAGATGTGATTACTTCGGATTTGGACTCTGCAAGAGAGCTACTGCTTATAAGCAAATAGGCTTTGATAGAGCCCCAGGTCAAAGTAATTATAAACAAAAAACTGAAACATGATGATTCATCTATTTTCATGGTCAGTCTAGTTCCTATAAGGCTTCAGAAATTTGATGGAACAATTGTTTGGGAAAACGACCTCATCAACTTTTTATTGCCGTCCAATAATGTTTAAATTTACAAAAGAAACGCAGTCAACAGTGACAATTATAAAAGCTAGCATAACAGAAGAAATAGAAAGACTTCAGCCGTCAAAAATCAAACAAGTTGAAGTTAAGCATCAATTGCACATGACGATGATAGACGGCAAAATAACCTCATATTTTTCAGAAACATTTTCTGCTGTCTGTGATATTTGCAAAGCAAAACCGTCAGAGTTTTTTGGAGTGACTTGCTTATCAAAGAGAAAATAATGAAGAAATATTCCAGTATGGAATGCCATCTTTACATGCCTGGATAAGATGCATGGAGTGCTTACTTCATATCGGTAAATATAATTTTATTACTTCACAAATTTTTCATCGTATGTAGTTTCCTGTGAGATTATTTTTTATATGACACTTTTTTGTTTGCGTCTTATCGTTTGGACTTCAAGAAATGGGGTTGCAAGGGGGGATGACAAAGAAAAAATATCAATCAGAAAGAGCGCTATACAGTAAGCGTTTAAAAAGGAATGCAGTTTACTTATAGATGTTGTCAAGCAAGGAGTAGGAACAACCAATGATGGCAATACTGCCAGAAGATTTTTCAGGGATGCAGAAGAAACAGCCCGCATAACAGGAATACGTAAAGATTTAATAGAGAGGCTTCACGTGATTCTTCACTCTGTTGCATCTGGAGAGCACGTTTCCAATTTTTCGGAATTTTTTAGATATACTGCAGAATTGTATGTTAATGTATATCCCTGGTATTATATATGCCTTCCAGTATCCATAAATTGTTGGCACATGGCAGTGATATATAATAATGAAGAACTTTGGTGCCATTCGTATAGGTAAACTCTCGGAAGAGGCAGCGGAAGCTCGCAATAAAGATTTTCGGAAATATACAGAGAGATGTTATTCAAGAATGAGAAGTAGAACGTCGACTAATGAGGATATTTTACACAATCTTCTTTCATCTTCTGACCCAAAGATCGAAAGGTGAAACAAAATATATAATATTTAGAGAGATTGCATAATTAGAGACCTACTAAATGTATTGTTGTTAGGTATTATGTAATTATGGGTATCATTACGTGCTTTTACTTACTAATCCATATCAAATTTAACTTAAAAGCACTTACGAAAAAAAATATAAAGGTTTTTATTCTATGTATTTATTAATTTTTTTCGATCCATTTATTTGGCAGAGTTGCAACTTTATGCACATGTTCATAGCATCAAATGATAGTAGACTAGACAAGGTATAAGGAAAATAAAGTTTCAAAGCGGGACCTCGCGGTACTTAGCAGGAATTTAATTTAATGTGACCCGCTCCATACAAAAAAATCACAAAACACATTTTCTGACCAAACTATAAAGTTTTTGTAATTTTTGCTCAAAACAATTATTATTGAGATTAACGAGCTCTATCTATCTACATAAAAAAAATTATAAAAAAACAAAGTTGGTCCCTAAGTCACTAAAATCATAGAATCGACCCACTGTGTGCCGTCGCGCCTCACCCTCACCACCAAAGTGATCTAAAATTCGGTTCTGCGCAGTCAAGGTCATTTGCTCACGATGTTTGCCGGTTACTATATACATTTTTATTTTCATGAACAATTCGAAATTCGAATTCAATAAACTTTTTTGTGGCCAGCATTCTAAAAGAAAAGTTTTTACTGTGTGACAATACTTATGACCTGACTAGTTATATATTTATATATATAAAAATGAATTGATGTTCGTTAGTCTTGCTAAAACACGAGAACGGCTGGACCGATTTGGCTAATTTTGGTCTTAATTTATTTATGAAAGTCCAGAGAAGGTTTAAAAGGTATATAAATATGAAAATGCTCGGAATTAAATAAAAATTACAATTTTGTTTTTCCTTTGATGTGTCCCCCGTTGGACGGATTCCTTTTGTTTGTTTTAAGTTTATTCTATACAAAAGTTTAGATCTTTTATTTATCGATTGAGGCACTGTGAAATCTGTCGGTTCAGCTAGTTAAATAAAAAACCATAATAGGCTACAAACAAGGACACTATCAAACCTACTGCCTTCTATCGAAACTTTTTAAAGTCATTTGGAGAAGGTATTATGCACTACTGGAGTGACATTCTGGGGGTAAACAAAAAGGGAATCATGTAATATTGTTCAGTAAACCAACGGTCTAAATGTTGTTTTGTCAGAAGGTTCAGTTATGCATGTTTACAGTTTAGACCCCTGCACATTATACTTCTTTTTATGACAAGTAGTATAAGCTCCCTCAACAGACTGCCTGTAATCTAATTAAATGTATAATGATGAACCTAATCGCAATTCTGTGTCAGACGGAATGGACAAGTTTTTTTCACTGGCTATATTTTGTATTGCAGGAAAGAATGTTGGAATTCATACAGAAGCAAGTGGAAAAGGGAAAAAAGGAGAATGATTCAAATATTGAACCAACGTACACGGAGCTCAAGAGAGAGAGTAGTCAGGAGCGATTGACCTTTAATCTCAACTTGAAGAGGAAAAATGAAGGTAGTTTATATTTTACCCCTACTCAATTGTTGATAGCCTAAGGGGTTATTATAACTGCACACAGACCGGCAAAGTACAGTACTATTGAAGCCAGGCAAATCTTTGTTGTGATTATTTGGCCTATGATGAACAAGCTCACCGCAAACCTGATGATAAGTGGTCACAGGTCAGAGATGAGTTGATATATAGTATAACAGTTTATCTTTTTAAACCAGAAAGCAATATTGCTTCGTGGTAGGAAATAGCCATGGTGGTGATAGCCATGTATTTGAGCTCATAAGATGCCTTTCCACCAGTACAGGGTTTCCAAATCTATCATCCTTTCAACAAAACTTTTTTTATTGCTTAGTTGGGTGGAAGGACTCACGACCCACCTAATCTTCAGTGGTTACTGAAGCTCGTAGACATCTACAACGTAAACGCCGCCACCCACCTTGAGATATAAGTTCTAAGATCTCAATTATAGTTACAACGGCTGCCCCGCCTTTCAAAGCGAAACGCATTACTGCTTCACGGCAGAAATAGGCAAGGTGGTGGTACCTATTTGTGCAGACTCACAAGACGTCCTACCACCAGTAAAATTTCATAATTTTGTCTTTTATAGATAAAAAATCAGAGGTCCTGTCATCTTCGGCCTTGAAATCTCTGAAGAGTAAAGAGGATAGTAAGAGAATTAGAATAGAGGAGTCCACGAGCAGACAGTCAGCGCTCGATGAAATCATGAAAATGGAGGAGAAAGCTAAAGAGAAAGCTAATAGGTGAATATTCAAACCGCTTACATATATGTGGGAGATTTGGTTTTTTTTTATTGCTTTGATGCGTGGACGAGCTCACAGTCCACCTGGTGTTAAGTGGTTACCGGAGCCCATAGACATCTATGACGTAAATGCGCCACCCACCTTGAGATAGGAGTACTAAAGTCTCGGTATAGTTACAACGGCTGCCCCACCCTTCAAACCGAAACGCATTACTGCTTCACGGCAGAAATAGGCAGGGCGGTGGTTTCTACCCGCGCGTACTCACAAGACGTCCTACCACCAGTAAGAATTATTATTATTATTATTATTTATCTTTGTTATTAAAGGTCTGTTTTTTTTTTCGTATCAGCATCAACAGTTCGATGTTTTTAATTGAACACCGATTAAGTTTACTCCATTCAAATAGCTGAAGAAGTTTTTTTGTTATGATATTTTCTCTAAATTTTTAAATTTTTAATGGCTCTCCTGCAAAATTGTAAAAAATGTCGCTCAAACCAAATACTGCCTTTCACCCCTCGATATATATGTCGGAGGGGCTACAATTATTAACACCATCCTCAGACATCGTAAGGGCGAATAGGGTGATAGAGCTACGATAAATATTGAGTACACCAATCACGTTTGTTGTCTTAGAACAATTTAGAAATCTTCTCTTGACGTTAGCTAGACGAATACGAATGACAGTTCTTAGGATGGAGGCATCGCTCGTCAAGAAGGCTGGAGGGTAGCGGTAAGGAGGACCGTCTCTGTGTGTGAAAAGTGTCCACTAAAATCTGCTAAATAAGGGTGGCGCTACAGTAGCAACCGGGTAAATTTAAAAAAAGGCGCTGAAAGTTATTAGAATAAGATAGAGAAATAAAAATGGACGAAAGAACTGCAAGCACCACAAAATCACAAAAGTATTTTATATAAAGCTGATAAGAAAATGCAATCGATGTCACTAACTACTCTAGTCATTAAATATATTAAATTTCCTAACTCAGCATACTTCGATCAGTTAACAACTGCTCAATTCATACCATACCATGTGCCTATGCTAGCGCCATTCTGGAGGATTTTTGAACTGTTATTTAGTGCTGAAAGTGGGACACTTTCAAGCTTCTCCCGTATGAGATGGTTCTCCTTACCTCTACGCTCCATATCAAGAAGGCTGGTCGGTAAGTGTGATGGCGTCTACGCGCCTCCATCAGCTAGGCTCTATCGTAGCGCGAAGTTAGTCGAGTTCCGACGATGCCGTGATCGTGCTGCCATCTCTCGGGAATCATCTCGCGAATGAACCCACAGACACAGCCCACTGAGTTTCTCGCCGGATCTTCTCAGTGGGTCGCGTTTCCGATCCGGTGGTAAATTCTGCGAAGCACGGCTCTTGCTAGGGTTCGTGTTAGCAACGTCGTCAGGTTTGAGCCCCGAGAGTTCACCTACTAGTTAAGGTTCCGCTGAAATAGCCTCTCAAGGCTCTCAGCTTAGGCAGGAATAAAAAAGAACTCCGACATAGGTAATATATATCAAAGCTTGAAAGGCAAACGCGACTAAGCGACAATAACTGCTTTGTACATAAATGATAGGCAATAACCATATTCGATGCGCAAAAAATATTTATTTCTAGGTCTATTAAAATCATTTCAATCCTACAGCTAGTTTCGTTAAAATAGAATATTTTTTTTCAGGTATTTCAACTTTAAATTAGTCTACTGTAAAGTTCACGCATTGTCGCTTAGTCACGTTTGCCTTTCAAGCGTCGATATAATTTGTTTGTTTGTTTCAGAAAAGATTATTGGCTGACCGAAGGGATAGTAGTCAAAATAGTTACGAAATCGTTGGGCGATAAGTTTTACAAGAGGAAGGCGGTCGTTGAGCGAGTCATCGATAAATACGGAGCCGAAGTGAGGATCGTTGATGAGAAGATCAAGCTGAAACTAGATCAGGTGATTGCGAAGAAGTTTTGTAAATGAAAATTAGTAGTAGTAGTAGTAGTAGTAATTGTGGAGGTGGTAGTAGTAGTACTTAGTTAATTAATTTGAATAAGCGGTACTGGTGGTAGTAGTAACATTAGTGGTGGTGGTGGTAACAGTGGTGGTAGTGGTAGTAGTAATAGTGGTGGTGGAGGTGTGGTAGTAGTGGTCATAGTTGTAGTAATAGTAGTAGTGATGGCGGAGGTGGTAGTAGTAGTAGTAGTACTTAGTTAATTTAAATAAGTGGTACTGGTGGTGGTTATGGTGGTAATAATAGTAGTAGTACTTAGTTAATTTGAAAAAGTAGTACTGGTGGTAGTAGTAATTGTAGGGGTGTGGTAGTAATAGTAGTAGTGCTGGTGGAGATGATAGTAGTAGGAATACTTAGTTAATTTAAATAAGTGGTACTGGTGGTGGTTATGGTGGTAGTAATAGTAGTAGTGATGGTGCTGATAATGGTGGTAGTAGTAGTGTGGTGATGGTGATAGTACTATTAATATTAATAGTATTTGAATCTATACTTTTTTCATTATGTAATTTGATTGAATAAGTGATTTTATAATTTTTCATTGTTATTGGATTATTATTAAATTTTGAATGAATTTGAATAAGTTTTAAAATTTAAAGATGTCACCTATATAACACTTTTATTTGTTCGTATAATCGTGATGACATTTATCACGTGCCTTCTTATCGATTCGTCGATGTTCTGAATTGGCGATCGATCTCGTTCATAAAGCTAATTAAATGAATAGATAATTACAGTAGTTGCTTACGCGAAGACATGTTGGTTCTGTTCTATCTCTGTGCTGATACCCTCGAACCGCTGACTAGAGGGTCCGAGGTAGAGACTTCAGAGGAGACCGGAAGACGGTCAGTAGCAGGACATGGAAACTGCGATACTTTCAGACAAATATTTTTTTGTATGGAAACTAGCGACATCTTGTAGCGGATGCCCCTAACTAAACTTATATGTTGCTAAAGTTAAGGCATTTAATTGTAGTATAACTAAACACGGGAAAAAAAATACCGAAAAAATTGAAATTCAACTAAAAAATTCAAAATGAACAATAGTTTAAAAAAACTAGCAGAATACGCTTTTATAGAAAATCCAACTAAAAAATAGAAAATAAATTTTAATAAAACTGAATTAAAAATAGTGTAAGAATAAATGATTTTATTGCAAAAAAGCGTGGGATGCATGGTATCAGTAGTTATAAATATTTTATGAACAGATATGAGTAGAATTGAATTTTGAGAATATCCTGAAAAGCACCTCACGCTTTTTTGGATTTTCTTTAAAAGCGTATTTTATTAGTTTTTTTCAACTATTATTTATATTTCATTTTTTAGTTGAATTTAATAAATTTTTTTAATATTGAATTTTCATCAGTTCTTAATAAGTATACCAAATTTCGAGTTAACCCGACATTTTGAAGGGGGTCAAAATCATTTTCAAAGATTCCGTTACAAACTAACATACATACGTCTGAAGCTAGTAAAAGCGTATTAATAAAAAAAAGACAATAAATTATACAAGACTTTATTTGTTATAGACAAATTTATTAAATTTTATCAATTTGTGGTTTGTGAAAATTCATAAAATCCTACTTTAAAAAAAATATAGGATAGTTAATATGTTACTGACATCTACAGGAGCAGTGACGAACTAATCGAAGCGAAGCCATCTAGTGGCCGACGCCCTTAAACATTTTTGTTGAGTGCTTGAGTTGCTTATCTATAGCTAATTTATGTGTATTAACTTTAACATATAAGTTTAGGGGCGTCCGCTACAAGATGTCGCTAGTTTCCAAACAAATTTTTTTTTGTCTTAAAGTATCGAAATTTCTACTACTACTACTACTACTACTACTACTACTACTGGTACTACTGCTTTTGGTACTAGCAGTATCGACATCAGTTTTCGTTGTTTCACGATAGATGGCGTTACTAGTAGCGCTATAAAACTAAGCGTGTCTAATACGATTGTCGATAGAACCATCTGGAGACTGTGGTGCCATCTTGCGGCCGTAAAGTTCGCGTCGTGAACGGAGCGTACCGGGGGTGCGTGGGCACGCTGCGAGACGTCCGCACCGACGCCTACAGCTGCGACATCGAAGTTAGTTGAACTTGAATAATTTATATTGTCCTAGACACAAGACGTCCTATCGCCAGTAATTACGCAAATTATAATTTTTCGGGTTTGATTTTTATTACACGTTATGTTATTCCTTCACCGTGGAAGTCAATCGTAAACATTTGTTGAGTAGGTACGTATTTCATTAGAAAAATTGGTACCCGCCTGCGGGATTCGAATATCGGTGCATCGCTACATACGAACGCACCGGACGACTTACCCATCAGGCCACGACGTCTAATCCCAGTATAATGTTTGTTCTCAGATAGCGGAGGGTCCTCTCACAGGTCGGCTGGTGAAGGGCGTGGAGTACGAAGACATATCGAAATTGGCTTCATGATACACGATAGATTAATAAAATTGTTGATAATGTTAAAAGGAGTTTGTTTTATTGGTCAGTGCGAGTTTTTTAACGTTCTCGATATCGTAAAAGTTAACTCACATTTGTATGGAGTTGCAACAGCGCCCCTAGCGGCAAACGTAAGCAAACGTAACTCTATACAAATTTGAGTTAACGTTGACGCGACACCGTACTCGTCGAACCCGTCGAACTCGTCGTTAATTTATGGGCTCCAGTAACCACTTAACATCAGGCGGGATGTGAGCTCGTCCACCCATCTAAGCAATAAAAAAAAACCCGTCGCTTGCGACGAAGGGCTCCACGAGCGAACTAGCCCATAGACACAGCCCACGAGTTTCTCGCCGGATCTTCTCAGTGGGTCGCATTTCCGATCCGGTGGTAGATTCTGCGAAGCAGTTTATGTTTTCATTAGGTATTCTTTTGGAACGAAGTTCCTTATCGCGCGTTGTGAAAGGGGGCTAGACGGAAAAAATTCTTACGAAAATTTGTCACGACACTTTTTAGATCCGTCATTCTGACCAATCAACGTGTAGGCGCTTATCGCGTGACATTGCTCGTATCCGATTGGTCCGCGTAATGAGTACAGTTTCTCGAGATAGCGTTTCAACAATAGTAATTTAGTTCATAGTATTGTTTTTTTTTCTTCATAATGCCGTAATTTATTATTATAACTTTAAAAAAAAATTACAATTCCTTCACTAATTAATCGAAAGGAACTTCGTTCCATCCGGGTGTCCCTTGACACCTCTGAAGTTTTTTATTTTTTATTGTACGAGTATTCCATCTTCGAGCCGATGAATTGCCAATGTTATGTACGCCATTATTGTCACATGTATCAGGCCATAAATTAATTTTCAATGTTAAATGTTTGTGATGTGGCAGTACTTTTTTAAGTAAAAAATATATATATCGACGCTTGAAAGGCAAACGTGACTAAGCGACAATGCGTGAACTTTACAGTAGACTAATTTAAAGTCGAAATATCTGAAAATAAAATTTATTTTAACGAATCTAGCTGTAGTAGAATCTAGCTAGTAGCTGTAGGATTGAAATGATTTTAATAGACCTAGAAATATATTTTTATTGCGCATCGAATATGGTTATTGCCTATCATTTATGTACAAAGCAGTTATTGTCGCTTTTGCCTTTCAAGCGTCGATATATACATAAATAAAATCACTGCTCTTGCTAGGGCTAGCGTTAGAAAATTCTCCCAGGTTGGGCCCGTGGACACACCTACCCGTCCGCGGGTACTTAGAATAGCTCCTTAGGCTACCAACAATTAGATAGGAGAAAAATAATGTAACCCTCGGCTGTGAATGGTGATAAAAAATAAAACATCATTTGTAAGCTCAATAAATCATTAATTACCATTAAAACGATATAACATTAAAATTGATTACGTACATACACTACTTACGGACAAACTTGTAAATATTTCACGAATATAATGTGATTGTGAAAAAACGCCATATTTTTTCTAATTTCTTTTTTTTTTCGATATTCGAAATTCCCTCCAAAATTCACGACTGAGGTTTGTTTAATTTTAATGTTATTACAAATTCACATTAAGTACATATTTATGTTGTATATTTTTGTAATAATCAATAATCCGTCCATAGTTCATGATTGTTGTATTGAAGACTTAGGTAAATTTCATATTTGTTTTTGACTCGGAAGATCTTAACACCAATCGACTTCGCATCCATTTTATTAAGTCTAGTGGGGGAGTTTTTGTCTCGAAAAACTCGTTAAAAAGTGTAAATTTCCAACAGAACAAACTAACAACAAACAAACTTCATCGATGTTTTTTTACTCTAGCAGAGCGATCTGATCTGTGGACTTTTTTAACTTATGAAGAGGCAACCCACGTAGCGAATGTGAAGTCGAACAGTGTGGTAACATTATTTGTATTTATTATCTATGACGGAAAAAGTTTTGAAATTGGCGCAAAACTAAAATTTTCGTAATGATTCGTGTGAACAATAACAAAACAATTAATAAACTCAGAATCGTTGGTACAATCATCTATAAATATAAACAGACAAAAACAAAAATTGAAAAATTTGCTAAAATTCCCTTGAAATCACATCAGAGATTTGTTTTCTTAAATGTATACTCATTCAAAAGTTATGTATGTAAAATTCATTAATTTAATTAAATGTAATAACAAATTACAATTTCAATCACGATTTTAATTTTCATTTACAATTAATGTTATTTGTACATAGAATTAATTTTAAAATACAGATAACCCCCTTAAAATAACACGGTAGATAAATTCCTACAAAGTCCCGTGTTGTGCCAAATCAGAGGATTTTTTCTGAATGAAATATCTCAACTATGCCTGTGTGTATTTTTTTACCTATTATAATGTATACATAAAAAATAAGCAGTAAAATTTCGGTTATTCTCAAATATTGTGTGTTCATAGTGCATAGTTACTGGTGGTAGGACCACTTATTTATTATTATAAGTCCTAAGGTCTTAGTATAGTTACAACGGCTGCCCCACCCTTCAAACCGAAACGCATTACTGCTTCACGGCAGAAATAGGTAGGGTAGTGGCGCCTACTCGTGCGGACTCACAAGAGGTCCTACCACCAGTAAAAATGGGTTATAGGAAGGTTAGCTGCTTTACTTTTATCGATTCACTATACGGGTCACCGCTAGCGCTGAACTTGACGCTTACCAAGGCAAGTGATTTGTTGCCACTGTGAGTAACATTGTCGAGAAATAATTAAAACTACTTTAACGATACCTACCTATATATTGCGTTTTTTTTTTTTTAATAAATTGGAACGAAGTTCGTTATGTCACCGAACAGAGTGTGTAGCTATGAAAAGCGTTACCATAAAACATTAATAGGGTAGTTTTCAAATTTGGGGCCAAAAGCGAGTCATTTGATTTTATTCTCATAACCTTAACGTTACCGTAATTATAAGTCACAGTAAATTCGTTGTCATGACAACAGGCACGTGGTCCTATAACTATATATTCGTGAACACTGTTAAATTAGGAGTTATACATAAAAAACTACCCCAAATCTCATTCGTATCACTGGTCCGAAATTCAAATTCTAACTTGTTTGCTATTTTTCCAATGCGTGTTGAAATTCGGCAATTTTATTTAATCAGTATATACTACAGTAATAAAGGAAAACTAACTGGATATTAGAACATTATTAAAAACAAAAGAAGTACGATTTTTAAGCTTTTAAAAAAGTTCCTATTTAAATTGTCATCCGTGTTGGCGTTATCAAATGCGTAGAATGAAAAACATAAATGAATATTATATAATATTATTAATAAATTAATGATTGACTTAATTGTGATGAAGCATTTTTTTTATTCTGAACACACCTAAACGCAAAAAAAATATGGAAAATTAGACAAAGTTTAAATTCATGAAATCCTTACTTTTTTTGGCGGCCCATTTGAAAACGACTCATTAAAGACAATATTATTTTGCAGTGATTTTTGTGACACTTTCCAATAACCTATGCAACCGAAACATTTCACTATGGATTCAATGTAGCGACTATTTTCACTATATGCAAATGATATTTCATATATTTATAAATAATTGTATAATATATGTATTTATATTCTTAATATATGTATGATTCTAATTCTTTTCTTATCTTAAATCGTAATTTAATTTTTGTTTTTAAAACACTAACTTTTTATTTTATTAATCTGATTAATTACATAATACAAACACAATACAAAAATAATAATAATATAATATTTTATTTTATAATTAAAGTTCCCTTTGCTAATATAATAGTTCCAATTGGGTGTATATAAAATGCCTCTATCTTTATCAATACAATATTAAATATTGTGCATTTTCAAATGTCACTCAAAACTTTGACGCATTCGTAACGTAACAAACGCTGTCATGTCAATAAAAAAAAACCGTTAAAAAAGTAGTCCTAATTATGTCTTAGACTCATGAAAATCGATTTTTTTTTTTCGTTACCATTTATTATAAAATCGAAATCGATTGAAGCAGTGACGCCATTGCTTTTAGATACGTCATTTGCGCGGGCGTGGACCACTGAAACTGTAAGAATAAAGTTTTGAAGCACACATACACACACAAACTCCTGTAAGTACCATTATGGCAGTGTAAAAAGTCATGATAGGACTATAGAAATAGCACCGTTATAACGATCGTTTTAACGTTTATAAGTTAAGGTACGTTTTTGGGGACGCTTTTTTAAGTTCTGCTATTATTTCGTTTTTTTTTCTGGAAGCATTTGTTTCACTTAAGGCACTTTTTTTGGTTTTGGGTTTATTTTTATTTTTTCATAACAACGGTAGACTTGGAAGGGCGTAAGACAATGCCTAAGCCCTGATATGTAGTTTATTTGAATTGGTTAAAAAGACGTCGAGAGGAGAAAAGCTATTCGGTTTAACTGAATATGCAATTACGAAAAGGGCACATGTCGCATATTTTTTGTCAAACACGTTTTTTCATATACATGTAGTTTTGAGGCTTACCCCTACACTCATTTTATAATAAGTCCAGTAATTTTCAATTGCTAATTAACACTAAAATATATCTCAAAAGTTAATATTTTAAATTTTACACTGCTTTAGAAAATAATCAGTTTTTTTTTTTTCATTTCCTGAACATTTTACATTTTCAGAGATGTGGCCTTTTCGAAATTGCATATTCAATTAAAATTTACAACATGGAAAAAAAAATCACAACAAAAAAACGTTCTTTAGCTATTTGAATGAAGTTAATTGAAGTTCAGTTAAATATATCGAACTGTTGATGCTGATACCAAATGTCCTTTCACCCCTCTCTCGCACTAATGACAACTATTATATCAAAATTCGTCTTCAATTTAAACGCAGATTATCCTTAATTCGCGGTCAGACAACGCGATTGACATTGACAAGGTCAACGCATTGCCAGCAAGTTTAAAACGGCAATCGAACAAAGCGACACACAATCTATAGGTCAGTGTTTAGCGTTAACAAATCTTCACCTATGAAATTGTCCTATTAGAAATACTAGCCATTCGTAACGCGATTTAACAGGTTAAGGACTGGTCCCTGTGGGTGGATACTATTACTTTGCCAACCCAAAATTAGCGGCCCCTTGGGACCGCCGTAACTCACCAATTTATTGCTTAGTTGGTTGGACGAGCTCACGGCCCACCTGGTGTTAAGCGGTTACTAGAGCCCATAGACATCTACAACGTAAATTTCGCCAACCACCCTTAATTATGAGTTCTGTATAGTTACAACGGCTGCTCCGCCCTTCAAACCGAAACGCATTACTGCTTCACGGCTGAAATAGGCGCGATGGTGGTGCCCACCCGCGCGGACACACAAGACATCCTAACACCAATAAAATGATTAATAATATTAAATGGCGATTTCGTAGGTAAAGACTTTATATATGTATACTTATACATAATGTTGTGCTGATATTACTGATTTAACGACATATAATTTTGTTCTATTCCGCCTTAAGCGTGCATGCGAACTATTGAGGGTAGTAACAAAAAGTACCATCTTGTATAGGGGACACGTTGATAAAGTGTCCATCTGTAAACAGCGCGTTGTTGTTGGGAGACTCACCGACATAGCGCTAGTGTAGCAAGCGGAAATTATATGAATATAGCAGTTATAAATTGAGTCAATTGTGCCCGGATTGAAAAATTTAATATTTTGATCGTGACTTGGGTGATTAATAATTGTATATAGACATGCTTTAACAAAAACCGACTTCGAATAGCAAAAACAAAAAGATATTCCAAAACAAATTAATATACACTAAAAACAATAATAATCGGATAAATCGGTTGGCGTGATATTGAGTTATTGAGTTATTCATCTATTTGTCGCGCACGTACTTAATGCAAATTTAAGACTTATAAGGTTTTCTCGTGGATATTATTATCAGAACTGGACTAAATTGAAATGGGACCACACGGGAAGCGTCAGCTTTCTAATAAAAAAAGAATCATCAAAATCGATTCACCCAGTCAAAAGCTATGAGGTAACAAACATAAAAAAAACATAGTCGAATTGAGAACTTCCTCTTTTTTTGAATTCGGTTAAAAATATGCAGTATTTAAAATCTAAATTATTTATTTTTATTACTATTAAAGTAAGAATTCATTCATAATTTATTATCCTAATTTTAATAGTTTATGGCGCTATATTTAAAAATCCTTCCACATGCTACAGTGGCGCCACCTTAATTGGTTTTTCTTTCAACGGATACTTTTTAATACACCGAGATAGTGTTTCTTACTTCTACCCTCCATACTACGATCTAAAGTTATATTTTAGTACAATCTTAAAAGACATTTTAATATATGAAAAATTTATCAAAAACATAACGATATTTCTATGAAACTTACCTTAGCGCTAATACGCTATCTAGGCACTTTATCGGGAATTTTTTGGGGCGTTTGATTATATATATATATATGTATGTATATATTTGTAAAAATATGATTATGTACTCTATATCTAAGTCAATAGGGACTATCTTTGAAAGTCGTAGGCCGAAAATTCTAAATGCGATTTTGTTTTTTTTTTACGTCGTTTGGCGTAACGACAATGCCTCTTTTTAGGAAGTCGGTGAATTTTCATTAGCACGCTCCTACTCGTGATATAGGCTCGCAATAGTGATATTACTTACTAAGTACATTAGATGCGACAAAAAACAAATAATATTTAAATAAAAAGACTCTAAAATCTAAACGAATTTGTTGTTAAAGAATTACTATAAGAAATTATCTAAATTACTTTATTAATATACAGTAAAAGCTCCTTATTCGCGATTCCTTCATTCAAGTTTTCACTAGCGACCCTCTTTATATTCACGGCTAAATATTTCTTTATGCGTCGATCTAATTGGTACATCGGTACATACAAATTGATAAAAAGGATTCCAATATGTACGTATCCAACTGAATTAAGCACGTCCTGAAATCGACTAAAAAAACAGTAAAATAGACCTTATTACAATTAGGCCTAAAGTATGTTTTTAATTTGTCACGTAAGGAGCGTATCTATATATTAATACGTGAAGCAAAAACTTTGTATCCCTTTTTACGAAAATTGCGCGGACGGAGGAGTATGAAATTTTCCACGCTTTTAGAGAATACAGAGGAGAAGTGCACAAAGCTAATATTTTTTTTAAATAATGCACATAAGATACATTAAACCAATAAAGAAAACATTACACACACTACATACCGTGTATTTGACGCACACACGCATGTATACTATTTATTGTCAAACTTTTGTACTTGACGTCTGTTGTCAAATTGAGAATAGACTAAATATTGTTTGTCTTTATTAATATTATTTTATAGTGTAGCCTTAGCGAAATATGTGATTATAGTATGTGTACAAACTTACAATTCCAATTAATTATAGTCGAATTTCGACTACTGTGGGACCTCTAGTTCTTTATAATTCTGTATACCATTCCTTGATCAGGTATTTCCATATTTACGGAACATGTATCAAGCGAATAAAGAGCTTTTACTACTAAACGTGTTCAAGTTGAATTGAATAAGGCAGCTTTTACACATAACGCGATCTATAGTTTAGCGTTTGATGTTTTATACGCTTTTATTATCATAATTTTAGCACACGATCCGGTATTTCAAAGCGAAAGTCTCGCTCATTCCTGTAAAGTTCGATAAAAAGCGTCCTTCGTAACTCTAAATACGTTTTCAAAATTATATATTTTGTACGTTGAAATAGGGCGCGCTATATAAACGCTTAAAATAGCAGGTAGCGCGCTACATTTAAATAACGTTATGCTATTTTTTATTTTTTTTTGTTATTATTTTTGGTAATTAAAAATATTAAGTCACTGTAGTTATATTAATAGTATATAAATATTGTTCATAATTTGCATTAGAGGTAATAATGTACGACAACAAAAAATTATTGATATATAAATATATATATGAAGGAGTGAAAAGTCATTTGGTTTGAGCAATACTGTTTGCAACTTTACAGGAGAGCCATTTTTAACGGCCGTCTGGTGTAGTGGTAAGTGACACGGTCACTACACGAGGGGATCGCTGGTTCGAATCCTACCAAGGGAAGACATTTGTGTGATAAATATAAAATGTCTTCTCCAGGGTTATGGATGTATATTAAATATATTATGTATGTGTATAATAAAATCTTACATTTATTTCCGTTTACCTGTTACACAAGTTCTTTACGAACTTATCACGGGACCAGTTAACGTGGCGTGATTGATAGTAAATATTTATTATTATTAATTTTTTTTTTTTATTTGGAAAAAATTTAATAACAAAAAAAAGCGTCTTCTGCTATTTGAACGGAGTAAGCTTAATTGAAGTTCAATCAAAAGCATCGAACTGTTGACGCTGATACCAAATAAAACGGATCTTTAATTACCTAGATAAATGTCACTTAAACCAAACAGTTTTTCATTCCTTAACATATATAAATATATATCTTCATACAATAATTCCGCATCTCTCACCGAGTTACATATAATATATCACGTTCACATAGAATTAGTGTTGTTAAACAATCAAGGCAATTACAACTTTAATGCAACGGCTAAAGAGTCTAAATTCGTTCGACACGAACACTACATCTGTTTTGTTGTATTTGAACAGATTTCTTGATGTTTTCGTTAAGCTCTTCGACTGCGGTGTAGGTCACCGGTGCCCTACGTAAATGCGAGTATTTTAACGTTCTCGATAGCGTAAAAGTTAACTCAAATTTCAATCGTGTTGAAACAGCGCCCCTAGCGGCAAACGTAGGCAAACTTTCCAACTGCATACAAATTCGAGTTAACTTTTACGCTATCGAGAACGTCAAAAAACTCGCATTAATCACACTGAAGTATTTTTTATGATTTTTTTTTATTGCTCAGATGGGTGGACGAGCTCACAGCCCACTTGGTGTTAAGTGGTTACAGGAGCCCATAGACATCTACAACGTAAACGCGCCACCCACCTTGAGATATAAGTTCTATAGATATAAGGTCTCAGTATATGTACGAAGAAAAAGTACAAGTAACAAGTCTGTTGTCGGTTTCTCTCAAAAATTAACAAATTGTATCATATCCCCTTCATCCGCTCATGTCTTCAATTGCTTGAGGGCGCCGCGTAGGTCACCGGTGACCTACACATGAGTCGAAGGGTTAAATACACGTTGATTCAAAATTTAACTCGATCAGGAAGGCAGATATTGCTAATTTATTTTGTTGTCGTATTCTATTTCGGTGTTGCTATGTTTTTTGACGATGGCGGTTCTACTTTTTTAGTAGTTTTTCTTCCTCTTCAGCTGCTTCTTTGTCGAGGAGAGACTTGAAGGTCGAGTTGGTGCGAGGACTCGCCGATGAGGGTACGAACTGGAAAACATAACCATAACGTTAGATTAAGGGTGTCTGTCTGTTGGGTGAAATAGAAATAGGTTCAATAAAAATTCTATTTTTATTTCAATAAAATTAAAATAGAAATTTCGGTAGGCAGCGGCTTGGCTCTGCCCCTGGCATTGCTGAAGTCCACGGGCGACGGTAACCACTCACCATCAGGTGGGCCGTATGCTCATCTGCCTACCAGGGCAATAAAAACATAAAAAAAAAATCTACCATAATTTCGGACCTGTCTGGTTCAAACATGAATATCGCAACTCAGAAAATAGTAATTGTTATTATTTATTTATTAATGGGAAAGTTTGTTTGTCCCAATTGTTTCGTCAAAACTATCGATGAATTGAATGGCATATTAAAAAAAAATTCTGACAGTATTTAAATCAGAAAGTAGGTTAAAAAAAAATCATTCCCAACTATATTGGCACTATCCGTTGATCGCGCGAGCGGAGTCGCGGTTTACAACTAGCTGAGCAATAAAAGAAATTTGAAGTTGAACATTTTTGAAGATTTCTTTCGATGTATCTATTTGAAATGGCGTTAGATGCTTGAGAGGTGAAGTTGTTTTTATTTATTTATTGTCCTTGCAGGAAGACCTGCGTACAGCCCACCTGCTGGTGAGTGGTTACAGTCGCCCATGGACATCAGCGTTGCTAAGGGCGAGCCAAGCCGCTGCCTACCGTTAAGTACTCTCCACAAGCTCTCCTTTGAAGAAGGACGTGTCTTAGCGCTCGGGAAACACTGTTGAGGGGAGCTCATTCCATAGCCGGATGGTACGTGGCCAAAAAGACCTCTGGAAGCGCACTGTGGATAACCGCAGTGGCTCCAGGCAGTATGGATGAACTCTACTCCGATGGTGGGCGGTGCGATGGTAAAAACGAGATGAGGGTATCATCTCGAACAATTCCTCAGAGCACTCCCCATTGAACATACGGTACAAGCGTGTCATCTAACCATCTCGTGCTCACAATTCTATTTAATTAAAATAGTATTTTGTTTTAAATACGATTTTCAATAAGCGATGTTTTATTCCTTCATCCTGAGAGTATTTAAGGGATATACTTCAAATATGAGGGTATATTTTGTTTTGATTTTTATTATTGCTTAGATGGGTGGACGTGTTGACGGTCTACCTGATGTTCAAACCGAAACGCATTACTGCTTCATGGCAGTCATAGGCGGGGTGATGGTATCTACCCGCGCGGACTCACAAGACGTCTTACCACCAGTTCCAAAGAACAAATAAATAGATTAACGTACCAACCGTTTGATTCAAATGTGTTTATCCTTTTTATGGTCCTAGCGGCGTGAAAGAGATAGCATTTTATTTATTTATTTTATATACATCGCACATGCGTTATGTGATCTTTTTTCGACTACCCACATTTTAGATAGAACCCGTGTGTGACAGGTAGCCATAATTTATATATTTATTTAGTTGCACCAAAAAAGTGACCATCAATACCAAACATTGACAAATTGTCGTCAATACGTACATGACAGATGTCACATCAATTATAGGTGCAATCGACAGTGCATTGACAACAAAAACAAAAAATTATATACCTATGTAACTAAAACTTGATTATATTCATTTCTTATGATTAATAAAAAAAATATTTTTATTTTATATGATTACACAAGATATTTGACAGATGCCTGAATCTCGCTTACGAGATTTACGCATATCAAGATATACGCATTATCAAGATAAGCTTGCATATATACAAGTTCCGAACCACAACATTTGGACCGTCTCGGTCTACCGAGCAATATCACTCGCTCGGTGGAAGATCTTCCCTTTGTCGTGAAACATGTCGTATATATGAGGAATTTATTCACAGCTTAGGTCCTTGACGGTTTTTTTGGTCAATTTCGATAAAGGCAACACTAGTATCGATATAAAATCCGTCGATTTCAGATTAGCAGTTGGCTATCGTTCCCAAGAGCATCAGTGGCTGATCATCGTCAGTTCCCACGAATTAACCCATAGACACAGCCCACTGAGTTTCTCGCCGGATCATCTCAGTGGGTCGCGTTTCCGATCCGGTGGTAGATTCTGCGAAGCACTGCTCTTGCTAGGGCCAGTGTTATCAACGCTCCGGCTTGAGCCCCGTGATCTTACCTACACGTTAGGGCAAAGCTGAAATAGCCTCCCAAGGCTATCAGCATAGTTAAAAAAATCGTCAGATCGATGCCTCTTTGGAGGCTTAACGACAAAGGGAAGATCTTCCACCGAGCGGGTGATATTAGCTCGGTAGACCGACGGTCCGAATGTTGTTGTTCGGAACTTGTATATATGCGCTTTATCTTGAAAATGTCGTAAGCGAGATTCAGGCATCTGTCAATTATCTTGCGTTGTATGATGGCTACGCGCCACACTTCCAATGAACACTACGCTAACTCCAAATTCGTAGGTTTACAGGAGGAGCGTTTAAACGAAAAAAAAGTTGATAAAATCTTTATTATTGCAGATATATTTATGGGTTTTTTCTTGTGTAACTAGCTGATTTACTCTTGCTTCGAACTACATCAATAATGATTAGTAATACTTTTAAAATAGTGAAGCGATATGCGTGAAGAACGAAAATTTAAAAATTTTGAGTTAGAGTAGTGTTCATTGGAGGCATCAACTGATGCACTTCTACTGCTCCTCATTTCACTGACTTGGCTGTCTGGTCCGCGACCCTTTGCGCCTTCAATCGGAAACGTAGAAAAAGTTTAGATTATACTCAAAACGTGACAAGTCGATGCGTACCTGTGATTTGGGCGACTCCTCGTTCTCCCGGACCTCCTCGATCCTGTCGCCTTCGCGAAGTAACTGCGAATAGAAACGTAACGACATTAGTACCGACCTCTGTGCTTACGAAGCTTTCGCTGCGAACAGACGAGAAGCTCAGAAAAATGTGACGTCATAATGATTTTACGACCGCGTGCGAAAGAGATAGCGATACATTCCACTGCCTCGGCGGAGTAACAGCGGCCCAATACATGTCATTTCGGATCCTCCCGATCCACTAACGGTGCTTTTAGGTACTACAAGCACCGGTCATCGTTCTTAATAGAGTAAATTAACCCACAGACACAGCCCACTGAGTTTCTCGCCGAATCTTCTCAGTGGTCGCGTTTCCGATCCGATGGTAGATTCTGCGAAGCACTGCTCTTGTTAGGGTCAATGTTAGCAACACTCCTGGTTTGAGCCCCGTGAGCTAACCTACTACTCGCCCGGTTACGCTGACATAGCCTCTCAAGGCTATCAGCTGAGGCAAAAAAAAAAGTGTTCAATTCACACGTGGTAGAAGTGAAACCTTCAAAAATTAAAATACAATTATCCTAAATGTCTAAGTATGTGTAAAATTTTGTCATTAGTAAATAATAATTGTAAATCATCTTGAATAGTATGAGGTAGCGCCTGTGAATCTCTGTGAATTGATGTTTTAACTTCACGTACAATCCTAAATTAAAATTCGCTACAAGAGGTTTCATACACATGTTAGTATTAAAAAATGTCATAGATGGCGATGTATTAAAAAAACGCTACACTGAGAACGTCTAATGTGTTCTATCTCGCTCTCTCGCCGGCTGAATCCTATACATTTATGTGTTTGTGTCTCTATGGACTTATTTTTTCGTTTCATCGAGTTTAAAATCACAACGATACTAAAGAAGTTTCAGTTCAAATATATTTAGATATATATATATCCTGAGCATCACTCACCTTATCCACTTCTGGTTCGATCTGCTCATTAGTGCCGCCCTTGTTGAGCACCCCCTTCTCCATGAGCGTGGCGCGTTTAGCCGCTAAGTACATTGACCTGTGCGAACGAGAACAGATTACAATGCGGGCCGGGTAAGGGTCATCGCACTTTGCCCCTTGATTGCGTTACATTGCGCGTTCTGTTCATTAATTATCGAATGAACTAGCTTATTGTTCTTCTGGTGTGAAATTGGAGACAACACGAGCTCACACGTGGATTATTTGAGACTTCGGGATCGCGTTTCAAGGTTGAGTCGTCTGTCTAACATTTGAAGAGTTCTTTTTCGCTTAAATGGGTGGACCAGCTCACAGCCCACCTGGTGTTAAATGGTTACTGGAGCTAATAGACATCTACAGTGTAAATGTCGCTATCTACCTTGAGATATGAGTTCTAAGATCTCAGTTACAACGGCTGCCCCACCCTTCAAGCCGAAACGCATTACTGCTTCACGGCAGAAATAGGCAGGGTGGTGGTACCTACCCGCGCGGACTCACAAGAGGTCCTACCACTAGTAATAACGCAAATCATAATTTTGCGGGTATTTGATTTTTATTACACCGTTATGTTATTCCTTCACCGTGGAAGTCAATGGTTCTGGTGGTGGTTCTCCGATGCTTACCGTTTGATGGTGAGGTAGTATAGTTCAGCGATGGCCTTGACTGAGTAGTCAGGTACGAAGGTGTGGCGCAGCATCGAGTCCATGTTGAGGTTCTGCAGGGAGCCGAGGGTCGATGGTGCAGGAGCCTCCGCTGGAAGGATATTCGAACCTTGAGGTCGCTAATTGAGCATGTTGAAGGTCACCTTTACTACACACTAGCGGCTCGCTCCGGCTTCGCACGGGTCATTAACAAAAATTTCAAAATACTAGTGGTCCCGCAGTAGTCGAAATTCGACTATAATTAATTGAATTTATAAGCTTGAACATTATTATGGTTATTTTGTCAAAGACTATTATACTTCTACAATCACAGATTTCGCCAAGACTACACTATAGACAAATAATATTAAAGATAAACAATGTTAACCTATTTTCAATTTGACGACATTTTGTGACAAACTAAAGTTTGACAATAAACAAAGAGTATTATACATATGTGTGTGTGTGTGTCAAATACATGGCAGTGTGTGTAATGTTTTCTTTATTGATTTAATGTATCTTTTACATTATTGAAAAAACATATTAGCTTTGTGCACTCCTTCTCTATATTCTCTATAAGTGTGGGAAATTTCATACTCCTCCGTCCGCGCAATTTCGTAAAAAGGGGTACAAAGTTTTTGTTTCACGTATTAATATGGTTACGCCGGTAAGAGTAACGCCATCTATCGTCGAATAGTCAAATGAATACCGAAGGACCTAGTAGCACCTAGAACGCTCGAGAAATACAACGCCATCTATTGTCAGATAGCGGAAACACAATACTCTAGATTTTTGGAATATTCTCGATAATTCTAGGGATGTGGTATCGGCTATAAAAGCGTCGCAGGGATGACAAGCAGTTAGTTAGTAATCGGAACTACTCGCTGTTTCGCAGCGAACGGATCACCTGAAGCGAAGTGGAAGAAGCGAATTGAGAATTTTAAAGTGTTTGTGAAGTGTTTTAAGTGTTCTAAGCGTTGAATACAGTGTTAACTTGTAATTCGGTAGATTTTTATGTTTTCCGAGCCCCAGTGCGTATTTACGCGTTAGAATTATTTACGTTCTTCTTGCCATTTTAATGAAGTATTCACATGGATGGATTCCTCACCTAGTCCCACGTTCTGGGTCAGAGCTTGCACTCCGAAGTACGTGAAGGGTCCAGCTTCGAAAACCAGGTTCTCCCTTCCGACGGTGACCTCCACGCGACCTTCCAGGATCAACACGAAATAATCCACCTATTGACAGACAGACGATTGATATAGTTAAATACGCGATCAATAATTGAAGCCGTCGTGGCCTAAAGGATAAGACGTCCGGTGCATTCGTATGTAGCGATGCACCGGTGTTCGAATCTTGCAGGCAATTTTTCTAATGTAATACTCGTACTCAACAAATGTTCACGATTGACTTCCACGGTGAAGAAATTGCGTTTCGGTTTGAAGAGTGGGGCAGCCGTTGTAACTATACTGAGGACCTCACAACTTATGTTTCAAGGTGGGTGGCGGCATTTACGTTGTAGATGTCTATAAACTCCAGTAACCACTTAACATCAGGTGGGCCGTATGTTCATCCGCCTATGTAAGCAATAGAGGACCTTGACTGGTAGAGCGTCTTGTACCACCGCCCTGCCTAATTTAGATGTAGAACTGAGATTTAGGGACTCACGCCTTAAGATGGGCGGTCGCATTTACATTGCTGATGTCTATGGGCTCCAATAGCCACTTATCAGGTGAGCCATGAGCTTCATTCATATTAAGTAATAATAGAACTTGACTTCTTGACCCCCCCCCCAACCAGTACGTACCGGCTTCCCCTCCTGATAAACGAAGCGTTTGATGTCGTTCTTATCCTCATCTCCCTTCAGCTTGATGTGCTGTATGACGTCTTGCTTCAGCAGTCGACGGAGAACTGTCTCTGAGATCATCTCAGGACGGAATGGGTCCACGCCTGGGAACACAACGAGAGAGATCAGACAGATAGGTAATGCTCATTTTAACAGTACATTATAGGTCATGTCTCATCACTGGGCTGCGGTGTAAAGAGAGATCAGACAGATAGGTAATGCTCATTTTAACAGTACATTATAGGTCATGTCTCATCACTGGGCTGCGGTGTAAAGAGAGATCAGACAGATAGGTAATTCTCATTTTAAGAGTACATTGTAGGTCAAGGCTCATCGCTGGGCTGTGGTCTAGAGAGAGATCAGACAGAAAGGTAATGCTCATTTTAAGAGTACATTATAGGTCATGTCTCACCACTGGCCAGTGGTCTACTGAGAGATCAAACAGATAGGTAATGCTCATTTTAAGGGTACATTGTAGGTCAAGGCTCATCGTTGGGCTGTGGTCAGATACTCACTCGTGCTCAAGAACTGGAAGGTGGCTAGCACCTGCTGCGGGGATACGTGGACGCGCTGGTGCTCCTGGTGACCCATGAAAGCTCCTATATCTTGGAACTTGTTGACTGGCCGGGTCAAGCGCTTCTTGGTGCGGTTGTCGCCTGTAAACATGGAGAGGATAAAATTGGTTACTTTTATGTCTTCCAGAATGTCAATGTCCAAGCCAAAGCCAGTGGCTAGTCGCCGGCAAATAATTCTTTGCTGGTGTTGCCATGTTTAGAGAGTGATAGATAGATTAGAGTTACTGGTGGTAGGACCTCTTGTGAGGTGCCCCTCTTGTGAGGACCCCGCCTATTTCTGCCGTGAAGCAGTAATGCGTTTCGGTTTGAAGGGTGGGGCAGCCGTTGTAACTATACTTGAGACCTTAGATCTCAAGATGGGTGGCGCATTTACGTTGTGGATGTCTATGGGCTCAAGCAACCACTTAACACCAGGTGGGCTGTGAGCTCGTCCACCCACCTAAGCAATAAAAAAAAATAAGAGAAAACGGTAAGAAAGGGAAAAGAGAATGACAGAGAAAAGGAAGATGGCGGACACGATTGTAAATGACCAAGGCGTAAAAAAGTTTCAATTATATTTTTTATTATTATAATAAAGAAGATTTTGGAAAAGAAGACTGCAGGAGTGGAATAATTTTATTTTTACGTGCCAGGCTCCCGATTCTACGTTTTGCAGTGATTCCTCGCAGCCATTATTGGAATCATTAGTGATCAAACCACGAACGGTGCTCAGAGGCCGCGCGACCAGACCTGGAAACCGGTACTTACTAAAGACATCGGTCTCATCCACGATCTCTGCTTGGATCATCTCCTCGATGACGTCTTCCAAAGTCAGTAGGCCTACTGTCTCGTATATGGGATCCCCATCGCCTTCCTCGATGCGCTGAACGAACGCCATGTGACCTTTGTGCCCTGAAAAGATATAGAGGTTTTAACAAGGGGTAATTTACAGGTGTTTCAGCTTAAGGCGTCCCAGATGCTCACGAGCGAATCCCCTGAAGAATGAGTATAATTTAATGTTTTTTATTTATTTAATGTATTTTTTATGTACATATCACTTAAAAAAAATATTAACATTCTGCACTCCTTCTCTATATTCTCTATAATTGTGGTTAATTTCATACTTCTCCGTTCGCGCAATTTTCATAAAAATGTGTACAAAGTTTTTGCTTCACGTATTAGGTAATTTAAAGATAAAAAGAGCACAAATTTTATTTCGATACGATTGCAATAAACATAAATTACGTATATACATATATATAAAATAAACACATCAGCATGTCTGTCTGGCTACGTGCCGTCATCGAGACATTAAATCATGGTGAAACCACACGTGATGGCGAAAATGAATATCGATTATTATTTATATACAATAGTTCTAAGAAGTTGGGCGTCGGCCATTTTGATTCTGTATTATGAAATGCGATTTATTCGCTTAGTGAAGGCGATCGTTTTTAGCTGACCGGTTCTCGAGTGGAGACCAGGCCGGTTGGAGCTGAAGGAATTAGGAGGATCGAGTTCGGTGATGTGAATTTGGAGAGACCTACGCTCAGTGGTGGACCACTATATAATGACGCACTTAACCCAAAAGCCCTCAGAATGTGGTCAGCTCCAGGCGATACTCTGTGAGACCGATACAGTAACCTCGGTGTTTTCAATCTAGAATTGTTTGAATCTAGCATATCTCGACCAGCTGACGTCCAAGACTAATCTATTTTAATGAATAGTTTTTTTATTGCTTTGATGGGTGGACGAGCTCACAGCCCACCCGGTGTTAAGTGGTTACTGGAGCCCATAGACATCTACAACGTAAATGCGCCACCCACCTTGAGATATAAGTTCTAAGGTCTCACTATAGTTACAACGGCTGCCACACCCTTTAAACCCGCATTGCTGCTTCATAGCAGAAATAGGCAGGGTGTTGGGACCTATCCGTGAGGACTCACAAGAGGTCCTACCACCAATACTAAATAGTTAAATAGTTCTGTGAGGGGTCAAATATCGCGTGTAATAAGTGAATGAATGAGTGAGTGATAGAATGAATGAATGAATGAATGAATAAAGTATTTACAAATAAGTAAATAACAGGAAACGAAGCCACATCACACACTATCACCTGGGTCTGAACTGGAATTTCCTGGAATAAGGAAACCAGATACTGATATGCATACTTTAAATACGTTTAAGAGATTCTCCTGGTTTTCCAAATTCATTCCCTGACCTGGGATTCGAGGCAAGAATTCATAGTAGATTACTTCAGGACCTCTTCAAAATGACCTTGGTTGGTAATCGGGCAAATACGGCAATAGCTAACAAGGCCTAAAACATTGCAATATCCTCTTACGAAACTCTTGCCCGGATTTAGGGAAACGAAAAAAAGAATTCTGAAGGATCGTATTCCTCGTCCAGTTCATTGAAAGTCGAGGTCTTTATCGGGAAGACCAATCTATCAACGGCCTTAACCAAAGCCAGAGTCTGGGCATGACCTTGTTTTTATTTTTCGTCCAGGCGACCGAGCCTTTTGTGAGGTTTCCTCGCCTTATTCCACGCGGGGTATTTATGCCTCGACGCGACCTTGAGGTCTGACCTCGTTTTTAGATCAGACGCAAGTTATTTGGCAGCGGGTGTTAGTTTTTTCCGACATTCTCCAGTCTGGCGCGGATGTGGGTCGCTCCGAAGGTGTCGCGTTATGTACACAAATAGACCGCAGTTAAGAGATGAGCGCATTTCGGTGACATTCGTTATTTGCGGAGGCGATACGCCGTGCAGTGTGGGACGCGGTTTTGATACCCGTCAAAAAATTAAATAACAAAAACATCACTACATAGTATTAAACAAAGTCGCTTTCTCTGTCACTATATCCTTATCTATAATCTGTATATTAATTAATACGTAAAGCAAAAACTTTGTATCCCTTTTTACGAAAATTGCGCGGACGGAGGAGTATGAAATTTTCCACACTTATAGAGAATATAAAGAAGAAGTGCACAATGCTAATTTTTTTTTAAATAATGCGTAAAAGATACATTAAATCAATAAAGAAAACATTACACACACTATATACCGTGTATTTGATGCACACACGCATGCATACTATTTATTGTCAAACTTTTGTTCTTGACGTCTGTTGTCAAACTGAGAATAGAATATGGTTTGTCTTTATTAATATTTTTTTTATAGTGTAGCCTTGGCAAAATTTGTGATTATAGAATTATAAAATACAATCATAATAGTGTACAAACTTACAATTCCAATTAATTATAGTCGAATTTCGACTACTGCGGGACCTCTAGTGTATGCTTAAATCTTTAAAACTACGCAACGGATTTTGATGCGGTTTTTTTTGGAGTTTACTCCTTAAGAATCGATTTACATATATAGGCCCGGGGTATGAAAATTATGGGGACCAAAATCGTACTAGCATGTCACACGAAATGCGTTATGCGCCTGATTGGCTCCTGATTGCGTGATGCGTGCGCGCGCCAATCAGGAGCCAACGCGCGGCCGCGTTATCGCAGGTGACGCCGGGCTGCTGCGCCGGCAGTCCGCCACAAAGCCTCGTACTGATCGCGCGTTTCTCTCATTATTGTATTTTCATATATTTGTTAGTCGTTTGTTTTGTGTCTCGTTAATTTGTTAATAATCTGTAGTGTATCGTGTTGTCGTAATATAGAACTATTTCTCGTATTGTTTCGTTTAATTTTTTATATCCAGTACACTCCAGTCGTGCGTCGGAGCGGACACACACACTTTTTTAATAGATAGAGTGATTGAACAGGAAGGTTTATGTGTATAATAACATCCATTAAATAGTGGAGAAATCAATAATAAATTAGTTTCCGAAGCGAAGCGAGGGTGAGTCACTAGTTATATTATAAGTAATTGGGAACAAATCACGCACGGTCGTAGGGCTTAGATGGGTGTACGAGCATGAGCTCGTACACCCATCTAAGCCCTACTAAGGTAAAAAATTAAAATAAAACCATACTAAGGCCAACCTGGTGTTAAGTGGTTACTGGAGCCCATAGACATCGACAATGCCGCCACCCACCTTGAGATATGGGTTCTAAGGTTTCAGTATAGTTACTACGGCTGCCCCGCCCTTCAAACCGGGAAATGGGGGGAAAAGGCGTACCTACCCGCGCGGACTTACAAGACGTCTTACCACCAGTAAATTAGTGTTCTCCATGTTATGGGTACCAGAAACTGATAAACATACTTATATACGTTCAAATATATACATATATAGATAATAAACGCCCAGACGAAGAGCAAACGAATCTGTTCATCACACGATTGTTTGCGCGATGTGGGAATCGAACCGACGACCCTCGGCGCAATCAAAACTACTTAAAACATAATTCTTCTATCCGTGTGTATTTTATTGAACTGATTCTAAACGGGTGGATCGATTTTGATGACTTTTCAAGCCACTGAGTTTCTCGCCGGATCTTCTCAGTGGGTCGCGTTTCCGATCCGGCGGTAGATTCTGTAAAGCACGGCTCTTGCTAGGGCTAGTGTTAGCAAAAATCCCGGTTTGAGCCCCGCGAGCTCACCTACTAATTCGGTGAATCTAGAATAACCCCTCGAGATTACTAGAATACGTAGGAGAAAAGATGTTTGTGTGTGCCTGCGTGCATGCGTACATGCGTGCGTGCGTGTGTGTGTGCGTGTGTGTGTGTGTGTTCCAACGAATTCGAGAATGTTCTACAGTCACAATAAAATATTCTTAAACACCCATAAGTGAGTGAATCCTAATTCGGGCTATTATTAATACTAGTGGTCGGTCACCCAGTAGTCGAAATTCGACAATAATTAAATTTGAACATTATGATGGTTCTATTGTAAGACTATTTATTATACTTCTATAATCACAGTTTTCGATAAGACTTCAATATAGATAAATAATTCTAAGGACACACGATATTAATCTATTCTCAATTTGACCACAGACTTTAAGCAATAAGAAAAGTTTTTAACAATAAACAACGAGTATATCATATGCGTGTGAGTGTCCAATACATGGTAGGTTGTGTAATGTTTTTTTAATCGATTTAATGTATTTTTTATGCATAATTTAAAAAAAATATTAACATTCTGCACTCCTTCTCTATATTCTCTGTAGGCGTGGGAAATTACATACTCCTCGGTCCGCGCAATTTTCATAAAAAGGGGTACAAAGTTTTTGCTACACGTGTTAATATATAGATATTTATACTGACAGCCCTATTGATCTGTGAGAGGTCACTCGATCTCTTACCTTCTTTGAACTGCTTCAGCATGACATCCAAGGTGACGTCTTCGAAGACGAAGTTGCAAGGGTTCTGGTAGTACTGGCAGAGGGTCCTCAGAGGCGTGTTGTCATCGGGGTCGACAAAGGCGAGGTCCTTGATGAAGAGCACCGTCACGATGTTCCCGCGGTGACCCTCGTACACCGGGATGCGGGAGTAGCCTGGCGAGATCGTATTCTTTATTGCTTAGACAACAGAAGCCAGGGGCCCGTGGACATCAGCAACGTTAATTCACCTTGAGACATGAGCTTTGAATTGCCCACAATAGTTTGTTTCCCGAGCTCTATGACATGTCCTTCTTCAAAAAAGGCTTGTGGAGAGTATTAAGCGGTAGGCAGCGGCTTGGCTCTGCCCCTGGTATTGCTGAAGTCCTTGGGCGACGGTAACCACTCACCATCAGTGGTAACAGATATCGGCTTAATTACTTCAGTAAACCGCGTAGGGCACCGGTGACCTACACGGCAGTCGAAGGGTTATCTATCTATTGAAAAAGGAATCCAGATCAGGATAAAGGTCTTACCAGATTTGACGATTTCGGACATGGTCTCGAAGTCTAGGACGCTATTGATCGGCAGCATGAAGCAGTCCTTGAGCTTCGTCATCACGTCTTTGACGGTCTTCTTGCGAAGATCCAGGGCGCCGGAGATGATGTTCACCTCCTCTTTGTCCAAATCGTTAACGTGGTTCGTGACCTAGAGCCAAATGTAAGGGTATATCAAACGCACGACACAAATATGCGAATCGCTATGACGATACTTGGTTTTAGGGCCGCTTTTCTTATTGTTAACTCCTCCTGTATTTACTGAGATAGATACTGGAACCGGTTCAGAGAGCATGGAGGTTGGTGTGTCCGAAAAAAAAAAGATGCGGCGGAGCTTTAGGGTGAGTCAAACGGTGGTAGGACATCTTGTAAGTCCGTGATTCGTGACCTAGAGCCAAATACGAGTGTATATCAAACGCACCACATGAATATGCGAATCGCTATGACGATACTTGGTTTTGGGGCGCTTTTCTTATTGGTAGCTTCTGCTGTATCTACTGAGATAGATACTGGAACCAGTTCGGAGAGCATGGAGGTTGGTGTGTCCGAAAAACAAAGATGCGGCGGAGCTTTTGGGTGAGCTAAATGGTGGTAGGACATCTTATGAGTACGCACGGGTAGGTGCCACCACCCTGCCTAGTTCTGCCATGAAGCAGTTATGCGTTTCGGTTCGAAGGGCGGAGCAGTCGTTGTAACTATACTTGAAACCTTAGAACTTATATCTCAAGGTGGGTGGCGCATTTACGCTGTGGATGTCTATGGGCTCCAGTAATCACTTAACACCAGGGGGCTGTGAGCTCGTCCATCAATCTAAGCAATAAAAAAACACATATCGCCTTCATTCACTCATATCTTCAAATAGTAAGCACCGCCCTTTTTTCTCCCCCTACCTATTCATTGGTAGTAGGAGTATTCCGACAACGCGCGGACGGGTAGGTGAGCTCACGATCTCAGCCTAATAGAATTGCTAACACTGGTCCTATCAGGAGCAGTGCTTCGTTGCCGAAATCGCGACCCAATGAGAAGATCCAGTGAGAATCTGTCTTGTGTCTATGGGCTAATACCGTCCAACGAACCACAGGGTACCGTCTAAAACAGTGGCCGTCACACTTTTCTGGTCAAGGGCCACATAGAACAATGTGTATCACTGCGGGCCACACATTTTTGGACTGCTTAGTTGACCACCAGCCAATTAACATATTCAATATTGTTGATGAATGAATTGAATATTTGACAATTAAAATTTCACCAATCACTTATGTCCATTTTCTGGCCGGAATAAATGAAAGTGACAGACGACTTAGTTAGCTTTAGCGCGTTTTATTGGGAATTAAGCCCAATATCTACTAAAATTGTTATCTCTGCCGCGGGCCGCAGAAATATCGTCCAGGGGCCGCAGTTTCCCATCCAATAATACAGTGCCCGATTCCTTCGCCAGCCACTAAAGCGGCAGAATGGCAAGCAAATACTAGGAAGCCAATAAAGAAAACCAGATAGATGATCTAACAAGAAGCCTGTACCTTTTCTTCTCACTGAAGGCTGTGAACACGTATGATGATGAATCGAGAACTCACCCTGACTAGTTCCTTTAGTCTTTCCCTGTTGTAATGAGTGCCGATTTCTTCGCCCAGGAAGTAGTCCAGGAGTTTGCTGGTCGGCCAGGCGAGTGGAGCGCAGATACCCATGACGATCTACGGGAGAGTTCCAACAACGTTACCCATATAGCATTTTCGTAATCGCTGGGTTATTCCAGCTACCAGCGGTTTTATAGGAGAACATTATATTATTTATTATATATATTATATTTAGGATGATGTTGTCACTGCCGCGCTTTTGTAGTGCATCCACAATGTTTGCGACATCTCACACCGATGACTTCTTTGCAATAATGCGGAAGAGAAGTGCATCGTTATTGCGTCGAGTTCGTGACAGTGGCAACAGTCTTTTGAGAATCATATCGAGCAAGATCGAGGGACTGCTGATCAATAATAGCCTTTGCAGTAGGCACTTGGAAGGAGAAAAAAAATAAAATAAAAAATGTAATGGTTTAAAATGTATATATATAATGAGAGTTATGTGTTAGATTTTTTAAGTCACTAACATAGATATAAGTAATTACTACTAACAAAATGTTATGGTTTTAAAAAACAAAACTGAAATAAAGAATTAATAATAATAATAATAATAATTATATCCGCCTAAATAATTCCGCCTACCACTTGCTTAAATGGTAATAAATAGTTATGACACAGCCGACCTCGCGTGAGTCCGCACGGGTAGGTACCACCACCCTGCCTATTTCTGCCGTGAAGCAGTAATGCGTTTCGGTTTGAAGGGCGGGGCAGCCGTTGTAACTATACTTGAGACCTTAGAACTTATATCTCAAGGTGGGTGGCAGCATTTACGGTGAAGATGTCTATGGGCTCTGGTAACTACTTAACACCAGGTGGGCTGTGAGCTCGTCCACCCATCGAAGCAATAAAAAATTATGTCTAAGGATTCCGGTAACCACGTCACACTAAGTGTACCGTCACTTCGTTCACTAGCATAGGCAATGAAAAATTATTATTTTATTGTCCTTGCAGGCATACGAGCATACCACCAGGTGGGCCATACGGCTATACGACAGGGCCATACGGCCCACCTGGTGGTAAATGGTCACCGTAGCTCATGGACGTCAGTAATGCCAGGGGCAAGCCGCCGCCTACCGTTAAGGACTCTCCGCAAGCCTCGTTTGAAGAGGGACATGTCATAGCGCTCGGAAAACACCGCGGAGGGGAGTTCATTCCAAAGCCGTGGCAAAAAAGATATTTCGAAGCGTACTGTCGATAGTTTACCAAGTTCTACTAAATAAAACTACGCACCTTCATGATCCAGATACTCTTCGCTCCGATCAGCAGGCCGTGTCTAGCGCAGATGGCTTGCGGCGTTATCTCGGCTATGAACACGATCGCCAAGGTCGAACCGATGACCGCCACCAGCCCAGACGTCAGATCGTCCAGGATGACCGTAAATGTGCTGTTCACGGCCACGTTACTGAGCAGGATCGTGCAGAGGAGATAGTTCCCGTGGGCCCTGACCGGCATAATGGCTCTCGCGTACTTCCTCTCTTTCTCTGTGCCCGTGTTCGCGATGATCTTCAATTCGGTGCGGTCCAACGCCATCAGACCGAGATTCAGACCGGAGAAGAGCGAGGCCAATACCAGCAGTATCACAATTAGGATCAGCGAGGCCCACAGCGGTAGGAGTTTGTTGTGTGTGGCCAAAACCTTCCATTTCTCTGGGCCTTGGTGAACGAACGAGTCTTGGGGCGAATTCTTCGCGCAGATGTAGAAGATGTAGTCTTCTAGAGGTGGGGGGGCTATCAGTCTGAATAGAGCTGACTCTTCGTCGGCGTTTTCAGCCTGTGGAGAAAATTTTGGGTCAACGGACTTAAATGACCTAGTTCCTAGTTCTTATTCTTTCTAGTTGATAAGTCAGATGCACCAGCTCACGGCCTGTCTAGCGTTGAGTGGTTATCTTGAGACACGAGTCCTATGATACCGTTTTTAGAGTACAACGGCTGCCCCACCCTGTAAGCCGAAACGCATTACTGCTTCACGGCATAAATATGCAGGGCGGTGGTACCTACCCGTGCGGGCTTAGACGCGCTACCACTAGTAAAAATTAAACCTCCTTTTAGAGTTCAATCTAGTCCGTGATTAAGGCGACTGTGAAGCTCTCAAAAAGGCGGAAATACAATAATGACAATAACGAATCTTTATATAAAATCGCTAAAGCCACTGTATGTGTCGTGAGAACCAAATAAGAAAGAAAATACCTTAGCTCGTTGGTTAGGAAAGGGGATAGTGCATACGAAACCTAACTTTCAACCTATGTTTACAGGAGCCCACTGACCTCAAACACGACTCCCAATCATTTTGAAGTGGTCGTGGCCTAAAGGATAAGACATCCGATGCATACATGGTGAGCGATGCACCGGTGTCCGAATCTCAGGGGGGTACCTATTTGAGGTTCGGCCCCCGGCCCGAAAAAAAAGAAAAAAAAAAGGGGGGGGTACCTATTTTTCTAATGAAATACGTACTCAACAGTTGTTCGTGATTGACTTCCACGGTGAAGGAATAACACCGTGTAATAAAAATCAAACCAGCAAAATTATAATTTGCGTAATTACGAGTGGTAGGACCTCTTGTGAGTCCGCACGGGTCTGTCTATGGTAATCGGGTCGGTAAATGTCTATGGGCTCCAGTAACCACTTAACACCAGGTGGACAATGAGCTCGTGCACGCATCTAAGCAATAAAAAAAAAACCACCTTATATTCCCCTTTCAGTAGATGGTCGCAGGGTTTCATGTAGTCATCTGGGTTATGGGTGAATGCAATTATCGTGTTATTTGTGAAGTCCTTTCCGAATAGCCTCATGGTGAACTCAGTTTCCCGTAGCACCGACGGCACCATGTCATCGACGATCTTCGGTTTCTCCGCAAGCTCCACCCTCAAACCCAACAGCTTCGGCACGATCGTGTTGTTCACCATCATCTGACGTTTCTGTCGGCTCAACTCGGCCGGGTATTCGAACAGATCCTCCCCCTCCAAAAATTCCGGGTATGAGTCTTCGGAGACCTCATTCTCCGCGTCTCTGTGGATTATCAAAAGTATCTTTAAATTAATATGTTAAGCAAAAACTTTATTTGATTTTTTTTAATGAAAATTGCACGGACGGAGGAGTATGAAATTACCCACACTTATAGAGAATATAGAGAAGGAGGGCAGAATGTTAATCTTTTTTTTTAATTATGCGTAAATAATACATTAAATCAATAAAAAATAATAATACACACACTACCATATATTTGACACAACACAACACACATATGTCATATAGTGTGTTTATTGTCAAACTTTTGTTATTGTATAAAGTCTGTGGTCAAATTGTTTGTTTCTAATATTATTTGTCTATGGTGTAGTCATGGCGAAATCTGTGATTATAGAAGTATAATAATAGTCTTTGACAATAGAACCATAATAATGTTCAAACTTAGAATTTCAATTAATTATAGTCCAATTTCGACTACTGCGGGAACACTAGTATTCAAAACTATTCAGTAATAGAAATCGACGTAATTACTTCAGTGCGCCGCGTAGGGCACCGGTGACCTACAAGACAGTCGAAGGACTAAGGAAATATCAAAAATATATATCGAAACATGCGTTAGGAGCAGACATACCTTCGAGTTAGTTTTAAAAGATAACGCACTGTTTGCTTACTTTTTATCTTGCGCCAACATTGAAATCTGATATGAGGCAAACAAGACTTTTAATCGAACGTTTTTTGAATCCTCTTTACGCAGAGTAACTATGGGGGGTTGGGGGGGGAGGTCAGCCAGCCACGAATCAGACACACAGACACTCCAATCCAACACAGCACAGACAATCCAATCTAGCTAATTCCGACTGCAAATTAAAAAAAGTCAAGTAATTTCTGTGCTATCTTCTTTTTCTCCACCTTATCCCACTAGGTGGGGTGGGCACAGCTAATTCCATTCTCTTCTATGAGCCGTCATCTCAACCCTCACTCCTCTCTCTCTCATATTGTCATTCACACACTCCATCCATGTCTTCTTCGGTCAACTTCTTCCCCCTCTACCTTGCACCACCATTTCCATACATCTCCTAGTCACATGCATCTTCTCTCTACGCGTCACATGTCCATACCACGCTAACCGTCCGCTTTTTAATTTGTTGATTACCGGGGCTACTTTCAAACTTCCTCTGATTAGTATTGAAGTAATTTCTGTGCTATGCGTGCCTATATAGAAGAGGTTACGCGCCCAAAACAAATTGCTTGGTCGACTTATAGATCGGAGATTTTTACGTGAATAAGAAACGTATTATTGCAGGTTCGATGGATACTAATAACGTAATGGACTGTACTTTATTACTTTACTGAAGCACCGTTTTATACACACGGCCGGTGCGAACGTTAGACATTTGTTGTGCCTAGTCTTTCTTTATTGCCCTTGTATTATTCTTGTTAGGTAGACGAGCATACGGCCCACCTGATGGTGAGTAGTTACCGTCGCCCATGGACATCAGCAATGCCAGGGGCAGAGCCAAGCCGCTGCCTAACGTTAAGTACTCTCCACAAGCCTCGTTTGAAGAAGGACATGTCATAGCGCTCGGGAAACACCGTGGAGGGGAGCTCATTCCAAAGCCGGATGGTACGTGGCAAAAAAGATCTTTGGGAACGTACTGTGGATGAACGCAGTGGCTCCAGGTAGAATGGATGAACTCTACTCCGGTGGCGGGCGGTGCGATTGTAAAGGACGGTAACGTCGGGTTGATCGACCAGACCTTTTTGGTTCAACGTGGGTCTAATCTATGAAGTCGTACCAGTGTTGCACAACGGCTGCCTTCATCCTTGAAATCGAGACGAATAAATGTTTCGCAACAGAAACGTCAGCGTAGTGGTTTTACCTATCAGCAGTTAGGCTATTCTGGTTTAGATTTGATTGTGAGCTCACGGAGTTCAGAGTCAGAGGATTTTGCTAACATCTACCCTACCAAGAGCAGTGTTTCGCAGAATTTACTGCCGGAACGGAAACGCGACCCACTGAGAAGATCCGGCGAGAAACTCAGTGAAACGTGTGTGTAGGTGTGGGGATATATGAGTCGACTATTATCAAAGGCGGCAACCTGACTTTTGGACAATGATTGGTAAATCAGAAAAACGAATTATTGACTTTGTATTCCATTGGCAGTCACAAAACTCTTCGGAACGACATCTTAGATAAATAACAGGTTAACTATTAACCTTTATTTAATGCAGGTTTTGAACCGTATTCTTTGAAGGAGACGATTATATTCAAATAAATCTGTATTGACATATCAATAAAAAAATTTTGTCCAAATGTACAGATTGCCACCTTTGATAATTATAATAGACGACTCATATATGACAAAGGGAAGATCTTCCGCCGAGCGGGTGATATTGCTCGGTAGACCGACGGTCCAAATGTTGTTGTTTGGAACTTGTATATAAACAAGCTTATCTTGAAAATGTCGTAAGCCAGATTCAGGCATCTGTCAAACATCTTGCGTTGTATGATGGCTACCGCCACATGTTAAGTTGCACATCGAACCGTTGTATTCCGACATAGATAATACACATAAATTAGCTATAGACAACAACTCAAGCACTCAACAAAAATGTTTACGGGCGTCGGCCACTAGATGGCTACTAACTATCCTACATTTTATTTTTAAGGAAGGATTTTGTAAATTTTCTTACACCACAAATTGATAAAATTTAATCAATTTGTCTATAACAAATAAAGATTTGTATGATTTATTAATTATTTATGTTCGGTGTTTAGTTATACAATAATTAAAAGCCTTCACTTTAACAACATATAAGCTTAGGGGCATCCGCTACAAGATGTCGCTAGTATCCATACAGAAAAAATATTTGTCTTAAAGTATCGCAGTTTCGGGGCCCTAGGTTCCAATCAATGGTACTAAAGAAAATAACGATATAAAAAAAAAAACTTTTTTAAATTATACACCTTACGATACATTTAAGGCGTATATAATAACGATTATTTTTATAGATTGTAAATAAACGGGCTTTGTTATTTATTAATTATTATTATTATTATTATGAGAAATTGATACACCCTGTATATTATATAAAAAGTGACCGGCTCATATACGTTGATGGGAGGCGACGCCGAGGTCACTCATTCATTAAGTTTATGGTTGGATACACGCAATGGCGACACGCGGCTAGAATAAAGTACTCTCAGTCGATATCACGGAGTCATTGGAATTGAGAAGGTGCTCTATTCTGATTAGCAAACTTCGAGCGTACACCCTACGAACTATACGTATTGTTAAACAATTGGTAGGACCTCTTGTGAGTCCGCGCAGGTAGGTACCACGGCCCTGCCTATTTCTGCCGTGAAGCAGTAATGCGTTTCGGTTTGAAGGTCGAGGCAGCCGTTATAACTATTCTGAGACCTTAGAACTTACATCTCAAGATGGGTGGCGCATTTACGTTGTAGATGTCCATGGACTCCAGTAACCACTTAACACCGGGTGGGCTGTGAGCTCGTCCACACATCTAAGCAATAAAAAAATAAAAAAAGAATCTACTACCGGATCGAAAACGCGACCCACTGAGAAGATCCGGCGAGAAGCTCAGAGGGTGGGATGTCATTCCTTCACCTTGGAAGTCAATCGTGAACATTTGTTAAGTATCATTAGAAAAAAAATTATATCCACCGGGATTCGAACGCCATCACGGTCCGCATAGCTCGATACGAACGCACCGGGTGGGTTATCCTTTAGGCCACGACGACTCTCAAATTTCTGTTCAATCAAACTCAAATATAGAGGCACCTAATTTATTACTTAATATTATAAAGCTGAAGAGTTTGTTTGTTGTTTGAACGCGCTAATCTCAGGAAGTACTGGTCCGACTTGAAAAATTCTTTCAGTGTTAGATTTTTTTTTTTTTTTTGGTCAGGAGGAAATCGCCGGACTTCCGCCCTCCACTGGGGACGGCGGGCGGAGCATGTCGGAGTCGAACCGACTAAAACCTCCTGTCGCTCAACAACCAACGTCCAAACCTCACATGAGACAGAACTCATGAAAAGGCAAAGGGGGGAAAGTGAAGTGTTTAGTGCGGAGCACATCTCTCCCATCACCCTCCCCCTCGGGACGCCGGACTGGCGGTCGTCGGCGCCACGACCACCAGCCCTCTCGGTCGGCAGGCTATCCGGAGCCCGCCTAGATGGCGCCGGTTAGAGTGAGCTATCCTACGGAATACCCCGCTGGGTCAGAACCAGCGTGGGTCGAGGATAGCCGGCCTTCCATCACCCGGATGCTCTTGCGTAAAACGCGTGCAGAGCAGCTTGCACGACGTCTTCTTAGGTCCCCCTCGCCGGTCCCCAGACCGACATATGAGGGGGACCCGAAACACTTAGAGGGCCAGGGCTTGGGCGAAATCCGCCTCCCTGGCCCCCGCTCGACGGCGGCGGGCTTGCGCGTCTCTAACGCGCCCCGCCGCCTCCTTCTCTGCGAGATGGTGCACTCGCAGAAGTCGAGCATCGCCTTCCACGACTCGTCGTCGCCGAGCATCGATGCCACAACACTCGGCAACGACAAGTCGTTTCCTATTTTTGCGACGAGGACACGGCGCCACCCCTCCCATGCGGGGCAGGCGACGAGCGTATGCTCTGCCGTGTCCAAGTCGCAATCACAATGGTGGCACTCTGCCGTCGGCTCGGCTCTGATCCGGTGCAGGAACTCACCGAAGCAACCATGCCCAGTGAGAACCTGCGTGAGCCGGAAAGTGAGGCGTCCTCTGTCACGATTCACCCAATCCACAAGGACTGGGCGAATCGCCTCGACGGTCCTACGACCAGCCGAAGGATCGGCCAGCCGCCTGGACCATGATTCCAGCACGGACCGCCGAGATTGGGCCCTCCGCGCTCTGACCACACTGGGGCTGGGACGCGCCACGCCCCGGGCACGAAGGTCAGCCCGCCACTGATAGTCAGCGGCGAGCGCCTCCGCTTCCAGAACCCAAGGCGGCGTCCCAGTTCAGTGTTAGATAGCCCATTTATTGATTAAGGCTATATAACATCACGGTAAAACAAATACAAGTGGAGCTTCACCAATAAAAAATAAAAAAAAAAAAAAAAAAAAAAAAAAAAGTTTTAAAATAGGGGTTTAAATAGCTCCTTAGCATTTTATAATTCAAAAATATTTTCACTTTCTATGTAAATGAAGTGGGGAGTAAAATTTAGCGTTATGCCAAAGTAACTATTCCATGCAAACGGAGTCGCGGGTAATAGCTAGTTGTACACGCGTTACATTGTCCGCATCGCGCCATCTCTCTCTATCATGACATTAATTACATTCAAAATATTTGATGCGGTATTAAGCTTGTCAGAACCGGGAGTGTCCAAGGTCGTTGGCTATATCGAATTTTTTATTATTGCTTAAACTGGTGGACGAGCTCACAGCCCACCTGGTGTTAAGTGGTCACCGGAGCCCACAGACATCTACAACGTAAATGCGCCATCCACCTTCAGATATGAGTTCTAAGGTCTCAAGTAGTAGTTACAACGGCTGCCCCGCCCTTCAAACCGAAACGCATTACTGCTTCACGGCAGAAATAGGCAGGGTCGTGGTACCTACCCGTGCGGACTCACAAAAGGCCCTACCATCAGTAAAAGATAAACACGCAGAAAAGAGCAAAAAAAAAAATCTGTTCGTCACACGAACGTTAGGCCGATGTGGAAAACGAAATGCAGCATCGACTTAGTCAAATTAACCAGAATATTGACGTGTAGACCTTCAAAGAACACTGCAATCAAGCAACACCTGTTTTCTATAGAACAGTCTCTGATAGTGGATTTCTTCCCACACGTTTCGCGACGATATGCAGGATAAGATCCCCGCGGGGGGTCGCCGATGCGGTGGACTGACCAAATGAGTACTTTTTTTCTTACCTAAGCTGATAGCCTTGAGAGGCTATATCAGCGTCGTCTTAACTAGTAGGTGAGTTCACGGGGCTCAAACCTGATGACGTTGCTAACACGAACCCTAGCAAGAGCCGTGCTTCGCAGAATCTACCACCGGATCGGAAACGCGACCCACTGAGAAGATCCGGCGAGAAACTCCGTAAATTTTGTCTGAGGGTTGAGAACTACAGTAGGAGGTCATCTAAATGAGTAACGGTAGTGTGGCCACGAGCAGGGATAGTTTTTTTTCCTACCTATACTGATAGCCTTGAGAGGCTATTTCAGTTTCCCCTTGACGTGCAGGTGAGCTCACTGGGCTCAAACCGGAGGTGTTGCTAGCACTAGCCTTTCACTGATAGGTAGCTGATGATATAAGCAGTAACTTAGGCTACTTTTTTTAGACTAGCTTCGCCGACCGGCGTCACCCGCGGTACGACAATAACCGCGGGTAACATCACGGGACTCAGCTATCTATACACATAAAAAAAATTGGAGTGTCTGTTTGTAATATTGAAATAACAGCTTTTTACTAAATGCATGTGAATATATATACGGTACATACACTAAAATAACAATTTTTACAATTTTTGTCTGTCTGTCTGTTTGTTCCGGCTAATCTCTGGAACCGCTGGACCGATTTTGACGAGATTTTCACTGATAGGTAATATAAGCAGTAACTCAGGCTACTTTTTTTAGACTAGCTTCACCCCGCGGCGTCACCCGCGGTACGACAATAACCGCGGGTAACATCGCGGGACTCGGCTATCAATAATACAATTTCATGTTTCCGAAGCGTAGCGAGGGCGGGTCGCTAGTGTAAAATAAATTTAAAATACAATTGGCGAATGGCCGGCTTTATCGCTAAAAGCGATCTCTTTCAGTCAACGGAATGAATAAGAATCAATGAACAATAGAAACTGCGGTGTACTTATGAAGAAAGAATATAATATTCACATATTACTTACGACTAGTGGTCCCGAAGTAGTCGAAATTCGACTATAATTAATTGAATTTATAAGCTTGAACATTATTATGGTTATATTGTCAAAGACTATTATACTTCTATAATCACAGATTTCGCCAAGACTACACTATAGACAAATAATATTAAATATACACAAGATAAACCTATTATCAATTCCACCACAGACTTTAAGCAACAAAAGTTTGACAATAAACATAGAGTATACATATGCGTGTGTGTCAAATACATGTTAGTGTGTGTAATGTTTTTTTGTTGATTTAATGTATTATTAATGAATAATTTAAAAAAAAAATATTAGCATCCTGCACTCCTTCTCTATATTCTCTATAAGCGTGGGAAATTTCATACTCCCTCCGTCCGCGCAATTTTCGTAAAAAGGGATACAAAGTTTTTGCTTCACGTATTAATATATAGATACAACGAAAACTCGGTAGGCTGTACACGTTGCGCATGTCGTCGGTACGCGATGACATTATTATTTACCGTTATACGTCACGGGGGCGCCGCGCCGCACGTTTACAGATCAGCCGACCATTGGCACAAAACGCTTCTGTCACATTACTGGTGGTAGGACCTCACGGCACACACATTACTGGTGGTAGGCACGGGTAGGCACCACCGCCCTGCCTATTTCTGCCGTGAAGCAGTAATGCGTTTCGGTTTGAAGGGCGGGGCAGCCGTTGTAACTATACTTGAGACCTTAGAACTAATATCTCAAGGTGGGTGGCGGCATTAACGCTGTAGATGTCTATGGGCTCCAGTAACCACTTAACGCCAGGTGGGCTGTGAGCGCGTACACCCATCTAAGCAATGAAAAACAAAAATTTAATAAGACGTTGTCACGTCAAAAAATATGGCTCTTTGAATAAATTTCAACTGTGTGTTATCTTATCTATATTTGGCTCTTTTGGTTGACAAGGTCGCTGATAACTGGTCTATGTGGACAGATTTGCGATAGTCGGCTATTTTTCAGTTAAATACCGAAGCTTCTGATTTGGTACCCCAAGCACTAGTCAACGTTCTCGCCCTGGCGAATATGGAAAGGCCTACGGGCCACCAGTTACCTTTCCATCCTGGCTGAGCCTTTGCTCGCCCACCTGTCCGGGTGAAGCTAGAAAGGCCTCCGGGCCACCAGTAACCTTTCAATTATAAAAAAAAAAACTTTCCATCCTCAAAAAAAAATCCTGTTAAACAAAAGTGCCGCTATATCCTCCCAATCAGGCTTATCCAATCAGAACTAGATTCCTTCTTCTTCTTCCTAGTATTTCCCGGTCTAGTGCCAGGGCCCGCTTTTCTAAGTGTACTGCCGTGAAGCAGTAATGCGTTTCGGTTTGAAGGGCGGGGCAGTCGTTGTAACTATACTGAGACCTTAGAACTTGTATCTCAAGGTGGGTGGCGCGTCTATGTTGTAAATGTCTATGGGCTCCAGTAACCACTTAACACCAGGTGGGCTGTGAGCTCGTCCAACCATCTAAGCAATAAAAAAATAAAATAAAATAAAACCACCACTTCGCTCGTTCTTTAGTATTATACATCTGGGTTATGGTTCTTAAAAAAAAGTCTTTTTTACTCCTACCTATTCCATTAACCTCAAGGGGTTATACTAATTTCACGGGGCGAGTAGGTGAGCTCACAGGGCTCAAACCTGAAGACGTTGCTAAGCCCTAGCCTTAGCAAGAGCAGTGCTCCGCAGAATCTACCACCGGATCGGAAACGCGACCCACTGAGATGATCCAGCGAGAAACTCAATGGGTCGTGTCTGTGGGTTGATTTACTCGCCGAGCCCTTCGCTTCGTCGCAAGCGACGGGTTCGACGATAAACTAGACTACACTACTTTTCTACGTTTTCCGACACATAAAACCTTTTTTTTCTTTTTTTTTTTAATGGCTCGATTCTTTGTCGAATGATTCTGTAAATGTCAGGTAGATAGAATATCAGTGATATAGTTAAATGAGAGTAGATGGGAAGAACGAGAACGGGAGAAAAATTTGTTTAAATTTTTTTACAGTTTAATGTTATTGCGGGAAAACATAAAACCTTTTTTTGTAGTTATTCGTTGCGGGCTGTCGATCAAAACCGTGTATCTTCTTGCGAACGCGAACAATTTCAAACTCATCTTTCTAATTTCGTAGCGGCGACATCTTGAACGAACTCAGGTTATGACGATGAAAAGACCCTGGGCCAAAGCATTATAAAACTCAAATAAAACTTTTTTTTTATAGCGTGCTTTATTTCATTACGTTTTTACGGCTATGGCTGGCTGTGGGTGGAAATTTTTTTCAGGGTGACCAAAATTTTCTTTAGAATAATTGTGATATTTGAAAATCACTTTAGTGTGATAATGTTTTTGATTTTTTTTTAATTGAGAATATTTGGTTTTTTAATTACATTTTTGCTTTAACTAGAGGTCCCGCAGTAGTCGAAATTCGACTATAATTAATTGGAATTGTAAGTTTGTACACTATTATGATTGTATTTTATACTTCTATAATAACAAATTTCGCCAAGACTACACTATGAAAAAACATTAACAAAGACAAACAATATTTAATCTCAATTTGACAACAGACGTCAAGAACAAAAGTTTGACAATAAATAGTATGCAGCGTGTGTGCGTCAAATACATGGTAGTGTGTGTAATATTTTCTTTAGAGATTTAATGTATCTTTTACGCACTATTTAAAAAAAATATTAGCATTGTGCACTTCTTCTCTATATTCTCTATAAGCGTGGGAAATTTCATACTCCTCCGTCCGCGCAATTTTCGTAAAAAGGGATACAAAGTTTTTGCTTCACGTTTTTTTTGTTTTAATTTTTAAATTCAGCGCTTTACATAGTACTCATTTAATAAATATCATTCTTAGTATTTAGTTTTAATTTTTCTTAATATTTAAATTTAATACACAGATAACCCCCCTATAACGCGGTAGATACGTTCCTAAAAAGTCCCGTGTAGTGCAAAGCCGTGTTGTATGCGACTAGAAGCCAGATCCATTCTAATAGTAATTTTTCATGGTCACCCTACACATTTACGAGGCAAGTTTAGATGCATTTTACGGCTTGATTATAACATACTTAAATAAACATTCATAATCCGTATTTGTTTTTTATTTTAAGTCCGTGATAAAGATGGCGCTATTCTTTTCTTGGATTTTGGCGGTACGTTGTCTCATGTAGATTTAATGGTACTTTCTATTCGCTGTGAAGCTGTCGCTACTGAAGTTACAGCATACATATCGCATGTCCCAAATTGACCAAGACCTCAAGTTGACCAGGAACGTGCATCGTCAACCATAATGCTCACGGCGTACAGTCTTATGAGTATCTGGAAACGCTGAGCAAATAATAATTGCGTTTCTAGTGGTAAATTAGTTACTGGTGGTAGGACGTCTTGTGATTCCGCGCGGGTAGGTACCACCGCCCTGCCTATTTCTGCCGTGAAGCAGTAATGCGTTTCGGTTTGAAGGGCGAGGAAGCCGTTATAACTATACTGAAACCTTAGTTCTTATATCTCAAGGTGGGTGGCGCATTAACGTTGTAGATGTCCACGGGCTCCAGTAACCACTTAACACCAGGTGGGCTGTGAGCTCGTCCACTCATCTAGCAATAAAATGTTTAATATTACCTACTGAGTTTGTATTAAAATAGGTCAAGATGATCGTATAAATACTGGCGGTTAGCATATCTCTGTGGCATTCGTATTCTACCCGCCGTAACGTGTATTAAGGATAACACATTATTTCGTGTAAATGTAAAGTATCTCAATTGTCGCCGCGCCGCCACCCTGAGGATCCTTTAATATATATTATAGCGTAGTCTGAAAGCGGCTTAAAGTGACATCGAATCTAAATCTGTCACAAGCCGTTCAATTATATACGACGAGTATACATTACTCGTCGAATAATTGAATGATGAAAATTAAACTAAATCAAATAAAGTAGAAACACATGTAAAGAAAAACCTTTTTTATGTAATCCATACTAATATATAAGTCTACAGTGGTTTTTACGGATGTTCCGTTATAACTACTGAACCGTGCATCCGATTGACTTGAAACTTGGTATCCATGTAGAAAATACATGTAGGCATTTAATGGATAGGCTAATATTTATATGAGTGTTGGACTCCCTAATAATAATGACAATAAATAATAATGTTAATTTTAAATGCCCAGCGAAGCCGTCGGGTACAGCTAGTTTTTATGTAAAACCTTTAGTTAAAAAAAAAAGGATTTTTCTTATATAGATTGACTGAACTCTCTGTCCTTGAGAAAAAAGACGTGTTCAGTTTTATTTATTTCAAGAATAATCTGTAAAAATAATTTGTGGAAAAAATATGTCGTTTTCTTAATATTGTACATAAAACGAAATTGAGTCTTTTATTATTGTTTAACCACTTTTAGAATATTGCATATTATTATATACATATGTATATAATATACCAATATATACTATGTCGGAGACGGTCATTAGTTTGGTAGCAAAACGAAGCGCAGCACAATTCCCGAGAAGTGATAACACGATCGTAATGTCGTCGGAGCCTCGTCCTTTCATTCGTGCTTGTTTATGATTTAATGTTTACTGGTGGCCCGAAGGACTTTCCAGTTTCACCAGGACAGGTGGGCGAGCAAAGGCTCAGCCAGGAGGGGTGGGATTTGCTAACAGCTGCCCGAGCGCCTCCGAAGGAGACCTAACAGCTCGAGAGTAGCTGCTTTGCGAATTAATCTACTACCGGATCGGAATCGCGACCTGCTGAGAAGATCCGGCGAGAAACTCAGCGGGATTCGGTAGTAGATTCAGCGAAGCACTGCTATTGCTAGGGTTTGTGTTAGCAATTCTCTCAGGTTGGGCCCATGAGCTCAACTGAAGCGTGAACGCGTGAAGGAATAGCCCCTTAGTGATTAGGTAGGGAAATAAATAAAGTAATTACCCGTGATGGTTCACAAATCAGCACCGCCGGTAATGTTCGATAAATTACCGGTTATCATCATTCTCCTGCCCTTCTCCCAGTCACCTGGGGTCGGCGCAACATGTTATCTCCTTCCATTCTCCTCTATCATATACCATTCCTTCGCTCACTCTCCTCTTACACATATCGTCTTTCACGCAATCCATCGATTTCTTCTTAGGTCTATCTCTTCCTCTATATCCTTCCACGTTCATATTTAACACTCTCTTAACAACCTCATTTTCATTTCTTCTCATCACATGTCCATACCATCCCAAAGGCCATTCCCAGTATCTCTATCACAGGTGCCACTTCCAGACTTCCTCTAACATATTCATTCCGTATTCTATACATTCTCGTTACTCCACACGTCCATCGCAACATTCGCATCTCTGCTGCATGCAATCGCCTTTCATCGGCCACTTTAGTCGCCCAACAAGCACGCACATTCCCGATTATGTCGGATAAATTACCGGTTATACCGATAGAAACCGGTTCAAATTTTTCCTCCGATCGTCGGCGGGTCGCCCGCCGCCGATGACGTAATCGGCAAACGTTAAAAAACAAAAACGTTTCTGTATTAATTATCGTCAATTTGTACAATCAACACGCAACGAATACGGGCCGCGGTCCGTCTGTCATAGATTACGTAGGCTTCAGATGTGTCAGCATCGTCAGTTGTTTATATCAAGCGACGCGATTGTACTGATTTTCCTATTGAAATAACTTATCTATAATACTAAATTGTGTTTTTATTGGAACGAAGTTCCTTATCGCGCGTTGTGAAAGGGGGCTAGACGGAAAAAATTCTTACGAAAAGTTGTCACGACACTTTTTAGATCCGTCATTCTGACCAATCAACGTGTAGGCGCTTATCGCGTGACATTGCTCGTATCCGATTGGTCCGCGTAATGAGTACAGTTTCTCGAGATAGCGTTTCAACAATAGTAATTTAGTTCATAGTATTGTCTTTTTCTTCTTCATAATGCCGTAATTTAAAAAATTACAATTCCTTCACTAATTAATCGAAAGGAACTTCGTTCCATCCGGGTGTCCCTTGAGACCTCTGAAGTTTTTCATGTGTATTTATTTATATATTATTACTTTACATGTATATTATATTGTGTCTAATTATATGTATGTATGTATTTTACTATTTTATACATAGGTATATTAAATTGTAGTATGTGTATCCTATAATACTGAGATGTTATTTTAAGGAAGATTATTGTTTTGAGTTTGTTCTTTTTTGTTTTGTTTTGTTGTTGTTTGTTATTCTTTTGTTAATGCTCCTACCATGCATTATCTCTGCACCACCATATGGTCGACTGGAAGAGAATGCCCATGGCATTAAGTCCGCCTGTGTACAAGTTTTGTTTTGTGCATAAAGTATAAATAAATAAAAAATAAATAAATAAATACTTGACATAACCCGCGATGAAGTAATATAATCTATACTAATATTATAAGAATTGTTTGTTTGTATTGAATAGGCTCCGAAACTACTGAACCGATTTGAAAAATTATTTCACTGTTTGGAAGCTACACTATTCCCGAGTGACATAGGCTTTGCTAATATTTTTTGAAAAAAATTAGGGATCCTTACTAAAACTCCAATAATGTAACCCAAGGTGTAAAAAAATACCTAAAATATTCTTTACAACGCGTGCCCTGCGAAAACTATTGATGATAGAATAAAATAATGCACTACGACTTTGTAGAACACATTATTATTTACAAAAAGTGTCGCGACAGCATATGTCTAACTACTATAGTTATGCCGCAATAAGTGTTCTTTTATTTAAAAAAAATAAAACAACGTCAAATATCGTTGACATTTTTGTTAAAGACCCGAGCGGAGCCGGAGAGGGGCGCTATCATTAACATATTACAGTTCCCGAAGCGAAGCGGGGCGGGTCGCTAGTCTATACTAATATTATAAAGAGGAAAGATTTGTTTGTTTGTTTCGAATAGGCTCCGAAACTACTGGACCGATTTGAAAAATTCTTTTCCCATTAGAAGCCGACATTGTCCATGATGAACATAGGCTACTTTTTGAAAAAAAAAATTTGTTTTTTTTGTTTTCATGTTTGTTTTAATGTTTCCGAAGCGAAGCGAGGGCGGGTCGCTATCGTAAAATAAAAACAAAAAGAGGTACCCGTAATAATTGCATAACATTATTTTCTTAACCTTTTTAGGGCTGAACTTCTTATCACGAGTTTTTCTGAAATTGCTTTAGAAGAATTTTTGAAGTAACTATTTTTTTTTATTGTTAAAATGGGTGGACGAGCTTACAGCCCTAGTGGTGTCAAGTGGTTACTGGAGCCCATAGACATCTACAATGTAAATGCACCACTCGATTTGAGATACGAGTTCTAAGGTCTTAGTATAGTTACAACGGCTGCCCCGCCCTTCAAACCGAAACGCATTACTGCTTCACGGCAGAAATAGGCAGGGTGGTCGTACTTACCCGCGCGGACTCATAAGAGGTCCTACCACCAGTAATAAGTAATAGTGTAAGAAAACTTTAATTTAAATTAAATTTTACACAGCTCAATGCTAATTACGTCATTTGAGTCGTCTATTATCAAAGGTGGCAATCTGTGCATTTGGACAAATAAATTTTATTGATATGTCAATACAGATTGATTTGAATATAATCGTCTCCTTCAAAGAATACGGTTCAAAACCTGCATTAAATAAAGGTTAATAGTTAACCTGTTATTTATCTAAGATGTCGTTCCGAAGAGTTTTGTGACTGCCAATGGAATACAAAGTCAATAATTCGTTTTTCTGATTTACCAATAATTGTCCAAAAGTCACATTGCCGGCTTTGATAATAGTAGACTCATTTATAAATGTTATTTACATATTAAAAACGTTATACAAGCGCTCGTTAGATGTTATTCCTTGATTGTGTACGTATTTCCTTAAAAAAAAGAACAAAAAAAACACGCTTTTATAGAAAATCCACATGTCATAGCGCTCGGGAAACACCGTGGAGGGGAGCTCATTCCATAGCCGGATGGTACGTGGCAAGAAAGATCTCTGGAAACGCACTGTGGATGACCGCAGTTGCTCCAGGCAGTATGGATGATAACTCTACTCTGGTGGCGGGAGGTGCGATGGTAAAAACGAGATGACGGTATCATCTCGAACAATTCTAAAATATTCTTATTATTTCTGTTAAAACTATTGATCTATTCTCATAGAACATCTCAGCCTCGGGAGTGCCAACAGCGCCCCTAGCGGCAAACGTTGGCAAAAGTTCCAACTCCATACAAATATGAGTTAACGTTAAAAAACTCGCACTAGACAGATGGTCACGGGCCGAAGGATGTTTTTCGACCCAGGCATTAACTTAGCCTTCTGCGTTGACATTCTTTGTCACTGTCTCTTCCTCCCGCTTGCGTCATCCCCGCCCCTCCCCGCCGCTTGCGTCATCCCAAGCCGCCCACAGCCAGCTCCGGTCATTCTCACGCGGCGTGCTGCCACGGCACTTTACCCACAGATACAGCCCGCTGAGTTTCCGATCCGGCGGTAGATTCTGCGAAGCACTGCCCTTGCTAGGGTCAGTGTTAGCAACACGTCTTGAGCCCCGTGAGCTCGCCTACACGTCAAGGAGAAGCCGAAATAGCCTCTCGAGGCTATCAGCATAGGTAGAGGAAAAAAGCGGCACTCATAATGTTGATTATTTTTATTGGCAAACTTCCCGGGCGATATGAGTTAGTGTAAGCTCGCGTGAAAGACGCGACTGGATTTTGTTCAGAAGCGTTTCACGTCAAAATCGTAATTTCATTTTCTTAACATGAAAATCTAACGATGGAGCTTTTTTTTCTAATATGCTTTTATTATTAGCTTCAGAAGTATGTATGTTAGTATGTAACGGAATTTTTGAACATGATTTTGAACCCCTTCAAAACGTCGGATTAACTCGAAATTATAAGTAATAGGTACTTATTAAGGACCGATGACAATTCAATATTAAAAAAATATACAGTCAAAACCGTTTACTGCGACATCGTTTAGAACAACATGCCGGTTATAATAACCTAGAACAAAGGTCCCGGCTGAATGCTATATGACCGCCTTATTAAAAACATTGCTTTATACGACATTGCTTATAACGACATACCTCATAAAACGACCACATTTAACTAATATTTCGGAGAATTAGATCTGTTTGAACGACCGGCTAAGCTGTATTGTAAACAATTTGAATAGGTATCCACATTTGTCTTCAATGGCTATTAAAATCAGGAAACAAAACAATAGGATTTAGTTTAGTGTAGGGTCTTTTCTAATTCTTAGAAACAAAACACGTGCATGCGGTAGAGCCAAAGCCCGCTTCTTCATATCTCTTCAGTTAGTTTACTTATATATACACAAGACGCACAAAAACTTTGTGGAGTTATTCGCGAAACTCAAAATGTCGCAAGGAAAAAGAAAACAAATTAATATTGAAAAAAAATCGCGTATTATGTAAATATATTATTCCAATAATTCCCTATCGATTTGTTTGTACTTGCACGATACACATTAAACATCACCGGTTGTTACGACTATCGGTTTTTACGACTGAATATGAGCAGTCCCTTCGATGTCGTTATAACAGATTTTGACTGTATTTAAAAAATTTAAATTCAACTAAAAAGTGAAAAATAATTTTTTATAAATTTGAATTAAAAATAGTGTAAGAAAAAATTATTTTATTGTAAATAAAAGCGTGGGGTGCTTGGTATCAGTAGTTATAAATATTTTATGAACAGATATGAGTAGAAGGATTATCTTATACCTTTAAACGAGCAATTCTTGTAAACGGACTTGAATCTCGGAAACGGCTCCAACGATTTTCATAAAAGTTAGTATACAGGGGATTTCGGGGGCGATAAATCGATCTAGCTACGATTTATTTTCAGAAAATGTTGTTTTATTCGTGTTTTCAATAATCAACTCTTCCCGACATCTATTGGCGAATAATAATACTATTTTTCTTAATTGAGGGCAACTAACCGCTTTAAAGACACAACAAGATGGCGTTATCAAAAAAAAAACTGAGCCAAGCTCGGTCATCATCTAGTTTTCATAATATCCTGAAAAGCACCCCGCGCTTTTTCACAATAAAATCATTTTTTCTAACACAATTTTTAATTCAAATTTATTAAAATTTAATTTCTATTTTATAGTTGGATTTTCTATAAAAGCGTATTTTGTTAGTTTCTTTTTAACTATTATTTATTAGATGAATTAACACGTTTAATTCCAACGAGTAGGTGACGTGGAGATGTATATGGCAGAATACACGACGCCAACACGATCCAAAAACAAAAACAAAACGTCTTTTTTTTTATAGCTTAGATGGATGGACGAGCTCATAGCCCACTTGGTGTTAAGTGGTTACTAGAGCCCATAGACATCTACAACGTAAATGCGCCACCCACCTTGAGATATAAGTTCTAAGTATAGTTACAACGGCTGCCCCGCCCTTCAAATCGAAACGCATTACTGCTTCACGGCAGAAACAGGCAGGGCGGTGGTACATACCCGCGCTGACTCACAAAAGGTCCTACCACCAGTAAATTACTAGCTATTTGAATAGGGTAAACTTAATTGAAGTTCAATTAAAACACATCGAACTGTTGATGCTGATACCAAATAAAACGGACCTTTAATTACAAAGAGAAACGTTTTATCTGGAGCCACTGCGTTCATCCACAGTCCGTTTCCAAAGATCTTTCTTGCCACGTACCATCCAGCTTTGGAATGAGCTCCCCTCCACAATGTTTCCTGAGCGCTATGGCATGTCCTTCTTCAAACGAGGCTTGTGGAGAGTATTTAACGGTAGGCAGCGGCTTGGCTCTGCTTTTGGCATTGCTGACGTCCATGGGCGATGGTAACCACTCACCATCAAGTGGGCCGTATGTTAGTCTGCCTATACGGCAATAAAAAACAAAAATCGTCGCGTATTAAGCGAGATGTCACCTAACCAAATAGCCTTTTTCCCCCTAGAATGTTTTGAATCACGAACAAATATATCTATGTAGTATAAGACGAGTGGCCTGCATCATCAATATTGACAATGTCGTTTGAAGATAAAGAAACTTGTGTATCGAAAAGTTCGCTGACCTATTTTATAGGTAGGTAACTAACAGCGTACTTAGTATATTTTTTTTGTTTATCTATATATTAATACGTGAAGCAAAAACTTTGTATCCCTTTTTACGAAAATTGCGCGGACCTAGGAGTATGAAATTTTCCACACTTATAGAGAATACAGAGAAGAAGTGCACAATGCTAATTTTTTTTAAAAATAATGCATAAAAGATACATTAAATGAATAAAGAAAACATTACACACCTACATACCATGTATTTGACGCACACACGCATGCATACTATTTATTGTCAAACTTTTGTTCTTGACGTCTGTTGTCAAATTGAGAATAGATTAAATATTGTTTGTCTTTATTAATATTTTTTATAATGTACTCTTGGCGAAATTTGTGATTATAGAAGTATAAAATACAATCATAATAGTGTACAAACTTACAATTCCAATTAATTATATTCGAATTTCGACTACTGCGGGTCCTCTAGTTTTTTTTATTGCCTAGACGGGCGGACGAGCTCACAGCCTACCTGGTGTTAAGTGGTTACTGGAGCCCATAGACATCTACAACGTAAATGCGCCACACACTTTGAGATTAAGGTCTCAGTATAGTTACAACGGCTGCCCCGCCCTTCAAACCGAAACGTATTACTGCTTCACGGCAGAAATAGGCAGGGTGGTCGTACTTACCCGCGCGGACTCACAAGAGGTCCTACCACCGCTGTTTGATCGCTTACGTTAGGATCAAAACATTTTTGACAACAATAGAATATGTTTTTAATCATTGAAGATTTATTAAGCTCGACATTGGAAACAGCGGAATTGTTAGAAGCCAATTGGCCGTTATAAAAAAGGTTCCTCCAAAAATCAATTTATTTATTTTGTTTATTTATTTATTAGGCACACAATACACATCACAAACTAAAGTAGATACATAAAAAAATGTGCTGAGTTTGTACACAATGATCCTTACAACTATACAACAAAACAACAAGATAACTTTTTTTCTCCTACCTATTCTAGTAACCTCGAGGGGTTATTCTAGATTCGCCGAGGTAGTAGCTGAGCTCACGGGGCTCAAACTTGACGACGTTGCCAACACGAACCCTAGCAAGAGCAGTGCTTCACAGAATCTACCACCGGATCGGAAACGCGACCCACTGAGAAGATCCGCCGAGAAACTCAGTGGACTGTGTCTGTGGGTTAGTTTACTCGCCGTGCCCTTCGTCGCAAGCGACGGGTTCGACGAGAACGATGATCGGTCATGATAACGAAAACCAATCTAACTTATAATGTAAGGAAATTATACTCACAATATACATTAGACAATTAGACTATGTACTACTTACTTGTGTTTCGGCTTGAAGGGTGGGGCAGCCGTTGTAACTATACTTGAGACCTTAGAACTTATATCTCATGGTGGGTGGCGCATTTGCGTTGTAGATGTCTATGGGCTCCGGTAACCACTTAACATCAAGTGGGCCGTGAGCTCGTCCCCACCAACCTAAGCAATAAAAATTAAAAAAAAAGAACTTACAGACCCAATTCGCTTTTAATTATCATCCTTGACAGTGAAAAGGATAATTTCATTTTAATTACGACACGCGAAAACCGAATAAAATACTATTTATAAATAATGAATCTAATTTTAATTATCGCATAATTAATACTCCGCTTGAGGAAATATGTATACATACATTGTACAGGTTTATTTGTTTCCTTTAAATCACTATTTTGTGTAAATGATACTTATTAATAAATAAAATGAATTAGCTCAATGTGTCTATCGTTCCTGAGATAGGTCTCGCGATCTCTGGATAGTTCATCTCGTTTCTGAGATAGGTCTCCCGGTCTCCGGATAGGTCTCCTCGATGTATCTATCGTTCACGAGGTAGATCTCGCGGTCTCGCTAGTATATGTCGGTCACAACGTATCCGCCGGCAATGACTCAACAGTGTTTGTAGTCGACTCATTAGTTCGGTAACATGTAAATATAATGATAAATACATTGTTTGTGCTCGTCAAACATTTAATAAGTTGCATTTGTGCGTTGAACCCGCTGAGTTTCTCGTCGGATTTCCTTAGTGAGTCTCGATTCCGATCTGGTGGTAGATTCATTTTTTTTTATTGCATAGATGGGTGGACGAGCTCACAGCCCACCTGGTGTTAAGTGGTTACTGGAGCCCATAGACATCTACAACGTAAATGCGCCATCCAACTTGAGATATAAGTTCTAAGGTCTCAGGTATAGTTACAACGGCTGCCCCACCTTTCAAACCGAAACGCATTACTGCTTTACGGCAGAAATAGGCAGGGTGGTGGTACCTACCCGCGCGGACTCACAAGATGTCCTACCACCAGTAAGGAAACGTCGGAAACCCTTCTGAACTCGTTTAGACAAAATATCGATTTAAGTTCGCGATGAACGACAATGAGCTCTTACATAATAATACATCGTATCGATTGTGTCAATTGTATCATAATATTGTTGACACACAAATCTGACTAAGAGCGGTTGGCGCGTTATTAGCATTTCTCAATCATAGCGCTAAATTTTGGAGCGTGAATCAGAACTGCAATAATGCCGTCATTGTGATGACGCTACATGTCGCGGCCGCATTACGGAAATAGCTCTTAAAGTAGAACCAGGAACGATCATTAAACAAAGAACCCAATTTCGGTCGAAATTGTTCATTGATAGAATTATTTTAAGCTCATAACGCTCTCGACCGGATACCAAATCTGATCTGGTTCGGAAATCCAAACAGCATCTCCTAAAGACAGTGTAAGGAGCGAACGATCCGTAAAATGATCCATAGTTCTGACCTTTCTTTTTTTTTTATTGCTCGAGCAGGCAAACGAGCATATGGCCCACCTGATGGTAAGTGGTTACCATCACTCATGGACGTCAACAATTCGAGGGGCAGAACCAAGCCGTTGTCTACAAATTAGCTAGTTAGTTTAGGTTAGTTACAGAAATCGGCATAATTAGTTCAGTGCGCCGCGTAGGGCACCGGTGACCTACGCAGCAGTAACAGATCCCAGCGTCCGACTCATGACATTCCAATTACTCGGACTCGGAACAAACCGAGAGTCCGAAGTCCGGGACCAGGAGATCAAGAGTCTAACCAAACGCAATCGACAGACGTGTCTGGTCTGGTACGATGTTTTTATTATTCACTTTTAATAATAAAACGAACGGCTGCGGCGATTGCCAAGAGTGTGACGGGCGATCTCGTCTGGAACAGGGCTGGCAAAACTTGGCGAGCATTAACTATAGTAATAAAATATGACCTTGTACGTTCCATACTTGTTAAGTCGAGCTGGTGGTGGTTTTTACTGGTGGTAGGACCCTTGTGAGTCCGCGCGGGTAAGTACCACCGCCCTGCCTATTTCTGCCGTGAAGCAGCAATGCGTTTCGGTTTGAAGGGCGGGGCAACCGTTGTAACTATACTTGAGACCTTAGACTTATATCTCAAGGTGCGTGGCGCATTTACGTTGTAGATGTCTATGGGCTCCAGTAACCGCTTAACACCAAGTGGGCTGTGAGCTCGTCCAGTCGAGCTGGTATTAACTGGTTTCCCGGCAATCGAACATTAGTGACGAATGAGTTTTGTCATGCGAGAATTTTCTACAAATTGGCTTGCTATTTACAAGTCCTATTGACGAATTGCAAGCTTTCAAAATGGAAGTCTGAGCCAAGCAACTAGCAGGCATGGGGTTAAGCCGAAATTTGGAAAGAAACAAACAGCAAATAAACAGTCCTTGAAATTTTGTCACGGGGCCAACCCTAAATCAAATTGCGTGACGTAATAATGACGTGCAGCACCGAGCTTTCCTGATCGCTTCAAAGGTTTGATCAAACATTTGTGTTTCTATTGGCGTATCTTATTCTTTATACCTTTAAACGAGGAATTCTTGTATATATAATCTGAATCTCGGAAACGGCTCCAACCATTTTCATAAAATTTAGTATTTCGGGGATTTCGGGGGCGATAAATCGATTTAGCTACGATTTATTTTCAGAAAATGTTGTTTTATTCGTGTTTTCAATAATCAACTCTTCCCGACATCTATTGGCGAATAATAATACTATTTTTCTTAATTGAGGGCAACTAACCGCTTTAAAGACACAACAAGATGGCGTTATCAAAAAAAAATATGAGCGAAGCTCGGTCATCGTCTAGTATTTATTTATTTCATGAACAGCAAAAGCAGACCTTACAATCTGAATGTTGCCACGAAGCTTGAGTATTAACACTTCAATTGTACAGTAATTAAGACAGTAATACAGCTAACCCTCTTATAACACGGTATTTTACAACGCGGTTCCACTCTTAACACGAAAATAACAATAACACCAAGCCCTTCTTATAACACGGTACTTCTAAAACACGATAACGAGATTTTCGTTTAAATTATTTTAAAAAAAAATATCATGCACCACTTTTTTTTTCCTACCTAAGCTTATAGCCTTGAGAGGCTATATCAGCGTCGCCTTAACTAATAGGTGAGCTCACGGGGCTCAAACCTGATGACGTTGCTAACACTGGCCCTAGCAAGAGCCGTGCTTCGCAGAATCTACCGCCGGATCGGAAACGCGACCTACTGAGAAGATCCGGCGAGAAACTCAGTGGGCTGTGTCTGAGGGTATGCACCACTACGAACACACAAGCGCGAGCACAAGCACGTTTCCCTACTTTTACCGCTAGGGGCGATGTTCCGACTTCATACAAATTTGAGTTAACTTTTACGCTATCGAGAACGTTAAAAAACTCACACTAAGCTCACAGTTCGATTTGCGTGATGCGGGAATCGAACCGACGACCCTCGGCACAACAGTCACGGTTGTTACTGCACCACCGAGTTAAGCTGCTTTCAGACTAGGCTATACTATAGCGCCATATGGTATAGCAGCGTATACTTAGTCAATAATATATAGTACAGTAGTGTGAACGTGTCCTTAACAATGTATGGTGTGCGATATTGTTGTGCTATGAGCTATATACTATATGCTATTATAATATAGAAATCATAGCTAAGGAATCTTTTCGCAACTTTATAATATATACATGTAAAGAAAAACCTTTATTACATACTTAAAACTCTTTAGATTTCAAAAAGGATTTTTCTTCAGTGTCATTCAGTATCATGGAGTGAAGTTTGTCATTTAGTAAATAGAGAGTTCAGTTTTGTATAGTTTATTAATATTGTTTACTGTTTAATTTTTAATATTAATTTTAAGAGATTAATGGCTTTTTTTTTTGTTTCTTATTATACATATAATATAACAGAATATTTATTTAAACTTTTATTTTTTACTAGCTGACCCGGCAGACTTCGAAGTGCCTTAATCGATAAATAAAAGACCTAAACTTTTGTATAAAATAAACTAAAAACAAACAAAAGGAATCCGTCCGACGCGACGACGGAGGACTCATCAAAGGGAAAACAAAATTGTTATTTTTATTTAACTCCAAGCACTTTCATATTTATCTACCTTTTAAACCTTCTCTGGACTTCCACAAATAATTCAAGACCAAAATTAGCCAAACCGGTCCAGCCGTTCTCGAGTTTTAGCGAGACTAACGAACAGCAATTCAATTTTATATATATAGAAGATAGAAGAAGAAGATAGAAGATTCATTCTGAAGTATGGTACTCCATATCATTTTAAACATTTCTACAGGCTAGGTCTTACCGTCTCATTACAATAATTATTATAATACACTCCAACATATACAATGCACACCAAACATCATCCAAACATTTGTTCCAACAATTGTTCGAATTACGAAATACACCGTCTGCACGTTCGAAATTCGGATTACGTAATCGCTTATAAAAATGGCCGACGCTCGACTGTTAAATTTTTTTTAAATTTTTCCCCAGCTAACGTGGCAGGCACGTGCATTATTTATCGTAATGCCAGATGTTACGGGAAATATGAAAAGTGGGTTTATGTTTTTTTTTTTTAAACATGACTAATAGTTTATACAGAGTTTCGAAGGTCAAGAAGCGGGCACGTGTATTGTAATACTTAATTCAGGGTATACGAGTGACAATGCAGGGATGTAACTTGAAACTACTAATGAGCTGACATATCGCTAGCGTCACATTGTGTTCGCGAATGAATTCCACGATCGGACAATTGCTATGCTTAACGAGAGCTCCATGGGCTTTTTTATTGCTCAGACGTTCAGACTAGGGCACCGCCCGACCGGTGTTAAGTGGTTACTGAGATATATAGACGTAAATTCCGGCGCACACTTTAAGATATTGAGTCTTAAGTGACACTTGTGGTAGGACCTCTTGTGAGTCCGCGCGGGAGCAAAAACTTTGTACCCCTTTTTACGAAAATTGCGCGGACGGAAGAGTATGAAATTTCCCACACTTATAGGGAATATGGAGAAGAAGTGCACAATGCTAATTTTTTTTTAAAAATAATGCATAAAAGATACTTTAAATCAATAAAGAAAACATTACACACACTACATACCATGTATTTGACGCACACACGCATGCATACTATTTATTGTCAAACTTTTGTTCTTGACGTCTGTTGTCAAATTGAGAATAGATTAAATATTGTTTGTCTTTATTAATATTTTTTTATAGTGTAGCCTTGGCGAAATTTGTGATTATAGAAGTATAAAATACAATCATAATAGTGTACAAACTTATTATACAATTCCAATTAATTATAGTCGAATTTCGACTACTGCGGGACCTCTAGTACAAATAAATACTAAAAATACGGAAGTAAATACAAAATAATTAGCATCTTATCCAGTTATATCGTAGGAGCCATATTATTGTGCAAGGTAGTGCGATTTTAATCTGGACTTGAAAATTTTAGAGATAGTGCTCAGGAAACGCCAGAAAGAGGCCTTATCTCAAAGCCAGATGATCCTCCCTGCGTCGATAATCCTCAATACTGAGGGGACTTTTTGGCGGGAACGCGAGGAGTGAAGTTGTGTGATTTGTTTTGTGATTTTCTATTTAATGTTTCTTCGTGTTTACATATGTAATAACAGTGATTTATTAACTGTTCAATATCATCTGTGAAAGTGCACATATGTGGGAAAATGAAACAAAGCCGCTGGACATAACTTCTCGGGATCCTCCAAAAAGTCCACTGAAAAAATATCAGTAGATGTCCACCATTTTACTGAGATTATATGTTATCCCATATCATCTCATCTTCATTTAATTTAATTTAATTTCATTTCATTCCATATTATAATTTTTCATAAAAATAAGAATATAAATTAAAATAAGACATGACTTAAAGGTCCTAGTTACCAGATCATAAAATCCCTTAAAAAATCAATACTGAGGGTCGTGGCTTCCTCTAATAGCTTTCTCCTGGATTATCCTGGGCTATTCCTGCCTATCCTCGATTGTGTGGATAGCAACGTGGACAAAATTGTTGCGAATGAAGCGTATTTGTTCTGACCGGCTCATTGGACTTTGCCTCTGGTCCTTTTTCCGCATACCGCGCTAATTACAGACAGCTTTTATTTATTTATTGCATAGATGGGTGGACGAACTCACAGCCCACCTGGATTCAAGTGGTTACTGGAGCCCATAGACATCTACAACGTAAATGCCGCCACCTACCTTGAGATATGAGTCCTAAGGTCTCAGTATAGTTACAACGGTTGCCCCACCCTTCAAACCGAAACGCGTTTCTGCATCACGGCAGGAATAGGCAGGGCGGCGGTACCTACCTGCGCGGACTCACAAGACGTCCTACCACCAGTAATTACGTAAATTATAATTCTGCGGCTTTGATTTTTATTACACGACGTTATTCCTTCACCGTGGAAGTCAATCGTGTACATTTGTTGAGTACGTATTTCATTAGGAAAATTGGTACCCGCTTGCGGGATTCGAACACCGGTGCATCGCTACATACGAATGCACCGGACGTCTTATCCTTAAGGCGAATTTACATTACGAAATTAGTGGCATGAAATTAATTTCGTGACATTAGTTTTACCAGCAGTTTCACGTGTAATTTAATACTTTCGTAATGCATCCATTAATTTCATGCATGCAAATTAGTTTCGTGCCCTGCGCGATTTTTTGGTGAAATTAGTGTCATTCAACTAATTTCATAGTGTAGACGCGACGTGAAACTAATGTCGCGAAAGGGCTTGCGCTGTGCGGGCGTATGTATTGTTAGTTCGGACGCCCTTCAAGCGTTGAAAATGGCAAACCAACGATGGAGTACAGAAAAAAATATAGATCTTCTTAATGAATATCAGCGACAAGGGTGTCTCTGAGACCCGAAACACCTACAGTAAAAAATCAAAATTATCTTCACTTATTCCAAAACAGTTATAACTCTCAGGATCTTCATCTGCTAATTCAGAGACTAACTTCATTGCACCTAAATGCCTTCTTGTTGACCATCCCCGAATCTACCAACGTCTTTTTTTTCTTGATAGTCTTTTTTTAAGTTTATAGGTATATTTATAAGCATTTCTTTAGCTACATTGAATATAGCAAATTATAGCTTTGATGCTGAAGGCGCCATGGTTACTGCGATACTGTGGATTTCGCGACGCTAATTTTTTAACGAAATTACTTTCGCATATATCGAAACTACTTTCGTGAAACTGAGCTCAACATGCATGACACTAATTTCGTAATGTAAATCCCGCATTAGGCCACGACGACTTCAAAAATAAATAGTTTTGTTCCTCTTTTGCGATTCACCGAACTGTGAAGAGTGTGGAATAGTCGAAGATGTAAACAACATAATGAAGGAGTGTGTATGAAGTGAAACGGAACGTAATGGCTTTGTGTTAGAATTTAATTTGTGTGCAATGGATTTAGGTGTCTATTGTAGCATTTTGGCTTCCCCCTTGTCGAGGGCGGCCAGAATCTATACTAATATTATAAAGAGGAAAGATTTGTTTGTTTGTTTGTTTCGAATAGGCTCCGAAAGTACTGGACCGATTTGAAAAATTCTTTTTCCAATAGAAGCCGACATTGTCCCTGATGAACATAGGCTACTTTTTTTTATTTTTTTTAAATTTTTTATTTTTGGTTTCATGTGTGTTTTAATGTTTCCGAAGCGAAGCGAGGGCGGGTCGCTAGTGCTATATAAATTGGTAGATGTGGGTATAAAGCGACGCGTTTAAAAAAAATTGTAAGCTTTGTGGGTGACGTCGCGAAATCGAGAAAAACCTCTTTAAAATAAAAAAAAGAAATAAAAAGCATAATGTAATGCCTTTTCGCATTCAAAGTGTACAATTTTCAAAAATATTCGAAATTGAATTAATAATATGCGTAAACATTTGGTATCACCAGTATTTTTCTCATAAATACTGTCAAAAGAGCGTAGTTTAGTATTAGTTTTTTTTTTTTAGTTTACCTATAGTTAGACTACTATTAACAAAATTAATACACAATTTTATCTTACTTTAAAAGACAGATAATGTAACTGGTAAAAAATAAAAAATAAATGTTGCAAATATTTATGATTAATATTAAAAATATCATTAATGTTAAACCTTTAAAACACTCTCCTGTAAAATTAGTAAGTTTTGAGATTATACATTTTTAATGCGAGAAGACGATATATTGATGCGAAATAACGATAATTTTTGTGTGTACCACGGGTAAGCAAACGCGGATAGCAATGAACTGAGTAAATAAAATTCTTTTATAACCTATTTATATACTAATTCGAATGTTAGTGTTTATTTTGGTTAACGCTAAAATTGTGTGTCGACCATATTATTATATATTATGTTTATATTCGGTGAGCTTAGAGTGAGTGTTTTGTAACGTTCTCGATAGCGTAAAAGTTAACTCAAATTTGTATGGAGTTGGAACAGCGCCCCTAGCGGCAAACGAAGGGAAACTGTTTTTGGGAAAAAGACCTCTGGTCTAATGCGAATTAATAAAAAAAATTACAGTCATATGAACTGTCGATAAAAGTGGAAACTTATAGCTTAATACTAAAATTCAGTATTAATTAATCAGTAATTTTAGTAGGATGATTTAATTAATATGTTTTTTTCCTACCTATGCTAATTTGTTGATTATATTTACTGACTGCATTTAATGTAAATAATTATGAATAATATTCGGACGCCGACCTGGTAGAAACACGCTGTTCTATAAAATGACTATCAACAACTTTGTAAACCGTGTTTTAGCTAATAAAGTTTGATTTGATTTGATGTGTAACCTCGAGGGGTTATTTATTTTAGATTCGCCGAGCTTATAGATGAGCTCACGGGGTTCAAACCTGACGACGTGCTAACACGAACCCTAGCAAGAGCCGCGCTTCGCAGAATCTACCTCCGGATCGGAAACGCGACCCACTGAGAAGATCCGGCGAAAAACTCAGTGGGCCGTGTCTGTGGGTTAATTTACTCGTCGAGCCCTTCGTTAAAAGCGACGGGTTCGACGAGAACGGTGACCGGTTAATATTATTATGTGGTTTTTAAACCTTTCGACAATTTTTTTAATATTGGCCGTTCTCCAATAAGCGTAGACACAATATACGTAGGTACCTACTTGTCTGTTTGACGGATCACAGATATGACGTACATCCGCTAAGAAAATTGTTTTTTTTCCTGTACCGTAACAACATGAAAACAATTCAAGCCGCGAGGCACAGGGATACGTTAACGTGAATCCATCAATCAAACTTTACTAGTTTTTTTTTTTAAACATACATTTCTAAATTGTATAAAGATTTTTCACGTATGTCTGTTTATTGGGCACTTTACACATCGTCCTACTTTTCGGAAGCGCGCGGTTTCTTAGATAATTACCCAATTTCATATTTAATATATAATAAAAATTACATTAATATCTAAATTTAACGACCACAACGCAAAATTTGCAAATCAGTCAATGCACCCGTCAAACATCAAACGGCTGAAGGTTATAAAAACGCATGGAACATTTTATAGCGCTACGAGAAATAAACAAGCACTTTGGAAAAATAAAACCGTTGTTATCCTAATGTTTTTTTTTTCGTTAACAACGTTTACGACTACTAAGTATCCTTTTGAGCCACTAATTTTTGAAGTGAATAATTTTAATTTTTTATTTTTGGAGCCTCTGGGTCTGCGGAGGGACTTCGGTTCCCTCTGTATTTTATACCGTATGTTCCATGGGGAGTGCTCTGAGGAATTGTTCGAGATGATACCAGCATCTCGTTTTTACCATCGCACCGCCCGCCACCGGAGTAGAGTTCATCCATACTACCTGGAGCCACTGCGGTCATCCACAGTGCGTTTCCAGAGATCTTTTTTGACACGTACCATCCGGCTATGGAATGAGCTCCCCTCCACGGTGTTTCCCGAGCGCTATGACATGTCCTTCTTCAAACGAGGCTTGTGGAGAGTATTAAGCGGTAGGCAGCGGCTTGGTTCTGCCCCTGGCATTGCTGAAGTCCATGGGCGACGGTAACCACTCACCATCAGGTAGGCCGTATGCCCGCCTGCCTACAAAGGCAATAAAAAAAGTATAAAGAGTTACTTAGTGACAAAGTATTATCCTGAATTTCATATTTCTTAAAATTACTCATTGTATTTTCTAATTTCAAGATGTCGTCGACTATTGAACTGTCGATTGCACCTATAACTGAGGTGACATCTGTCATGTGCTTATTGTCAATTTGTCAATGTAGTGTATTGATCATGTGTTTCATACTTGTGGTCTTGATGATCACTTTGTTGGTGCAACTAAATAAACTAGTGGTCCCCCAGTAGTCGATATTCGACCATAACTAATTGAAATTATAATTTCGAACATTATTAAGGCTCTATTGTCAAAGACTATTATTAAGAATAGACTATAATCACAGATTTCGCCAAGACTATACTATAGACACATAATATTAAAGACAAACAAATTTATCTATTCTCAATTTGACCACAGACTTTAAGCAATAACAAAAGTTTGACAATAAACTTTTGTTATTGCAGACATGACTGCTTCACGGCAGAAATAGGCAGGGCGGTGGTCCCTTCCCGTGCGGACTCACAAGACGTCCCTACCACCAGTAAAGTACCTATTACATGATGATAATTCGTTACTTGTACGGTACGTGTATTCAATCTGTATTTAGTTCTCTTGGCGCGACTCGTACAGACAAACAAAACCACTTACATAATGAGGCCGTCAGCGCAAAAGTGACCTGAACTTACCATAGTTGTTATGGAGCAATGAGGTTTAAGTTTTCATGAATTTGAATTTTAGTAGGCAAAAAACAATACGCGCAAAAAAAAAAGTTTGCAAAGCCATCTGTTATCTATGAGTGAAACTATGGATAGGCCGGTTTTGCATAAAAAAATATTATGTTTTAAAGCTCTTGCTAGGGACAATGTTAACAGCACCTCCGGTTTGAGCCCCGTGAGCTCACCTACACGCTAGGGTAACGCTGATATCGCCTCTCAAGGGTATCAGCATGAGTAGAAAACAAGAAACGGGACTGCGCTTCCCCTCAGTATTAATGTCAATACATTGGCCAAGGTTGTCAACTTATATTTTTAAATTAATAACACATAATATTTGGCAGTGCTTTTAGTAAATAATTTGGATCTACTCGTCTTAGCTAATACTAGCGACCCGCCCTCGCTTCGCTTCGGAAACGTTAAATGTTATTATTGATAGCTGTGTCCCGCGATGTTACCCGCGGTTATTGTCGTACCACGGGTGACGCCGCGGGGCGAAGCTGGTCTAAAAAAGTAGCCTAAGTTACTCCACAAATCATCGGCTACCTATCAGTAAATGTCTCGTCAAAATCGGTACAGCCATTCCAGAGTTTAGCCGGAAAAAATAAACAGACAAAAATAAAAAAATAAAATTTTGGTATATGTACTGTGGTATACAATACTTACGCATTTAATAAAAAGTGGTTATTTTATTATTACAAACAGACACTCCAATTTTATTTATTTATAGATTAGAACAGAAATTATATGTATTTCGTTTGCCTTGTCAGAGTCAGACGACAGACCCACCTGATGATAAGCGATCATCGACAGCGATAAGCGACCGTTTACACACTAGCACATATATCTAATCACGTAGAGAGTGGGTGGCTCAGCTGTAACAAGTATGTCGACTGTGATAACAAATACTTAGTTATTAAAAAAAATTATGGTTAATTAGACTCCCGCTAAATCGGACTTATTCATTTTAGTAAGTTATTAGTGCGAGTTTAAGAGTATTCACGGCCATATTATGATCTAATGAATTGAAATTGTCATATGAGAATGAAAGAAAAAAATACGCCGAATTGGCGCCAAAGTTTTTTTTGCATCGTTGGCGTCCGTTCCTTTTCACGCATAATTTTGATCGCGTATATACAGTATACATACATTATTATGTGTATACATTCGATGATTACGCAAGGTAATATTTACTTTGTGAGGAACTCCATTAGGCGACTCGGTAGAGGTCAATTAACCGAATAAAATTGTTATCATAGTTACAATGTAAACACGTTCAGTTTATTAATTTACTTATTACGTAAATGAAATTTGTCAAAGTCCTTACATACTTGAAACCTGCGGGTATCTACATAATTGTGGTAGAAAAAAACAAAAAAGAAATGAGTATTTCTTTTTGAAATTTACACGATTAGATACAAAGTAATCTTGATAAAGTTAATAATTAAAAGAATTACGCAACAAACATAATATATAACACATATTTGGGTAATTTTTACGACAACACAAAAAAACAAAATATTTCTCGTATTCACTCACCGTTTTGACTCTGTTCGTATGACGTCATTCTTGTCTAAAAATACTTCGTCTCCTTGACTTAACCAAACCCCGTCTGCACTTTTAACGCAGAAGTAAACCTTCTCGATCGTTTTCGGCACTTCGACGATAATATTCTTCGAGTACTTCGCACTTTCAGACACAACTGTCTCGCAAAGATCACCGCGCGGCACGTATTTGTAGGTTAACGACCATTCATTTAAAGAGTCCACGCTAATATCGTACACACACACATCAGAACACGTATAATTATTGACCGACACTGATAATATCCATGGCGGTGACGCGGCACACGTTATTATCAACGAAAATAACAATAAAAATATACCGTTAGTCCTAATTTGATGCACAAGAGCCATCGTCGGAGTCCGCGGCGCGAGTGAGCAGTGAGCGGTTTCGTTCGACACTTTCAACTGCGGCAGACAAACGAAAGAGTATACAAGATGTGTGTTCGCTTAAATAACGCGAATTCAGTGACGTGTTTTCAGATAAATAAATGAGTAATAGCGTTATTATGAAACTTATAAAACGAATAGCGGTCCGTCGATTTTAGCAAGGCTACGAATATTAACTGTATACAGATAACCCTTCTATAAACAGGTAGATAAATTCCTACAAAGTCCCGTTGCAGGATAGCAGCCGCACCGGAGCCCCATGTTTTATCCTTAACGTAGACCTCCTCGACGATAAGGACCTAGAGTCCATCAGTTAGTATCTACAGTCGGCATCAATGCGCCATTTCGATAAAGCAGCACGACACGAGAACCCTCTCATCGTGGCCGCCGATAACTACATTCCCGATCCTGCGGACAGAATGGTAAACAGTCGACGTCGCCCTACACACGTCATTTCGGATCCGCCCGATCCACTAAAGCACCGGTCACCGTTCTCGTCGAACCCGCCGCTTGCGACGAAGGGCTGGACTAGTAAATTAATCCTCAGACACAGCCCACTGAGTTTCTCGCCGGATCTTCTCAGTGGGTCGCGTTTCCGATCCGGTGGTAGATTCTGCGAAGCACTGCTCTTGTTAGGGTTAGTGTTGGCAACGTCGTCAGGTTTGAGCTCCGTGAGCTCACCTACTTGTTAGGGTTACGCTGAAATGGTCTCTCAAGACCATCAGCTTAGGTAGGACAAAAAAAAAAACTCTTCCATTTTCTTTCGGTGATGTCGCACGTTCTGCACGCTGTACTTTAAGTTCCTATTTAATATTATTATACTGTCTGTCCGCTTGATTACCATCAATAAACTCCTGGATGTTTACTACGGGTTTGTTCGCGCACGTACTTCAGGCAAATTTAAGACATATGGTTTTCTCATGGATGCCATTATCAGAACTGGACTAAATTGAAATGGGACCACACGGAAAGCGTCAGCTTTCTAATAAATAAAGAATCATCAAAATCGATTCACCCAGTCAAAAGTTATGAGGTAACAAGCATAAAAAAAACATACAGTCGAATTGAGAAGAACCTCCTCTTTTTTTGAAGTCAGTTAAAAACTCGCAATAAGCACGCTGCACGCGTCCCTGAGCCGATTGATAAGAAACTTGCTTTTGTTGTTAACGGAGCTCTTAGAGATTTTTTCGTCATGGTACCATCATCATACTGCAAGTGCCTCGCGACTAACCAATGTTTTCATGCCAGAAATATCTTATGATTACCGATATCTTGTTAAGTTACCCTGGTAACAGTACTCGTCGAACTCTTCGAAGTGGTCGACTAGGAAACTGGTGGTTTTACTGGTTTTAGTGTTTTACTGGTTTTACTGGTGGTAGGACCTCTTGTGAGTCCGCGCGGTCACAAGACAACGCTTGGGCCGATCGTGCCTCACTATCGCTTGTTCCGCGTTCTCACTTGCACGCACAGGCGGAACGTGACACTTTTTAGTGCACCTAGTGTTCATCGATTTACTGGTGGTACCACCGCCCTGCCTATTTCTGCCGTGAAGCACTAATGCGTTTCGGTTTGAAGGGTGGGGCAGCCGTTGTAACTGTAACTATACTTGAGACCTTAGAACTTATGTCTCAAGGTGGGTGGCGTATTTACATTGTAGATGTCTATGGGCTCCAGTAACCACTTAACACCAGGTAAGCTGTGAGCTCGTCCACGCATCTAAGTAATAAAAAAATCAAAGTAATGACGTCAGCCCACTGAGTTTTAAGGTCTCAGTTTTTACAGTACCACCTGATGTTAAGTGGTCCACCTGATGGTAAGTGGTTACCGGAGCCCATAGACATGTACGACGTTAGTGTCGCCACCCACCTCGAGATATGAGTTCTAAGGTCTCAGTATAGTTGCAACGTCCGCCCCGACCTTCAAACCGAAACGCATTACTGCTTCACGGCAGAAATAGGCAGGGCGGTGGTATCTACCAAAGGGAAAAATTTACAAAACGATAATTAGACCTATCGTGCTGTATGGCTTTGAATGTTGGGCGACGAAAGTAAAGCATGAAAGAGGAGAGTGCACGCGGCAGAGTTGCAAGCGTTGAGATGGATGTGTGGAGTGACAAGAATGGACAAGATAGAGAATGAGTATATCAGAGGAAGTGTGAAAGTAGCCCCGGTAATTAACAAATTAAAGAGCAGACGGTTAGCGTGGTATGGACATGTGATGCGTAGAGAGAAGATGCGTGTGACTAGGAGATGTATGGAAATGGTAGTGCAAGGTAGAGGGGTAAGACGTCGACCGAAGAAGACATGGATGGAATGTGTGGGTGACGATATGAGAGAGAGAGGAGTGAGTCTTGAGATGACGGCTAATAGAAGAGAATGGAAAAGAAACATTAGCTAGAGGTGGTACCTACCCGGGTGGAGTAACAAGACGCCCTGCCAACAGTAAATAAAATATTTTTTAAAAGCGTCATCTCTTAACCAGTTTCTAGATGGTTCTAGAACCGTTTTGGTTGAAGCCAGTGCTTCTCGTGATGTCTCACTCCTTGAACGTGGAACTAATATGTGAACATTTAACAAGTACGTGTTTCATTAGAAAAAAGATTGTAGCTGTCTGTAAGATTCGAACATCGGGACAATCGCTTCGCTTGAATGCACCAGGCGTCTTAAATATTGGGCCGCAATGTCTTGCCGTAATCTATATTGCTATACTTCTACACTAATATTATATACTTAGTCTGGCCATAAATACTGTTATAATTAAAAATTAAAAAAAATCTATTGCAAAAAACATTTATTACTTTTACAGTGTGTTAGTTTAATACATAAATATAAAGCAATTTAAAGTATAAAAAGCTTATTCGAAGTGGTCTCCATTGGCTGCAATACAGTCCTTTAAACGTTGAGGCTAGTTATCAATAGAAGCGCGCACTCTTTCCATAGGAAAATTTTTCACTGCCAATCGTACGGATTGTTTTAGGGACTCCAAATTATCATGGCGCTTAGAGCAAGCCGTACTCTCTAAAACTGACCATAAATCATAATCCAGCGGATTAAGATCGGGACTAGACGACGGCCAGTCTTCAGTTCAGATGAAGTCCGAAACGTTCGTTTCCAACCAAGACTGCGTAGACCGAGCTTTATGACCTGGCGCCGAGTCTTGCTGGAAGGACCATTCTTGATTATTGAACATGGTGTTGTTAAGGGGCTTCACTACCTTCTCAAGAATGGTATCTCGATACACTTGTGCCGATGTTTTGATACCTTTTTCACAAAAGTATGGCCCAGTCACTCCTTCATAGCTAATCAAACCATCACTGAAGTCGGATAGTGCCCACGTTGCACTCTGTCGACTAATTGGGAAGCTTCCTTAGAGCTTTGAGCATAAATACGGTCATTTCTATTGTTAAAATGTTGCTCAATTGTAAAAAAATTCTCATCTGTAAACAAAATTTTTCTATGACCTCCCTTTGCGTACCGCTTCAGTAGTTGTTTCGATTTTACCACCCTATTCTCTTTTAAATTATCAGTTAAGAAATGACCAGTACGTCTCTTATAGGCTGCAAGTCCTAAGTCATCTTTTAAAATACGCGACATGGTTGTAGGTGCTATCTTCATCTCCCGAGATAAAATATTTTGCTTTCGGACAGGATTTCTTCGAATTATTTCCCTTACTGCTTTGACCACCTTTTTCGTACACAATATCGCAAAATATTGTACATTTTATTGGCGCCAAAATGAGAAAACTCAATGAGCAATCATATAAAAATGACAGATTCCAAATTCAAATGTAATATTTTGTTTATTTTTAATTGTAACAGTATTTATGGCCTGACTAAGTATACTTATACTAATATTATGAAGAGGAAAGATTTGTTTGTTTGTATTGAATAGGCTCCGAAACTACTAAGCCGATTTGAAAAATTCTTTCACTGTTTCGAAGCTACACTATTCCCGAATGACATAAGCTACAATCTTTTTTGAAAAAAATTAGGGATCTTTACTAAAGCTCCAATAATGTAATCCAAGGTGTAAGAAATTACCTAAAATATTATTTACATCGCGTGCCCTGCGAAAACTATTGATGATAGAATAAAATAATGTACTACGACTTTGTAGAACACATTATTATTTACAAAAAGTGTCGCGAACGCATATGTCTAACTATTATAGTTATGCCGCAATAAGTGTTCTTTTATTTAAAAAAATAAAACAACGTCAAATATCGTTGAATTTTTTGTTAAAGACCCGAGCGGAGCCGGAGCGGGCTGCTAGTACTTAATATTCGTATTTTACGTTAAAACGAGACGTAAATAACATTTAAACAGTAATCCCGTATGCAACCATTAACCAAGGCCATATTTAATATTTGCTAGTCGCCGATTAGATAAAAAAATATATAAAAATATTTATTTTTTAAGTTGTTTTTATTGGAAGATGGCAAGGCTTATCTTCGGATTATTATCGGCGGCTCGAAAAACGTCGCTAAATTCTTAAAACAAATATGGTAGATTATATTAAGTCGCGTCTAAATATGAAGACGGGCAGTGGCAGTACTCACTTCTGATAACCCTAAATATATTACCGATACGTAAGTGTCATAAGGAAGCGTCAGAACGCTAATTCGACAAATTCGTGTCGTGCCGCTTTGTCGAAATGGTCGGTACTTGACACGTGCGTATAATTCTCAAATTAATCACGCATCTTGCAGTCTGAGAATTACCGTGAAAGATGTCGTCGTGTAGATAATGTACAGGGTTATTGGTAGTTCGTTGTGTTTCTATCAGGATGAGTGAGAATGGCGAAACGGCCTTAATGGAAAGTTAATAATTTTTCAGATATCTAAGAATCGGCATTTTGTTTTGGCTCCTTTGGTTTTGGCAAAGGAATTTTGTACACCTGATCTTGGATGTTTACGATGAAATAATAATAAAAAATCTTTGAAGTATTTAATGTATCTTGCACACGTAAAGCGTATAATGATATTAATCTTATCATTACGAGCTAGCTATAAGCTATAAGGTAGGCCGTAAACCACTTCAGATAAAGTCTTTAGAAATCGGATAAATACAATGTTATACGATTTATTTATTTATTTATTTATACACTGAACTAATTCTGTGGACGTGAGTAGGGTTGCTAACTGGGATCCATAGACATCGTTAGACCAATGCCGCTTGGCTAGTGGGCCCAAGAGCCAAGGCCAAGCGGAGTTCGATGGGGTTTGCGACAATATGTTTTAACTGGGTTCTAGGTACAACAGTAACATCGGCAGAATTATAAAGGATAGAAAGTAAGGAGTGCCATCTCAGTGTATTAAAGTTTCCGCTGAAAGGGAGCTAATTAAGGTGGCGCCACTGTAGCAAGTGGAAAGAAACCATAACATAAGCATCATAAACTGCCACACTTAACTTCACTTTGTTTAAAACTGTTATATTCATATAATTTCCACTATCTACACTAGCGCTATGTCGGTGAGTCTTCCAGCAACAACCCGCTGTTCACAGACGGACACTTTATCAACAGGTCCCTACAAGATGGCGCTCCTTACTTCTACCCTCCATAGTAAGAATGCACTTATCAAGAGGCCGATTGGGAGCTAATTAATTTGCACAGCAAGTATTATTTCCGCAGGTTTTGCTGGCATAGTTGGCAGTTTTAGAGAGGACGGACTTGTCTGCGACCTTAACCTTATATAAAGAACATCTTCGTCTTTTTTAATTATGGCAATTGGCTTCCACATTGCCAGGATCGATTTAAAAAAAATCTCCAATTACTGAATACATATGTACATGTTCTGTGAGGTTAAAAATGATATGGAACGATATGAGATGAAGTTGATAATAATATATAAATGAGACTAAACGATAAGAATGAAATTAATTAAAACGAATTGAAATGGGAGGAAAAAAGTTCATAAAATAATTAGTGATATTGACAATGGAGTTTTTGGACGAATCCAAGAAGTCATGTCCGGTTATTTTGTTTTATTTTCCCACACTTGTACGTTTGCACAGACGTTTAATAAATGTGAGGAGTGAACACTAGAAACGAACGCATGACTTGTTGTCGGCTTGGAGGCTCCGGATATGGAAATTAAGACCTAAAAGGAACTGAAAACTAAATTAAAACATTGACGAATTAAAGGCTGACCAGTGGAAGCTGATAATACTCTATGTGCTCCTGATTTAGCAGCAGTTCTCAACGTTAGCATCAAAACAATATTGATGTTTATATAATAGGCATTGTTTCGATCTTTGTTACAAAAAATTTGACTGTATAGGCTATATTCCCTTGGCTGGCTAAAGGACGAATCTGTAGACGATATTTTTCGTTAGTAAAAATTTTGAGCACCTACCTACCTACCGTATGTTATGAACATACATAAATCATAATTAATGCATCTTCCCGTTAGTACCTAGGTACATAATAATGCCAAGAACTATTTGTTATTAGTTTAATAACGTTTTGTTGTACTTGCTTTTGTTCGAAAGCCATAATTAATTAAATATCATTACAAAATTACAACAGCCGACATTTTTATTATTTAACAATTAATTTGAAGCTCTCGAATTTAAATAGTTTACCAATTTCTAAACATATTTATTAACAGGGGAATTTATATTAAAAAAAAAAAAGCTATCGTCCTTATTCCACAAACGATTACAACCGTATATCATTTTGATATATTGCCACTTGATTATCTGTGCGTGTGATAATTTGTACTTGTATAAATAAGGATTCATTTTTATGATTATAGATTAATCTGTATTACGCTTACGTGCTCTATACGTGAAAACCACACCTTTGAGATTGTCAAGGGGTTTTATTGCTTGCGAATAACAGTAGCGTAGTGCACCCTGAGACGCAGCCCACTGCCCACTGAGTTTCTCGCCGAATCTTCTCAGTGTGTCGCGTTTCTGATGCGGTGGTAGATTCTGCGAAGCACGGCTCTTGCTAGGGTTCGTGTTAGCAACGTCGTCAAGTTTGAGCCCCGTGAGCTCACCTACTAGCCCGGTGACGCTGATATGGTCTCTCTAGACCATCAGCTTAGGTAGGAAAAAAAGGACCTATGAAAATGCAATGAACAAATACTTTGTCTTAATAATACCATGAACAAAAACGTCATGATAAAACAAGTAGTAATCTAAATTTTATTTCGATTAATTGCGTGTTTTTTTAAAGTTTTAATTTTGTTTTTTAGGGATTTTATGACCTTTACAGTTTTAATCATAAGATCCATAGAGTAGGTAGAATATGTATTTTAGCTAGGTTATATTGATAGTTGAGAACTGTGTCCTCTCAGTACAATAAAAAAAAAAAACGATTAATAAATCAAAAATGTCAATTGAAAAATTACTATAAATACATTTTACAATTAATTGCACATCAATCATTATTATCTTGTAATTAATTTTATCGTAATGAAAATCGAAAGTCAGCGAGGCTTATTGATATTCTAATTTTATCGTGCAGTGGAGACCTAAGCCGATTTTAAAGATGGTTTTCTATTGATTAAACGATACCGTAAAATGGGGCGATTAGGGATTGAGAGGCGAATCGGGAAAAAACCGGGAAAATCTTTCGACGCTCAATATAAGTTTTATATTCGTTGCAAAATCTTCCATTTTTTGTAGTTTAATAGTAGAATGTTGAAAGTTTACAAAATAACTCTGAATATGCATGATAATAGCTGCTGCTGCTATCTTATAAAAAATCACGTTTCAAATTAACTTCCTGTAGTGGTAATTATTTTAGTGCTAGAAACTTTGCTCTCTTTTATTTATTTGATAATAGAAGACGACTGTAATTTATAAACGTTATTTAGTGTTTGAGCCATCATATATATTAAAGGTAAGTCTCAGTTGTTATTGGTTTTAATCTATTTGATAAAATAAAAATACATGTAAAAATCTGTTGTTTTTGGGGATATTGGTTACAAATATTAGGTACAAATAACAACGAAAAAACGGTCAATTGGGATGAGAATACGTGAAATGGAAACGACCCTTAGTATAAATAGGTACAGGTTTGTAGGGTTGTCTATGTAGTTATAACAATATTTTTTAAATTTGTTGGTAAAATCTGGTTTATTCATGATGTTTTTGTCTAGATTCAAAATTATCAATGTGTTATTTTATTGTTTGGTAAATATTTATATTATCAGTTACGTATTGTTTTCTATTTTTAGATATGCCTCGCGTGTATGTATCAAAGAGTGCAAAGCCTTATGATCCCTTAATATTAAAAATAGCAATAGAAGCCTATGAAATTGGGAATAAGTCTTTAGTTGAAATAGCTAAGCAATTTAATATAAGTAAGTCGATTTTGCACAGACATGTAACAAGAACAATGAAATCTCAAGGTGGACAAAAATGTCTAAGTAATACATAATAAAATATTTAATATTTGTTCAGAGTGGGGGAGAGGTGACATCTCCCATGTACTTTTTTCAGCTTTTCATTATTTTTTATGCAAACTAAATAAATAAATTAAAACCCTACAACCCTAGCAAATTTCTCATTTCGTCCCAATTAACCGCAATTTTCGGGTAAATAGGGATTACACCTATTTTGGTTTTTTTTGCTTAAACTGGAATGCTAGTTGCGTAGTTATAAATTGGACAACAAAGATGCCCCCAAGACTCAATCATTTTGATCCTGATATAGCATTATATACATCAACAACTACCTTAAAATTGGTCATAAAGTTGGAATTTGTCCCTAATCGCCCCATTTTACCGGTACTCAAAATATACCTGCGTATCGAAAAATATAATCACGTGTGTTGACAATTGACATTGTAAGCTTGGTAGTAGTTTTATTTTTCCAACTGGAAAGGCAAAGTTATCACACCATACTACAGGCCTAATAATTATTTTTCTAATGACAAATGATAATATGAAGCGAAATGAAGTAGAATAATTTTAGTGAACTGAGATGAGACGTTAAGGAATGAAATATAATCTCAGTAAAATGGTGGTGATTTTTTCAGTGGATTTTTGGAGGATCTCGAGAAGCTACGTCTGGAGGCTCTGTTTCATTTTTCCACATTTGTGCACTTTCACAGATACTAAACAGTTAATAAACCACCGATAATACAGATTAAAATCTGAAGAAACATTAAATATACAAAATATAACAATTCACCCAGCATCGTTCCTCGAGTTCCCGCCAAAAAGAGTATCGTAGCTTGGATGGAATGTATCCGCAATAGACAAAGCAAGGCTGCCTCCATTTTGTTTTTAATTTGCCGCGCAAACTTGGATTCGGATGAAAACTTCTTTGTCTGTTGACGTGATCTGCGCCAAAATGTTTTATTCGAGTCTAACTGCGTTACAATGCATTTGATTGGTGTTAAGTGAATTATTATAACTTAATTTTAAATCATGTACATAAGTAAAGAAGGTTTTATTTGAATTTTGCTGCGCTTTCGCTGCCGGAAAACGAGTTCGAAGTGATATTAACAGAGTAGCGACGCCAGAGATACAAAAGATTTTTTACGATTGATTTCTATATAACATTATTATATAATATTTAGAAATATTACAGCGGACTCTGTAAGCCGCAGGGATGGTATTGTAAAATTCGTATAAACCTGCAACTGACGCCATCTAGGTAGCGCGCTAAGTACCATAAAATTCCTAATAAACTATACAATTATTTTTTTCCTACCTATACGCCGCTAGCCTAAAGACGGGTAGGTGAGATCACGGGCTCGACCAGAGAAAATTTGCTAACAGTAGCCCTAGCAAGAGCGTGCTTTGCAGCGTTTACCACCGGATCGGGATCGCGACTCACTGAGGAGTTTGGTGAGAAACTCAGTGGGCATCTTCACAACAGTAGTTTAGATTAAGACCACAACTGACACAAACAAGCGCCGCTCAGTGTGCTTAGTGCGAGTTTTTTAACGTTCTCGATAGTGTAAAAGTTAGCTCATATTTGTATGGAACGGGATCGTTTGCGTACGCTTGCCGCTAGAGGACGCTGTTCCTACTGAATACAAAAAATGGCTTAACTTTTACGTTAGCGAGAAAGTTAAGAAACTCGCACTAAGCACATAGGTCAACAATTTCGTTTTGCAGGATACTCATCGAAGCATTGTGCCATGTGAAGAATGAAGATCTTCACGACGACTTACATTATTTAGACCTGAAGGCTTTTTCGAAAATCGACACGATAATCCATTTTTTTTTTGCTTAGTAGGTGGACGAGCTTTCAACACAATTGCACATTTGTGCACCTTCACAGATCATATACTGAACAGTTAATAAACCACCGTTAATACACATTTAAACCGGAAGAAAAAAATGTGAGCCGTCACGGGACGCCTGGCAGATGTGAAACATCGACATTATTTTGTAAAAGTAATATGCAGAAAAGAACAGATTGTGATAGGAACTAAATATGTCATAATGATAAAATAAAATATTACGAAAAAATAATTTGTTTTCAAGTAAAACAAAGGTTATGTGTACTGTAGTAAACAACACTGTATACACTACGGAGTATACACTATAGGAGCTCAGTGTAGCGAGAGAGATGGCTTAACGCCGGATCGAGTGGGAGAGAATCGTACAGTCGATTGCGCATGGCGACGCGTCGCCACGCTAGAAATCGGCTTTACGTGCGGCTATAGATGTTTCACATCAACAATAGGCAAAATAAAACAAATCACACAACTTCACTCCTCGCGTTCCCGCCAAAAAGTTCATCTTTGAATCTTCTTTTTGGTATAGATCATAGACAACACATTTAATAGGTACGGATGTGTCATTTGTCCTTGTTTTTTTATCACTTAAAGGTAATCCAAAAAACAGGTTATGACACCACTGATTTTTATCATCTAGGAAGCTATCGAGTGAATCTTTCGTATCTCTCAGCGCTTATTATCTTAGCGAAAAACACCTGTTTATTATCAAGATTTTTGTATGAGATAATCATGCTTACTTCTGTTTCAATCATTCTATAAAACTATACAAGTTAAAAGTTTGATAATGGCTTATTAAATTTAGTAAGCATACTACTAGTTGGTGCGTGATCGAAGTGAAACAAGGGTTCCGTATGTGACATAAACTTTTAGTACGAAAGTTATAGCGTAAAAATTGCTTCGCTCCTGGCGACATCGGCCATTAGACGGCCCGTGTATAATGCTTTGCATTTCTTTTGTTTTTTTTTATGCCTTAGATGGGTGGACGAGCTCACAGCCCACCTGGCGTTAAGTGGTTACCGGAGCCCATAGACATTCACAACGTAAATGTGCCACCCACCTTGAGATATAAGCTCTAAGGTCTCAGTATAGTTACAACAACGTTTTCAAGATATTTAAATTACAAAACATTTTTTTTGCCCTTGTAGGCAGGCGGGCATAACGAAACTCCTATAGAGGCATTTCGTTTTAACTGTTTAGCCAAAGAACCCTAATTACATGTCAAAACACTATTTCCATAGATAATACGAGCCAAAATTAAGAAGAAGAATACATACACTGACCCATGGAGTTAATAAGTACCTACAACTGGAGTGCTGTCTAATGCCGAGAAATCGGTCTCGAAAGAGAATACTTTTTGGTCGCGGTGTCCTTGTCTAATGTGGTGACCATATATAATTTAATTATAGGACAAAATTATACACATGCATCAGTTTTGAATTTACCTTAAGTAATTCTGTGTAACCCTATGTAAATACAAAACACGTGCTTGCAACCTTTTATTTATGTAAATTCAATTCTAAACATTGCTTCGTCGTCATGGTGACTTTTTTTCGACGGTTTTTTTTGGAAATTGCTGCGTTGTCGAAAATCTAGCACTGAGTTTTATTACATTTATTACATTATTACAAACATCATTACCTCAGTTCTATTACTTAAACTTCCTCAAACTCATGTTTAACGTCCGAATACTCAACCGCGACTTAAATAATATATTATGTTGAACTTAATTACGCAATTCCTACTTTAATGTACTGGCTAAGTGGGCCGTGCAAATTAATATTTGACACACTGAGTGAGACACTGCAACACACATGGTCTGCGCGTATCGGGTGCTCTTTTCCTACATTCACATCTTCAATTGATTTAAAATTGCTTGTATTTTTACTTCTGTGCTATTTTCATGACACGTGTATATTAAGTCTACTAGTTACATTTTAGGAAATAAAACACAATGGGTAATAAAATGAAATGAACTGAAATTCATTTATTTGTTATATGTAGACAATTAAATAACTCTTAAATGACAAGTCAATACACATAACACGATACACATAGTACTTGATCTCTATTTACAAAATATTGGTTATACATATTATTATTATTAAGTTCAGTTAATTTTCTGTAGTCTTATAATATAACATTTCCTCTATTTTAAGTAAATTCTTTTTTTTCAACGAAATACATAATTTATTTTAATCAATATCTAAGTGGACCATGAGTATCATTAAAATTTCGCAATTTAAATTTCAATTCAATTAAAAATCGCCATTTTTCTTTAATAAATCTAAAATCGACTTTATATTTACAATCACTATTTCGCGACTTTTAAGTTTTTGTTTCAATACCTTAACATCTTGTCGTAATTTTGCTTTTCTCGGGGTATTTTTTATTTCTTGCGTTTGAGTACTTGATTATTCTTGTTTGACCTTTATATAGGACATTTTCCAGAAATTCCAACGTCATATTTACTAGAAGATCCTACTCGTTCGCTTAACGTCAGGCAAATGATATACATGCTTGCGTGCGACGCTATTCAATACAATAAAAAAGTTCAAAAAATACCACGTGATGGCTCTTATAATATGAAAAAGACATTGCAAAATTATAGTTTTCACGATTGTTTTTTCAAATTTAGTATATGACATAGATTAAGTACAATTTACAAGACAAATGGTATTAAATATTATAATGAGAAAAAATATCTCACATTTTAAAAATATGTGCTCACACTAGTAAAAATTTATCAATGAATCTGACATATGGAAGGATATTCCACAAACTGGAGAGGATTCTCGCTTAAAACCACTTACATTAAAAGTGTTCACCATGATTACACGGAAACTTTCACGATTTTCGAAAAAAAACAAGCCACAAGCTGTATCAGTGCCATTTTAACTTCGCACTACAAACGTAAAGAGACGCCATTTTTCTTTTAATCCATTCATAGCTCTTTTTCGGTGATGCCAACAATTAATCTGGCTTCCCACCAAATTCAACATGAAAACCATCAGAAATCTACGTACCTACCATTAAATTTTCCATTAAACAGAGTTCTTATTAATATAGAACAATATTTTTTTATTTAATAAGCTTTATTAATATATTATGATGTTCTATTAAAAATCAATATACATATCATATAATCAATACTTCTTATATAATTTATGTTAATAAATTGTCATCATCAGAATCTAATTTCACCATAACTTTGTACGTTTATTTTGAACCAATTTAATTTTTGACGTTGATGGAAATTCTAAATTCTCGCAACATTTTCTAGTTAAGTTTAAGTCACATCGTTTAAATAATATGTATTTAGATATATTATTGTCATAAAATGTTTAAAATCCTGTAAAGTGGATTGATTTTAACCTTTTCGATAATTTTCAACAACACCCAAGCTACTAAAAAATCCACTAACCACTAAAAGCCATTTTTGATAACTAAGAAGGGGGTCCAAATTCCGAGAATTTATGGAAAATCCTCTAAGCTAGCAACACTGCTTTTTGTTTGTAAAATGTGCGAGAGGGACACCACCACTTAATAATCATTCTCTTTTCAGACCGTTTTTCCTTACATCTTTTGCTATTTAAAAATAAACTTTAAGCCATAGAGATAAAGTATATTTTTAGTTTTTATGTCAAACGAAGTAAGCACTCCAGTTAGAATAGTAACTCTATGCACTGACCACTGAAGTAGGAAACTACTATATAGGTCTATGACACTGACATACACTTATTAAGACCATAGATTATACACTTAATATATGATCATAGATTATACACTTAATATATTTGAGATATATGATTATGAGGTGAATGAAGTTAGCCCCTCAAAAAAATTTTTTTTTCCTGTTTTCTACTTATTTTCTATTAATTCGTTTGTTCATCATTTGTTCTTGATTGTTCACTGTTAATAATTGTTTGTTCCCCATTTATTTATTTTAAAAAAAATATTAAAAATATATCTAAAAGTTAGCCCCTCGATTGCAATTTTAAATATTTTTTCGTCCTTAATTACTCGTAAATATTCATTTTCGATTGTTCTTATATAAAATACGTTTGTTCTCTTTCGAAATTACTCATTTTTTGTTTAATTAATTGTATTATTTGAATAAATGTATACAAAATATGTGTACTGCGCAAGCCATAAGTGTATAATCTATGGCGCATGCGTCAACTATAATGCCTAAACTTTCTACGCGGTTATAATCGTGAAAAAAAAACAATTATAAATCCTGAAGGATCAATTAATTGGTATACAGTTTAATTAAAAAAATTAAAAACAAAATAAATAAAATAATGTGCATTCGCGTAAAGTTAGACCAAATACATTTTTTCCATCCTCCTATATACCTATCGCTATGAAGGTATAAAAAAGATAGGTTAAGAGTTCACATAGGTAATATAAACAAATAAGTAAATATGTTCATTATTTATCTTTCAAGAGATAATGTAGGTATACATTATAATAACATTTTGACACAGTCGAAATTATATTCCTAACATTAGTAAAATAACATTTTAATATTTTTTTAATAGGTTATGTATTGAAATTGTTGGAAAATTATTTCATGTTTTAGCTGGAAAACTACATGGAGAATTATATGCAATACAAGATAATGGGCTCCATCAAATGAATTCAAATGAAACCAAACTGTTTACCATCCAAATTCGATTGTCGGGCAGATAGAAAACGAAAATTCACTCATAGTGAACCTCGGCCTGCATTTGTGAAACGGCAAAGACTCACTATTATCAAGGAAATTGAAGAGACAACTAAAAATGAGATGTGTCGTATTATTATACCTTTGCCATCTCGTAGTCAAGGTAGGTGTAACTATCAATAATTAGTTACACTAACAGATCTCCTAATCAAATAACAATATCAGAAAAAATGAGAATAGTTAGTTAGTTAGTGGAAGTAGCCAAAATGGGCAAGTGGATCTCAGTTCCTATTACATAAGGTACTAGGAAGTTTGTGAAAATGAAAATTTATCACAGTGTACTTACTTTAACAGTGAAGGAAAACATTGTGATGAAACCTGCACACCTAAATGTTCTTAGGATTTTCTTAGGTGTGTAATCCACCAACCAGCACTAGGCCAGCGTGGTGGACTAAGGCCTAAAAACCCTCTCAATGGTAGTGAAGGCCAGTGTCCAGCAAGGGGATATATTATATGGGCTGATGATGATGACTAGGAAGTTAAATACTACTACTACTACTATGACAGTACACATATAATCCTATATATTTACAAACTATACGTTTGTTGGAAATTGCTAACATTATTTCATATTTCCAGATGTCCAGCCACTTGAAAATAGGTGTAGTAATGACAAAGCTATCCAAGTAGCTCCAGCACAGGAACACAAAGGCAAGGCAAGTGTGTATTGCCACATCACCCCTTAATATATCTGAAGCAAGTATAAGTAAACAATCAGAACCAGCAAAAAAAAAACTGTTGTTCCTGAGGACAAATTTGACAGTGATGAGTCAAATGCACCAGCAACAGAAGGATCAACTGTTGACTATGAGCTATCTCTCTATATCTCCACTCCATCAAAGACTTGTGCACTTCAGACTATAGCTCTCAAGAAGACTAAAAAGTTGAAAAAATTAATGTGTAATGAATTTATCTAAAGTGAAAAATAAACAACGTTTATATATTGGTCTTCCACAAGAATTATGTTTCATAATAGGCTTGATTGAGAAACATACAAATGTTTCTGAACAAAATATTATATTATGTCTGATGAGTATAACATTAAATAGAACATTCTCTCAATTGGCTGATGATTTCGATTTATCTGTAAGTCAAGCAAGCAATATATTTTTCAACAAACTCCCAGAAATTGCAAATGTAATATCACCCCTTGTTAGACTATAAAAAAAACAATACAATAAATATATAATATGCAGGAAGGATAATTGATGTCAACTTGGTGGAAAATAGAAAGTTTTTAGATAGTTTGCCACCTACAAAACTCTTTAATTAAATAAGTAATCCTTACTTATAAATAGGAAGTTTTGTTAGTATTTTCACTCTTCATTCAAAAACTACTGAACAGATTTTAATAAGACTTTTATGCTGGTCTTCTATGGCTAGCAACTCATTATTATTTTGATTCTGTTTTCCACAAATGTGCTAAATATGGGCTTATATATATGAAAAGGAATAAATATTAATGTTATGTAACCTTTGTACCTGTATGTTAAGAATAATTTTTAATAAAACATAATTTAAATTGAAATATTATTTTTATTAAATCACATTCACATTGTACACATCAATATTTTGTACTCCCTAAAAGGAAAATAGGTATAAAGTTTTTTTTAAATATTTAACATTACATTTTTGTGTAAGATTAGAAAATTGTTATTCTTCCAAAAAGAAACTACATTATCTAACAACTGTGCAACTTACTCGGAATCAAAATCAATACCTACTAATTATAGTGACCTGATTAGTTTTTTCAAAGTTGCTGGATGCTACACAAAAGTAGCAAGTTTTACTTTTAGCACAATACATATGCATTTGAACTTGTGCATAATATCTTTCTTTAATTTTTTTTTGCCTTTTTATTTATGGAAACATAGCATTACTCACTTGCTTGTTTGTAGATCTATCAAAAAAACATAATTTATGTTTTTTTTAGCACAGTGGGCAATACCCTATTATTCATATTAATTATATACGGCGCGGCGATGCGAAAATTCATTACTGAATTATTTAAGAATGATAGGCATAATATAATATTTTAATTCGCGATCTGTTTATAATTTTTAATATATGATTTAAAAATAAGTTATCTTTAATATTTTTAATTTTGTGATTTATGGGGTGGTCACAGTCATTATTATAAAAATAGAAATTTTGAGGAAATATAAATGTTTAATACAAATTATTTTGATAATCGAAATAAATTCATATCAATCCAAATTCATCTTTGAACTATGAAAATTGTATGGTATGTAAACAGAAATATATTTTATAATTATAATGACTATTTATTCCATGCAGTATCGGTTAGAGAAGCTTGCACAGCTTCTCTAACCGACACTGCAACTAGAATAAAGTCTAATAAAGAATAAGAATAAACTTTTCTTCGAAGCTCAATTCTACAAGGGTATTCAATCAGATAGCTATCTATCTGTCGTTCCTGTATGAAATTTTGGTATGTCGAAATCTTGGATAAATCCAGCAAAGCTAAATAAACTATTTACCTAAAAAATATGTTTATGCTTAAAGTCACGTGTTTATGTTATTCGAAAGTATTAAGCTCCAAGCAGCATTTAGCTCCAACTAAATTCATTAAGAACCAATTTTTCAATCGATGATTAAAACAACATTAATACTGAGAATGAATATTTATTTATAAAATACACATATGTTTTCACCACGAATTTTGCACGATAATTTAAATTAATATTCATTAATATTAATTTAAATAAATATGAATTAATCTTCTTCTTCTATAACCCATAGTCAACAGTTGATCCTTCTGTTGCTGGTGCATTTGACTCATCACTGTCAAATTTGTCCTCAGGAACAACAGTTTTTTTTTTGCTGGTTCTGATTGTTTACTTATACTTGCTTCAGATATATTAAGGGGTGATGTGGCAATACACACTTGCCTTGCCTTTGTGTTCCTGTGCTGGAGCTACTTGGATAGCTTTGTCATTACTACACCTATTTTCAAGTGGCTGGACATCTGGAAATATGAAATAATGTTAGCAATTTCCAACAAACGTATAGTTTGTAAATATATAGGATTATATGTGTACTGTCGTAGTAGTAGTAGTAGTATTTAACTTCCTAGTCATCATCATCAGCCCATATAATATATCTCCTTGCTGGACACTGGCCTTCACTACCATTGAGAGGGTTTTTAGGCCTTAGTCCACCACGCTGGCCTAGTGCTGGTTGGTGGATTACACACCTAAGAAAATCCTAAGAACATTTAGGTGTGCAGGTTTCATCACAATGTTTTCCTTCACTGTTAAAGTAAGTAAGTGATATTACACTGTGATAAATTTTCATTTTCACAAACTTCCTAGTACCTTATGTAATAGGAACTGAGATCCACTTGCCCATTTTGGCTACTTCCACTAACTAACTAACTATTCTCATTTTTTCTGATATTGTTATTTGATTAGGAGATCTGTTAGTGTAACTAATTATTGACAGTTACACCTACCTTGACTACAAGATGGCAAAGGTATAATAATACGACACATCTCATTTTTAGTCGTCTCTTCAATTTCCTTGATAATAGTGAGTCTTTGCCGTTTCACAAATGCAGGCCGAGGTTCACTATGAGTGAATTTTCGTTTTCTATCTGCCCGACAATCGAATTTGGATGGTAAACAGTTTGGTTTCATTCGAATTCATTTGATGGAGCTCATTATCTTGTATTGCATATAATTCTCCATGTAGTTTTCCAGCTAAAACATGAAATAATTTTCCAACAATTTCAATACATAACCTATAAAAAAAATATTAAAATGTTATTTTACTAATGTTAGGAATATAATTTCGACTGTGTCAAAATGTTATTATAATGTATACCTACATTATCTCTTGAAAGATAAATAATGAACATATTTACTTATTTGTTTATATTACCTATGTGAACTCTTAACCTATCTTTTTTATACCTTCATAGCGATAGGTATATAGGAGGATGGAAAAAATGTATTTGGGCTAACTTTACGCGAATGCACATTATCTTATTTATTTATTTTTTATTTTTTTTAATTAAACTGTATACCAATTAATTGATCCTTCAGGATTTATAATTGTTTTTTTTTCACGATTAAAACCGCGTAGAAAGTTTAGGCATTATAGTTGACGCATGCGCCATAGATTATACACTTATGGCATGCGCAGTACACATATTTTGTATACATTTATTCAACTAATACAATTAATTAAACAAAAAATGAGTAATTTCGAAAGAGAACAAACGTATTTTATATAAGAACAATCGAAAATGAATATTTACGAGGAATTAAGGAGGAAAAAATATTAAAAATTGCAATCGAGGGGCTAACTTTTAGATATATTTTTAATATTTTTTTTAAAATAAATAAATGGGGAACAAACAATTATTAACAGTGAACAATCAAGAACAAATGATGAACAAACGAATTAATAGAAAATAAGTAGAAAACAGGAAAAAAAAAATTTTTTGAGGGGCTAACTTCATTCACCCATGATTATGACTCTTTCCTGATGTCACACGAGACGCAAGCGTGGTTTTACTATGAAACCTTAAAGGAAGAACTTCCAATCCAACGAGTCTTTGTTGGATAGACGATGTATCATGTTCGAGGTTCGTATTATTTTTGTAAGCATATTTTTTTTAATTGTGCTGTCATAATGATTTAATATTCGTTCTGTGTAACTGTTGTCTTTTCCTTACCTAATCTTTGGCAGCTTATGGGGCTATTCCATCTTCACGCGGAACGGTAGGAGACCTCACGGGCTCAACCTGCTTGCTAACACTAGCAAGTAAGAGCAGTGCTTCGCTGTATCTACTACTGGATCGGAATCGCGACCCACTAAGATCCGGCGAGAAACTCAGCAAGTTTAACTGTTTGCGGTCACAGCTTTGACTTTTTCGCGGAGATATTTTTTTTTTTGTGATAACGTCACTATCTCAGCATATTTTAGTAAAATAAGTCAACAACGACAGCAGTCGTTGCGTTTTAAGCATTTTGACCGTCTGCTATTATTTGCCATTTCCACAAATTGCACACACGCACACGCAATGTCCAAATGTGGGCGAATAACAATCTCGGCCGTCCACACTACAAAAACTGTAATTATCGTGACATCGGAAATAATATCGAGGGGTGATAAACTATTTGGTTAATAGCCTAAACCCAATCTACGCAATAAAGAAAATGGTATTTGATGAACCAAGTGCCTTAATACTCATGAATCGCTTCATAGATTATACACTTAATATATTTGAGAAATCGCTTGGTTGGTTGCAATAAAAACATACTGTTACGCCGGTAAGAGTGACGCCATCTATCGCCGAATAGCCGAAGGAATATCGAAGTACAACTCTATCTATTGTCAGATAGCGGAAACAGAAATCGAAAGTACTCGACTCGTGAGGAATATTCTCGATAATTCTAGGGGTGTCGTATCGGCTATAAAAGCGTTGCAGGAATGGCACGCAGTCAGTCAGTAATCAGAACTACTCGAAGCGAAGCAGCGAACGGATCACCTGAAGTGAAGCGGAACAAGCGAATTGAGACTGGCGGGTAGCCATCATACAACGCAATATAATTGACAGAAGCCTGAATCTCGCTTACGACATTTTCAAGATAAGCTGGCATATTTACAAGTTCCCAACAACAACATTTGGTCCCCCTCTCGACTAGGCGCGTCAATACCTCCGCCCCCGCCGTTCGCCCAATCACGATGTTCGACCAGCCCATACCGTGGGCCCCGAAGGTCAAATATTTAGGCGTCACCCTCGACAGTAGGATTACATTCCGCCCCCACATCAAGACGGTACGCGACCGTGCCGCCTTCATTCTAGGACGTCTCTACCCGATGATATGTAGGCGAAGTAAAATGTCCCTTAGAAATAAGGTGACACTCTACAAAACTTGCATACGCCCCGTCATGACCTATGCAAGTGTAGTGTTCGCTCACGCGGCCCGCATACACCTAAAAACATTTCAAATTATTCAATCCCGTTTTTGCAGGATAGCCGTCGGAGCCCCGTGGTTCGTCAGGAACGTCGACCTCCATGACGACCTGGACTTAGAGCCCATCAGTAAGTATCTTCAGTCGGCGTCCATGCGCCACTTCGATAAAGCGGCACGACACGAGAACCCTCTCATCGTGGCCGCCGGTAACTACATCCCCGATCCTGCGGACAGAATGGAAAGCAGTCGACGTCGCCCAAAACACGTCATCTCGGATCCTCCTGATCCACTAACGGTGCTTTTAGGTACTTCAAGCACCGGTCACCGTTCTCGTCGAACCCGTCGCTTGCGACGAAGGGCTCGACGAGTAAATTAACTCTCAGACACAGCCCACTGAGTTTCTCGCCGGATCTTCTCAGTATATCATTTTGATATATTGCCACTTAATTATCTGTGCGTGTGATAATTTGTACTTGTATAAATAAGGATTCATTTTTATGATTATAGATTAATCTGTATTACGCTTACGTGCTCTATACGTGAAAACCACACCTTTGAGATTGTCAAGGGGTTTTATTGCTTGCGAATAACAGTAGCGTAGTGCACCCTGAGACGCAGCCAACTGCCCACTGAGTTTCTCGCCGAATCTTCTCAGTGTGTCGCGTTTCCGATCCGGTGGTAGATTCTGCGAAGCACGGCTCTTGCTAGGGTTCGTGTTAGCAACATCGTCAGGTTTGAGCCCCGTGAGCTCACCTACTAAAGTTAGGGTTACGCTGACATAGCCGCTAGGGCTATCAGCTTAGGTAGGAAAAAAAAAAAAAAAAAAAAACAACATTTGGACCGTCAGTCTACCGAGCAATATGACCCGCTCGGTGGAAGATCTTCCCTTTGTCGTATATTCCTACAAGACTTTTAAAGTGTTTGTGAAGTGTTGGGTTCTAAGTACTAAAACAGTGTTACTTTATACTTTGCTGGAACTTTTTTAATTACTCTTCTTCCTAATGTTAAAATTTACAAGGAACTATATCAACATCAAAGAACAACAAAGAATAAATCAATTGAAAACTTAAAAAAAATATTCGTTTATTATTCATTTGAGCACATTGCCCGTACACATCTTAAGGTATGTTAGCCAGATAATCCTTCACGTGGGCTGGCTCTAAGCGACGGAACCCGCTCGCGTCACAGATGCCAACTTCTATGTTATCTGCAGTCATTTGACCCTCAAAACCTTCCTTAAGGGTCAAGATAGCTGTGTGAACTGCGTCATCTAACTCCAAGTCTTCTGTATATCTGGAAAAAATAATATCTGTAGTAGTGTAGTATAGGACTAGAGGCTATATGTAGGTCGGATCTGTGTCTGTTTGTGTACGAGAAGAGCTCGGGATCAGAACAGAGCTGCAGAGGACTGTGCCTGTAGTAGTGTAGTATAGGACTAGAGGCTAGATGTAGGTCGGATCTGTGTCTGTTTGTGTACGAGAAGAGCTCGGGATCAGTACAGAGCTGCAGAGGACTGTGTCTATAGTAGTGAAGTATAGGACTAGAGGCTAGATGTAGGTCGGATCTGTGTCTGTTTGTGCACGAGAAGAGCTCGGGATCAGTACAGAGCACAGAGTGATATTTACCTTTTTTCAAGGAAAGTTTTTCCATTATTAAAGTTCTTTCCCATGGCTGTGGCTTTCCATGCAAAATAGGCTCCGGAGGGGTCACACTGGAACAGGTAAGGACGTCCTTCTTCCCAGCCACAGATCAATAGAGATACCCCAAAGGGTCGGACGCCACTGAAACAGAATTTAGTTTGAGCGATATGCATACACACTCTTAATTTCAGCCCGAAGATCTGTTTAGCTAGTTTATTTAAAGGCCAGTTTGTAGACAAAGTAACAAACACTTTTTAACTGGTTTTAAGTAAATACTTAGTATGTTGTCCATGGACTTATCATAGAAAACCATTCATTCATTCAGAAAACCATAAAACCATTCATTTTACTGGTGGTAGGACCTCTTGTGAGTCCGCACGGGTAGGTACCACCACCCCGCCTATTTCTGCTGTGAAGCAGTAATGCGTTTCAGTTTGAAGGGTGGGACAGCCGTTGTAACTATACCGATACCTTAGACTTAGAACTCACATCTCAAGGTGGGTGGCAGCAGTTACGTTGCAGATGTCTAGTAACCAATTAACACTACGTGGGCTGAGATCGTCCATCCATCAATAAAAAAAAAAATAAAAAAAAAAATAAAAAAAAAAACAACATTTATATAGAACTGAAAATGAGATACCTTAATTAAAACATTCAATCACTATTTATGTAAATCAAGGAAGCCAATTAAGATGGCGCCACCGTAGCAAGTGGAAAGATTTAAAAAACAGCGCTATAAACTATTAGAGTAGGATATTAAATTAAAAAGAAATGTAACATTTTCTTTTTATTGCTTAGATGGGTGGACGAGCCCACCTGGTGTTAAGTGGTTACTGGAGACCATAGACAGCTACAACGTAAATGCATCATCCACCTTGAGATATAAGTTCTAAGGTCTTAAGTATAGTTACAACGGCTGCCCTACCCTTCAAACCGAAACGCATTACTGCTTCACGGCAGAAATAGGCAGTGTAGTGTACATACCCGCGCGGACTCAGAAGAGGTCCTACCACCAGTAAAATTACTGCATTTGTAGTGTTAACGAAACCTCAATAGCGTTTGTATAATGCATCTATAAGGAAAGTTTTAAAGAAACATCTGCCTTAACAGTGATTCGCTGAATCTACCAACGGATCCGACACCCAAAGCCATATAGATCCACTCACCCCGACTGTGTGTACTCCTGCATGACCGTAGCTACTCGTTGCACTAATTGCGCAGTCGGGATCGGCTCATGATACATCAAGAAGTACTGCTGGGCCATCTTCCTTGCTTGAGTCACCAGTAGACGATAGTCTGGACCCATTCCCGAGTAAACCATGCCTGTAATAAACAAGAAATGATTACTTTTTGTAGTGTAATGTGTACAGTTTTAAGCTTTTCGACAAGTTTTGTTGTGCAAACATTCCTAAAGGGTCTATTAAATCTATAAAATATGATAGTACAGTAGCGATCAACAATATTACCTCTATGAAGTTTCTGTTCGGTATATGGAAAGTTTAAATTAAGATACTATTCTACTTTAAAAGGTATATTAATGATTTTTTTATACTGTTGAGTGCTAGTGTGTTAGGGTTTTTCTGGAGAGGATTACTTGTACCAACGTCAATTAGTTACCTGTTTCCTTAATTCAAGCCAATAATGTATCCCGAATTTGTATCTAGTAAGCTAAAGCTATGCTCATATTTATATATACCATAGACATTTTCCCTCATATTGACCAAGCGGACATGTCACAAATTGTTTTTTTTTTTTTATTGCCTTTGTAGGTAGACGGGCATACTGCCCACCTGATGGTGAGTGGTTACCGTCGCCCATGGACTTCAGCAATGTCAGGGGCAGAGCCAAGCCGCTGCCTACCGCTTAAAAAAAAATCCTAACTTAAGTAGGATTTTTTTTTCATTCCTATACTCTAGTAACCTTGAGGAGTTATTCTAGATTCACCGAACCAGTAGGTGAGCTCACGAAGCTCAAACCTTGACGACGTTGCTAATACTAACCCTAACAAAAGGAGCGCTTCGCAGAATCTACCACCGGGTCTGAAACACGACCCGCTGAGAAGATCCGGCGAGAAAGTCAGGTCACTCAGTGACGGGTTCGACGAGAAGGTTAGGATATGTATTGACAACCATAAACATGGTGTCCCAGAACTCAACGTCAAGCCGAAACCTGGTGACAGGAACAATCATGAGAAAAATCAGAAAAAAAATCTATCCAATGCAGTTTGGAAATTATGACCATTTAAGGAAAACCTAGAAATTTGGTCAAACTGTAACCATTTTTCGGTTATTGTGGTTAATTTTTATTATTTTTGTTCATTTAAACTTTGGAACCGTAACCCTAAATAACATTTCTAGAACCACAGTCAAAAATAAAAGCACAACTGACCCCAAGTTTTCTAGAATTAAGATTATTTGTCAAACTATGAATCTAAAATTTTCAAAATTTGTCGACTTTGAAAGGCCCTCCTTTAAAAAAAAGTACTAAAGTGCCTTGGCAAGTGCCATTAAAAGTTCGCGCATTAAATCAGGATTGTAAAATGGTACAAAACTTGTTAGTTTCATACTAAAAAAAATAAGAACCCCGAGTGACCTGATACTAACCCATTTTACTCAGTTCAAATGTTTTTTATTCACACAAGCTCTTGGTAGGTTCTTAATTTTACGACAAAATGATGAGAGAGATGGATAGCGGACATGTTTGCATGAGCGACCGAGACAGATAGTGACAGATATAAAACACAAATGATAACTATGATTGGTTTTATCACTAGTTTCATTTAGATTATACAATATTTTGTTATTCCACGGTAATATTGTGGGAGAATATTACAGTTTAGACCGAGCAGCAATTGCACCAATCTCACTTGAACTCTCCAACGATCCAACTCGATACGTTTTTATTGCTCAAAATGTGTCACCAGACAATATACGCCTTCCCAAAGTAAAGATGGCACCTTGACCATGCGGAAGATAAATGCTCTGCTCTGATTGGTTGTTACCTACATGAATTTACAATTTTGGCACCTTTTATTACAATTTATTTTTATAGAAGGTTTTAAAGCTATAGGAAAATGTAACAAACAAAATAAAATAAAATTAAGAATTATAAAAGTAATTACAACCTAAAAATAATAATATATGCATTTTGTATGTAAACAAGAATCAACTCTATTCATTGCTTCCTTTGACATATATATACAAGATAAATTCTTTATAACCAATATAATTGTTCATTTATAGGAAAGCAGTTGATGAAAGAAGAATTTATCCCATATAAGTGGAAGTCTGAAAATAGTACTGCACTGTGTAAATGATGATATGAGATGGGTATCAATGCCGAGATGACAATTTATAATAAGCCTGAATGGTAAAAAAGATATGTGCGTCAAGTTCACACAATGTAGGATGAGTAAGAAAAGCAGACAATACTTGTTCTCTTATACGAATAGGAGTATTAAGTAACTAATGTTAAAATTTAAAACTAACTAACATGTTTCTGATGTTTTTTTTTTTATATCTTAGATGGGTGGATGAGCTCAGAGCCCACCTGGTGTTAAGTAGTTACCTGAGCCCAGTATAGTTACAAGGGCTGCCCCACCCTTCAAACCGAAACGCATTACTGCTTCGCTGCTAGAAAATTCGCTTACGTTAAGCCCGTTAGCTCACCTACCTGTTTAGGCGTAACTGGAATGGCCTCCTAGGCTATCAGCAAATAAGTAGGGACAAAAAGGAGACTCAACTCACCAATGTGGCCAGTTATCATCTCGACTTTGTTGACACTGTGTTCATCATACAGTATGCTCTTGTGTTTGTTCTCTGTGGCAATCACGACGCCATTTGACGCTGCAAATATGAAAACATCCTTTTTACTCTTAAAAATACTGAGTCATCCTGGGAAAAAATATACATTTGCGGTTTTTTTATGTGATGATACACAGTAATTAGTACAAAGGAAGTTATAGTTCTAGTTTAGAATTATAATAACCTTTAATTTTTATTTACTAACCTTTGATGCCGACGGAAGTACCACCGGCGGCTACGGCAGCTAAAGCATATTCGATTTGCACTAATTTGCCCGAGGGGCTGCAAAAACACAACAATTGAGATAACATTAACCAAAAATCATACCGCAACTTTAGTGTGAATCAAACAGAGTAGATTAGACGCTAAGACATTAAGCAACTTAAGTCATCATTGAAAATTATCACAGAACTTTATGTTCCATTGCTAATTAGACTTTTAAAACATGTAAATATATAGTTTTTTTACCTAAATGTTGTGAGAGAAAAACTGTATCTCTCCGACGCCATGATTACAGTGCAGATTGTCAAATTTGTCAATAATTCACTGCGTCATGTTGTCATCACTGTTTTCCAATCGTTCAGAAATATTTCTCAATTAGTTTGATCACATCTTCTTAAATTTTTTATATGGCAACATCAAATTGACTCACTCCTTATTGGTCAATTGGATTTAGTCTGAAATAGGCTTAACCAATAAAAGGCGATGCTTCTCGCTCAATATTTTGTTGTCGCATCCTTCTAAAAAAATCTATTTTTAATTTAATGGTTTCCCATTGAAATACGTGCGTAAACATTAGTGCGTTATGTCGGTTGGCCTCCGCGGAGTATCTTCGTCCTCAGAGACCATGTCCGAGAGCACGTTAGAGAGAAACCGAGCTGAAAAGGCTCTGATAACAAAAACTCCAACGCATACGTTACTCAAAAGTAATATTAAAAATTATTCGGACAGGAACGGGAACGATGTCACGGAAACCGTACACAGAGGGAGGAAAACCTTCGCATTTTGGACTCTCGTTTGTCTTTTATTCGTATTGGCTATCGGGAACTTAATTCTGACATTCACGATACTAGCCGTCTTGAGATTGGGACAAGGTAACTATTCTTGTTTTCAACAAAAAAATAATCAAACTGTAGATATTAGGACGTAATAGGTCTTAATAAGTAAGTTCTTTTCTAACGCCCTATCATTAGTTCGTCCTGCATATATGGAATGGAATATTTTAACGTAATTTTAACAGACTTAAAGACGTCCAAATAATTTGAAAATTCACACACACGTCTAGAAGCGACGTCAGTACCACAGTTTTATCGTTGATCTAAAATATCGATCAAGTTCACGTACAGTTTTGAAACTATATTTCTTTAGTACCTAAGCTACCCTATCATTGGTGTCCAACCGGATATAAAGACAAAGATAAGGTCTAAGGTCTTATACATTATTTTTCTGTTAATAACTTAAATACCGTATTTAACCTATGCCCATATCCTCATTACCATTATTAGGAAGGGAATTGAACAATTATCCTGTTCTTTTTAACTCTTCTTCTGATCTGCGTGCTGTTCCAACTTTTATACCCGATTCATCATCGTAAGCCTATAGTACATTGCTGGACCTCTCCAATTGTACGCCACTGAGCTTGATCCTCTGCTTCTCCCATCCAGCTCATACCAGCCACCCTGCATAGATCGTCACTCCACTGAGCCTGAGGACGTCCTGCACTATATTTACCAATTCAAGGTCTCAATTTAAGAACACTCTTATCCCAACGGTTTTCTACTCTCCGGCTAACATGGCCAGCCCATTTCCACTTCAGCTAGTAATCCACTGTGCTATGTCAATAACTTTGATAATACTTAATTAACTTTTAGTATTAATACAGGATTGAATCTGTGAAATGTCAATTAACAACATTCTTCACTAAGTTTGTCCATGGATATTAATATTTAAATTATTTAATAAAACCTTAACAAATATAATTATACAATTCTCACTCTTCAATCTTCATTAGAAACCTAAGGAATTAGTCATCTTTTTGTTATCACAATTTATTAATATTTATTATCAACGGATCTGATGTAAAAGGTGTAGAGTATACAAGGAAAGAAATAACTATGATATTGCTTAAATTTCCTAGTCACAACAGCTGTGAAAGCAATTAGGGCAAGATTTTTACATAAAAAGGACACATCACACTTAAGGAAGCACAACGAAATGCATCCAATTAGTACAAACATAAAATTCGCCTTTGTATTTTTATTGTTGAGTGGTGTTTCACTTTTTTTTCAGGTCTAGAGAGCATGGAGTTTCTTCCGGAACACAATGCTATAAAGTTCTTTGGTAAAACCAACTTGGAGAATGTATATAAGAGAGACGGTTTGATTGAGAGCTTCAGTGATACACCCATGAGCATAACCAGCGAGAATGGCTCTGTTCTATTCAATCTACAGACTAGGTATTGACTTCACCAACATTGTATGTAGCGTTCAGATTTCCACGAATATCCATATCGACACTTGAAAGGCAAACATGACTAAGCGACAATAACTGTTTTGTGCATAAATGATAGGCAATAACCATATTCGATGCGCAAAAAATATATTTCTAGGTCTATTAAAATCATTTCAATCCTACAGCTACTAGCTAGATTCTACTACAGCTGGATTAGTTAAAATAAATTTTGTTTTCAGGTATTTCAACTTGAAATTAGTCTACTGTAAAGTTCACGTATTGTCGCTTAGTCCCGTTTGCCTTTCAAGCGTCGATATGAAATGGGCAAGCCTTTGGTAGTCCTAAAAATAGTGTCTTAGAAATATTCAAAATCAATATCGAAATTTTTAAAAGAGAATTGAACAAATTTCATTTGTGTGCTATCGTATCTATATTTGAGTCGACTATTATCAAAGCCGGCAATCTGACTTTTGGACAATGATTGGTAAATCAGAAAAACGAATTATTCACTTTGTATTCCATTGGCAGTCACAAAACTCTTCGGAACGACATCTTAGATAAATAACAGGTTAAGTATTAACCTTTATTTAATGCAGGTTTTGAACCGCATTCTTTGAAGGAGACGATTATATTCAAATCAATCTGTATTGACATATCAATACTTTTTTTTTGTCCAAATGCACAGATTGCCACCTTTGATAATAGACGACTCATTTGGCTCTTTTGGTTGACAAGGTTGCCGACCACTGACCTAGAGTAATCAATAAGTTTCTGAATGGTTTTTTTTGTAGTAATGGAACAAAACAGTAGGGTGACCGGGAACTTATTAAGGCTTGTGGAGAGTATTGTACTGTAGGCAGTGGCTTGGCTCTACCTCAGGCATTGCTCACGTCCATGAGTGACGGTAACCACTCACCATCGGGTGGGCCGTGAGCTTGTCCACCTATAAACCGCTCTGTTGATAGGAGAAGCGGTGCTAATCTTTCGTAGGGCTCCGTAAAAACTCGCCATGCGATGATAAACATATCAAGGAGTGAAATGCTATTAAATTTATGGAACAATTATATTTGTAATTAGACGTATTTTATTTGGGATCAGCATCAACAGCTCGATGTTTTTAATTGAACTTCAATTACGTTTACCACATTCAATTTTTTTTTTATTGCTCTTTTTGGCAAACGAGCATACGGCCCACCTGATGGTAAGTGGTTACCGTCGCCCATGGACTTCAGCAATGCCAGGTGCAGAGCCAAGCCGTTGCCTACCAGAATTCTAAATGGCCGAAGAAGTTATTTTTGTTATGATATTTTTTTCCAAAGTTTTTAATTTTAAATGGCTCCCCAGTAAAGCTGCACGGCCCACTGAGTTTCTCGTCGGATCTTCTCAGTGGGTCGCGTTTCCGATCCGGTGGTAGATTCTGCGAAGCACTGCTCTTACTAGGGCCAGTGTTAGCGACACTCCCGGTTTGAGCCCCGTGAGCTCACCTACTAATTAGGTTACGCTGATATAGCCTCTCAAGGCTATCAGCTTAGGTAAGAGAAAAAAAAGGAATTTATTTAAAAATTAAAACATTATAAATGTTGATGGAAAACCGGCCTATGCCCAGTTTCGCCCATAGATAACAGATTGTGAGCATTATTTTTGCGGGTTATTGCTTACAAAGCAGTGTAAAAATAAATTCAAACCTCACTCACATCTCCATTCTGCGAAGCACGGCTCTTGCTAGGGTTCGTGTTAGCAATGCTGTCAGGCTTGAGCCCCGTGAGCTCACCTACTAGTTAAGGTTACGCTGATATAGTCTCTCAAGGCTATCAGCTTAGGTAGAAAATAAAAAAAGTTGCAAAAATGTCGCTTAAGGCTACTTAGTGCTTTTTGCCTGTCGATATGGAGGTATTACTTTATGACTTCAGACTATCACGATCGGACACGAAACTGCTAATGAATTCGTCCGGGGTCTTCATCCGCGGCGTGAACTCGTTGGAGCTGATCAGCCTCGACTCCGGGGAGGCTGCGTTCAGCACAGCATCCCCCGAGATCAATATACACGAGCCGATCAACAATTTGCAGGCGAAAGTGCGTTTGTCTTATTATTATTTATTTAATTATTATTATATTTATTTAATTCTTTTTTATTTTTTATAGCTTATAATTCGTCTTCTCGCATTAAAACTGTATAATTTCAAAAATTGCAAATTTTTATTTTTTATTGCTTGGTTGGGTGGACCAGCTCACAGCCTACCTGGTGTTAAGTGGTCACTGGAGCCCATATACATCTACAACGTAAATGCGCCACCCACCTTGAGATATTGAGTTCTAAGATCTAAGTATAGTTACAACGGCTGCCCCGCCCTTCAAACCGAAACGCATTACTGCTTCACGGCAGAAATAGGCAGGGTGGTGGTACCTACCCGTGCGGACTCACAAGAGGTCCTACCACCGGTAATGTAATTATTTTTTTATAGCTTATATTATCGTCTTCTCTCATTAAAACTGTATAATCTCAAAACTTAATAATTTCACATGAGAGTTTTTTTTAACGGTTTAAAACATGTGATATCTTTAATATTAATCATCTTTGTGACATTTCTTTTTTATTTTGTACCAGTTACATTATCTGTATTTTAAAGTAAGATAAAATTATGTATTAATTTTGTTAATGGTGATACCAAATGATTCCGCATATTAACTCAATTTCGAATATTTTTGGAAATTTTACACTATTAATGCGAAAAGACGATATGGGTGGACGCGCTCACAGCCCACCTGGTGTTAAGTGGTTACTGGAGCCCATAGACGTGTACAACGTAAATGCGCTACCCACCTTGAGATATAAGTTCTAAGGTCTCAGTATAGTTACAACGGCTGCCCCGCCCTTCAAACCGAAACGAATTACTGCTTCACGGCAGAATTAAGCAGGGTGGTGGTACCTACCCGTGCGGACTCACAAGAGGTCCTACTACCAGTACCTAATTACGCAAATTATAATTTTGCGGGTTTTATTTCAACTAATTAATACGCTTTTAGCTCTTCCAGTATCTATATATCGAGGAGTGACATGCTATTTGGCTTAAGTTACACTTTTGTTACTAGAAGAAACATTAAAGTTTAAAATTTGGAAAAAATATCATAACAAAAATAGGGGAAGGCCGGGCAAAGTGAATACCCCGGGCAAAGCGAATACTCCCCACTACTCCTAAATTATTAGTTTTTCATTCAACACGCCACCACTGTTACGTTCGGCCATCTTTGTTTAGTACGCGGCAAACATCGAAGTGAGGGGCCGCGTCGCGTCCCGTCCGCCGAGTGGAGATTTGTGTTTTCGTAAATAAAAGATTGATTTTATGCGGTAAGTACATTGATCAATTCTCTTGTATTATTAGTTTTTGATTTTTAGGAATGTCTTAATTCGGTAGCATATCAAAGTAGGTTTTTATGGTATATTAAACAGAAACTCAGAATTATTAGTTTTTGTATGAAATGTGTTAACCTCCAAACTTACCTAGTCGGGCAAAGTGAATAGGGCAAAGTGGATATGGTATCCACTTTGCCCGCTATGTCTCATTGGTGACTTATTATCTAAAAATGTCTTTTATTTGTTTCAGATGGTGAATAAATATAAAAAAAAAACTAAGCAAGGGACGTGGGATGAAAATGCTATGCAAACGGCTATTAATTTGTGCAAAGCTGGAGAATCAATAAAAAGCACAGCTAAAAAGTATGGTTTGGCTTATGCAACCTTGTATAGGCATGTAAAAACCGGCACCGTTGCTTCAAAGCTTGGTCGATTCCGTCCGGTTTTCACTGAAGATCAGGAAATAGAGTTGGTGACATATCTCAAAGATATGGATTCTGTATTTTTTGGCTTGACTCGAGATGAATTCAAAAATTTAGCGTTCATCTACGCCAAGAAAAATAATTTGAACTACCCGAATAACTGGGACAAGTACGAAAAAGCTGGAGATGATTGGCTATCGTCATTTTTGTCTCGTCACAATCAAATATCCCTCAGGACTCCAGAGGCAACATCGGTTGCAAGGGCAAAAGGATTTAATAGACATGAAGTTGGCCGTTTTTATGAAAACCTTGAAGCTTTAACAGTAAAATATGATATTGATGCATCTAGATTATACAACATGGATGAAACTGGTATATCTACAACCACAAATAAGCCGCCTAAAGTGCTATCAACGAAAGGAAAGAAACAAGTGGGCATCATCGCCAGTGCAGAACGTGGTCAATTAACTACTGTCATAGGTTGTTGTAATGCCGCTGGTTCATTCCTCCCACCATTCTTAATTTTCGCCAGAAAAAAGATGCAACCCAGACTACTTGATGGTGCGCCTCCCGGCACTCAAGGAACCTGTACTCCAAATGGTTGGACTTCAGGTGAGGTATTCCTTGATTGGATGCATTTTTTTGTGGAACATGTTCGACCTACCCCTGAGAAAAAAATACTTCTATTATTGGATAACCACGAGAGCCATAAGTATTACCCAGCTTTAGATTACGCCAGCAAGAACAATGTCGTAATTTTATCCTTGGCCCCACACACAACTCATAAAATGCAGCCCATGGATGTAGCGGTATACGGCCCACTAAAAACTTACTTTGAAAGGGAGATAAATTTCTTCCAAAAATCGCACCCAGGACGCATTATAAATCAATACGATGTAGCCAGACTGCTATCACCAGCTTTTCTGAAAAGTGCAGTAGCTCAAAATGCAGTTCATGGATTTGAAAGACCTGGTATTTGGCCAGTGAACAAATATGCTTTTGGTGACGAAGATTATGAGCCAGCCGCTGTTTTTGCAGGCATGTCTAATATGAATATTGGCACAAAAAGTACAAACTCACTAGAAACGATAGATATTCCCAGACCTTCTGTAGACACTTCTTCAACTCCTTCGCCTTCGCTTCTTCAAGAACAGATTCCATCAAGTTCAGTAGATCCTCTATCAGAAATATTTCCATCTCGAAACAGAACTTCCTCTTGTGAGTTTCAAGACTTTGTTGCGCCCATTGTTAACACGCGTGAAAAGTTTCGTAGCGACGGGTGTACACCTGAACCAGAACCTGGATGTTCCCGAATTGTTTCCGCTTTAGAGCCAGATATAGCTGCTCAGAGAGGTGACACAGTGGTGCCAGATATTGAAGTAAATACTCGGCAAAATACTAGCTGTGACAACACATCTGATCCTAAACCGGAATGCTCAGCCTCCCATTGCAGTCCCTTGGTGTTAAGACCTATTCCAAATCCTGCCAAACCAATGACCACGCGAAAACGGAAATTACAAAAATCGGAAATATTAACCAGTACCCCGATCAAAGAAGATCAAAAGCATAAATATGAGAAAAATAAAGTTAAGAATATTAATAAAAGACTGAATGATAAGTCAAAAAATGTTCCTAAGAAGATTAATACAAAGACTGACAAAGACAAAAAAACTACTAAAAAGGTTAAACAGCCAAAGAAAATAAAAGAATTTAAGGATATTTTATGCTTTTTTTGCGGTGAAATATATATAGAAGAAGACGGTAAACCAATTGAAAATTGGATTCAATGTGACATTTGTCAACAATGGTGTCACGAAGATTGTTCTGCTTTTGATGGCGCTCTAGGTTATACCTGTGACAATTGCCAATCTTAATTTTCTAATTTTACGGGCAAGTAAAGTTATTTTTTTAAGTTTATTAAAGATATTTCTGTTTTCAGAGATTGAATATGGGTATTCACTTTGCCCAAGTACTGTGTTCGCTTTACCCGGGGTACCGGGCAAAGCGAACACTTTCGTACTTTTTAAAATTTTAATTGTAGTTGATTATTGTTTAAATATTAATGGTAACTGATGTTCGTATATGTAAGAGCAATAAATAAAGACTGGTTTGTGATAATTATTTTGTTTTTGTATTGTATACCTTTTCTGCTATAACCTTACATACCTTAAGGTATCCACTTTGCCCGGCCTTCCCCTACTTATTCGGCTAATTTGAATGGAGTAAACTTAATTAAAAGGAAGTTCAATTAAATACATCGAACTTTTGATGCTGACATCAAATAAAACGCGCTTTTAATTAGAAAGATAAATGTCGCGTATTAAGCGAGATGTCGCAGGAACTTTTTGGCCAAAGCTTTTTGTTTTATTTTGTCTATTTAGTGTTTCTTCAGGTTTAAACGTGTAATAACGGTGGTTTTATTAACTGTTTAATATCTGTGAAAGTGCACAAATGTGGGAAAATCAAACAAAACCGCTGGACGTAACTTCTTGGGATCCTCCAAAAAGTCCACTGAAAAAGCCTCATTAAATGACCATCATTTTACTGATATTATATTTCATCCCATATCATCTTATCTCATTTCATTTAATTTCACTCCATTTTATCATTTTTCATTAAATTAAAATATGACTTAAAGGTCCTAGTTACCGAGTCATAAAATCCCTTAAAAAAAACAACAAAACGGAAATGTCGTTTAAACCAAATAGTTTTTCACCCCTCTATAATATATGCATGTATATATTATCTGCCTATTGCTGCCGCCATTTTTAATAATCGAAATGCCTTACCGGTCCGGGAGTCGCTACAAGAGTTTCGCCCCGTCAACAGCAAATATCGACTAAGCGCGTCACCTCGCCGATAGACCAAGACCTGATATTGCGTTCGGAGTCATCAGCCCACCTCCGCGGAGCCGAGGGGACGCACATGGAGTCCAAGAAACTCCACTGGAGCGCCGACCAGGACGTGTACTTGAGGTCAATTAACGGCTCTGTGATCCTAAGCGGCAAGGAGGGAGTCTATGTCGACGTCAGATATTTGCCGATAGCAATGCCTCTGAACAGAACTGATAAACTTCAGGGGGTAGGTCAGTTCAAGGTATGCGTCTGCATGCCCCAAGGGAAGCTTTTCAGGGTAGCAGTGCCGAATGGCCAGAAGACCCTATGCTCCCACGTTAATATGACAGGGGATCTGAATCCGTGCCTGTAAGGGCTTTGATCGCTGTGGCTAAATGAAGATTTCGGGTCATACAGTAAAAGCTTCTTTACTAGAGATGAAACGGGTATACGGTAACTATACGGTATCCGGCCATGTTTTCACTATCCGGCCGGATGCCGATTTACTATCCGGTATCCAGCCGGAGTTATAGTAAAATTTTAAAAATAGGTTATGGACAACGTTTGTTTTTATAATCGCACGTCAAAAGTGATTGTTTTATTAATTAGTTTATTTATTAATCAAAATTAACAAGTGGCAAATTGTGGTAGAATGAATATCAAATTGTTGTCGTACCGAGTCGTCGCGGTCTCCGCTCACGTGCGATAACACCCGAACGCGCACGAATATCTCCGAAAGGGCCAAATATTCGGCCAAACCACTATCCTTTTCATCTCTACTCTTTACATAGATAATACACATAAATTAGTTATAGATAAGCAAAGTCAAGCACTCGACAAAAATGTTTACGGGCGTCGGCCACTAGATGGCTTCGCTTCGATTAGTTTCTCATTGCCCCTGTAAATGGCAGCAACAAATAACCTATCCTATATTTTGTTTTTAATGAAGGTGTGTGTAAATTTTCAAAAACCACAAATTGTTAAAATTTAATTGATTTGTCTATAACAAATAAAGACTTGTATGATTTTGTTTTTATTTTTTTATTTTCTGTGTTTAGTTGTACAATAATTAAATTCCTTAACTTTAACAACATATAAGTTTAGGGGCATCCGCTACAAGATGTCGCTAGTTTCCATACAAAAAAATATTTGTCTTAAAGTATCGCAGTTTCAGAGCCCTGACTGTTTATTCGTGCGTTATATTAATTATGTTTTCGTGAATACGCAGCGGATATAGAAAAACATATAAATGTGGATTTGTAATTTATGTATATGGGATCTTAAGGGATACTTTCCGTACGTGATAAAATAAAAACATACTTTAGGCGTAGTTGTAATAAGGTCTATTTTACTGTTACGCTTTTATTAACTACAGAAGTATGCTAGTATTTAACGGAATCTGTGAACATGATTTTGACCCCCTTCAAAACGTCGGATTAATTCGAAATTTGGTATACTTATTAAGGACCGATGACAATTCAATATTTAAAAAAAAATTGGAAAGCTTGAAATTCAACTAAAAAATGAAAAATAAACAATAGTTTAAAAAAAACTACCAAATTTTCTTACACTATATTTAAATTTATTTATTTATTTATTTATGTACACACAGAAAACAAGACACAGTACAGAGTAATAGGAAAATTATGTACAAAGGCACTGCTTATTTCTTTGAGAAATCTCTTCCAGCAGACCTGCGAGAGGATAATGAGAATAATAAATAAATTCAAATGTATGAAAATTTATTTTCTATTTTTAGTTGGATTTTCTATAAAAAAAAACGTATTTTATTAGTTTTTTTAAACTATTATTTATTATCAATGTGTATATGGGCGCAAACGCCACTGTTGGCAATAATTAACATAATAATATATAGTTTAGTTTATTATATGTTAATATTTATTTATTATTAGCAACAAAACTGTTGTTCTACCATATTTAATAATTAGCAGACACTGTTTTGATGTGAAAATGTTCAGAATTGTTTAATGTTTATATTATTGTTTAAAAACACTAATAACTGTATAAATGATTAAATATGAATAAAGCATAAATATTAATAATAATTTATATTATAATTAACAGTACTAATAATTTAATAAAGTATTGTAATTGTTATGCAATGATGTTGTTGGCGCCATCTATTATTAGGCTGGATAATAACAATGTTAGTTAATATTACTTAAAAGTAATTCATGTAAATTAAATTAAATGTGAGTCATGTAAAATCACTAAAATATGTATTTTGAATATTAAGCTATGTTTTGTGAATTGTTTCGCAGTAATTACATTTGTTTGTATAAAAGAAGTTGTAGTTGCTATAACCAACACAAAATGGCTAATTGTGTAAAAACCACTGAATAACTCAGGCGTAGCTTTTTGTTGTAAACAAGTAATGTTAAAGTTTTATAGAATTGTATTGTATTTTCATTGTAAAAGAACTTATGTGTGTAAATCCTGGCTTAACGCCGACATGTACGTACCGATGTATCGATAAGATCGGCGTATAAAGAAATCTTTAGTCGCGAATATTGGAATTGGATCGCTTTTAATCCGTGACTAGTGGAAACGCGTATAAGGAGCTTTTACTGTATGCGAGATCATTTCGTATCGTATGGCCTCATCCTAAACAACAAATGTACTACGCTAGAGAAATTTTGCTGTCTCTTACGTTTGAATCGGCGTTACCAAATAAATAAAATGTATGTTGTAGTTAAAATATTTTTTTATTTATTTATGGACACCTTCTCCTGTAAAGAGTTCTGATAGTTTGGGCTGCTCTATTGAATTAATGCCCAGTCATCGTTCTCATCGAACCCGTCGCTTGCGACGAAGGGCTCGACGAGTAAATTAACCCACAGACACAGCCCACTGAGTTTCTCGCCGGATCTTCTCAGTGGGTCGCGTTTCAGATCCGGTCGTAGATTCTACGAAGCACTGCTCTTGCTAGGGCTAGTGACGGCAGCTCTCTCATTGCGCCCCGTGCGTTAACCTACCAGCCAGCGCGTAACTGGATTAGCCCTTACGCTACCAGCTAATAAGTGGGGGGAAAAATCTGCCCACAGTCGAAGTCTGCCAAAATCGGTGTTTTTTTCTTCTTTTTTTTTGCTTAGATGTGTGGACGAGCTCACAGCCCACTTGGTGTTAAGTGGTTACTGGAGTCCATAGACATCTACGACGTAAATGCGCCACCCACTTTTTTTTTTTTTTATTTTTTTTTCTCTTTATTTTTTTTTTTTTTATATAGAGGGTCTTCTCGATTTCGAGACGTCACCCTCAAAGTTTACACAAAAAATTTAAGCGCGACGCTTTATACTTACGTCTACCAACTTATATAGCATTCTGGCTGCCCTCGACAAGGGGGAGGCCAAGATGCTGTTATAGACGCCTACATCCATTGCACATAAATCAAATTCTAACATAAAGCCACTGCGCTCCGCTTCACTCCGTACACACTCCTTCATTATGTGGGTTGCATCCTCGACTACTCCACACTCGTCACAGTTTGGTGAATCGCATATTTTCATCAAAAATCCAAAACTATTTAGAGGAATGTGTCCAGACCGAAGTCTGAAGGCAGTCACAATATGTTTTCGATGCATATCTACTCCTGTGAACCAAGGGAGACGAGAAAGGCTGGGCTGTTTGGTTCTATACCATATACCTTTAGTTCGTGATCTCTCGTCAAAATATTCTTTCCAAAAATCTATGCATTGTCTTCTAACTAAATAAATAATATCACTAAAATAAGGTAAACAATCAAGAAACAGTCCGTCAGTGACGGCTTCTTTCGCTAGACGATCAGCTACTTCATTTCCGTACAATCCAATATGAGCCGGCACCCATTGCAACACTATATTCTTTTTCTGCATTTTACTAACGGTCTCCAGGATCCTGTAGGCTATCGGTGCGCCTCGAAAGATCGAGGTACATCGAGCCAAGTGTTGTAACGCACTCTTGGAGTCCGTCAGTATTACAAAATTACCGGATTCAAATGACGCGACATAAGACACTGCTTCTGCAATTGCTAAAAGTTCTACATACATTATAGATACTTTAGCCGATAGTTTAACTTTAATAGAACGTTGCGTCTGCGGGTCGAACACTGCCAAGCCCGACTCGTCCCCTTCCTGCGATCCATCAGTATAAATTGAATAATAGTTCGAATAATTTAAATTTAAATATTGATTGCATGTACGTTTTACGAAATCACAATTATAAGTACGTTTAGCCTTTTCCAAATCATCGATTTTAGTTTTAATTATATTAGATAGGTCCACACTGCTTACCCATGTATCAAGAGAGAAACATTCCATTTGCTGAGAAGTATAAATAGGATAGATATCGAGTGATTCATGTACTGTTACTAACAAAGGTTTTTTCCTCCGTCTCCAATATACTACGTCACGACAAAGTTCTACAAGTCGATTCAGTGACACAATTAGTTTGTTATCTTTGAATGATTTAGCTTTCAACCAGAATTTACCGGCTAGATAGTACCTACGCACAAATAGTGGTTGCAAATTGAGCTCCCATTCCATTACATGTATAGGCGTACTTTTCACAAAACCACCAATTACTCTCATACATTGATTTTGGAGTCTATCGAGCTTAACTGTCTTACTCTTAACTGCGTTATCATAAAGGAAACTGCCATAGTCTAATCTAGAACGAACGATAGATATATATAATCGTCTTAAATGATCTGGATGTACTCCCCACCCTGAACCGGCTAAAACTTTAAAAATTTTTAATGTTTTCGAACATTTCTCGATTAATTCTTCAATATGTTTGTTCCATTTTAACGAGCGGTCTAACCAGAAACCCAAGTACTTGACACAATCTACTACTTGTAACGCTATGTTGTTAATAAAAAGGTTGACATGTTCTCTTCTATACCCTCTTTTGAATATACATACTTTACTTTTAGATGACGAGATTTCCAAGCCTATCTCTGAAAGCGATGTAATCATTTTGTTCAAAGAAGTTTGTAGGCAATTAGCACCCTCACTAATATTACTAATGCTCGTATACAACACAAAGTCGTCCGCGTATTGAGAGATAGATACCGCATCATTTGTTATATAGCTGCAGATGTGCATAGTAGCTATGTTAAACAACAACGGCGAGATTGGGTCGCCTTGAGCTAAACCTTGACCAGAAGAACGGCAAATATATGAGTTTCCAGTGTATATTCTTAATTTTTTAATTTTTAAAAAGTTCCAGAGGTATCGACACATTTTATTTCCCACTCCTATTTGATCTAAAGTCTGGATTAACGATTTTATGTTTATGTTATTGTATGCGTTATCTATATCAAGAAAACAACCTATTGTCAAGTTATTGACTGAAAACGCTGAATGGATTTGCGAAACTAAATCGACGAGATTATTTAATGTAGAACGGCTTTTTCTAAATCCGGTAGTATCCGGTGAGAGTAAATTATTTTTTTCAATAAACCATTCTAACCGATTTCTTAAAGTGCTGTGGAAAATCTTACATAAACACGACATCATTGCAATAGGTCTAAATGCAGATGCGCTGCGAGGGTCACGTCCGGGCTTAGGTACAGGTGTGATGGCGATATCTCGCCACTGGGCCGGTACGAAGCCGGTGTCGTAAAAACGGTTATAAAGTGATAACAACATAACCAATGCGTTCTCAGGCAAGTGCTTAATCATTGAATAAGAAATATTATCACACCCGGGTGCGGTATCCTTTGCGCGGATACAGCGTTCCAGTTCATGACTAGTGATAGGAATTTCTAATTTATGATTACAAGAAGAAAATGATGGGTTTTTAGGGGAGACGTAATCTGGTGTCATACTATACAGAAGGGTACTAGCGTTTTCGTCACTGACATATTGTTTAGAAGTTCTACGGCCTTTAAACCATTGCATTCTTTGCCACATCTCACTTTGCGTTGTTGCGCCATCTATTGCTGTACAATATCCCTGCCAAGCTTTATCTCTAGTATTTCTGATCAGTTTTTGTGAGTCACGTATTTTTTCATTAAGTAGTTTCAAGTTCCTAGGCGTCGGATTGCGTCTAAACGTCGAAAGGGCCAATCTACGTATCGCTACTGATCGAGACAAATCTGCGTTCCAATAGGGTTTAGGTGAGAAAGTACTACTATATCGAATATATGGAACATGAACGTCTGCTGCTATATTTAGATATTCTATAAAATGATCGTACCCTATTTGTAGGTTCTCCGACACGATATAATTACTACATAATGATTCCAGTAATGTCTTATAACCGTCCCAATCGGCTAACTTGAAATTGCGCCGTAAAATATTCCTAGGTAAAACATCAAAAGAGGTAGTAATTTTTATAAATAAATGATCACTGCCGAGGGTTTCGTTTAAAATACGCCAGTCAAATAATAAAGCTAAATCGGAGGAGACAAAAGATATATCAGGCGCGGAATGTTGCAACTGATTGTTATTGTTATTAAATCGTAAACGTGTTGACTTACCATCGTTTAGTGAAATGAACCTATTATCTGTGATAGCCTCAAAAATTTGTAATCCTCTGGCATCACTTTTATTAGACCAGTTAGTGTGGTGCGCATTGAAATCGCCCAAAATTAAAGCTTTTTTACTCACCAATGAAAATAACACATCCCAATCCTGTTGGCTAGTGCGTACCGATGGAGCACAATACACGGAGAATATATATTCAATATCCCTACAATTGTGAACCTTAATACCTATTATTTCTAAACCGGGACTATTGTTTTGTATATCAAAAAGTTGTGAATTAATAGATTTGTGAACAAAAATGGCAACCCCGCCATAGCCGTCGTCCCTATCCCTACGATAAATAATATAGTTAGTTATTTTAAGTCGATTGTTCGATTCTAACCATGTTTCACTCACGGTGGCAATGTGGACTTTCTCTTTAAATAAAATATTTTCAAACTCTAATAACTTAGGTCTTAAACTTTGAGCGTTCCATTGTAGTATAGTTAATTTCAAAGGTTTTTTATTTTTATCCATAGTCCATAAACAGATCTAATATGTTTTTCAATACTGGCCAGTCGGAAATATTGTCTACCGCAACCAAGATCAACCATTCGATGCAACACTCAAGTACACTTTTCACTTTAGATTCTAGCGACACTGTTTTTAAAAAAAAAGATCTTTCAATTTATTCAATAACTCTACAAAATTCACATTTCTTCTTTCCTTCTGTTCCAGAGGCGCATTTTTCCCGGGCATCTCTTCTATTTCAGCTTCAGCAGCCGAGTCCAATACAGATACATCAGGCTCCCTACGACGACGACGTTGTTTTTTCGAAACCGATCTTGGTGTTTGTTTAGCGTTTTCTTCGATGTGAATCTCCGCTTTTGTCTGTAAGACGCTAGCAAAAGTCGGTGCGTTACTTTGCAAGGTTTTTGGTGGCACGGATGAGATGTACTCCATTAGCGGAGGAGCAGGGGTAGCGGTGAAACTAAACTTTTTGGGCACCTGTACTGGAGAACTAGGGGCTACATACATCGTCAGAGCCTTTCTGTAAGTGCAATTAAATTCAGCCATGATTTCTCTAAGCCTCTTTTCTTTCAAAAATGCAGGACAGCCTTTATACATGGCCATATGCCCCCCTTTACAGTTGACGCAGCTAAATGTAGTGGTTTCACAGTTGTTATGTTTACCTCCACACTTTGGACAAATTTCTTTGTTTGTGGGACATCTCTTTGTAGGGTGTCCTAATTTCCAGCACAACCCGCACTGGGATACTGGGAAGACGTATCGGTCCACGCGGATTCTTAGCCCCCCTATAGAAACATACGCAGGTATGAACGCACCCTTAAAACATAACCGCACCGACTCACTAGGTACCCATCCGTCGCCCGAGCTACTGCGCCGGTTGAGACGGAATATAGATACCAGTTCTGCTGGTTTGGGGCACGATATTGTGTCAAAAATCTCTTTGTCGGATATTTCCAAGTCTATGTCGCGAATAACACCATATGATAAATTCTTCTCCATAGCTCTTTGTACACGCCAGCCTTTATCTGCTATCTTAGAACTTTTTTCAATCCTCTCTGCGCTCAGTGGGTTCTGTACATCGATACGCACTTTGTATGGGTTAACATATTTTACGCGGTCCACATCGGTAATATCCATCTCACAAAATATTTTCGCTAAAGAAAATTGTTTCGGCAGCGGTTCACTACCAGTTAAGTACATCTCTATTTTCTCAACTTCCGGTTTAAGCTTCTTCTGCTTCGATTTAATCGTTGTCCATTCATCGTCACTGTTGACATCTTTTCTCTTCTCTGGTCTTAACCAATCCTCCATCGCATTCATCTCTTGCATAGAATTCTCTTCTTGAAATTGTTCTACCTCATCACCAATCAACTCCTGCTCACTCAAAGTACTCCTGCTCGACCGCACATCCATTGTTTCGTGTTGATTATCTACCCTCGTTATCAGCGGCGCGGTCGCCGCTACCCAACGGTGTTGGGTATGCCCCCAGCAACGCGCTGACCGATGCGCGGAACGTATTTTTAAATAAACAACACACTAGCACCTCGTGCGAGTGCAGCGCAGAGACTGCCACCCACTTTGAGATATAAGTTCTAAGGTCTCAAGTATAGTTACAACGGCTGCTCGGCCTTCAATCCGAAACGCATTACTGCTTCACGGCAGAAATAGGCAAGGTAGTGGTACCCACCCGCGCGGACTCACAAGAGGTCCTACCACCAGTAAGCAGTCTTCTTTGTCGCTTTCTTCATTGCTGAAGGTCGTGTCCCTGAAACTTGACCGTGGCCTGTCTCGTGAGCGCTACCCACCTTGAGATATAAGTTCTAAGGTCTCAAGTATAGTTACAACGGCTGCCCCACCCTTCAAACCGAAACGCACTACTGCTTCACGGCAGAAATAGGCAGGGTGGTGGTACCTACCCGCGCGGACTCATAAGAGGTCCTACCACTACTAATACTAGCTGGAATAGCCCCTTACGCTACCAGCCAATATGTAGAATGAAATAAAAACCATGTCCATCATCGAAGTCTACCCAAGTCTGTGTCATGGCGCTTACGGTATGTATACTAATATAAAAATAAAACGCATTTTAATAACATGAAGAACGTATGTTTTATTGACGGACGTTTCGATACAGCGGACCGAAGTATGTATTTACACATTCAGATTCTGAATAAACGTCATTTATAATTATTATGAAGCTCAAAATAATCGTTATTTTTAAAATTGTAAATTACAAAATTTGTAGATATATAAAAGAGAATGTGTGTGTGCAAGTTCACTTAAAATTTGAGAACCGTTAGCCTAATTGATATAAAAACTTTGGGAACCTAAAAAGGACGAGCAGCTACTGCGATGATCATAGTTACGTTATCCTTTTAATGTCTTATCCTTTGAACCATACATAGGTCGAATTGATATGAAATGTATAAAAAAAAAAACGAAGGTTATTTTAAGCTTCATAACGCTTATTACTAATAATTATATCTCACTCGAACTATAACAACAATAATAAGTTGTCTTATTAAAGTATTTATAATACTAAAATTTTAACGTAAAAAACAATATTTAGGGGTAAATGAAATATCTAGTTTTTCTAGAAATTCTAGTAAAAAAACATACTATGTACTATATAGTTTGTTTCATCGACAGATTTGATTTTTAATCCTCAAAAATTACTAATTTGACTTTTTTTTCTATATTTTTTTCTTCGTAAAACAAAATGGCGTTACTTTGCTTCTCAGAATAATATGACAAAGCTTGTATAAGCAAGTTTGCTGCTCGATTTGAATGACGCTTGAATCATTTGCAGATAATACGCCATTTTGTAGTGTGGTGCCATCAATAGAGGATAAAACTAATAAAATGCTGACAGCAGTAGACAAAATTGATCGCATTAATAACCGTGCAAATTGTGTCAGCACGCAGTTTTTAGGTCAAACTAAGATGATGTATGACCTATTTATGTCAATTCCGCAAACTTAGCAAAGATTGATGGGTAACAAATTTTAAACAGCCTATCGACTACATTTTTAAAGAAAACAAACGATTATCATTATATTTAAACATAAAAACGTAATAAAATCTATTAAAAAAAAATAACACTTCAATAATTAATTTATATACTAATAACAACAATACGGATCTTCTTAAATAAAGAATATTATCTAGTAACAAACTATGGAGGATAGAGGTAAGGAGCGCCATCTTCTATGGGGGACAAGTTGATAAAATGACCGTCTGTAAACAGTGAGTTGTTGTTGGAAGTAGACATGTGTAAGTAATGCGAGTGATATTACTCCGGTAATATTACTCTACGATGTAATGCAACATCACACATTACGCGAAGGAAACAAACATCACACTATCACCCAACATGTTTCTTTCTTTGTCGTGTAATGTTGCTTATTACATGAACGGAACCGAGCGAGACAGACAGACCGATCGACGCAAAATAAATGAGCAAGCGACACGGAATTATTCCTAGTGATTTTGAACCGTATGCCCTGGCCGCTAGGTACATTTTTATACCTATGGTACGTCTGAATTTTAATATAGGTATTTGTGTTTATATTTTTCATGCGGCCAGCCGGTAGTTCCCCGCAAGTAGTTACTTAATTTTTTATTCGCAACTTTTGTAAAATCGCTAGTCGCTCGTAATTGTTTAGTAATATTTCATATTAATTTTTGTGTTTGAATTACTTAAGCACTTGTTTGAAGATAGTTTTATTATTTGTTTTAATGCGTGTTTAATAAGTGAAAGAAATAACGGCGTCTAAATGAAAGTACAGTCCTCCTTGGATGCACTTTGAGGATATCGCGCCGAAACAATGCATCTACTGCTCTCGTATATTAACATTATTGTCGAGCACAATTTGCAGTCTAAGTCGCCATATGAAATCCGTTCATCCCACAATAAATTATATTAAGTAATACATAAAATTATTATATTATTAAGTAAGTCAATCTCTGTCAAGTAATATAACAGTGTATAACAATACAAAATTCATACTTTGTATTGTAATACACTACTGTAATGACACACCCGAATCATTACCTAAGTGATGTGTATCAACACAATGCATTCGTCGTCACAGTATCTATTGAATGCACCGAGTAATGTTAAGAGTGATGTGTAATGTTTTCGAGTAATATCACCTGTCTGTAAAAGTGATGTCATATCACATTACATTGGGAAGTGATGTTTTGCGCAAGTCTAGTTGGAAGACTCACCGACATAGCGCTAGTGTAGGAAGCGGAAAATATATGATTATAGCAGTTTCAAACAGAGCGAAGTGTTGTAGCTAAGGCGCTGTTTTTTTAATCTTTCCACTTGCTACAGTGGCGCCACCTTAATTGGCTCTTTCAGCGAACAATTTTTAATACACAAAGATGATGCTTCTTACTTCTACCCGCCATATAACAAATGATTTTATAACTAAATCGCGTAAGGGACAGAGCTAAGAATGCTTAACAAACAATTCTCTGTTCTTTTCCTCTGCTAATAAAGTTCATTGTACATTATTAACACGTTCGCCCACGATCAGTCAGTAGTGGCTACAGCGCGCAAACGGAAACTGTTATGTAGAAATTTTAAAGTAAAATACAATAAAATGCTTAAAAAAGTATACAAAATAAAATTTACAATTCCTTTCGAAGCAATTCCTTAAGTTTATAATTTTCTTTAAACAAATTTCATAACCTTTAAAATACATTTAGGTAATATTATTTTACAATCAATACGATCGTTACGAGAAATCTTATTTTTATAATATAAATGCATCACCAAGTATGCTTTCCATGAACATTCACACATTGTTAACTAGAACATTATATATTTAAGAAAGACAAAAAAAATGTACTAATTTTAGACAATAACATTTAATTCATAAGATATTTTTAATTTTATTGTTAACATTAATTTTTACTTACACACGTACTAAATAAATGGCAATAGTTTCTAATTGTAACGATCATCATATAACGACAAATTCATTTAAGTTTTAAGTGACTCTGCGTGAAACGGAAAATCTAATTTGCCGCGCGATTTATGAACGTAGTGGCCATGATGCTTAAAATAATAAAATTAATCAAAATTAGGTAATCAATGTTAAGACTTTTTGGCGGGAACGCGAGGAGCGAAGTTCTGTGAATTGTTTTATTTTGTCTATTTAGCGTCTTTTCAGGTTTAAATGCGTAATAACGGTGGTTTATTAACTGCTTAAGATCTGTGAAAGTGCACAAATGTGAGAAAATAAAACAAAGCGTAACTTCTCGGGATCCTCCAAAAAGTCCACTGAAAGTCTCAGTGAAATGACCACCATTTTACTAAGATTATATTTCATCTCATCTCATTTCATTTCATTTCATGCCATGTTTCATATTATAATCAACTTCATTTCATTTCACTACATATTAACATTTTCTCATTTGAAAAAATATTTCATTAAATAAAAGATTAGGCTGTATGGTATATGGTATAAGACCTCTGCCTTTTCAGCTTGAAAAATAAAACTATTACTACTTCTGAATCAATGTTATCTAGATTAGATTGGATTAGATTAAAAAGATGTAATCCATACTATTATAACCCGAATAAATTAAAATTTCTGTAAACCATTCTGAAAGAAAGAGATAGTAGATTTTTGTAGAGCGTCTTCTCATTCGTTGTTGTCTGTCATCCTTGTGACATATAAAGGCTACGTTCCGATTTACACTACAAGCATTGCTCAGTGCTCTTAATGGAGAGAAATTCATTCCGTTAAGACTGACATTGACTGACTGTGTATAGTAGCAGTATCCTAACGAAATTAATGACATCAAAAATCGTCGCCATTTTTCTACTATGAGCACTGTAAGTGTTTTCGAAGTAAACTGCTCTCACTGCTTTGATCATGTGTTCACTTTTACCGTGCTTAACCTTATTTAATAATTCAGTTATTAAGATATTAAATACTAAATCGCTTGAAAAAACAAATAGTTTCTATTACTAAAAAGTATACTCCTTATCATTATGCGAATAATTCAAATGACAACAGCCTGAAAATTCAATTTTTAAATGTAACTAAATTTAAACTATTTGTTTGTTGAAGTAGAAACAAGGCCAAAAAAGGTCGATGACAGTATACGTTCCGTTTTAAGCAGTGACTAGCATAGCCAAATATAAAGGAATGGTGGAAAGGTTCGCAGTATACTAAATTGACATTACACCTTACAGTGTTCACAGTGCCAATGGGAATATAGCCATAGTGACGCCATATAATATTGACAATTTTCAACGGGTATTTTGACTTTCTGAGGTCAATATCAAAATTAACATTGCCAATTTTATTATCAAAAATAACCTCTAATTAAAATTATTTATCAAATATGCTTGTCATTGACAATTATAAAACAAAAAAAAAGATATTACAGTACAATAGTCTTATTTTAAAACGTAATCGAAACAATGATATGATTATTTATTGCTTAGGTTTAAGGAACATTAATCACAATTAAAATCCTAATTAAACTGAGAATCATAGTTAAAACAATATCGATTACATATTTTAGGTTATTCGGACAGCGATGTGAGTTCAATAGATAAAAACGGAATATAGCAATTTAAGGTTTTTTCTTCAAATTCAATTTTAGTAAAATTTATAAAATTGAATTTCAAATTGAAGTTAAAATTCTAGATTAAGTACCCTGTTGACAGCAAAACAAAATGGTTTCCTTTTTTTTTAAAGTCGGGATACTTGCAAAGGGAATCCAACCAAAAAAGCGTAATATAAAATTTGTAAATTTACTTTTATTCCATTATGCTTATTTTGTTAATTTCAAGATTTTGTCAGCTACCTTTTGCACTGACGGTTGCATCTATAATTAAGGTGACTTCTATCACGTGGTTCTTGTCAATTTGTCAACGTTTTACTATTGATGATCGCCTCATTGGTGCGAAGAAATAAATAAATAAACAAACACACGGGTTTTAAGTATTTTATCTAGTAAGAAGGTAAAACAGCCAATATTTTCGATTGAAGGATATAGATAGGCGAAAGATTGAAAAAAAAAATTGTGTTTATTGGCCCAACTAAAACTTTCTAATTACTTCAGTGCGCCGCGTAGGGCACCGGTGACCTATATAACAGCAAAATGATTAATCAAACTCAAAATATTAAATTCCGATTTTCGTGTATTGTGTAAAGTTTTATATATAAACTAGAATATATTTAAGAAAAAAAATCCCTGCCGCATACCATTCGGCCACCGAGTTCCGAAAAGGGACGTCAGCACATTGCGAAGTGCTAAAGTGATCTAACATATTATATATATCGTATCGTATATTGACTAGAATAATTACCACAACCAAATACACTTGAAATGTCTACGCAAAAAAAAACAACATAATTTTCACTAGTAATTCCTTTTTTGACTTCTAGCGGAGTTTCCAAGACATCTTTAGTTTCTGTACGTTTTATTTTTGGAGGGTAGAAGTAGATATAACTGTCTTGTATATGGGACAAGCTTAATGCGTCCGGCTGTGACCAGTGTGCTTAGTGTGAGTTTCTTAACGTTCTCGATAGCGTAAAAGTTAACTCAAACTGGTATGGAGTTGGATCGTTTGCCTACGTATGCCGCTAGGGGCGCTGTTCCAACTGCATACAAATGTGAGTTAACTTTTACGCTATCGAGAACGTTAAAAAACTTGCACTAAGCATACTACAGAATACAAGTCAACAATTCACCAGCACAGCGAGTAGCACGTGTTGCGATATAAATGTAGCAGTTGTGAACAGAGCGAAGTGTATCGAATTGAACGGCCCACCTGGTGTTAAGTGGTTACTGGAGCCCAAAGACATCTACAACGTAAATGCGGCCACCTAACTTGAGATATGAGTTCTAAGTCTCAGTATAGTTACGACTACCCCGCCCTTCAAACCGAAACGCATTACTGCTTCGCGGCAGAAATAGGCAGGGTGGTGGTAACTCCCCCCACGCGGATTTGATTTTTATTACACGATGTTATTCCTTCACCGTGGAAGTCAATCGTGAACATTTGTTAAGTACGTGTATTTCATTAGAAAAATTGGTACCCGCCTGCGGGATTCGAACACCGGTGCACCAGTAGATACAAATGCACCGGACGTCTTATCCTTTAGGCCACGACGACTTCAATATCAATTTTTGACGCCATCTTTGAAATTACATCGTTTGCTACGGTGACGCTATCCTAGGCGGTCGCTTCTCAACACTTCTTCATACCAAAGTTGTACTCTTTACCTCTACCCTCTATAGTTTTCATGACGCGCACAAATCTGTCTGTTTATAACTGGCGCTTACCTATTGCTTTAGGATTAAAAAGTATTTCCATCATTCCGATATGAGATGACTCTATTATCTATGCCCTTAAAGTTCGAATCACCAAAGACTTAAAGTTAGTTTTACTGCAACGCTGAATAAAGCTAAAGCCCAATCCGTCGAGCTTTGGTAGAATAGTCCAATGACTTAATTGTTTTTAATCAACGACCTACTTACATGTCTAAGAACAAAAATGTCACTAATTGAATTGGTAACTAAAGGAGGTATTTCAGGTACGCCGTGACTCGTAGGTGGGCTCACGTGGCTCGACCATGAGACAGTGTACTAACACTGGCCCTAGAGTAGTGCTTCGTAGAATCTACCATCAGACCGGAATCGTTTACTAAATTATAAATAACTAGCGACCGGCCCTCGCTTCGCTTCGGAAGCTGAAATTTATTATTGATTTCTGCACTATTTAATGGATGTTATTATACATATAAACCTTCCTCTTCAATCACTCTATCTATTAAAAACCGCATCAAAATCCGTTGCGTAGTTTTAAAGATTTCAGCATACATAGGGACAGATATAGGTACAGAGAAAGCGACTTTGTTTTATACTAGGTATGTAGTGATTATTCTATAACACTTAGTTGTGTAGCCAACGATTAGTGAGTATCTGAACATTTCAGCGGATCGCGATTCCGATCCGGTAGTAGATTCATCTGTGAAGCAGCTGCTCTTGAGTTGTTAGGTCTCGATCGGAGGCGCTCGGGTAGCTGTTAGCAAATGCCACCCCTCCTGGCTGAGCCTTTGCTCGCCCATCTGTTCTGGAGAAACTGGAAATGCCTCCGGGCCACCAGTAATCCTTCAATCATAAAAGATTCTGCATATTTACCGCTTGTATAGGCAAAGATGCATTTCCTCTGCATCATTTTAGATAAAAATAACTTATTGAAAATCTTGTAAGACTATGATTGTGAGCCGCTGGACTATTCTACGACTATGGAGCTTTCAGTAATGCTGCTAATATAGTCAGCGTTAGCTATGAGCACGGGATAGGTTTGGGCCTAGTATTCGTTCATTGAGTCCATGAATATATCCAGACACGATCTTCAAGAATTCGCTCCTGAAAATATATCGTGGTTTCTTTGTGTATTGCCTTGGAATCGCCTAGTTAAAACGTTAAAATTTAAACACATGCAATTTTTCCTAATACACAATAATAAGGAATATTGACGTACATTACAAAAAAACACATCATTACAAACCCGGTGTGCTACGTTTGCCGCTAGGGGCGCTGTTCCAAACACCATAGAAATTCGAGTTAACTTTTACGCTATCGAGAACGTTCAAAAACTCGCACTAAGCACACAGAGCTTCAGAGATAAATCTAAATGAATCTTTACAATCATCGAACTATTATTTATAATTCGATCGTGTTAATTGAGTATAGATATAGTGAGAAAAGATTTTACTTCGTAATTTTTCGGAAAAGTTGGTATTTATCGTGCTCTCTCAAATAGGTTCGGTAACCATCTAAGGGTCATAAGGGTAAGTCGCATCAGCAGACCAATATATTAGAGTGGTAATACGAAATTCTAATATTCGCTACAGTTTTAACCATATTTTCAGATTACTGTTAGAAAGGTTGTATAGCCATGCCGCAACCTCGAAAACGGTTAAAATAACCAGTCCAAGGAATTATATTTTATATTTACCTGTACTTCATATCGGAAAATAGCAAATTCAAAAATAGGAACAACTTAATAATTGTTACGGTTGTAGCATCTCTATATTATACAATGACATTATTCATTTTGACATTTGACACTAAACAATAAAGTTCCATATTGATGGATATAAAAATGTCACTTGTTTAATACGATCATTCATTGACAGTTCGGGTGTCATCGTATTTCGATAAAGATCGGAGTTTTCCCGAAAGAAAATAATTTCTCACTACATCTATAATTGAATATGCAATTTCGAAAAGGGCACATGTCGCATATTTTGTCAAATACGTTTTTTCATATACATGTAGTTTTAAGGCTTACCTACACCCATTTTATAACAATTCCAGTAGTTTTCAATTGCTAATTAACACTAAAATATATCTCAAAAGTTAATATTTAAAATTTTACACTGCTTTAGAAAAAAAACAGTTTTTTTTTCATTTCCTGAACATTTTACATTTTCGGGGACGTGCCCTTTTCGAGATTGCGTATTCAATTAAAAATGAAAGAACATAACGCTACGTATTTTAGGTTTCACGACGCGATTATAGAAGTTCTCGAAGACGATGTAGTAGCGTGCGCATACTGTAACGCGTAGACGCCATACGGCCGCCATGTTAGACAGGAAGCCGGGGTCGTTGACGCGCTCGCACTCGCAGTAATGGCGGTACGAAGGCGCGCGCTTTGTTTGGCCCCTGTTGGATGTATAGCGCTTTAATTTATTAACTGCATCAATAAAATTAAGGCCCGTAATAATAATCGTAGTTTAAACTAAAACAACAGCGAAGATCGACTCGTAACTTATAACTATCGTCAACAATCGTAAGCTATGAGTTGAATTTTAAATTGTTCTTTTCAAAATGGCCGATCGAAAACAACAGCTGTGTTTCTGTGTCAAAGTAAATGTCAGTAAATTGTAATGAAAAGTAAATATAAAATAAAATAATATCCAAAGCTGCATAGTGGAAAGCTCAAGTAAATAAAAATAAATTATTGAATTGTTTGGCTAGTTTAGACCAAGTTTTCAAGTCCTATGATCCAACGAGTCGAGTGTGTGGGTACCGAGCTGCAGCCCGTGGACCCTGAAGCGTAGAGACGTCGTACTGACGATAGTAGTAGCTTTAATAGTGTCGGTTAGTTATTCACCTGTCAGCGAATCGAGTGTGCGCAGCGTCGGTCTGCCGTCATAGTGCCGAGTCGAACATTTGAAGCGACCTAGTGATCGCGTCATCCTTCAGACACGACTCAAGGAACTCCTCGATCGTGATCACGCCGTCCTGGTTCAGGTCCAGCTTCCTGAACACCCGGTCCACCTGGAAAACGTCGAATTGCTCACGTTGTAAACGGACTATTTTAAAGTGAAACTTTTATTACGTCGTCTCAAACTTTTTCGTCTGTGTGTTGCATGTCGCGTGACGGTCGGCAGCGGAGTAGGGATGAAATGAAAGGGGCTTGTCAGAGCAGCCAAGGCCACCATGGCAGCGCCTATAGTTACCTAACCGAGTAGCGTTTTTTTTATATATATACAAGTTCCGAACAACAACATTTGGTCCGTCGGTCTACCGAGCAATATCACCCGCTCGGTGGAAGATCTTCCCTTTGTTGTATATCCACATTGCCGAACGTGTAGACAGTAGCACTTGCATTGTATTCATTTGCCTACGCTCGCGTTGGCCTTAGCTCGACCAACATGTGTTGCAGGCTTAAGCAGTACAATACTGGCCTTACCTGTTCATTGGCTTTGGCATCGTCCAGCCTCGCAGCTGGGGACCCAGGGGGCGCTCGTCTGCCCAGAAGCTCGTGCACCGCCACGACCACCTCGGCCAGCTCCTGTCTCGTGATGGCTCCGTCTCCGTCCACGTCGTAGAGCCGGAACGCCCAGCGGAGACGCTCGTACACGGAGCCACGGAGCAGCGTGGACAGGGTCACCAGTAATTCCTGAAAAAAAAAACAAAAAAAAAACGATATTGTTATTATATTTTTAATAATTCCTAATAAATTGTACTCTGCGTGTGAAAGAATTTTTTAAATCGGAAAATTCGTTTCGGAGCCTATTCAATACAAATAAACAAACAAACAAATCTTTCCGCTTTATAATATTAGTATAGACTTATAAATTCTATGAACTTCAAATTGTAGTTATTGATATCATCCATATATATATAAATATGAATTGCTGTTCGTTAGTCTCGCTAAAACTCGAGAACGGCTGGACTGTTTGACTAAGTTTGATTTTGAATTATTTGTGGAAGTCCAGAGAAGGTTTAAAAGGTGAATAAATATTAAAATGCTCGGAATTAAATGAAAATAACAATTTTGTTTTCCCTTTGATGTGTCCCCCTTCGGACGGATTCCTTTTTTGTTTTAAGTTTATTTTATACAAAAGTTTAGGTCTTTTATTTATCGATTGAGGCACTACGAAGTCTGCCGGGTCAGCTGGTTCCGTATAAATTGTAGCTTTCATTTTTTTTATTTGGTTTTATAATTTGTTTTTTTATAATTTCATTTCATTTGACTTGATTTTAATTTATTTCTATTTTTAATAACTCCGATAATTTTTTCTTTTAATTCAGTTTTATTTTGATTAAAATATTATGTAATTGTGTGTGAATTTTCATGGGCTTAAGCTACCTGGAATAAACGTATTTTATTTATTTATTTATTGTACAAATGTATCCGCTTGTTGACTGTTTTTTTATAAATGTTAATTGTATTTCTTTCTCTCTCTCTCTCTGCGATATAGACAATTCTATGAATAAAGGGTGTATCGGTTTTTATAATATATATTTTTAATTGCTAAGACGTATGGACGAGCTCACGACTCGCCTGCTGTTCAACTATCACCGTAGCCCATGGACATCAACTGCATCAATGCCGCCGTCCACCTTGAGACATAGGTCCTGAGCCATAGTTTCCACAGTACTACTGCTGCGCCATATTTAAAGCCGAAACGCATTACTGCATCACGGCAGAATCAGGCAGAGGATCGGAAGTTTACGGCGACGCGGAAATTAATTTCCATTCGGAAATAGCTCACTGGAACGGAGCTAGCTATCGCGCCTTCTGTTCCCGCTCTGAGGAGCTCTATAAAACATCAAAGACAATATCTATTTGCAGTGATTTTTGAGGCACATCCCGATTACCTTTGCAATTGAAACTTTCCGTGTCGTCGTGGCCTAAAGGATAAGACGTCCGGTGCATTCGTGTGTAGCGATGCACCGGTGTTCGAATCCCGCAAGGCGGGTACCAATTTTTCTAATGAAATACACGTACTTAACAAATGTTCACGATTGATTTCCACGGTGAAGAAATAACATCGTGTAATAAAAATGAAACCCGCAAAATTATGATTTGTTGTACCACCACCCTGCCTATTTCTGCTCTGAAGCAGTAATGCGTTTCGGTTTGAAGGGTGGGGTAGCCATTGTAACTAAATTGAGAGCTTAGGACTCATATCTCAAGGGGTGGGTAGCGGCACTTCCGTTGTAGATGTCTATGGGCTCCGATAACCACTTAACACCAGGTGAGCTGTGAGCTCGTCCAACCATCTAAGGCCTAAGCTATAAAAAAAAAAGCAAAACTACTCCAGAACTGTCAGTCATACCAGCGAATAGGTAGTAAAAAAAAACAAATTCCACTAATATTCAGTAACACGTAATTTCACCATACAATGTCGGCCATATTTGTATAAAATCAAACTGACAGTAAAACTAGCTCCGTACTAAAGTTTTGAACGGAACTAACGCCAATTAGTGAGGCAACACTCGATTCTGCAGTTTCCGGTCGTCCGCGTAGCCGGGAATTCGACAATTTGTCCGCCATTTTGATTTTTTTTTGGTTTTTTGGTGCTATACGTATTTTGTACGGTATTTTCCAGTTGCAGTTCCAATTGAAACTACATTTACGGTTTGTTGTAACGTCGACTGCATGTAAAAGAAACGCGATTAATGAAAAATAAGTTTTCATATAAAAATCTCTTGATGGTATAGTCTACGATAATATTCAATATGTCATCGGAAATTAAATGTCGTTTAATTAATACTGTTTAAATAAGTGTTTTTAAGCTATTGCGTAGCTTTTATCGTGGGCTTTGAGCGCGGCGACCGAATCAAGAAATTCCGTAACGGAAAAAAAACCTAACACCCCCACTCCGCCTACCATGTAGCTCTCGTGCAACACATTCACACGTTGCGCATGTGTAGTGTTTGTGAATAAGCGCGCGGCGTGACGTCGCACTGCATGCGCATTATGAAATATCTGCCCATCTCTCTCTCGCGCGGTCTAGCTTATGAGTGTGAAGGGGACAGTTAATGTTTTGCTTTTGTTAATGTTTATAAATATATCGTAGTCTTATTTTATTATTGTATTAACATTAAATTATTATTGTCTAATTATAATTGCATAAGTTGATAAAAAATGCTATGCACTAGCTTTACCGCGGCAGTCCCAGAGTGCCACACGTTTTTTTTATTAATTAAATTTCTGCGCACTGTATATTTTCTATTTATATTTCTATGTACATATGTCTACTTAATATTATTATTCATTTTTCAAAATTAATATTTTAGAAACGTTATATTTTACGTTCAAGACGGATTTAAGATACGACACGCGTCACCCACGAACGCCTTCACGATAATATCGCTCTAGACCAGTGTTTCCCAACCTTTTTTGTGCCATGCCCCATTGTAACATTTCTAAAATGTTTATGCCCGCCATACATAATTTTTAACAATAAAAAATTGATTTGTTCGCTTGAGAAGCATAAATGATAGGCTTTAGGAAGAAATCGTTATCAAAACACAGTAAGTAATATTCAAAAACATAAAAAAAAAATTGAGATTCAATTTCAAAATAATTTTAATTTTTGTATATTAATTTCAAGGGAAGGTGAAGGCAAATAAACAAACTTATATATTCACAATTTAAACTTTTTTTTTAAAAGCACTAGCTACATTTATACTTTTTAACGGAAGAAAAAGGAGGGAAAAGGGAAGAGGGGAGGGAGGAAAAAGGGTGAAATACGTGTTAATAGCATCACTATTACTTTTTTTTATATTTGAAATATGCATGTAACCTACTATTTGCATGGAATAAAATTTACTGCGATTGTCCCCCTTAATTACCAAATTGCCCCCTTGGGGGGCGTGGGCCCCACGTTGGGAAACACCACTCTAGAGGAAGTTTATTCGTTCGTGGAAATACACTTTGGTCTTTGATATGCCCACAACAGTTTTTAACAATTACGAAGCTTAAAATGCGTATCATAAATTGTTTCAAGATTGTAATGTTAGATTGAGTAACACGAAAAAAAAATTGAGTCGCACAAACATGAAAGATAACGCGTTAACTATAAATAAATAAAAAAATACACAATATTAATGTCTACATGATTACGTAGATCAGATACGAAATATGAAGGGGTAAAAGTAAATAGCGCCATCTAGTATAGGGGACAACTATCAGTCTGTAAGTATCTACAGTCGGCATCATTGGGCCACTTTGAGAAGGCGGCACGACATGCGAACCCTCTTGTCGTGGCCGCCGGTAATTACATACCCGATCCTGTGGACCGAATGGTAAACAGTCGACGTCGCCCTAAACACGTCATTACGGATCCTCCTGATCCTTTAACGGTGCTTTTAGGTACGACAAGCACCGGTCACCGTCCTCACCGAACCCGTCGCTTGTGACGAAGGGCTCGACGAGCGAATGAACCCACAGACACAGTCCACTGAGTTTCTCGCCCGACCTTCTCAGTGGGTCGCGTTTCCGATCCAGTGGTGGATTCTGCGAAGCACGGCTCTTGCTACGGTTCGTGTTAGCAACGTCGTCAGGTTTGAGACCCGTGAGCTCACCTACTAGTTCGGCGAATCTAGAATAACCCCTCGAGGTTACTAAAATAGGCGGGAAAAAAAAGCTATCAGCATAGGTAGGAAAAAGAAAAAATAGATGACCTGGTCGCCTTTTACACACTTGGCGACACGCCGTGAGGACTGCCATCATGACCTGGCATGACCTGTGACCTGGCTGTGTCTGGGTTAATTTCTGTGTATGGGTTAATTTACTCGTCGAGTCCTTCGTCGCAAGCGACGGGTTTGACGAGGACGGTGACCGGTGCTTGCGGTACCTAAAAGCGCCGTTAATGGATCGTCTGATAGCGTTGAGAGGCTATGTCAGCGTAACCTAAGAAGTAGGTGAGCTCACGGGGCTCAAATTTGACGACGTTGCTAACATTAACCCTAGCAAGAGCAGTACTTCGCAGAATCTACCACCGGATCAGGAACGCGACCCACTGAGAAGATCCGGCGGGAAACTCAGTGGGGTCAGGTCTCCTCCTGTCAAGTGGTTGCCACTCAAACGCTATTGAAGACTATACGTACCCTGAAACTGATCGCCCCACTGCAATTCACGTCGAATGCTTTAAACACGTAGTGCGCGTATAAGGCTGAATCTGTTGAAAAATCACATCATCACAATCACAATTAAAATGACACACCCACACACACACACTTTAAATTTAATTAAGCCCTTTTCCTCGACGGGACCACTGACCTGTCTGTCTTTCAGTGGAAAGAGGTTTCAATTCTGTATAGTTAGTGTTTAAAAATATTACTTTTTTTTAATAGAGGTTGTTGAATATAGAAATATTTTCATATAATTATAAAACAACACTTTATATAAAATGGAAAAATTATGGTTTAATTTTGATGGGAAATCAACGGAAGATGGAAGATCAAACCGTGTTACAATTCAGAAGAAAATATGAAAAAGGTTTTTCTTTGGTGATGGTAGGATCTCTGGTGAGTCCGCACGGATAGGTACCAGCGCCCTGCCTAGTTTTGCCGTGAAAGAAATGCGTTTCGGTTTGAAGGGTGGGGCAGCCGTTGTAACTATACTGATACAGAACTCATATATAAAGGCGAGTGGCGGCATTTACGTATTAGATGTCTATGGGCCCCGGTAACCACTTAACATTAGTTGGGCCGTGAACTCGACCAACCGTCTAAGCAATAAAAAAAATACCAATCAGAATTAGCTAGTCATAAAGCGTATTGTCAGTTAGCATCATCATTAGCCTATAACCGTCCACTGCTGGACCTAGCCTTCTCCAATTGCTCGCCACTGAGCGATCTTTGGCTTCTCTCATCCAGCTCCAGACTTTAAAAGTCGTCGTGGCCTAAAGGATAAGACGTCCGGTGCATTCGTATCTAGTGATGCACCAGTGTTCGAATCCCGCAGGCGGGTACCAATTTTTCTAATGAAATACGTACTTCACAAATGTTCACGATTGACATCCACAGTGAAGGAATAACATCGTGTAGTAAAAATCAAACCCGAAAATTTTAATTTACGTAATTACTGGTGGTAGGACCTCTTGTGAGTGCGCGCGGGTAGGTACCACCACCCCGTCTATTTCTGCCGTGAAGCAGTAATGCGTTTCGGTTTATCACCCATGTAAGCAATAAATAAAAAAAAGCTCTTGCCACCCACCCTGCACAGATCACCCCGAGTCTGAGGATATCCAGCAAGCACCACGCTTGCCAATTCGCGGTCTTCACTCAACAACGCGTCTACCCCAACGATCTCAACGTATTGTCAGCTAGCATGGTCAGACATAACTTTTCTACTCACAATCAAGCAGTAGTCGAAATTCGACTAATTAATTGGAATTGTATAATAAGTTTGTACACTATTATGATTCTATTTTATACTTCTATAATCACAAATTTCGCCAAGGCTACACTATAAAAAAAATATTAATAAAGACAAACAATATTTAATCTATTTTCAATTTGACCACAGACGTCAAGAACAAAAGTTTGATCATAAATAGTATGCATGCGTGTGTGCGTCAAATACATGGTATGTAGTGTGTGTAATGTTTTCTTTATTGATTTAATGTATCTTTTATGCATTATTTAAAAAAAATATTAGCATTGTGCACTTCTTCTCTATATTCTCTATAAGTGTGGAAAATTTCATACTCCTCCGTCCGCGCAATTTTCGTAAAAAGGGATACAAAGTTTTTGCTTCACGTATTAATATATAGATGCTCTTCCGTGGATTTCCGTGAGCTAGTCCAAACATTAAAAACGGAACAAACACAAATCATGATTACATTTACGCTAACATTAAATTCGTTTTCGTTATCTTTAACAGTCACAACCCTATCACGTGACTCGGAGTTGTAACAAGGGATGTCACGTCAACAACAAAAGCCCTTTTACGTATTGAAAAGCTTACATTTTTTTATTTTATTTTTTATTGCTTAGATGGGTGGACGAGGTCACAGCCCACCGGATGTTAATAGGTTACTGGAGCCCATAGACATCTACAACGTAAATGCGCCACCCACCTTGAGATATAAGTTCTAGGGTCTCAAGGATAGTTACAACGGCTGCCCCACCCTTCAAACCGAAACGCATTACTGCTTCACGGCAGAAATAGGCAGGGCGGTGGTATCTACCCGTGTGGACTCACAAGAGGTCTTGCCAGCAGTAATTACGCAAATTATAATTTTGCGCGTTTTGCTTTTTATTACACGATGTTATTCCTTCACCGTGGAAGTCAATCGTGAACATTTGTTGAGTACGTGTATTTCATTGGCAAAATTGGTACCCGCCTGCGGGATTCGAACACCGGTGCATCGCTAGATACGAATTTAATATATGTGTGTGCGTGTGTGAATTAAAAGTTAACTAAATAGTGAAAATAATACTCACTTCCGTGTGGAAAGAATTTAGCATAAATATCTTTGAAGGAGTCCTCCTGCACCACGCCCTCAGGACACTCCTGCAACAGAAGATAATTCACGGGTCAACACCAATTTGGACTTTGATTGCAAAGCATAAAATTTCGATATTTTAGATCGTAATTAGAGGGGAAAAAAAATACACGGCATGAAACAGTTTGCTTTTGAACTTTAATAAATTGACCACATATGAAACAAAATGCATCAGCGTCGTATTTACACTTTCGTGACATTTTAAGTTTTTCTGGGCTTGTACAAAACACCTGATAGTTGTTTGTGACTCGAGTGCCATCTAGTGGCACTGTGTAAACGTAAACACCCCACGCTCATAGCGCGGTTTTTTTGAAAGTATTAAGATTAATAAAAAATTATGAAAAAATTGAAAAATGAGTATTATTACTCACAAAAGCAAACTTTAGATTTAAGGTGCCATCTGTTTTAGACTTATGAAACTTACAATTAATAACAACAATCAACATAAGAAATTATTGTTATCTAATAAATATTGCGACCATTAATCGAAATAAAAACCATCCTATAGCCTAAGTTGGAACAAAACATATTTAAAATAAAAAAAAGGTTTTTTTTTACTGCTTAGAGGTGTGCACGAGCACAGCCCACCCGGAGTTAGGTTGTTACTGGAGCCCATAGCCATCTACAACGTAAATGCGCCACCCAGCTTGAGATTTAAGTTCTAAGATCTCAGTATAGTTACAACGGCTGCCCCACCCTTCAAACCGAAACGCATTACTGCTTCACGGCAGAAACAGGCAGGGCGGTGGTACCCACCCGCGCGGACTCACAAGAGGTCCTACCACCAGTAAATAAACAACGTGACACGTAATTTATATATATTGTTACGCCGGTAAGAGTAACGTCATCTATCGCCGAATAGTCGAACGAATATCGAAGTATCTAGTAACACCTAGAACACTCATGAAGTACAACGCCATCTATTGTCAGATAGCGGAAACATAATAGAAACCTCGACGCCGTACACCACCATCTTGAGACGGCGCAGTCCGCCCTCCTTTTTCTGACGGAGACGCAGATATCTGCTCCGGATGACACTTCGTACCTTGAATACCCCGGCTACGTACTGGAGCACAACTTCCTGCGTAAAGCCGGGATGTGTGTATTCGTCCGGGCTGATGTCTGTTGTCACCGTCTACGAGACCTCGAACAACGGGACCTGTCCATCTTGTGGCTGCGCGTAGATCACGGGGGTTGTACCCGAGTCTACGCGTGCCTGTACAGGTCCCACCGCAGTGATGCAGGTTCAGCTCTGATAGAGCATGTGCAAGAGGGGACTAACCGCGTGCTTGAGCAGTACCCATCTGCGGAGGTGGTGGTTCTTGAAGACTTTAACGCTCACCACCAAGAGTGGTTGGGGTCCAGAACCACTGACCTCCCGGGTCGGGCTGCTTACGATTTCGCCCTGACCTACGGCTTCTCGCAGCTGGTGACACAGCCCACCCGTGTCCCAGATATTGAGGGGCACGAGCCCTCTCTGTTGGACCTTCTGCTGACCACCGATCCGGCCGGATACAGTGTGATGGTCGACGCTCCACTTGGATCGTCTGATCGCCAGGATGCTAATACCTCTGAGGAAAGGCGGAAATTGAACGCCGCCTCTAGGTCCTATTTTTTTTTTTTTTTTTTTTATTGCTTAGATGTGTGGACGAGTTCACAGCCCACCTGGTGTTAAGTGGTTACCGGAGCCCATAGACATCTACAACGTAAATGCGCCACATACCTTGAGATACAGTTCTAAGGTCTCAGTATTGTCACAACGGCCGCCCCACCCCTCAAACCGAAACGCATTACTGCTTCACGACAGAAATAGGCGGGGCGGTGGCACCCACCCGCGCGGACTCACAAGAGGTCCTACTACCAGTATATCCGAATGTCGCAAATTCTAAAATAGCCTTTTCGTACAAACAAATTTAAGAGGGCTATTGCCAGGGCGAAATCGGAGCACGTTGCCAGAATTGGCGAGCGACTGAAGAGCTATCCCGCCGGGAGCCGTGCTTTCTGGTCGCTCGCTAAGGCTGCAGAAGGTAACTTCTGCAGGTCTAGTCTCCCACCACTACGCAAGTCCGATGACAGTCTGGCCCATAGTGCGAAAGAGAAGGCTGACCTTCTGGTCAAACTCTTCGCCTCGAACTCGACTGTGGACGACGGGGGTGCCACACCACCGAACATCCCCCGGTGTGATAGTTCCCTGCCGGAGATCTGCTTTACACAGTGTGCAGTCAGGCGGGAACTCCGACTCCTGGACGTCCATAAGTCGAGTGGGCCGGACGGCATCCCTGCTGTGGTTCTGAAAAGGTGCGCCCCTGAGCTGACACCTGCGCTAACGCGTTTGTATCGCCTCTCTTATTGCACTAACAGGGTTCCGTCTTCATGGAAGAACGCCCACGTCCACCCTATCCCCAAGAAGGGTGACCGGTCGGACCCATCGAGCTATAGGCCTATCGCGATAACTTCCTTGCTTTCCAAGGTGATGGAGCGAATTATAAATATACAACTCCTGAAGTATCTTGAAGATCGCCAGCTGATCAGTGACCGACAGTACTGTTTCCGTCACGGTCGCTCAGCTGGCGATCTTCTTGTATACCTTACTCACAGGTGGGCTGAAGCCTTGGAGAGCAAGGGCGAGGCTCTTGCTGTGAGCCTTGATATCGCGAAGGCCTTCGACAGGCTCTGGCATAGGGCACTTCTGTCGAAGCTACCATCTTACGGAATCCCCGAGGGTCTCTGCAAGTGGATCGCTAGCTTTTTGGATGGGCGGAGCATCACGGTCGTTGTAGACGGTGACTGTTCTGATACCATGACCATTAACGCTGACGTTCCACAAGGTTCGGTGCCCTCACCCACGCTTTTCATCCTGTATATCAATGACATGCTGTCTATTGATGGCATGCATTGCTATGCGGATGACAGCAAGGGGGATGCGCGATATATCGGCCATCAGAGTCTCTCTCGGAGCGTGGTGCAAGAGAGACGATCAAAACTTGTGTCTGAAGTGGAGAACTCTCTGGGGCGAGTCTCCAAATGGGGTGAATTGAACCAAGTTCCGTTAGAACCCGTTAAAGACACAAGTTTGCGCGTTCACTGCGAAGAAGGACCCCTTTGTCATGGCGCCGCAATTCCAAGGAGTATCCCTGCAACCTTCCGAGAGTATTGGGATACTTGGGGTCGACATTTCGAGCGATGTCCAGTTTCGGAGTCATTTGGAAGGCAAAGCCAAGTTGGCGTCCAAAATGCTGGGAGTCCTCAACAGAGCGAAGCGGTACTTCACGCCTGGACAAAGGCTTCTGCTTTATAAAGCACAAGTCCGGCCTCGCGTAGAGTACTGCTCCCATCTCTGGGCCGGGGCTCCCAAATACCAGCTTCTTCCATTTGACTCCATACAGAGGAGGGCCGTTCGGATTGTCGATAATCCCATTCTCACGGATCGTTTAGAACCTCTGGGTCTGCGGAGGGACTTCGGTTCCCTCTGTATTTTGTACCATATGTTCCATGGGGAGTGCTCTGAGGAATTGTTCGAGATGATACCGGCATCTCGTTTTTACCATCGCACCGCCCGCCACCGGAGTAGAGTTCATCCGTACTACCTGGAGCCACTGCGGTCATCCACAGTGCGTTTCCAGAGATCTTTTTTGCCACGTACCATCCGGCTATGGAATGAGCTCTCCTCCACGGTGTTTCCCGAGGGCTATGACATGTCCTTCTTCAAACGAGGCTTGTGGAGAGTATTAAGCGGTAGGCAGCGGCTTGGTTCTGCCCCTGGTATTGCTGAAGTCCATGGGCAACGGTAACCACTCACCATCAGGTGGGCCGTATGCTCGTCTGCCTCCAAGGGCAATAAAAAAAAAAAACAATACTAGAGATATGTGGAAAATTCTCGATAATTCTAGGGATGTGGTATCGGCTATAAAAGCTTTGCAGAGACGACAGGAAGGCAATTAGTAATCGGAACTACTCGAAGCGAAACTGCGAACGGATCACCTGAAGCGAAGCGGAAGAAGCGAATTGAGAATTTTAAAGTGTTTGTGAAGTATTTTAAGTGTTCTAAGTGTTGAATACAGTTTTTAGTTGTACTTTGGTGGAATTTTATTTATCCCGAACCCCAGCGCGTAATAATATTATGATATTTTTACAAACTTTTGTGTTTATAACATTATCTATATATTAATACGTGAAGCAAAAATTTTGTATCCCTTTTTACGAAAATTGCGCGAACGGAGGAGTATGAAATTTCCCACACTTTTAGAGAATATAGTGAAAGAGTGCAATATGCTATTTTTTAAAAATAATGCTTAAAGAATACATTAAACCCATAAAGAAAACATTACACACACACTAACACTATTTGACACACACAGACGCATATACACTAGTTTGTTTATTGTTAAAGTCTGTGGTGAAGTTGAGACGAGATTAATATTGATTTCTTTAATATTATTGGTCTATAGTGTAGCGGAGTGTAGCCTTAGCGAAATCTGTGATTATAGAAGTACACTAGCTGTACCCGTCCGCTTCGCTGGGCATTTAAAGTTAACATTATTATTTCTCACCCCTACAAATATTCTCATCATTAACACCCCCGCAACTGGTGTAGGGAGTCCAACACTCATAAATATTAGTCTATCAATTAAGTTCATGAATTTTCTACATGGATACCAAGTTTCAATTCAGTCGGATGCATGGTTCAGTAGTTATAACGGAACATCTGTAAGAACCACTGTAGATATATATATTAGTATAGATATAGTCTTTGACAATAGCACCATAATAATGTTCAAACTTATAATTTAAATTAATAATAGTCGAATTTCGACTACCGGGCGACCACTAGTTTGGATTAGATACGCAACAAACCTACTTCGAGTGAAATGAACTATAAAAGGCTTCGGAATTATAATATGGAATGTAAATTATTGCGACGGCCAAAGTAGGTAATGCAAAGAACATGCTATATTGCGTGTGCTACCACAAATGTAAATATTTGGATAACATCGATTTGAGACTGACTCGGTATTTATTCGAGCCAATTAAAATTCCAGTTTCGTAATCTGAATCAGGCTGTTTACTTTTAACCGACTTCAAAAGAAAGGAGGAGGTTTTCAATAATTAGACTGTTAATTATTATTATAATTTTTTTATTGCATAGATGGGTGGATGAGCTCACAGGTCACCTGGTGTTAAGTGATTACTGGAGCCCATAGATATCTACAACGTAAATGCGCCACCCACCTTGAGATATAAGTTCTAAAGTCTCAGTATAGTTACAACGGCTGCCCCACCCTACAAACCGAAATGCAAAACTGCTTCACGACAGTAATAGGCAGGGTGGTGGTACCTACCCGTGCGGACTAACAAGAGGTCCTACCACCAGTAATTACGCAAATTATAATTATGCGGGTTTGATTTTTATTACACGATATTATTCCTTCACCGTGGAAGTCAATCCCTCCAGTCCCTTATGACACGTTGCAATTGCACGGATATATTATAGAGGTATAACCCGAGGAGGGCTCACATCAGACTGGTCGTAAAAGTCACGTCAAATCCCTATGCAGCATGATAAAGCGAAACACAACTCCGACCTTACATAACAAGGGATGAGGACAAGAAATTTCTAGAATTCGTCGCGTCGGAAATTTAAATAACAATCTGTCCTCTTCCAATATTCCCGCGGGAGCGAGACAGCGAAACATAATAAAATTATACCGGCTTATATCTTATAGGTACTTTAGTGCCATTGTTTTTAATCACATTAGCTTTGTGTGTCACTATGAAAACATACAACGCACAGAAGGCATACAGTGTATTTGTGTAATCTATACTTAATATTTCGAAAGCGAAATGCAATCGATGAGCTAGCAGACCGAGCAAAATTGGCAGCCAAGAGGCACGATATAAAAGAGCTTTACGATGTCACCAAGCGAATAATAAACAAAAAACATCATCCACGGAAAAAACCACTGAAAGACTGCTCGGGTCAGCTATTATGTACCACGGAACAGCAGCTTGTGCGCTGGACGGAACACTTTACTAAGTTGCTGTCCAAATGTCAGTCCCAACCCACAGACGGAATATCAGTACTCGACTTGCCTTTGGATATACCTATTGCACCGCCCACCTTTAACGAAATAGTAAAGGCAATTAAACAGCTGAAACCAGGTAAGGCCCCCGGCATCGACAATATCAATGCCGAAATGCTGAAGGCTGACGCACCGAGATCTGCAAGCTTGCTATATCCGCTCATCGTAAGGATTTGGGAGACTGAGCAAATACCGTCTCAATGGAAGCAGGGACTACTCGTGAAAGTTCCTAAGAGGGGCGATTTGTCTTCTTGTGACAACTGGAGAGGCATTACACTTCTTCCTTGCGCAGCAAAGGTATTGGCTAGATTACTTCTAAACCGGATATCGATGTAGAGTCGTGCATGACCAAGTCCTGGGAGCCCCTATTGAGATGACAGCGGGTGTTAAGCAGGGCTGTCTCCTGTCTCCGTTACTATTCATTATGTTACTGGATGACATAATGCGGGAAGTGGTGATGACACCTCGGGGCATTGAATGGAGCGAAAATATCTTGGAAGACCTTGACTATGCAGGCGACATAGTGTTGATGACGCCGACTTTGGATCAAATGCAAGCAAAACTTGAAGACCTCCGTATGTCTGCGGAGAAAAGAGGCTTGCGTATCAACACCAACAAAACTGTCGACATGCGAGTAATGTCAAAAAACACTACTTCCCTAAAGCTCCAAGACTGTGTGTTGAAGTCAGCACAGAAGTTTACATATCTGGGGAGTTCCATATCAAATCAGGGTGGTTCGGACGAAGATATAGAGATACGAATTAGGAAAGCCAGGGGTGCTTTCGCGCAGTTGAAACCAGTCTGGGAGTCAAGTGTCATGACTCGTCGGATCAAGCTGACCCTGTTCGACTCCATTGTCATGAGTGTTCTCCTGTTCGGATGTGAGACCTGGAGAGTGACCAAGACACTCACGAACCGACTGCAGGTATTTGTAAATAAGTGCTTGAGGTCGATACTCCGCATATTCTGGCCAGTCACTATCTCTAATAAAGACCTTTGGACTAAATGTGACCAAAATCCCATCGCGCAAGACATTGCTCATCGGAAATGGCGTTGGATAGGACACACTCTACGGCGCAGCGGAGTCAACGCAGCATCAATCGCGTTTGAGTGGCAACCGCTTGGCAGGAGAAGACCTGGTCGCCCTGTACACACTTGGCGACGCACCGTAGAGAGTGAGATGAAGACTGCCAACGTGACCTGGAGTGATGTCAAGGAGCAAGCGCAAAACAGGGTTAAGTGGAGACAACTTGTGAGGGCCTTATGTACCAGCGGGGTACCCTAGGACTACAACAACAACAACATACTTAACATTATAAAGCTGAAGAGTTTGTTTGTTTGAACGCGCTAATCTCAGAAACTACTGGTCCGATTTGAAAAATTCTTTCAGAGTTAAATACCCCATTTATTGAGGAAGACTATAGGCTATAAAATCACGAAGTGGAGCACCAATAAATAATGTTTCAAAATAGGGGTTTAAATAACTCCTTAACATTCTATAATTCAAAAATATTTGAATATGCAATTTCGAAAAGGGCACATCTCTGAAAATGTAAAATGTTCAGGAAATGAAAAAAAAACTGATTATTTTCTAAAGCAGTGTAAAATTTAAAATATAAACTTTTGAGATATATTTTAGTGTTAATTAGCAATTGAAAATTACTGGAATTGTTATAAAATGGGTGTAGAGGTAAGCCTCAAAACTACATGTATATGAAAAAACGTATTTGACAAAATATGCGACATGTGCCCTTTTCGAAATTGCATATTCATTTTCACTTTCTACGTAAATGAAGTTAGGGGTAAAATTTAGCGTTATGCCAAAGTAACTATTCCACTCGGACGGAGTCGCGGGCAAAAGCTAGTGTACTATATACCTTCTGTGGTTGCACTTGCTTTTGACGTTGACTTCCTTAACGCGCGGGAGAATTGTCAAATTTATCAGACATCTTGAAGCCGTTGTGAATGGCGTTTAAAGATTAATTTACATGCAAATACTTACTCGATTTGAGAATTGATTAATATTGTTTGTCTTTAATATTATTGACCTATAGTGCAGTTTTGGTGAATACTGTGATTATATTATCGAATTATAATAGTGTTTGACAATAGAACCATAATAATGTTTAAACTTATAATTTCAATTAATTATAGTCGAATTTCGACTACTGCGGGGCCAATAGTCTTTTTAATTATATGAAGTTGTCGTGGCCTAAAGGATAAGACGTCCGGTGCATTCGTATAGAGCCGGGGTGGTCAACCTGTAGATCGCGATCGACCGGTCAATCATTACTTCAGTCGATCGTGGCAAGACAAAAATATATAAATACATAGAACACACTGCGTAACGTAATCACCAATTGCTGCACGCATCATCTTCATCTTGTATCATTTGTTAATGACCATTACGTCACATTATTTATCCTCTCTTCTACACAATAGTTCTCTTTTATTATTTAACTAGCTGACCCGGCAGACTTCGTAGTGCCTCAATCGATAAATAAAAGAGCTAAACTTTTGTATAAAATTAACTTAAAAAAAACAAAAGGAATCCGTCCGACGGGGGACATTTTCATATTTTTTCACCTTTTAAAACTTCTCTGGACTTCCACGAATAATTCAAGACAAAAATTAGCCAAATCGGTCCATCCGTTATCGAGTTTTAACGAGACTAACGAACAGCAATTAATTTTTATATACATATATAGATAGAAGATAGATTTGAGGTTTATATTAATATCTTTAATAAAAGAAAATATGCTACTTATTTGTATACTGAACTACATTGTTTTATTAAATTTCAAGAAAGGTCATTGGTGGATTGCAATGTTTCCTCCGTAGATCTTGGTTCTAATCAAGTTGGCCACTCCTGGTATAGAGCGTTGCACCGGTGTTCGAATACCGCAGGCGGGTACCAATTTTTCTCATGAAATACGTACTCAACAAATGTTCATGATTGACTTCTACGGTGAAGGAATAGCATCGTGTAATAAAAATCAAACCCGCAAAATTATAATTCGATTCGAACACCGGTGCATCGCTAGATACGAATGCACCGGACGTCTTGTGCTTTAGGCCACGACGACTATAATTTACGGGCCTCCCCCTTTTATTGATTAAAATGAATAGTTTAATATTTTATTAGCTAGCTTGTGTTAACTCGTCCCATATCTATTTAACTATGTCAAGACGACCAATTACTTAACATGAGAATTTGCGCACGTGTCAAAAATCGATGTTAAGAAATGAATAATAGGTAGGTACTACAGTTTGACTCAAAATTCTGACCAACCGGGTAAAAGAAGTTTAAATTTCTTTGTACAGATTGCTATATAACTCTTAATTCTTTATTTTTACCTGTATTTTCTTATACTACACCTTACGCTAGTGTTATAATAAAATTTGAAAACTGTCTGCCATTTCTGAAAACGTGTCTCGTGACGTCAGCAAACAAAATGGCTCCATTTTGTTCGAATTAGAAAAATTAAATATATCGAGGGGTTTATGCGACATTTCGCCTAGCACGCGACATTTATCTTTGCAATTAAAGGCGCGTTTTATTTGATATTAGCATCAACAGTTCAACGGTTTAGAAACTAAACTAAAAGATAATCTTATTAGTGAAAATTATTATCACATAAATGATTTTCTTAGGGACGACTTTCAAAATAAATGATTTTTTAAATTATTTTTTAAATTAGGGATGAATGAAAGGTAAATTATATAATATCTTAATACATATCTTGCACTGCACTAAAATTCGCATGTCAAAACATACACGCTGCTATAAACTTAAGTAATAACTTATTTTCACTATGCTTAGCGAATAAATGATTTCTTTCTTTCTTTCTCCTTTCTTATATTTGAACTTCAATTAGGCTTACTTCATTCAAATAGCTGAATAATTATTTTTTTTGGTTATGACATTTTGTTTTAAATGGCTCTCCTGTAAAATTGCAAAAATGTCCCTTAAACGAAATATCCTTTCACCGCTAATACAGAAAATTTACATCTCATTTATGAACGAAATCATAATTTAGAAATTAGACTCTTTTATACTACTTGGTCATATTCATACAACAATAAAACAAATCATAATAATACACAAATACATTTCTCGTAAAAATGAAAAGTAACATGGCGTTCTGATTTCCCGCGAAAAGGTCACTAGGTGAAGTCGATGACCGGGTTCTTAAAATAGAAAGAGACAAAATACTCGCGCGCTCTCAGCTGCCAACTGTGACAGTCCTAGAGCTCTCAGAGTAATTAGGGCCCGCGCTTGAAAATATCGTTTCGTACCTGTGAAATAACAGGCTGGTATTGTTATAACTAGTTTCGTAGATGTATTGGAATATTCTTATTTTAGAATAGAGATAGGCAGGAAAAGTTGTGTGTTGACGTTAAATGTTACAATGACTGTCGAATGGTATACCTTTTTATAAGGAGGGTAGATGTATTAATTTACTTTATGGCGCTGTTTTTTAAATTTTTCCACTCACTACTATGGCGCCGCCTTAATTGGTTCACTTTTAGTGGACACTTTTTAAAACACTGATATTTGTACTCCTTACTGCTGCAGTTACTGACCATAATTAGTTATTGCTATGATGTATACATTTTTTTATTTAATTGTCCGTATAGGCAAACGTGCAAACGGCCCACCTGATAGTGAGTGGTTACTGTCGCCCACGGACATCAGCGATGCCAGGGGCAGAGCCAAGCTACTGCCCACCGTTAAGTACTCTTCCCAAGCCTCGTTAGCGATTCTTCGTAGCCGTGAAATTATATTCCGAATCAGTAATAAAACAATTAGAATTCAAAAGTACCTTGAAAGCTTATTTGAATAAGAAAAAAAAACCGTTTACTTTTAATTTGTACATTTTAATCTGAACGGGTTCAGAACGGGTCGTGCTAAAACCCGTTTTATTCATAAAAAAAGAGTGGAGTTTCATGTAAAATCATAGCGACGGACAATAACAGCGGGGAAAATAGCAGTGTCACTACGGAGCTTCCGCTGTAGCAGGGGCTTTGGCCGGTGTGGTCCAACGGTTAGGTCAAAGCGATAATTTTTTTATTAAAAGCTTTTATCTCTCGTAAATTTATGAACGTAACGGAGTAGACGTCCTCTCAACCCGTTTGAGAGTGAATTATCGGAGGCCTTCCTCTTCGCGCCGTTTCCTCACTTCTGAGGGTCGTAACCATTATATTTCAATGGTATTTTACTCCCTGTAATGTCCCGCCAGTGCCTCCGATCATTGGCCGCATGAAGGGCGTCGTGGAATAGGATCTCTAGTGTGGTGCGGATTTGGTCGAACCACCTTGTCGCACTGCGCCCGCGCGGTCTCTTTCCCTCGATCTTCCCTGTCACGAATAGTCTCTCTAAGCTATCCGGTGTTTTCCGAGCAATATGACCGAAATCATCGGAGTCATCGGAGACCATTAAGGAATTGGAGTCTCAAAGGTCACCTTGTAACGTAAAGTAGATTGATTCATGAGTTTCTATGATTTCCTCGAAGAAAACTTATATTTGATTTCAAAAGAAATATTAGGAACAAACACAAGCTTGTTGTGCCGATGAGTAGGTTACATAAGATACGAAATTCATTCGGGTGTTTGTCTGTGCGCCTGTACAACAAAATTCCACAAGATGTTCAGAACCTACATATACATAGGTTTAAGAAAACTATTAAAGAACATCTGTGCAATAAAGCTTACTATAAAGTCAATGATTATCTAGAAGATTGCACAAAGTGGGAATGAGTTGCTAGCTTCGGGCATTTCAATAGTGCAATAATTGCTACGTTATAATACTCATTGTAAAAATGAATATTTATTAAAAAATCTAATTAAAAAAAAAAAAACTAATATTAAAAAAAAGACATGCCCGCTGAGTTTCTTGCCAATTCTTTTCAGGACGGAGGCTAGTTTTTGTGAATTGGCGGTAGTTCTTTTGACGTCAAGTATATACTTTCATTTATGCTGAATATTTTTTTATTTTATTTCATTGATTTGAATAACATTTTGAGTATTTTTCTCTATGTAGAATCCTTTATCTAAATTAATCCATGGAATAACCGACACCTAATCTCTTAACCCGGATAAAAATATCGGCCTCTTTTCGACTTACCAAGACCGAAGAAATATAAACCGTTTATAAGAAAGCCCGCTCGCTCGAATTTGGGTGCCTACTCTTCCTTAAACGGAATCTTTTGTGACTACAATAATGTTGTCCACGGTAGCGCGGTCTCCTTCATTACTTAGTTGGAGTTGTCCGATTGCGCTGAACTAATTTTAAGTCATGAAATAGATGTTTTTTCTAATTGTCTTACAAGGTACAGCAGAAATCTGGCACAGATAATTTCCCAACTAAATATAACCTAATAACAATTAATCAAATGTAATCAAGTTTTAGTTTCTAATAAGTCTAGATTTTAAATATTTTATTACTTAGTGATAAAGTATTATTCTGGATTTCATATTTCTTAATAATTACTCGTTGTATTTTTAGTTTTCTAATTTCACGATGTTGTTACTACACTTATAATTGAAGTGACAGCTGTCATGCACTTATTGTTAAATGTCAATGTTTCGTATTGATGATCACTTTGTTGGTGCAACAAAATAAATAACTAATATAAATAAATGATAAATAGTGGTGGTAGGACCTGTTGTGGTACTGGTGGTAGGATGTCTTTTGAGTCCGTACGGGTAGGTACCAACGCCCTGCCTATTTCTGCCGTGAAGCAGTAATGCGTTTCGGTTTGAAGAATAGGGCAGCCGTTATAACTATACTGAGACCTTAGAACTTAAATTTCAAGATGGGTGGCGCATTTACGTTGTAGATGTCTATGGGCTTCAGAAACCACTTAACACCAGATGGACTGTGAACTCGTCCACCCATCTAAGAAAAAGAAAAAAACACTACGTTACTTGATTTAAAATAATATCAGATTCTAAGCGGGAAATTCTGTTTATGTTTGTACTATTGTACTATATTTTTAAATAATTAATGCCCAGGAATTATTCACGCTTTAAAGAATTACAAACCAGCCCAGGCATGCGAGCGGATGCACCCCGTAAACTAAACTAACTACTAACAATTAAATTAGATAGCTCAGTGTGAGTTTATCACTTGGAGCAAGCACTATAACAGAGTGGTTGTTGCCAAACATCTCTCTCTCTCCCCTTGTAGCGTGCACTGCGCCCGCTGGTTTTGTCAGTTCTGTTCGTAGCACATTTGCGGTCGAGATTGTTTCGTTTAAATTGAATTTCTAATACCAATTTTGCGGTCCGGCTAAAATACTTTGTAATTAATTAATTGAAATAAACAACCCACTGAGTTTCCTGATGGGTCGCGATTCCGATCCGGTAGTAGATTTTTTTATATTGTTTTTGTTTCTTAGATGGGTGGAAGAGCTCACAGCCCACCAGTGGTGGCTAGTGGTTACTGGAGCCCATAGACATCTACAATGTAAATGCGCCACCTACCTTGAGATATGAGCTCTATGGTCTCAGTATAGTTACAACGGCTGCCCCACCCTTCAAACCGAAACGCATTACTGCTTCACCGCAGAAATAGGCAGGGTGATGGTACCTAGCCGTGCAGACTCACAAGAGGTCCTACCACCAGTAAACGAAACCAGATTCTGCGAAGCACTACTCTTGCTAGGGCTAGTGTTGGCAAATTCTCTCAAGTCGAGCCCGCGAGCTCACCTACCCGTAGGGGCGTAGCTGGAATAGCCTCTTAAGCTATCAGAAAATAGGTAAGGAATAAATTAACAAAAGTTTTCGTCCGCGGTTTCATGATAAAAGCAATCTTCAACCTCATTTAATTATTTTCTCAGATACAAAATAGGAATATGTATTTGTTTTAGGATATTAGCTTGTGTGTCTTCTGACAGCACTTTTGATAGCAAATTCCTAGTCTGTGCCTGTTTTATCTCAGATATATAACATTTTTCTGTTTTTTTTTTAAAGAGAAACGTGAAGAGCTGGTACTCCGGAGACACCTACCCAGAATTGCGGTATAAACACTAAATACTCATTAGTTACTAGAATTGCTTCTACCGCAATTTGGCTTCGCACCTGCGTGCTGGTCAGTGGTAGCTTCTGGTAGCTTTTAGTTTGGATCAGGATGTAAATATCGGTCCTGATTTCACATTGTGACAAAATTACTGTTACTGTGTCATCTGTCATTCAGTTTCTCCGAATACGCGTGTAGGTAGATAGTAATTTTCTGCGATCAGTTCCAATATCAGATATTATATCAACAACTCTTTGAAACCTTTTTCGTGTGCCAGTGAATAAAAAAGCCAACGGTTCAAGGCTAGACAGCCTGAACGTTCGTAGTATTTTCTCTAAAAGACTGCTAAGGTCTCGTGTTAACATTTAGCGTAGCTAATAACTAGTAAACAAAGAAATATAATGAATTCCATTGTATTAACGATTTCATATCATATTGAATTATAGGATATTCTTTTTACTATGCGATTGAAATCTTAACCCCATGAATCAAGGTGGGTTTTCTTTTTTTTATTGCTTAAATGGGTGGACGAGCTCACAGGCCACCTGGTGTTAAGTGGTTACTGGAGCCTATAGACATCTACAACTTAAATGCGCCACCCACCTTGAGATATAAGTTCTAAGGTCTCAAGTATAGTTACAACGGCTGCCCCACCCTTCAAACCGAAACGCATTACTGCTTCACGGCAGAAATAGGCATGGTGGTGGAACCTACCCGTGCGGACTCACAAGAGGTCCTACCACCAGTAATGACGCAAATTATAATTTTGGGGATATGATTTTTATGACACGATGTTATTCCGTCACCGTGGTAGTCAATCGTGAACATTTGTTGAGTACGTATTCACATTCAAGTTGTGGTATCCATGAGCTACTAGGGTTTAATAGTCCAAGAGATGTTTCAGTAAAGCCGCTAAAGTCCAGCGTAATATTTAAAGAAAACTCACCGTTTTAAATCCTCTGTACATAACTCTAATTTCTTGTTTCGAGAATTTAGTTTGCCTGCACAATTCTTCTAAAGCGACCGGTATCGGCTTAGGCGTTCTGCTTGGCTCCAATTCGTAGGCATGTTCTTCGACTGGGGACTCGGGAGGCGTCGCCATTGCGAATTCTCAATCGCTCAACACATCACTGAACAACGTATTGGTATTTATCGCCTAATATTTTTTTGGATTAGTATCCGTCACAGCTGCTGCTATTTTTCGGGGCAGCACTGATACATTTTAATGTTACCAATTTAATAGATAATTTTGAGTTTTCGAAACTTTTTTTTTCTTAGTTATATTTTTTTGTATCTGCAACAAAGAAATCGTATGTTATTTTAAAGTAGATTAAATTAAGTTTACCCGTAATTCGCACCTTTGGAATTCAAGTGGCTTAATCCAAAATTCTAGTTTTTTTTTTGAACGATAAAAATATAATTGATGAATTATTATTGTAATATTTCAGTTTCGATTTTAATACTTTAAGCCTTAAAGCGCTTACTTTTAAATCCAAAAGAGACGGAAACTTTATCTTTTTCAACACTAAAAACGAAATCAAATTTTGGATTTTAAAAATTTAATTTAAGAAACAGATAGAATACATGTTTATAAGTCGTGCAAAGTTTAAAACTCATATTCTTAAAATGCTTAAAATTTAGTTAAGCTACTTCAATTCTATAGGTGTGCGATATATAGGTACTACACTGTCAAATAGGAGAATTTTTATTACTAAACGCCCCACGTATATATGAATCAGATATTCAGACTTTATTACATACGGATCGTTGTGAAGTAGCAACATTTCAAAGAATGTCATGTCAAATGTCAGGTTAATAAAGCAAACAAGGGACTTTTTGGCGGGAACGCGAGGAGTCAAGTTGTGTGATTTATTTTATTTTGTCTATTTAGTGTTTCTTCAGGTTTAAATATGTAGTAACGGTGGTTTATTAACTGTTTAGTATATGTGAAAGTGCACAAATTCGGAAAAAGGAAATAAAGCCGCTGAACGTAACATCTCGTTCGCACAGATCCGACCTACATCTAGCCTCTAGTCCTATACTACACTACTACAGACACAGTCCTCTGCGGCTCTGTACTGATCCCGAGCTCTTCTCGTACACAAACAGACACAGATCCGACCTAGATCTAGCCTCTAGTCCTATACTACACTACTACAGACACAGCCCTCTGCAGCTCTGCACTGATCCCGAGCTCTTCTCGTACACAAACAGACACAGATCCGACCTACATCTAGCCTCTAGTCCTATACTACTCTACTACAGACACAGTCCTCTGCAGTTCTGTACTGATCCCGAGCTCTTCTCGTACACAAACAGACACAGATCCGACTTACACCTAGCCTCTAGTCCTATACTACACTACTACAGACACAGTCCTCTGCAGCTCTGTACTGATCCCGAGCTCTTCTCGTACACAAACAGACATGAATCGACCTACATTTAGCCTCTAGTTCTATACTACACTACTACAGACACAGTCCTCTGCAGCTCTGTACTGATCCCGAGCTCTTCTCGTACACAAACAGACACAGATCCGACCTACATCTAGCCTCTAGTCCTATACTACACTACTACAGACACAGTCCTCTGCAGCTCTGTACTGATCCCGAGCTCTTCTCGTACACAAACAGACACAGATCCGACCTACATCTAGCCTCTAGTCCTATACTACACTACTACAGACACAGTCCTCTGCAGCTCTGTACTGATCCCGAGCTCTTCTCGTACACAAACAGACACAGATCCGACCTACATCTAGCCTCTAGTCCTATACTACACTACTACAGACACAGTCCTCTGCAGCTCTGCACTGATCCCGAGCTCTTCTCGTACACAAACAGACATGAATCGACCTACATTTATCCGAGAGTCCTACACGACAAACATCAAAAAAGTTCCCTAATTGGCCTGGAAATGTGAGCGCGGCATGAATGTCCATTGTTAACATGAATCCATTGTGTCATTGCTTGCCTCAGCCAAACTGCTCGCGACAAAGTACCCTCAGCTGAGCGGAATGCACGGTGAGAGCAGTATTGTGAAAAAAATATGTATAGGAAACTCTCAATTAAGCCATTTTTACGGTTCACAATCTCTTTTTTTACTGTCCATCAAAACTACAAAAATTATAATATGCGTAATTACTGGTGGTAGGTAGGGCGTCTTGTGAGTCCGCACGGGTGGGTGCCACCGCCCTGTCTATTTCTGTCGTGAAGCAGGAATGCATTTCGGCTTGAAGGGTCGGGCAGCCGTTGTAACTATACTTGAGACCTTAGAACTTATATCTCAAGGTGGGTGACGCATTTACGTCGTAGATGTCTATGGGCTCCAGTAACGACTTAACACCAGGTGCTAGGGCTTTGAGCTCGTCCACCCATCTAAGCATTAAAACGCCGCTATTCATATCGATTCACGATCATATTATAATCGATAAGCACTGAATTATAAATGCGGGCTGTGAAATCGTGAAGCGCGTATTGCCTGGTCAATCAAGGATGTAGTTTTATTTTAATTTATTATGACCGAATACTATGGAGGAAAGTCACGTGGTCGCGATCGTCAGCAGTAAGGGAACGATGAAAAAAAGACGAAGATAAAGACCTCAATACCGCAAAGACCCAAAAACCACAGATTTCCATCAAAGCGACTTTAAAAGCAAAATGTGGGAATTTAAAATAAAACTAGTGGTCTCGCAGTAGACTATAATTAATTGAAATTTTATGTTTAAGCATTATTATTTTTCTATTGCCCAACACTATTATTATACTTCTTTTTTTTAATGGGATTTTATGACCTGGTATCTAATACCTTTAAGTCATGTCTTATTTTAATTTATATTATTATTTTTATGAAAAATTATAATATGGAGTGAAATGAAATGAAATGAGATGAAGTATAATCTCAGTAGAATGATGGTCATTTACTGAGATTTTTTCAGAGGACTTTTTGGAGGAACCCGATAAGCTACGTCCAGCGGCTTTGTTTCATTTTCCCACATTTGTGCACTTTCACAGATATTAAACAGTTAATAAACCACCGTTATTACACATTTAAACCTGAAGAAGCACTAAATTGACAAAATAAAACAAATCACACAACTTCACTCCTCGCGTTCCCGCCAAAAAAGTCCTATTATACTTTTCAAATTCAAATTCAAATGTGTGTATATTATAAGACTAAGTGTGGGAAATTCATACTCCTCCGTCCGCGCAATTTTCGTTAAAAAGTGGTACAAAGCATTTGCTTCGCGTATTAATAGATGGATAATATAACAGATCCATTTTTTTTCCTACTTTTTGCTAATAACCTCGAGGGGTGCTAGCTTCTGTAGGCGAAGGTCACGTGACTAAACCTAGGAGATTTGCCTTAGCAATAACAAAACTTCGCTGAATCGCGACCCACTCAGAAGATCGGGCGAGAAACTCAGTGCTAGCTAGCTTTAGGTTAGTTTACACGACTAGCTCATTACCGTATTTAATTTTAAAACCTACACAACCGACCTTGCGTCTCTAATGCGCAAACTGACACGTGCATGTGATCAACGCCAACACGTGTATAGTTACAGGAACTGACTTCATTAAAAATACAAATAGTTTTCAAGTTTCCCGCTAGGACCCGCCAAACTGTCAGATATTGCGATCAGTTTTTTTTCTGCAAGCCGAATGCTTTTGTTTTTCATTCTGTCTCTTATTCCGAGACATTTATAAAGGACGGTAATGGATTTTTAGCGACTTCCCGCGGCATTCCATTGTATTAAATGGCTACTGGTGTAAATGCGCCACCCACCTTGAGATAAGGTCTCAGTATAGTTACAACGGCTACCCTACTCTTCAAACCGAAACGCATTACTGCTTCACGGCAGAAATAGGCCGGGTGGTGGTACCTACCCGTGCGGACTCACAAGAGGTCCTACCACCAGTAATTACGTAAATTATAATTTTGCGGGTTTCATTTTTATTACACGATGTTATTCCTTCACCATGGAAGTCAATCGAGAACACTTGTTAAGTAAATATTTCATTAGAAAAATTGGTACCCGCCTGCACTGGTTCGAATCCCGAACACCGGTCCATCACTAGATACGAATGCACCGGCCGTCTTTTCCTTTAGGCCACGACGACTTCGATCGAATAATCAATAAATTGTAAAAGAGTTCTTAAAAGCAAATATCTTGAAGCAAAAACTTTGTACCCTTTTTACGAAAATTACGCAGACAGAGGAGTATGAAATTTCCCACACTTATAGAGAATATAGAGCAAGAGTGCAGAATGTTAATATTTTTTTACTTATGCATAAAGAATACATTAAAACATTAAAAAAACATTACATATATTACCACGTATTTGACACAACACACATTTAATATATGTGGTATTTTGCTATTGCTTATAGTCTGTAGTCAAATTGAGAATAGATTAATATTGTTTGTCTTTATTATATTTATATTTGTCTATATTGTAGTCTGGATGAAATATGTTTTTTTCCCTACCTAAACTGATAGCCTTGAGAGCCTATATCAGCGTAACCTTAACTAGTAGGTGAGCTCACGGGGCTCAAACCGGAGTGTTGCTAACACTTACCCTAGCAAGAGCAGTGCTTCGCAGAATCTACCACCGGATCGGAAACGCGACCCACTGAGAAGATCCGACGAGAAACTCAGTGGGCTGTGTCTATGGGTTCATTCGCTCGTCGAGACCTTCGTCGCAAGCGACGGCTTCAACGAGGACGGTGACTGGTGGAAATCTGTGATCATAGAAGTATAATAGTCTTTGACAAGAACCATAATAATATTCAAACTTTCTAATTCCAATTAATTATAGTAGAATTTCGACTACTGTGAGATCACTAGTAAATTAAAATTGTGTTACGAGAAAAATCACAACATACTTTGAAAGCGTAACTAAAAACATTGTATGTAATATTTTGTACGAATCTACGCACTGGTCGCTTGGCGGATATCCAGATATTATTGTTAGATTCTCTAGATTCCATGTCTCGTTAACTACCATCAGAAAACGAACTTTGTTCTAAAGACTTAGGGGTGATAATTGCTGAAATGAATCTCTGTAGGTGGGACGTTTGACTGGAACACATTTTCCACTAGACCAAATATTTTTATTAGTATTTATCGAGGGTTTCTCGACTGGTTGATCACCTGCTCCGTGTCTGTAGTAAATCATCTCAATAGCAAATCTAAACTCATAAATTAATGACGTATAGATATAGGCAATTTAAAAATTTTACGTATTTACTCCCTGTAAGGTCGTCGATCTATAAATTTAACTAATAGCATTTTTTTTCTTTTGTAGCTTAGATCGGTGGACGAGCTCACGGCCTACCTGATGTTAAGTGGTTACTGGAGCCCATGTACATCTACAACGTAAATACCGCCAAAATATGAAAAAAAAATGTATGAATTCTAAGGCTCTGAGATGTCAAAAAATTTTTGTTCCTTCCATTCAATTATTTTTACTTTTCTAATTTCAAGATGTCGTCAACTATTGCACTGTCGATTGCACCTATAATTGAGGTGACACCTGTCATGTAAGTACTTATTGACAATATGTCATTGTTTTTATTATCACTTTGTTAGTGCAACTGAATAAATAAATAAATTAATAAATATACATATAATTATGTATGGCAGCCTCTGGTGCCCATAACACAAGGGATCCTAAATTAAGATATCTATCCGTTATTTTGCTCAGCTATTTTTTGTTATTAAAGCATTCGCAGGGTTGTTGAAATTAGATCGTAGTGTATTAAAACAATTACTAAAATATACACACAAACATAATAATGTAAGCAAGAGTTTATATATGTGTTTTATAGCTTTGTTTACTATTACCCGCGGAGAAAAAGTTTGGCGTACAGTACATATTTAGATGACAATTGTGTATGAGGGTGTGAGTGGCGCCATGTTGTTTTTAAAAATAATGACGTCAGCATTGTTGGCCTCATTCTCTCGTTATTACCACGGCTCTTCATAATGACAGTAATCAAAACTTCTCAGCGTCGAATAATCCTTTTATTGAATTTCAATTGTATCTACTTAGTATGGTCATAAATAATGTTACAATTAAAAATAAACAAAATATTACATTTGAATTTGGAATCTGTCATTTTTATATGATTGCTCATTGAGTTTTCTCATTTTGGCACCAATACATTGTACAATATTTTGCGACATTAAAATGGAGTGGGGTGATAAAGAGAACCGAATCGCTGTGATTGCATTACACAAAGTAGGTATGGAGCCAAATGCAATTTTTAAAATTCTCCATACGCTTGGTATTAGTAAAATGTTTGTGTACCGGGCTATTAATAGGTGCAATGAGACCTCCTCTGTTTGTGACAGAAAAAGATCTGGACGTCCACGTAGTGTTCGTACGAAAACAGTAAGGGAAAGAATTCGAAGAAATCCTGTCCGAAAGCAAAAGATTTTATCTCGGGAGATGAAGATAGCACCTAGAACCATGTCGCGTATTTTAAAAGATGACTAAGGACTTGCAGCCTATAAGAGACGTACTGGTCATTTCTTAACTGATAATTTAACAACTACTGAAGCGGTACGCAAAGGGAAGTCATAAAAAAAAATTGTTTACGGATTCGAAAATTTTTACAATTCCTAAGCAATATTTTAAGAAACAAAATTACCGTATCTATGCTCAAAGCTCTAAGGAAGCTTCCCAATTAGTCGACAGAGTGCAACGTGGGCACTATCCGACTTCAGTGATGGTTTGGTGGAGTATTAGCTATGAAGGAGTGACTGAGCCATACTTCTGTGAAAAAGGTATCAAAACATCGGCACAAGTGTATCAAGATACCATTCTTAAGAAGGTAGTGAAGCCCCTTAACAACACCATGTTCATTAATCAAGAATGGTCCTTCCAGCAAAACTCGGCGCCAGGTCATAAAGCTCGGTCTACGCAGTCTTGGTTGGAAACGAACGTTTCGGACTTCATCAGAGCTGAGGACTGGCCGTCGTCTAGTTCCGATCTTAATCCGCTGGATTATGATTTATGGTCAGTTTTAGAGAGTACGGCTTGCTCTAAACGCCATAATAATTTGGAGTCCCTAAAACAATCCATACGATTGGCAGTGAAAAATTTTCCCATGGAAAGAGTGCGTGCTTCTATTGATAACTGGCTTCAACGTTTAAAGGACTGTATTGCAGCCAATGGAGACCACTTCGAATAAGCTTTTTATACTTTAAATTGTTTTATATTTATGTATTAAACTAACACACTGTAAAAGTAATAAATGTTATTTGCAATATAATTTTTTTTTCCTTTGTCTCAGTATTTATGGCAAGACTAGGTATATATTAATACGTGAAGCAAGAACTTTGTACCCCTTATTACGAAAATTGCGCGGACGGAATTTTCGTAACTTTTCCCACGCTTATAGACAATATAGAAAAGAAGTGCAGAATGTTAATATTAATTTATGCATAAAAATACATTAAAATCAATTAAAAAAAAACATAACACACACTACCATGTATTTGACACACACACGCATTCATACTATTTGTTTATTGTCAAACTAATCTTATTGCTTACAGTCTGTGGCCAAATTAAGAGTAGATTAATTTATTGTTTGCCTTTATTAATATTTGTCTAACTCTAAAGTGTAGTCTTGGCGAATCTGTGATTAAAGAAGTTTAAGAGTCTTTCACAATAGAATCATAATAGAGCACAAACTTATAGTTTCAATTAATTATTGTCGAATTTCGACTACTGAGGGGTCACTAGTAACAATAATAACAGAAAGTTCCGCTCTGTTCGGCTGATCAAGCCGGAATGGATGAGCGTTTTTTTTTTCAATTTCCTACTTATTCTGGTAACCTCGAGGGGTTATACTAGATTCACCGAATTAGTAGGTGAGCTCACGGGGTTCAAACCTGACGACGTTGCTAACACGAACCCTAGCAAGAGCCGTGCTTCGGAGAATCTACAACCGGTTCGGAAACGCGAGCCACTGAGAAGATCCGGCAAGAAATTCAGTGGGTTGTGTCTGTGGGTTAATTTACTCGTCGAGCCCTTCGTCGTAAACGACGATTTCGACGAGAACGATGAGCGGAGGAAGTTCGGCAATAGCCACTCGCAATTATACCTATTAGAAAAGTGGGAGTAGCTCATTTATTAATTTTCTTAAATAGGTAACGTTTTAAGCAATTATTTACAAGCGTCGTAATTATAACAGTTAACCAATCATTTCAATTTGAAAGAAACCAGTTAATTTTAACCACCTCGCTGCCGGAGTATACGGTTAAGGTGAATGTCGCTACTGACCCCGAGATTCAAGGTTTCCTCCACCGCATTACATTACATTACCGCCCTAACTTATGTTTATAAAGTTGGGGGTAATAAAGGGAAGTTTTTTCGCTGAGCGACTGAAATAGCTCGATAGACCGACGGTCCAAATTGGGCTCGGCCATGAGGGGTTGGGTCTCGCGAATAGCTGCAAGAGCGCCTCCGAAGGACATCTAGCAGCTCAAAAGCGAATGCGGGCTAAATATTGTTCGGAACTTTTTTAAGCTGCATAGCTTTTATCGCGGGCTTTGACCGCGGGGACCGAATCGAGAAATTCCGTCACGAAAATAAAACCTAACACCCCCACTCCGCCTACGATGTAGCTCAACGTTCAACACATTCACACGTTGCGCTTGTGTAGTGTTTGTAAATAAGCGCACGGCGTGACATCGCATTGCATGCGCAACATGAAAAGTCTGCCCATCTCTCTCTCGCGCGGTCTAGCTTATGAGTGTGAAGGGGACAGTTAACGTCTTGCTTTTGTTAATGTTTATAAATATAGCGTGGTCTTATTTTATTGTTGTTTTAATATAAAATTATTATTGTCTAATTATAATTGCATAAGTTGATAAAAAATGCCATGCAATAGGTTTATCGCGGTAGTCCCCGAGTGCCACAGGTGTTTTTTTTTCTTTCTTTTTTTTACTTATAGAATGGATGGCAGAGCTCACGGCCCGCCTAATGTTAAATGATTACGAGGCCCATAGACATCTACGACTGCAAAGTAAATGCCGCCACCCACCTTGAGATATGAGTTCTAAGGCCCGCCCCACACGGGCAGCTTGAAGCAGTCAAGATCGACTGCTTAAAGCCTAAACATTTTCAACAGGTCTTTTATATAATACGATTTTATTAGCTTGTAATTGAATGCAGTAAGTACTCCAACTTTTAAGCAGCTTTAAAAGAATGGCGAAGGAACATTACTCATCCGCCTAGCGTTGTTTGCTTGTTTAAGCTCAATCCATACTGTTGATTTATTAAGTTTATGTAAGTATATTGGTATATAAATCATATAGTGATTTCATATTAAATTTAACGGTAGGTATATATCTATTTATTGTATGTATGTATTTTCTTCAATAATGTATTATTAATAACTGCTGCTGCATCTTTATCTTTTCCAGAACTTCCGTTAATTAATGGTTGTATGGAACAAATCGCTTTTAGCGATAAGACCGCCTATTGTACAAACTTTTTTTTTGTTCTGGAGGAAATCGCCGGAATTCTGCCCTCCACTGGGGATGGCGGGCGGAGCATGTCGGAGTCCAACCGACTAAGCCCTACTGTCGGTCAACAATCCACGTCCAAACCTCGCATGAGACAGAACTCATGGAAAGGCAAAGGGGGGAAAGTGTAGCATTTTGTGCGGAGCATATCTCTCCCATCACCCTCCCCCTCGGGATGTACAAACGTATCTGCTTGTTGACTGTTTTATAATGTTAATTGTGTTTTGGTGTGCAATAATATATGTTCTCTCTCTGTTCTCTATTTTTGTAATCGAATTCTTTTTAATACGCTTTTATTAGCTTCAGACTTACCTATGTATGTTAGTGTATAATATACCTAGTCAGGTCATAAGTATTGTCACACAGTAAAAACTTTTCTTTTAGAATGCTGGCCACAAAAAAGTTTATTGAACCCGAATTTGGAATTGTTCATGAAAATAAAAATAGTATACATTTAGAATTTTACTCATTTTTAAATATGGAGTGGACGCTTAAAGAAGACCGTGTTGCAGTTATTGCGTTGCATCGTTGCGGTTACGCGCCAATTCAAATTTTTAACATACTGAAAAATTTGAATATAACCAAAAGATTCGTTTATCGTACCATCAAACGATACAATGAAGACTCTAGTGTAGATGACAGGTCAAGAAGTGGTCGCCCTCGGTCTGTTAGGATTCCAGCAGTGATAAAAGCTGTGAAGGCGCGAATTCAAAGAAATCCCAAACGTAAGCAGAAACTGTTGGCCCTTCAGATGGGGTTAAGCAGAACCACGGTGAAAAGTGTGTTAAATGAAGACTTAGGGCTTCGGGCATATCGAAGAAAAACAGGAAATCGTTTGAATGCTCGTCTAATGGACCTGAGACTGAAGAGATGCCGCGCTTTGTTGAAGCGGTAAGCGGGAAAAAAATATCGGGAAATTCTTTTTTCGGATGAAAAAATTTTTACCGTAGAAGAGAGCTACAACAAACAAAATGATAAGGTGTACGCACACAGTAATGAAGAAGCGAGCAACCGTATTCCGCGTGTCCAACGAGGTCATTTTCCATCCTCGCTCATGGTATGGTTGGGAGTTTCTTATTGGGGCTTAACAGAGGTACATTTTTGTGAGAAAGGTGTAAAAACGAATGCAGTTGTGTATCAAAATACAGTCCTGACGAACCTTGTGGAACCTGTTTCTCATACCATGTTCAATAACAGGCACTGGGTATTCCAACAAGATTCGGCGCCAGTTCATAGAGCGAAGAGCACACAAGACTGGCTGGCGGCGCGTGAAATCGACTTCATCCGGCACGAAGACTGGCCCTCCTCCAGTCCAGATTTTAATCCGTTAGATTACAAGATATGGCAACACTTGGAGGAAAAGGCGTGCTCAAAGCCTCATCCCAATTTGGAGTCACTCAAGACATCCTTGATTAAGGCAGCCGCCGATATTGACATGGACCTCGTTCGTGCTGCGATAGACGACTGGCCGCGCAGATTGAAGGCCTGTATTCAAAATCACGGAGGTCATTTTGAATAAACTTTAGTGTCATAAGAATCTATGTTTTATTAAGTTCATTTTGGTATATGAATGGTTACATAATGAATAAACTTGTTTCAATTATTTTACTTTAAACATGTGACAGAATTTATGACCTGACTATGTATGTTTGTAACGAAATCTTTGAACATGATTTTGACCCCCTTCAAAACGTCGGATTAACTCAAAATTTGGTATACTTATTAAGGACCGATGACAATTGAAATTTAAAAATAAATTGAAAAAAAATATAGAAAATATTAAAATTCAAGTAAAAAATAAAAAATAAATAATAGTTTAAACAAACTAACAAAATACGCTTTTATACAAAAACCAACTAAAAAATAGAAAAAACAGTTTAATAAATTTTAATTAAAAATAGTGTAAGAAAAAATTATTTTATTGTAAAAAAGGCGTGGGGTGCATGCTATCAGTTATAAATATTTTGTAAACAGATATGAGTAGAAGGGTTATTTTGATAATATCCTGAAAAGCACCCCACGCTTTTTTCACAATAAAATCATTGTTTCTTAAACTATTATTTATTTGAACGTGATTTCCAGCGACTCCCAAGGCGTCCGATCATCTTGACAATTCGCACGCGCGTCAAGGACCGATGACCATACAATAGTGTTGTAGCTTCGTTCTAATACCCTGACCTGGTATTGATAGTATCAGCAGTGGTGGATTTACACTAGGGGCAGTCGGGGAAAGTGTCCAGAACGACAAAGCTTTGAAAACGAAATAAAAAAAAATTACTGTCACTCAGATTTTGGGTTGGCCCCAATGGTATAGTAGGTACCTAGGTTAGGCCCACCGGTGGATCGTAAAGCGTACAACGTGTTAACGTCGGAAATAATATATTATACTTATCTCTATATATAAAAATGAATTGCTGTTCGTTAGTCTCGCTAAAACTCGAGAACGGATGGACCGATCTGGCTAATTTTGGTCTTGAATAATTTGTGGAAGTCCAGAGAAGCTTTAAAAGGTAGATAAATATGAAAATGCTCGGAATGAAATAAAAATAACAATTTTGTTTTTCCTTTGATGTGTCCCCCGTCGGACGGATTCCTTTTGTTTGTTTTAAGTATATTATTTTATACAAAAGTTTAGGTCTTTTATTTATCGATTGAGGCACTACGAAGTCTGCCGGGTCAGCTAGTTTACAATAAAGAATGCGAGTTTATTCCGAATATCTACTTTTAATTAAGTGTTAAGATTATTTTTAGAATTTACTCCAGACGCCGAAGGGTGAGGTACAAGTGGAATATCATGATTTGATCTTTGAAACGAGAACGTATATATGTATATAGCCTAATTGATTACCTACGGCAAAAATCTAGCTAATCAATTTAAGACGGTTTTGCCAATCCGTGCAAGTTCGCGCTTGTTCAACCACTCATCGAGATTTGGCGAAGCTCAAGAAAATGTAGACCAAAGATCCCTAATAAGGTATTAATTGCTTAGATGAAAGTTTATACAAGCTCACGACCCACCCGGTTATAGGAGCCGATAGACATCTACAACGTAAATCTGCTGCCCATCTTGAGACGTGAGTTTCGGGGTCTCAATTCCATAGCACAAACAATGGCTGGTCGCCCCTCGTTTTGTTCATAAGACGTCCAGTAATTACGAATTTTTCAATTTGATCTAAATTTGTAATTGATTGCTCGTGAAAATGTCATTCGAAAAATTGGATTTGGAATTCGACAGTCGCTTCGCCCGATACGAAAGCACCGGGCGTCTTATCTTTTAGACCGCGTCGACTTGAACAAGTCTATTCATCGGAAGGAAGACGAATTTCCCCATTCTTCTGTGATTTTAATACTCTTGGAGTGGACTTATTGTGAGTTCATAGGAGCACCACAATTCTGCCGTTCCTACCGCCAATCAGAATTTAATGGGTAGGTTACCTATTTTTCGGTACATCGCTAGTGCGGTAGGTACGTACCTACTTAATCAGATTTTTTTTTTACGATTATAATTGAAGACACGAGTGGATGAAGGGGATAATAACATGATACAATTTATTAATTTTGAGAAAACGGGCAACAAACTTTTGTTACTTGTATTTTTTTTCGTACATGGTAACTCCTTCATCACATCCAATTTCTAAAAATAGCGTTCAAATCCGGAATTTTTAGGTTTAATACTATTGTTTATGGGCACATAACACCATAATCTATTGTAAAAACTCAAAAATCTTAATAAGTGTACCGTAAAATGGGGCGATTCGGGACAAATTCCAACTTTATGAGCAATTTTAAGGTAGTTGTTGATGTATAAAATGCTATATAAGGATCAAAATGATTGAGTCTTGGGGGCATCTTTGTTGTCTAATTTAAAATTATACAACTAGCATTCCAGTTTAAGCAAAAAATGCAAAAATAGGTGTAATCCCTATTTACCCGAAAATTGCGGTTAATTGGGACGAAATGAGAAATTTGCTAGGGTTGGTACTACTTTTATTTTTATATATAGTTTTAATTAATTAATTTATTTAGTTGCACCAACAAAGTGATCATCAATAAAAAAAATTGAAAAACTGACAAAAGTACATGGCAGACATCACCTCAATTATAGGTGCAATCGACAGTGCTGATATTTCTATCTGGGTTAAGAGATTAGGTGTGTCGGTTATTCCATGGATTAATCAGATGAATACCCCTACTCTGAACAAATATTAAATATTTTATTATGTATTACTTAGACATTTTTGTCCACCTTGAGATTTCATTGATCTTGTTACATGTCTCTGCAAAATCGACTTACTTATATTAAATTGCTTATCTATTTCAACTAAAGACTTATTCCCAATTTCGCTTCGAATAAACCAGATTTTTACCAACAAATTTAAAAAATATTGTTATAACTACATAGACAACCCTACAAACCTGTACCTATTTATACTTAGGTCGTTTCCATTTCACGTATTCTCATCCCAATTGACCTCTTTTTCGTTGTTATTTGTACCTAAGACGTCCCCAATATCCCCAAAAACAACAGATTTTTACATGTATTTTTATTTAATCAAATACATTAAAACCAATAACAACTGAGACTTACCTTTAATATATATGCTGGTTCAAACACTAAATAACGTTTATAAATCATAGTCGTCTTCTATTATTATCAAATAAATCAAAGAGAGCAAAGTTTCTAGCACTAAAATAATTACCACCACAGGAAGTTAATTTGAAACGCGATTTTTTATAAGTTAGCAGCTATTATCATGCATGTTCAGAGTTGTTTTGTGAACTTTCAACATTCTACTATTAAACTACAAAAAATGGAAGATTTTGCAACGAATATAAAACTTATATTGAGCATCGAAATATTTTCCCGGTTTTTTCCCGATTCGCCTCTCAATCCCTAATCGCCCCATTTTACCGGTACCGTTCATCCACTCACGTCTTCATTTTTAAAAAAAAGGTCTTAAGTAATATAAATTTGGGAATACATTACCTAATTTAGGCGAGCCGCATAAATATGTATATGGACAGTATTTTACACATCATGGCTTCTTATAGTACCTATTAATTTATATTCAATAGCTTAACAACAAACGTAATATTTTAGAAATATGTATAGGTATATACATACTTATGTGTGCTTGGGAAATTAACAAAAATACACTGGCAAAAGATTATTCAATAATATTCGTGTTAAAGATACACTAATTATAGGCTTTGAAATAAAAGACAAGCAGAAAAATAATTTATTCGTGAATTAGCAAAAAAAAAAACAATACATTTATATTTCAAATCACGACAATAAAAATAGAAATTAAACAAAAGTCAACACAACATGCATTACAATACGTGCAAAGGAACATTTTTTTATAACAAATGACGCTAAAAAACAAAATATCACAATCCAAAATGCCATACAAAAATATTAAGTGTTATGTTCCTAGCGAACTCTCCTAGTAGAATTGAGAGCAATAAAGAAATTAAAAATAGCATATAATATGTAATTCATAACTTACAAAACTGTACGCTTTTAAACCGCTCGATGATAAATTAAACAAAATTTTATTAAATCGACTGCGTTACCAACACAAAACACATCGAACGTTATCAATTATTTATATTTTATTTCACTATTACACTAATGAAATCAAAGCGATCGGCAAATCACATTAGTTCCTCATTATTTGTAAATTAAACAACCGTTTTAATAACATCTCAGTTAGAAATGTTAATTGAATCTTTTTTTCTTCGTTACATTAACATGTAATCATGGACAGACGCGGGTTTTTTCTTTCTTTCTATTAATTACGGACTCTTTTTTTTGTGCCAATCCCAACACAGCCCGGGGGTCGGGCGGAGACTGCCCGATAGCTATTAGTGGCGCCATCTACATATCGATGTCTTGTATAGCAGCTGTTTTGTGATTCCGGAGTACGTTCCGTTTTTCATTAAATTTTATTATAGTCGTGATATTTGTTTTGAGAAAACATTCCAAGCGGACTATTTCTCATCGAATAGATCCATTGTTTGCCAAAATGCGATGATTAGATCTAAATAAATTCAGTAATGGAGCCTTGAGTCAAACATAAAGTGAGAAGCAGAGCCAAACCCTATACCTACACAAAATTATTTAATTTTTATGTACATTTTATAAATTTGTCCATAAAGTATGAATGTACAGTGAAATAATCATTTATTTTGAAAAAAATAATCGCGTCGTAAAAATTGTAAAAAAAAATCATTTGTTTTGTTTTCAACCAGTATTATTGTCAATTACTTTTGTTTGCAGCCAGTATTATTGCCAATCACTTTTGTTTCCAGCCAGCATTTTTGCCAATTACTTTCGTTTCCAGCCAGTATTATTGTCAATTAGTTTTGTTTCCAGCCTGTATTATTGCCAATCACTTTTGTTTCCAGCCAGTATTATTGTCAATTAGTTTTGTTTCCAGCCCGTATTATTGTCAATTACTTTTGTTTCCAGCCAGTAATATTGCCAATATTTTTGTTTCCAGCCAGTATTATTGTCAATTAGATTTTGTTTCTGTCATTCGTTCGAACTGTCATTCGTTTTCATTTGCTAACGTCAAGAGAAGATTTCTAAATTGTTCTCAGTTCTAAGAAAACAAGCGTGATTGGTGTAACTACTCAATATTTGTCTTAGCTCGATGACCCTATTTCGCCCCTACGATGTCTGATGATGATGTATGTGTGTAATAATTGTGGCTTCTCCGACACATACATTTATAAATATACATACAAATACACAATGTAACGTAATAATAGTTTTGCTTCTTTACACAACTATGAATAAACAATTTACATATAAAACATACTTAAAACGCCTATGAAACATAGATATATATACAATTGAAGTAAATAATGTGGTAATGTCGTATGAAGGAAGAGCATTCCACAAACGAATAGCTTGAACGGCGAAGGAATGACCTTTTTTTTCCCTACCTAAGCTGATAGCCTTGAGAGGCTATATCAGCGTAACCTTAACTAGTAGGTGAGCTCACGGGGTTCAAACCTGACGACGTTGCTAACACGAACCCTAGCAAGAACCGTGCTTCGCAGAATCTACCACCGGATCGGAACCGCGACCCACTGAAGCGACGGGTTCGACGAGAACGATGACCGGGGAATGATCGTAAAACCTTGTCGAATGCACTGGCATCATTAATTGCATGTTTTCTAATGATCTTAGGGATACAGTATGTGTATCACGGATAAACGCAGAGCGTCTTTTGAGATAAGAAGGAGAGGAAGAATTAAAGAGAACAGGCTAAAGCAAATAGAGAATATGGCCATTTTGGCGAGGCACTCCGAGACGTGATCATATTTTCGTAAGCCAAATATAATACATAAGCAGAAAATTTTAAGAGGCGCAAGTTTATTTAATCGTGCTTCGGTGAGGTCAAGATAGCTAATATCGGCATAATCAAGGATGGAGAGAAGAAAAGATTCTGCAAGTGCAGTCTTGGTGGCAATAGAGAAAATTTCGCAGCCGTCTTAAGGATCCTGCAACATAAATCTTTTTTTTTTTTTATTGCTTAGATGGGGGACGAGCTCACAGCCCACCTGATGTTAAGTGGTTACTGGAGCCCAGACATCTACAACGTAAATGCGCCACCCACCTTGAGATATAAGTTCTAAGGTCTCAAGTATAGTTAGAACGGCTGCCCCAGCCTTTAAACCGAAACGCATTACTGCTTCACGGTAGAAATAGGCGGGGTGGTGATACCTAACCGCGCGAACTCACAAGAGGTCCTACCACCAGTAAACTCGTATCATTTTAATATATATATATTTCTTCTGTGCGTGTATTTGTTACTGAACTCCTCCTAAACGGCTGTAGTGTAGGACGCTCTCCTGCTAGATGGAGCGATGACCTGCGCAGGGCTGCTGGCAGTAACTGGATGCGTAAAACCGAAGATCAGGTTCTGTGGCGAGCTTTGGGGGAGGCCTATGTCCAGCAGTAGACTGCCGCAGGCTGATGATGATGAACTGTCGCAATCCTTCTAAGCGCACCGACAATAATGACCTAGGTCTTTGTCGGATTTATTTGCAGCCCATAAGATTTGCTCTAATTTGTTACATTAAGTACTAGCTGTATCCGTGCCGCTAGGTATTTATAATTAACATTATTATTTCTCACCCCCACAAAGATTTTCATATAGCAATAAATAAATAAAAACCCCGCGGAACACCCACGCGTGCGTCACACAGTGAAGAAAAATTATCTTCAATGCGAACACGCTACCGGCGACCAGACAGGTAACCAATCTGCTACGGATGGCGATACGTTAAGAGAACCAAGTATAGCAAGGAGAATGTCAATATCGACGGTGTTGAAAGCATTACTCAAGCAGTGCAAGCACCGTCAATAGGGTTTTTTGGCGGGAACGCGAGGAGTGAAGTTGTGTGATTTGTTTTATTTTGTCTATTTAGTGTTTCTTCAGGTTTAAATGTGTAATAATGGTGGTTTATTAACTGTTTAATATCTGTGAAAGTGCACAAATGTGGGAAAATGAAACAAAGCCGTTGGACGTAACTTCTCGGGATCCTCCAAAAAGTCCACTGAAAAATTTTAGTAAATGACCACCATTTTACTAAGATTATATTTCATCCCATATTTATTCATATTATTTCATTTAATTTCATCCCAGTTGATTAATGTCTCAAATTAATCGTTTCATTTCATTTCACTCCATATTAACATTTTTCATAAAAATAAGAATATGTATAAATAAAAATAAGACATGACTTAAAGGTCTTAGTTATCAGGTCATAAAATACCTAAAAAAAAAAAAGATCGTCCGTGATATTAACCAAGGCAGTTAATTAGTTTTGTTTCCAGCCAGTATTAATACCAATTATCAATATTGTCGTCCATAATTATTATAACATTTTTTTTTTTGTGTATGTCAGGAATGTGGACAAGATAGGACTATCATAACAAATTACATTATTATTTTTGCAACGTTTCGGTCTTTTATTAGACCTTCATCAGGCATCTGAAAATTACACATATTGATAACCAACAATATAAAAAACCACAACAATTGTCGACACTACCATATTTACCACCAATTAATACCAATTCGTTTTTTTCTTTCTAAGCAGTATTGTTGCCAATTAGTTTTGTTTCATACACTTGATGTCCTGTGTTACCTATCTCCTACTGTTTATTATATCTAACACATTCGTAAACCCGGTCCGGAATGTTTTTTTTATAAAGCCTATAATTTAAAAATGTGATAAAAAAAGATATTGGTTGTCTGTTTATGGACAATTAAGCTGGCTTACGGAGTATAGTTTTTTATGTGATAAAATCAGTAGCAGAACTATTCGAAATGCTAGCTCTGACGTCACGAGAGGAGAGAGATGAATGTGTTACAAGCCCACGCTTGGGCCGATCGTGCCTCTCTATCGCTTGTCGCAGGCGGAACGTGACACTTTATCGTGCGTGCAGCCGATGTTCATCGATTTATAGGATGTTATCAAGTCAAAAAAATCAAAAGGAGAAAAAGGTTAGAGGTAAACAACAAAATAAATACACGATTTATTTTTAAGAAAATATTTTACGTGATAAGAATCATTTGTATTTTCAATTTTGGAATGCAAATTCATATTTAAATGTATATCGAATTGTAATAATACATATTATTACATAATCGGTAGGTATTAGTAAATTCGTGATTCTCGCGCCAAATCCCTTCAAAACCCCGTGCATTAAGGATCGTCATCCTGAGAAAAAAAAACGTATCGTTTAGGCGCGAAAACCAAAGATTTTTAATATCAGAACTATGGAGGGCAGAAGTAAGGAGCGCCATTTTGTATAGGTGACAAGTTGATAGTGTCCGTCTGTAAGCAGCGCGTTGTTGTTGGAAGACTCGCCGACATAGCGCTAGTGTAGCAAGTGGAAGTTATATGAATATAGCAAATTTAAACAAAGTGTGGTGAAATGAAAAAATTAAAACATATTTAGATCGTGATTCGTGTAATTAAAAAAAATTCAGTATTTAAAATCTCAACTATTCATTTCTATTACTACTTACGTAGGAAGTATTTCTTTTCTTCTTCGTTAAGTATCCTACTCCTCCTACTAATAAATTTAATGGCACTGTTTTTAAAATCCTTCCACTTGCTACAGTGGTGGCACCTTAATTGTCTCCCTTACAGCGGACACTTCTTAATACACTGAAATGATGTTCCTTACTTCTACCCTCCCTAATGTTATATTACTCAAAAACTTATACAATCGTTGTGTTTAAGTGAGCTCCACAGATAATAAACCTAAATTAACTCTCTTGACATATCTTCGTCATATAAAGATTTCACAGATTACACTTTATTTTATTCCTATCTCTATAACTGTTAACAAACAAAATAACTATTGTTTCCACCATAATTAATTATTTTATTTGTTAAAAAAAACATGATCTCAAACTAATCACAAAGCAATAATGTTTATTTAAAATGACAAGTCTTGTCTATCAAAATGAATGACATACGATTAATTTTGGCGGGTTTAATGAGTTGCTTGTCTCTTTTTTTTTCACCTACCTATTCGTTGGTAGCCTAAGGGGCTATTTCAGCTACGCCCGCACGGGTAGGTGAGCTCACAGGCTTAACTATACTGAGATCTTAGAACTTATATCTCAAGGTGGGTGGCGCATTTACGTTGTAGATGTCCATGGGCTCCAGTAACCACTTAACACCAGGTGGGCTGTGAGCTCGTCCACCCATTAAAGCAATAAAAAAAACCTTAGAGAATTTGCTAACACTGGCCCTAGCAAGAGCGGTGCTTCGCAGATTCTACCACCGAAGACTACACGAAGTTTATACAGATTACTTTAAAGTTTCGTAAAATAAAAATAAGGAACTTAAATGTTTTTCATTGCAGTTTACCGTTTGGTTTTCGTTACCAAGAAAATAAATGAAGTGAAAATTTTAACAAACAAAGAAAAAACGTTAAAACACTTTCAATTAAGAGCGTTTAAATTTATTTTTAATTTACTAAAACATATTTTTGAAATGTTTTATTTGAATAGCGTCTGCACGCCTGTTAAGATTATTTTATTTTCTCTGCTGGAAGAGATTTCTTAAAGAAATAAGCAGTGCCTTTGTACATAATTTTCCTATTGCTCTGTACCATGTCTTCATTTTTTTGTGTGTACATAAATAAATAAATAAATCTAAAAAGCTTTAAAAAAAAGTTTTACAGATTGTTTCCCTAGTTCCTTCCCTAGTTTTACGTTTACGTTAAAAATAAAAGCTGTGACAACGAAATTTTAACGAACGCTTTTTTTAACGCTCAGTAACAGTAATTTTTATCAACTAGAAGTTTAAATTCTAAAATTTTTAAAATGTTATAATTTGCACGGAAGACACAAAAATTAGCGACTTTTACCATCCCAGCTTAGAGGTTTTAAAGGGCTCACGGATGACCTGAATGGTTCAGTAAGATAAGGCTCAGCAGTGAGCATCGTAGCCTGAATGGTAATACTCGACTTTTCATATGGCTTTCAACGGTTTAAATTTAAATTATCTTATTATTACAAATTACTGCTAGTAAGTCGTCGTGGCCTAAAGGATAAGACGTCCGATGCATTCGTGTTGAGCTATGCACCGGTGTTCGAATCCCGCAGGCGGGTACCAATTTTTCTAATGAAATACACGTACTTAACAAATGTTCACGATTGACTTCCACGGTGAAGGAATAACATCGTGTAATAAAAATCAAACCCGCAAAATTATAATTTGCGTAATTACTGGTGGTAGGATCTGTTGAGTCCGCGCGGGTAGGTAGCACCACCCTTAGAACTTTTATCTCGAGGTGGGTGACGCATTTACATTGTAGATGTCTATGGGCTCCAGTAACTACTTAACATCAAGTGGACTGTGAGCTCTTCCCCCCATCTGAACCAAAAAAAAAGCTAACGTTTAGGAATGCGACAATTGAAAAATACAATAACACATTCATTTTATTTTCACAACATGATTTTTTTTCTCTCTCTTTTCATAAATTTTACACTCACACGGACACAATCATCAATATTCAATATATTAAACACTATTTAAAGTTTTAGTTTTATTTATACAAAGAAAAATGTCTCTATGCTCGCATTCGGCACTAGAATCATACCATGTTCCGACCATTGTTTCCCGCTATCCTATCGACGATCTGAAAATGACATACACAAAACACATTAGACATTATTTTATTTTATATAGATATGAATATAGGGTAAATGATAAATATGGAACGTTTATTTTGAAAGTGGTGTAAGTCCATTTTCTTTTGTTTCGAGAAAATTAAAGGTTAGGTAATATTTGTTTATGTTATATTATTTATAAAATTTATTTTTTCCCCTTCTTCCTCTCAGGAGGCGCCGGAGTCCGACATAACCCGGTCCGTTACCCCCCTCGACCGGGTATGCGTAAATGGATTCCCCAGCGTTAAAAAAAAAAGAAGGTAATATTTGTTGATTTAAAAATACAGGCAAATCATATGAGGTCTGGCTATGCCACCTACCTCTGTCAATTGGACTTACACCACTTTCATAATCGATGATTGTGCAATTTCATTTACCGACCGATATTAAGTTGTACAAAACATGGGATTTTTTTTGAGAAATTAAACACGGACTAGTTATATATAAAAAATTTACATTACATTAAGCATGAATTACGTGATAGCTCATTTTTCTCGAAAATGGACTTACACCACTTTCAAAATAAACGGTCCATATATAGGGATGAAAGGTCATTTTTGAATTCATTTGTGAAAATCACACTAAACTCATATCTCTGAACAGTTTCCACAACGAAAACAAAATCGTGTAACAAAAACAACCCAGCGTTATCGTATCATTGGCACGAATATACCAACACCTTCTTACTGATTAGGCTACAGACGATGTCACCCTACAAATAAATACGACCACTCACCCCTCTTATTATCGGAAGATTCAGTAGCGACCCCAAAACTGGTACCATCCTTAAGAAATTAATGGCAGAAGGCAGGAATCCTCTGGAAAAAAAAAACGTTAACCTTCTGAAAAATATAATCTACGGCATTGTCTTTGGTTTTATCTGGCACCTCGTGTCACATAAATTATGGAGGGTAGAAGTAAGAAGCATCATCTCAGGGTATTAAGACTTTTTGGCGGGAACGCGAGGAGTGAAGTTGTGTGATTTGTTTTATTTTGTCAATTTAGTGTTTCTTCAGGTTTAAATGTGTAATAACGGTGGTTTATTAATTGTTTAATATTTGTGAATGTGCACAAATGTGGGAAAATTAAACTAAGCCGGTGGACGTAACTTCTCGGGATCCTTCAAAAAGTCCACTGAAAAAATCTCAGTAAATGACCACCATTTTACTGAGATTATATTTCATCCCATATCATCTTATCTCATTTCTTTTAACTTCATTTCATTTGATTAATGTCTCAAATTAATCATCTTCATTTCATTTCGTCATTTCACTCCATATTATAATTTTTCATAAAAATAAGAATATAAATTAAAATAAGACATGACTTAAAGGTCTTAGTTACCAGGTCACAAAGTCCCGTAAAACAAAAAAAATCAGTGTATTAAAAAGTGTCCGCTGAAGGCAATTAAGGTGGCGCCACAGTAGCAAGTGGAAGGATTTTAAAAACGACGTCATAAACAATTAGAGTCGGATACTAAATTAAGAAGAAATGAAACACTACATACGTAAATACGGAATATAATATTCAATTAGACAAGTCACGATAGAAATTAAAATTTGCAACTCTTCACTCTACTTAAAACTCATATATTCATATAATTTCCGCTTCCTACACTAGCGTTATGTCGGTGAGTCTTCCAACAACAACTCGCTGTTTACAGACGGACACTTTATCAACTTGTCCCCTATACAAGATAGCACTTCTTACCTCTACCCTCCATACTTGATAAAAATGATTTCTAGACTTTCACGTTTCATTTCACGCAGAACAACCTAATCGCGTCTTGAGGTCTGGCTGTTTTCACCAATGAGATTTCGATCTACAAATTCGTTTTTTTATGTTTCCAGCTGTTTTCCTCCAAAAATAGGACCATCGGATAAATCGATAAAGATATTGATTCTTTATTATTGACTGGCAAACGTACGTAAACGTCCCAACTCCATTCAAAGGACATGGGCCACTCTCCATACATCGCACGGCCCACTAAACGAAGTTCAAGGACAGCAATGAAATTAAATTTAAATAACAGACTATATATCCCTTTTATTATAAACAAATTAAAATCAATATTGTTCATGGGGATACAAAGATATTTAAAAAATAAGATAAGAATTTTAGGTTATTTCATATGATTTTGCTGTCAATACACTGACTCTTTAACATCTTTATGACACAGACCTAATTCAATGAACGCCAAGACTTTGATGACGAGTATCTACGAGTATAGTCATAGATAATATAAATATATTTTACCTATAGCAACTCCTTGAATATTATCAATGTAGCTTAGTCATGATAATTTCTTTTTATTTATGATTTTAATTATCCCACCATTAAAATACCCTTAAATTTTATAATAAGTATGTAAAAATGTAATGTTTTTTTTCTATAGATATTCCATTAATATTCTTGAGAACACGAGTAGCTGGGCCGAAGATAGTCCATGTCTTTTTTGTTAACTTTTACGCTATCGAAAACGTTAAAAAGCTCACACTAAGCACACAGATGTAGCAAAATCCAGCAACCAACCTGAACAACAGCAAGAAGCCGTACATCTCGGCTATCATCCCGATCATGGGCCAGCCGAGCAGTACTATAGTGATCCCACTGAAGAAGGCGACGGACGCCTTCAGCTTGTGCCGTTGGAAGAAGAAGAAAAACGTCCTCTGGATGCCGATCACACATGTCAGACCACTTATGAACAGGATCTGGAGTTGAAGGCATTCGAAATATAAAATGATAATTAAACTATATAGACATTAGGTGGCAGCACTTTAGTGAATGTCTTGTAATTGAGTCAAGACTTTTTGGCGGGAACGCTAGGGGTGAAGTTGTGTGATTTGTTTTATTTTGTCTATTTAGTGTTTCTTCAGGTTTAAATGTGTAATAACAGTGGTTTATTAACTGTTTAATATCTGTGAAAGTGCACAAATGTGGGAAAATGAAACAAAGCCGCTGGACGTCACTTCTCGGGATCCTCCAAAAAGTCCAATGAAAAAGTCTCAGAAAATTACCACTATTTTACTGAGATTATATTTCATCCCATATCATCTCATCTCATTTCATTTAATTTCATCCCAGTTGATTAATGTCTCAAATGAATCATCTTCATTTCATTTCGTCATTTTTCATAAAAATAAGAATATCAATATAAATTAAAATAAGACATGACTTAAAGGTCTTAGTTACCAAGTCATAAAATCCCTTAAAAAAATTATTCTTGTAATTGAGTGTTCTTGCTTGTAAGTAATTGAAGAGAATAAATAAGTTTGTACTGTTTTAAATTGAATTGTTTTTCAATCAGATACCGATAACCCAATAGAAGAGTCGGGGAAGAACATATAGTATTGTCTTCAGTTTCCGCCAGTCATTCGGGAAACAAATATATCCTAAAGTTAATTAAAAAGAAAAATTAGGCCTCTCTCATTCAGTTATATCAGAACGAGAAAGACAAAATAGTAACTAATCAATTCATTGCAATAAGACAAAATATGCAACCATATTACCAATTGCAGAGACAATAGAGGCTGTTTGATAGGCCAACACGTTCGGAGCGGACTAGCGGCTTCGGCTCAAAGGCCCGAGACCTTTGGTGGCATATCGGTACTAGACCGATGAGCATCTAGCTCACCAGTTTTTAAGTGTTTACAGAACTCATAGATATTATAACATGAATACCACCACCTCCTTTGAGACATCTCATCCCCTATTCTATCTTTGAAACGAGATTTTACCTGTCATTTGACACATGTTGAACTTGATTTAGAGTCATAAATCTATTTGGCGGAGAAATACTGGCCACTCACATGCCCGTCACATACAAGGTTTTACTTACATTGCCAATGGCTAGGAGACCTTTATCGAACAACAGAAGTACTCCGAGGAATAGAAATGTCATTCCGAAACCAGCTAGGCCTACGCCAATCTCTGTAAATTAAAATCAGATATGCACAAAATCCATCTGACAAGTGTTGTGAAGACAATGTCATGGTCACTTTGGTAAATATTTGTCATTATACATTTCTTATCTACTGGAACACACTAATGGACACAATAAGACTATTCAGATAAATGCGGTGGTACCACTAAGTCACTTCCTGAGATCTGGTTGAAAAGTCTCTTCAACTTAAGAGTAGCTGAGACAACTGGATCTAGCTCATAGAATGACATCTTATTAATTATTTAGTCTGCGAAGCACTGCTCTTGTTAGGGCTAGTGTTAAAAACATTGTCAAGTTAGAACCCCGTGATTTCACATAATCGCTCTGTGAATCTAGTATAACCCCTCAATATTACTAGAATAGGTAGGAAAAAATATTTAAATAGGAGTAATAGAAAAAAATTTTGGTGGTGAAAACTGTTTTTTTTTTTCTTTTTTTTTTTATTTATTGTTCATTTATGATATTGATATGATTGATAGGCAGAGACTTGGCTGTGCCCCTGGCATTGCTGACATCCATGAGCGACGGTAACCACTGACCATCGGGTGGGCTGTATACTCATCTGCATACGAAAACAACAAAAAATTGCTTTCATATCAGTATGGAATCTATCATAGTAACATGTGAAAGTTTTTTAACTACTCAGAAGATCATGAGATTTCGCAAACATCTTTCCATGAGATGAAAATGAGCCAAAGGGAAAAAGAAAAAAGTATGAATTTATAAATATTTTTCCAGAAAAATTATTATTCCCGAGAATGATATTGTAATCGTAAAAATATCTGTGCGGTCAACCGGAAAAGTAATATAAAAAAAATATTATAGAAAAAATGCTCCGTCATTATTTAAATAATCAAAATTATCTGTTATCTGCTTCTGATTCAAAATTATCTATAGACAAATAATTAAAAAAAAAACACCTTCTGTCAAACATTATTGATGAAACTGCTCGTAAATGAATAATTATATCAAATGGCATTAATCATTTTCCGAAATACAATAAAGTAAATTAGGATGTAGACTTTATTTATTCGAAAATCTAATCAACCCTATTAGGAAATTTATTGGGAACATAATACAGCAAAATAAAATTTAAAATTATCATTTAGATTTTTTCTTAGTGCTAAAATCGATATTAAAATATTAAAATATTTTTCATAAAACTCACTCTGTGTATCCGTTATCTCAAGCATATTTAATAATAAACTTTCACGTCACTGCTTAATTAATTCAGGCTGTTTAATTGACCTGATATTATTTTAAATACTATTAAACAAACTTATAACCTAGAACTCCACGTCATTTTTGTTTCATTGTCAAAAATCCAACTGATTGACGGTGTCTGACAACTGACAGGAGTCTCAGGATTTAGGACATATGCCACAGCTTCCCGTTGATAATAAGATATATTAAGAATTCAGTTTAAAAACCAAAAAACACGGCTGGCAAGCTGAACAATGAATTTAATTTTTTCCTGTTAATCCTGACATTAGGTAAAATTTGTAAAAGTAGTCTATTAGTATCGACAATTGATTTGTGTTCAAATTTTGAACATTACTTTATTCCTTACTGATAGTATGCGGGTGTATTTTATTAGATAAGGTTTGTAATAAAATTTCATTTCATTTCATATAATTGACGTACATACTATGCTCTCTTGTTCCCTTTGCATTTAACAGTGAACAAGCGGAAAAGAAGAAAATTATAACCTACAAAAATCTGAAATCTGACAATTCTGCCATTTTGGAAATTTTATTATGATTTGACCATAGAGTTACTATTCTAACTGGAGTGCTTACTTCGTTTGACATAATAACTAAAAATATACTTTATCTCTATAGCTTAAAGTTTATTTTTAAATAGCAAAAGATGTAAGGAAAAACGGTCTGAAAAGAGAATGATTATTAAGTGGTGGTGTCCCTCTCGCACATTTTACAAACAAAAAGCAGTGTTGCTAGCTTAGGGGATTTTCCGTAAAATCTCGGAATTTGGACCCCCGTCTTAGTTATCAAAAATGGCTTTTAGTGGTTAGTGGATTTTTTAGTAGCTTGGGCGTTGTTGAAAATTATCGAAAAGGTTAAAATCAATCCACTTTACAGGATTTTAAACATTTTATGACAATAATATATCTAAATACATATTATTTAAACGATGTGACTTAAACTTAACTAGAAAATGTTGCGACAATTTAGAATTTCCATCAACGTCAATAATTAAATTGGTTCAAAATAAACGTACAAAGTTATGGTGAAATTAGTTTCTGATGATGACAATTTATTAAAATAAATTATATAAGAAGTATTGATTATATGATATATATTGATTTTTAATAGAACATCATGTATTAATAAAGCTCATTAACAAAAAAATTATTGTTCTATATTAATAAGAACTCTGTTTAATGGAAAATGTAATGGTAGGTACGTAGATTTCTGATGGTTTTCATGTTGAATTTGGTGGGAAGCCAGATTAATTGTTGGCATCACCGAAAAAGAGCTATGAATGGATTAAAAGAAAAATGGCGTCTATTTACGTTTGTAGTGCGAAGTTAAAATGGCACTGATACAGCTTGTGGCTTGTTTTTTTTCGAAAATCGTGAAACTTTCCGTGTAATCATGGTGAACACTTTTAATGTAAGTGGTTTTAAGCGAGAATCCTCTCCAGTTTGTGGAATATCCTTCCATATGTCAGATTCATTGATAAATTTTTACTAGTGTGAGCATATATTTTTAAAATGTGAGATATTTTTTCTCATTATAATATTTAATACCATTTGTCTTGTAAATTGTACTTAATCTATGTCATATACTAAATTTGAAAAAACAATCGTGAAAACTATAATTTTGCAATGTATTTTTTATATTATAAGAGCCATCACGTAGTATTTTTTGAACTTTTTTTATTGTATTGAATAGCGTCGCACGCAAGCATGTATATCATTTGCCTGACGTTAAGCCAACGAGGAGGATCTTCTAGTAAATATGACGTTGGAATTTCTGGAAAATGTTCTATATAAAGGTCAAACAAGAAGAATCAAGTACTCAAACGCAAGAAATAAAAAATACCCCGAGAAAAGCAAAATTACGACAAGATGTTAAGGTATTGAAACAAAAACTTAAAAGCCGCGAAATAGTGATTGTAAATATAAAGTCGATTTTAGATTTATTAAAGAAAAATGGCGATTTTTAATTGAATTGAAATTTAAATTGCGAAATTTTAATGATACTCATGGTCCACTTAGATATTGATTAAAATAAATTATGTATTTCGTTGAAAAAAAAGAATTTACTTAAAATAGAGGAAATGTTATATTATAAGACTACAGAAAATTAACTGAACTTAATAATAATAATATAACCAATATTTTGTAAATAGACATCAAGTACTATGTGTATTGTGTTATGTGTATTGACTTGTCATTTAAGAGTTATTTAATTGTCTACATATAACAAATAAATGAATTTCAGTTCATTTCATTTTATTACCCATTGTGTTTTATTTCCTAAAATGTAACTAGTAGACTTAATATACACGTGTCATGAAAATAGCACAGAAGTAAAAATACAAGCAATTTTAAATCAATTGAAGATGTGAATGTAGGAAAAGAGCACCCGATACGCGCAGACCATGTGTGTTGCAATGTCTCACTTAGTGTGTCAAATATTAATTTGCACGGCCCACTTAGCCAGTACATTAAAGTAGGAATTGCGTAATTAAGTTCAGTATTCGGACGTTAAACATGAGTTTGAGGAAGTTTAAGTAATAGAACTGAGGTAATGATGTTTGTAATAAAACTCAGTGCTAGATTTTCGACAACGCAGCAACTTCCAAAAAAAACCGTCGAAAAAAAGTCACCATGACGACGAAGCAATGTTTAGAATTGAATTTACATAAATAAAACGTTGCAAGCACGTGTTTTGTATTTACATAGGGTTACACAGAATTACTTAAGGTAAATTCAAAACTGATGCATGTGTATAATTGTGTCCTATAAATACATTTTATATGGTCACCACATTAGACAAGGACACCGCGACCAAAAAGTATTCTCTTTCGAGACCGATTTCTCGGCATTAGACAGCACTCCAGTTGTAGGTACTTATTAACTCCATGGATTTGACCGATTGAGACCGCAGAAAGTGTCCGATTAATACAATTCGAACACTATATAAGCTCGCGCGTAAAAATAATTAAAGAAAAATTTGTGAAAACACAACTTCTATGTCATTAACATTCCAAGTGCAAAACAAAGTGAAAACGTTAACCTAAAATAAATTGTTTTTCCTGAAATGGTGCGCGGCATCGGTCGTGGTGGACGCGGTATCCCCGGCCGGGGCGGGATGGGGCGTCCACCCTTCAACAGACCCCGAGTCTTGATGCTTCGTCCGCCCTTCGACCTTTTATTAGCAGAACCCGCTTTTCCTAGATGCAAACCGGCTCCCGACGACTCCGTGCTCACTCAGGTAACCAGTAACAACATTCCGGGTCGAACCATGTCAGGTCATTCTAGAAAAGTCTACGACATTCTTTCGTTCTTTTGTAATTTGTAACACAAAAAACATTTATTTTGAAACCATTTAAACACCAATACATTGGTTCGTTTCGTAAACGCTGTTGACGTCCATCAACACTTTATTATACTACATAGACCGGCTTACCAAGTTAAGGCGGAGCTGATCTTAAGTGGCTACTGAAGCTCATAGACATTGTAATGAAAATGTCGCCAATCATGAGACGCGTCAACAGCGTTGCCAACTCGAAATTCGTCAAGGTAGGAGATAGGGTTCTACAAGTTTGTAGTTTCCAACAAACCCTACTATACCAAGGTGGTAGATCTACCAACTTTTCAAGTCTTTTAGAGACCCTCCAATAAGAATCTGGCATCCTTAATTTACTTTTCGATTGGATAAGAAGACATATTTGAACTATTTTTATTAGAAATCCAATGATAAAACAGAATTACAGGCCGCTAATATTCTTCTTTTTCCTATAGTTGAGAATATTTTTGATTGTAATGCATATTTTTGAATTTTCGAGTAGGAGAATTTTCTTCGTTTTTACTTTCACTTTCACTCATTTTGATAGTGTTCAATTGAAACGTTATAAAAATTACAATCAGTTATTTGTTAATTGAATCGCGTTAGATATAGAGTATAAACACAGATATTTAGAAATCGTATGTAGAAAGAGTTTTAAGATCTAACACCGCCATGATGTTTGTTTTTTTTATTTTTATTAAGCCACCATGATATGACCTGTACATCAACCTGTAATGCCCTCTATTTTCGAGTAAATTCGATGAATCCCTCAAAGGGTAAAAAAGCAATAGAAAGATTACGAAAAATAAAAAAAAAATATATAGTTTCAATATTATTTTCATGGAGGTTTGATTTGAACTTTTTGATAACTTCAAAAGTTGGTAGATTAAGTGGTAGGTTTGATTACGACACTAAAAGTTGGTAGAGTTGGCAACGCTGTGCGTCAGTCCACATCCTGTGGATCCCTGATCCATATATAGGTATAATACATTTGTAAGCATAAGTGTATTTTAATTTGGCCCTTCGTTATTGGAAAAGGTTTTCGCGGGTAATGTGGATTGTTAATAAAGTAGCACTGACAACAAAGGAAAAATATGGCATTAGTTATTAGTGAAATTGATTTCTATTTAAAATTATGGAGCTATACGTAATGAATGAAATAAACTTTAAATGTCTTATCTTTGTTGTGTAACACACAAACACATTTGAGCAATATTAAAAATAGTAAAAAAAGGGAAAAAAATAGAGCATATCCATATTATTTCTTTTAATTAAAAATTGAATAAGTAAGTACCCTCACCAATGCACTACATTAATATTTATTTACCATATCAATACCAAAGCCTTATCTTTCAAAAACTATGACATTAAATTCAAAAAATTGAAAGTAGTGTAACAAGAATAGTTATTTTTTTATCTAATTAATTACACCCTATTTTCATTTCAGGCCCTTCTAAAGAGGCACACGGAGCTATGTCCGTCACCTACCGATCAAGCAGCTGTTTTGAGCCTCGTCACGAAACTGCAGACAGTATTGGACAATATTGTTGTGGCTCCAGGAGAATTTGCAGCCTGCGTATGTTATAGAAATTATTTTACTATACATCACTATACATACTATACATCATAATTCTCTGTTTTCAATGAACTTTAATGTAAATAAGTAACTATTTAGTTTTATTTTTTTCCCCTATTTGCTGATATCCTAAGGGACTATTCCATCTACTGCCGCACGGGTAGGTGAACTCATGGACTCAACACGAGAGTATTTGCTAAGAGCGCTATGATACATGTCCTTCTTCAAACGAGGCTTGCGGAGAGTATTTAATGGTAGGCAGCGGCTTGGCTCTGCCTCTGGCATTGCTGACGTCCATGAGTGACGGTGACCACTTACCGTCAGGTGGGCCGTATGCTCGTCTGCCTAAAAAAGGCTAAAAAAAATTAAAAAAAAAAAACTAGCAAGCAGCCCTAGCAGGAGTACTGCTTTGCTAACTGTACCCTTAGATTGAAATCGCAACCCGCTGAGAAGATCCTCTGAGAAACTCTGTGGGCTGCTATGGACTAGGTTACAGGTCAAACTCTTTGTCGAGTGCGCGGTCCCTAGGCCCGATACTAGTTTTCGAGCTGCAGCCATCTAATAAAGGTTTTAATAGATCAAGTGCAGTAATTTTGATAAAAAATTCTTCAAAGTAATTGCTCTATTGCATATAGTGTAGTATAGGTATAAAGAATAAATACATATTAAGGGATTAAACCATATTTAACTAAATCCACAACAATTATCTTTGTAATTAAAGGTGAATTTTATTTGATATTAGCATCAACAGTTCGATATTTTTAAATGAACTTCAATAAGTTTACTCCACTGAAATAGCTGAAGTAGTTTTTATGTTATGATTTTTTTTTTCAAAACTGTGTACTTCAAATGGCTCCTATTAAGTTACAAAAATGTCTCTTAAACGAAATATCCTTTCACTCTTCAATATATTTTATTACACAAACGAAAACAGGCTAGTTTCACTGGTGATAATAGAACGGTTAAAAAAAAAAAAAACTAATATTTAAAAAAAAAAAAACATTAAAAAAAAAAAGACATGTCCGCTGAGTTTCTTGCTAATTCTTCTCAGGACGGAGGCTAGTTCTTGTGAATTGGCGGTAGTTCTTTTGACGTTCAACAAGTATGTACTTTCATTTATGTTGAATAAAAATTTTTTGATTTGATTTGGTGCCTAATCCTTTCTTTGTCTATGTGAATTGATTGCTCTTAGCGATAAGACTGGACTGTGATTTTGTGTATTATATGTTTCGTTTTTTTGTTATCATTTTATATTATTGTTTGTAGAAATCTTAATTGTGATAAATCATATAAACATGTATTGGTTAGCAGCAACTAGAAGAAGTGCGGCAAGTTGGGTCCTACAAGAAGGGGACAATGATGGCCGGGAAGAACGTTGCTGATATCGTAGTCATCATGAAAACTTTGCCAACGAAAGAGGCTGTCGAGGGACTCTCCAATAAGGTACACTTTTGTGTGTATATATGTTTATAGAATAGGTACCAAAGGCGTAGACTACCATAAATATGTCCTTCAATACGATATACCAATATATACAATTGTCATTGTCCTTATATCTCAAGAAAGGTAAGAACTTTCAGTGTCTGTTTGATTTCGTAACCTTAAACATGAGGTTTAATTGAAGCAAAATAACTAATTATGAAATGTACTCTGAGCAAATAAAAAAGGTTAAAATGTCTTCCGACAGTAACTCACAACTTTTTGGCTGGAACGCAAGGAGTTAAGTTGTGTGATTTGTTTTATTTTGTCTATTTAGTGTTTCTTGAGGTTTAAATGCGTAATAACGGTGGTTTATTAACTGTTTAATATCTGTGAAAGTGCACAAATGTGGGAAAATAAAACAAAGCCGCTGGACGTAACTTTTCGGGATCCTCCAAAAAGTCCACTGAAAAAATCTTAGTAAATTACCACCATTTTACTGAGATTATATATGTCATTCTATATTATCTCATCTCATTTTATTTAATTTCATCCCAGTTGATTAAGGTCTCAAATTAATCATCTTCATTTCATTTCACTCCATGATATCATTTTTCATAAAAATATGAATATAAATTAAAATAAGACATGACTTAAAGGTCTTAGTTACCAGGTGATAAAATCCCTTAAAATGACAGTAACTCATTATTAAGTAATGCTTGGATGTGCTGGTGGCATTGTTGAACTCCATAAGCCACAGTAACCGCTCACCATTAAGTGGATCTTCTGTGTGCGATGGCAATGTAAAAGCAGATTGAAGTAGTTGGTTTAATTCAGGTTAACGAGGAGGTGAACAAGCTGATGAAGGCTGAAGGCAGCGGTGCAGTGGTGAGCGCGTGTCACGAGCGCGGCTTCACTGTCACCGGGACCTCCGCAGCCGTCAGGGTCCTCATCACAACACTGCATCAGAACTTAAGGAAGATAGAGCCTGATGTTAGTATTTGTTTAATTTTTTTAATTTTTTTATTAGGTTCACACAACTTTTTTTTTTGTGCCTATCTGCGATCAGCCCTGGACTGTGAGCAGATGCGTTACGTGTGCCATCGCGTCCAAGAGGCTCCCCACCAGAATACTCTTCATTGATCACCATATGTCACCAACTCCCTGTATATCATGACGTTTCAGTCGTTTGATGTAACTGACTTTTGTCAATGCATTAGCTAGGGTATTTGGGTGGTTTTCCAGCCGAGTTCTGTACTTAGTTCCTGTCAACCTTATCTCTTCACACAACTAGATAAAATCTGCACACATAAACATTGAACTTATTTACATAAAATAATACATTATAGAATTCACCCTTTCTGGGTGTGAACACATCTTGCTTAAAAGCGTTAGATAAAAATATCGTTAACTAATATTAAAATTAAGACAAATAAACAAAAAGAAAAAAGAAAAAACTGCATATAAAAACATACAAAAAAACAATCAACAATAAAAATAAAAAGAGGGAAATTAATGTTCAATAGAAATCGAAATATATGTAGTTGGTCTACAGCTCGGTGTGGATCATGGAACTTAAATTTATTTTAAGTGAGGTTTTAAGAGAAGCATGGCAAACAAATTAATTTATATATTTTTTTTATGATTTATATACTTTCATCTTTTTAATATTTAAATATAATATATCTGTGCTTCTATAAATGAATACTGAGCATCAATAAGCATTCATGAATATCCATACTCATTTATTATGTGTTATGATCAACTTGGTTGTGAAGTTAGCAGCCCTGATTGTTAGGCCCAGGGTCGTGGGTTTGATTCCCACATTGGGCAAACATTCGTGTGAGAATAAGCTTGTTAGCTCATTGACTGTATATTTGTATATGAGTATGCTTGTCAATCTGGCACCCACAATACAGTGAATTTTAATTTGGGGTCAGATGATCACAAGTAATTTGTACCCAATTTTTTTTTTATTGCTTAGCTGAATGGACAAGCTCACAACCCACCTGGTGTTAAGTGATTACTGGAGCCCATAAACATTACGACGTAAATGCGCCACCCACCCTGAGATACAAGTTCCAAGGTCCCAAGTATAGTTACAACGGCTGCCCCACCCTTCAAACTGAAAGGCATTAATGCTTCATGGCAGAAATAGGCAGCGTGGTGGTACCTACCTGTATTATAATTTTGTGGGTTTCATTTTTATTACACGATTATACCTTCGTTGTGGAAGTCAATCGTGAACATTTGTTGAGTACGTATTAAATTAGAAAAAGTGGTACCCACCTGCGGGATTCGAACACCGTAGCATCGCTAGATACGAATGCACCGGACGTCTTATCCTTTAGGCCACGACGACTTCAGACTCCAGATGACTATGAGTAATTTGTACCCATTTATTTATTATAATTATTTATTTGTAGGTACATTTAGACTATAAAGTGATAAGCAGTCATCTAGCAGCGATAAGACACAGTCGCTGGTTTGAAGAGAACGCCCATCATTCATCAATTAAAGTGAGTTATCATGAATTATATACATACCGTATTTTCGCATTGAAAGTGTACAATTTCCAAAAATATTCGAAACTAGCTGACCCGGCAGACTTCGTAGTGCCGCAATCGATAAATAAAAGGCCTAAACTTTTGTATAAAATAAACATAAAACAAACAAAAGGAATCCATCCGACAGGGGACACATCAAAGGAAAAACAAAATTGTTATTTTTATTTAATTCCGAGCATTTTCATATTTATCTACCTTTTAAACCTTCCCTGGACTTCTACAAATAATTCAAGACCAAAATTAGCTAAATCGATCCAGCCGTTCTCGAGTTTTAGCGAGACTAACGAACAGCAATTCATTTTTATATATTATTACTAGCTGACCCGGCAAACATTGTTTTGCCATATATAAGATTTCTAGGGAATTTCTAGTGTACAAAGAAAACCTAACTTATTGTAAGTGTGTAAGGATGTGGTAAATGAGTGAAAGAGGTATGTAGTGCTGTAAACGATGAGGGAATATATAATAAAAATAACAAAACCTCATTCAACCACATAATACCTCATTATAACAAAAAAAAATGTCCAAATAAAAAAAAAAAATGTTAGGGGTGGACAACCCTAATCACTTATGGGGATGAAAAATAGATAGTATCCGATTCTCAGGCTTACTGAATATGCATAAAAAATTTCATGAGAATCGGTCAAGCGGTTTCGGAGGAGTATGAGAACGAACATTGTGACACGAGAATTTTATATATTAGATGTTTAAAGAAGTTTAAGTTAATATGCGGGTTCATTTGATATCACCAGTATTTTTTTCATAAATACTGTCAAAACAGCTTAGTTTATAATAGTTTATTCATATATTAATTTTTTTAGTTTGCCTATGTTTTGACTAGTATTAACAAAATTAATACATAATTTTATCTGACTTTAAAAGGCAGATAATGTAACTGGTAAAAAATAAAAATTAATTTTTGCAAAGATCATTAATATTAAAAATATCATTAATGTTAAACCTTTAAAACACTCTCCTGTTAAATTTAGTAAGTTTTGAGATTATACAGTTTTAATGCGAGAAGACGATACATAACTTCGATGTGTATATCGAGGGGTGAGGGTTTATTTGGTTTAAGAGACATTTTTGCAACTTTACAGTAGAGTCATTTAAAATTTGACAAAAATATCACAACACAAAAACTTGTTTGAAGCTATTTGAATGAGATCAACTTGATTGAAGTTCAATTAATAACAACAAACTGTTGATGCTAATATCAAATAAAACACACCTTTAATAACAAATATAAATGCCGCTTAAACCAAATAAATTCACACAATACACAATACACACACACACCCACACACACCCACACACACACACACACACACACACACACACACCCACACCACACCCACACACACCACACACCACACACACACACACACACACACACACACACACACACACACACACACACACACACACACACTAAATTAATGCTTATGTGTTTGTTTTGTGTGTGTTACTATACCGTGTGATTGGTATTTAACTTGCTATTACTCACAGAAAAACATTACCAGGTTGTAACCACCTCATAAACTTTGTGCTCTCTAATGAAATTATGTCCACTATTCTTTCAGGTATTGATCCGTCTTCTCCGGGACATGTGTTCTCGGCACTCCGGACTCGAACCCCTGACGCCGTGGATGATAGATCTGCTCGCGCACCACTGCATCATGAACAACCCTCAGCGTCAGGCCTTACCCATCAACGTGGCATTCCGGTGAGCTCATGTTTAAATTAATTATGGTCGATAATCGACTACTGGGGGATTGGCTAGTTTTTTGAAGTGAAACTTCTTTAGAATCGTTGTGATTTCAAAGTCGATGAAACGAAAAAATAAGTCCATAGAGACACATACGCGTATAAGATTCAGCCGGCGAGAGAACGAGATAAAGCACATTATACGTGAAGTTACAATATCAATTCACAGAGGGCGCTACCTCATACTATAAAAAATTATTTACAATTGACAATTATAAATGACAAAATTTTACATGTACTTAGACATTTAGGATAATTGTATTTTAATTTTTGAAGGTTTCACTTCTACCACGTGAATTGCACACATTTTTTTTGTTGCCTAAGTTGATAGCCTTGAGAGGCTATGTTAGCGTAACCGGGGGATTAGGTGAGCTCACGGGGCTCAAACCGGAGTGGTGCTAACACTGGCCCTAGCAAGGGCAGTGCTTCGCAGAATCTACAACCGGATCGGAAACGCGACCCACTGAGAAGATCCGGCGAGAAACTCAGTGGGCTGTGTCTTAATGCAACCTTGTTGGAAGTCGCATGAGAAGTTTCACTTCAATAATTGTGGAGAGTTGCGCTCTGTCTCTTTCTATTCCCCCTCCTCAGGAGCGTTACATGTTTGATGCAACCTTGTTGGAAGTCGCATGAGAAGTTTCACTTCAATAATTGTGGAGAGTTGCGCTCTGTCTCTTTCTATTCCCCCTCCTCAGGAGCGTTACATGTTTGATGCAACCTTGTTGGAAGTCGCATGAGAAGTTTCACTTCAATAATTGTGGAGAGTTGCGCTCTGTCTCTTTCTATTCCCCCTCCTCAGGAGCGTTACATGTTTGATGCAACCTTGTTGGAAGTCGCATGCGAAGTTTCACTTAAATAATTGTGGAGAGTTGCGTTCTGTTTCTTTCGAATCCCCCTTCTCAGGAGCGTTAAACGTTTAATGCGACCTTGTTGGAAGTCGCATGAGAAGTTTCACTTCAATAATTTAGAAGGACCGTATGTTGAGTGTAGTTGTCGTGTCTGTGTCTAGCCGCGCGTTGTCTCTGATGGCGGGCGGGTTGTTCCTGCCGGGCTGCGCGGGGCTGCCGGACCCGTGCGAGGCGGCGCACTCCCGCGCACACACCGCGCTCGACCTCGCCGCGCAAGACCTCGCCGCCGCCACCGCACAGACGTGAGTACACAACCAGTTAACGTTCTCGATAGCGTAGCGAGTTAACGCTCTCGATACCGTAAAAGTTAACCCTTAGACTGACCTACACGGCGCACTGAAATGATAATGTCGATTTCTGTTACTAAGGCGCCTGGATACCCTAACATTACCTTCTTTGGTTCTAATGTATGTTTTAGTCTTTTATGTCTCTTAGCAAATAGATTAATTCTCAATATCTTCGGATTCGTTTTTCCCAGAGTCTACTAGATATTCCGGCGCCTTGGTAAGAAAATTAAAGAGATAAATCGACATAATTACTTGAGTGCGCCGCGTAGGGCACCGGTGACCTACACGGGAGTTAACGTGTTAACTTTATTGCTTAGATGGGCGGACGTGCTCACAGCCCACCTAGTGTTAAGTGGTTACTGGAGCCCATAGTCATCTATTATACAACGTTATTGCGCCACCCACCTTGTTGAGTTCTAAGGTCTCAGTATAGCTACAACGGCTGCCCCACCCTGAAACCGAAACGCATTACTGCTTCACGGCAGAAATAGGCGGGGTGGTGCTACCTACCCGTGCGGACTCACAAGATCTACCACCAGTAACAAAGTTAAGTTACTGGTTACTCAAGTTTTGCATGCAAGCTACATACTTGTGGTAGGACCTCTTGTGAGTCCGCACGGATAGGTATCGCCGCCATGCCTATTTCAACATTAATGCGTTCTTATTTGAAGGGCGAGGCAGCCGTTGTAAATATAGTGAAACATTAGAAGAACTTAGAACTCATGTCTCAAGGTGGGTGGCGCATTTACGTTGTAGATGTTTATGGGCTCCAGTAACCACAAAAAACTAGCACTAAGCACACAGTTCGTTGAAGACACCTCGCGGTGATGGTAACGGCATTTACATCCGTGGCTTGTCTGATGCGGTCCAGGTTGCTTCGCGTGGTGGCGCGCGGGGGTCACCTGTACGTCCTGGGTCTCCAGCCCTTCGAGGGCGGCAAGGACATATCCTTGGAGATCACGGTGTGGGACGGCGTGGTGGTCTCCCCGCTAGCGCCCGCCTACAACGACTCGCCGGAGCCCATGGACACCGACGACAAAGGTAATAACTCATTACCAGAGGTCGGAGTGGGTAGATTGATCTAAAATCGTTGACGTCAAACGTAGAGGATAATATGGATATGCCTCCGAAATACCGGAACTTCATATTTATTGTGATATTTGTTCCGGAAATTTGAAATTAGCATGTATCTGTGTTTAAGGTGAAAAACGTATTAATAATATCAATCCACGCCGATATTTACCTGAAATGATATAACGTACTTCACACACATTATGGATAAAAAGGCATGTCCATATTATAATATCTTAACGCAAGTGTTATATATAAAATCAATCTACCTACTCCGACCACTACTCATTACTTACTCAATATACATGTAGGATTGGTAAGAACGGAACGTATGAAAGAAGTGTGGAATGGAGCGTTAAGATGTGAGTGAGAAAAAACGGAAAGAAAGGGAGAAGAGAATGACAGAGAAAAGGCGCACACGATTTTAAATGAACAAGGCGTAATAAAAGTGTTAATTAATTTTTAAATTATTATTATAAAAGAAGAATTTGGAACAGCGGAAGTTTTATTTTATGCGCTGCGATTCCTATTCTACATACAGGGTGTCCCAGAAAGAATGGATAATCCTGAAACACCTCACAGTAGAGCTATTACTTTTACTTACTCAAAATAAAAAATTATATTTCTTAGGTAGTACCCAAATTAAAAATACCATTTTGTTATTATTAAAATTTAAGTTCAGATTAACTTTTATAAAATACTGGCTGACCTGGTAGACTTCGTAGTGCCTCCATCGATAAATAAAAGACCTAAACTTTTGTATAAAATAAACTTAAAACAAACAAAAGGAATCCATCCGACGGGGGGGGGGGGGACACATCAAAGGAAAAACAAAATTGTTATTTTTATTTAATTCCGAGCATTTTCATATTTATCTACCTTTTAAACCTTCTCTGGACTTCCACAAATAATTCAAGACCAAAATTAGCCAAATCGGTCCAGCCGTTGTCGAGTTTTAGCGAGACTAACGAACAGCAATTCATTTTTATATATATAGATTACACTAGCTACTCATACGATTTCCTGCATATTCCTTAGTATAGTCCATGTAGAATATTAAAACACCAAAAAGCCTATGGATTTCATTTATTTGTAGCTGTTGTATATTCCATTGACGCACGCAGTATGGAAAATATCAACTTTTTTTTAAAATACATGTTTTGAGTGCTACCTGAGTTTTTTTTTTTTGTCCCCAATAGCTCTACTATGAGGTTTTTCAGGATTATCCATTCTTTCTAGGACACCATGTATAATATATATATTTTTTTTTAAATATTTTATTTCAAGTCATCATAGTCTCATAGTTAGTGTTACAAATAACTTAAGAACTATGTTAGTAATTAACTGAATTTAACTCTCAATTCAACTCCATCCCTGGTAACCTCATTAAGCAGCATGTGGAGCATGTAACTTGATGAAGCTACCCAGGGTCAGTCCGTCCATTCTTTCTGCTAATACTGCTAATATTTGACTGGTGGTAGGACCTCTTGTGAGTCCGCGCGGGTACCACCGCCCTGCCTATTTCTGCTGTGAAGCAGTAATGCGTTTCGGTTTGAACGGCGGGGCAGCCGTTGTAACTATACTGAGACCTTAGAACTTATATCTCAAGGTGGGTGGCGGCATTTACGTTGTTACGTTGTAGATCTCTGTGCTCCAGTAACCACTTAACACCAGGTGGGCTGTGAGCTCGTCCACCTATCTAAGAAAAAAAAGAAAAAGAAAAACATAATCGATTAAAAATCGAAATAAAAATCGATTCTTAGAAGCTTAAAGAAGTTTCACTTCAAAAACCTTATTAACGAATGAGAACCACTCACGGTTATTCTCTCTATTTATAGATTCAGTGTAAGACGTGTTCGGGCGTCGACATCGGCTCCACTTACCATCAGGTGGGCCGTGTAACGTACATAACGGATATTGTGTTGTCGTATTGTATGTTTAATTTTTTGTTGTTGCGTGAAACGAATGTGTGAGTGATTTTTGAAGTATACTCACAATTGCTCATAGATGCTCATGGGTGCTCACGGGCGCTAACAGATGACTCTTGATTCTAATTATTCTAAGAACATTTGTAGAGGACATTTCCTTATAATTTTTCGTTGATTTTTAATTATTCTATTTCGATTATGGTATAATTGAATTAACAGAGTGTAATAATTAGTTTTAGAATAAATAGCGCAGTTAATTGTCACAATTAGTCATAAGAACTGATTCGGTGGCGCAGTGGTTAGTTCCGCTGCCTACTCGCTCCGAGAGTCGTGGGTTCAACTCCCAAGTCGAACAAATATTATTTGTGACAAATACGTGCTATTTCTGTAGGTGTTTTAAACTTATAAAGTACTAGCTGTACCCGTCCGCTTCGCTGGGCATTTAAAATAAGCATTATTATTTCTCACCCCCACAAAGATTCTCAGTATTAACGCCCCCGCAACTGGTGTAGGGAGTCCAACACTCATATAAATATTAGCCTATCCGTTAAGTACATGTATTTTCTGCATGGATACCAAGTTTCAAGTCAATCGGATGCACGGTTCAGTAGTTATAACGGAACATCCGTAAAAACCACTGTAGATTTATATATTAGTACAGATAATATTTATGAAGTAATCGCGTATGTTACCATATATCAGTGTCTGGTTCACACAAGGAATTCTGCTTCGGTGATTTAATTAATTATAATTTCAATATCGAGGGGTTGGTGTTTTGTTTAAGCCACATTTTTACGAATTTACAGGACCGAGCCATATAATTATTTTCTTTTGTTTTTAAAAAAGATATGCCAATAAAACTTCTTTAGTTTTTTGAATGGAGTAGTAAAACTTAATTGAATTTCGATTAAAAATATGCTGATGCCAAAATGTCACTTAAACCAATTAGCTTTTAATTTCTCGATATATCTAATATATAAAATTCTCGTGTCACAATGTTCGTTCCCATACTCCTCCGAAACCACTTGACCGATTCTCATGAAATTTTTTATGCATATTCAGTAAGCCTGAGAATCGGCTACTATCTATTTTTCATACCCCTAAGTGATTAGGGTTGTCCTCCCCTAATTTTTTTTTTTATTTGGACATTTTTTTTTTGTTATAATGAGGTATTATGTGGTTGAATGAGGTTTTGTTATTTTTATTATATATTCCCTCATCGTTCACAGCACTACATACCTCTTTCACTCATTTACCACATCCTTACACACTTACAATAAGTTAGTTTTTTTTCTACACTAGATATTCCCTAGAAATCTTATATATGGCAAAACAATGTTTGCCGGGTCAGCTAGTATATTATAATTTGATTGACTCGGTGGTGCAATAGTTAGCGGTCCTGAGTGTGGGACGTCGAGGGTCGTGGGTTCAATTCTCGTGTCGAGCAAACATTCGTGTGATGAACAGATTTGTTAGCCCTTTTGTCTAGGCGCTTATTATCTATATATTGAACGTATATAAGTGTTTATTCTCTAGTGCTCATAACATCGAGAGTCGTAATTTGGAGTCGAATGACCCTGCGTGATTTAGTTCTTAGTTAGTTATTATAATTATTAGTTTTTTGTAAAAAAAAAATTCTAATTAATTTGTTAATGAAACTGGCAAATGCAGTAATGCCCTGTATAACACGAGTTTTGTTCCGCGTTGTATGAGGATGCTCGCATAACGCGGCTTTATGACCTTATATAACGCGTTATGTCCTAGTATAATACATTGTAACCAATGTTTTTTTACAATTAAAAACTAGGAACACGAATTTAATAAATTAATTTAATTTAATTTTATAGCAATTAATTGACACAATGTGCAAAGGTACGCGAAATTAATTATGTACATGTACAAATCATTAAAAATTTCACAGTACAGCAATATAACATGTGAAATCTCCGCGTTATATGGGGGCGTACCCGTGTTATACGGATGATTGAAATCGCGTAGTATGTAATAGCGTTATAAGCGTGCCGTGTTATAAGGGCATTTACTGTATTGGTAAAATAGTATTTAGATTGCTTGCGATTATATTTGCAAGCATAATTATTATGTTAATAGTAATGAACTAATTAAATGTTTTATTTTGTTTGTTCACAGAAGAAGAGTCACAAGACAGTGTCGCGGCTTAAGATCTAACTTGAGAAATTACTTATAAGACTTTGATAAAATAATAAAGATTTCTTTATATCTGCGAGTGTTTTATTTGTTAAATAAATATTATTTGTATAGACAGTTCAAGGCAAGTCAGGCACGCGTGGAGTGGTCACTAGTGCTCAGAGTGATCACAGCTCGTGTGCCATCAATCAAATTGAGATTTGAGGTCTGACTCAATTGTGTTGTGTGGGATAGGGTAAGAACGCTGTGCTTAGTGAGAATTTTTTAACGTTCTCGATAGCGTAAAAGTTAACTCAGATTTGTATGGAGTAGTCGTCGTGGCCTAAAGGATAAGACGTCCGGTGCATTCGAATGTAGCGATGCACCGGTGTTCGAACCCCGCAGGTACCAATTTTTCTAATGAAATACGTACTCAACAAATGTTCACGATTGACTTCCACGATGAAGGAATAACATCGTGTAATAAAAATTAAACCCGCAAAATTATAATATGCGTAATCACTGGTGGTAGGACCTCTCGTGAGTCCGCGCGGGTGGGTACCACCGCCCTGCCTATTTCCGCCGTGAAGCAGTAATGCGTTTCGGTTCGAAGGGTGGGGTAGCCGTTGTAACTATACTGAGACCTTAGAACTTATATCTCGAGGTGGGTGGCGCATTTACGTTGTAGTTGTCTATAGGCTCCAGTAACCACTTAACACCAGGTGGGCTGTGAGCTCGTCCACACATCTAAGCAATAAAAGCGCCCCTAGCGGCAAACGTTCCAACTCCATACAAATTTGAGTTAACTTTTACGCTGGTATCGAAAACGTTAGAAAATTCGTACTAAGCACACTGAGCCATGACAGAGTAGAACGAAGCGTTAAGGTGTGAGTGAGAGAGATGTCCGTTAATATTTAGTTATAGGGAAGATTTGAGATGAGAATTGTTTTTATTGCTTAGATGGGTGGACGACCTCACAGCCCACCTGGTGTTAAGTGGTTACTGGAGCCGATAGATAAATAATGCCACATTAAAATAAGAGTTCTAAGGTCTCCCGTTTTTACAGTCAACGGCTGCCCCGCTTTTAGAACTGCATTATTACTTCACGACAAAAGTAGGCAGGGCGGTGGTAGCTACCCCTGCGGACTCATAAGACGTCACACCACTGTGTAACTAAACCAAACAAAAATAGTGAGTTATTTTATAAGCCGCTAACCCAAATCTATAAGCCGCGCCAATAAAGAATCGAATCGAAAATGGCGTCTATGTACCTGCACTGACAGATGGTAGGGTCAACAGATAAAAAGAAAGATAGAAAGAAAAAGTTGTTTATTCTTCCTAGTCTAACTTTTGGTCTCTGGGTACTGACAAGTGCGCATGCGCGTTAGTGTCTACGTCTGCTCTCACGCACCTAAAATTCCCCGCCATTATTGTGCTCGGGAAATTTGCAATATTGTGTTTAGTGTAAAAGTGAAATAAACAAAAGGCAATAAAATTTAATAGTGAAGTATTAAACAAAGATGAATGAGTTCATCAGACAGTTCTTATTCAATTAGTAGTAGTTTATTTAAAAATTAAAAAACAGTTAAATTGTTTTGGAACGAAGTTCCTTATCGCGCGTTGTGAAAGGGGGCTAGACGGAAAAAATTCTTACGAAAAGTTATCACGACACTTTTTAGATCCGTCATTCTGACCAATCAACGTGTAGGCGCTTATCGCGTGACATTGTTCGTATCCGATTGGTCCACGTAATGAGTACAGTTTCTCGAGATAGCGTTTCAACAATAGTAATTTAGTTCATAGTATTTTTTTTTTCTTCTTCATAATGCCGTAATTTATTATTATAACTTAAAAAAAATTACAATTCCTTCACTAATTAATCGAAAGGAACTTCGTTCCATCCGGGTGTCCCTTGACACCTCTGAAGTTTTTTTTTTTATGAGTATGTACTCCACTAATGATAACTAAGGAGAAAAAATAGTATGTGCACCAAGGGAGAAAAGTAGGACATCTCATTCCGCGTGGCTCGGTGCAAAACAAATGAGTACCTTACTTTACTTTGGTGCCCTGGCAGAGAGGGAGGTGTCTCATCTGGGATGCAACTTGCGTAGACACTTTTGCTGCCAGTCATCTAAGTCGTACAACTCGTGAAAAAACTCGAACTCAACAACAAAACCAGAACTGATATTTTTTTGCATGCAGAACGCGCCGTGTGCGACTAAAGACAGCAATAGCTTAGAGTGAGAGCGCATGATCGCCGCCGCCATTTTAGATTCGTTTCTTTATTGGCGCGGCTTACACACGTATAAACTCTATGATCCTTCGAACCGGACGTCATCAAAGAAAGGAAAAGAAAATATTGGAAAGAGACAGTATAGTGCTTTACTGTTTTTTGAACAATTTTTCGTTATTTTTTCCCCTACCTATTCGCCGGTAGCCTAAGGGACTATTACAGCTACACGCAGAATTAAGTGAGCTCACGGACTCAACCAAAGCATTTGCTAACACTAGCCCTAACAAGAGCATTGCTTCACAGAATCTACCACCAGATCGGAAACGCGACCCTCTGAGGACATCCGGCGTGAAACTTAGTGGGCTGTGTCTGTGGGTTAAGACGAGTCATTGAGTTTCGTTAGTAATACCAAAAAAAAGGATTAGAAGGTCCCGTAAGATTATGCACCTAATAACCTCCTCCCGCCGAAATATCAAAAAATCTTATCTGAAAAATGTTGTGAGAACACATTCAATGCTATTGTGTATGTTTTAGGCCGTGAAAGTATAAATCAATTCGGATTCTTTCATAAACATCAAGATTGCTTTTAAAATAACATTTTATTTATTTACCAATAGCATAAATTGACAATTTTACAATGAATTAACGAATTGAGCACTTTAAATTGATTAAAATTTAAAAATCCACACTAAAATCATTTTACATTCTTCTTTTTGCATTTTCTCGACAAAATATCGTTTCCCGGGTAAAGAGAGGAAATCTTCGTGGTAATCGTAAACTTTTTCAGTCTAGAATCGATTTTCGATGAATCGATTCTGGCGTCGAGCTTCGTAGGCGGAGAAATCGATACTAAAGACACGGGAACACCACATCCTATTGGTTTTCTCTGATTTATATCAGCTCGGCGTTTGCCGCATATATCTATGTGCTGTATAGTATGTTTTTGACAGTTTCTACATTTATAATCAAACGAAGATCCGCTCAGATATGTTGTATTTGTACCAGTTTCTTTCGTGATTAAATTCATTGTAAAAAATTAACGATATATAAATATAAAATTAAACTGTGACTGAAATTTTATGAAATTAATTTGACAGATGACGTTAACTGAGTATTACTTTTTTTTATTGAATTTCATTTCTTAAAGAAATCTGTCCACATGTAATTATTGAAACATTGTTAAAACTATTATTTAAATGTCTTTTGTACGGAGGTATTGTTGAATAGTTCCAGATCATTGTCTACGTCACTATTCGAAAAGCAGCCTTATAAGTGTGTTGCCCAGGGTACGTCATTAGGGCGAACTTCGGAGTCAGTGGCCTGATGATGAATAGTTATAGAGTGACACTTCTGAATAACTCATATCGATTTATTAATCGTCAAATTAATATCGATTTATTAAATCGTAGGCTAAGGGGTCAGTAGTATTTTGATTCTTAATATACACACCCTTACAGATAAAGTCCGATGCTGCGTTGGTCATATCGTATAAAGATGAAGTTTGAAGTCGTCACCCATTTCTAGTATTATACCACATATCGAGGGGCGAAAGGTTATATTTTGTTTTAAGCGACATTTTGGCAACTTTACCGAAATAATTATTTCGCTCCATATTTTAAATGGCTCTCCGTAATTACGACAGAAAAACTTCTTCAGCTATTGGAATGAATTAAATATAATTGAAGTTGAATTGAAGATAAATGTCACGTATTGAGCGAAATGTCACTTAAACCAAATATCCTTTTACCACTCGATATAGAACACTACAAAACCTAGACATTTTTTTCATTACGAAAAAAAAAATTAAACACAAAAGTATCAAGTAAAATTCTGTATATTTCGAAAAAAAAGTGTAACAATAATTTACTATTTAATTTCATTTCGAGAAATAAATGTGGAATTAACATTAAAAATTGCTATGGCTATCGTATTACAACTAACTGATTAAAAATAAAATGTTTACACAATACTGCGGTAATCTCAAATGAAAAAAAAATGCACTAAGTAGACGTGTTAAGTATTTACAATTAATATTATTTAAAGACTAAGGAATTGTTATTTTATTTGTAAAAATTAACAAATATCCATTTAAAAAATAATAATAATACAAAAATATATCTGTTGTGTGTGAATACATTGCAGGCAGCATCCAGCGATTTCGAAAAAAAAAAAGTAACTGACAGCTGTCAAAGTCAGAAATAACATCAAGGAAGTACTTTACAAAACGCCTAACTAATTTATCGGGAGATGCTGCCAGAATTATCGTAACTAAATTAAACGCGACGTAACAAATCATTTTACGAACGGAATATCAAATCGTTCTTTAAAATTCCTTGACTACAAAAAAAATATAAAAAAAATATATTATCTAGGTCTTTTCCTTGTAAATCAGCCCAATAAGAGACTAGTGAATTATGTTTCAATCTGATCTGGTTCTTTGGTTTTCCGTGGAGGAAGATAACGTAGTGGAATAAATTGCGTTTTGCGTGTTGGCAACTTTTGTTGGCATTCGATATTTCAGTTGGCGGTACGACAAATTAATTCATCGTTCATCAGTTTCTAATGCTAATTGAAGTCGTCTCGGTTTTTTTTCCGTGTCTATACAAAATTAGGAGAGAATATGGAGAGTAGAGGTAACGCGAATCATCTTAGTGAAATAAAAAGTGTCTGTTGAAAGGGAACGAAATAAGGTGGCGCCACAGTAGCAAGTGGAAAGATAAAAACAACTCGCCATAAACAATTACAGTAGGATACCAAAATTAAGAAGGAAATAAACACTTCTTGCCTAAGTAGTAATAAAAATAAATAGTTGAGATTTTAAATACTACATATTTTCTAAGTACACAAGTCGTAAAAATCATTAAATACTTCCTGCCTGGCACAATTGACTCAATTTAAAACTGCTATATTCATATCATTTCCGCTTCCTTCACAAGCACTATGTCGGTGAGTCTTCCAAACAACTCGCTGTTTACAGATGGACACTTTATCAACTTGTCCCCTATACAAGATGGCGCCCCTTACTTCTACCCTCCATACGAGCGAATCGTCTCAAAACGTCAACAAAAGTAACTGTATACCAAAATAAAAATCTATTGTGCTACTAAATATACCAAATGAATGGGCGACAAAAGTTATTTGTACATCCGGTATTCTTAAAAATACTTATCCAAGCGTTCTTTTTACTATAACATTATTATCTCATTTGTTTGTTTAATATTATTAATAAAAGGTAAACCTTGATGTTTCGCCCGTCAGCATTGCTAATACCGGTCGTGAAATTACGTGACTAGGGATGAACCGAATTAATAACATTTAGTATCATTCTAGAACCGGATCGAGTCCAGAAATGGTGTTTATTTAGTGAATAGTCACTTTTAACTTAGGTCCGTTAGTAAAAATATTACCGATATAAAACTAAAACATTTTTGCTTATCTTATTTTACATTTTGACAGCTCTTTTAATGAATATTAGTGAAAAGTTGAGATATGATATCTAGTACTTAAAAAAAAAATATTTGAGATGGCGGGCATTGAAAATATTTTGGTTGATTTGTTTTTTCGGCTTTTACTTCATCTTAACACAGAGGACGGTGAAAGCTCAGAGTTAATTGCTTAGTTTAAATTTTACATTACTTATCTACAGTGAGCCGCAGAGGTATTGCAACATTCATTTATTAAAGTCAGTTTTAAATTGGCCCAAAGGCCATTAACTCAAAAAAAAAAGATGATTTTAAATAAATGAACAATATAAAAAATAACATTTTATCATTCAATTAAGCCACGCCATAAACGAACACAGATAACGCGTCGCGCTTGCCCATATATTTAAATAATCAAAAAAGACTAAACATAAATTTTAACTGACCAATTTTATTATATTTAATAAAAAAATTAAATGTATATTTAACCTCTTCATATTTTTTCTTAAAGTACTTAGGTACTTAAAACGTGAATTTCGTTAATGTTTTCAATATAAAATGAACAAATCGCAATATAGAATTGCGATTTGTTCATTTTATATTGAAAACAATTAAAAAAGTAAAATAAATCACAAAAATTGTTATTTACTCATCAAAAAACAAAATGTCCACGTATGGGGCCAGTTAAATAAAATAAATAAATAGGCCAAGCGTAAACATTGTTTAAAGCGTGTGCCAATTCCCCTGAAGAGGTCAAATTAACTTTTTTAAATCAAAATCTGTTTATTCCTTAGTCAAATGAACACAAACCTTTGTTTTATTCTAGACAGACATTTTAATAGGTTTTCATTTTATAATGTAAATACGATCGTCTAATTACACTTATGCTATTAAAATTTGACATATCTAGCGTTGACACCACTACTTTTTAATGTCGTCATCAGAGACTTAGGATCTTTAACCCCACCAAAATCAAATGTAGAATATTTAGGCCATTTGGAAACGCTCACGCGTTTGACCGACTCGACTGACCTTTTTTACGGTCACTTATAGACATTTTCGTACAAAGGAGAATCGAAAACAAATTTAACAAAATTAAAAGAAATTATTAAGAAAAAATAGGTTATGTTTTTTTTAAATATTATCATCGGTGTCACCTCAACTTCTTTCTAGGCGAACAGATTTCAAGGATTCTTGGGGATTGAAATTTCATAAAGTTTCGACCAGTACTTTTTTTTAATCTCCATAATGCATATCGGGGAGTGAAATCGGTGGTATTTGGTTCAAGCGACATTTTTTCAAAATTACAGGAGAACTTGAAGTTTCAAATTTGGAAAAATATAACAAAAAAAAACTTCTTCAGTTAACTGAATGGCGTAACCTTAATTGAAGTTCAATTAAAAACATCGAAAGGTTCACCAAATAAAAAGGACCTTTAATTACAAAGATAAATGTCATGTAAGTATCAAGCGAAATGTCATTTAATTTCGATTATATTGATGCAAAACTCATTTTATTTCGTTGAAGACGCTTTTATTTTTTAATTAAAATTTCATATTTTAGTTTCGCGCTGAGTTTTTACACGATGCGTATTATATTTTTGTGAGTGCATTGTTTCTGTAGAATGACGTCATCGTGGAAGAGGGTCTAACGAATTCTAAAGCACAAGCCTTGCGGGAAAGCTCACATCCTCTCTCCTCGATCCCCGCCGTAAACATTATAAGCTCATATCTCAGACCATGAATATTCAATTCCAATTATATCGCACTTCTAGAATTGTAGTGGCGTAACCAAGCAAATGTAAGTAATTTTTTTAATTGGTTAGATGGGTGAACGAGCTCACAGGCCACATGGTGTGAAGTGGTTACTGGAGCCCATAGACATCTACAGCGTAAATGCGCCACTCACCTTGAAATACAAGTTCTCAGTATAGATACAACGGCTGCCCCGCCCTTCAAACCGAAACGCATTACTGCTTCACGGCAGAAATAGGCGGGGTGGTGGTACCTACCCGCGCGAACTCAGAAGAGGTCCTACCACCCTACGAATAAATAATAAGTCTCATACTTTGAAAGACTTATGTCATTCAAACTATTTGTAAAATTAAATAGTCTATTTTAGTCTAGAAAAAGACAAAAGTATTCCTTTCGTCTCTTTTCTTCATCTAAGTACGGCGTTTACAAAAAAGTACTTTTTGTATTATCCACTTCAATTCTGAAGGTGCTATTTCAAAATATCATAACTACACTTTACTTTCTTCTAAATATAAATAAGCGAATTTCAAAACAATACAAAACATCTAAGTAGAATTTTCTAATTCCATTGCTGGGCGTTTTTATATATTTTTTATTTATTGTCAGCAAGCAAAAAAAATCTCGATTATTTTCCGATAACGGGCCATACGAGAAATCTTAGTATATAAAACTTGAAGCGTCAGCGGTACCTCCACATTACGGTTTTTGGTGTTAATCATCAGAAAAAAACATCTGTCTCTCCTTTCCAAGTCAAACGGTGATATAACGGTTGCCGTAACCTTTAAAAACGCCCTTGTTTATGTAAAAGCGAAAGCGATTTCACTCCTTAGCCCTTCGACTGACATGTAGGTCCCTACGCGGCGAACTGAAGAAATTACGTCGACTTATGTTAGTAAGGTTTCAATTCTCCTTTTCTACTGTTTTTTGACTTGAAAACGTATCTTATAAGTCGATGAACACCGGCTGCACGCACGAAAAAGTGTCACGTTCCGCCTGAGCCTGTGCGTGCAAGCGAGAGCGCGGAACAAGCGATAGAAATGCACGACCGGCCCAAGCGTTGGGTTGAGACACATTTCTCTTTTCGCGTGACGTCAGAGCTAGCGATTCAAATAGTTCTATTACTGATTTTATCACGTTAAGCTGTAGTCCGTAAACCGATTCTACAGATAACCAATTTTTTATTTATTTAATATAGACATTCATATACTTTTGCATAAACACGTAAGTTGGACGTGATTCCGTTTATATTGCGGGTAGTCATAAAAAAAGATGCCAGATTCGTTCTTCTTCACATGCGTTCCAAAATCCCTTGTTCTGTCGAGATTCTCTGGCTACCTGCAAGACCTGGCCAGACTTTACCAGAGCTAACAAGTAAGAACCCTCCTAAAGATCAACGAATAACAAATTCCAAATATACGTCTAGATCAGTCTCCAATTGTTATGTAAGGTTTCATTTTTTTGCGCATCTAAGGCACGACAAACGCTGCTTTGGTAGTTAAAGAGGATTTAAAGCAAATACTTATCCAAACGAAACCGGATTAAGTTATGTATCATTATGATGTTGTAGTTGTTTGCACTGACCGCGAAGTCATGCACAGAGTGGGTAATGTAAAATAAATATTATTGTTAGATTTTTTAAATAAAAAGAACATTTTAAATATTTCTCTTCCAAAAGCGGCTAACAGAAGCTAGGGTTGCCACCCGTGCTTTATAATAAAGTATTGTAACTTTATTTCTTTATTTCAGGTAATTGCACTCTATACTTTATGTGAACAATAAAGTACATGAAAATACTGTATTTGGCATGATTTTATTTCTGTGGGATTTTGAAAAGTTTAGTCATATGTATTTTTCCGTTAAGCGAAATACATCGATTTCGCCACTCGCCAACGCCACATCACTTAAGCACTCGTTTTTAATAAATATTTCTGAACACAACTTAACCTCAAATGTCAACAATGTCACTGTCATTAATTGTCACAATTTTTTGTTCAATTTATTCAGTTATAGTAAAAAATAAATTGTACTTTATTTTAATACGATGTACTTTTTTCCCCACCTATAACCAATATACTTTATCTGCCAAAAAACAGTGGCAACCCTAACAGAGCCCTCGTGTACACAAAGGGGCGTTGACCTCGCGCATCACGTCTCTTTGAATCGCTTTACACTGCCTGTCATGCAAAACATTACTTTCTTATTATGGTATTGGATATCATTTGAACTACCAGTTCTCTGCCTCTCAGCACTTCTCCTAATACACGCTGTACATCATTAAGGCTCGCTCACATGTTACGTAGTCTTGAAATATTAATTCGGATTCAAGTTATAGTTATATCGAATCGAATTTACTACGGAAAGCATTTAAAAGGACTAAACACATTTGAAGACCAAGAGCTAAACGGTAGGCAGCGGCTTGGCTCTGCCCCTGGCATTGCTGAAGTCCATGGGCGACGGTAACCACTCACCATCAGGTGGGCCGTATGCTCGTCTGCCTACAAGGGCAATAAAAAAAAATTAAATTAATCTCACACAGCTCCCATGGCTGAGTACACTTTTTATTTATTTACACATGCAAGCCGCAATGTATTCTAAATTATGAGGAGGTAAGTTAGACGAGCCTGATAGATCCGTTGTTACGTGAGCTAAGTCTTTTAATATCAAGTTGAACACTGACTTATCCTTCGCTTAGCTATTGATGCGCACATAATACAGCTAATGTATCTATAGCTGGCTTAGCTCTCCTATAGCTCAGCTCTTGCTATCATACCAGCTTAAAATCCAGACAACTATGAACACAATTTCAACCTAAGTCGCAAGTAACATATTAATATCGTCACCCTAATCCTGCGCGTAACCCAGACACTGTAATTACTGTGATGATGATGCGCCATCGAATTATCAATCTTAAATCTACAGTCACTAATTCCAAAACTCTATGTACAACGCGAAGGCGATCACCACGAATGTAATCTTCAAGAATCAGAACCATCATTACCGACTACCGTCCTAAAAACAATCGCTATTTAGACCGAACAAGTTCGATATATCGATTTCTAATATCGATATCTCTATAAATCGATTTCAAGAATCAGCACCGCTAGACTAATTCGTGATCCATGTAACAATTTCACTGGTGGTAGGACGAAAGTGTTGCCAGCAAAAAAAAAACAACTATTATTTAATATTACCCTCTTCAGTTCTTCGGCGAAATCAAATCTTATAAATCAAATTTAAAACTACTATTACCGTTTGATCTTGCCTTTGTTTATCATTAATAGTATATATTATTATTACGAATACTTCACAGTTATACGGAGATAATATCGAGGAGTGTTAAGACTATTTGGTTTAGGCCACATTTATCTCTGTAATTAAAGGTCCGTTTTGTTTGATATCAGCATCAACAGTACGATGCATTTAATTGAACTTCAATTAAGTTTACTTCATACAAATAGCTGAAAAACTTTTTTTGTTATGAATTTTTTCCAAATTTTAAACTTTAAATAATTATCTTATAAAGTTGCAAAAGTCACTTAAAGCAAATAACCTTTCAACGCTCGATAAAGTGGCAATGAGATACAGTAAAAGTAATCTTAAAGTAATCTATAATGTTCCGTATACATAGATACCTAAAATTCACATTTGTTTTGGTGATTTTATTATTGCTATTTTGCATGGATGGCCTAAGCTGATATTAATTATTCACCGGTACCCGCAAATATCAACAATGTAAATACCGCCACCCACTTCCGAGTTTTACAGTACAACGGCTACTCTAGCTTTCAAACCAAAATTTATTACTGCTTCTCGGCAGAAACAGGCGACTCAACTCACATCCTACCACCAGTAAAAAGCGCTATCGGCTCTACGCCAAAGCTTGTTCAATTCCACAAACAACCAATCATCGGAAGCTTCGGGGGCATCAGTATTCCTGAGGGCAGTACAGCGGGGCGCGACCTCTGCAGAGGGTAGCCGTAAAATTTAGACTACTGTGGGTAGTCAGCGAAATTCGATGTCAGTCGTAGTGACTAGACGCTAGACTCGTCCTAGACGAGTGCAGCGCGGAACTGTGGTGCGGCATCGTGGAAGGCGAAGAGAGACGCGAGTTCGCGGCCTGACGCTCCTGCTCGTCGAGTTGGACCGTAAACTCATCCTCTAAGACCTGTAAGATTAGAGCATAATTAATTTAACAAATACACACATTTTAAGGGGTCAATCTGGGGTTACACCAATTTTACGAGTAGCGTATAAGGTGAGTCTAACCTGACATTAACCCTAGCGAGAGTAACTAGAACATACTTATAAACGTTTAAATATATATGCACATATCGACTTTTCGCATTAAAAGTGTACAATTTCTAAAAATATTCGAAATTGAGTTTATATGCGTAAACATTTGGTATCACCAGTATTTTTCTCATAAATACTGTCAAAAGAGCGTAGTTTATTTTTATTTTAGTTTAGCTATGTTTTGACTACTAAATTAACAAAATTAATACATAATTTTATCTTACTTTACAAGACAGATAATGTAACTGGCGAAAAAGTGGTAAAAGTTACAAAGATGAGTAATATTAAAAATATCAAATGTTAAACCTTTAAAACACTCTCCTGTAAAATTACTAAGTTTTGAGATTATACAGTTTTAATGCGAGAAGACGATATATCTATATAGATAATAATCACCCAGACAAAACAAATCTGTTCGTCACATGAATGTTTGCCCGATGCGGGACTCGAATCCACGACCCTCGACGCAATGGTCAGTGTCGCTGCCTATTACACCATCGAGTCAGTCACTAACTAGTTTTCCCTCCCTATGCTGATAGCCTTGAGGCTACATCAGCGTTACTCTAGCATGTAGGTGAGCTCACGGGGCTCAAACCAGGAGACACTGACCCTAGCAAGAGCAGTGCTCCGCAGAATCACTACCGGGTCGGAAACGTGACCCACTGAAAAAATCCCGCGAAAAACTCAATGAGCTGAGTCTGAGGGTAACTGCTACCATTAATGAATACCATGCTTACATACGTTAATTAAATTATTCTAGGCCGACGAATATCAAAATACTCGCGTTTCCAATTAGTATGACGTTCAGAAAAATTCTTTTTTTTTTTTTAAGAGATTTTATGACCTGGTAACTGAGACCTTTAAGTCATGTCTTATTTTAATGTATATTCTTAATTTTATGAAAAATGATATTATGGAGTGAAATGAAATGAAAATGATTAATTTGAGACATAAACAACTGGGATGAAATTAAATGAGATGATATGAGATGAAATCTAATCTCAGTAAATTGGTGGTCATTTACTAAGATTTTTTCAGTGGACTTTTTGGAGGATCCCGAGAAGTCACGTCCAGCGGCTTTGTTTCATTTTCCCACATTTGTGCACTTTCACAGATATTAAACGGTTAATAAACCACCATTATTACACATTTAAACCCGAAGAAACACTAAACAGACAAAATAAAACAAATCACACAACTTCACTCCTCGCGTTCCCGCCAAAAAGTCTCAGAAAAATTCTAAACGTAATATCACCACAGATAACTGTCTGTCATATAAACGTCACTTTCAGCTGTCAAATTTAAAGTAAGGAGCGCCATCTTGTATAGGGGACAAGTTGATAAAGTGTCCGTCTGCAAACAGCGAGTTGTTGTTAGAAGACTCACCGACATAGCACTAGTGTAGCAAGTGGAAATTATATGAATATAGCAGTTTTTCAAAAACAGAGTGAAGTTTGTCGAATTGAACAAATTCGTATTTTTCATGAATTGTGTAATTAACTTTAACTTTAAAAATTAATTTTAATGGCGGTAGGACCTCTTGTGAGTCCACACGGGTAGATACACCACCCCGCCTATTTCTGCCGTAAAGCAGCAATGCGTTTCGGCTTGTTGTAGGGTGGAGCAGTCGTTGTAACTATACTGAGACCTTAAAACTTATATCTCAAGGTGGGTGGCACATTTACGTTGTAGATGTCTATGGGCTCCAGTAACCACTTAACACCAGGTGGGCTGTGAGCTCCTCCACCCATCTAAGCAATAAAAAAAAATACAGTATTAAAAATCTCAACTACTTATTTTTATTACTATTTACGTAGGACGTGTTTCATTCCTTCTTAATTTACTATCCTACCATATATGGCGCATTTTTTAAATCTTACCACTTGCTACTGTGGCGCCACCTTAACTGGCTCTCTTTTACACTTTTCAATACACTGAGATCGCGCTCTTTACTTCTACCCTCAATACTATCGACTATCAGATTTCATGTATTTACAATCCTATTTATTTATTTACAATAGTACTAAAATCGAGAAAAGTATAATATCTCAACATGCCTCATTGAAAGATTAGCGTATTTACAAAGCTATCGATAATTCTAAAAATGCAACTAATAATAAAATATGTACATTATGTATCATCAACCACAAAAGATGTAGGAAGCGTTCGTTTATAGGACAGTGATTCTCAACCTTTTTTGTTGTCTCAAAAATAATATACTATTACGATGTGTAAACTAGTTAATGACAATTAATAAAAAAAATCAAAATGTAATTTGCAATAAATAATATGTACTGTAAAATTACCAGTACTGTTACTAGAAACATCGTCTGACTCGGTGGTCAGACGATGTTTCTAGTAACAGTACCAGTACAGTAACTACCGGACCGAGGGTCGTGGGTTCGACTCCCGCATTGAGCAAACATTCGTGTGACGAACAATTTCATTTGCTCTTTGCCAGAGTCCTAAGTATCTATATGTATGTATATACATGTATTTTTATTGCTTAGGTGGGTGGACGAGCTCACGGCCCACCTGCTGTTAAGTGGTTACCGGAGCCTATAGACATCTACAACGTAAATTCCGCCACCCACCATGAGATATTGTGATATGAGTTCTAAGGTCTCAGTATAGTTACATAGTGTACCGTGTATTAAACTCATATATCGGTCTCTGGTTTTCTGTTTTCCACAATACAGGGAAACCTAGTTTGGGATCAGACGACCGCACGTGACTTGCCCCGGGATAACTACTATTACTTTTAATGACAAATATTTATATATATAATATTTGACTGTGCGAAAAAGGGCCACAGCACGGTGATTGAGAACCACTGGCCCCTCAACAACGGCTCAGTTTGACAGTTTCAATATCGCCCGCTTACGCATGCCCTACACATTCTGTGGCGTTTGTCGCAAAAAAAAAATAAACAATATAATTAATAAAACCAAATCACATACCATGCAGCATAGAATCCATAGCTTTCATCTCCGACCACCGTGTTGGGGGAAGCGTCATGCGTTAATGAAGCAATATTAAATTAAAATAATAGAAAAAAAAAAAAATTTAAACACGCTACACTATACATTAATTTATTAAGATATCTCACAATTAGTGGCGGGCATTAAAAGGAATTACTCATTACTCATTCGGTTCAATACGAGTACCTACATATGCATATACATTATGAAGATGACATCTGTTTATTTAAAATGACAATAAAAAACCATATACATATGAATGTAAGGAAATACATATATGGGTAAGATTAGAAGGCATAGTGGTTTGTTTTTGAAGAATTAGCAAACCACATTCAATATGTTTTATATATTTCGAATTTTATTATTAGATTACTTATAATTTAATTTTAAATATTAATTAATCAAAAATAATTATTAATTATATATTTATATAATTATGTATGTTTCATTTGTAGTTCACATACACATTATATATTTAATTTATAAACTAAACAACAAAGAACTGAATCGTGTTTATTCCAGTGTCTTTACTATATATTTATTTATGTACTAAAAATAAAGTAAAATTAACACAATTAACATAATAATTTATTAATCCGATAATTAATAACATTTTAGTTTGTTTACACAACTAACACAATGCTAAATTTTATATTGTATATTTAAATATTTATGGTAAATATTAAATTAAAAAAAAAAACATTATTAAAACTAATCGTAATTTATGAATGACTTACATTTAAATTTAACAAATCTATTGGTATTTGGAATGTATTTTTTTTTTTAAAACAACCTACAAAATTATAAAAAGCGAATGGAAGATATATTTTAAGTTCCCCCTGTGTTCGTAACGAGGTTAAAAACTTTTAAATCCGGTAGGGGTTAGTTACGGTATGGCGTCACCGCTTTCACAGCGCTCGCGTGCGAGAGAGACGACAAGAAGTTATCGCTCCACACCCAATACGATAATCGATATACGAAAAGCCTACCCGCATATCACTAAATAAAAACATACAAAAATAAATAAGTAATTACTTAGAATTATAATAATTTATCTGTGTACACTTTGAAGTTAGCAAAAATATGATTTCGAAATTGAAGTAAATGTTAAGGACTGGAGAGTGAAAGAGAAGGAAGACACGAGTCGATTTTTTTATTTTTTTGTGTGTCACCAATAGCTCTAATAAGGGGTGTTTCAGGATTATCCATTCTTTCTGGGACACCCTGTATTATATACATTTAAAAAAAAAGAAGGAAGAACTACATTATCCTTTGGCCTTCCGGAAGTCATGATTTAATTAACACTAAAATGGCAAGTTTGTGACCGGTTAGTTCACTATAATACAAATATGAACAGACTTCTTTTGTCTTTTACAAAAATTATACATTTTCAAAACACATAACATTATTGTACATTAAACACGCTGCTATCATACATTTTTCGTTCTTAGGTACAGTTCGGAAGACGCACCCACCGCCGTGGTACAAACAACTCATATAGAATCAATCGTGGATACACGTCAAATAAACTATCGATTACACAAAACATGGCAACTTTTTTTTTTATTATTGCCTATGGAGGGTAGAGGTAAGGAGAACCGTCTCATAAGGGAGAAGCTTCAAAAGTGTCCCACTTTCAGTACTAAATAACAGTTCAAAAATCCTCGAGAATGGCGCTAGTATAGGCACAGGGTATGATATGAATTGAGCAGTTGTTAACTGATTGAAGTATGCTGAGTTAGAAAATTTAATATATTTAATGACTAGAGTAGTTAGTGAGAGTGTAATATACAAGACCTCACATGTTTACGTAGTCCAAACTAATTTCGTCAATATAACCTAAAATTATGGCTGTTGTAAAACCTGGAGGACATCGATTCTATTTTCTTATCAGCTTTAAATACAATACTTTTTGTGATTTTGTAATGTTTACAGGTCTTTCGTCCTTTTTTATTTCTCTATCTTATTCTAACAACTATCAGCGCCTTTTTTAAAATTTACCCTGTTGCTACTGTAGCGCCACCCTTATTTAGCAGATTTTAACGGACACTTTTCATACACAGAGATCGTGCTCCTTATCTCTGCCGTCCATGGTATTGTCATTACAATCCTGTATAAAACTCCCGAGATTTAGGCGAAATATTTACAGGTGTACTCTTGCAAGTAAACGTTTTCAATGACCAGGTGGTAATGAATGCCAATCGAAATTAATCGCACGCATTCATTACTGTCGCGATTATTGCCTCACGCACATTATCATATAACACAAAGATACGACCCTCCAACGAAGACACATTCCCCAGTCATGCGTCCTCATTGACTATAGGTTTAGCAGCCGACCTGCATGCCCAACCCACTCACCTCCCAACTTTTTTTTATTTTTTTTTATTGCCCTTGTAGGCAGACGAGCATACGGCCCACCTGATGGTGAGTGGTTACCGTTGCCCATGGACTTCAGCAATGCCAAGGGCAGAACCAAGCCGCTGCCTACCGCAGGGTTTATAGATTCATAGAGGCACTAAAAACGTCCTAGGAATTGCTCGCATGTGCCACCAATACAGAATAAATTATACAATTGCATTTGTTAATTTAAAACGTTGACCGTGAGACCATTTTCGAAGGACTTTCAATCAGTGCATATAAGACCTAATAGTTTTGAGAAATATACAAAATTTAACTCAAAATATATCGAGGGGTCTATCTGGTTTAGTCTACATTTATCTTTGTAATTAAAGACGCGTTTTATTTGGCATTAGCATTAACAATTCGATGTTTTTAATTGAACTTCAATTAAGTTTACCCCATTCAAATAGCTGAAGTTTTTTGTTACATTTTTTTAGCCTAACAAAAGTCCGTTTTTTAATGTCCCCCGCAGAAGGTAGGTCTACTGGTGGTAGGACCTCTTGTGAGTCCGCACGGGTAGGTACCACCGCCCCGCCTATTTCTGCCGTGAAGCAGTCATGCGTTTCGGTTTGAAGGGTGGAGCAGCCGTTGCAACTATACTGAGACCTTAGAACTTATATCTCAAGGTGGGTGGCGCATTTACGTTGTAGATGTCTGTGGGTTCCAGTAACCACTTAACACCAGGTGGGTTGTGAGCTCGTCCACCCATCTAAACAATAAAAAAAACACAGTCAAAGTATTAAATCGCGTCTCTATTATATCGATTCTAATTTCGAAAGACTCTAGGGCAATTCGTTTGGCACGCCTCTAGGTCTTTTGAATTAAGCTGTAGAATCGTAGGGATCTTCGTTTCGTATAGTGTGTTTCAGATTTCTGGTCGACAGCTGGGTGACTGGTACATCGTCGCTGTTGGAGTACGAGTTGGATCCTCGCACTGCCCCCCATCGGCTGAAACCCGAGTCCTCGTGGTCACTGCTCTGCGAAAACGTGCTGCCGCTTTTGACCGTGTCGTATTTATCCGGGGGCACATCGATCATGACCGCCTCCATCGCTATGTCTTGCTTCAGGTTGTGCTGCGAGATGCTCCTCTTCATCGGGGTCAAGGTCGGGTCCCTGAACAAATTCTCCGATAGACTCTGCCTGTTCTTCTTTTTATCGACCTTTGTCTTCTCATACGCCCGTCTCGGTTCTTCGTCGATCCTCGACGAGAAATCATCACCGTACGCCATTATCGGACCGCGTTTCCAATCGTCGCTGCTAAAGACCGAGAAACCGGATATCTTTTCCGACACGAGCTTTAAGTTCGATGTCGAAGCGTAGCGTGAAGCTTTCGACATTTTGCCGCGCTTCGTCGTGTCCGCACTTGCGGCCTTCGTCCCTCGATTCCCAGGACTGATACTCCTCCTGCGATCCATGTCGGGGGTCGTCGTCGATGACAGCAGATTCAGACTGGTCCTCGAACGAGACAGGGAGCCTATGAATGAGGTCCTGTGGTGGTACACGCTCAGAACGTGCTGGAGAACATTCCGTGGCCAGGGGGCGTCCAGGTAAACGCTGCGATCCGCTATCTTCGTTCCGAACTTCTTCTCGTGATCGTCCAGTTGCAACTCGAACGCGTTTATCAGTCGCTAACGTGGAATAATACCGGTGTTTTACTGTCGTCTGATTGACGTGAGGGGACGGCACATACGGTTTGACGGACGTGGACGACGACAAAATAACAAATAAATAAATAAAAAAACGTTTACAAACAATTAAAACAAATAAACGCGACCCGTGAAATGCGTTGATTTTGTTACTTTTTAAACGGAAAAGATTTGTTTATATATGTATATAAATAAAATTAGAGTGTCTGTTTGTAATATTGAAATAACCGTTTTTTACTACATACATATGAATTTAAATACGGCACATACACCAAAATAACATTTTTTACAATTTTTGTGTCTGTCTATCTGTCTGTCTGTTTGTTTTGGCTAATCTCTGGAACGACTGGACCGATTTTGACGAGACTTTCACTGATAGGTAGCTGATGATATAAGGATTAACTTGGGCTACTTTTTTAAGACTGACTTCGCCCCACGGCGTCACCCGCGATACGACAATAGACGCGGGTAACATCGCGGGACTCAGCCAGTCAATAATAAAATTTAATGTTTCCGAAGCGAAGCGAAGCCGGGTCGCTAGTATACTAAATATAAACACTCTTTTCTTTTACCCACATTAACAGTGCGCTGTCCAATTAGGTTCGATAATCAATAAAACATAAACTAGGAGAGACATGGCCTAGGTATATTTATCACGGAACGTTATTCCCTCATCAAGGAAGTAGATCGAGTACTGTATACAAAAACAACAACAAAAATTTGAACACAATTGCTAAATTGTAAAAACAAAAAACAGTTTACTGATTCGATTCACCGGCATTCTTCATACACTATTATTTATGTATGTATATTCATAAACGGATACGCATTTTTTGTATATATATATACATATTTACAATATCATAATAATATAATGTAATTTTAAACACTGTCGAAGCATGCATCAAATATAATAACATCTTTTCCTTAGCGAAAATCGACGCATTCCATAAATAAATTTATTAGATCAAAAGAAACCGCCACCAGTTATTTATATAGATAATTAAAGTTTGTTCATCATGCCACGGACATATGTACATGCAGCTCCCATGTCTTATTTGATATGCATTAAAAGCAAAATTTCGGACCAGCGGTTCTCAACCATCGTGTAGCGACATAGTCAAAAGCCTCCGTCAAGTATGTCGCGAGTTTGACAAACACGATATTCCATCTCTGAGGTTAATATGGCCTAAAAATATACAACTTTTTTAAAGGAAACGAAGGAAAGCTAACGTTTAATAAGTCAATGCTGATTTAATAAATCTAAAATCCAATTTCACTTTAATAGTTCAAATATATGGCAAGTATGTAAAGGGGGCGTCGCGAATTTGTAGAGTAGTATATTTGAACGTCGATATATGTATGAGAGTGTCAACAAAGGTTGAGAGCCGCCGTCTTAGGACTATATAGTTTAATGATCAGTTAAAAAATGATCCAACTAAATTGTGTCTCTTGTAGTCAAGAAATAAAAGGCCCTACTACTACTGGCCAAAATCATCAATACACCGAGAGAGAGATATTAAATTTAAAAAAAAAACTGTTATTTTACAGTTTCCATAAATAATTATATTCTACTATAAATTATATTATTAAAATTAGTAGCAGTAATTTAAGAGACAAAAACAATTTTAGTTCCAGTTATCTTTATATTGTAATCGTATTGTAAAAAGAGACTATTGATAAACAGATAAAGCGGTATTTATGTGTTTAATTTTTACCCATTTATATTATTATATAATATATTTTAATTTCATTAAACAATCAGACGGTGTAACAAGATTTCAAGCAGCGACCACAATTAATTAGAACGAATGTTTGATTTTTCTTAATCAAATGGATTCTTGTACTAAAATGTTTGAAGATATTTCGAATTTAATGCATACCGAATAAGACCTTTTTTCATTAAACATTACATGCTATTTTCCAAAACTATCAAAGATAAAGCATCAATAAATATGTTTGAAGTATCAGATCATATTAATCTAAGTTGAAATTAATATGCCTTTATCGGGGAGAGTTTTGGTCAAAAACAAAAAAAAACTGAATGCATCAAAAATATCATTATTAGTCAATCAAGGGCTGGCAATAATCACGAAAGGTACAAGTGTGGCAACACCGAAGATTTTGCAAGTAATTTTTCATAATATTTAAAATTTCTCTTTCTCCGGGACGGCTATTGAATTTCTCGACTTCAAATTTAACAAAGTTATCAAGGCTTATAATGTATTCTTGATGCAATCAATGCATTTGTAACTGAGAACTCGCCTAATAATATAGCTTTAAGAGTTATAATTTTAAATAGACCTGCTTTAACAAAAATCGACTTTAAATAGAAAAAAAAAAAAGATATTCCAAAACAAATTAATATACACTAAAAACAATAATCATCGAAATCGGTTGGCGTGATATTGAGTTATCGAGTTCTTCATCTATTTATCGCGCACGTACTTAATGCAAATTTAAGATTTATATGGTTTTCTTATGGATACCATTATCAGAACTGGACTAAATTGAAACGGGACCACACGGGAAGCGTCAGCTTTCTAATAAAAAAAGAATCATCAAAATCGATTCACCCAGTCAAAACTTATGAGGTAACAGGCATAAAAAAAAGAAACAGTCGAATTGAGAACCTCCTCCTTTTTTGAAGTCGGTTAAAAACTTCATGATTTAAATTAGCTTTCCATCCATGCTGATTGTAATTTTAATTAACATGCACTGCATTCAACATTTAGCATACGAAGTTTACTCAGAATTTGACGCAAGCAAAAGGAAAATACGCATATAGCGGTTTATGACGTCATTGGCGGAAACGCAATCGTGCGAGAGAGACAGCGATAACCTTTAAAAACATTGCGTCGTTCTACAATTACAATTGATATTATTTTCAATTTGAAATAGTTTTAATCGAATTAGAATTCTGATCATCATATTTGGGAAATCGGATATCAAAGGCAGCGAGATAATACGGAGGGGGTGAAGGGAGACCAACGGGGGCGGAGTGTGACACAAATCACCCTTATAGATGGTAAAGTCGAATGATCTGCACAGTATTTACAAAACCAGAATAAATAATTAACACAGCATCAGCTCATCTGGCAATAAGTTTTTCCTATGATCATTAGGAGAGTTCTCGTGTTATTTTAAACAGTAACAAAGGATAAAAGCTCTCTAGCGAAGCGTACATTCGTTCTCTGTTTTGTTGCACTAGACGAGTGAAACAGCTCACGGTCCGCTTGGTTGCAGATTGTACTGGAGCCCATGGACATCAGCAGCGCGAATGCCGCCATCAGCCTGCCCTTTTCCGCAATTATAATCCAACTGATACCCCTAATAGTCTCGAAATGGGTGCGGCGTTCGCGTTATGATGTCCACGGACTCCATCAGCGGTCCACCGAGAGCTGATCGCGTTGTTGCCAATAATAAGGACACATATACATTGTCAGTGTTAAAACTCACCGCCTTCCTGTCGCCTAGAGTCGCTCTCCACTCTTTAAGCTCCGACGAGTACCTCTCCTCGAGAGCTTTCATCTTGTTGCTCTCGTGGTTCATGAGAGCTTTGCGCTTCTCGTTCTGGAACTGCTCGAGTTCTCGCAGCATGGCCTGGAACAGGACGCGGGGGCAAGCTTATTAATCTATACTAATATTATAAAGAGAAAAGATTTGTTTGTTTGTTGGTATTGAATAAGCTCCGCAACTACTGAACCGATTTGAAAAATTCTTTCACCGTTTGGAAGCTACACTATTCCCGAGTGACATAGGCCATAATCTTTTTCGAAAAAATTAGAGATCCTTACTAAAACTCAAATAATGTAACCCAAGGTGTAAAAAAATTACCTAAAATGTTCTGTACATCGCGTGCCCTGCGAAAACTATTGATGATAGAATAAAATAATGTACTGCGACTTTGTAGAACACATTATTATTTACGAAAAGTGTCGCGACAGCATATGTCCATCTCTATTATAGTTATGCCGCAATAAGTGTTCTTTTATTTAAAAAAATAAAACAACGTCAAATATCGCCGAAATTTTTGTTAAAGATCCGAGTGGAGCCGGAGGGGGCCGCTACTGTTATATATGGATGAACGATACGGACACATGGTGTTAATCGGCTACCCTCAGACACAGCCTACTGAGTTTCTCGCTGGATCTTCTCAGTGGGTGGCGATTTCGATCCGGTGGTAGATTCTGCGAAGCACTGCTTTTGCTAGGACTAGTGTTAGCAACGTCACCAGGTTAGAGTCCCGTGAGCTCACCTACTAGTTAAGGTTACGCTGGCATAGCCTCTGAAGGCTACCCAGCTAAGGTATGAAAAAAAATCGTCTACCCCACTCCTCAAATTGGAAAGCAGAAATGCTTGGCGGCAGCTATAGGCAGCGTGGTGTGACTACCCGCGCGGGCTCATCTTATATGAATTGCTGCCATCTACATACGATAGATCAGGGTTTCTCAAACTTATTTTCTCTACTGCCCACTTTGAGAATAAACTATTTTTAGCGCCCCTATTTTTTCACCTACTTAAAAACCACTATAGCGAGAGCTCAGTCGGTGTCTAAGAGTCTTCCTAGATGAAATTACACAACGCCCCTTTTTTCTGGGTCTCTTACCGCCCCCCTTTAGGCCGTTACAAAGGGGCGTTATCGCCCACTTTGGGAAAGGCTGCGATAGATGGACACAAATCGTGCCATCAATGACGGCAGCCCACCCGATGTTAAATGTTTATATTAATCAGATGTTCCCTCAAATGAACAATGTATTCATGTGTGTCAATTAGGTTGAAATGAGAGCGGGGGTCGATGACCTCAAGTGCTCGCGACTAGTGACATTGTCTGAGCAACATTCGTCTGGCATTAACAAAATTAGCGTTTTTTTTATCTTAATTTACGTAAGCTTTTATTTAATAAACAGAAAGAGGGTAGTTCGACTTCGCCCGTTGTCTCTGTCGAGTACATACTTCGCCTTGAGCTTTAAGCTCCTCCCGGGCCTTGGCGTGCTTCGTGGCGAGCCTCTGGTGTTCAGCTTTGTACCTTCGCTTCTCGTTCTCTTGGAACTGGAATACAAAAAAATATATATTATTAGAAAATTGTTCAGAAATTCAAAGTGTGCAGACAAATTTATGACCCGAACCCTGAGTTAGTGGGAGAGATAGCATGTTTTAATGACATTTCGGTCAATCCATGTGTACACAGGACTATATGACAGTTCTGCCATATATGACGTCTTGTCACATCACTCAATACACAGATAAACTGTACTTTTGAAGTCGTCGTGGCCTAAAGGATAAGACTTCCGGTGCATTCGTATGTAGCGATGCACCGGTGTTCGAATCCCGCAGGCGGGTACCAATTTTCTAATGAAATACACGTACTTAACAAATGTTCACGATTGACTTCCATGGTGAAGGAATAACATCGTGTAATAAAAATGAAACCCGCAAAATTATAATACAGGTAGGTACCACACCCCGCCTATTTCCGCCGTGAAGCAGTAATGCGTTTCGTTTTGAAGGGTGGGGCAGCCGTTGTAACTATACTGAGACCTTAGAACTTATATCTCAAGTGGGTGGCGCATTTACGTCGTAGATGTCTATGGGCTTTAGTAACCATCTCGCATATACATATATGTTGACCCACAAACCTTGCATATATTTTTTATATTTCAGTTCGAACTAATTAAAGTTACCTTTTTCAGTCTATCCCTGTCGTCTTCGTGGTTCTGAGGAGCCGTGCTGATCCTCAGTGACTCTCGGAACATCATCTCTCTGGCTTTCTGTTCAGCTCGGATGCGCTTGGGCAACGATCTCTTCTCAAGAGCTTGACACTTGGCTAATTCTTCTTCTTTTCTTGTGTTCTTCCTGTATATGAGAAACATGTAACATTACAGACACAGTCCTCTGCAGCTCTGTACTGATCCCGAGCTCTTCTCGTACACAAACAGACACAGATCCGACCTACATCTAGCCTCTAGTCCTATACTACACTACTACAGACACAGTCCTTTGCAGCTCTGTACTGATTCTGACACTCACCGTTTGATCTGTTCCAACTCTTTGTCATGTCTGACTAGCATCTGCTGCCTCCGCAGTAAAAATTCATCTTTGAGTTGTCTCTTTGCTAACTGGTATCGTTCATGGATCTGTTTTTCTTCCAATTCCCACAGCGCTGCTTCTCTGGTTCTCATTATCTGTTGTGAGAAAAATATTGTTTTTAACTGAATCAGTGCATTGTTCAATCTTTTTTTTTATTGCATAGATGTGTAGACGAGCTCACAGCCCACCTGGTATTAAATGGTTACCGGAGCCCAGACATCTACAACGTAAATGCGCCACCCAACTTGAGATATGAGTTCTGAGGTCTCAAGTATAATCACAACGGCTGCCCCGCCCTTCAAACCGAAACGCATTACTGCTTCACGGCAGAAATAGGTAGGGCGGTGGTACCTACCCGCGCGGACTCACAAGAGGTCCTACCACCAGTATCTTTTTGTTTGTTGATAAACGTTTATGAAGACTATAGGTTAAATAAAATTACAACTATTATCACTGACTTTAGCCAAACAGAATGGTTACGGACGAATCAAATCGTAAAAGCAGATGTAAGTGAGATTAGCTTAAAGTAAATACCAGTTTTTTTGGAAAAGTACATAACATATTAAATATATTAGCACACGTCGTATAATGTTCACACTAATGCCCGATTGTCATCTTAACCATCTATCTTCCGTCTCTTTCTTCCCGATACATTCATTCCTTTCACTCTAAGGGGCCATCCATAAATTACGACACACGAATTTTAGGACTTTGAACCCCTTCCCCCGTCTTTGTCACAGGCTGTTGCATTTTTATACCCCCCCTGGTGTGACGTCACGCATTTTTTCAATTTATGCTTGTAAGTTAAATTATAAGTTAAATGACTTTGCATGAGATAATCTCATAGCGAGAATGCAAAATTATTAATAACTATAGTTCAAGTTCGTAGATTTTTAGTTTTTTATTCGCATCTAAGCTTCGCGTTTTAATATTTAAAATTTTAACATGTGACGTCACAAAACTATTGACCCCCCATGCCCCTTGTCACACTATGTCACTTTCGGTGATACCCCCCCCCCCTTCCCATCAACGTGTGACGTAATTTATGGATGACCCCTTAAATATATTAGCACACGTCGTGAAACGTTCACACTTCTAATCGCCGACGGCCATCTTAACCATCATCCTTCCGTCACTTTCTTCCCGATACATTCATCCCTTTCACTCTTTATCGTCCGGGCAGGTAGTCGCGCGGGGCGTGGCACCTGGTGTCGCTGCTGCAGGTACTGGCGGTCGGCGAGGGCCTGGCGCTGCCGGTGCGCGTCGTGGAGGCGGCGCAGCACGTGGTCGCTGGTGTCAGCGAGCGCCGCGACGAACGTTCGCTCGCGCTCGGCGTGCTCGGCGTCGAGCGTCACGCGGCGAGCGCGATACGCTTCCTTACGACGCTCCTTGCACACTAATTCCACTTCCTGTATAAAAAAAATCCATTAGTAACACAATTCTCTACGTAATTACTGGTGGTAGAACCGCTTGTGAGTCTGCGCGGGTAGGTACCACCACCCTGCCTTTTTTGCCATGAAGCAGTAATACGTTTCGGTTTGAAGGGCGGGCAGCCGTTATAACTATACTGAGACCTTAGAACTCCTATCTCAAGGTGGATGGTGGCATTTACGTTGTAGATGTTTATGGGCTTCAGTAACCACTTAACACCAGGTGAGCTGCGAACTCGTCAACCCATTTAAACAATAAATAAATATAACAATAAAAAAAATTAAAATCGAAATTTATCCTCAGACTAAACAAAGTACAGAAATTAAATTATTTCAATCATTGTCGGTTTGGTAACCCAACATTACAACCAATTATATCGAGTTTTAAAACAGAAATCTTAATAAATCCCTTCGTAGCAGTATTTCAAAAAACCCAATAAAATTTGGTCGCAACTTTGTGGGGTTCATTACGAAAATTCCAGGATAAAACTGCTTTTGCTACTGGCGACGCTAGAGGGATCTGGGCTGTCGGGGCACCTTACAAAAATTCCAGGATAAAACTGCTATTACTACTGGTGACGTTAGACCAGCGGTCGGGGAACTTTTTTAATTATTACCCCAAAATATTTTTGTGTAAGTTGATATCAAACCCTGGGCGAAGAACAAAAAAAAAACGAAATCGCTTCTTTTTAGCATCTTTCATATTATTATAGTCCCCATGATAATTTTGAATTTGAAAAAAAAAAATATTTTTTCGTTTCGTTTCATTTCGTTTCATCGAGTTTGAAATCACAACGATTCTTTTTTACCCCCCAAAATTTCATTTTATCCCATTTGTGTGGAAATTTACCCCGGTTCCCCGACCGCTGCGCTAGAGGGATGAGGTTAGTCGGGGGGCACCTGCTTGAGCAGCCGGAGCTCCTGCTTGAGCGTGTCGCGGAAGAGGCGCAGGTCGCGGTCGTGCTCGGCGCGCAGCCTCTTGGCGGCGTGGCGCAGCTCGGCCTCCAGCTGCTGCTCGGCGCGCTCGGCGGCCCCGCGCTGCGCCCGCGCCAGCGCCTCCAGCTCCGACTCGTGCGCGCGCGACAGCGACGACAGCTCGCCCTCGAACCTGACACAAGCGCTGACCTTACTAACGATCCCCGTTGAGTGCGAGTTAACGTTCTCGATAGCGTAAAAGTTAACTCAGACTCGCACACAATTTGCACACTTGTAACTATTTTTGTTACGACTGTGCCTAGTGCGCACTTGGAACAGCGCCCCTAGCGGCAAACGTAGGCAAACGTTCCAACTCTATACAATTTTTTACGCTATCGAGGACGTTAAAATTGCTTAGGTGGGTGGACGAGTTCACAACCCACCAGGTTTAAAGTGGGAACTGCAGCCCATAGACATCTACAACGTAAACTAACGTAACGAGGACGATGACCGGTGTTTGAAGAGTTACTATTTATATCTAAGGCTGTATGTTTCATACATTTTTTTAACACGTTATTTTACAAGACGGTTCCGTTCTAGTACAAAAAGGGAAATTCTTCAAAACCCTCTCATACGTGATACTTCTATTAACACGATAACTAGATTTTTGTTTAAAATTACATTATGCACTACGAACACAAATATATGGGAATAACAGAAATTTTACTGCTTATTTGTTATGTATAATAAGTAAAAAAATATACATACAGGCATAGTTGAGATATTTAATTTAGAAAAATTACTCTTCTTTTTAATACGCTATTATTTGCTTCAGACGTATGTATGTTTGTAGAGGAATCTTTGAACATGATTTTGACCTGCTTCAAAACGTCGGATTAACTCGAAATTTGGTATACTTATTAAGGACCGACGACAATTCAACATTTTAAAAAAAAATTGAAAAAAATATATATTGAAATTCAACTAAAAAATTAAAAATAAATAATAGTTTAAAAAAGCTAACAAATACGCTTTTATAGAAAATTCAACTAAAAAATAGAAAATAAATTTTAATAAATATGAATTAAAAATAGTGTAAGAAAAAATTATTTTATTGTAAAAAAGCGTGTTTTGTTAATTTTTTTAAATTATCATTTATTTTTGTCCTGGCTTCTAGTCTCATATAACATGGCTTCGTATAACACGAACTCTATAGGACCGTATCTACCGTGTTATAGCTGGGTTTCCTGTACCCAAAAGCGCGACCACGCCCCGCCCCCCGCCCACCTCTTATCCTGCTGTTCCCTGAGCTGCTGCTCCTTCGCGTTCAGATCCTGGAACTGCTTCTGCTCCTGCTTCTGCAGCATCTTGATCTCGCGCAGCTCCTGCTTGCGGAGAGCGTGGTCGTCCCAGGTCCGGCCGCTCTCTTCATCACCCCAAATCACCTGAACACAGACCAGACGTTATGTCAACCAGCTCGTATCAACTCGTCCTGTATGTCCTGACCACAAGACGTCCGAATGACTTGGCAATTTGCACAAGCATCAAAGACTGATAAAGATACTTCTTGTACCGTGAAGTAGTAAAGCGTTTCGGTTTGAAGAGAGAGACAGCCGTTACTTACTTACTGTTAAATAAGTGACACCTTAGAACTCATATTTCAAGATGAGTGGTGGCATTTACTATGGTCTACGGTCTTCGGTAACCATTTAACACTGGATGGGCCGTGAGCTCGTCCAACCGTCTAAGAAATAAAAAAAAAGTAAAATAAAAAAGATACAATATCTTTGTCACTTTTGGCCTAATATCCTACGGAAGGTATCTAGCATATTTATTTTTAATTGGGATGACTGTTAACGCTTGCATTATTAGTCTTCTTTTTTTTCAAACTTAAAACTAGACCATTTAATCTGTTACTGGTCACAGACATGATCCTTTTTTTATTTTTAAAAGGGTGGACGAGCTCACAGCCCACCTGGTATTGAGTGGTTACCAGAGCCCATAGACATCTGCAACGCAAACGCGCCACCCACCTTGAGATATAAGTTCTAAGGTCTCAGTATAGTTACAACGGCTGCCCCGCCCTTCAAACCGAAACGCATTACTGCTTCACGGCAGAAATTGGCAGGGCGGTGGTACCTACCCGCGCGAACTCACAAGAGGTCCTACCACCAATAAAAAGTAGTAAGTTGCCGGGACTATTATCAATAGATCAGCTATTGCACAATACAATTGATCGAAATCATGTGTCAATATGGGTTGTGGATGTCACTACGTGATCAGTGTGAGCTCCAACAACCACTGAAGTCTTCAGACTCAGGCGACGAGGCAACGCAAAGCCTCCGTCGCGCGAAACATGTCGGATCCCCTGGATCTACTCTCTATGCTTTTAGAACCCTCAACAACTGGCCACCTTTTTTTTTATCGCCAGAGAATCCGTTTTCGGATACCCGGTCGAGAGGGATTATGTCGGTCTCCGGCGCCTCCAGGGAAGAAGAGGAAGACCAAAGTCCTCCTCTTCTTCCAATTCCTACCGGGAGACTACGCATTGAGAGAGGCGCGCGAGGCGCTGCGTGGCGTCTACCACGCAGGACCAGCCCCGCAACACCGACTAGACTAAACCCCATCGAGCTCCACCACTCCGACTACACGAAACCTACGGCACCGCACAGTGCGCGCCGAAGGATCGCCGTCGCCGGTACCCGTCCTGACGATAGGATGAGAATCCATCCCCGGGAAGATTCCGAACAACTGGCCACCTAACTAAACTAGGCACAGCCCACTGAGTTTCTCGCCGGACCTCCTCAGTGGGTCGCGTTTCCGATCCGAGATTCTGCGCAGCACGGCTCTTGCTAGGGCCAGTGTTAGCAACAAGTGGGCAGTGAGCTCAGACTCGCGCAATAAAAATTTACAAAACATATTGTTACGCCGGTAAGAGTAACGCCATCTATCGCCGAATAGTCGAAACGAATATCAAAGGATCTAGTCCTGTAACACACATATATCTACACCTATAACGTCCGAGAAGTGCAACGCCATCTATTATCAGATAGCGGAAACACAATACTCGACTTTTGTGGCATATTCTCGACGATTCTAGGGATGTCGTATCGACTATAAAAGCGTCGCAGAGATGGCACGCAATCAGTTAATAATCGGAACTACTCGAAGCGAAACAGCGATCGGATCAGACGAAGCGAAGCGAAAGAAGCGAATTGAGAATTTTAAAGTGAATTTTGAGAATTTTAAAATAATTTTTTTAACCCGAACCCCAGCGCGTAACAATACCTTAGACGTGGTGGTGGTCATGATGACGCCGTCGATCTCAAACTTGCGGGTTCGTTTCCGGGTCTTCTTCTTGAGATTAGCCATGTGGATGTCTTCTTTGGAACTGTGGGTAGAAACAAATAGTATATTAGTTCCACGTGTTTTTTTTTTGCCTAAGCTTTCCTAGCCCAAGCTAAGCCTTGAGAGGCTATTTCAGCGTAACCTTAACTAGTAAGTGAGCTCACGGGGCTCAAACCTGACGACGTTGCTAACACGAACCCTAGCAAGAGCCGTGCTTCGCAGAATCTACCACCGGATCGGAAACGCGACCCACTGAGAAGATCCGGCGAGAAACTTAGTGGAGTGTGGGTTAATTCACTGAGTGCGATGACCGATGCTTGAGGTACCTAAAAGCATCGTGAGGATCCGTAATGACGTGTCACGTGAGCTAAACGTGCGGGCCTTGGAAACTTGGTACGGTAGTTGCATCCCAGGCAAGGGAACCATGCAGGGCGGGTGACCGCCACCAGCTCGAGCAAGGACTATACATCTAACGACATTCGAAGCGTACAGAGCGCGACCATAAGTACCGCATATCGACTTTTGGAGAGACACAATCGCCTTATTTCGACAAATCGTAGGGCGTTATTACAAATTTCAATTCATTTGATTATTATCTTTGACGGTGAATAGTTCACTCCATATTATCATCACTACATAGTATAAAACAAAGTCGCTTTCTCTGTCCCTATATCTGTTCCTGTGTATGCTTAAATCTTTAAAACTACGCAACGGATTTTGATGCGTTTTTTTTTTAATAGATAGAGTGATTGAAGAGGAAGGTTTATATGTATAATAACATCCATTAAATAGTGAAGAAATCAATAATAAATTACAGTTTCCGAAGCGAAGCGAGGGCGGGTCGCTAGTTTTTCATAAAAATAAGAATTCAAATTAAAATAAGATATGATCTTAAAGGTCTTAGTTAACAGGTCATAAAATCCCTTAAAAAAAAACAATCGTTTAACCACAGCATGTCAGTTGTCAAATTTACAAAACGTCAATGTCAATACAAATTGCTTGTCTGTGGTCGTCACTGTCACGGTTGGAGGAGGACAATGTCGAATATATTTTTTTCAACAGCTTCAAAGACAACACTCACCGCTGTATCCTATTGACCTGGGGATCTTGATGTTTCCTCCTCAGCACGACCTGCTGCTCCTCGTTCTCCAGACTCTGGTTATCCGTATTCACTCTGAAAAACATATAACTATATTGTACTGTGGCTTTTAAGAACGCACCTTTTTATGATGCATGAGCCGGAACGTACCAGAGGTGAGAAAAAGGAAGAAAGTCTGTGACACGGGACCTTTTTACTGCCAAAAATTTAAAACGAAAAAATGATTTATATGTGTTTAATAACTAATATAATATACATATATGACGACGCTTGCAGCTGAAAGTAAGTATTGTACTTTTTAACGAAGCATGTTGCTGATAACTCTATTTCTGTAATCTGACGAGGCATGTTGCGGATAATAACATGTACTTTTAGGTTAGGAACATTGTGTTTTTTTTTATAAAAATTTTAAACGCTTGTATATATATATAATAACTTACAATTGTTTATGCTGCTACAAAAATAAAATTCCTATTGTTTTAACTGTGGTGTTAATTACATAAAAACGACTTTACGGCGAAATAAAGAAGGGACTGCATAGATGCCCTCAGTACGTATTCTATTTTCTAAATGACGACCAACAAAAGTTTTACACTTCGAGCAAAGTTATTTAAGTGAACATTTCAATACTGGGGAGGGGTTTAGGTATTTATCAGAAGTTCATTGATTAAAAACTAATAGACATGAACACAATTATTCATTAACTTTTCTTTTCTTCTGTCTTTGTGGCTCACATAGAAAAAAAAATTTTTTGTATAGACATCTATCATTTTCTTTTTGGCGACCTTGTCCCAGAGAAATCCTCTCGTGTCGTGTACATGGTATTGTAGCTACTGCAGTAGCTGTACCTACAATAGTATACCATAGCTACAATGTAGCTTGGTATTGTATGGCTTGGACTCTGCATCTGACATTGCATTGTTTTTGAAAGTCATCGTGGCCTAAAGGATAAGACGTCCGGTGCATTCGTATGTAACGATACACCGGTGTTCAAATCCCGCAGGCGGGTACCAATTTTTCTAATGAAATTACGTATATTTCAATAGAAAAATTGCTCAACAAATGCTCACGATTGACTTCCACGGTGAAGGAATAACACCGTATAATAAAAACCACCGCCCTGCCTATTTCTGTCGGGAAGCAGTAATGCGTTTCGGTTTGAAGGGTGGGGCAGCCCCAACTATACTGAGACCTTAGAACTTATATCTCAAGGTGGCATTTACGTTGTAGATGTCTATGGGCTCCAGTGACCACTTAACATAAAGTAGTCTGTGAGCTCATCCACCCATTTAAGCAATGTTCTTGATTGTGAATTTCAAACTGTATTTCCTTTGTGATTTCTCTTAGGTGGTTTGTGAAGTCTGCCGTTAAATTACAAAATACTATTAAATTCTTTTTGATTTTAATTTGAAAGTAATATTGTGAAAGTAAAAATATTGCGCGTCTTGTAGCTGTTGAGTGTCTCGTTCAGAAGTGAAGGTGGTTGTGTATTTTGTCCGCGTCACGGAGCTCGCATCCCCCCCCAACCCCCTCGCCGCGCTGCCTGCGTCGTTCCCGACTTAGCGAAAGAGGAGTTGATGCGTAAACAAGCAATAAAAAATAGTAAATAAAGTTGTTACCTGGTACCGCCGTTCCGGTGTTCGCAGGGGGGCGCCGCGACCAGGGAGTCGGTGTCGGGCGCGCGCGACCCTGCCGAGCCCAGCGACGCGCTGTCCGACTGCGAGCGCCGGCTGCGACATGCACACAGACACACCATCAGACCCGGTCATTGATTAGATAATTGGACAAGCTCACGGCCCACCTGCGTAGCCTATAGACCAGCGGTCGGGGAACCAGGGTACATTACCCCGAATGGGGTAAAATGAAATTTTGGGGGGTGAAAATGAAACTTTTGTGAGTAAAAAGTGTATATTGAAGTAAAACTTCTTTAGAATCGTTAAATTTTTAGTTATTGTTTTCTTTTCAAAATTATCACGGGGGTTATAATATAATATGAAAGATACTAAAAAGAACTGATTTCGTTTTTTTTTGTTCTTCGCCATGGGGTAATATCAACTTACACAAAAATATTTTGGGGTAATAATTAAAAAAGTTCCTCGGCCGCTGCTATAGACATCTACAACGTAAATACGGCCACCCACCTTGAGATATAAGTTCTAAGGTCTCACGTGTAGTGTCAACGGCTGCCCCGCCCTTCAAACCGAAACGCATTACTGCTTCACGGCAGAAATAGGCGGGGCGGTGGTACCTACCCGTATTATAATTTTGCGAGTTTGATTCTTATTACACGATGTTGCTATTCCTTCACTGTGAAAATGAATCGTGAACATTTGTTAAGTACGTGTATTTCATTAGAAAAATTGGAAAAATTGGGGTTCGAACATCGATTCATCGCTCGACACAAATGCACCTGGTGTCTTATCCTTTAGGCCACGACGACTTCAAATACCGATCTTACCGGTCAACCAGCATCGCTCGCCACTCTACAAACCCTGAAGCCGTCCAGCATTGCCAATTCGGTTCCCTCTGTATTTTGTACCGTATGTTCCATGGGGAGTGCTCTGAGGAATTGTTCGAGATGATACCGGCATCTCGTTTTTACCATCGCACCGCCCGCCACCGGAGTAGAGTTCATCCATACTACCTGGAGCCACTGCGGTCATCCACAGTGCGCTTCCAGAGATCTTTTTTGCCACGTACCATCCGGCTATGGAATGAGCTCCCCTCCACGGTGTTTCCCGAGCGCTATGACATGTCCTTCTCCAAACGAGGCTTGTGGAGAGTATTAAGCGGTAGGCAGCGGCTTGGCTCTGCCCCTGGCATTGCTGAAGTCCATGGGCGACGGTAACCACTCACCATCAGGTGGGCTGTATGCTCGTCTGCCTACAAAGGCAATAAAAAAAAAAAAAAATTCGCGGTCTCGACTCCCAACATTATTTATTATGCAATTTTTCAAATCACATTCCATCGACCTTAAGGATATTGTGTGTTTCACTGTTCAAAGCTTCCGTTACCTCTCAAAGCTGTCCGGGCTGAGTCTGGTCGAGCCGGAGCTGAGTTCTATGTGGGTCGCGGCCGAGTCTCGAACCCGGACCTCCTCGTTCCCGACCGTCACCACGGAGACGTGCGACGTGTCCTGTTCACAGACGTACATTAAGTACATATATGCTACTCTAATGCTAAGGATACGGTCAATGACAGTGACATTATTTGTTGTAATACCTATAATCAAACTGCGCAAAAGTCGGTATTCCGACGCTCCGCACTATATGCGACTTAATAGAGAGTCGATTTATCGACGGTTCGGACTCAAAAGGTTAAAATTGAAAAACCTATTACATACCAAATGAATTTAAATCTGAGAGCTATCAGTGGTTATGGTCGAAATGCGATCATTAGGCTAACACTGGTAATAAACAAATACTCACGAGTGGTAATATGTGAGTGGAATCGTCAAAGACGCCGGAGTCTCCGTGAGCACTCAGCACCACGACCTCGCTGCTGTCCAGGCGACGTGCGACGCGATCTGTTCAATAAACATTATTCTATTAATTTTAATTATTTTTGTTAATATCGATTAGGGAATGTTTCAGTGTTGGTTCTGCCATAGTTTTTATCGGCAACATACTGTTCTTTTCTTTCTCTCACCCCACTATGAGGGGTCGGTGTAGCATGTCCTCTTTCTCCATTCATGTCTATGATACATCATCTCTGCACTCACATCCTTCCCTTGCACGTCCTCTTTTTCACAGCCCACCCAAGTCTCTTTAAGACGTCCCCTCCTCAAAAGGGACACACTGTTATCCGTGTAATTAAATTTGGAGTTTTAACACATTGACTGTGGGAGTATTTGAGGGATTTTCAGCTATCGTGTGAGGTCTTTCCGAGGCAAGATCGAACTTGTTTACGATATGAGACCTGATAGGCCTCGCAAAATACCGTTTTCGAATAAACCCATAACTATAGAAATGTGGACTTGTCGCCTTACACACTAAGAGAAAAGTTTTGACTGCAGCATCAGGGAATAGTGCCATGTGGGGCTTTTTAAGTCGCATAACGCAGTTAACGTGCTTAATTACAAACTTTTAATGAACTCGAATAGTGATTAGATTCATTGAAATTTAAATTGCAAAGTAATATTAAATTAGAAAATTAAATAGACAACAAGACAAATGGGCCATGCTCGTCCGGGGACACTGGGCTCATCGCGCAGGGCTGGCGGTGGTGCCACCCACAGTGGGGATCAAAAACATATCAAATGTACTCTATTAACACTAAACAAACCATGATGTTTTGCATTGAAAATGCACTTATCATCTTATTGCTTTTGCACATTTGACTTCATGACTTTCTCTTACTAATTAAACTACAGTTTTTATACCTACTTTTTGTTTTATTTTGTTTATTTAGAGTAATACTTGTCGTATACCATTATCTACCAGCTAATATAGAAATAGATACCAGGATGTATTGGTATGATTAGGGTTAAATTCTAATAAGACATACCGGTGGTGTTATATCCGTTGGAGCAGTCGAGCGAGTCTAGCGACGAGGGTGCGAAGCAGTCGTCGTCTGACGAGGAGCCCGCCCCCACGATGACCACCTCGTCAGCGATGGGGGGCGTCGTGGATATCGTCACCGCGTTAGGAGGCAGCTAGGGAGAACATTTTTGTTTTGTTTTGTTTTGTTGAAATATCTATATATGTATATAAAATGAGTTGCTGTTCGTTAGTCTCGCTAAAACTCGAGAATGGCTGGACCGATTTGGCTAATTTTGGTCTTGAATTATTTATGGAAGTCCAGAGAAGGTTTAAAAGGTGAAAAAATATAAAAAAGCTCGGAATTACATAAAAACAAACAATTTTGTTTTTCCTATGATGTGTCCCTTTGATGTGTCTTTTATTTATCATTTGGGGCACTACAAAGTCTGCCGGGTCAGCTAGTACATTGATAATTAACATTGAGTCGATTTTGACTAAGTCTATATAAAAATGGTTTGAATCCAAAGCACAAGTCATGTCTCCACCATGCGATATGAGTTTGTAGCACACGCGAGCGACGTTGCGGTCGGACAGCCAGTTACTAATAGTATAGAGACAATAAGTTCAATCTCGCTAAAGAAATTTACAAGATAATCATAACCAGTTATGTAAGGGTTTTTATTGCTCTAAGTGCAGCCCGGCTGATGTTAAGTGGTAATCGGAGCGCACGGGCGTCTGCTCGTACAAAGTACAGACAATAAATATTTCACATTGATATTTAGAAAGAGACAGTTGTCAATTTTGTTTTTGTTGTAGAGCATTTTTTTTTATTGCTTAGATGGGTGGAAGTGCACACAGCCCACCTGGTGTTAAGTGGTTACTGGGGTCCATAGACATCTACGACGTAAATACGCCACCCATCTGGAAATATGAGTTCTAAGGTCTCAGTATAGTTACAACGGCTGCCCCGCCCTTGAAACCGAAACGCATTACTGCTTCACGGCAGAAATAGGCAGGGCGGTGGTACCTACCCGTACAGACTCACAAGAGGCGTCTGCTCCTACAGACTCCCGACTCAGACAGAGTACATGAATCGTCAAAAACAATGAGTTATACGTACCGCAGCGGCCGTGGTAAGTACGGGAGGGTGCGTGGTGGTGACGGTGACCAGCCCCGCCGGGCACGCCGCCAGCGAGTTCGGTTCCACCACGACCACCACGCCCGACGCCGACACCGGGGTGGGGGGCTGCGAAAGACAACAATCATAGATTCGATTTAGTTATTCAGTGGCTAACTGTAGGATTGCATTGACACAAATATATATTATAATAAAAATTAAAAATATAACTTTAATGCTGTAATCTATACATATAAATAAAATTACGAGTGTCTGTTTGTAATATTAAAATAACCGCTTTTTACTTCATGCATATTAATATATATATATATATATATATGGTACGTACACCAAAATAAGATTTTGTCTGTATGTTTGTTCCGGCTAATCTCTGGAACGGTTGGACCAATTTTGACGAGACTCACTGATAGGTAGCTAATGATATAAGAAGTAACTTAGGCTACTTTTTTTAGACTAGCTTCGCCCCGCAGCGTCACCTGCGGTACGACAATAACCGCGGGTAACATCGCGAGACTCCGCTATCAATAAAAAAAATTTAATGTTTCCGATGCGAAGCGAGGGCAGGTTGCTAGTCTAAAAATAAGAAAACGATTCTTATAATTTAATATATTCGCTGTTAACACAGATTTTCAGGCCATAAACTTTTTGTTATTGACTGTCCCATCCATGCACTTTTGTAGCTCACTGTACCTGGTCAGTCTTCAGTGAAATGGGATTTTACGCATTCACGATATGAAACTACTGAAAACGTCCAAAACTTGTGATTTATACAAAGCGATGGGTGGACGAGCTGATGGCCCACCTGGTACCAAATGGTCATTAGACATCAAACTCGTAAATGCCGAATTGAAACATGAGTTTTAAAGCCGCTTTCAGACTACGCTATAATATAATAGCATATAGTATATAGCTCATAGCACAACAATATCGGGCACCATACATTGTCATGGACACGTTCACACTATACTGTACTATATATTATAGGCTAAGTATAGGATGCTATATGGCACTATAGTGTAGCGTAGTCTAAAAGCCGCTTAAGACTCCCTTTTCACTACAACTACCCTTCAAACCGGAATGGATTACTGGTCTGCAACAGAAATGGGCGGGGCAGTGGTACATACCCTTGCAAACTTATGAGACGTCCAGTCACCAGCAAAAGTATTCATTTCGTTTAGCTTTTTGAAGTCGTCGTGGCCTAAAGGATAAGACGTCCGGTGCATTCGTGTTGAGCGATGCACCGGTGTCCGCAGGCGGAGTACCAATTTTTCTGATGAATTACGTACTCAACAAATGTTCACGATTGACTTCCACGGTGAAGGAATAACATCGTGTAATAAAAATGAAAACCCGCAAAATTATAATTTGCGTAATTACTGGTGGTAGGACCTCTTGTGAGTCCGCGCGGGTAGGTACCACCACCCCACCTATTTCTGCCGTAAAGCAGTAATGCGTTTCGGTTTGAAGGGCGGGGCAGCCGTTGACACTACACGTGAGACCTTAGAACTTATATCTCAAGGTGGGTGGCCGTATTTACGTTGTAGATGTCTATAGCAGCGGCCGAGGAACTTTTTTAATTATTACCCCAAAATATTTTTGTGTAAGTTGATATTACCCCATGGCGAAGAACAAAAAAAAACGAAATCAGTTCTTTTTAGTATCTTTCATATTATATAACCCCCGTGATAATTTTGAATTATACTTGAGACCTTAGAACTCACATCTCAAGGTGGGTGGCGCATTTACGTTGTAGATGTCTATGGGCTCCAGTAACCACTTAAGACCAGGTGGGCTGTGAGCTCATCCACCCATCTAAGCAATAAAAAAAAAGCCTCCAGGTCCAGTTACCACTATAACATCTCATTTTTTTTATTAGAAAGAAAAACCTCACCGTGACGGGCCTAATCTCGATAGCGTTCTGCGATCTCCTGTCGTCTCTTCTCTTCTCAACCTTCTGACCGTCGACGGAGTTAGACCTGGAGAAATGCCTCTCCAGCCGGCAGACCTCCGCGTTCACCCTGCTGACTTCCACGACGGGTCTGTCCTCCTCCCTCGAGTTGGACCTGGAGGTCTTCTGCTCGAAGTTCCTGGAAAGCCTCTTGACGTCCGCCTTTTCTTGTACGGTATTAGGGGATTTCTCGGAGGTCCTGTCCGCGGTTGAGTTGGTCAGCGAGTATATTTCGCTGATCCGGAGTTCCACGTTGCTCCTCCTCGTCTCCTGGTCCCTGGGCGGGTGGGGCGCGCTCAGGGCGACCTTGGTACTCACATCCTCGGAACTCTGAACTCTTTTCTTACGCACATCCTCCATCTTAGGTTCAACTATACGCGCTTGCTCTAATTTAGTTTCTCCGGTTATCCTCAGCTCTACGGCGCTTCTGTTCATTTCCTTGTTCCTTTTAAGTTCATCCGAACTTCGGTCGGTTTCGTGGTTGCTTCGGCGAAGTTCCTCGCTGCTTCTGTTCACTTCCACCTTACTTCTGCGCAAGTCGTCCGTGTTCGTTTCGATCGCGCTACTCCTGTGAGGTTCTTCAGCAGCCTTGTTAATTTCCACGTTGCTGCTGGACTTCTCCTTACTTCTGTCCACTTCTCCGGCGCGAGACAGCTCCTCGGCGCTGTCGCTGCTGCCAAGTCCTTCTGGGCTGGTCCGTGGAGCGACATCGCGGGGTTCCGATCTGGGCTCAGGCGTGGCCAGTCTCTGCTCCAATTTAGGTGATGCATTGCGCGATGGTTTCTCTGGTGATTTGTTGGTTTTGTTCTCGACTGCTTTCTCGGCGTCTCGGCAAACCTGCCGATGGAAACATTGCTCATCAAGAAACAAACACAACCGGGCAGCAGCCGCGCTTAAACGGCCATGGCGCTCAAATGTTCATTATATATTTACCTGATCAACTATAAGCTTGGCGCTCGGCGGCGGGGGGGCCGGCTGCTTGTTCCGATGCGGGGCGGGTGCGGGGGTGGGGGCGGCGGCGGTGGGCGAGGGGAGCACCGCGGGCGGGGGCATCGGTGCTGGACCCTTTTCTTTCTTCGGAGCCTGCGAACGACAAACTATCAATTGTAACGGACCGATAGTACTGTTTAAGAGTCTTGAGGTGTCCAATTGGAGGGTCAATTTGCAGCCGCACTCTCCAGTGTAGTGGTTAGCGTCTCTCCCATTCACTCTTCAAGCCATTCCGCATGACTTACGAATTATGACGAATTTATTCCTTCATTGTGATTTTATTAAATTAGCGAAATTGGTAACATCCGGCGGAATTCTAACACCGGCGCAGTCGCGTCTTACACTTTAAGCCACGAATGTTTGTTGTTCCAAAAGTTCTTCAGAAACACAACAAAATCTGGACTTTTTGGCGGGAACGCGAGGAGTGAATCTGTGTGATTTGTTTTATTTTATCTATTTAGTGTTTCTTCAGGTTTAAATGTGTAGTAACGGTGGTTTATTAATTGTTTAATATCTGTACAAGTGCACAAGTATGTGGGAAAATGAAACAAAGCCGCTGGACGTAACTACTCGGGATCCTCCAAAAAGTCCACTGAAAAAATCTCAGTTAATGACTACTATTTCACTGAGATTATATATTTCATCCCATATCATCTCATCTCATTTCATTTTATTTCATCCCAGTTGATTAACGTCCCAAATTAAACATCTTCATTTCATTTCACTCCATATTATCATTTTTCATAAAATTATGATCATAAATTAAAATAAGACATGACTTAAAGGTCTTAGTTACCAGGTCATAGAATCCCTTAAAAAAGAAAACTACAATATTTGAGAGAGACATATAAACGTAACGGACCGGTGGTTTCCTGTCAGCGGAGGTTTGCTCGTCGTCGTGCGGACGCTTGCTGGCGGCGGCGGGAGCGGGAGCGGCGGCGGGAGCGGGAGCGACGGCGGGCGCGGGCGCGGGAGCGGCAGCGGGCGATGAAGCGGGAGCGGGTGTGACCGCTGCCGTTTGTTCGGTGTCCGACACTGGAAATACGATAATGATTTGAAAATAACGAGCTACAGAGACAGAACATTGAATTACAAATGAAGACATGAGCGGATGAAGGGGATATGATACAATTTGTTAATTTTGAGAAAACGGACAACAAACTTTTGTTACTTGTACTTTTTCTTCACAGATAACTTATGGTCACGTGCAATTTCTAAAAATAGCATTTAAACCCGGCTTTTTAAGGTCTAATATGGTTTATAAACACATAACACCTTCATTCAATGTAAAAACTCAATAATCTTAAAAATGGTACTTAACCGCTTCATCCACTCATGTCTTCAAATATTCTTATGTGTCTATTTTAAGCCATATGAAAAACTGCTTTTCTGGTGTGACATATGACATCTGGTGTGACTTATCGTGTAAATGCTTTAACAAGCTCAGGGCTCATCAGATGCTAAGCCGCCACTGAAGCCCATGGGCCTCACTGGGTCAGACAAGAGGTCTTCAAGCCAGAACGTACAGGTTCTACGTGACAAGACTTTTTTATTGTCCTTGTAGTCAAACGAGCATACGGTCAACCTGATTGTGAGTGGTTACGATCGCCCATGGACGTCAGCAGTGCCAGGGCTAAATCACCACCTACCGTTAACTACAAACAGTACGTAGGGCGGTGGTGCTAACACCAATAATTATGGGTTACCATGATTACGCAAGCGCTGTGGCGCCATCTTACGGCAATCGAGAACAACTCGAGTCGTCTTCCGACATATTTCTTTCGTATCTTACGACCGACATTATGGCAGATTTACACAGGGTCAGTAGCTGTCGCCAGTGCTGGCGCCGAAAACTGACTCGATACGATTTACACGCAGTCAGTTGCGCTGGCGTGTACCGACTTGAAATCAATTAACACGATGGCAGTACTGTACGGACTTGAAACAATTTACACTATGGCAGTGCCAAGCCAGCACTGACTCGGCAGTGTACTGACGTTAGTTACTGATTAAATGTAAATCTGCCTTTACTATTTAACTCCGCGCAGTCAAAGAGAGAGAGAGAGAGAGAGATAGACGGGTATATATGTGCGACTCACTCTTCGCGTCCGGCGTCTCGCTCGACCTCACAGAAGTCGAGTCATCTTCCATTTCCATCGGCATGTGAGAATTGCGAGGCTCCTGTAACATTGTTAACGGTTTTTTTTAATTATTTTTTATTGCATAAATGTGTGGACGAGCTCACAGCCCACACTGATGTTAAGTGGTTACCGGAGACATCTACAGCGTAACTGCCACCACCAATCATGAGATATGAGTTCTAAGTTCTCAGCATAGTTACATATTATTAGTAAGATCAAACAAACATCATCACCAATACGAACAGAAAGTATTTGTTTAACACCGGCGTGCTTAGTGCGAGTTTTTTAACGTTCTCGATAGCGTCAAAGTTAACTAACTGAAATTTGTATGAAGTCGAAACATTTTCCAACGTTTGTCGCTAGGGGCGCTGTTTCGACCCCATACAAATACGAGTTAACTTTTACGCTATCGAGAACGTTAAAAAACTTGCACTAAGCACACTAAGGTGTGGATCGAAGGCTAAGGTTGTCGGAGAAGTCCAGAGTTTAAGTGGTCACGGATGACAGAGTTTCGACCCGGATATTGTGCTAAGACCTCAATATACTCTTACCTATTTCAGTGCACAAAAAAAGTAAATTTACATAGCGTTTTGTTTCTTGATTTGACAGTAGTTATAATAATGTTTAAATGTCGACGAACCATACCCAAAACGACCGTCAGCGACCACTTAAACTATGGAGCATTATAAATATCTGATATACTTTATATGTACACATATATCGAAGGGTGAAAAGCTATTTTTATTAAGCGACATTTCGCTTATTACGCGTCATTTATCTTTGTAATTAAAGGTGCGTTTTTTTTTTTTATAAGTATCAACAGTTCGATGTTTCTAATTGAACTTCAATTAAGTTTACTTCATTTCAATAGCCGAAGTTTTTTTGTTATGATATTTTTGTTCCAAGTTTTAAGCTTTAAACAGCTAAACCCCCGTAAAGTTTCAAAAATGTCTCTTAAACCAAATATCTTGTCACCTGTCGATATATAGACACGTCTATGGGTACCTTCGAAGGCGGCCGGTGCCCTGGCGGCTGACAATCCGATTCGCATGCAATGTTAGATAAAACAAAAACAAAAGATTAACGCGATATAGAATACTCTTAGGTTGAACATCAAGCCAAATAAGGGTTAAGTCTTATTAATACGCTTTTATTAGCTTCAGACGTATGTATGTTAGTTAGTATGTAACGGAATCTTTGAACATGATTTTGACCCCCTTCAAAACGTCGGAATAACTCGAAATTTGGTATGCTTATTAAGGACCGATGACAATACAAATGGTTCTATGGATTCAAATCAAATCAATTAAGGTATTGTCCTTAAAGTATTAAAATCGAAAAACTAACAAAAAAAAAAACAATTCGTCAATTACTTTTTTGGCGTATACCAAAAACAAAAGAAACAACAATTTTGTATTAATTAAGCCGCTTTAGTTCTATAGGTGCGATATATTGTATGGACAGATGGACCAGCTCGTCTGTTGATAAGCGGCTACAGAGGCCCGTGGACCGCGTCACACTGCTCCGCGCCAGCAATAGGGAGGTCACCATTAAATTTCAATTGCAAATTTAAATATTATTGTTATTGACATGAGTAGCTAAATGTCTTACTCTAAAAGCCAGATCGCTGATATAGATTGTATAAAAAAAAACCAATTAATCAGTGTGTTCATTCATGATATACCCTCAAAATACTAAAAAGTAGCTGTGAGCACCGGTGAGCACTCGTGACCAACTGTGAGCGCTCGTGATCCTTGCTTTTAAAAGCAATATATAAGGTATACTAAAAACCAAATGTGAGCACTCGTGAGCACTCGTGACCCTTACTTATTAGTCTCACAGGCTTCAGCTTAACATCGACATCATTATTATTAAATACTAACCAATTCTCTGATACTGCTCCTTGCTGATCTTAGACTTGTTCCTTTTCAACTTCAACTTAAGCCGAAACCGTAAGCCATATTAGTCAGCGTGCGCACAAGCGTTATGTGTAAGTTAGTTTTCAGTTACATCCAGATATTGTAATTTCAAATAAAACAAAAACCTTTCAGCAGCCGGGATTCGAACCCGCACCCTGAGCCAATAGTCAGCATCGCTAATCCGAAAACGTATTGTAACCGGCTAGATTTACAATATCTGAATTTATCTAAATTCCGTATTTCTTAACATTAGAATGTACCTACATAGAAATTTCAATTTGTAACAATACTTATATACGGGTTTTAAATTAATAAATTATCATTAAACAAAAAAAAAAACTCGCACACACACACACAAAAATACTGGCCAAGTTTAGCATATCTCTGAGGTCCAATTATACCACCATCAATTAATTAATGCAGATAGGGATGTTACAAAAACATTTCCTATATTAAATAATACGCGAAGCAAAAACTTTGTACCCTTTTTTACAAAAATTGCGCGGACGGAGGAGTATGAAATTTCAGGCACTTATAGACATTATAGAGGAGTGCAGAAGGCTAATTTTTTTTTAAATTATGCTTTAAAAACATTATTCAATATAAAAAAATATTACAGACACTACCGCGTATTTGACACAACACATATAAATATACTTTTTGTTTATTGTCAAACTTTTGTTATTGTTTAAAGTCTGTGGTCAAATTGAGAATAGATAGAGAATTTTTGTCTATAGTGTAGTAGTAGCCTTGGCGAAATCTGCGATCATAGGAGTATTATAAATAGTCTGACAATAGAATCATAATATGTTCAAAATTATTATTTCAATTAATTATATTCAAATTTCGACTACTGGGCGACCACTAATAATCATAATTAACTCAACACTATGACAAAACTTGTTTCTCAGTTTGCCAGCCAATTATAAAGCATTTTATAATTTTCACTACATCCAACGCGCGATGTATGACTAACAAAACAATTTTATTGTGGAACGTTGATTTGCATTACGGGTAAAATTTTAAAACCAATTGATAAACTCCAATTTTAACTACTCTTGTGCCAATCACCGAACACTCTTCAGATAAAAAACCCATCAGAAGCAATTCACCAACTGAGCTCCCGGTTCTCAGAGGTCCAGTGCACAAAGAGCCTCACCTCGCTATCATCATCCAGCACCTCCTCCTCCACGACTTCGGCCCTGTACTCAAGCAGGAGGTCGCGGAGGGGCTTGGAGTCCAGGTTCCCTCCGACGAAGTCGTGCTTCAATAGTTCGACGGATGTCGGCCTTTTTTCTGGGTCCTGAAAATCGACAAAAATCACAACTGTCAAATTAGACGCTGTCATTGTCTATGTCGGACTGCGAGGATAAGATGTCCAGTGCAGTATCTAGCGATGCACCGGTATTCGAATCCCGCAGGCGGGTACCAATTTTTGTAATGAAATACGTACTCGACAAATGTTCACGATTGACTTCCATGGTGAATAAGGAATAACATCGTGTAATAAAAATCAAACCCGCAAAATTATAATTTGCGTAATTACTGATAGTAGGGCCTGTTGTGCCTATTTCTGCCTTGAAGCAGTAATGCGCTTCGGTTTGAAGGGTGGAGTAGCCGTTGTAACTATACTGAGACTTTACAACTCATATCTTAAAGTGGGTGGCTGCGTTAACGTTGTAGATGTCTATGGGCTCCAGTAACCACTTAACACCAGGTGGGCTGTGAGCTCGTCCACCTTTATAAGCAATCAAAAAAAACATTAAGACCTACGAAAAAATGGATGGATAGCGTGAAAGACGATACGTGTAAGAGGGGAGTGAGCGAAGAAATGGTATATGATAGAAGAGTATGGAAGGAGACAACATGTTGCGGCGGCCCCAGGTGACTGGAAGAAGGGCAAGAGAATGATGATGGACCATTAAGGCACTATTGAGACTTCGACATCCATGTAGCACTATTCACAAGGTCTAAGTCTATCACACTAACCTCAGATATAAAGCCGGCATGATATTGTACTCACCTTGACCAGAGCTTTCGAGATGAAATCGTTGAAGGATTTGCTCCAGCGAGACGGCTGGTCCAAGGTCGGGGGGTCAGACTTCTGTATCTTGAGCAGGACCCTCATCGGGGTCATCTCGTGGTTTGGGGGCTCCATTTGGGCGAACTCGATCAAAGTTATACCCAATGACCAAATGTCGACCTGTCCGGGGAGAAATTGGAATTTTATCACATTCACTGCCACGTGGGTCACCGGCGCCCTACGCGGCGCACTGAAGTAATTGTGTCTATTTCTGTTACTAAGCGCCTGGATTACCTAACTTCGACTTCTTTTCTTCTTTTATGTTAGAATGAAAGAAGACGACATAATTAATTCAAAATGTGCCGCGTAGGGTACCGGTGACCTACATGGTAGTCAACGTGTTAAAATAAAACACTGAATTGTTTTTATAGTTACGCTGTCATTGAATAGTGAATCAGCAACTCCACAGGGGCATTGCCTACCGATAATCTACTGAACCAATGAAAAAACTTGGATATATCACCTTGAAGTCATAAGGGTTATCACGGAAGGTCTCGCAAAGCACCACCTCGGGGGCCATCCAGTACGGAGTGCCAATGAACGTGTCGTGCTTTTGGAGGGTTGACTTGTTCTTCGCTGACACACCGAAGTCAGCTGTATGAAAAGAAATAAATGAGTAATTTTTTTTATCTATACTAATATATAAATCTACAGTGATTTTTACAGATGTTTCGTTATAACTACTGAACCATGCATCCGATTGACTTGAAACTTGGTATCCATGTAGAAAATACACGTAATATAAATAATATAAATAAATGGATAGACTAATATTTATATGAGTGTTGGAATCCCTACACCAGTTGCGGGGGCCTTAATGATGAGAATCTTTGTGGGGGTGAGAAATAATAATGTTAATTTTCAATGGCCAGCGAAGCGGACGGGTACAGCTAGTTTTTATATAAAATCAAATCTGTACTTATAGACATTTTCAAAGTAGATTTATTCGAAACAACTTTATAATTGTATATGGAATATATTTTTAAGTATGCAACACTCTAGAGCAGTGGTGACATTGTCTTCACGACTGGATGAACCAATCTAGAATAGCAACAGCCCAATGCTTCCCCTAGATGTCTACATGGCGACTAAAGGACCCACTGGAGAATGTGCTCGAGAATGGGGAGTTCTTGAGAGTTATGACAGCCATTCTACAATACGATTGAGCCTTAGAGATGTCTCAAGGGTCTATGAGAAGTCGTCGTGGCCTGCGAGATAAGACACTAAGTGCATTCGTATCTAGCGACGCGACTTACCAATTTTTGTAATGAAATACGTACTTAACAAATCTTCACGAATGGCTTCCAGAATGAACGAATAGTTATACGAATAGTTTCGTAATAATTAATATCTAACGTAGACGTAGAGCGTCTTGTAGCACTACCTTTTTTCCGTGGGGGAGGGGGAACTCCCACGAGGTATTCGTGCCTCGGGGGCGTGCGTGGGAATGAAGACTGGACGATTCGCAGATGTTAGTAATAGACCGCGGGTCCAAGGATGATATATAGGGTCGCAAGGTACCACTACCCTAGCTATTTCGGCCGTGAAGCAGTAGTGGGTTTTGGTTTGAAAGTTGAGGCAGCCGCCGTACTGAGACTTAGAACATATGTCTCAATGTGGGTGGCGGCATGTTGAGGTCTATGAGCTCCGATAATCACGTACCAACTGGTCTGTAAGTCATTCGTTCAGATACTACGTAAGCCGGCCACAAAATTGTAATCGGTGCGAAAAAAATCTCACCCAGTTTAACTCCGCCCGCCATAGTCGCCAGAACGTTGCCCGCCTTCAGATCCCTGTGTATGACCCTCCGTGAGTGCAGAAACTGCAAGCCCTTGCACATTTCCCGGCAGACGTACGCTATCTGGGCTTCGTTCAGTCCCTTCTCCAGTTCCGCCATCACCGAATCCAGGGCTCCGCCGTCGCAGTACTCCAGCAGCATCTGTCGAGGGATCCAGGTTAGTGACGTAGCGATCTTAGCTCGCGCCCAGAGCACAATACCTTTTTAGCGTTTGATTTAGTGTTCCTTTATTTTTCATTTTTAATTACGAATTACCATCTATTATGGGGCTAAATTTAAAATATGTTTTCCAGAAGTCGATTATAATAAAAATTAAAATTATCCAGCAACTTTTTGTTTTGCGGGCCATTTGGCGTCCCTTTGTGAGCAGCACTCGGGGCATGATGCCCTATTCCATATCTGCTGTAAGCAGCTGAATCTGCATTCAACTCCCACAGACACAGCATAATAAACCTTGAAAACCATATTGAACACTCATCCTATATATAATGTGAATCTCAATTAACGTACATATTACCCAACAAAAGAAATTATAATAACCTCACGAAATAGATAATTATGGTAAGATTTCCTAATAAATACGTTTTATTCCAGGGACAGTGATTATTTGTAATTAATAAAAGTAAATTATTTTTTTTTATATTTCTATCATGTTGCGTTTTTCCTCATACCTACATTCATCAGATAATTTATCGATAAAAATATCGGCTTTATCAAGCACTAGCGTGTATGAAAATTTTTATGGCCTTTTTGCGTGTATGAGTGTCTATGCCTACGGAAGATTAGTGCCAGTTTGCGATCGAATATCTGTCCTAAAATTTATGTATAGGCGATTATGTTGTGTCCGAAATATTTGTAATCATAGTACATATTGCGTATGTGTAGAAATTAAAGTAGTGGGAGTCGAGCGGCGACACTGGTCCTAATAGAAAAATTGGAGCGAAGGCCTTTCCAACCTTAACTATCTATTCCGTGAATAAACCCACCCATAGCTTGTTATCGATGAAGTAAGCCTCGTGCAACTCAACGACGTTGGGGTGCCGACACTCGGACAGTATGTCTATCTCCACCGTGAAGTCGGCCAGGTCGTCTTCGTTGTCCAGGACGCACATCTTGGCCGCGGCCAGCTGACCGGTGGTCTTGTGCTGGGCCTTGTACACCTGGAACGTTACACGGCGAAAGCGATTAGATCAAGAGACGAGAGACGGTACGATTCCTTGAAGTCGTCGTGGCCTAAAGAATAAGACGTCCGGTGCATTCGTATGTAGCGATGCAACGGTGTTCGAATCTCAGGCGGGTACCAATTTTTCTAATGAAATACGTACTTAACAAATGTTCACTTTTGAATTCCACGATGAAGAAATAACATCGTGTAATAAAAATCAAACCCGCAAAATTATAATTTGCGTAATTACTGGTGCTAGGATCTCTTGTGAGTCCGCGCGGGTAGGTACCACCGCCCTGCCTATTTCTGCCGTGAAGCAGTAATTCGTTTCGGTTTGAAGGGTGGGGCAGCCGTTGTAACTATACCGAGACCTTAGAATTGATACGTGCGTTATAGATGTCTTATTGGCTCCGATAACCACTTAACACCAGGTGGGCTGTCAGCTCGTCCAGCCATCTATGCAATAAGTATAAAAATTATGCATGCATGTTTGTGTGTGTGTGCGGGCACGCGCGTGTGGATGCATATGTGGATGCGTGTGTGCGTATGTGTGTACATTTCAATCGATAGGTACACAGCGTGTAAATTGTTTCCTAATGATTCTTGTCCGCCTGATAATTGTCTGGAAGAGATCGCTCTTAGCAATAAGACCGCCCAATGTACTTTTTTGTACTTATGTAATGTTTCGCATTTATTATTTATTTGGTGTACAATAAAGCATGCGCTCTCTTTCTCTCTCTCTCTTCTATGCCTAGACAGATGGCGTGTGAACACGTACCTTGCCGAAAGCGCCGTCACCAAGCTCGCCGACCATGTCCCAGATCTCGGTCGGGTCGCTGTTGTCGCGGATGTTGTTGAAGACCTTCTTCTTTTTCGCGTCATTTCCACCGCCGAGGTGCAGCACCTGGATTATACGAGACCAGGTTTTATGTTTTTTTTTTTTTTTTGCAATAGGTGGACTAGCTCACAGCCCACCTGGTGTTAAGTGGTTACTGGAGCCCATAGACATCTTCAACGTAAATGCGCCACATACCTTGAGATATAAGTTCTAAGATCTCAAGTATAGTTAGAACGGCTGTCCTACCCTTCAGACGGAAACGCATTACTGCTTCACGGCAGGTCTCACAAGAGGTCCTACCACCAGTGTTAGCGAGCGCGTCTTTCAGTCAGGACCGTAAGACCTCTTCAAAAACTGTTCATGTCCACCAACTGTTAAGCACTGGACCTTAAGACTCTTGTCTCAAGATAGGTGGCGGCATTTACATTGTTTGTTGTCTACGGGCCCTGGTAACCACTTAATACCAGGTGGGCCGTGAACTCGTCCACCCATTTAACCAATAAAAAAGAGGCCACCAAACCGTGGTGTATTTCCCTTTTTCTACCCTACCCTATTAGCTGATAGGGCTATTCCTGCTACGCTCCAGCTAGAATTTCGATTAATCAAAGAACCCTGGCCACACGAAACGCCCAAGATTTCCTGCTACAGAACAAAGTTCCAGTTCGAAAGGCTGGGATTGCCGTTCCACTAGGTATTTCGTATCACTCTTGTCAGAGCGGTCGTGGTCGTCATCCAGCATCATTGCCGTGGGCACATGTAATGCGCCTCACGTGCAATCGCCACTCGTCCTGGTTTGTGGTGAGCCTGGTACACTCATGCAAACAGCCGCCAACTGCCGACTTGATCTGGTCGGTCCATCACATGGGCACCCTTCCACGCGGTCTGGTGCCTTCTACTTTGCCCTGAACGACAAGGCGTTCTATGGAGTCACTAAAGACTGATAATTAGTCATATACCAATGTGGGCGACAACATCCATACTGCGACATCTAAGGGCCCCCGGCAACTGCATACCACCAGTCGTCAACTAAAAAAAATAGCCAACGACAATCTTATCTTCCCTTCGTTACAAAATTATCTCTTGTAGACAGACGAGCACACGGCCCACCTGATGGTGAGTGGTTACCGTCGTCCATGGACCTCAGCGATGCTAGGGGCAAAGCCAAGCCGCTGCCAAAACATCACATACGACATCATCGTCATCATTACATACACATCAACGAACAGTTCATAGCGTGGCGCCTTCTACGTCGCTTATTCAAAGTAAACTCACCTTTTTGAGATTATTTAAAAACGACATGATTATGCGTTGGGCGCGTCCAACGACGCACCAATCTCTCAGCCGCCTTTAGGCATTGTATCTTTTTCTTTTCATATCTGTAATGAACAAAAAGAAAATCATTAAACAACATTGTTTATCGAGCGCTATAACCGTGTACTTCTTCAAGCAAATTTTGCCGTAGAGTGGTCCGCCCTTGGCATTGCTCAGGTTAAATAAGCGACGGTGACTACTTCCCATCAGATGGGCAGTATGCTCGTATGCCAACAAAAACAACAAGGAAATAAGGACTGTAAAAGTGACATGTGATGACAAATTAAGATAATAGTGCTATTATTGATATTTATATTTATACATATTGAGAAATGAAAGGCTATTCGGTTTAAGCGACATTAATTTTCCAACGTTAACAGAGCGCCATTTAAAGATTAAAATTAAAAAAATAAAACCAAAAAACTTTTTTAGCTATTTGGAATGCAGTAAACATAATGTAATGTAATGAAAAAGTCCCATTGCACTTTTAGCATTTGTGTTAATTTAATACAAATGGTTCTCTCTCTCTCTCTCTCTCGTTCTCCCTCTTCCACCCTGTCTCTCTACTCTGCTCTGCTCTACTCTGTTTATCTCCTTATATCCCATAAACTCCTCTCCTGTTCAACCCTTTCGCTCATTCCTGAACGTCATAATTAAGTCGACCGATCCATCAAATTCCAAATATACCAGCTGATACGAACATGCGATATTACACATTAATTATTACACTTCATGTACCTATTCATGTACATTGGCTGACTTATTGCTTAAGGCCTTCTCAACAGGTCAGCCGAGGGTGACGTAATGAAATTCAGGGTACGTGCATTTGATAAATAACTCGAACGCAAGTGCACGTGCAAACGCATATTCCAGTATTACAAAAAACACATTCACAATGATACTGGTGGTAGGACGTCTTGTGAGTCCGCACGGGTAGGTACCACCGCACTGGACGCAATGCGTTTCGGTTTGAAGGGCAGGGCAACCGTTGTAACTATACTGAGTTACTGGTGAACGAAAAATACATACAATCTGTAGATCGAGAGGTATAGCGCTATGACCTGTCCTACTTCAAACGAGGCTTGTGGAGAGTACGTAACGGTAGGCAGCGACTTGTCTCTGCCCCTGACATTTCTGACGTCCATGAGCGACAGTAGCCACTCATCATCAGGTGGGCCGTATGCTCGTCTTCCCGCAAAGTCAATAAAAAAAAAACCAATCCACTAGGACAAAAGCCACTAAATCTGGGTAAAATCCTTCCAAAAAGCGAACCTTATAGAAAGTTCTAGTCTATAAAACCCCTTAATCTCAACCCAATGAATTGGGCATATTTTTTTTATTTATTGCCCTTGTAGGAAGACGTGCATACGGCCCACCTGATCGTATGTGGTTACAAGCAATGCCAGGGACACAGCCAAACCGCTGCCCACCGCTAATCTTATTACATTTAAATACAACACACACTTATAAATAAATAATAGTTTAAAAAAAAACTAAAAAACACGCTTTATATAAAATTCAACCAAAAAATAGAAAATAAATTTAATTAATTTTAATTTAAATAAATTAATAAATTTAAATTGAAAACAATGTAAAAACAATACATTTTATTGTAAAAAAAAGCGTGGGGTGCTTTTTAAGATATTATTGAAACTGGAGGTCCCGCAGTAGTCGAAATTAGACTATAATTAATTGGAATTGTAACTTTCTACACTATTATGATTGTATTTTATACTTCTATAATCACAAATTTCGCCAAGACTATACTATAAAAAATATTAACAAAGACAAAGAATATTTAATCTCAATTTGACAGCAGACGTCAAGAACAAAAGTTTGACAATAAATAGTATGCATGCGTGTGTGCGTCAAATACATGGTATGTAGTGTGTGTAATGTTTTCTTTATTGATTTAAAGTATCTTTTATGCATTATTTTAAAAAATATTAGCATTGTGCACTCCTTCTCTATATTCTCTATAAGTGTGAGAAGTTTCATACTCTTCCGTCCACGCAATTTTGGTAAAAAGGGGTACAAAGTTTTTGCTTTACGTATTAATATAAAGATAATAATTCTTCTACTCACATCTGTCAGAAAAATATTTATAACTAACTAGCGGACCCGGCGAGCTTTGTTCCGCCACACGGTTTGTTTCAAACACATCAACTTCAAAATTTTACCATAGGACGTTTAGCTGTCAGTTGCGTTTTGTTATTCCATATCAGTTTTGTTATAACACGTTTTATGTCACGTACCACGGGAATGTGATAAAAAGTATCCTATGTCCTTCTCCTGGCTCTAAGCTACCTCCTCACCAATTTTCAGCCAAATCAGTTCAGCCGTTCTTGAGTTATAAATGGCGTAACTAACACGACTTTCTTTTATATATATAGATAACACCACGCACCCCACGCTTTTATAAAGCGTGTTTTGTTAGTTTTTTATACTTAAACTATTATTTATTTTTCATTTTTTTCAATTTCAATTTTTTCAATATTTTGTTTTCAAATTTTTTTTAAATATTGATCGTCATCGGCCCTCAATAAATCTACACAGTTTGAATGAAGTCTGGCCGTTTAAAGTGGGTCAAAATCGCGTCTAAAGGAGTCAGTTACAAAGACAGTCAAGTCGTCGTGGCCTAAAGGATAAGACGTCCGGTGCATTCGTATCGAGCGATGCACTGGTGTTCGAATCTCGCTGGCGGGTACCAATTTTTCTAATGAAATACGTACTCAACAAATGTTCACGATTGACTTCCACGGTGAAGGAATAACATCGTGCAATAAAAATCAAACCCGCAAAATTATCATTTGCGTAATTACTGGTGGTAGGACCTCTTGTGAGTCCGCACGGGTAGGTACCACCGCCCCGCTTATTTCTGCCGTGAAGCAGTAATGCGTTTCGGTTTGAAGGGTGGGGCAGCCGTTGTGACTATACTGAGTCCTTAGAACTATATCTCAAGGTGTGTGGCGCATTTACGTTGTAGATGTCTATGGGCTCCAGTAACCACTTAACACCAGGTGGGCTGTGAGCTCGTCCACACATCTAAGCAATAAAAAAAAAAAAAACATACATACAAGTGAAGCTAATATAAAGCGTGTAAAAAAAATACACATTCTTAATAAAATGAAACAAAAAAATGTGGATTTCTGTTCCTCGTGAATATATTATATATATTTTGTATATTTTTATTGTAAACAGTTACAACGAGACACAGAAAGCGAGGCCGCTATCGAAATAGATGAGAAACTAGTTTTTCATAAAATAATTTTATCACGACAATAATAATTTTATTCATGTTTCTTTTCGTATCGATATTTTGTAGTGTTATTCGGCATACGGGTTCAAGGTTATTTTTTTTAATTTAAATGAATTAACATCGATTAAGGATACGGACCGCAACGAGCATAAGTCGAACCAGGCATGGCGAACCTAAGAGATATCTCCCACCTGATGAGCATATGCTCTCATCTGCCTATTTTAAATTTATAATATGACTAGCTGACTCGGCAGTCTTCGTAGTGCCTCAATCGATAAATAAAATACCTAAACTTTTGTATAAAATAAACTTAAGACAAATAAAAGGAATCCGTCCGACGGAGGACACATCAAAGGAAAAATAAAATTGTTTGTTTTTATATAATTCCGACCTTTTTTATATTTTCTCACCTTTTGAACCTTCCCTGGACTTCCACGAATAATTCAAGACTAAAATTAGCCAAATCGGTCCAGCCGTTCTCGAGTTTTAGCGAGACTAACGAACAGCAATTCATTTTTATATATAGAGATATAGATTTATTTTCTAATTTAGCTCTCCCATTGATTCTGCAATTTCTTTGCCAACCTAAGGTAACCAAAAAAGTCCTATTACCAAAAGTTCAATGTTTTCGGAAGCGCTGGGTATCGTCCCGATACCTCTCGCAAGAGACTACTTTAATTTTTCCCTACCTATTTGCTGGTATCCTAAGAGGCTATTTCAGCTACGCCCGGACGGGTTGGTGAGCTCAGAGGGCTCATCCTGGCGAATTTGCTAACACTAGCCCTAGAAAGAGCAGTGCTTCGCTGAATCTACCACCGGATCGGAAACGCGACCCACTGAGAATATCCGGCGAGAAACTCAGTGGGCTGTGTCTATGGGTTAATTCGCTCGTCGAGCCCTTCGTCGCAAGCAACGGGTTCGACGAGGACAATGACCGGGTAGTATGGAAATATCGAGGTTTGAATTTACTTCTACACTGCTTTGTAGGCAAAAACAATACGCGCGAAAATAATGTTTACAAAGTCCTCTGTTATCTATAGCTGAAACTAGGAATAGGCCGGTTTTGCGTCAAAATTTATTTTGTTTCAAAGCAAATTGCAATTTAGAACCACCAATTTTCAAAAATTGCGCATTAGGCCAATTTTACGCTGATGGCCTCAAATAGCCTTATAAGTAACCAGCGAATATGTAGGGAAAAAATACGACCTAGTGCAATAAAGCAATAAGAATTGCTCAAACGAAAATCGTACGATAATTAAAATGTATTTCACATAAATTTATTTATACATAAAACAAAACACGGGTTCGACACGTCCGTACGTTAAACAAGTAATACATATTTCCAAACATTATTATTTCACCTCATTAGACCGAGACCTTGGAGTGGTGATAACGACGAACCACAAGCAAATCCAATCCTTATGTAGAACATGAATAAATGACAAAATTGACTGAACTGATTAGAGTAGCTCGCGCGCAAGTGACAAAGTAACCTATTTCATGAAATCGCAAATAAAATACAGTTTAAGCTTAAACATCTTACATTTTGAGGTGGGTTTTATGTGCAGGCGTGTTCGCGGTTCGCCCGGTGTTAATATCTTCTTGCGGCCCTTAGACATCAGAAATGTCTCTTAATCATATATCGAGTGGTGAAAGGCTATTTGGTTTAAGCGACATTTATCTCGCTTTTTATTGCTTCGTTGGGTGGACCAGCTCACAGCCCACCTGATGTTAAGTGGTTACCGGAGACCATAGACGTCTACAACGTAAGACGTCTACAACGTAAGACGTCTACAACGTAAGACGTCGACAACGTAAATGCGCCACTCATATTGTGATATAAGTTCTAAAGTCTCAGTATAGTTACAACGGCTGCCCCACACCCTTCAAACCGAAACGCATTGCTGCTTCACGGCAGAAATAGGCAGGGTGGTGGTACCTACCTACCCGTGCGGTCTCACACCTCCCACCAGTAATTAAAGGTCCGTTTTATTTGGTATTACTATCAACAATTCGATGTTTCTAATTCGTCTTCAATTATTGTTCAAACATCAATAAAACAGCAGAAGAAGGGTTTTTTTAATCCAAATTTTAAACTTTAAATGGTTCTCCTGTAAAGTCGCAAAAATGTAGCTTAAACCAAATAGGCTTTCACTCCTCGATATGTCGCCAGCTATCGATCTATTCTTCCTTTCAGAGCAGAACATTTGCGAGTAAGTGACAAAGAGAAGATCATCAACCGAGCTGGTGAAATTGCTCCACGGTCCAAATGGGTTTTTTTTTCTATGGTCTAGCTAGAGAGACCATATCAGCGTAACCCTTAACTAGTAGGTGAGCTCACGGGGCTCAAACCTTACGACGTTGCTAACACGAACCCTAGCAAGAGCCGTGCTTCGCAGAATCTACCACCGGATCGGAAACGCGACCCACTGAGAAGATCCGGCGAGAAACTCAGCGGGCTGTGTCTGTGAGCTAATTTTCCTGCCGAGCCCTTCGTCGCAAGCGACGGGTTCGACGAGGACGATGACTGGCCAAATCGTATTGTTCGGAAATTTTATACATGTAAACTTAACTTGAGACTGTCGTTAGAGAGTCAGGCATCTGTCAAATATCGTGTGTGACATGACGGCTGCCGACACAAAGACACTTCGCGGCACTAATGAGCTTTAGAATACGCGAGCTTTAAGGGCAGAAACAGGAGAATGAGCCGCTACTACAAATGATTTTAAGAGATACGGAAGCAGCAGATGGGTATGAACCAGGATCGTCTGCTCATATCGTCTATAATAGCAAAACCTTGAAGCTTGAAACTTGAACCACACTCCAGTGCAATGAATTTCTCGAAGGATCTTCTCGGTGAGTGACGATTCTGATAATAGATGAACTCGCGAAGGAGGTGGTACCTTTGCACCACAAAAAAAAAACTATCTCAGATCAATTTTGAATCGACCACATGCCAATTCGCAAAAAAAAACAACACAAAATTCAAAGATCGACCTTGCGCATTATGAAAAACAATAATATGGCACAAGCCAGCCTCGTAAATACTAATTAGGTTTGTTAACATCATAATTGGATGTGGTTATGCGGGCAGTGACCAAAACTTCTATTCGGGACTAAGCCCGTGCATAACACCGTGCAGGAAAATATTTTTAACAATAAATTCTGGGTATCAATTTACTGTTGCTAGGGAGTATTATTAGCTCGCATGGGTAAATACCACCAGCCTGCCTATTTCTGCCGTGAAGCAGTAATGCGTTTCGATAAAACTGACATTTAAAAGTCACATCTCAAGTTTGATGGCGGCATTTATCTTTTTGACGTCTATTGACTCCGGTGACCACTTAACACTAGGCAGACCATGACCCAGTCCAACCTTAGAAGCAAAAAAATATTGTTTGTCTGTAAAGTTGGTTTACGGACGATAGTTTTACGTGATTAATGTCAGTAGCAGAACTATTCAAACTGCTAGCTCTGACGTCACGCGAGAAGAAATATAAATGTGTCACAAGCCAACCCTTATACCGATCGTGACTCTCTATCGTTTGTTCCGCGCTCCCGCTTGCACGCTCAGGCGGAACGTGACACTTTTTCGTGCGTGCAGTCGGCATCAAAAATACTATTTCCAAATTAGATTTTTTTTTTATTGCCCTTGTAGGCAGACGAGCATACGGCCCACCTGATGGAGAATGGTTACCGTCGCCCATGAACTTCAGCAATGCCAGGGGCAGAGCCAAGCCGCTTCCTACCGTTTAATACTCTCATCAAGCCTCGTTTGGAGAAGGACATGTCATAGCGCTCGGGAAACACCGAAATTAAATAATTAAAATTATAAATTAAATCCTATATTTTGTTTTTCCCAACCAAAAAAAAAAGGCCTTAAGCTAACAAACACTACAATCATTTGTCGAATTGGTTACGTTCAACACAAAACCGTCCCTTATTAGTCGTTATACTCGTAATATGATGTATGTATATATATTATTAATAATAACCATATATTCACCGCAAGCGGAAAGGGACTTTTTGATAAAACAACATTGAGCGGCACACAGTGCGAACGATAAGTTATTTAAACTAATGAATCATCGTCAAACGGCAATGCATTTATTTAATAGGTTGGGGAAATAGTTAATTTTTTTAGATGCTTGCTTAATTGGTTGGACGAGCTCACAGCCCACCTGGTGTTAAGTGGTTACTGGAGCCCATGAACATCTACAACGTAATCCCACCTTGAGATATAAGTTCTAGATCTTAGTATAGTTACAACGGCTGCCCCACCCTTCAAACCGAAACGCATTACTGCTTCACGGCAGAAATAGGCAGGGCGGTGGTACCCACTCGCGCGAACTCACAAGAGGTCCTACCACCAGTAGACATTGTGCACCAAGAGAGAAAAGTCCAATTTCAAATAAAATAATTCAATTTGAAATAAAATATGTTACCACATTTCCCAAGTCGCGAAATGTCTTGTAAGTCCGCACTGGTAAATACCACTCCATCACCATATTTCTGCCGTAACGCAGTAACGCATTTAAGTTTAAAGGGTGGGGCAGCCGTTATAGTGTAAAAACTGAGACCTAAGAATAGGTATAGATAAATAAATTTTCTCTTCTTAATTAAATGTGAATCTTCAAGAGACGAAAACTAGAAATCAATGCAGGATTACGTCACACGAGTAAGCCTAGAATCGACTCACTAGAAACACGTAAGCTCTAACGTTCACTTGGCGACCATCGACCGGATTGAGGTTTTTAGTGATCGCGTGATTTTTAAACAGTTGGAAAATGAGGTCTCTTTTTTGGCTCATCTATGAGCACGTAGACATCGTAGACGCTGCAACGTATGCACGTATGCTACTGTGAACCTCGAGATACAAGATCAAAATCTCGTTTGCATTAAGGGATGATCTATACGTAATATTATAAACTTGAAGAGTTTGTTTGTTTGAACGCGCTAATCTCAGGAACTAATGGTCCGATTTGAAAAATTCTTTCAGTGTTAGATATGCCATTTATCGAGGAAGGCTATATAGCATCGCGCTAAGACAAATACAAGCGGAGCACCAATAAATAATGTTTCAAAACCGGGGTTATTTTCACCTTTTGAGAGCTTCCGCTGCGTGCGCTGCAGAAAATATTAAAGTTTCCCTAAAATAATGTATGACAGAATTGCTTCCCTTTAAAAGATCTAAATAAAGTCCGCGACAGCATATGTCTATATGTTAAGGTTGGCTCACTGTAACGTTTTTTATGCTAATCACATTTGTTCTAAAATAAAGCATTATTTGTGAACTATTCCACGCGAACGAAGTCGCGGGCAAAAGCTAGTATAAAATAAGTGAAATCAATCAGCAAATTTGCGCAATCACCGAACGTAGATGCTGAATTTGATGCTTAAAGAAACAAAACATAATAAATAAATAAGCTTCTCATTTGCGACATCCCTATTAGGATTCAGGGGTGAAGAACTGGGTAGCGATAGCCCTATTTGTATAATACCAGTAAAACACTTTTGCTTTTGCTTGTGCCGATTCCTTTTTGGGTCGCTTTGGCGGGTCTTTTGACACCGCTGTGAAGTCCGATTTCGTTCCCAGACCCCCGCAATGTGACCACATAGCGTTCGCTCCCGATTGGGTACGTACACTCGAGCGCAAAAATAATATCTTTGTTTTTATTATGGCAAAACACAAGGGCATTATGTAGGCAAATGCGTTTGCTTGAAATTTCCCTTTGGTGTTCAAAAAGTCGGCACGGGCAACGAAAACTTCCGTCATTTCGGTTCCCCCGATCCACAGTGCTTTTAGGCACTCCCAAGCACCGGTCACCCTTCTCATCGAACCCATTAATTCACAGATATAGCCCACTGAATTACTCGCCGGATTTTCACAGTGGGTCGCGATTCCGATCCGGTGTCAAATTCGGCGAAGCACTGCCCTTGCTAGGGCTAGTGTTAACAAATTCGCCAGGCCAAACCCCGTGAGCTCGCCTACACTTTCGCTGAAGCTAGGATAACCCCTCGAGGTAGAAACAAAAAACGTCCGACACCGCTACAAATTGATAAGCGAGCGATTAAATTTAAAATCTTAAATATATGTATGACGTGTCTTTGTGTATGACATCATTGTGGATATTGTCGTGTGGCGTAAGTTATAAACGAATAGCGGATACGCGAATCTATAAAAAAAATATTATATATATTTTATTGCTACGAATCAAACCCTATCAGCGGTTTAGGAAACCTTTATTTCAATTCGATTTCCTCATGTCCCTTGCGAAAATCCCCTTGTGAATTAAGACTTCGATATGATATCATAAAAAATGCGGTAATGACGATGCGGTGTCTATATAGACATATGACCAATGATTCTTCCATTTAGACCCTGGTTGAACGGCATCTTCATAACCTCACATCTGGTCTTGGAGTTCATCGTATTGACCAACGGACAAAAACCTTCACCGCCTCTTGTCGAAAGATTCCACAATATTAAAATTCACAAACAGAAACACATGATAGATGACGGTCGCTGCTGTCCTCTCAACGACACAACAAAACAATAGACACGAGGCGAACTTTACAAGACACCGCAAGAGCTTTTAAAGATTCCAGTATTCAAAGCTCCATAACGTTTACATTTCATTGCAATTCGTGACGGATTCAAAATCTTCGACAGCGGACTGAATTGCGCATGCGCGAAGACACATGGCCGACCCAAGACCTCAACCGAGCTCACCGGCTCTCTTCATAATCCGTGGTCAACATCGCTCATGAATATCGACAATGGCACGGACGTCTTTTGAGACGTGCTCACGTAACGCGAGGAAGGACGAACTACACTCTTATGGTATACGTGACCAGAAAAAGGAGGGTGCTTTAGAACGTCTTGATGTTGACCGATTCGCGGTACTAAGACCTCTGTTTTGGTGGGGCTGGTAAAAAAGGACATGACCGGATCCTAAGTTCCTCAAAGCATACCTCACTATGTCATCACAATGTAAACTACGCCGCCGATCCGAGAGATGACATCCTGTCATCCTTGTCGTTCTTCAAAAGAGCCTTATGGAGAGTAGTTAACGGTAGGCAGCGGCTTGGCTATGTCCCTAGCATTGCTGAAGGGTAACCACTCACCATAAGATGGCCGTATGCTCGTCTGCCTACAAGGGCAATAAAAAAAAATCATCAAAGCCTCAAATATAAATACAAAAGCCGATCGAACCTGACCGGCTTGGAACAAAATAAAGTATACGTAAGTAACGTTGACAGGACGGGCTCAAAATACGCTCTACGCGAGTACAAGATAATAGATTTTTTTTTTTTTAATCGAATAAACTTCAAATATAAAACAAACACAAAAAAAAAAAACAATTTGAATAAATCAAAAGCAATCGAACACGTCTTGTAGTAGAGAGCAGACGTACATTGATCTTAATTATTAGTGCTAACTTGTACCAGGCGGTGTACACTCGCCGACAAAAGCGTTTGACTTTCAAATAAACATTTTCGACAGCGGCTGAACTTTCACCCACTTGTTTGACTTGTACCCACCATTAGCAACGAATTATAATATCGAGAGGCTATTTGGTTTAAGCGACATTCTCGTAACTTTACAGGAGAGCCATTCAAAGTTTTTTTTTTTTTAATTTAGGTAAATAACAATAACGATAAACTTCTACAGCTTTCCAATGGAGTAAATGGAGAAAAAACATTTCGCTTTATATACGATTATCTATGTAATTAAAAGTTTGTTTTAATTGGTATTAGTATCAACAATTCTGTTTTTAATTGAATTTCAATTAAGTTTACCCTATTCAAATATGTAACAACTGAATAAGTTTTTTTTTAATATTTTTTCCAAATCCTTAACCTTTAAATGGCTCTCCTATAAAGTCGCAAAAATATCCCTTAAACCAAAGCCTTTCTTTCACGCTTCGATATAAACCAACAGTACTTTTAATAATAATAATATTTTTCATAGCACTTTTCTCCTTAACATTACTTTACTAAGAAGTTGTTTAGCGAAACATCTTGGGTTAAACGTGACACGCTTCCATTTTGCAGTGACAAAATAGCGGGTGAAAATTTAACGCTACATTTTTTTATTATCATTCCCGGATAATGGCAAAGACATCTCGTCTTCTCGCATTAAAACTGTATAATCTCAAAAGTTACTAATTTTACAGGAGAGTGTTTTAAAGGTTTAACATGTGATATTTTTAATATTAATCATCTTTGCAACATTAATTTTTCATTTTTTACCAGTTAAGTACATTATCTGTCTTTTAAAGCAAGATAAAATTATGTATTAATTTTGTTAATGGTAATCAAAATATAGATAAATAAAAAAATTAAAAAACAACTAAACTGCGCTCTTTTGACAGTATTTGTGAGAAAAATACTGATAATACCAAATTATTCCGCACATTAACTCAATTTCGAATATTTTTGGAAATGGTACACTTTTAATGCGAAAAGACGATCTTGTGTACTTACTGCGAATTTTTTAACGTTCTCGATAGCGTAAAAGTTAGCTGAAATTTGTATGCAGTTTGGAACAGCGCCCCTAGCGGCAAACGTAGGCAAACGTTCCAACTCCATACAAGTTTGAGTTAACTTTTACGCTATCGAGAACGTTAAAAAACTCGCACTAAGCGCACTGATGTAGACGCTGCTACCGAACATGGAAATTACGTTTCTGATTCCAAAAATACATTAATATTACTGTTATTTAAAATTATAATATGTGATGTTAAAAACTGAGACCTTAGAACTTATATCTCAAGATGGGTGGCGGCATTTAAGTTGAAGATGTCTATGGGCTCCGCTAACCACATAACATCAGGTGGGCCGTGAGCTCCACCCATCTGTCCTATAAAAAAATATAAGTATACGTAACTTAAGTATAAGTATAAGTAGAAATATTAATTTAAGTATAAGCATTAAGTAAAAAAAATATATAAAAATAACTTTTAATTTAATTTACATCTATTTGTTTTTCGTGTCGGCTATTATATTCCAAGGTAAACCTCTTTTAATGAAAACAATACAGTTCAAACATATACAAAAAAGGAAGAAAAAAAAACAGAATTTTCTGTCTATATCTACAACTAGTTTTGTGAAAACTAGAATTTATATTTAACTACGCAAACCGCTTAAATCGAGACACCGAAATCTAGACAACGAACTAGCGGAAATAACGAAGCACAGTAAGGAATTTTCATGTTTACATATTACATTCGCCATTATTAAATTAAATTCGCCATTTACCTTACGGCATCTTGTAATACCGTATATCTGTTGTAAAATTCCCGGAGATTTTTTTTTTTTTATTGCTTAGATGTGTGGACGAGCTCACAGCCCACCTGTTTGTTACTGGAGCCCATAGACATCTACAACGTAAATGCGTTACCCATCTTGAGATATAAGTTCTAAGGTCTTAAGTATAGTTACAACGGCTGCCCCAACCTTCAAAGCGAAACGCATTACTGCTTCACGGCAGAAATAGGCAGGGCGGTGGTACCTACCCGCGCGGACTCACAAGAGGTCCTTTTTTTTTTTTTTTTGTCAGGAGGAAATCGCCGGACTTCCGCCCTTTTCTGGGGATACTGGGCGGGGTATGTCAGAGTCGAACTGACTAAAACCTCCTGTCGCTCAACAACCAACGTCCAAACCTCGCATGACAGAACTCATGACAAGGCAAAGGGGGGGAAAGTGAAGCGTTTAGTGCGGAGCACATCTCTCCCATCACCCTCCCGCTCGGGACGCCGGACTGGCGGTCGTCGGCGCCACGACCACCAGCCCTCTCGGTCGGCAGACTGTCCGAAGCCCGCCTAGATGGCGCCGGTTAAAGTGGGTTACCCTACGGAATACCCCGCTGGGCCAGAACCAGCGTGGGTCGAGGATAGCCGGCCTTCCATCACCCGGATGCTCTTGCGTAAAACGCGTGCAGAGCAGCTTGCACGTCGTCTTCTTAGGCCCCCCTCGCCGGTCCCCAGACCGACATGTGAGGGGGACCCGAAACACTTAGAGGGCCAGGGCTTGGGCGAGATCCGCCTCCCTGGCCCCCGCTCGACGGCGGCGGGATTGTGCGTCTCTCACGCGCCCCGCCGCCTCCTTCTGCGAGATGGTGCACTCGCAGAAGTCGAGCATCGCCTTCCACGACTCGTCGTCGCCGAGCATCGATGCCACAACACTCGGCAACGACAAGTCGGTTCCTATTTTTGCGACGAGGACACGGCGCCACCCCTCCCATGCGGGGCAGGCGACGAGCGTATCCTCTGCCGTGTCCAAGTCGCAACCACAATGGTGGCACTCTGCCGTCGGCTCGGCTGTGATCCGGTGCAGGAACTCACCGAAACAACCATGCCCAGTGAGCACCTGCGTAAGCCGGAAAGTGAGGCGTCCTCTGTCACGATTCACCCAATCCACAAGGACCGGGCGAATCGCCTCGACGGTCCTACGACCAGCCGAAGGATCAGCCAGCCGTCTGGACCATGACTCCAGCACGGACCGCCGAGATTGGGCCCTCCGTGCTCTGACCACACTGGGGCTGGGACGCGCCACGCCCCGGGCACGAAGTTCAGCCCGCCACCTATAGTCAGCGGCGAGCGCCTCCGCTTCCAGAACCCAAGGCGGCGTCCCAGCCAGTACACACGCCGCCTCAAAGGAGATGGTGCGATAACCACGGACACAAGAGGTCCTAGCACCAGTAATTGCGCAAATTATAATTTTGCGGGTTTGATTTTTATTGCACGATGTTATTCCTTCACCGTGGAAGTCAATCGTGAACATTTGTTGAGTACGTATTTCATTAGAAAAATTGGTACCCGCCAGCGAGATTCGAACACCAGTGCATCGCTCGATACGAATGCACCGGACGTCTTATCCTTTAGGCCACGACGACTTCAAAAAGGTGAGATAAGTATGTCTTGACATGCGTTGTCGTCAGATTAGCACTGAAGACATTTGACAGATGCCGAATCGTGCGTCTCCATGATAAGTTTGCAAGTTTGCATATACATATCTATACAAGTTCCAAACAATAACAGACTGTCTCAGTCTACCAAGCAAATTCACCAGTTCGCTTGAAGAACATCCCTTTGTCGAATACTTCCAAATTGGTGACCCCGACATGATATGAACAAGAAAGATTTATTAAAAAAAAATCTAAATCTTCAGTTATGGGGCCGAATTTTCATGAAACATTTGAAAACAATTAACCTACTGACTCTATCAAATTTTGACCATAATCAGTGAAATGTTAAGATTCAGTTAAAAAATAAGAAATTTGTCTTCTAATCTAGCCTATAGCGTGGTTAAGGATTCTGAGAAGATGGGACCACTGTCATACCTAGCTAGTTCACCCAAACAGGAAAAATAAAACTTAATTCAGCCATAGACCTACCTTAGAACAAGAGACTTATCAATTTGGAATTTTTATTATCTTTATCAGTATATCAGTATCATCTGTTCTCTTATCTGTGTATTTATTGTATCTTGAGTGAGGCGAGATGTGTAACAAGTTATCAAGTACATGATTACATGACATTTTTCTTCTTTTTACTAGAAGGAAAGTTCACATTTTTGGATGCTACTATGTATGTACACATTGTGTCATTTTATTTATATAAAAGCCTTTAAGTAAACTTTCACACCTTGACCTTAACTAAAAATAGCACAGGAAGGAGTAATAATTCTTGGAATAATGAAGAATATAATCATGACTCACTTTTTTAATATTGTTTGGCGAGTTATTAATTGCAGTAACTTGTTACTAAATTAAATTTAAACGCTAGCTAAAAGCTTTTTAATTCCGCCTGTCTACACTGCCATTCCATACTATGTATAGATCAAGGACCTTGACTTTGAAGTGATTATCCCCACTTATACATAAAACTGACACAAATTGAACATGTTGTTTTGCAAACTTTCATCTTCTCTATTAGTCTAATTGAAAAGTTCTATCAGCATAATATTGGAGCTACAGGTGTAAGAACGATTACCTGTGTCTTGATTTACGTAAGTATTACTTTTTTTATATGCACCAATTCACAAAACTAAAGAATCAGTTTTAAGAGATTTTGTCATTGAGTTGTACAATACCCAGCTGGACACATTCAAAGGCCATTTTTTATGGCTAATGTGGGTGGACAAGCTTACGGTCCAGGTTGTGCTAAGTATTCATTGGAGCCCATAGATATCAACTATGTAAATGCCCGTTACCTCTAAGACAAGAGTTCTAACCTCAGTTTTCAATATAACAGCTATCCCACTTGGCAGAAATAGGCGGGGTGTAGCTACCCGTGCAAGCTAACCACGGTCCTACCACCAGCAAATTCACAAATAGAGTAAATGGAATTTTTAAAGGAGGAACTGACTACAACAACTTTTTTTTTTTATTGCCTTACTAAACATAATTGAATAAATGTTTCATACAAAGTAAATACGTACATAATCCGTACTATCTGTACTGATATTAGTACAGATAGAACAGTAGTACAGATATAATATTATAAATGTGTTCTTGTGGAGAGTACATAATGAAAGGCAGCGGCTTGGCTCTGCCTCTGGCATTGCTGATATCCATGAGCGACGGTAACCACTTACCATCAGGTGGGCCGTAAGCCTGCCTGCTCGGGCAATAAAAAGAAAAGTCTGTTTGTTTGTCCTTTTCTTCACATAGAAACAAAGCAAAGGATTGTTTTGATTTTTTTTAAAGTGATTTGTTTTTGGTCAGTACAGTAACGAAGGCTATCTTTTATCCCAAAAAATCTCAGTACCACAGGAACCAGTTTTATTATCATTGGATAAATTATGTAACAGTTTAAAAACTTAGCTGACATTTTTTCTAAACCAAACAGGATAAGCCACATGTAACAGTATCTCATTATAATAGTCAAATAGTAATCGAATTCTGTGGGTTGATTAAAATATTTTATTTTGTTATTATTTGATTAAAAATATTTTATCTTGTTATTTTGTTGTAGATTTACTTAAAAATTGTTTTTTTTCCTTGTCCATCAAATGGTCGACTGTTACCAACATACATAAATACAGCTTGGAGGTAATAATCACAAGAGCTAACCCTTGTGATGTTTGGTGGCTGTTTCCTCATTTGCCATAGAAGGGACAACTTAAGCCTTAGCTGAGTGCTGCCTTATAGTGGGGCTCTTCAAACATCATTTGAAGAAATAACAGTTTAAATAACATTAGTTTTAAGTATAAAATAAGGAGTTCAGAACGTAATAATTTATTAATAAGGAAATACCAGCTGTCTCTGTTGAGGCAAATTCCTGTATCACTGTAATCCGGTCCAAAGCACACGAATAACATCACAGTTAAATTAGGGCTTAGAGAAAGAATTTTTTAACACTGTTTGATTAAGATTATTATGCAAATTGAATGACAATTTATAAATTTACGAATAACATTTTAGGTAAATTTTAAGAATATATTGACAATCGATATTTTCACGTAACCTGTTCCTTTTTTTAATTAAATTAGGTTTCGATTGTAGTTTAGAGACGTAACGACCGCCCGCGACGCGTACTGAATCAGGAACTAGCAATTACTAAGCAATCTTAGGCAAGTTAATTCAACTCGCGCCCTCATATCAGAAAACCAGTTTTGCGATTTCTCACCTACTGAACCAATAAACGATGCCTCCGCACCTCGAACGGCGTGAACGTACGTAATTCTTAACAAACAACGTAACCGTGCCAAGTTTCCTTCAATGTAATTTTGTTTTCTCCGATAAATAATACAATAATTTAATCAGTGAGTGAAAGGACATACATACCTATAGAAATTTCCGTTAAAAACTCCTTTATAATGTCCGTTAGGCCGTAAATCACTGTGGCACTGATAAAACGATCACGTTAAGTTTTAGGCACTGACAAAATTTCGCACACGCGATTATGGTGAGCAATATATCCACTATGCGGCGAATATGCGCTACCCCGTGAAAGACGCCATTTTGATTTCGTCAACTGTGAGTCATAGACAAAAACAGACTGACAACGTTTTGTTTTTGCATTTCAATCGTCGTCTGAGTCAAATATGTTCTAAATGAGAAAAATGAAAACATTTATAAATTATAAAATGTAGATGTTTTTTTGGTTAGTTTAAGACTAATTTTTAATAAGAATAAATACTTGTGGAAACTCTAAAACGGAAGAAAAAACAGTGAGTGAAAAATACAGCTTTCCATCCGAAATACATTTTAGGCATCTTTAAAGTTTGAAAAATCAAATTTGTCTCTGGTAAACAATGCTACCGGAAAATAAAACTTGAAATTTGTAGGTAAAATAACATTTCTATCTCCCACAATTCTTAACCCTTTTTAATAATCAGTATTTGATGGCAGCTTCTCTCTAGCTTTGGTATTGCTGACATCCATTAGCAACGGTGAGGGTGAAAGTATAAAATATGTTTTAGAAAGATTTGTTCCAATAACCCAAGTGTTTAAATCAACATTTCATTATATTTTTTTATGGTATTTATGAATTGTAATTGTAGAAGTTGAAAATTCTCCATCGATGCTTTCAGTAGTCCTTCATATTCTAAGAACTGTTCAGCTTATATCAGAATATTTTATATTGTCTTTAATAAGAGAACACGAATTATCTGTTATTGTTACGTCATGAAACCTTTTATTTTCATTCTCAATGTGATCGATGGTAGTGGAGCTCAACTTCATAGGCTAAGCTTTTACAAAGCATAATGGCGTGGGTTTCAAAGGAACCCATGGAACATACTTTATGAAATATTTATTTTTGGGTTACTGGTATTTATAAATAACTAAAAGATTCGACTACTATCGAATTCCTATATTAACATCTGTCTAAGCAACTTCGACTATCTGAATGGTAGTTCGAAGCAGCTCAGTGTCACTAAAAACTGTATTCTTATGAGCACCGACCTCGATACCGACCGACACCGACCACCAGTGAACTGATGGGTACGCCAATCGGCGAGATCCTGCCTTCATTAGAACCTCACGCACGAACTTCTCCTACACCGGGACGCGACTTCCCTTTGTCGGAGATATTACAGCGATTTAGGCTTAAGCGTTTTTTCCGGGTCGGGCGCCGACCCTCCTATAAAGTCCCCGCACCTAGAAGGCGCGCGGGATATGTGAAACTAGTCCACGGCTGCAAGCCACAAGCCCAAGGACAGGACCCTTTTTTATTTTATTTTTTTCGGGACGGGGGCCGAACTTCCTAGGAAGTCCCCGCGCCTAGGGGGCGCACGGGGTATGTGGGACTGATCTGCAAGGTGTTGGGAGCAGACCACGGGTCCAAGGAATTTTAAGGCTCTACCCACTAAATGACTCCTCTTGCACTCTCTCACCCGACGTCCGATCTCCACCTGGAGTCAGAACCCAGTCAGAGTAGGGGAGTCCCCGTGGTCAACACTACAACCAGACTTGCGGCACCACCCCTAGGACGCCTGACCGACGAGTCGACGAGGCAATAGTCGTCATTTCTACTTACGGTACGGCAGCCCGACAGGCCGCCCCAGGCAGTGCCGCTGGTGTTCCGGAATACCCCGCTGGACCAGAACCAACCTGCCAGGTGGGAACGCGATACACCACCAACCGGTTGCTCCCACACAATAGTTCCGTGGAACTGCTGCCATGTAGCGCACCAGAGCACAGGTAGCATCTCTCCCCCCTCAGGTTGCCCCGTAACCTTCATCGGGGGAAGGACAGGACCCTTCGCCCAAGCTTCCCATTCCCTCCGAGGCTAGGACCCGACCCGGATGTGGTAAGGGTACCACGGTCAATACTACAACCAGAAGGCGCAGCTCACCCCCAGGACGCCCGGCCGACGGAGCCTTCGAGGCGGATCGAAGGTTCTGAAACGTCAGCCGTCTCAGTACGGCAGCCCATCGGGCAACCCAGACGGTGCCATTGATGTCCCGGAATATCCCGCTGAACTAGCCTGTCGGGTTGGGAAGCGATATATCGCCAACCGGTGATGAACCAAGATGTTGATATTTCTCCTCGTCAGCGCGCTAGAGTACTGGTAGAGTACCACGCAGCCTCAACCCCCTCAGGCTGCCCCATGACCTTCACTGAGTGGATGTCGCCACCTACAGGGGCCAGGATGTACGCTCGTACTCTCTTCTGGCCCCTGGTTCGACGGCGACGGATCGGTGTGGAAAATGCTTTCCTTCTCTCGTTCCGCCGCCTCCTTCTGCGATGTGGTAGAGTCGCAAAAGTCGAGCATCGCCTTCTTGCTTCGCTTCGCTTGCTTGCGGATGCTTCGCTACCGAGCGAACAGGTCCTCTTCTACGACCGCAACGAGGGTGGCACGTTGCTCATCCAATCCAGAGCAACGCGCCCTAGTATGTTTCACTGTATCATCCTCGTCACGGTCTGTGCAATGGTGGCACTGCACTGTCGGGTCTCTTCCGGCATTTTGTGATGTAATATTACCAACATTCATGAAAAATAGTTACTACAAAATACTTTCGTTTTTAATGGTCACATAAAAACAGTCTAAATATCAACCAGTAATGAATTAAAAGGCCTTAATTTCGTCATGGACATCCTTAAATATTTAATTTATTATATTTATTACTAGAAGGATGATAATCTCGAAAAATTCCTTTTACTAGCAAAGTAAAGGAAAGCAGGAAAGCACAGCAAAATAAAGAGGGTAAGGACGCGTAATACCACGCGTTGGTCCGATCAAATTAAGACGATATTGAGCTCCGAAATCAATGAACTGCGCAGAGGACAGGGTTGAATGGAAGAAAAAAGTAAGAACAAAAGTGTCAAAAAAGTGAACAAAAGGTCTCAACCCTCAGCACTGAGGAACATGATGCAAGGAGGAAGAAGGGTGCCAGATCGGAATTTATCTATATTACTTTTGTACTTAACAAACAGTAATAATATCAATGTGTTAAAACTGTACGGAAATTGGTATATAGATAAAACAAAAAATTGTGTTGTATTTCAATTACGTGGACAAATTACAATGGAATTAAAACTAAATTAACAGAAGTGAAAACCCTAAAAAGTTTTCAGTAGCTCAGTAATAACTAGCCTTCGCATTGCAATGAAATATTTTCGTCCCACATACATAACGTAAACATCACAAATGGACGAAATTAGCACAAACATTGTTATTTTTAGGGTAATCAAATCTAAATATAGCAACACCGGATTAAACCTTAATGTCATAAACGCAGTCAAGCAGCTGTATCGTACGTGTTTTGTGTGAAAAAAATCGCGAAAATGTACAAATACAGCCATTGTTTTTGTAAATATTAAATGTGAAACCATATAGCAGCATGTCGAGCCGCCGTTCGATGCTCGGTTCGGCGTTAGATGCTCTTCCGGCGCCCACGGATCCCTTAAGGGAATTGTTCGAAGCTTGCAAAATAGGCGATGCAGCCCGTGTAAAAAAACTAGTTACACCACAAACGGTGAATGCAAGGGACACGGCCGGACGTAAATCAACGCCTCTACATTTCGCTGCAGGTATTTATCGTTAAAATCAATATTCGCACATTGTGGTTAAAAAATACAATAATAATTGAAAATAAAGTGAAAGTATTGCGGGTAGTGTGAGAATAAAAATGTTTATAAGTAATTGCATAATTAGTCACGGTTTTTGATTACAGTATTTCGTGTTCTATGGATAATCACGTTTTCAATACTGACTGAATTGAGTTTCGTTACCTTGTATGAGTGACAAAAAAAAATTGTCTGAAAGTTATGCTCATAATGAAACATTAGATTTGTTCTATTCCAACAACACGAATGTAACATTAGTCCTATGTGAATTATTAACAGTATTGTTTAAATAAATTAACAAATTGTTGGACTTGTATCATTGTTAACACTGCAATAGTATGCATATGAAATCGCCTCAGAATATTAATAAAAATTTGACCCAGTTTCTGGATTAGGGTTGTTTATATTGGCCTCTCTAGCCTTCGAAGGAGCAGTTTCAGAACACGGTCTACAACTAAATTATGTAGTATAATAGATGTCCCACTGCTTCATGGTTGAAATATGATGAATAATGGTACTAATGCATGTCATTTTGGATCCTCCTGATCCACAATCATTGCTTTTATGTACCTCAAGTCGCAGTCACTGTTCTCGTCGAACCTGTCTCTTGCAACAAAAGCTTTGGTGAGCAAAGTGACCCTCAGACACGGCTGACTGTGTTTCTTGCCAGATCTGAGTAGGTCTTCTAATCTGGGAGTGTGGATTTCTAATCTGGAAGTGGGTTTCTAATCTGGGTGGTAGAGTCTGCTAAGCACTGCTCTTACTAGAGCTAGTGTTAGCAATGTCCCCGTTAGAGGTCACTAGAATAGCTAGAAAAAAGTAACAACTTATGAGAGTTCAGATCACTCATATCAGTACGAAAGAAATTTCTGATTTTTTTATAGTTTTTTTTGTTCATAGAATAATTGCAATTGTCTTGACTTGTTTCAAATTTAATTTCATTAATGCTGTCCTAGAAACACTAAGCATCTACTGATCTCAGCAGACAACTTTATTTATGTCACTAATAGTATCAATAATATCTTTCCTATGCCATCAAATACATACTAGAAACATGAGTATTAAGAAAAGTAATTTATGGTACTAATCTCCAAAGTTTTCTTGTTTCTGCTATTAAAAACAGAATGGCAATATTACTAAGTAGAAGAATTTTTAAATAAACAACAATATTTTTTACATTGTTTTTATCAATCTTACTGAGGAGATCAACATGTGTTGTCTTGAATTTTAAAATTATTTACTCAAGTGTTCAAACGCAAAGCGATTTAATTAAAGATAGCCGTGTAATAAACTTTGTTTCTCTGGAGTTCAGTGGTCCCAAGAGAAACTGCATCTTATATTAAATCGTCTAACATAATAATAGCTAGATTCCGAAAATGAATTAGGTGACTTAACAAGTGTTTCTTTAAACGTAGTTTTTCATTGAAGAGTGTACAGCAGCATTTTATTAATACAGATACGGTTTATTAAATTGCTAAACTAATTTTATTTTATAAATTGTTAAAACTAAACCCCTTTTATGTATATGCGGTGGGTAAAAATGGAATAGTATATAAGTAACTTTCCCACCTATTCATTGGTAGCCTAAGGGGCTATTCCAACTTCGTGCGGACCGGTAGGTGAGCTCATGGGCTTAACCTGAGAGAATTACTAACACTAGCCCTAGCAAGAGCAGTCCTTTGCTGAATCTACTAACATAACGGAATCAAGACATGGAATTATCCGGCGTGAAACTCTGTGGGCTGTGTCTATGAGCTAATTCGTTCAACAAGGACGGTGATTGGTGCTTGAAGAGTCTAAAAGCACTGAGAGTGGATCCGGGTTTTGATAAGACATCTTGGGCGATGGTGGCTTCGCTTTGCCCCGTCACCTGGATTGGATATGTAGTACATAAGTAGTAATACTTTTATTGTACGGTTTGTACATACCTAACTGAATAAGTTGACGCGCAGTGCGTCGTCACTGTGGTATCAAATTATTTTATTACATTCTTGTATAGCAATGCACTTAGCAACACGTATTCGTTAACATGCTACCATTTGTACTTGTACAACTAACATAATAAAGGTGCTCAAACAACATACTTACTCTTTGGAAACTTCCCCTTGGAACCCAACATCTTTTTTGGTCCTTCGAGCCAGATTTGAATCAGTGACCTATGGATGCCGCGCGTCGTGCGTTGACGCGCGGTGCGTGTCAACTCATTCAGTTAGGTATGTACAAACTGTACAATTATGGTTTGCAAGCTTATTGTCACAGAACATGTCACTGCTTTGTGAAATAGCTCTATTACATAACACGCTTGATCTCAATACCCCAATAGAATTGTGTTACAGCGGTTCTACCATTCAAGTCAGGATGACTTGAAACATCCATAAAATTCAAATTCAAATTCAAAATTATTTATTTCAACTTAGATGTCAGTATGACACACTTGTTGAATGTCAAAATACAAATAACAATGTTAACTCTACCACCGGTTCCAAAAAAAGCCACAGTCCTGAGAAGAACCGGCGAAACAAACTCAGCGGGTTTTTTTTTTTTTGGTTTTTCTCAAATATTTTCTTTTTTTTAAATAAATAGCAATATTCACAATAAAAGAAAAAACAAGTCAAAAAAATACAATTAAAATAATAATAATAATAATGAAAAATGAAAAGGCCAGGAGCGAGCGCCTCATTCCCACGTAGTGCCATCTAGTAAATAATCCTTAACTTTATAATATGCCTTGTTGCACAAACGTTCCTTAATAGTTTTCTTAAATCTATGAACAGGTAGTAGTTGAAAGTTTAGTGGGATCTTGTTGAAAAGCTGTACACCCAGCCCCCTAAAAGAGTTGCTTATTTTCTTAATTCGAGCCGCCGGCAACGCAAGCCTATGTTTGTTCCTAGTGTTCACATTGTGCAAATCGCAGACTCTGGGGAATTCTTCAATGTTTTTACGCACGTACAATAAATTTTCAAAAATGTATTGGGACGCTAAAGTTAGAATTTTGATTTCCTTAAACTTGTCCCTCAAGGATTCCCTCGGGTGCATATTATAAATAGCACGAATAGCCCTCTTCTGCAGGATGAAAATCGTTTCGACATCGGCAGCATTGCCCCATAGCAAAATGCCATAGGACATAACACTATGAAAATAACTAAAATAAACCAGGCGTGCCGTATCTTCATTAATATACATTCGTATTTTTTTTTACCGCAAACGCTGCAGAACTAAGCCTACTCGCTAACTTGCATATGTGAGGACCCCACTGCAGCTTGGAATCAACTGTTATACCAAATACTTATAGTGTAAGTTATTAGTAAACAATTTTTATTGCATACAAAATGATGTAGTATTTTCTCAATTCTACCAGGTTACGGACGCAGGGAAATAGTGGAGATACTCATCGCTGCCGGAGCCGCTCTTCAGGCGAGAGACGATGGCGGGCTGCAGCCGTTACATAACGCGTGCTCGTTCGGTCACGCTGACGTCGTCAGGGCCCTGCTTACAGCTGGTTCGTTCTAGAATCTTGTTTGTTGTGTAGACAGCTTTGTAGACATCATCTGGGCATGCATCTGTCTGAGCCTCCGAACACCACATTGTACCAAAATCAAATTTCCGGGATGACAAATGTTAACACTTAATTATTTTTTTATTGCTTATATGTGGACGAGCTCACAGCCCACCTGATGTTAAGTGGTTACTGGAGCCCATAGACATCCATAACGTAAATGCGCCACCCACCTTGAGACATAAGTTCTAAGGTCTCAAGTATAGTTACAATGGTTACCCCGCCCTTCAAACCGAAACGCATTACTGCTTCACGGCAGAAATAGGCAGGGTGGTGGTACCCACCCGCGCGGACTCACAAGAGGTCCTACCGCCAGTAATAAAAAGTCGTATTGTAAATTGAAAGGAATGATGTGGAAACTAAACGGTGTGGAAGTTTTTTTGAATAAGCATAGCGGGTTGTATCATGAATTTACACTGCCGACCATCAGTAGATTGTGGTGCGGACAAAACTTTGAAGAATAGATTCTGTTGATTCTGTTGCCATCTCTTTAACACTTCGAACAGACCGAAGGGTCACAATGAAACACTGATGCAATTGTTTAAAACAAAAATTTTCAATAACCATTTTTTTTTCATGATTATTTTACTGAGTTGCGGAAAGAGGAACTCTTGAGTTTTCAGTTTCTTTGATCCATCAAAAAAGGATGTTTTAACAGGTTTTTTTTTCATTCTAGAAGCTTCTTATTTATATAGAATTATCTTTAGGGGTACCATCGTAATGGCATTAAGTGGTATGACTATAAAGTAACACATATAACGTGGGAGTAGGCACAGTTCTATCTAAATATAAATGTTGGACGATCGAAGTCTGACTCCTCTTGTCTTATCGATTTGAGGAACACCAGCTGCCTGGTCATGCGGGCGCAGGAAACCACAGCGGAAGCATTGAACCCAACGTTTGATGGTGTTTCTAGGAGCTCCACCGGCCGCCAGAGACAACTGGGGGTACACGCCCCTCCACGAAGCGGCTGCGAAAGGGAAAGTCGACGTTTGCATAGGTAAGTTAGTCCTTACTGGTGTCCTGAGTCTTCCCTGCCACCGGTGTTGCCACGAAGCAGTAATGCGTTCCAGTTTGAAGTGTGCCGCAGTGGGTCCACTATAGAACTGAGACTTGGAACTCATGTTTCAAAGTAGGTGGCGGCATTTAGGTTAGTCGATGTGTGTCGTGGAGTCACTATTGTACAGCAGTATGCTTAGTGCGAGTTTTTTAAACGTTCTCGATAGCGTAAAAGTTAACTCAAATTTGTATGGAGTGGGAACGTTGCTCACGTTTGCCGCCAGGGGCGCTGCTCCAACTGCATACAAATTCAAGTTCACTTTTACGCTATAGAGTACGTTAAAAAACTTGCACTAAGCACACCGGTAAGCCGTGAGATACTTCACCCGCCCAAGGGATAAGAGAGATGACGTCATAACTTTTTTTTTCTCCTACCGACGCCGAAAGTTCGGTTTTCGTGCCGCTGTACAGGGAAGAAAGTGTAACTTTTCCCCTCGCTTTACAGGGAAGAAAGTGTAAATTTTCCTCCCGCTGTATAGGGAAGAAAGAGTAACTTTTCCTCCCTGGGTACTGACAAGTGCGCATGCGCGTTAGTGTCTACGTTTGCTCTCACGCACCTAAAATTCTCCGCCAATGTTGTGGTCGGGTAATTTGCAATATTGTGTTTAGTGTAAAAGTGAAATAAACAAAAGGCAATATAATGTAATAGTGAAGTATTAAACAAAGAATATTTCATCAGACAGTTCTTATTCAATTAGTAGTAGTTTATTTAAACAGTTAAATTGTTTTTTTATGAGTATATGGGAAGTCTCCGCCCCCCTTACCCCGTCAGGGCCCCGCCCCTGGGCCCCGCCTCGGTACTCCACGAACTTTCGGCCTGGTAGGAGAAAAAATTGTATGTGCACCGCGGGAAAAAGTAGGACATCTCATCCCGCGTGTTTGCAAATTTTACACGCGGAAGGAAATGTCCAACTTTTCTCCCTTGGTGCACAATGTACTATTATTACTCATTCGATCCTACAGCCTTAGAGGTATCCTGAGCTCAGGGATGGGATTTTTCAATTTTTTTTTGTGCTGCGATCTTGAAATAGCTCGTCAATGAAGAGGAAATCAATAAGGGCCATGTAAATTTTCAGCTCTCCTCCAGCACGGCGCCGATCCGAACATCAGGAACACCGAGGGTAAGACGCCCCTCGATCTGGCGGACTCTTCCACCAGGCCCGTGCTGACAGGTATAATAATGAATTTTAATTTAAACTGACAAAATTAACCATTTGGCAGGGTCGCCATGTAATGTTGTACTTTTAATACTCTACAAGCCTCGTTTGAAGAAGGACATGTCATAGCGCTCGGGAAACACCGTGGAGGGGAGCTCATTCCATAGCCGGATGGTACGTGGCAAAAAAGATCTCTGGAAACGCACTGTGGATGACCGCAGTGGCTCCAGGTAGTATGGATGAACTCTACTCCGGTGGCGGGTGGTGCGATGGTAAAAACGAGATGCCGGTATCATCTCGAACAATTCCTCAGAACACTCCCCATGGACTGTTAAAGGAAAACGTCTTCTAGTGTGTATTCCATGTTTAATAATCATCTCAATCCTAGTTTACAATTATGAAGAAGCCTATGTTCCTGGGTGATCCGCCTTATTAGGGGGACATGCGAGATTACACCTATTAACTATGTTATATACTAAATGCTATGCTAATACTATGCCATGCTATGCTATAATGTATAAGTATACACACTTCACTCGACCTTCGAGCGTTAAGGATGTAGCGGCGGTCGCGAGCTGAGTTTGTTGGAGAAATGAAACGATACCAAGGAACAAGTGATATGCGGTCATCTAACTATAGTAGAATGATTTTGTCCGCGCAGTTTGGGTCATTAATAATCGGAGCGGTGAAGCGAGTATTTCGCTCTCTCTTCCACTCACGGGCCTTATGGACGGGCATAGTGATGCGCATTATTGTTTTCGATAAAGTTTATCGATAGACAGTGTATTTAGTTTTGTCATTTTGTGGGTTAGTGATAAAAATGAAAGTAAAATTTACTAATCGAACACTTACACCTCATATCGCCGCAGCAAGTTAACGGGAACGGCAGAAATTAACACTTTGTAACTTTTAGGGATCTATTTTAATTTCAGTGAAAAATTATTAACACATTGTTGATAACAACACGTGCAAATATTATTTTTAATAAATTCTGCCGTTTTGGTACAAAACAAAGGAGTAGCCATTGTGTCACTAAGGAAATTCAGAGAGCGAATGCATAAAAACACATATCTCTCGACATACGTACTATAATTTGCAGGAAGGTACAACAAATGACTCATAACATAACAATGTCTCACTACCCTTCGTATACCGCCCCGCCGCCTTCATTGACTCTTTTGTTTTTATCGAAAATGACGTTGCGCCCGCGTAACATTCTCACCGCCCTAGCCGGACGGGCTGATTTATGACCCAAACTGCACGGACAAAATAATTCTACTATAGAAACCCCTGTATGTACGTTTGAACAAATACATACACCAATTAAACAACCAGACAAAGAGCAAACAAGTCTGTACGTCACACGTATGGTTTGCCCGACGCGGCAATCGAACCTCGGGGCTGTGTTATGTCGGGGCTATGGCTATGCTAATCGAACTATGGGCTCCAATAACCGCTTAAAACCAGACTGTGAGCTCGTCCACCCATCTAAGCAATCTCTCTCGAACTCTCTCTCTCCCCCTCTCTTTCCCCCTCTCTTTCCCCCTCTCTTTCCCCGTCTCTATCTCCCTCTCCCTCCCCTTCTCTCTCCATCTCCCCTCTCTCTTCCCTCTCTCCATCCCTCTCTCTCCCCCTCCCCCCTCTCTCTCCATCCTTCTCTCCCTCTCTGTCCCTCTCGCACTCTCTCTCTTTTCACCTCTCGATATGTACTATTCTGCGTCAGGCGAGCATTGTGCGGCGGAGGTCTTGGAAGCGGCCCGGTCCGGCTCCGAGGACCGGCTGGCGGCCCTGCTGACGCCGCTGAATGTGAACGTACACGCTGGGGACGGGCGCCGCTCGACGCCGCTGCACCTCGCCGCCGGGTACAACCGCGCGCGGGCGCTGCGCCTGCTGCTGCAGCGGGGTGCCGACGTGCACGCCAAGGACAAGGGGTCAGTGCTCGTAGTGGGGATCCTCGTGGGGAGTTTTACTGGTGGTAGGACCTCTTGTGAGTGGAGACCCTCGTGGGGAGTTACGCGCTGGTAGGACGTCTTGTGAATCAACGTGGGTAGGCACCACCAATTTGCCTACTTCTGCCGTGGACATGTGATGCGCAGAAAGAAGATTTCGGTGGTCGATTCTGCGAAGCACTGCTCTTGCTAGGGCCGGTGTTAACAACACTCCGGCTTGAACCCCGTGAGCTCACCTACACACGTTAGGGTGAAGCTGAAATAGCCCCTCAAGGCTATCAGCATAGGTAGGAAAAAAAGAGAAGATGAATGTGACTAGGAGATGTACGGAAATGGTAGTGCATAGAAAATACATAGACAATTACAATGCCCCCATCCATCTTGAAACATGAGTTCTAAGGTCTCACTTTTAACAGTACAAGGGCTGCCCCGCCCTTCAAACCGAAACGCATTACTGCTTCACGACAGAACTAGGTGGTATCTACCCGCGCGGACTCACAAGAGGTCCTAGTAAATCTATATATTAATACGTGAAGCAAAAACTTTATATCCGTTTTTACGAAAATTGCGCGGACGGAGGAGTATGAAAATTTCCACACTTATAGAGATTATAGAAAAGAAGTGCACAATGCTAATATTTTTTTTAAATAATGCATAAAAGATTCATTAAATCAATAAAGAAAACATTACACACACTACCATGTATTTGACACAGCACATACATAAAAATATATTATTTGTTTACTGTCAATTGGGAAACTTTTGTTATTTTTTAAAGTCTTGTCGAATCGAAAATAGATTAATATTGTTTGTCATTAATATTATTGATCTATAGTGCAGTTTTGGCGAATACTGTGATAATATTATCGAAATATAATAGTGTTTGACAATAGAACCATAATAATGTTTAAATTTATAATTTCAATTAATTATAGTCGAATCTCGACTACTGCGGGGCCACTAGTAATAATTATTTTGGCAACGCAACATGACTGCAAGTGTACATAAGGTGATTTCCTTGACCCTCAGAGGCCTGGTCCCCCTGCACAACGCGTGCTCGTATGGTCACTACGAGGTCACGGAGCTGCTGGTGGGGGCGGGGGCCGATGTCAACGCCACCGATCTGTGGGCCTTCACGCCCCTGCACGAGGCCGCCAGCAAAGCCAGGCTCGAGGTGCGTGGACCCAGCCATCATGGCTACCCTATACTAATCTTACAAGATCACTAATGCTTATGGTTGGCAGCGGCTTGGCTCTGCACCTGGCATTGCTGACGTCCATGAGCGACGGTGAGCACTTATCATCAGGTGGGCTGTATGCTCGTCTGCCTACAAAAGCAATAGAAAAGTAGATCTTAGTTTCATTGTTATGTGATTCAGTGATATTGTTACTATAAAGAAACTAAAACATGGTGCTCATTGTCTTAAGACGCGCGGCGCTATTTGGGTTGCCGATGTCTATGGGCCCCGTAACCCCTAAAGACCAGGTGGACCGTGCATGTAATTTATAAAAAAATGTGTACAGAGCATGAACGAGGAAATAGTACTTAACTGTTTTTTTTTCTCGTAGTAGTAGTAGTAGTAATAGTGGTAGAGATATCTCAGATAACGTAGCGACATAGTACGCTTGCTTGCTTCTCATAGTGTGAGGAAGCAATGAGTCACGCGTGGGAGTCGACGGGGGGACGGTAGTCTCTTTCTCTCTCTCTCTCTTTTTTCTCCGTCTCTCTCTCTCTCTCTCTCTCTCTCTCTCTATCTCTCTCTATCTTTTCTTTATCCCTCTCTCTCTCTATCTTTTTCTTCCTCCCTTATATCCCTCCCTGCACCCGGGCGCTGGTGGCGACTTACGGTGCCACTTACGTGACTGGCTCGTCGCTACGTATAAATTAGTTTTATCACTGCGTTTGTTCGTGACGTTTCCGTTCTGCCCTGAGCAGGTCTGCTCTTTGTTGCTGAGCGAGGGGGCGGACCCAACCCTGCTCAACTGCCACGGGAAGTCGGCGCTAGACGTCGCGCCCACCAGAGAACTCCAAGACAGACTGGCCTGTGAGTAACTTAGGAAATAAGATCCCCGGGCAGGTGGTGGTAGCTAGTGGGTCTTACGTGGGTAGATACCGCGATCCTGCCGCGTAGGTGGAGGGCATTAGTGTGGAATAGATATGGATCGCCGGATCTTCTCAGTGGGTCGCGTTCCCGATCCGGTGGTAGATTCAGCGAAGCACCGCTCTTGCTAGGACTAATGTTACCAAATTCTCTTAGGTTGAGCCCGTGAGCTCACCTACCCATCCGGGCATAGTAATAGCCTCTTAGGCTACCAGCAAATAGGAAGGAAAAAAGATATAGACTCTAATATTACATACCTTAAGAACCATTCTTTTAAGCAAACGAATGAAAATTTTCCTCTTTTCCTCCTGGTGATCCCGGCCAGGATGCAGGAGCTGATGACGGTACAATAATTTCCCCTAATAAGGGGAAATTATTCATCAGCTCTTGACGCGCGTGCGAATTGTCAAGTTGATTGGACGTCTTGAAGTCTGTCAAAATGACGTTTCCATATTCTCTCACATAGATATATAGATGCTGGAATCTATACTAATATATAAATCTACAGTGATTTTTACGGATGTTCCGTTATAACTACTGAACCGTGCATCCGATTGACTTGAAACTTGGTATCCATGTAAAAAAACATGTACTTAAGGGATAGGCTAATATTTATATGAGTGTTGGACTCGCTACACCAGTTGCGGGGGTGTTAATGATGAGAATCTTTGTGGGGGTGAGAAAAAAGTCGTATTCAGTTTTATTTAATTCAAGAATACTCTGTAAAAATTATTTGTGGAAAATAAAGGCTTTAAACATTGTTTTTTTAATATTGTACAGAAAACGTAATTAAGTCTTTTATTATTGTTTAACATGTACTTAATGGATAGGCTAATATTTATATGAGTGTTAGACTCCCTAACAATAATGACAATAAATAATAATGTTAATTTTAAATGCCCAGCGAAGCGGGCGAGTACGGCTAAGTAGCTAATAAAAGTGTGTTTAAAAAAATAAGTCAATAAATTTGCGCAATCACTGATCTCCACCGTGCTTCTTTTTGTCGTGAAGCATCACGATTTTTTAATTGGACCATCGACCTCATACCTCAGAGGGGCGCCTCATATCGCCCACAATTAACCAACTGCGGTAACTCCTTAATCCGAATAATCCCCCTACCAGTCGAGTACCGCGGACATTGTCTCCTGGAAGCCTGCAGGCTCGCGGAACCAACGAGGGTCAAGAAGCAGTTGTCTTCCACGGCGATCCAGCATCAGTACCAAGTGAGTCATCTTTTCACAGCGAAGGCAATCTCTTAGCAAATAGCGGTGTTAACAAGTGACGCCATTTTGTGTATTCTTGTTGCCTTTTATAGATACTAGTGGTCCCGCATTAGTCGAAATTCGACTATAATTAATTGAAATTATAAGTCTGAACATTATTATGATTCTATTGTCAAAGACTATTGTGTCATATTTCGATAATCACATATTTTGCCAAGACTACACTATAGATAAATAATATTAAAGATAAACAATATTAACCTATTCTCAATTTGACCACAGACTATAAGCAATAACAAAAGTTTGACAGTAAATAAAGAGTATATATATTATATGTGTGTGTGTCAAATACATGGTAGTGTGTGTGATTTTTTTTTATTGATTTAATGTAATAATAATGCGCAATTTAAAAAAAAATCTTGGCATTCTGCACTCCTTCTCTATAATCTCTATGTGTGGAAAATTTCATACTCCTGCGTCCGCGCAATTTTCGTAAAAAGGGATACAAAGTTTTTGCTTCTCGTATTAATATTATATATAGATACGGCTTACCAAGTAAAGAGTCATTAGTGATAGAATGGTGGTGGAACATACGACCCGATGGTGAGTGGTCATGGTCATCCGCAACGCCAAGAGTACAGACGCCGCTGCGTACCGTGGAGTGCTTGACTCCCATTCAGTCATTACGGATCCTCCCGATCCATTAACGTTGCTTTTAGGTACCTCAAGCACCGGACACCGTCCTCGTCGAACCCGTCGCTTGCGACGAAGGGCCCGACGAGTGAATTAACCCCCAGACAGCCCACTGAGTTTCTCGCCGGATCTTCTCAGTGGGTCGCGTTTCCGATCCGCTGGTAGATTCTGCGAAGCACGGCTCTTGCTAGGGCCAGTGTTAGCAACAACTATAACTTTTATTTATTTACTAGCTGACCCGGCAGACTTCATAGTGCCTCAACCGATAAATAAAAGACCTAAACTTTTGTATGAAATAAACTTAAAACAAACAAAAGGAATCCGTCCGACGGGGGACACATTAAAGGGAAAACAAAATTGTTATTTTTATTTAATTCCGAGCATTTTCATATTTATCTACCTTTTGAACCTTCTATGGACCTCCACAAATTATTCAAGACCAAAATTAGCCAAATCGGTCCAGCCGTTCTCGAGTTTTAGCGAGACTAACGAACAGTAATTCATTTTTATATAAATAGATTGCTCCTATATGCAGACGAGCATGCCCACCTGAAGGTGAATGGTTACCGTCGCCCATGGACTTCAGCAATGCCTGTGTCGCAGCCAAAGCCGCTGCCTACAAACTTTTGATTGTTGTAGAGCACGTCCGCATCGACGACAGAGAGCACGCAGTCGCTACCAGGAGATTGCACCATGGAGGCCCTGGTCAACTTCCAACACCTGACCACAGGAGATCGGCCTCTACACTGCGCAGCCGCCAGCGTCTACCCGAAGAGGAAACAGGTAGGATATGTGCTCAGAGCTCGTAATCAGTACAGTTTGTGGATTTTTTGGCGGGAACGCTTTACTGGTGGTAGAACCTCTTGTGAGTCCGCGCGGGTAGGTACCACCGACCTGCCTATTTCTGCCGTGAAGCAGTAATGCGTTTCGGTCTGAAGGGTGGGGCAGCCGTTGTAACTATACTGAGAGATCTTAGAACTTATATCTCAAGGTGGGTGGCGCATTTACGTTGTAGATGTCCATGGGCTCCAGTAACCACTTAACATCAGGTGGGCTGTGAGCTCGTCCACCCACCTAAGCAATAAAAAAAAAATTGTTTCTTGTAATGTAATAATGTAATAAAAAAACGGTGGTTTATTATCTGTTTAATATCTGTGAAAGTGCACAAATGTGGAAAAATAAAACAAAGCCGCTGGACGTAATTTCTCGGGATCCTCCAAAAAATCCACTGAAAAAATCTCAGTAAATGACCACCATTTTACTGAGATTAGATTTCATCCCATATTATCTCATCTCATTCCATACTATTTGATTAATGTCTCAAATTAATCATCTTCATTTCATTTCACTTCACTCCAAATTATCACTTTTCCTAATATAAGATTATAAAATTTATAAATTAAAATAAGACATGACTTAAAGGTCTTAGTAACCAGGTCATAAAATCTCTTAAAAAAAATCAGTACAATTTTTTTTTGTTGCTTAGATAGGTGGACGAGCCCACAGCCCACCTGGTGTTAAGTGGTTACTGGAGCCCATAGACATCTATAACGTAAATGCGTGACCCACCTTGAGATATAAGTTCTAAGGTCCTCAGTATAGTTACAACGGCTGCCGCGCCCTTCAAACCGAAACGCGTTACTGCTTCACGGCAGAAATAGGCGGGGCGGTGGTACCTACCCGTGCGGCCTCACAAGAGGTCCTACCACCAGTAAAAAGCTGCAGAGGACCGTGTCTACAGTGTTGTTTGTCTTCAGGTCATGGAAATGCTGATCAGGAAGGGTGCCCGTGTAAATGAGAAGAACAAAGATGGCCAGACTCCACTTCATGTTGCCACGGAGCATTCACATCTGGATGCCATGGATCTCCTATTAAGACACGGTAAGGGTTTTTTTTTTGGTGAATGTTTGTTGTATGGCAAAGGAATGTGGAAATATACAGCCAAACATAACTTTTTACTCCAAATCACGTCATTGTACTATTGATTATGCACGCAATCCTAATTGGGTATATAAATGTTTTATCGTAAATCGAAATTAAACCATAATCATTGATAGATGAAAACTAAAATTAGTTTTTTTTCTTGTTTTCTACATATTTTTCTTGTTGCACCAAGAACGTTCCGAAATTACAGTCAGAACATTGAATGAACATTCTTGTCAAAGATAAAATCCATTCTAGTTTGTTATGAATATAATGCAATATTTATATGATTAATTTACAAATTTCGACCTTCTACGGAGTATTCTTTGATGGTGTGACCGGAAATTCTTGGACCTGATCACAACCTTTTCAAAAAATCCTTCAGCCCGACACTTTGAAGGTGGAAAGAACCGGTCCAAAATTTGATGATTTTATTGACTCCTCAAAACAAAAGAAGTCGGTTGTCAAACTATAAATTTTATAATCGGATTACCCGAGGATCGACGTTGCAATCGGGCTGAAGGCTTTTTATTTATTCTAAAATGTGTCATCAAGACTAGAATCGTTCGTTATAATGTTACGTGGATGCGAACAGAGCGACCTTTTTTTTTACCTGATGGTGACTGGTTACAAAGGTTGGTAAGAGAGTGTTAACTATGAATGTGGAAAGATATAGAGGAAGAGGTAAACCTAAGAAGTGGATGGATTGCGTGAAGACGGTATGTGTAAGAGGGGAGTGAACGAAGAATATGATAGAGGAGTATTGAAGGAGGAAAAATGTTGCGCCGACCCCACGTGACTGGGAGAAGGACAGGGGAATGATGATGGTGGTGAGTGGTAACAGAGGTTGGTAAGAGAGTGTTAACTATGAATGTGGAAGGATATAGAGGTTATAATGGATGGATTGCGTGAAATACGATACGTGTAAGAGGGGAGTGAGCGAAGAAATGGTATATGATAAAGCAGTATGGAAAGAGGAAACATCTTACGCCGATTCCACGTGACTGGGAGAAGGACAGGAGATTTTTTTCCTAAGCTGATAGCCTCGAGAGGCTATATCAGCGTAACCTTAACTAGTAAGTGAACTCACGGGGCTCAAACCGCAGTGATGCTAACACTGACCCCAGTAAGAGCAGTGCTTCGCAGAATCTACCACCGGATCGGAAACGCGACCCACTGAGAAGATCCGGCGAGAAACTCAGTGAGCTGTGTCTGTGGGCTGGTTTTCTCGTCGAACTCTTCGTCGCAATCGACGAGGACGGTGACTAGTGCTTAGGAGGCTTAAAAGTACCGAGAGTGAATCCGGAGGATCCGACAATACATGTTTTGGGCGACGGCGGCTTTTCGTTGCCCCGACCGGGTCGGATAAGTAACTAGCGGTGGTCACAACAAGAGGGTTATCGTGTTGCGCTGCTTTGTCGAAGTAGGGTTCTGACAATTCCTTAAGATACTTATACATATCGGTACTAAATTTAGATCGTCGTGTAGATTTACATTCCTCACATACCACGGTGCTCCGACAGCTATCCTGCAGAAACGGGATTCGATAACCTGGAGAGAGTTGATGTGTGTACCGGCCGCGTGAGTACGTGTCCACCGTTTAATACCGCTCGTGTTGTCGGCAGGTGCTAAGGTGAACGCTTGCGACGGTCGCGGCGAGAGCGCGCTGTGCGTGGCGGCGCGGCGGGACGCGGCGGCGGCGTGTCGCCTGCTGCTGGCGTGCGGCGCCGACGCGAGGACCGATGCCGGACCCGCGCCCGACGGTACGCGACCCCCTACCTACCCACTCACTCTACTGTAGCGACGTTACGTCATCAGCCATATCCACCGGTCACGATCCTTAAGCGAATTAACTCACAGACACAGCCCACTGAGTTTCTCGCCGCATCTTCTCAGTGGGTCGCACTTCCGATCCGATGGTAGATTCTGCGAAGCACGGCTCTTGTTAGGGCCAATGTTAGCAACACTCCGGTTTGAGCCCCGTGAGCTTGACCTACTAGTTAAGGTTGCGTTGAAATACGCAATATATGTCAACGCAATAATCAATAGCCGGATATGGCTTTTTTACCTACTTAAGCATCAGCTTAGGTAGTAAAAAAAGCCATATCCGTATAGCACCAGCATTGGATCCCCCCCTCTCTTTACGTGGGTCTCGTAAACCTTTTTTTATTGCTTAGATGGGTGGACGAGCTCACAGCCCACCTGGTGTTAAGTGGTCACTAGAGCCCATAGACATCTACAACGTAAATGCGCCACCCACCTTGAGATATGAGTTCTAAGGTCTCAAATATACAACTCAAGTTACAACGGCTGCCCCGCCCTTCAAGCCGAAACGCATTGCTTCACGGCAGAAATAGGCGGGGTGGTGGGTGGTACCTACCCGCGCGGACTCACAGGACGTCCCACCACCAGTCCATGACAGTCAAAGGGTTAAAATCTTTATCGAGTGTAGGGAGCTTGTGCCCTTAACTTTACTGAAGCCCACGTGTGTTGCGCTAGGAACAGTGACGTCACAGACCGCCACGCGTTATTACCTCTAAATCGTCCGGCACTTAAAATATTAATCGCTTCGTAATTTATGGTATTTATGTAGATAAACCTTGCCTTTAAAGACCTTCAAAGACCGTGTCTTTTTTTTTTTCTTTGTACAAATTGAAATTGACGTTAATAATGGTTTTGCCTTTTCTCAGTAACGAAAAAAAAAACACACACACACAAAAAAAACACAATTATAGAATACATATAACGTTACTGTGGATTAAACTTTGGGTAATCGGTATTTAATTAACACTTATTAAGTGTTCTTATTAACCGACTTCAAAAAAGGAGGAGGTTCTCAATTCGACTGTTTTTTATATATATATATATATATTTTTTTTTTATTGCTTAGATGGATGGACGAGCTCACAGCCCACCTGATGTTAAGTGGTCACTGGAGCCCATAGACATCTACAACGTAAATGCGCCACCCACCTCGAGATATAAGTTCTAAGGTCTCAGTATAGTGACAACGGCTACCCCACCCTTCGAACCGAAACGCATTACTGCTTCACGGCGGAAATAGGCGGGGTGGTGGTACCTACCCGTGCGGACTCCCAAGAGGTCCTACCACCAGTGATTACGCAAATTATAATTTTGCAGGTTTGATTTTTATTACACGATGTTATTCCTTCACCGTGGAAGTCAATCGTGAACATTTATTGAGTACGTATTTCATATATTTATATGTTTGTTACCTCATAACTTTTGACTGGGTGAATCGATTTTCGGTCCCATTTCAATTTAGTCCAGTTCTGATAATGGTGTCCATGAGAAAACTACATAAGTCTTAAATTTGCATTAAGTACGTGCGCGATAAATAGATGAATAACTCAATATCACGCCAACCGATTACGATGATTATTGCTTTTAATGTATATTGATTTGTTTTGGAATATCTTTTAGTTTCTGTTTCTATTTGAAGTCGGCTTTTGTTAAAGCACGTCTATTTACAATTAATTATTGTTACTCGCTTCGCTTTGGAAACTCAAATTTATTATTGATCTTATTGATTTAATTTTTGGTGGTATACTTCGTGAAATCCACTTTTATTTTTATTTTTTTTTATTGATTAGATGGGTGGACGAGCTCACAGCCCACCTGGTGTTAAGTGGTTACTGGAGCCCATAGACATCTACAACGCCACCATGCGTTAATAATAATATGCATAAATGCGCCACCCACCTTGAGATATAAGTTCTAAGGTCTCAGTATAGTTACCACTTGAACTTGTTCAAGCGGGATCATGTTTCGAAAGCTCCCTAAAAGCTCGAGTGGACCTCAAATGGGAACTCTCGTTGTTATCATGTTTAAATTGTAGCTTGAAACAATTGAAGGATTCAAGGATGAGTGTTTCGAAGGTTTTCTTTTATGACGAATGGATGGATAGACTAGACAAGCGCACGGCTAACCTGATGTTAAGTGGATACAACGTGAATGACGCCGTCCACATCGCGATTCGAGGTCTATGAAAGTCAATAGTGTAGCGATCACAAAATACGATTTAAAGATTTTTCATACACGATGTTTATTCCTTCATCGCGGAAGTAATCCATGAACGAACGATCCGAATGAACCGGTCATCTTAACTGTTAGGCCACGACAACTTCAAATGGTCTGACTGTTTAGGATATTAGGTTATAACGAAATAATTATTAAATCGCTACTGATACGTGTTTACGAATTTTTAGGGTAATCCGACGTTCTAAAGTTGCTTTAAAGCACGTTGAAATATGTTACAGAAATATATAAAATGACAGTAGCGAATTAAAAAGAGAAGTGGGGATAGATGGGCACACTTTGTTTTTGGTCCTTCGAGCCGTATCCGAAGTACTAAACTATGTATGATGGGTATCAGCGCTTATCACGTTTATGGACCCGATCGGAGCGAGTACTTATTGAGTCTTATTATTATTATTTTTATTGCCTTTGTAGGCAGACGAGCGTACGGCCCACCTGATTGTAAGTGGTTACCGTCGCTCATTGACGTCAGCAATACCAGGGGCAGAGCCAGGCTGCTGCCTACACAGGCTTTTATTGCAATTCAACCCTTTGAGTGCGAACCGTCGATATATCGCCTCTCTATTAATAATACGTATAAAGTATAGAGCGTCGGAGTACAGACTATTGCGCAGTTTGATTATAGTTATTAGGTGTCGACCTGTACGGACACACTTATAATGTTTTTAATAAGTTACAAATAACATACATTTAATTTACATTTGACATACATTTAAATATAACCATTTAAAATATAATTTTTGTATGGTACTTTTTCTTTTAAAATTGTTTTTAGCTATTTATTCAAAATAAGTGAATATAGGATCAGGACTAAAAGGGTTAATTATTTACAATTTAAATAAATGAAAAACCACTCAATGAACATAATTTAATGACAAATAGCCATCTATAAAGGTGGAGTTTGCTTAAGAATGTCTTCATTTGCGTCCTCCTCTGGCCAACCCCACGAGTTCGTACCGTCACCAGTCCTAGCGGCTCTGCTTTGGACCGCACTATCCGGCACCGATTTCAGATCGTAGGCCCACCCTAGCCACGCGAAGAAATCAATGAATTTCGTGGTCAAGTTCAAATAGTTGTTCCCCAGTTCTGCCGTGCGGTAGTCCCACGGGAAAACGTGGTGGTAGTTGTGGAATCCCTCACCGACCGCCAGCAGGGATACGATCAGGTTCTGCGCTGGGAAAATTCGTTTGTCGTAAGCCCTCGTTCCCCAGAGGTGAGCGGCGCTGTTCACCAAGAAGGTCACGTGAAGGCTGATGATATATCGCAGCAAGGTGATGTGCCAGGCGTTGGTCAGCGTCTCACCCCAGAAGTAGATGGGTACGAGAGTCGGTATAACAAAGCAAACAGCTCCTATGAATGGTATCGCGTATCTGGAACAGGGTTGAATAAATTGGGGGTTGGAGTTAAAGTCCTGACACCATAAGCTGAGGGGTGTGTTTATATCGCGACTTAGAGGATGTTTTTTTTACTGCTTAAATGGATGGACGATCTCACAGCCCAACTGGCGTTAAGTGGTTATCAGAGCCTATAGACATCTACAACGTAAATGCCGCCACCCATCTTGAGACATGAGTTCCAAGGTATCAGTATAGTTACAACGGCTGCTCCGCCCTTCAAACCGAAACGCATTACTGCTTCACGGCAGAAATAGGGTGGTGGTACCTACCCGTGCGGATTCACAACAAGTCCTAATAAGACAACAATATGAAACGACCGAAACAATTCGGTCGAGGCAACCATAGGTTTTGTTTTGAAGAATCGAAGCCCACTGAGTGTCTCGCCGGATCTTCTCAGTGGGTCGCGTTTCCAATCCGGTGGTAGATTTTGCGAAGTACGGCTCATGCTAGGGTTCGTGTTAGCAACGTCGTCAGGTTTGAGCCCCTACGCTTAAATAGCGTCACAAGGCTATCAGCAAGGTAGGAAAGAAAAGGAAGGATCGAATAGTTGGTATATTATAATGGGTGGCGTCTTCCATGTGATATCCATGAGCTCCATTGACCACGTAATAACAGTAGTAACAATAATAAGAATAAGGAAGATTAAGTTTCCGATTACTAAAGTTTATAAAGGCGTTTACAGTGGTGCTCTTTTTTTCAAATAATTTAAGGGTAACTGGCAAAAATCCCGCACGGTCTTCTGGCCCCAAATAAGGATTCCGTGTGTAATGGGTACCAGGGATTGACGTACCTAGAACAAACGAAACTGTTTATCACAGGAACGTTTGCCCGATGCGGGGATTGAATTTTCGACCCTCGGGGGTACAGGACCACCGAATCGGCTCTTATAAACGGCGTTACTAGAAATCTCCGGTATCTACTTTGATTCAACTCACTTCTTTTGGAAGACCAAAACAGGATTACTGTAAATGTCCGACATATCAATTGTTTTGCCCCTCCTCTTCACCTCCGGATGTTTCCTGACCAGCAACCATCCTATGTGCGAGTAGAAGAAGCCTCTGGTAGCGTTGTGAGGGTCGGCGTCCGTGTCGCTGTATCTGTGGTGCATCCGATGGTCCCGGATCCAAGTGATGGCCGAGTTTTGGAAGGCGAACGAGTTCATTACCATTAGTATGATCTGCAGTGGCCTCTTGGCTTTGTACGCCCGGTGGGTCCAGAGTCGATGGGCGCCTGCCGTCACTCCGACCTCTGCCGCTATCAATATGACGTAGGCTGGAAAATTAAAGAAAAGTTTTATAAGTGACTTGATACAGAAGAGGGTCGTTCGGATTGTCGATAATTCCATTCTCACAGATCGTTTGGAACGTCTGGATCTGGGGAAGGACTTCAGTTCCCTCTGTATTTTGTACCGTATGTTCCATGGGGAGTTCTCTGAGGAATTGTTCGAGATGATATCATCTTCTCGTTTTTACCATCGCACCGCCCGCCACCGGAGTAGAGTTCATCCATACTACCTGGAGCCACTGCGGTCATCCACAGTGCGTTTCCAGAGATCTTTTTTGCCACGTACCATCCGGCTATGGAATGAGCTCCCCTCCACGGTGTTTCCCGAGCGCTATGACATGTCCTTCTTCAAACGAGGCTTGTGGAGAGTATTAAGCTGCCCGGCTTGGCTCTGCTCCTGGCTTTGCTGAAGTCTATGGGCGACGGTAACCACTCACCATCAGGTGGGCCGTGTGCTCGTCTGCCTACAAGGGCAATAAAAAAAATTATAACCCTCTCACGGACCGCGTTGCGCTCCTGTTTATAGCTTGGCGATTAGATTCAATAGCGGAGCACGTGTGTAGTTCTAATGCCTTTGAGCCGTCCCTGGGAGCAGCATCCAAAGCGCAGGTCAAACTCGTACAAGGTCGTACTCGTCAAAACCGAACCCTCAGAATTAGTTCAGAGTTCCTCGCCGGACCTTCGCAATGGATCGCGGTTTACGGGGGATGCACTTGCGAAAGAGCCACCCTTGATTTGTTCGGCTTCTTCAGCTGGGGCAGCTATTAGGCCGACTTTACTGGTGGTAGGACCGCTTGTGAGGCCGCACGGGTAGATACCACCACCCTGCTTCTATCTGCCGTGAAGTAGTAATGCGTTTCGGTTTGAAGGGTGGGGCAGCCGTTGTAACTATACTGAGACCTTAGAACTTATATCTCAAGGTGGGTGGCACATTTACGTTGTAGACGTCTATGGGCTCCAGTAACCACTTAACACCAGGTGGGCTATGAGCCAGTCCACCCATCTAAGCTAATAAAAAAAAAGAGCCTTGTACCCAGGTGGATCCTTTAGCCACCTTACGGCATGACGAGAAGTAAAGGGTATCGGAAGGGGTCCTATATTTTACGAGTATTTTTGACTCACCCATAATTATCGTCGCCCATTTCGCACTACTGAAGCAAAGATATAAGCCGTACAGTGCAGATATATGCCCGTAAGCAAATGTTATGAGATTCGCGTAGATTATCTCGTGTTTTCTATCTGAAGCTTGTGGCGCTATAAGTTTTTCGAACTGTGCTTCCTCCTCTAAGGTCGGTGCGAGATTGTTTTGTTTCGCTTCCATTATCGGGGTCCGATAAATGTCTGTATTATCCTGGGGAATGAGAGACGACGTGTGAATACGTATTTATAAAGAAACTTCGAAGAAAACATCGCGGTTCAAAAGATAAGACGCCAGACACAGCCCCACTGAGTTTCTCGCCGGATCTTCTCAGCGGGTCGCGTTTCCGATCCGTAGGTAGATTCTGCGAAGCACGGCTCTTGATAGGGTTCGTGTTAGCAACGTCGTTAGGTATGAGCCCCGTGTTACACGTCAAGAAGCTGAAATAGCCTCTCAAGGCTATCAGCATAGGTAGGGAAAAAAATGTCCGCACCAATGGTCTACCGAACAATATCTTCAACTCGGTGGAAGATCTTCAAATTTTTCGTTAAACCATCCCCAAAATAACAAAAACTGTACGGCTTTCTTATTAAAACGATTCACCTTTAAGTACTCACCGCATTAGTTAACAAACGTAGCCATTATAACAATGGCGATAATAATTTATGATGACTTTTATATTTTTCTCTCGCAAATTAATTGCTTTGGAAATTAAATGTTTATTTATTTTTCTTATATAATTAATTTACACTCGACCGATGGCTGTCTGTTGTCGAATGACGTGTCGTCGGATGCTGCCTCTTGTTTTTATATACGACACTAGAGTTTAGGGTAAAGCGATTTTAAATTATTGTACTAGTGATCCCCCGGTAGTCGAAATTCGACTATAATTAAATTGAAATTATAAGTTTGTACACTGCTATGATTCTATTGTCAAAGACTATTATACTTTTATAATCACAGATTTCGAAAGACTACAGTTTAAACGGAAATATTAATAAAAACAAACCATGATTAATCTATTCTCAATTTGACCACAGACTTATAAGCAACTGGCTGTACCCGTCCGCTTCGCTGGGCATTTAATAGTACATAGTGGGCATCCAGGGGCAAAGCCCCGGTGAGGTCCAGGGGCGAAGCCCTGGCAGGGTGTAGGGGGGGGGGGGGCAGAGCCCCCCATACTCGTAAATAAACAATTTAACTGTTTTTTAATTTTTAAATAAACTACTACTAATTGAATAAGAACTGTCTGATGAACTCATCCTTGTTTAATACTTCACTATTAAATTTTATTGCCTTTTGTTTATTTCATTTTACACTAAACACAATATTGCAAATTACCCGAGCACAACAATGGCGGAGAATTTTAGGTGCGTGAAAGCAGACGTAGACGTAGATCAGGTGAGCCATGAGCTTGTCCACCCATCTAAGCAATGAAAAAAATATTTCGCCAACTTAAATTTTTTTTCTATCCATGTTCATAGCCTTGAGAGGCTGTTTCAGCGTAACCTTAACTAGTAGGTGAGCTCACGGGGCTCAAGCCTGACGACGTTGCTAACACGAACCCTAGCAAGAGCAGTGCTTCGCAGAATCTACCACCGGATCGGAACCGCGACCCACTGAGAAGATCCGGCGAGAAACTCACCCATCTAAGCAATAAAAAAAAAGTCTAACGTCAATTCCAGTAACGGAAGTGGTCACTTAGAGTTCTGCAGCAAAACATTTAGTCCTCACTAAGCTCCATTACAAGACTTCTAAACTAAATACACGAAATTAAACCGTAAAATTACGAACTGACAATAATCACCTGAACTTTTATATTGAAATCATCTATCTACCTAGACCTAGATTCTAAACTAAGATCATCATCATTTATGACAATTCTTTCCATTTTTAACTAACTATATTTCGTTATCACATTTAAATTAATATTATATTCTTTGTGGAAATAAATTAAAAATTAACTAATACGAAAATGCGAACTTAATAAAGATTAATAATGAGCATTTTATTATAATTTATGTATTTATGTAAATGGAAACAATTGACGAAAATTCTAATGATTTTTAGCAAGAATCCCTTCTTTTTTTTTCAATTCGTTTGTCCCAAAACAGTTATTAAAAAAAAGCACTTTCGATTTGTATTGAGGTATATTCCTTGAGGTCGGTGGATTAACGAGATGCTGATCCCGGAAAGTCATGATCCTTGTTATGTATACAGTCTTTGAGGTTTGTTTACCTACGTGTTTTCGTCATGAAACCCGTTGGATTCTTTTTTTTTTTATTATTGCTTAGATTGCTAGGCGAGCTCACAGCTCACCTGGTGTTAAGTGGTCACTGAAACCCATAGACATCGACGACGCAAACGTGCCACCCACCTAGCGATATAAGCCCTTCAAACCGAAACGCATTGCTGCTTCACGCCAGAACTAGGCAGGGCGGTGGTGCCTACCCGCGCGGACTCACAAGAGGTCCTACCACCAGTAATTACACAAATTAAAATTTTTCGATTTTGATTTTTATTACACGATGTTATTCCTTCACCGTGGAAGTCAATTGTGAACATTTGTTGAGTACGTATTTCATTAGAAAAATTGGTACCCCGCCTGGGATTCGAACACCGTTGCATCGCTAAGTACGAATGCAACGGACGTCTTATCCTTTAGGCCACGACGACTTCAACTGCTTCATGACAGAAATAGGCAGGGCGGTGGTGCCTACCCGCGCGGACTCACAAGAGGTCCTACCGCCAGTATAAAGGTCTGCCGCAGATGCTTGCACTAACGCGGCGGCAGTCCGGCTGCTAGAAGCTGCTCGCACTGGTGACGTGGAGACAGCCCGAGCGATCCTCGACTCGCGACCGAGACTCGTCAACTGCAGAGATGTCGACGGGCGGCATTCGACGCCCCTGCATTTCGCTGCCGGGTGAGTAGGGTCAAAAGGCATTATCGCCGATCATTTTGCGAGGGTCTTTGTTTATTCGCGTGCCACACTCAATGCAATACAATAAAATCAATATATACCCATGACACAGACCCAATGCAAACATGCACTAAGAAATTGGCCTCACGACCTAGACTAAGAGCAAACGGAGAACTTACTCCACATTGTGAAGTGATCTGCTTTTTTGTTTTTGAGCCCAATTAATCAATTAATTAGTCATACCTATGTAAGAGTAATAAAACACACATAGAAGTTCAAGAAATCTGTTAAAGAACATTATTTATCCTTACCATCTTAAATAAAGTATATATATATTTGTATAATGTATTATAATACAAAGTAAGTATATGTGTGTATGTTATATATATATATATATATGTGTGTGTTTGTGTATGTGTGTGTATTTGTATGTATATATATATTGTTTTGTATCTTGTTATATGTATATATTATTATATGTAATGTTTACTGTATGCACTAGGTTTGTGTTCCTAATTCTTCTTTCCTTTTGTGGGCCTACTGGAAGAGATTTCAGCATGAAATAAGTTGTGCCCTTGTACTCTGTATCCTTATTGACGTGTCTTTTCTAACAGCTGTGTGTACAAAATATATTAAATAAAATAAATAAATAAATAGATGCAGATACTCACATATACGGTAGGCAGCGGCTTGGCTCTACCCCTGGCATTGCTGAAGTCCATGGGTGACGGTAACCACTCACCATCAGGTGGGCCGTATGCTCGTCTACCTACAACGGCAATAAAAAAAAAAATACACAATACAACATGCATGCACGCACACGCCCACATATACACACATTCACACACACACATACACACACGCATTATGACTTTCTTAAATGATAACACCTAATGATCTCTCAACACTAGTCCGCAGCATCTGTTCACGACTTAACCCAACCTAATCTATCTTAAGAAGTAGGGAGGGAGCCTGGAGATCAGTAATACAGGTATTTGAACCTAGTACAGACTTTAGCTCTTTCAAAGCCTTTCAAAATAAATTATAAGGTTAATTTCCATTTGTATTGGTACTATACCTTAATGCCGACCACACCGGAACCCTCCGAACGCAATCAGGGATCCCGAAGGTTCGTGGAGGGGCGCGTCGTCAGCGGCAGCTTCTTAGTACCAAGCACGCGCGTACTACCCACCGCTAACTCTCCGACACGTTGTGCTGTCTCGCTACTCAACGGCTTGCTAGCCTATGCTCCGGAAACGGATATATTCCATGACGGCTTGCAGCGATTTATAGCTGTTTTGCCAGGAATTACTTAAGCTAATATCATTAATTCCTTACAAATGTTTTGGTTATACTGTTAATTTGTAAGAAGACTAAAAATAAATAAATAAATGTCGAGCCCCTCACGGCCGCTGATGAAGTCGTCGTGCCCTAGGAGATAAGAGGACCGGTGTATCGAGCGATGCGATTGGGCCAGTATTCAAAACCCGCAGAAACCTCACGGTCCGGTGACATAATCCTGCCTATTGCCTATACGAGAATCTTTAGTAGTAGATTGATTGGTCATAGACTAGAAGTTATTGGAAATGAGAACTTGAGTCGTGCTTAATGTCTTTGTAATTTCTTCACACGTTTTTTTTTTTTGCTTAGATGGATGGACGAGCTCACAGCCCACCTGGTGTTAAGTGGTTACTGGAGCCCATAGACATCTACAGCGTAAATGCGCCACCCACCTCGAGATATAAGTTCTAAGATCTCACAATAGTTACAACGGCTACCCCACCCTTCGAACCGAAACGCATTACAGCTTCACGGCGGAAATAGGCGGGGTGGTGGTACCTACCCGTGCGGACTCCCAAGAGGTCCTACCACCAGTAAAACTACTCTTTGACGTTTGACTAGAAAATGAATATTACAGGTACAATCGACTTCCATTGGCTCAGTTACTACTTCAGCGTGGAGCTGATGTACACGCGAAAGATAAGGGGTGAGTTGGCATTGTTGGCTAAATTGACGACCGTCTGAAGGGAGAGAGACAGGGAGAGGGAAAGAGAGAGATAAGGAGAGGGAGAGAGAGAGACAGGGAGAGAGAGAGAGAGAGAGTGGGGAGAGAGGGGGTGAGGGTGCGGAGAAAGATAGAGTGGGGAGAGAGGGGGAGAGGGTGCGGAGAGAGAGAGAGGGGGAGAGATGGAGAGAGAGGGAGAGAGAAAAAGTATTGTTTATTGTACACCAAAAAGAACAATGCGAAACATTAAATACAAAAAATTACAATTGACGGTTTTATCGCTAAGAGCAATCTCTTCCAGACAACCGTCAATGTGGACAATAATCATTTGGAAACGAATTTCACGCGGTGAACTGAAGTCCCGAGGCGGACAGCTGCAAAAGAGCCTTCAATGATTCCTTTTATTCGCTGCAGAGGTCTGGTCCCGCTTCACAACGCGTGCTCCTACGGCCATTACGAGGTCACCGAGCTCCTCGTGTCTGCCGGAGCCGGTGTGAACGCCGCGGACCTCTGGAGGTTCTCACCCTTGCACGAGGCAGCGGCTAAAGGCAAGGCGGATATCGTGAGATTGCTGCTCAAGGTATGCTATAAACCAGTGGCTCCCAAACTTATTTTGTCTACTGCCTACTTTGAGAATAAACTATTTTTTAGCGCCCCCCATTTTTGACAGGACACCGTCTTATAATTCGATGGAGATGGAAAAAACATGACTCATGCGGCGTTACCTCGCTCTGAGGCGTACATGTTTTCGTCAAGTATGAAGTTCAGTGAAAAGTGAATGTGGTGTCAATTGTTTATAGCAAAGATAATTGCGATAATTGAAAAATGAAACCATTCCATCAGTATTTTCTTATGACGTTGTCACGTTCAACTATCGTCAGTAAACCGACTTTACAGACAACCGATTTTTTTTGTTGTTGTTTGGGTAGTTGGAGCTCACCTGATGTTAAGTGGTTACTGGAGCCCATTGACATGTGCAACGTAAATACCCCAACCACCTAGAGATATAAGTTCTAAGGTCTCAAGTATAGTTACAATACAACGGCTGCCCCACCCTCCAAACCGAAACGCATTACTGCTTCACGGCAGAAATAGGCAGGGTGGTGGTACGTACACGCGCGGACTAACAAGAGGTCCTACCACCAGTAATTATAATTTTGGGGATTTGATTTTTATTACACGATGCTATTCCTTCACCGTGGAAGTCAATCGTGAGCATTTGTTAAGAAGTACGTATATTTTATTAGAAAGATTTGTCCTACCCGCCTGCGAGATTCGAACACCGTTGCATCGCTACACACAAATGCACCGGACGTCTTATCCTTTAGGCCACGACGACTTCAATATATATGACATAGGAACTCGAAACGCTTTGACTTTGGGTCACGAATTACCGTCTTCCTGTGGATTGCAGCATGGGGCGGATCCCACCCGGAGGAACAGGGACGGACTCACGCCGCTGCAACTGGTGCGAGCGGGAGACAGCGACACGGCTGACGCGCTGCGGGGTGATGCTGCGCTACTGGACGCTGCCAAGAGAGGGGACCTCGCTCGAGCCAGGTCGGTACCCCGCGTCGCCATCTTGCCGCGTCCCTGCCGCGAAGTCCCGAGTAATACTTACCGGTGGTAGGAACTCTTGTGAGTCCGCGCGAGACGCAGCAGAAGTCACAAAGCACGTCGTTACCCGTGTAGGCAGACGAGCATATGGCCTTCCTAATGGTGAGTGGTTACCGTCGCCCGTGGACTTCAGTAATGCCAGGAGCGGAGCCAAGCTGCTGCCTACCAAATTACCTACCGTCCCTTCGGTTTGTAAAGTGTACAGGGATCCGTAGATATCTATATATATAAAAATGAATTGCTGTTCGTTAGTCTCGCTAAAACCTGAGAACGGCTGGACCGATTTGGCTAATTTTGGTCTTGAATTATTTGTGGAAGTCCAGAGAAGGTTTAAAAGGTACATATGCCACATTGATGCCACATTTACATTGCATGTCACTACTATTGACGGAATCCTTAGCATTAGAGTACTACTTACTAGCTGACCCGGCAGACTTCGTAGTGCCCCAATCGATAAATAAAAGACCTAAACTTTTGTATAAAATAATATACTTAAAACAAACAAAAGGAATCCGTCCGACGGGGGACACATCAAAGGAAAAACAAAATTGTTATTTTTATTTAATTCCGAGCATTTTCATATTTATCTACTTCTATAAAGCTTCTCTGGACTTCCACAAATTATTCAAGACCAAAATTAGCCAAATCGGTCCAGCCGTTCTCGGATTTTAGCGAGACTAACGAACAGCAATTAATTTTTATATATATAGATAGAAGATATATTATTATGCATATTTATTAAATAGGAGATGTATGGAAATGGTAGTGCAAGGTAGAGGGGGAAGAGGTCGACCGAAGACGTGGAGGGACTGTGTGAATGACAATATGAGAGAGAGAGAGAGAGGAGTGAGTGTTGAGCTGACGGCTGATAGAAGAGAATGGAAGAGAAAAATCAGGTGTGCCGACCCCACCTAGTGGGATAAGACGGAGAAAAAGAAGATGAAGAAGATGCATATTTATTAATTTATTTTCACTTTGTATTTTCTTACAAGGGATTTATATACTGATACATACGTACATATACAATGCATATATTTTGAAAAGATAAATATTTTTTTCTTCACCTGTCAATTATTATACAAAATTCATAGAAAATTTAATAATATTATGCTAATGCTAATGAAGGTTAAAAGGTACATTAGGCATAGCAAATAAAAGTACATAATAAACTATACATATAAATAAAATCTGTCTGTTTGTAATATTGAAATAACTGCTTTTTACTACATGCATATGAATATATATACGGTACATACACCAAAATAACATTTTTTACAATTTCTGTCTGTCTGTCTGTCTGTTTGTTCCGGCTAATCTCTGGAACGGCTGGACTGATTTTGAGGAGACTCATTGATAGGTAGCTGATAATATAAGAAGTAACTTAGGCTACTTTTTTAGAATAACTTTGACCCGCGGCATCACCCGCGGCACAACAATAATCGCAGGTAACATCGCGGGTCTCCGCTATCAATAATGAAATTTAATGTTTCCGAAGCGAAGCGAAGGCGGGTCGCTAGTATATAATAACAATAGTATTTAATAAAATAAAACATGAATCGACTCCAAGGTAAAGTGGTGTGCGAGCAAGCGCTTTTGTTATGTACATTATATATTCTAACTAGCGACCCGCCCTCGCTTCGCTTCGGAAACATTAAATTTTATTATTCATAGTTGAGTCCCGCGATGCTACCCGCGGTTATTATCGTACCGCGGGTGACGCCGCGGGGCGAAGCTAGTCTAAAAAAAGTAGCCTAAGTTACTCCTTATATCATCAGCTACCTGTCAGTGAAAGTCCTGTCAAAATCGGTCCAGCCGTTCCAGAGATTAGCGGGAACAAACAGACAGACAGACACAAAAATTGTAAAAATTTTATTTATTTGTAGGTACCGTATATGTATATGTATATTCATATATGCATGTAGTAAAAAGCGGTTATTTCAACATTACAAACAGACACTCCAATTTTATTTATATGTATAGATAGGGGTTAAAGTATGATTTTTTTTTCTTTTTTTCTTTATGTCAATAGTTTTAACTTTATACCAGGAAATTGTCGTTATATTGTAGTAGATACTTCGAAATGACATAGAACCTTCATGACTTGAGATTTTTGAGTGAAACTTTTTTCAAATGGTACCTATGAGGTTCTTTTTTGAAAAAATGTGCAACATTCAATTATATTATAATCATCGAATTTAATTTTTTTTTACTGAATTTTTGAATACGAGTTCCGTCGCGGAACTAACGCTGCAGAGACAGCTCGCAATATCAATGTTGCGTTTGGTGAGTGGATTGCTAATGAACGCACCGCGCGTTTCACTTTGTGAAGGTGGCACGACATGAGAACCTTCTTGTCGTGGCCACTGGAAACTACATACCCGACCCTGTAAACCGAATTGTAAATAGTCGACGTCGCCCAAAACACTTCATTACGGATCCTCCCGATCCACTAACGGTGCTTTTAGGTACGACAAGCACCGGTCACCGTCCTCGCCGAACCCGTCGCTTGCGACGAAGGGCTCGACGAGTAAATTAACCCGGGGCCAGTGTTAGGAACACTCCGGTTTGAGCCCCGTGAGCTCACCTTCATGTTAGGGTGAAGCTAAAATAGCCTCTCTAGGCTATCAGCATAGGTAGTAAAAAAGGGAAAAAAAGCACCGCTCGATTTTGCTTTAAACACTTTCGCGAAGGAAATTTTGATTTGAAGAACGAACCACGTGGAAGACCGCCCACACATGTGGATAACAATGAATTGAAAGAGATGGTGGAAGCCGATCAGAGCCAAACTACCCAGGAATTAGCGGTATGGTTTAACGTGCACCGGTGTTCGAATCCCGCAGGCGGGTACCATTTTTCCTATGAAATACGTACTTAACAAATGTTCACGATCGACTTCCACGGTGAAAGAATAATCGTGTAATGAAAATCAAACCCGCAAAATTATAATTTGCGTAATTACTGGTGGTAGGACCTCTTGTGAGTCCGCACGGGTAGGTACCACCGCCCCGCCTATTTCTGTCGTGAAGCAGTAATGCGTTTCGGTTTGAAGGGTGGGGCAGCCGTTGTGACTATACTGATACCTTAGAACTTATAGCTCAAGGTGTGTGGCGCATTTACGTTGTAGATGTCTATGGGCTCCAGTAACCACTTAACACCAGGTGGGCTGTGAGCTCGTCCACATATCTAAGCAATAAAAAAAAAACGTAACCTTACCAACAATATTGACTCATTTGCGTCAAATCAATAAAATAAAAAGGAAAAATGGGTGCCTCATGATTTGACTGATCTGCAGAAAGAAACGCCTGTTGAAACTTGTGTTGCCTTGTTGAATCGATACAGAAATGAAGGAATATTGGATAGAATTGTGACATGTGATGAAAAGTGGATTCTTTATGATAACCGTAAGCGAAAAACGCAATGGCCGACCCCTGGTCAAACGCTGCAACAGTGTCCTAAAGCAAAGCTTACCAATAAAAAGGTAATGGTAACTGTTTGGTGGTCTCAACATAGTGTTATTCACTATAGCTTTCTCCGATCTGGTCAAGCAATAACGGCAGACGTCTACTGTGCCGAACTCCGAACAATGATAGCAAAACTTGCAGTGAAACAGCCCCGACTAATGAATCGACCTTCATCATTATTGCTTCATGATAACGCGAGACCTCATACAGCAAGAGAAACCGTTTTATCTCTACAGGAACTGCAATTAGAAACCATTCGTCACCCTCCGTATTCACCAGACCTTGCTCCAACGGACTATCATTTTTTTCGTAATTTGGACAATTTTCTACGAGATAAAAAGTTTTCTTCCTGGGAGGCAGTACAAAATGTTTTCACACAGTTTGTAGAATCTTAAGTCATCAGAGTTCTATCGCAAAGGCATAAATGACCTTCCTATTAGATGGTAGCAATGTATAGATAATAATGGTAGATATATCTTGGTGAAATAAATATGTTAATTGAGGAAAAAATAACTAATTTTTTTTTTTTTTAGTACAAATCGGCAATTTCATACTGTTACACCTAATATATGCATTTTCGTTGGAGAAATTCGTTGTAGTTTCTTAAACCGCGCCATTAGGGAGTCTTTGGTACCATATTATCCATTAGTTAGTGTAAACTTATAAATAAATAATCTCTCAAATTATCATCATCATTCTCCTGACCTTCTCGCAGTCATCTGGTGTCGTCGCAACATGTCTTTTCCTTCCATACTCCTCTATCATATACCATTTCTTCGCTCACTCTCCTCTTATACATATCGTCTTTCAGGCAATCAATCTATTTCTTCTTAGGTCTACCTCTTCCTCTTCCAAATAATCTCTCAACCGAACCGTCGCCCACCTTGAGACATGAGTTCCAAGGTCTCAGTATAGGCTATACCTAGTCTTGCCATAAATACTGAGACAAAGGAAAAAAAAAATCTATTGCAACTAACATTTATTACTTTTACAGTGTGTTACTTTAATACATAAATATAAACCAATTTAAAGTATAAAAAGCTTATTCGAAGTGGTCTCCATTGGCTGCAATACAGTCCTTTAAACGTTGAGGCCAGTTATCAATAGAAGCACGCACTCTTTCCATGGGAAAAATTTTCACTGCCAATCGTACGGATTGTTTTAGGGACTCCAAATTATCATGGCGCTTAGAGCAAGCCGTACTCTTTAAAACTGACCATAAATCATAATCCAGCGGATTAAGATCAGGACTAGACGATGGCCAGTCTTCAGCTCTGATGAAGTCCGAAACGTTCGTTTCCAACCAAGACTGCGTAGACCGAGCTTTATGACCTGGCGCCGAGTCTTGCTGGAAGGACCATTCTTGATTATTGAACATGGTGTTGTTAAGGGGCTTCACTACCTTCTCAAGAATGGTATCTTGATACACTTGTGCCGATGTTTTGATACCTTTTTCACAAAAGTATGGCTCAGTCACTCCTTCATAGGTAATACCCCACCAAACCATCACTGAAGTCGGATAGTGCCTACACGTTGCACTCTGTCGACTAATTGGGAAGCTTCCTTAGAGCTTTGAGCATAAATACGGTCATTTTGTTTGTTAAAATGTTGCTCAATTGTAAAAATTTCTCATCCGTAAACAAAATTTTTCTATGACCTCCCTTTGCGTACCGCTTCAGTAGTTGTTTCGATTTTACCACCCTATTCTCTTTTAAATTATCAGTTAAGAAATGACCAGTACGTCTCTTATAGGCTGCAAGTCCAAAGTCATCTTTTAAAATACGCGACATGGTTCTAGGTGCTATCTTCATTTCCCGAGATAAATTCTTTTGCTTTCGGACAGGATTTCTTCGAATTCTTTCCCTTACTGCTTTGACCATCTTTTTCGTACGAACACTACGTGGACGGCCAGATCTTTTTCTATCGCCAACAGAGGAGGTCTCATTGCACCTATTAATAGCCCCGTACACAGACATTTTACTAATACCAGGTGTATGGAGAGTTTTAAAAATTGCATTTGGCTCCATACCTACTTTGTGTGATCCAATCACAGCGATTCGGTTCTCTTTATCACCCCACTCCATTTTAATATCGCAAAATATTGTACAATGTATTGGCGCCAAAATGAGAAAACTCAATGAGCAATCATATAAAAATGACAGATTCCAAATTCAAATGTAATATTTTGTTTATTTTTCATTGTAACAGTATTTATGGCCAGACTAAGTATATAGATATGCATATTTATTGACTAGGAGATGTACGGAAATGGTAGTGCAAGGTAGAGGGGGAAGAGGTCGACCGAAGAAGACATAGATGGAGTGTGAGAATGACGATATGAGAGAGAGAGAGGAGTGAGTGTTGAGCTGACGGCTGATAGAAGAGAATGGAAGAGAAAAATCAGGTGTACCCCACCTAGTGGGATAAGACGGAGAAAAAGAAGATGAAGAAGATGCATATTTATTAATTTATTTTCACTTTGTATTTTCTTACAAGGGATTTATATACTGATACATACGTACATATACAATGCATATATTTTCAAAAGATAAATATTTTTTTCTTCACCCGTCAATTATTATACAAAATTCATAGAAAATTTAATATTATTATGCTAATGCTAATAATGGAGGTTTTTACTAATACAAAGTCCACTGTGATTTGTATTACATTGCCTTTTTCCACCCCTAGAAGGGTGATTTAGTGATTGAAAGTTCACTGAAGCTTTTAACTTAACATGAGATCGACGATTAAAGCTTCTCATACAAATCTTAGGAAAAAAAAGTATTGAGTTTATAACCTCAGGAAAAAAAAGTATTGCGTTTATATAATAATGTGATGCGCTTTTTTATTGCTTAGGTGGGTGGACGAGCTCACGGCCCACCTGGTGTTAAGTGGTTACCGAAGCCCATAAACATTTACAACGTAAATGCCGACACCCACCTTGAGATACGATTTCTAAGCTCTCAGTTTTTACAGTACAACGGCTACCCCAGCCTTCGAACCTCCAATGTTTCCAGTGCTTAAACTGAAGGGTCACCTGAATCCGTCTCCTTGTTCACAGGAAACTGATAACTCCTCAAAACGTGAACTGCCGGGACGCGCACGGACGTAACTCCACGCCCTTGCATTTGGCTGGTGAGTATCCGCGGGGAGATCGCAGAAGCCGACGCAGGGTATTATGTGATCAGGAGAACTGTTCTATTGGAATGTGTGACTGCTTATAATGGTGGTGGAACGTACGACCCGATGGTGAGTGGTCATTGTTGCTCATGGTCATCCGCAACGCTAAGAGTACAGACTCCACTGCGTACCATGGAGTACTTGACTCCATTTTTATTGATAGCTCGACCGGTAGTGGGGGGGGGCATTCCATTGCTGCACAGACAGAAAAATCTCTGAAAAGGCAACGTGCATGAAGGGAGAGGTTCTAGATAATCTGGATGACCTCTGCTCCGGTGGAGGGCGGGGCGATGGTAACAAGACCATGGAGGCATCATCTTGACAAATTCTTCACAGCAAACTCACTCGTGTCGATTCACAAGACTCCCTAACGCTAGTAATTACACTTGTAGATATTTCCTATCTTTGGCTTTTTATGACGTGATGTCATTCTTTCATCTCGTGCAAGTTTTAACGAACCCTTGCTGTACACATATTACTCACACCGGGCGTCTTACCTATCAGGCCATTTCGTTTAGGATTTAGATGGCATATAATTATTGATTTAAATGAAAATATATCGGTTTTGTTTTACAAAACATAGTTTTACTTCGAGAGAGTTCTATCATAGACCAGGAATCACAGACTAACATAGATTATATTAAAGTATAAACTAGAGATGTACTTCATTACAACATGAGTCGATAAAGTAGGGTTAAATTTTTTACTTTCCAAACATGCTTTTTGCCACGTACCATCCGGCTATGGAATGAGATCCCCTCCACGGTGTTTCCCGAGCGCTATGACATGTCCTTCTTCAAACGAGGCTTGTGGAGTATTAAGCGGTAGGCAGCGGCTTGGCTCTGCCCCTCTGCATTGCTGAAGGAAATAAATAAAAAATAGTTTAAAAAAACTAACAAAATAAGCTTTTATAGAAAATCCAACTAAAAATAGATAATAAATTTGAATTAAAAATAGTGTAAGAATTTTTTTTATTTTTTTTGCAAAAAGCCGGTGGTGCTTTTCAGGATATTATCAAAATAACCCTTCTACTCATATCTGCTCATAAAATATTTATAACTACTGATATACCATTTACCAAAATTTATATTCTATTTTTTAGTTGGATTTTCTATAAAAGCGTATTTTGTTCGTTTTTTTAAACTATTATTTATTTTTTAAATATTAAATTGTCATCGGTCCTTAATGAGTATACCAAATTTCAAGTTAATCCAACGTTTTGAATGGGTTAAAAATCATGTTCAAAGATTCCGTTCCATACTAACATATACGTCTGAAGCTAATTCATTCTGGTCGTTCCCTCAATGCTGAGGATCGTGAATGTATGTCAATCTTCTCCACTCGGTCCGGTTCTGCGCTGTATGTACCGCTCCCTGTATCTGGCCTCCAGGCACCTTCTTGAGTTGGTCCACCCATCTAGCTGGCGCTCTTCCTCTAGCACAGCGGTCGGGGAACTTTTTTAATTATTACCCCAAAATATTTTTTTGTGTAAGTTGATATTACCTCACGGCGAAGAACAAAAAAAAAACGAAATCGCTTGTTTTTAGTATCTTTCATATTATAGGCCCCATAACAATTAAAAAAAAAAAAATTTGAAATCGCAACGATTCTAAAGAAGTTTCACTTCAATATATACTTTTTACTGACAAAAGTTTCATTTTTACCCACTCCCAAATTTCATTTTATCCCATTCGGTAATTTACTCCAGTTCCCCGACCGCTGGTCTAATGTGTTCTATCTCGCCGGCTGAATCTTATACAGTACTTATCTTATATACTGTGTTTGTGTCTCTATGGACTTATTTTTTCGTTTCATCGAGTTTGAAATCACGATTCTAAAGTAAATATTAATAATTTATTAAATAATTAATTAATATGCAATAATTGTTACGTTATAATACTCATTGTAAAAATTAATATTTAAAAAAAAACGTAATATTAAAAAAATAAGACAATATGCCCGCTGAGTTTCTTGCCAGTTCTTCTCAGGATGGACGCTAGTTTTTGTGAATTGGCGGTAGTTCTTTTTGACGTTCAACAAGTATGTACTTTCATTTATATTGAATAAAAATTTGTTGGTTTGACTTTAAAGAAGTTTCACTTAAAAAAAAACGAAATACAGGGTGTTGTTTTTTCGTTTTCTTAAATCAGCCGGGTATAACAACCTGGAGGTGGCCGAGGCTCTGCTGGAGGCGGGCGCGCTGGTGTCGGCGCGCGACAAGGGCGGGCTGGTGCCGCTGCACAATGCGGCCTCATACGGGCACCTCGAGCTGGCGGCGCTGCTGCTGCGCGCGGGCACGCCGCCCAACGCCGCCGACCGCTGGGGCTTCACGCCCCTGCACGAGGCCGCGCACAAGGCCAGGACCCAGCTCTGCGCGCTGCTGGTAAGTCGACACCAGGTTTACCGGTGTTAGAACCTCGTGAGTCCACACGGGTAGGTACCACCACCCTTTCAGCCGTGAAACATCAGGACCTAACTCTGCGCGCTGCTCGTAAGTCGACACCAGGTTTACCGGCGGTAGGATCTCTTGTGAGTCCGCGCGGGTAGGTACCACCGCCCTGCCTATTTCTGCCGTGAAGCAGTTTCAGTTTAAAGGGTGGGGCAGTCATTGTAACTATACTGAAACTTAAGAACTCATGTCCCAAGGTGGGTGGTGGCATTTACGTTGTAGATGTCTATGGGCTCTGGCAGTGTTAGGCAAAATTTAATTGCAATTCTACCTATGCTGATAGCCTTGAGAGGCTTTTTCAGCTTCTCCTTGACGTGTAAATGAGCTCACGGGACTCAAACCGGAGTGTTGCTAACACTGGCCCTAGCAAGAGCAGTGCTTCGCAGAATCTACCACCGGATGGAAACGCGACCCACTGAGAAGATCCGGCGAGAAACTCAGTGGGCTGTGTCTGTGGATTAATGCTCACTAATGCTCACACCGCGACTATCTAAACGCGCGCTATATCCGCGCAGCTGGCCCACGGAGCGGACCCGTTCCTCAAGAACCAGGAGGGGCAGACGGCTCTTGAACTGTCCGGGGCCGAGGACGTGAGGTCGCTGCTGCAGGACGCGATGACGTCATCGGCCGGTGACGTGACGTCATCGTCCGCGCCCGTCCCTCCGCCGGCTCCGCTGCCGCCCCCCTCGCACCCCGTGCTCATGCCGAGCGGGGACACGGTGCAGTTGGCGTTGCCGGTAAGTATTATGTATGTTTTTTTTTTTTTTTTATACTTGTATTCATTTAGGGAACACTATCAACAGATTACTTCTAGGGCAAATAAGTTATTGGGGTTTGTATTAAAATCATCAAAAGATTTTAAGAATCCTTGGTGTGTTTTATATCTGTACTTCAGCCAATATGGTCCCCTAATTACAGAGTGCACATTAACACTATTGAGCGTGTGCAAACGAAGTGTTTAAGATTATTAAGTTATCGTATACAACCAGGCCGCTCTGAACTTAAATACGAGCGAAGACTACTAAACTATAACATGCAGTCACTAGAGGATTGACGTACATGCACTGACCTGACATACTTATATAAAATAATTCACTCTCTGATGGATTCGCCTGAACTGTTATCTCAGATTTCACTAAACATTAAATTTAGTGCTCGCAGGGTCAACCAAAACAATTTGTTTGCATAAGGAACTTTGTTGCACAAATTCAGCACTGTCTTGTTTTGTCGTGCGCACATAGCTAAATTTTTTTTTTTTATTGCTAGATGGGTGGACGAGCTCACAGCCCACCTGGTGTTAAGTGGTTACTGGAGCCCATAGACATCTACGACGTAAATGCGCCACCCACCTTGAGATATAAGTTCTAAGGTCTCAGTATAGTTACAGCGGCTGCCCCACCCTTCAAACCGAAACGCATTACTGCTTCACGGCAGAAATAGGCAGGCTTATGTTGCAAGCTAGATTTTGTTTCTTTTTACTTGTGTTTTTTATGTATCTTTTTAGCTTGATGTGCATTGTGAGCCGTTTTTTTTTTTTTTAATAACTAGCAACTCGACCTCGCTTCTCTTCGGGGACTAAAATTTATTATTGATTTTAATGAATTTTATTTTATACAAATCTGATATTTGCAGCACGCATTCTTTCAATGTTATGTCGAAAGCCATAAGGTTGGATGAGAAAGTTTAATATGATGGTTACGTTTTCTTAAATTTTCTAATTTTCCACATAATTTTCTTAATTTTGTTTTTTTTTTCATAAGAACCATTTCCTGACAATAACAAACACAACAAAAAAAGAATTATCTAATTTGTTGCCGGCGTTCTGAAGTTAAGCGTGTACATACATAACGCAGATTCATCTTAATATATATTATGTATAAATAACGTTTGTCCGCGATGGACACCTAAACTACTGAACCGATTTTAACTTTTATTATTTTAAATATGTGTTTTCTTTCAATTTAGACCATAGGATGGTTTTTATTTCGATTAATGGTCGCGATATTTAATAATTAACAATAAAATGATTTCTTATGTTGATTATTGTTATAAACTGTAAGTTTCATAAAAAAAAGTTAAGTTAACTCTTACACTATCGAGAACGTTAAAAAGCTCTCACTAAGCTCACTGAAGATATAACTAGATGTGTACTCGTTGATATGCTGCGTGCTTCAACACAAGCTACTGCCGTGGAATTACACGGGTACCTTGAGTTATTTGATTTTGTCATCAAGGACTACAGACGCTGTGTTGTCTTCTCGATAGGTCCTGCCCAGCAACTACTGGGCGGAGGGGTCCAGGGGCAGCTTGGAAGACGCAGCCGGGAGGCCGGCGTCGGCCCTCTCCACCTCGGAGTCCCTGCAGACATTCCTGGCGAGGTGAGCACGCTAAGCACTCACGATACGAGCACATCTCGTCTTCTCGCATTAACACTGTATAATCTCAAAACTTACTAATTTTACAGGAGAGTGTTTTAAGGGTTTTAAAACATGCAATATTTTTAATATTAATCGTCTTTGCAACATTTATTTTTTATTTTTTACCAGTTACATTATCTATCTTTTAAAGTAAGATAACATTATGTATTTTTTTTTTTTAATATTAGTCAAAACATAGGTAAACTAAAAAAAGGATTGTGTGGTTTTATGAAACCACGGTAAAAGTGAAACTTTTTTTCACATTATAGACATTTAACTCTGACAAACAACATTTACATTAAACACTGACAAAAACAAAAACAAAATAGCGTGGAGCACTGGCACAAATGAGTAATAGTCTCTATACACTACTATACACTACTACGCGTATTTCACTTTATCCCTACTCCGCAGCTCACCGTCACGCGACATGCAACACACAGACGAAAAAAAAAAACTAATTCTAAACTACGCTCTTTTGACAGTATTTATGAGAAGAATACTGATTGACGCCAAATGTTCACGCATATTAACTCAATTTCGAATATATTTGGAAATTGTAGTACACTTTTAATGCGAAAAGACTATGTGTTTGCTGCTGATGCACAAAGCCCTCGCAAGTTGTCTCCACTTGATCCTGTTTTGCGTTTGCTGGCTAACATCACTCCAGTTCACGTCGGGAGACTTCATCCCGGTCTATACAATGCGTCGCCAAGTGTGTACAGGGCGACCAGGTCTTCTCCTGCCACGCGGTTGCCACTTAAACGCGATTGATGCTGCACTGACTCCGGTTTTCCCGATCCTGCGGACAGAATGGAAAGCAGTCGACGTCGCCCCAAACACGTCATTTCGGATCCTCCCGATCCACTAACAGTGCTGTTAGGTACAATACCACAAGCACCGATCCTGGTCGAACCCGTCGCTTGCGATCAAGGGCTCGACGAGTGAATTAACCCACAGACACAACCCACTGAGTGTCTCGCCGGATCTTCTCAGTGGGTCGCGTTTCCAATCCGGTGGTAGATTCTGCGAAGCACGGCTCTTGCTAGGATTCGTGTTAGCAACGACGTCAGGTTTGAGTCCCGTGAGCTCACCTACATACGTTAGGGCGAAGCTTCAATAGCCTCTCAAGGCTATCAGCATAGGTAGGGGAAAAAAAGGTCACTCCGCTGTGTCGTAGAGAGCACATATACTCTTCTTTTTCTCCACCTTATCCCACTAGGTGGGGTCGGCACAGCTAATTTTTCTTTTCCATTCTCCGCTATCATCCGTCATCTCAACACTTACTCCTCTCTCTCTCATATCGTCATTCACACACTCCGTCCATGTCTTCTTCGGAGAGAGCACACATACGCAGCTTAACAATTATATAAAAAAAAAAAAAAAATACGTTCCGACAATATGAATTGTTGAGCCGCTATCCGTCCTTGTTTACTGTTGTCTCGTTTACTGGTGGTAGGACCTCTTGTGAGTCCGCACGGGTAGGTACCACCACCCTGCCTATTTCTGCCGTGAAGTAGTAATGCGTTTCGGTTTGAAAGATGGGGCAGCCGTTGTAACTATACTGAGACCTTAGAACTTATATCTCAAGGTGGGTGGCGCATTTACGTTGTAGTTGTCTATGGGCTCCGGTAACCGCTTAACACCAGGTGGGCTGTGAGCTCGTCAACCCAAATAAGCAATAAAACAAAAACAAAAAACGTTCGAACTCCATACAAACTTGAGTTAAGATTTACCCTATCGAGAACATTAAGAAAGCTCGCACTAAGCACGCACGGTCACGTTCGCAGCGTCGGACTGGAGCAGCTGGGGCCGCTGCTGGAGCGAGAGCAGATAACGGTGGACATCCTGTGCGAGATGTCGCACGAGGATCTGCGCGCGGTCGGCGTTGCGGCCTACGGACATCGGCATCGGTTGCTAAAGGCGGCCCGGCGCACCGCCCACGCCGCCAACGGTGAGAGCACACGATTATAAACTCTATTTGTATGGCTTTAAAACTCATGTTACTCTAGCAAAAATATGTTTGAAACTTTTACAAATATCATTGAAGTTAAACTTCTTTAGGCGCGTCGATAGTAAAATTTAATTCGCGATAGATTCGTTACGGTTAGAGAGAAAATATACAATTTAGGACGAGCGAGAGTGAGAGAATAGACAGAGCGTCTCGCGAACTCGATTGTGGAGAGAGGGAGAAAGCGAGCTAGGTCGTGTCTCTTTTATACACAGCATTCCCTATTGCAAGATAAATTTGATTTATGGATTAAAAATGAGGAAAATGACAACCGCAAAAGAAGTTTAACTTCTTTCGCGGGCACGAAGTTGCACGACCCCCATAATTTTTTTTGCGTGTCATTTATATTTTAAAGAAGTTTATGTAATACGTTTTATTTAAATCGAGGGGTGAAAGGCTTTAAATAGTTAAAACGACATTATGCAACTTTACAGGGGAGTCATTTCAAATTTGGAAAGAATAACGCAAATACAACTTCTTCAGCTGAATGTAGAATGAAGTAAACTTCATTGGATTTCAAATAATAAAACATTGAACTGTTGATCTTAGTCCCAAATTAAACGGACCTTTAATCATAAACGTAAAAATGTAAATAATCGCTTAAACCAAATAACCTTTCCACCGTCCGATATGAGATATATATATATAATATATATATACTTAGTCTGGCCATAAATACTGTTACAAAGGAAAAAAAATTCTATTGCAAATAACATTTATTACTTTTACAGTGTGTTAGTTTAATATATAAATATAAAACAATTTAAAGTATAAAAAGCTTATTCGAAGTGGTCTCCATTGGCTGCAATACAGTCCTTTAAATATAGATAGATTAAAGAACGAGTAGTGAATTAATCGAGGGGTTTAATGTGACCAGAATGGTACGGCGGCACGACCCTCGTAGAGGTGACCCCGAGCGGCGAGGGGGGCGAGTACGCGGTGCTCGAGAGGGAGATGCAGGCCTCCGTGCGCGCGCACCGGGAGCACGCCGGGGGCCACTTCACGCACTACAACGTCGTCAAGGTACGCCACCGTAACGGACTGTAACTGGACTGTGATTGAACTGTACTGTAGTGTAACTAGACTGTACTGTGATTGGACTATAACTGGACTGTGGTCGGACTGTAGTGTAACTAGACTACTGCACTGTAGTGTAACTAGACTGTACTGTACTGTAACTGGACTGTGATTGGGACTGTAACAGGACTGTAGTGTAACTAGACTGTACAGTGATTGGACTGTACTGTAAGTGGACTGTGTGCTTAGTGCGATTCTGGTGGTAGGACCTCTTGTAAATCCGCACGGATGGGTACCACCACCCCGCCTATATCTGCCGTGAAGCAATAATGCGTATCGGTTTGAAGAGCGGAGCAGCCGTTGTAACTATACTGAGACGTTGTAGATGTCTATGGGCTCCGGCAACCACTGAACACCAGGTGGGCCGTGAGCTCGTCCACCTATCTAAGCATTAAAAAAACTAAACCGAAACGCACAGAAACAGATAGGGCGGTGATACCTACTGGATTCACAAAACGTCCTACCACCAGTAAAATGCTCTTAAAAACACGTCTATTTATTTATACAATTTTCCACATTTGTTGTGATATTGGGCTTATTGTTTAGTAAGTCTTTGCACAGTACTCTGATGTGTTTATAACAATTCATTACCCGATCCTGTAGACCGAATGGACAATCGACGTCGCCCAAAACACGTCATTTCGGATCCTCCCGACCCATTAACGGTGCTTTTAAGTACCTCAAGCACCGGTCATCGTTCTCGTCGAACCCGTCGCTTGTGACGAAGGGCTCGACGAGCGAATTAACCTACAGACACAGCCCACTGAGTTTCTCGCCGGGTCTTCTCAGTGGGTCGCGTTTCCGATCCGGTGGTAGATTCTGCGAAGCACTGCTCTTGCTAGGGTTCGTGTTAGCAACGTCGTCATGTTTGAGCCCCGTGAGCTCACCTACTACGAGGGCGGCACTGAAACTTTCGGGAATTAACGAAGTGACACAACATTACTATTTAAAAATGTATTTATTGCTTTTCGAAGTATTCTCCGCGAAATTTGACACATTTTTCCATACGATGGAACCAATCATTCCATTCGGAAGTTGGGGTCTCCAAAATGGCCGTTTTGTAGGCGTCCACAGCTTCTTCAGGTGATGAAAATCTCTGTCCACGCAATTTATTCTTTATTTTAGGGAAAGTATAGAAATCATTAGGGCTTAGGTTGGGGCTGTACGGCGGATGGTCTAATAATTCTATGTTTTCTTGCTCTAAAAACTCTTTTGTTCTGTGCGCGGTGTGTGAACTCGCATTGTCGTGATGGAGGATGATGCGGCGGTTGCATTTCTCTTTACGGAGTTCAGAAACGACCTGTGGCAAACAAATGCTAGCATACCATTCTGCATTAACCGTTCTTTGTCCCTCAAGAGGAATAGTCGTAACAGCCGGTTTTGGAGACAAACGTGGCCACCATTTTTTTTGCAACACTCCGTGAACGAACAATTTTTGTTGGCTTTAACTCATTTTCGAACACCCTAAACTCGTGACTGGTTTTTTGTTTCGGATTCGTACGCGTATATCCAGGATTCGTCACCTGATACAATGTTGTATACAGCATTTGAGGATCCTGCGTGGAATCTTTTGAGAGTTCTGACGCACCAAGTAACGCGAGCCGCTTTTTGCTCTTCACAGAGCGAATGCGGTATCCATCGGTAAAACAACTTTTTTACACCTAATTGTTCATGCAAGATTATTTGTATTTGACTCATACCAATGTCTAAAGTTGCCTGAATTTCGCGGTATGTCACATGTCGATCTTCCTCAATCAGCTTACGCACAGCATCAGCGTTTTCTTGGGTGACTGCAGTTTTTGGACGACCTTGACGGGGATCATCACTGAGCTTGACACGTCCACGTTGAAACTCAGCAAACCAGCGATAAATTGTGGTTTTGGATGGGGCTTCATCACCAAATGCAGAAATCATCCGGTCAACACACTGTTTTTGTGTTAAACCACTTCGAAAGTCATAATAAATCATCGCTCTTGAATTTTCTCGAGTGAATTCCATTTTCTCAACGACTAAACAAGTTTGACAAGACCTCGTGACAAGACCGAGAATCTTTTTTTAAATAAATAAATGGTATTCGATTATTAAAACCAAGGAGTTTTCAATTAAAAAGATTTTAGTATGACAGGAACAGTGAAAATATTCCATTCCCGATACTTTTAGTGCAGCCTAGTATAGTAGAATTATTTTGTCCGTGTGGTTTGGGTCATAAAAACTCGGAGCGGTGAAGCGAGTGTTTCGCTCTCTCTTCCACTCACGGGCCTTATGGAAGGGCATAGTGATGCGCATTATTGTTGTCGATAAGCGTTATCGATAGTGTATTTAGTTTTGTCATTTTGTGGGTTAGTGATAAAAATGAAAGAAAAAATCACTAATCGAATACTTACACCACACGCCGCAGCAAGTTAACAAGAACGGCAGAAATTAACACTTAGTAACTTTTCGGGATCTATTCTTATTTCAGTGAAAAATTTTAACGCATTGTTGATAACAACACGTGCAAATATTATTTTGAGTAAATTCTGCCGTTTTGATACAAAACAAAGGAGTAGCCATTGTGTCACTAAAGAAATTCAGAGAACGAATGCATAAAAACACATTTCTCTTCGACATAATGTACTATTACAATTTGCAGGACTCATTTGTTTTTATCGATAATGGCGTTGCGCCCCCGCAACATGCTCACCGCCCTAGCCGGGCTATGTTTTATGACCCAAACTGCGCGGACAAAATAATTGAACTATAGTTAAGGTTACGCTGAAATAGCCTCTCAAGGCTCTCAGCTTAGTTACGAACGAGTTCGGTGTCCTCTCCCCGCTTAGATCCAGAAGATCGTGAACGGTCGGGTCTGGGAGCGGTACCAGCACCGGCGGCGCGAGGTCGCAGAGGAGGCCGGCGGCGACAACGAGCGCATGCTCTTCCACGGCTCGCCCTTCATCAACGCCATCGTGCAGAAGGGCTTCGACGAGAGGCACGCCTACATCGGTAAGGGGGACCGGGGGGTGGCGAGGGGGATCCAGTCACTAGCGACCTCTAGTCAAAATCGAATGGTTTCGATTATAGGCACGCTTACATTAGTGAGGGGGGACTGGGGGGTGGCGAAGGGGATCCAGTCACTAGTGACCTCTAGTCACAATCCAAGAGGCTTTGACGAGAGGCACGTCTATATCTGTGAGGGGAGACCGGGGTGTGGCGAGGGGGGTCCAATCACCAGCCCCCTCTAGTCAAAATCGAATAATGACAAGTTTAATAGGTTCATTGAAAGGCGTTGCCTATGTGTCTATATGACTTATGTGGTTATACTCGCACAGCTTGAGATTTATGGTTGAAGTCTTAATTGCAAGTAATACATTATTACTGCTTCGCGGCTGGAATAGGTAGGTTTGTGGTGCCCATCCGTGCGGGCTTAGACGACATCCCACAGACACAGCCCACTGAGTTTCTCGCCGGATCTTCTCAGTGGGTCGCGTTTCCGATCTGGTGGTAGATTCTGCGAAGCACTGCTCTTGCTAGGGCCAGTGTTGGCAACATCGTCAGGTTTGAGCCCCGTGAGCTTACCTACTAGTAAAGCTTACGCTGATATGGTCTCTCTAGTAGACTATCAGCTTAGGTAGGAAAACAAAACACATCCGCACTTGTGTAGTGGGATTTATATTCTTTATCTAATAAATGATAATAAAATGATTGCGGTAAAGTATCTTACGTATGTAATGTCAAGGATCGTTGGTAGTGTTTCTAATTATACGACCACCACTGTTCAAGATACCGTTATACGCTAAGAATTATTTAAACAATGGATTGGTTTGTGATTTTGGGGCATCTTATGGTTGGGGCGGACCGCGAACCCGAACCGCTTGTATGACCCCCGTGCTGCGGTCCCCGGTCCCCCGCTGACTCCCCCTGCTGTCCCGATCCGCAGGGGGCATGTTCGGCGCCGGGATATACTTCGCGGAGCACTCCTCGAAGAGCAACCAGTACGTGTACGGGTTCGGCGGTGGCTCGGGCTGCCCCGCGCACAAGGACCGGAGCTGCTACCTCTGCCACAGGTGAGGGGGGGGCTCCCAGGGCACCGTGCCCCCCGGACGCCCCCACAAGGGGGGCCGGGTTTCTTTAAGGGATTTTATGACCTGGTAACTAAGACCTTTGAGTCATGTGTTATTTTAATTTATATTCATATTTTTATGAAAAATGATATTATGGAGTGAAATGAAATGAAGATGATTAAATTGAGACATTAATCAACTGGGATGAAATTAAATGAGATGAGATGTTAAGCGATGAAATGTAATCTCAGTAAAATGGTGGTCATTTACTAAGAGTTATTGATGCGTGGACGAGCTCACAGCTCACCTGATGTTAAGTGGTAACTGGAGCCCATATACATTTACAACGCAAATGCGCCACCCACCTTGAGATATAAGTTCTAAGGTCTCAAGTATAGTTATAACGGCTGCCCCACCCTTCAAACCGAAACACATTACTGTTTCACGGCAGAAATAGGCAGGCGTACCTACCCGTGCGAACTTACAAGAGGTCCTATCACCAGTAATTACGCAAATTATAATTTTGCGGGAATTTGATTTTTATTACACGATGTTATTCCTTCACCGTGGAAGTCAATCGTGAACATTTGCTAAGTACGTGTATTTCATTAGAAAAATCGGTACCCGCCTGCGGGATTCGAACACCGGTGCATCGCTACACACGAATGCATCGGACGTCTTATCCTTTTGGCCACGACGACTTCAAGATACATAATTGTATTTAAATAGCCAAATTAAATAGAAAATAGTAGGCAGCGGCTTGGCTCAGTAGGCAGTGGCTTGTTTCAGTAGGCAGCGGCTTGGATCTGCTCCTAGCATTGCTGAAGTCCATGGGTGACGGTAACCACTTATCATCAGGTGGGCCGTACGCACGTCTGCCTACAAAAGCAATAAAAAAAATGTGAGCCGTCACGGGACGCCTGGCAAATGTGAAACATCGACATTATTTTGTAAAAGTAATATGCAGAAAAGAACAGATTGTGATAGGAACTAAATATGTCATAATGATAAAATAAAATATTACGAAAAAATAATTTGTTTTCAAGTAAACACAGGTTATGTGTACTGTAGTAAACAACATTGTATATAAACACTACGGAGTATACAATATAGGTATCCGAGCTCAGTGTAGCGAGAGAGATGGCTTAACGCCGGATCGAGTGGGAGAGAATCGCACAGTCGATTGCGCATGGCGACGCGTCGCCACACCGCACATACTACTGCATAAATAAACTGTATATATATACCACCATATAGCGTGGCGACGCGTCGCCATGGCATGCGTCGCCACGCCAGAAATCGGTTTTACGTGCGGCTATAGATGTTTCACATCAAAAAAAAATTGTTTTTGTATCTTGTATCTTTGAATGACTCTGCAGACAGATGCTGCTGTGCCGCGTGACCCTGGGCCGCGGGTTCCAGCTGCTGAGCGCGATGAAGATGGCGCACGCGCCGCCCGGGCACCACTCGGTGGCGGGCCGGCCCTCGCAGGGGGGGCTCTGCTTTCCGGAGTACGTGGTCTACAGGGGGGAGCAGGTACCACGCCACTACCACCATCGGCTTTATTCATTCATTCATTTATTTATTACACTATTACATATTATCTAATTATACTGAGACCTTAGAACTTATATCTCATAGTGGGTGGCGCATTTACGTTGTAGATGTCTCTGGGTTCCAGTAACCACTTAACACCAGGTGAGCTGAGAGCTCGACCACTCATCTAAGCAATAAAAAAAAACCTTCATGTAAAATTTATATTGGCGGACTTAATGCCTAAGGCATTCTCTACCAGTCAACCAAAGGTAGTGCAGAGTAATAACATAATAATATTTTTGTCCAGGCCTACCCCGAGTACCTGATCACGTATCAGATCGTGAGCAGCGAGAGCGGCCCGGGCGAGGTGTGAACCCGGGACTCGTGGCGCTAGGCCTCGCTCTGACTTGTATCGGAGCGTCTTCTAAGCACCGGGAGAGTTCTAAGTGTGGTGCCGCAGAAACTTGAGAACGATTCTGTGATTCATAAGTAACGAAACGAGAGGCCCACGGACCTCGGGACGGGGGGGCGCGGACCGGCACGCGTTGTCACTCGCTGTTGTCGCAACCGGATGAGGTCCGTGGACCACTGCGGTCGCAAGGTCCTAAGCTCGGAGCGTGACGGTGCTCTGATGATGGAGTAGTATTCAGGATGCAATCTGCCGGTCTGTGAGTTTTCGGAAGGAAACAATATTCCCGGACCCCGGAGTGGGTCCTTTTTTTTAATGTAATTAAGATACGGACTTTTAAAATATAATTTTATTGTCAGTGTTGTTTTGTTTTATTCATCTACCGCCCTGGGAATTTTTGGTCGGTGATTTTTGAACCCCCAGTCGGAGCAGTGTTTTCCGTGAGATAATTGATGCATGTGATAATCCTTTGAGCGCGAACCGTCGATAGATCGACTCCCTAATGCGTATAATGTGCGAAGCGTCGGAATACCGACTATTGCGCAGTTTGATTATAGTATTATTAGGTATCAACCTATACGGACGTGTCTTAACGCGCGCACTTATAACGTTTTTAATAAGTCAATAACATTTATAAATAACCATTTGTTAAATTATTTTGCTGTGAATTTAGCATAAATTTTTGTCCATTTTTTTAAGTTATCGTTTTTTTAAAGCTATTTTTTTCTCAAAAATCCTTTGGCGATTTTTGCAAAATATATGAAAATAAGCTCAGCACTAAAAATATAATACATGTATTTATCTTGTATGTATATGCTTTTGAATACGATAAATAGTTTTATAGTTCTTTTTTTTTTATTACTTTGCTTGCTAGTTAGTGCTTAGCTAGTTTGGTTAATGGTCGACCTTATACCGTGTTCACTAGTTTTTCATGAGTAAGTGAGTAGTCTTGTGAGCACGGGCAGGTACCACCGTCTTGCCTATTTCTGCCGTGAAGCAGTAGTGCGTTCCGGTTTGAAGGACGGGGCAGCCACCCACCTGATGGTCATTATGACGAGCGAACTAACCCATAGACATAACCCGTTGGGTTCCTCGCTGGATTATCTCAGTTGGTCAAGATTCCGATCCGGTGGTAGATTCTGCGAAGCACTGCCTTTGCTAAGTCTAGTATTAAGAAATTCTCTCAGGTTCAGCCCGTGAGCTCAGTCACCCATCCACGCAGCGCTGCAATAGCTCCTAAGACTACAGGGTTAGGAGAAGAAAAGGGGCTCCGAAGTAAGCCTAAGTGCTCAATAACGGCTGTTTCAGGAATGCATCTGCTGCTAGATCGAAATAGCAATCCGCTGAGAAGACTCAGCTGATTCCATAGGCTCATATTTCGTCTAACACGTCGAAGTACGCTATAGTACGAAGTAGACCGTGTCTCGGTTGCTGCCACTAGTAAGTTCATCCTCAAAATTATCACATCTTAATAATTTGTGCATGTACTGGTTACTTAACTAACCTGCATAGAGACGTAGATATATTTATAATATTTAGGAGATAAGTAGGTACTAGTCTTGTGATTAATGAATATTACAGACATAACTCATCCGCTTGTAATCTTCGTGAGGACCTTGCAAGGGGAAAGGGGAAAGCTTGTTTCCTTTAAAAGTAAAGTACTTTACCTAACTTTATTCCACATTAGTTTTCATCATCACATCAAATTGAAAGATTAGAAGTATACTCCATGTTTCTTTTGCTTGTTGAATAGACGAATCAAGTAAAAAAACTAAAAGCAGTGACTTATAGTGAAAATCTGACATTTGACACAACACAATCATGAATGTAGGGTTGTTAAATATACTTTCTCATTGGTATTTATACCAATTTTTTAATTTTGGATTTTACATCATGTAGGAGTTTCATTGGTATATCATGCGTAATCGAATCCGTAATAGGGTTACTAAGGTTTTTAGGAATGCTCTGTTTTTAGATTTCCCGATAGACTGTTGAATGACATTCCAAGCATCTAAAATATTTCATTTTTAGTCATTACTACTGATCCATCATGAAATAACATACTTGTAGGATGAATTTTTTTATGTTTCTTCTTAAAAACACCTTGGTATGAATGAAAGATTTCTTAATAACTAAAGTGAAGTATTGCACAGAGCACGCAACGAAAAACACCACTGTTCCGTCCGCAACGGTACCGTCGATATCGTCCGTTTCGCCCCATTGTCAGTCTAAAATAAAAAATCAAGAAAGATATAAGCTAATGAATAATTAATTAATTAGAACAATCATTTAACCAATAACACAATATTGCAATAACATGAATATTTTAGCATTCCCGATCCTGCGGACAGAATGGAAAGCAGTCGACGTCGCCCAAAACACGTCATCTCGGATCCTCCCGATCCACTAACGGTGCTTCTAGGTACTTCAAGCACCGGTCACCGTTCTCGTCGAACCCGTCGCTTGCGACGAAGGGCTCGACGAGTAAATTAACTCTCAGACACAGCCCACTGAGTTTCTCGCCGGATCTTCTCAGTGGGTCGCGTTTGCGATCCGGTGGTAGATTCTGCGAAGCACGGCTCTTGCTAGGGTTCGTGTTAGCAACGTCATCAGGTTTGAGCCCCGTGAGCTCACCTACAAAAGTTAGGGTTACGCTGAAATAGCCTCTCAAGGTTCTCAGCTTAGGTAGAAAAAAAAAAAAAAATTTTAGGTTTTGTTTTATCCATTTGGAGCGACCTCGGTATTAATCTTGGTATTATTTGCGGGCCTCTGTCTAACACCTCTGCATGCACTAAAAAATGAAAACAAACTTAAACTTTAAAGTAGTGTATTAATAATTGTGATAAAAAGTCTCATAATACTTTTGTTGCTAATATTATTAATTAATAATGTCGAAAAATGCACACGTTGTCGACGGAGAAGCCTCCGAATCAGATTCAGAACTCGAAATCGGCAGAACACCTGTGAGTTCGTTTACAAATCTACCGTTTGTTTATTTATTACATTAACTCCTACGTACATGAGAATTGATTTTTGGATTAAGCATGTCAAAGTTAGGGATGCGAGGTAACCAACCGGAGATACTGAAATAGTTCTTCTAACGCATCATTGTCAAAGAGGACCTCGAATTATTGAGAACAACCGCGTTATCACAAATTAATAAAGTCTACCTCGAGTAGGTCAGTAGACAATAACCAGCGCTTTCACATAGTCAGGACTATGACTTTAATGCAGCTTCAGCTATCAATTACAAATATATATATATTTTTTTTTATTGCTTAGATGGTTGGATGAGCTCACAGCCCACCTGTTGTTAAGTGGTTACTGGAGCCCATAGACATCTACAACGTATATGCGCCACCCACCTTGAGATATAAGTTGTAAGGTCTCAGTATAGTTACAACGGCTGCCCCACCCTTCAAACCGAAACGCATTACTGCTTCACGGCAGAAATAGGCAGGGCGGTGGTACCTACCCGTGCGGACTCACAAGAGGTCCTACCACCAGTAAATACACACATTATACCATATTCAAAGATATGTATGGTTTAAATCACAAATTAAATCGGACTGGGAAATCAAACCTAAATTCCATATAGTAGTAGTCATTCTGTAATTGCTACAACTAAGAAGATACCAAAACTTCATGTATGTTTAACATTGGAGAGCTTATAAATTTACAGTTTTGCAGGACTCGGAAATATCTTCAAACTCTAAAACGTTTGTGGTGACTGGAGAAGCAGAGGAGTCTGATGATGGTAAGTTTTTCCACTACGAAGTGTCTATCTAATTTATAGACATATGTATCATAAAACTGTCTTTATCTATAACAAAAAATCTTAATTGTCTCGAAGGGTGTAACAGCCTTTGTAAAAATTAACACTTAAAGCCACATATTTCAAATGGTATGAGCATTTACTTCTTGATGTTAATGGCTTTGATTATATTTTATAAAACTTTTATCTCGGTTATAAATAAAGTAAAATAAATTAATTTTTTTTATTGCTTAGATGGGTGGACTAGCTCACAGCCCACCTGGTGTTAAGCGGTTACTGGAACCCATAGACATCTACAACGTAAATGCGCCACCCACTTTGAGATATAAGTTCTAAGGTCTCAGTATAGTTACAACGGCTGCCCCACCCTTCAAGTCAAAACGCATTACTGCTTCACGGCAGAAATAGGCAGGGTGGTGGTACCTACCTGTGCGGACTCACAAGAGGTCCTACCACCAGTAATAAATGCTGAGTGTAGGTCTATTCAAATGCACTGCTAAAAGTCTGTGCATGAAGGTTATTGGCCTTAAAACGTCACACTGTCCGTTGCGGGTTGGCGAGTCTTATTTCAAGGGTATTTAACGCTTTGGGGCTTGTGGTAGCTTTATCTGCATTCCTTGCAGAGGTCGGGGTGTTTCACAGCCTTCCGATTCTCGACAGGAAGGTCACGCCCAAACAACCCTTCTCCTTTCTCCAGCAACGGCGGAGTTTCGCTTCAAGCCCAGTCTATACTAATATATAAATCTACAGTGGTTTTTACGGATGTTCCGTTATAACTACTACTGAACCGTGCCTCCGATTGACTTGAAACTTGGTATCCATGTAGTAAATACATATGCTACTATTTATATGAGTGTTGGACTCCGTACACCAGTTGCGGGGGCGTTAATAAGAATCTTTGTGGGGGTGAGAAATAATAATCTTAATTTTAAATGCCCAGTGAAGAGGACGGGTACAGCTAGTGTTTTCATAAAATTACAGAATCGAAGATAAAACCGGCCGATGATCCACTAGAGAGAGACGTTCCTTTGAACACAGCCATGCCGCCACACGCGCATACAAAGGCCGACATTTACAATAGTCTACTGCATCAGAAATTGTGTAAGTATCCGCGCTGTGAGACCCAAGGTCAGAGTCTTAGAGGTTTGAGTCAAATCTAGACCTTTCTCACTGTAATGCATTTTTTAATTTTTTTTATTTCTTAGATGGGTGGACGAGCTCACAGCCTGGTGTTAAGTGGTTACCGGAGCCCATAGAAATCTATAACGTAAATGCGCCAACTACCTTCTTAGGTCTCAGTTTTTACAGTACAACGACTGCCCCACCCTTCAAACCTAAACGCATTACTGCTTTACGGCAGAAATATAGTGGTGGTATCTACCAGTGCGGGCTTACAAGACATTCCGCGACTTTGGAAATGTGGTAACATATTTTATTTGAAATTCAATTAAGGTTTTTATTACTCTATTAGAATAGCCGAAAAACTTTTTTTTATGTTGCTGTTTATAAATTTTAAACTTTAAATGGTACTTTCAAACCGAAATGCATTAATTACTGCTTCACGGCAGAAATAGGCAGGGCGGTGATACCTACCCGTGCGGACTCACAAGAGGTCCTAACACCAGTAATGTGCATGATTGCATAGTGTTAGAAATAGGCAGTGTTGTGGTACAGACCCGACTTTTCAAAGTCCACCTGATGTTAAATGGCTACCGGAGCCCATAGACATCTACAACGTTAATGCCGCCACCCACCTTGAGATATGTGTTCTGAGGTTTAACGTTACACGTTTAATACGACTTTTAATATGCTTAATCTAGGATTAATCTATGGAGAGTGCTTGAGATGACTCTGAAATTAATTCGCCATTTGATGTTGTTTTCCTAACAAAAATGCTTTTCCATACAAAATAAGATTTGGCTTAACACTTCTTGTTGTAAAATCTACAAGAAAAAAACCGTCCATCATCATTCTTATCACCATTCATGTCCTTTCCCAGTTACCTGGGGTCGGCGCAACATGTTCTCTTCTTCCATACTCCTCTATCATATACCATTTCTTCGCTCACTCCCCTCTTACACATACAATTTTTCACGCAATCCATTTATTTTTTCTTAAGTCTACCTCTTCCTCTAAAACCTTCCATATTCATAGTTAAAACTCTCTTAACAAACTCTTTGTCGTTTCAAAAAAAAAAAAACCGTCCATCTATACTAACTAGTCTATATCTATACTAATATTATAAAGAGGAAAGATTTGTTTGTTTGTTTGTATTGAATAGGCTCCGAAACTACTGAACCGATTTGAAAAATTCTTTAACAGTTTGGAAGCTACACTATCTCCGAGCGATATAGGCTATACAATAAATAAATAAAAATAGGTTTCCTTACTAAAACTCCAATAATGTAACCCAAGGTGTAAAAAAAATACCTAAAATGTTCTTTACATCGCGTGCGCTGCGAAAACTAGTAAATAAAACCATAGTGTTTTTTTTTTCTTACAAGGGGAATGCAACGTTTCTCTCCGTGCGACCATACAAGGTCTGGTTAGGCACACGACTGAGATAGCCTCCAGTAAGCTGACGTATGCTGACAAAACTCTGCTCAATGTTCAGGTGAGTGATCACGGCGGCATGCTCACCGGATCCGCTCAGCGGGTCGCGGTTCCGTTTTGAGGGTAGATTCAGCGAAGCACTGCTCTCACTAGGGTCAGTGTTAGCAAACTGAGCCCGGAAAAGCTAGGAGCCCTTCGAGACATTTAGTGATTAGGTACGGAACGAAAAGAAGGTATTTCTTAACCCTGGCGTGTAGGTCACCCGTGCCCTACGCGGCGCACTCAAGTAATTATATCGATTTCTGTTACTAAGGCGCCGGAATATCTAGTTGACTCTGGGACAGACGAACCCGAAGATACTGACAACGAATCTATTTCTAAGAGACTTAATGATTATAAAGTACTTTTTTTTATTGCTTAGATTGGTGGACGAGGTCACGGCCCAGCTGATGTTAAGTGGTTACTGGATCCCGTAGACATCTGCAACGTAAATGCCCCCACTCACCTTGAGATATAAGTTCTAAGATCTCAAGTATAGTGTACAACGGCTGCCCCACCCTTCAAACCGAAACGCATTACTGCTTCACGGCAGAAATAGGCAGGATGGTGGTACCTACCTTGCTTCTACCCTCAATAGTTTTGTTTATAAGTCGCCGCCATCGCCATCTTTACGCCAAAGCCCACTGAGTTTCTCGTCGGATCTTCTCAGTGGGTTGCGTTTCCGATCCGGTGGTAGATTCTGCGAAATACAGCCCTTACTAGGGTTCGTGTTGGCATCGTCGTCAGGTTTAGCCCCGTGAGCTCACCTACTAGTTAAGATTTCGCTGAAATAGCCTCTCAAGGCTATCAGCTCAGGTAGGAAACGAAAAAAAAAATGTGAGCCGTCACGGGACGCCTGGCAGATGGGAAACATCGACATTATTTTGTAAAAGTAATATGCAGAAAAGAACAGATTGTGATAGTACGTACCTAAATATGTCATAATGATAAAATAAAATATTACGAAAAAATAATTTGTTTTCAAGTAAAACACAGGTTATGTGTACTGTAGTAAACAACACTGTATACACTACGGAGTATACACTATAGGTATCCGAGCTCAGTGTAGCGAGAGAGATGGCTTAGCGCCGGATCGTGTGGGAGAGAATCGCACAGTCGATTGCGCATGGCGACGCGTCGCCACACCGTACACACTACTGCATATAGACTGTATATATATACCACCATATAGCGTGGCGACGCGTCGCCACGGCATGCGTCGCCACGCCAGAAATCGGTTTTACGTGCGGCTATAGATGTTTCACATCAAAACTTGCTTCTACCCTCAATAGTCTTGTTTATATATCGCCGTCATCGTTATCTTTACGTTTCGCAGGAAAGCGTGCGAGCGACGAACGCTAACTTAAGCGTCGCTCGTGCGCGCCTTCGACAGATACAGGCCGGTCTGGAGCGGGCCAACTGCGCGACCGCCCTGCAAAACGTCAAAATCAAAGACGACAAACAAACAGCTTGATCATCACCCCACAGACACGGTCCACTGAGTTTCTCGCCGGATCTTCTCAGTGGGTCGCGTTTCCGATCCGGTGGGAGATTGGTAGATTCAGGAAAGCACTGCTCTTGCTAGGGCCAGTCAAATCAAATCAAATCAAATAAAAAAAAATATTCAACATAAATGAGAGTACCTACATACTTGTTGAACGTCAAAAAGAACTACCGCCAATTCACAAAAACTAGCCTCCGTCCTGAGAAGAACTGGCAACAAACTCAGCGGGCATGTCTTTTTTTTTAATAATAGATTTTTTTTTAATATTCAATTTTACAATGAATATTATAACGTAACAATTATTACAATATTGAAATGCCCGGAGCGAGCAACTCATCCCCACTTTGTGCAATCTTCTAGATAATGATTGACTTTATAGTAAGCTTTATAGCACAGATGTTCTGAACATCTTGTGGGATTTTGTTGTACAGGCGCACAGTGTTAGCAACACTCCGGTTTGAGCTCACCTACACGTCAAGGCAAAGCTGAAATAGCCTATCAAAGCTATCAACATAAGTAGGAAAAAAATAATAGTTTAAAAAAACTAAAACAATATATTATATTTTATACAATATTTTATAGAAAATCCAAACTAAAAAATAGGATTTTTTTTTAATAAATTTGAATTAAAAAATAGTGTAAGAAAAAAGATTTTATTGTAAAAAAAGCGTGGGGTGCATGGTATAGTCCTCGGCACGTAACTTGGCAAGAGTCGTTAGATGCGCAGAAGTCGTTTTTTAGGTCTCTTTGGTTGTCAAGCGGGACGCGGGGAAAGACGTAGCACCGTTCCGAGCGCGCGATTGGTGAGTCAGTCGACCCTCCCCTCCCACACCGCGTCCACGTTCCGTTCGCTCTTTTTTTTTTTTTTTTTTTTTTTTTTTTTTTTTTTTTTTTTTTTTTTTTTTTTTTTTTTTTTTTTTTTTATGATTGAAAGTTTACTGGTGGCCCGAAGGCCTTTCCAGTTTCACCAGGACAGGTGGGCGAGCAAAGGCTCAGCCAAGAGGGGTGGGATTTGCTAACAACTGCCCGAGCGCCTCCGAAGGAGACCTAACAACTCAAGAGCAATTGTTTCGCGAATGAATCTACTACCGGATCGGAATCGCGACCCGCTGAGAAGATCCGGCGAGAAACTCAGCGGGCTGATGCATGGGTTAGGTTGCACGTCGACCTCTTTGTCGAGTTCGACGAGTACGGTTACCGGGGTCCCTAAGCCTGCCCCTAGTATTAGAGCTGAAGGCATCTAATGCAAAGGTTATTGGATCTGATGGATCCGTAAGGACGTGTCTAGGGCGTCGACGGTGACTGGCTCCTGCATGATCAGGATTCGGGGAGTAGTCAGCGGCGGCAACGATAAGGCGATTATCATGACGCATAGCCTTATCGAAGTATCGTTCCGACGCTGACTTCATGTATTTCCGAATTGATTCGAGGCCCAGGTCGTCGTGTAGGTCAACGTTCCTCACGAACCACGGAGCCCCGACAGCTAACCTGCAAAAGCGGGATTGTAGGGAATCCGTTCGCTCCTGGTTACACATGCGCCTACTAAATTGTAGGAACCCTTTGTTTATATTGAGTTTTTGTTACGAGTTGTTATTATTGTTTTAAATTTAGTTTTTGTTACGAGTGTTATTCTTTTAAATTTGTTTGCAATGCCAGGGCCAAATACCAATGACCATATAGTCGATTCAGTCACTGAGCGTTTTATTATTTACGCCAGTGACGACAGCGACTTCGTTATGTCAACGATGAGGAGCCAACTCCTTCCACCAGCTCAGGTGCTACTATAAATTTAATCCAAGGGGTAGCACTATTAGAAAATGATAGTGACGACGGCGACACATAATTTTTAATATTAAGTATATTTTCTTAAATAAACTTCTTAACTTTTAATTGTATTTTATTTATAACACCTAATACACTTCACGAATTCCTCTCTTTTCTTTAACTTTCTTCTAAACACACAGGCTTAAAAACAAATTATGGCAAATAAAAAATAAAATAAAATTATATGCGGGCAATAAGTGACCATTTTTTGTTGCAATGTGCACTATGCGCGACATTACCCCCACTACACCAAAACCTTGCCAACTTACGTGCCGCTTACTATATCAGTAGTTATAGATATTTTATGAACAGATATGAGTAGAAGGGTTATTTTGATAATATTCTGAAAAGCACCCCGCGCTTTTTTTAAACTATCATTTATTTTTCATATTTAAGTTGAATTTCAATTTTTTCATAATTTTTATTAAATGTTTAATTGTCATCGGTTCTTAATAAGTATGCCAAATATCGAGTTAATCCGAATCCTTCCGTTTTGGAAGGGGGTGAAAATCATGTTCAAAGATTCCGTTACATACTAACTTAAATACGTCTGAAGCTAATAAAACCGTATTAAAAAGATCATAACCTGCCAACTGTTCATTAGTTAGGGTCAGGCGTGGTGGTGTGCTTTCATTAAAAACGTAATTAGTGGACCGTGAATCCTGAATCTAAGACATTTCCGAATTCACACACAATAAAAAAAATATTCAAAATCGATCCAGCCGTTTAGAAGGAATTCACTGAAACTATCTAACAAACGAACAGAAGAATTGTAAATATAGTAAGATATATAACATTTAAATTTACAATAATTTGTAAAGGATTCAAGTTGATCCGGCCTCAGTAGGTTTAGCGTTAGAACTAGGGTTGCCAGACGTCCCGTATCTTAGACTTAGTTTAAAATGTCCCGGTGGGACTGACTCTGTCCCCTATTCGAACCGTACTAATTAATATATATATATACGTATAATTGTATTGATTTTTATAAATATGTATGTTAAATCGGACTTGCACCTCTGAGAAGTATAAAAAAAATTATGTCAACGATAGAATTTTGTCTTTTATTTGTTCCGGGTGAAAGACTAAAATCCCGCATTTTTTTTTCATATTGAAGCATTTGCTCCTTACAGGTTGAAAAAATATCTGGCAACCTTAGAACCAATATTACTGTTTCAATCTAGCATTCCGTACTGTACGTAAACTATTACTTGAAACTTTTCGAACACGCTTATCGTGATGGAAAACGATTGAAGTGTTAAGTATTCGCAATGTCCATAATCTGACGACAATAAAAAGAAAGCTAAATCAAAATGTTTTTGTTATTATTCCCTACCTATACGCTGGTAGTCTAAAGCCGCTTTTAGACTACGCTATAATAATATTATTATAATGTTACGCTGCTAAGAGTAACGCCATCTATCGTCGAGCGAACATCGAAGGATCTAGTAGCACCTAGAGCGCTCGAGAAGTACAACGCCATCTATTGTCAGGTAGCGGAAACACAATGCTCGACTTGTGTAGAATATTCTCGATAATTCTAGGGATGTGGTATCGGCTCTAAGAGCGTTGCAGAGATCAAATCAAAAAAAAAATATTCAACATAAATGAAAGTACATACATGTTGAACGTCAAAAAGAACTACCGCCAATTCACAAAAACTAGCCTCCATCCTGAGAAGAACTGGCAAGAAACGTATGTAGTACGTAGTAGTAGAGACGTAACTTATTTAGCCCCGCTACTCACCAGCCATGTATGTAGTTCCGAGTTGGGGTGTAGCAGGAGAAGTATGGACCAAGTTTTCAACTTGCCTCAAATACTTACCCAAAAATTGGTGCCGGCTCTCGGACTATATTATTGTTTTTTTTTTTTATTGCTTTGATGAGTGGACGAGCTTACAGCCCACCTGGCGTTAAGTTGTTACTGGAGCCCATAGACATCTACAAGGTAAATGCGCCACCCACCTTGAGATATAAGTTCTAAGGTCTCAATTATAGTTACAACGGCTGCCCCGCCCTTTAAACCGAAATGCATTACTGCTTCACGGCAGAAATAGGGTGGTGGTACCTTCCCGCGCGGACTTACAAGAGGTCCTACCACCAGCGGACTGCCTAGGTGCAATGAAATTTATATTAAACTAGCAGACTCGGCCACACGTTGCTGTGGCTAACGTGTTTGTTTCTAAATAACACGTGGCCGGCTATGCTAATTACCAAAAATTAAGAAAGTAAGAACAATTGGATTTAACTGTATTGCGTTTACGCCGCTAAATTGTAGCTTATGTGAAACGTTGGTATTTTTAACACAGCGCCATCTATGAGATATTAATGTCAGTCAGTATTACAATTGTCTGTAAAAAGTGATTTAAGGAGCCTTCTGTTTTAGACTTTTGAAACTTACAATTAATAACAATAATCAACATAAGAAATCATTTTATTAGTAATTAATAAATATTGCGACCATTAATCGAAATAAAAACCATCCTATGGCCTAAGTCGGAACAAAACACATATTTAAAATAATAAAAGTTAAAATCGGTTCAGTGGTTTAGGTGTCCATTGCGGACAAAAAACGTGACACGTAATTTATATATATTAAGGTGACAAATACATACACAAATATTTACATACCATATACACATAAACTTACATATAATATTTTTTAAAGTATTCAAACGAAAATATATTATTAAATATAATCACGATGAACGAAAATCTCAGGTGCTTATATTAAGGAAATCAAAGAAATACACACAATGTAACATCGGTTAAAGAATTTATTTAGAATAATTTATTAAGTATAACAGTCTAGATGTGGAAACATCAATTATATTTATTTACTTTTTAGTCTTAATCAAAGAACCAGTTACATCAATCAAACCAGTCCAACCAAACCAGACCAAACCAGTCTCAATCAAAGAACCAGTCAAGTGTTCATATTTTGAATTATTTTGTAATAAGTAATCGAGTGAAATCAGTCTCATTGTAGGAATATCATCTTTAGATAATACTAATTCAGTATTATTTGAGATTTTTTTTTTATTGCTTAGATAGGTGGACAAGCTCACAGCCCACCTGGTGTTAAGCGGTTACTGGAGCCCATAGACATCTATAACATAAGTGCGCCACCCACCTTGAGATATATAAGTTCTAAGGTCTCAGTGTAGTTACAACGGCTGCCCCTACAACAAGATTTCCTACCCTTGAAATATTTTTCAGATGTGTCATCGAAATTCAATAAATCCTTGTGTGTCAGATTTTCAGCATTATAAGGTCGCGGTTCTTTCCTTGCTAGCTGGCTTATTCTAGACCATTAAGAAGGGGTCCATGCAGTTATATTTCATAGTATAATGTTGCCAGATGAATTAAAATAACTGATGTCTGAGTAAACAGGAATTTTATTCGTTCATGTAACAAATTATACAAAACACACGGATACGTAGATAGTAAGGTAAACGTACAATTCCTAAGGGTGGTTCTTGGAACGGGCTGCGGGGCTACCGCGTTCCTTAACCTCCTAGCTGATGCTTTCTCTGAGGGCTGCGGGGCTACCGCTCAGATCAAACTTGGGCAGACGAGTGGACTGCGAGGCTATCGCACTCGTTGCCGTCTAGCTATCGAATGTCATAACTGTTTTTTTTTTTTTTTTTTTTCCTACCTATGCTGATAGCCTTGAGAGGCTATTTCAGCTTCACCCTAACGTTAGTAGGTGAGCTCGCGGGGCTCAACCGGAGAGTTGCTAACACTGACCCTAGCAAGAGCAGTGCTTCGCAGAATCTACCACCGGATCGGAAGCGCGACCCACTGAGAAGATCCGGCGAGAAACTCAGTGGGCTGTGCCTATGGGTTAGTTCGCTCGTCGAGCCCTTCGTCGCAAGCGACGGGTTCGACGAGGACGGTGACCGGTGTCATAACTGGCGCGCTGCGGCCTCTTAAATAGCGATCGTAGACGTCGTAGTGGTGTGGCGATGCGTAGATTACTCATGGTTATCGTTGTGTGAGTTAGCGCGTCACAGTGCAGCGTTGTAGGAAAAATGTAGCATTGCTATATCCTCCCCCTCTGGTACTCTAAAGTCGTCTCGACAGAGTATCAGCACCTTAGGTTTTACGTGGTCGTCCTCGACAACGTATTCGATAAGTCGGCTGGACTATGCTATTATCTCTCTTCTCAAATTTTGTTATTGCAGAGGAGTGGTATTTCCCAATTGATATATCTGGTGAATCTGGGTTTGCAACATCATAGGTAGAAGTACCGTGTTTCTTCATTATCACATAAGGACCATCTCGCTTTGGTGCAAATTTGGCAGAAAATTGCTTGTTAAGATTACTAATAGGATGTGATTCTATTAAGACTAGGTCTCCAACTTTATGTCCTGGGTCCGGTCTTCTCTTATAATTTGATTTATGCCGAGCTTCATCCATGTTGATCTCTGCATTTTCTCTTGCTAGCTTCAAATCCTGGGCTAGTTGTTTTAGCGTAGGTGTGATTTCTGCCAGAAAGTTTTCAGATGCTACCATCGAACTAAGGTCATGAGTCAATTCGTACGGTGTCCATAATTCTCTTCCAAACGTTAAGTAGGCTGGTGAAAAGCATGTAGATCGACAACGAGCTGTATTCATTGCAAATCGCATATCTGGAAGTGTTGACGGCCACAAATGGTGTTTGTCTTTAACCATTATAGCTATTTGTGTTTTCATGTCTCTATTCTTTCTTTCAACTACATTTGGTTCAGGATGATATAATAATAATAATAATAATAATAATAAGCCCTTTATTTCTTGCTTTACAAAGTTTAAAAAAAATATATAATAAATATAAATGTATGTATAAGTATTTAGGATGTAAAAGAGTTTTGTAATAAATCAGTTAAATTTAGTTAGCAAGAACCCCGGATCGGGTAAAGGCCTCCTCCAAAGATGCCCAAGCGTCTCTATCCTGTGCTACGTCTATCCAGTTTGCGCCAGCTGTTCGTCTAAGATCGTCTTCCCATCTGGTTAGTGGTCTCCCTCGACTTCTCTTGCCCGTTGGGCCGTTCCAAGATGTAACTTTCGCAGTCCATCTCTGGTCTGTATATCTCGCGACATGGCCAGCCCATTTCCATTTTAGTTTTAGTGCATAAGTCAGGGCGTCGGTCGCGTTAGTGGTTCTTCTTATCTTAGTATGCCTTACCTTATCCATCTTCCTTATTTTGAGCATACTCCTCTCCATCCCCCTTTGACAGGTCCTGATTTTATTTGTGGCTTTAGAGGAGAACTTCCACGTCTGGCACCCATACGTCAGGCATGGTAAGAGACTTGAGTTCATAACTTTTGTTTTGATGTCTGTGGGCATATTACTTTTGAAAATTTCCTTTAGGTTCCAAAATTTATTCCATGTCGATTGAACCCTTCTTTCCATTTCTAGTATGTCGCTGTTTTTGGCAAAACTTAGCAGTTTTCCCAAGTATATGTATTTCTCTACATATTCTAGTGGCTTTCCATTGATTTTTATAGGATTTTTCCATCTGTTGTTGGTCATTATTTTGGTTTTAGTAAGGTTCATCTCGAGCCCCACCTTGATACTGGCTTGGTGAAGAGTCTCTATCATGTATTGCATCTGGCCGGCCGTCTCTGACAGAAGTGCTAGGTCGTCTGCGAACCTAAGATGACTTAAATATTCTCCTTTTATACAAAGTCCTATTTTGTGAAAGTCCAGCTTGCCAATGATGTTTTCCAGGATTGATATAAATAGTATTGGGGAAAGGGGGTCCCCCTGTCTTACTCCTCTTTGAATGGGAAACCGTGGGCCAATGGATTCGAGTTTGATCCTTCCTTTATTGTTATTGTATATATTTTGGATAGTCTTTATATATACTTCTTCAACTCCTTGCTCTGCCAAACTTTCCCATATGCTGTTGTGCGAAACGGTGTCGAAAGCTTTTTGGTAGTCAATAAAAGTTATATATAGAGTTCTCTGGTGTTCTTGATATTTTTCTATTATTAACTCTATTGTATGGATGTGGTCAATTGTTGAAAAGGATGATATACTGGAGTGAAAACTTGTTGGATTTCTAAGCAGTATGTAAGTTTTTGCATTACTGCCGATATAAACTGTACTCCATTATCACAAACTATTTTTCGTGGTAGTCAATCTCGGAGAAATATTTCATTTAGCAAAATCAAAGCGCAGCTTTCACCTGTAGCTTCTCTCAACGGAAACATTTCAACCCATCGTGAAGCCATGTCTTCTATTATAAATATCCATTTTTCACCAGAAAGGCCTTTTGGTAACGGACCAAACAAGTCTACTGATAATACTTCAAACCTCTGGGTATTTGGAGTAGATTGATATAAACCTGCTGGTTTCTGATTTGAAGGTTTATATTTCTGACATTCTTCACATGTTTTCACGTATTTTATGACATCTTTTCGTTGCCCTTTCCAATAATTTTTTTTTATGATTCGCTGAAGAGTTCTTTCTGCTCCCATATGTCCAGCAGTGTGTGAATCGTGAAACGCTTTAAGGACGTTAGTTATTTCGTGACAAGGGACTATTAACTTTGCATTTTCGTCGTCTTGTTCTGGAGTGTAAAGATACAAAACACCTTTATGTAGTATATATCCTTTTTTAACATATTCAGCATAGTTTATGGAATGTCCTCCTTCTTCTAAAGTTTCAATTATATTTTTTAGAACTTCATCTTTTAATTGTTCGTCTCTTAAATGTTTTTCATTAAGTTTCGGCATCTCGAGATCTATACGACAAATGGTACAATCGTCATCATGATCCTGACATGGTGGTCGAGATAGTGTGTCGGCCACGACATTAGTTCGTCCTGGAGAATACTTAATTTGGAAATCATAGGGTTGTAACTGGAGTGCCCAACGTGCTAGAGTTGGACCCGTTGGAGTTTTTAGGTTCATTAACCACTTCAGCGGTTGGTGATCTGTTATAGTTACAAATTTTGTTCCTTCTATGTATCCTCGGAACTTTGAAATAGCCCAAACTATGGCTAATGCTTCTTTCTCAGTTACAGTATAATTGCATTCAGCTGTATTCAGGAGTCTACTTGCGTATTCTACTGGGTGTTCTTCTTCTCCCTCCCCCTGCACTAAAGCTGCTCCTATAGCATACTGGCTTGCATCTGTTTTAATTGTGAAAGGTAAATTAGTGTTAGCTTGTCTTAAGACTGGGGCAGTCGTCAAGGCGAGCTTTAATTTGTCGAAAGCTTCTTGTTGTTTTGACTCCCATTTCCAACTTACTTTCTTCTTTGTTAGATTGGTTAAAGGTTGTGCAATTTGTGCAAAATTTCTTATGAATCTTCGATACCATGACGCAGTTTGGAGAAACGACATTAATTGTTTCATTGTTTTGGGTTTGTTGAGTTTCATAATTGCTGATACCTTTTCTGGGTCAGACTTTATTCCCTCAGGTACAATAATATGTCCTAGGTATTTTATTTCTGTGCATCCGAATTTACATTTGTTTCTGTTAGCTCTGAGTTTGTACTCACGTAGCTTATTAAATATTTCTTGCAGATTCTCTACATGCTCTTTAAAGGAGTTTGCTCTTGTTATACAATCATCTAAGTATGCTAGTGTGTACTTTGTCTTTAAGCCTTGTATAAATTTATCCATTAGCCTTTGAAAAGTTGCTGGAGCATTTCGTAATCCAAATGGCATTCTTTTAAAACGAAAATTTCCAAACGGTGATATAAAGCTTGTTTTGTCTTGATCGTCTGGATTTACCACTATTTGATAGTATCCTGATTGTAAGTCGAGTGTAGACATATATGGCAACCCCATTGCTTGATGAAGCAGGTCATCAATACGTGGTAATGGATACCTATCTGGTTTTGTGATTTCATTTAGTTTTCTATAGTCTATGCAAACTCGAACGTCGTTATCCCCTTTTGGTACTAGAATAACGGGTGCTGCCCATGGTGAATCACTCTCTTTGATTATATCATTACTAATCATTTCATCAAGTTTTTCCCTAAGTTGTGTTTGTCGAGCTGGTGACAATCTGTAGGGCTTAACACTAATAGGCGGATGTGTTCCCGTGTCTATTCTATGTACTGCGAACGGTGTGGGATTTCCGTTTTTATTAAATATGTCCCTATATTCATGAAGTAGACCATTGAATACTACTCGTTCTTCATTTGTGAATACAGAGCTTTCGTGAGGTTTCAAATAAATGTCCAAAGAATACATGTTTATAGGATTTATTGGTAAATAAGTAATGCGAGGATCAACACAAGACGCTGCATCGGCTGGTTCACGTGGTCGCACTGGTCGCACTGGTCGTGGCGGTGTGTCCAATTTTACCAATGCATAACGGGCCCTCTTGGTTGGGATGGGACTGATATCACCGTGATCACTGTGAAGTGGTGAAGGAGTATTTTTCATTAGTGAAAGCATTTTTAACTCCTTTGCGTATTTTAGGAAATCGCTCAAACCTGCTTCACCGCTGTCAATCTTGCAAGGTCTCTCATTAAAGGTCAGCGATCTAGCTGCTTTTAATGGAACTATGTCGCTTGACAATCTTATAAACTGAAATTTTTCTTTTGTATCATCTAAGAAGTACCACACACGTTGGGGTAAATTTAGAACAATTCCAAACTTCTCCAAGAAATCTATACCCAGCAGGGTTCTGTTGTCTTTTGCTTCTGGCATTGCAGAAAATGTGATAGGTGAAAGTCGTCCTCCTACCATAACATCCACTGTAGCAGTCAGTAGCTTCGTTATTCTTTGGTACCATCAGCGAGGATGACGTCAGCTGGCTTTTCGTCAAATTTAGTACCTTGACATACTAGTGTCTTGTACAAATATGTACCTGCCATACTAGTTCTAGCTGCGGTATCAATGTGTGCGTAGCCATGTTCGCCTTTCACGTTGATTTCAATGGTTGGTATCTTAGCATTATTAATGGTAGTTTGTGGTGCATAAAATGACACTGGTTTTGGCGGCCTTTCATTGTTTTTACACGTTTCGCAGTTGCTGCGAAATACCCCCGGTGCTCCACAACCATAACAGCTTATCTGTACTCTTTCGCTTGAGGACTTATTTTTTCCATTGCTTCCTCTGACAATCTTTTACGGCAAACTTCTTGAAGATGGCCTTTCTTGCCACAGAAGGAACATCTTTTCGGCTACTTCCTCTCAATACCCGTGCGCAGGCTAGTTTCTGCAATTTCTTCGGCTTCTTTGGCAAGGTTTTCAATATGTCGACCTCGTTCCAATAGCTCTGAGAACGATTTGATCTCATAGCGAGGAATTTCTTTTTTGAAGCGGATATTGAGGAGTTCGTATACGAAATCCAGTTCCTCTTCTTCCTTGTGCCTTTTTGCTGGAAGATGCGATAGCAAGGCAAGTTTGTCACAAACGAATGCATCAATAGTTTCGTTTGTTTGCTTCTTCGCAAACAATTCCAGGTAAACTTCATGCGGTTGCATTTTTGGGGCAAATGCACTTCTGATCGCGTCTAAAGCTTGATTCCACTTTTTTATCTCACCTCTGACGCCACTCCACCACGTAGCTGCTTGTCCTGTTAGTAACAACGTTAATCCTTCGAGAGCGTCTTCGTCGGTGATTTTTTCAATTTTCTTGTAGATAGTAATATTTGTGATAAACTCTTCTACTTTATTATGATTTCTTTCTCCGTCGTCCCTTTTTGTGCAACGAGCGAAACTGCTTTTGTGTTGGCTACCTTCGTATGTAATTGACAACTTGTTAATGAGTGTCGTGAATTGCTCCTGCGTCATACCCATCAGTTCAGGTTTTTCTTCTGACATTTTGTGTGGGTAGATTACAATTCTTCCAAATCCAATTTATTGAGGGTAGATCCTTGGTAGTTTTTTTTTGCCGTTGGGCGCCAATATGATGTTGCCAGATGAATTAAAATAACTGATGTCTGAGTAAACAGGAATTTTATTCGTTCATGTAACAAATTATACAAAACACACGGATACGTAGATAGTAAGGTAAACGTACAATTCCCGAGGGTGGTTCTTGGAACGGGCTGCGGGGCTACCGCGTTCCTTAACCTCCTAGCTGATGCTTTTTCTGAGGGCTGCGGGGCTACCGCTCAGATCAAACTTGGGCAGACGAGTGGACTGCGGGGCTATCGCACTCGTTGCCGTCTAGCTATCGAATGTCATAACTGGCGCGCTGCGGCTTCTTAAATAGCGATCGTAGACGTCATAGTGGGGTGGCGATGCGTAGATTACTCATGGTTATCGTTGTGTGAGTGAGCGCGTCACAGTGCAGCGTTGTAGGAAAAATGTAGCATTGCTATAATAGGGATTTTTTAATTATAATTTTCGAAACCAATCTGTGGGTTTTGAGTTTTTTACCACGGCAACACTGGACGCGGATTGACACAGGCATTCGTGACTTGACATTTGACACTTCTCGCTTATGTGGAAGGTAGAGGTAAAAGGAGAACCGTCTCATATGGGAGAAGCTTGAAAAAGTGTCCTACTTTCAGCACTAAATAATAGTTCAAAAATCCTCCAGAATGGCGCTAGCACAGGCACAGGGTATGATACGAATTGAGCAGTTGCTAACTGATTGAAGTATACTGAGTTAGGAAATTTAATATATTTATTGACTAGAGTAGTTAGTGACAGTGTAATATACAAGACCTTACATGTTTACGTAGTCCAAACTAATTTCGTCAATATAACCTAAAATTATTGCTGTGGTAAAACGTGGAGACATCGATTGCATTTTCTTATCAGCTTTAAATAATATACTTTTTGTGATTTTGTAGTGCTTACAGTTCTTTCGTCTTTTTTTATTTCTCTATCTTATGCTAAAAACTTTCAACGCCTTTTTTAAAATTTACCCGGTTGCTACTGTAGCGCCACCCTTATTGAGCAGATTTTAACGGACACTTTTTCACACACAGAGACGGTTCTCCTTACCTTTACCCTCCATGCTTCTTGCTACCTCATCATCCCCTACTTTCCCTGCCACACCCTCACCCTGAAACCACCTATCCTACGGCGCAATACGATGAGGTCATTGGTTCGTGGTGAGTGATAAGCTAATAATCTATACTTCTTTATTAATATACAAATCTAGTGGTTTTTACGGATGTTCCGTTATAACTACTGAACCATGTATTCGATTGATTTGAAACTTGGTATCCATGTAGAAAATACATGTACTTAATGGATAGGCTAATATTTATATGAGTGTTGGACTCCCTAATAATAATGAGAATAAATAATAATGTTAATTTTAAATGTCCAGCGAAGCGGGCGAGTACGGCTAGTCTATTATAAGAAAAAAACATTACGACGCCGGCACGTGTTTGACAGTCCCTTCGTGCTGATTTCCGGAGCCCTAGACTACCACGAGGGGGCTGGATTAATTTTCTTCTTCAATCTTCTTTCGGTAATACCAAGTTCCTATTTCGTCAATGTATAATAAATGTACCTTTGGGTGACATCAAGTGTATTCATGAGGAATTTCAAACAGACTTGACGCCGACTTTCTCCATCATTTATAAAATAAAAGAACGTATTATTCCTGTAATTTGAGTTTTTGGATCTTTTCCTTTTTATGGATTGCTTAGTGGTCATAGAGATTATCCATTGCTTTTTTCTTTCCATAGACAATTCCCAGAAATGTTTAAATATGGCACTCCTTCTTTCCGTGGTTATCTCTTGACATTTGTAGGGACAGTTCTTTTCCAAGCAAGGATTCGGTTTCATGGTTCTTTCTTTCGCGATTGTACCATTTGCCTTAATATATTGAATGCCCTTTGATCTAGCATCCTTTCTTATCTTTTTCTTATTTATTCTTTTCTTTTTTAATCCTGCATTATCTACTTTTCCATCTTTTGGGCTTGTTTTTTTTCTCTTCTTTGGTGCTTGATCATCTTTATCATTTGAAGACCGATCATCTGTTTCTTTACATGATGTTGATTCCCGGACAAAACCTTCATTTTCCCTTAAGAAATCAATGTGGCTTCTTTTAAATCCAGCCTGTTTGTTTTTCTTCCATATTGTATGATCATCCGCTTTTTGAATTATTTGTTCATTTTCATTATCATCTTCTAAAGATTTCCTCATTACATCCATATTTTTTTCAGGTATGATGTCAATAATAGCCCGTTGAAAGCTGCTGTCATTATTAATGGTTCCTTCTGTTTCTGTTAATTCAGGGTTGTCTATTTCATCTTCATACTAAAAGAAAATATTTGTGACATTAATAATCAGTATTAAATTCCGCATCATCCTAAGTACAATTGTAAACGCGAACAGTTATAAGGATGGAGGGATAAATGGATGTTTATTGCTCTCTTATGTAAAAAATATTGAAAATATTTTGATAAAGATGGGTGGAGGAGCCCACAGCCCACCTGGTGTTAAGTGGTTACTGGAGCCCATAGACATCTACAACGTAAATCGCCACCCACCTTGAGACAAGTTCTAAGGTCTCAGTGTAGTTACAACGGTTGCCTCACCCTTCAAACCGAAACGCATTACTGCTTCACGGTGGAAATAGGCAGGGCGGTGGTACCTACCCGTGCGGACTCACAAGAGGCCCAGTAATCACGCAAATTATAACTTTGCGTGTTTGATTTTTATTACACGATATTATCCCTTCACTGTGGAAGTCAACCGTGAAGATTTGTTAAGTACGTGTATTTCATTAGAAAAATTGGTACCCGCCTGCGGGATTCGAACGCCGGTGCATCGCTACATACGAATGCGCCGGACGCCTTATCCTTTAAGCCACGACGACTTCAAAGTTTATATATCAAAATAACACATAGAAATACTTTTTACTGCGTCACAAACTACATAAAAATAAATATTTCACCTCTCTTTCCATTTTAATAATTACTTCGTTAATAATTACGTCGCATTCTATGTTTTTCGAATTAATAATATTTTGATCATTGACTTGTTCATGATAAGAGGTACTTCCTTTGGGTACCAGTACAGAAAACATTCCGTGATTGTTCGAAGTATTGAGTTTGATTTTGTGTTTGTAGAATTTCTGTCCTTCTGTCTCCATGTTTATCTGAAATAGTAAACGTAAAATGTTAAATTTATGGGAGATAGATACATGGGATGAATATTTTAAATCAGCCTTTTCCAAAGTGTGAGATAACGCCCCCTTGTGAGCGCTACAGGTCTAAAGAGGGACGGCAAGAGACGCAGAAAAAAATGGGGGCGCTAAAAAATAATTCATTCTCAAAGTGAGCAGAAGACAAAATAAGTTTAAGAGCCGCCGTTTTAAATGGATCGGTCGCATTATATGCAAAAGTTAGCGTTAAATATTAGTATAATTAATGTGACCATACGTCCCGATTTGGGCGGGACAGTCCCGCTTTCGGGCATTCTGTCCCCAGTGAGGCCGACATAGTTCCGCTTTTGCAAACAGACCAAACGATAACTTTTATTTTTCAATTCAACATAGAGCTAGAAGTGTTTAAATGGGCTAATTTAACAAAAGAGGTACAAACTATTACAGAGTACTAACTATTTTGTGTTTAGTGCTTTCGATTATTTTGTGTTATACTATCTTCTATAAGAAAATGGGAACTTTTTGGCGGGAACGCGAGGAGTGAAGTTGTGTGATTTGTTTTATTTTGTCTATTTAGTGTTTCTTCAGGTTTAAATGTGTAATAACGGTGGTTTATTAACTGTTTAATATCTGTGAAGGTGCACAAATGTGGGAAAATGAAACAAAGCCGCTGGACGTCACTTCTCGGGATCCTCCAAAAAAGTCCAATGAAAAAGTCTCAGTAGATGACCACCATTTTACTGAAATTATATTTCATCCCATATCATCTCATCTCATTTCATTTGATTTCATCCCAGTTGATTAATGTCTCAAATTAATCATCTTCATTTCATTTCATCATTTTTCATAAAAATAAGAAGATAAATTAAAATAAGACATGACTTAAAGGTCTTAGTTACCAGGTCATAAAATCCCTTAAAAAACCTTGTAAAGCACTAAATACTTTTTTATCACATAATTTCGCAGACGTCCCGCTTTGACAAAAAAATAATGGTTAAACTTTCCTTTTGGGTCCGTCGATTTTTGGGTCGGGATGGGGGTGGGGGGAGGGGGGGGTAAGGGTTTACCCCCTGCACCATTCCCACCCCGCGGAACCTCATGGTTATGAAGATATTCACGGTTAATGTTTTGAGGTTAGAATAGCACTATTTTTTTTTTTTTTTATTGCTTTGATGGGTGGACGAGCTCACAGCCCACCTGGTGTTAAGTCGTTACTGGAGCCCATAGACATCCACAACGTAAATGCGCCACCCACCTTGAGATACAAGTTCTACGGCGACCAGCGTCAGCCGCTCCGCCTCGCACTGTTTCCGTGCTCCGTCACAGCGGGCGAGGACTGCTCTCTCTCCGCGCCTCCGGTTTTTTATATACACTCTAGGGGTAGGACAGACAAGACCAGGTAGAAAGTGGGCTGCTCTGATTCGGTTTTCGATATTTTTCGAATATTTTTGCAATTTTATTTCCAAAACACGAGCATTTTACTGTTTTATATTTAAATCTTATTTAAAAAGTTAGTTTATTACAGAGACAAATAAAAAGACGCTATTAAAAAAAAATGCGTCATTTCACGTTCCGTTCCACAGTATAAACAAAATTTTGTTACTTTTTATGTAAAAAAGTCAATATAATTGCTTATTACAGAAACAATTACAATGCACATTAATTACAACAAATTTACTATGTGAATATATTAAAATAATAAAATACATTTCAGTAAAAACATGACATAAAATTTAACAAAATACACGCTTACCGTGAATGGAACGTGAAACGTCAAATGTGACATCTACCTTGACGATTTTTCTAATATTGACGGAAACTTTAAAAATTTTTATCTCGTAAACCGTGAGTCTCCGCAACTTGAAATTTTGCAAAAAGATTTTTATTTATGAGTACTATCTACAAAAATATTGTGAACTTCCAAATCGACGGACCCAAAAGGAAAGTTTAGCCATATACATATTAATATGTATTTTCTACATGGATACCAAGTTTCAAGTCAATCGGATGCATGGTTCAGTAGTTATAACGGAATATCCGTAAAAACCACTGTAGATTTATATATTAGTATAGAAAGTACCTACTTAGGACAATATATTTAATAACTATCACATAAATGGCGAAACATAACCTAAAATTACCATCACTCTACTTAAATAACGAGTTAACTACCTATTTAATTGAACAAATAACATAATGAAAGGAACAATAATAAAAACAAATAAGTTTAATATACATATTTGAACTCGTTTGGAAATTTTTACGTAAATAATGAAATCAAAATACATACGATTGGATTTTGAAGAGCGCTTAATGTAAACACATACACACTAGCGGCGACTCGCTTCAAGTCACTTCTTGACGAACTCTGGAATCTGGAAATCGACTGAAGAGTGAAGCTTAAATCTTAAATAATTACTAATATGTAATAAGTGTATTTATTTGTATTATGTAGGTACGTACTAAAGTGCCTACGCGCCTGCGCGCAACAGTCGCGTTCATAGATTATACACAATAATATTTGAGGTCGCGTTGAATGATCACGATTTTAATTTATCTCCCGGGCGGTGATATGATATCGAGGGGTGAAAGGCTATTTGGTTTAAGCGACATCTAGGTTGAAAATAAGATAATTAAATACTATGTAGTCGAAAGCAGCGAATTTTTCTCTGTCGATTGATGCCGCATTCATTAAAATCTTTAAAACAATACTACTTTGTGTTGTTTCCAAAGTGGCAATATATTAATATTCGACGCGGATTTTGGATTTTAATTGAATCATAAATAATAAATAAGACCGAGAGATAAACCAGGTGCTCAGATAAATAATTCAATAAGAGACAAAGCGTTTTTCCTGTTTGAAGTTTTTATTAAGACATAACTTAAATCATTTTGAAATCATTTTGACTTCCACCAATTACGCGGTGTGGTGTTGCTTAAATAATTTGTCTGTCACCCAAATAATATGACATCGAGCGTCGCTTGTGCTCTTTCAGCTAGATTTGTTTTTTTTGTTTATGCCGCTTTATTGACATAAAGAAACGAATCGAAAATGGCTTATAAGTACCTGCACTGACAGATGGTAAGGTCAACAAATAAAAAGGAAGATAGAAAAAAAAGTTGTTTATTGTAAAAAAATATAAAAAACAAGTGAGAATGTACTTTACTTTCCTTAATGCCTGGCAGAGGGGGAGGTGTTTTTTTTTATAGATTAAGTATGATATTTAGTAGATTTACTATTTTGTAGTTCTGTTATGGTTCTGTTTGTAGATTTCATATCAATTCGAACTGTGGTGCAAAAAATAAAAATTCCTACCATTCGACACTAACGTAACTATATTCGTCGGAATGGTCAAAACGCATTTTTTATGTTCGCAAAGTTTCATATCAATAATTGGGTTCACGATTTTAGATGAAGATACATACAACGCATACATTCTTTTTACAGATAACAAAAACAGAAAATCGAATAAATCTGATATGATATCACGCGCCATAAACTATGACCTAAACTAAGTACATCTAGAACTTGGGAGGATAACTCTTGCTTGACAACAAAATTGGCGCGCAAACCTAATAAAATCCGGTCGCGTTAACTGTGACGTCATTCAGAATAAAATGGACGACAATATTATATCGTCGGTCGGATTCATTACCGGAATATTTCCAAAATTACGTGTTTTGAGATGAGTATGTAGAATGGTAAGGAATTGAATATTTTATCCAAATCACTATCGGTACAAATCAAATGTCATTTCTCTTTGACAGAAAACTATTTATTCCGATAAAGGAATATAGATTTTAGTGATCTCTTCGTTTTCAGTATCAGTTTATTTAGAAACTAGCTGAGCCCGCGACACCGTCCGCGTGGAATGGCGACTTAGGGCATCAGTTTTAGGACATATCTTTTGGTTTATAAGCACCGTCATTTGGGTATTTAGAAAAATCTAATTTAAAGTAATGCTTCTCTATACACGACATTACACGTATAGCCATCAGGGGTCAAAGTATACAGGTTGCTAAAATTGCTAACATGTGACAGAGCTACATAGCCGTGTGACCGCGTTGACTTTGTGAAAAGCAGTTAACACTAAGATCTACACCCACTACTTTTAGCATCTGACCTTGGGCTTTATTTATTATCATCACGAAACATAGGCTCACTGGAAACGCGATCGGCAGTGAGTCGTGCTTCCCGATCTTCTAGTGTCTCCTGAGACCGGGCATTTGCTGTCCGAACCCTCTGAGAGCTCAGATGGATTTCCCTATCAGTAAAGGTCTCAGATTCAAGCGATAATGCATGAGATTCACGATCGATGGACAAACCTGAGTCTTGGTTCATGATTTCCTTCAGATTCCTGTGATCGAACTAATCTCATCCTTTTAGCATTCCTGCTGCACTGGGAGAGGTTGGATCTTTTTCGAGGCATTCTTACAATAAGTAGTACCCACTAACACAACGTTGTTTGGTAAACACGTACTTATCATAAAACATAACTTATCATAAAGTTTACCACAATAAATTAGTGAAAACCACATCTAAATCCGATAAGCTGTTTCTGAGATTAGCGTGCACAAACGCACAGACAAACAGACAAAAATTCTAAAAGTAATTATTTTGGGTTTTATTGCGTTCATAAAGCCCCCAATAACAATTTTTTCTGAGATATCTTCCATGTACAGACAGCGACCAGTTACGATTTTATGATATGTATTGATGATATTGATTGAAAAATTGGCACAACTTTTTTATTTATGAACCGATTGACATGTAACAAACACTAAATGCTAAGTAAATTATATATCGGCCCATATACCGTAATTGAAGATTTAGAAACTTATGTAAAAATTATGAAAAACGATAAGATAGAAGTTGTGCATAAAAATAGAACCAAGTTGTTTAAAGATAATGTTTAATATTTTTAGCATTAATTTAATTTTAGCATTAAGTTTTAAGAGTAATCACTATGTACTACTATAATACGTTTTTCTTAAAAAGATTTATGTAAAAAAAAAATATGTTTAGATTTTTTTTTCTTGTACCCCGGTGGTGTAGTGTGTAAGTCAGTAGTTCAGTATACTTAAATACGTCGTACAGACAATACGTGTTCTAATCAACATCTACTCCCCACACCTCAAGTTGATTATTGAAAACACGAATAAAACAACATTTACTGAAAATAAATCGTAGCTAGATCGATTTATCGCCCCCGAAATCCCCTGTATACTAAATTTTATGAAAATCGTTGGAGACGTTTCCGAGATTCAGATTATATACCTACATATACCTATATTAATATACAAGAATTGCTCGTTTAAAGGTATGAGATTTAACTAAAGTATGTAGGTACCATACCCATTGTTATAGAAATTTTGGGACTTCTGATCAAAATACCGCGACAATTGGTTTTCGCAGTCCTCTCGTGATGTTAACATGACACTGCCAAAAGAATTCTGAAGAGACCGAAACAGGCGGAAATCTGATGGTGTAAGGTCAGAACTATATGGCGGATGCATTAACACCTCCCAGCCAAGCTCTCTTGATTTTTGCTGAGTGGCTAAAAATGTGTGAGGTCTAAAAATGCGTTATCATGATGAAAAACTACACCCCTTCTGTTGATTAATTCCGACCGCTTTCTCTCAACTTCTTGCTTTAATCTCATCAGTTGTTCGCAGTAGAGTTCACAATCGATGGTCCTGCCTGGTGGTAACAGCTCATAATGAATAATGCCCTTCTAATCCCACCACACACACAGTATCACCTTGTTGCGAGTTAACCCGGATTTCGCCACAGTCTGTGAAGCCTGAGCGGCCTTTGACCACGACCTTTTTCGCACGTTCTTGTCGTACGTGATCCACTTTTCATCACCAGTTATCAGTTTCTTCAAAAATGGTTCGGTTTCATTACGTCGTAATAAAGAATCACAAATGAGTACACGGTTCATTAGGTTTCTTTCAGTGAGCTCGTGAGGTACCCAAATATCGAGCTGTATTGTGTAACCAGTTTTTTTAAAATGCGCCAAAGCTGTTTTGCGGTCAATTCCCAGTTCTTCAGCTACGTTGTAACTACTGATATGCCGACCTTGCTCCACTTTTTCTAAAATTGCGTCCATTTTATCCGTAATAGAGCGATTCTGGCGACCAGAGCGCGTGTGCATCTTTGTCACCAAAATTTCCGGATTAAAAACGCTTAAACCGAATTTGTGTTACTCTCACAGACACTACACTACGTCCATAAACATCGCAATTTTTTTTTGCGGCTTGCGTTGTATTTTTACCTTTTTTGTAATAAAATTATAAAATGTATCGAACTTCTTCATTAGATTCACTCAAAAATCACACATTTTCCTTATTTGAATTTGGAATTATCTTCTTTAAAATTTAAATTTTTAATGATACCAAAACCAGCCAGATACAAATATGTAGTATAGCCAAAGAGATTTTATAACAAGTTCATACATAGGTACTATAATGCGAAAAGACTTTTTCCCCAATCTATTATGTATATATTTGAACGTATTTAAGTAAGTATGTCAGTTTCTGGTAGGTACCCATAACATCGAGAAACCTAATTTCAGGCCAAATGACCCTGCGTGATTTGTTCATAGTTAGTAGAAAATATCATGACACAAAATTTTCTTCGGCTATTTGAGAGTGGTATAGAGAATTGATGCTTAGGACTGGATTTAAACTCAACATCGCTCCTGGGCACCGGAAAAAGATCCGCCCCAATACTGGAATTGTAATTAAACTTATAGTTTATTATATACTAGCGACCCGCCCTCGCTGCGCTTCGGAATTCGGATACTGTAATTTATTATTGATTTCTCCACTATTTAATGGATGTTACTATACATATAAACCTTCCTCTTCAATCTCTCTATCTATTAAAAAAACCGCATCAAAATCCGTTGCGTAGTTTTAAAGATTTAAGCATACATAGGGACAGAGAAAGCGACTTTGTTTTATACTATGTAGTGATTTTATTTTAAAAATTAAAATATCGACATTATTGCAGAAACTTTATTTTTATTATATGTTACTTAAATATTCCAGAAACATAAATATTTATTTTTTTCTAATAATTATATATTTGGCACTAAAGATGACTCATAATTATATTGAATGAATGAATGAATGAATCATATATTTTATTTCAGACAACAACAAGAAGTCCGTATGTGTCACTGAAGTAGGAAACCTATGGAAATGAAACGTCAACAAAAAATTCGTGCCACTGTGACGTCATCTGGCCACAAAACATGGCAGTTTTAGTGCTGCCCAGAAGATTATAATGTTAGTAGGTTTTATCGATAAACGTTCTTGGCTTATTTTATTTTAAATATTGTTGAGTATGAATGTATTTGTAGAATTTATACTTTAATAGGAAGTAAGTATATTGTTATGTGCAAAGATGATGTGATTTAGATATTATGTGAAATCTAAGACGAGTTCGTGCTTCAAATTTTCCAAGTAAACGATATGACGATTTTTAAAATTTGCTACACTGATTATAAAAAGTTGTCATTTGCCGCAAAACATAAAGATATGGCATAGTACAGTGCCATCAGCTCATTTCTAGCATGCTGAATGTTATCGTATTTTGAGTACGTGTTTTTCTTAGACTATTACAATCTATTTTAATTATTTTGCTGACTCTAAAGTCCGTAACACACTACCGCAGCGCACCTCAAGGAAGGTGCACCGCATTACTGCACCGCACGCAAATTTTAAAGTTATCAAGGGACCGCCTGATAAAAAAAAACACCTACAGAACATTTATTCATTAATGAAATTACAAACGTCATTCCTTGTGACTTCCTCTCTAAAATCACTTAATTATTAAATATTTAACGAATTTACAATAGTGTTTTACTCACTGCGGAATAAAACTATTTTATTTAAATAGTTCCGAAGAGATTTTGTCGGTAGCCTTTTTCCCGAAATATCTAAACAGAATGTCTAAATATGTTTTGATGACATATTTTAAAGAGGTATTTATGATTAGTGTCATGATGAATATATTCCGACCGAAAAATGGTGTCCGATATTTCGGATTCAAATATATTAAGTTTATAATCTATATTTCGGATGAGGGCTCCATAATGAATTTAAATATATATAGATAATAGTTTTGGGGCATCGACTTTCTTGAGATCCTATAAAATATGTTTTAATTATTATTTTTGTATGTTTTAAGCATGATAAAATTAGAAATTTTATATAAGCAATCATATTAAATCGATATCAAAGTCAATAAATAATGTACAACCCAAAACAGACGGCAAAACTGACGTGACAATGACATTTGGCGCGCTAAACATGGCGGATTTTCGGCCTCATTAGACGGAGACGGAGACATTTACATATATTCATGTTTCATTTTATGTACGCACTGAAATACTGTTATATTGTTTTCCTGCGAGTTAAAGTGCTGAGTAAGAACGAGATAGATATATGTTTATGTGTGTGCCTTCAAAATGGGTGCTATTTATATAAACAATTGTACGTATAGAACAATATGTCGTGTCCCTACTATATAGGTCTATGGTATGTGTACATAGTATCATTGATACATACTTAAAATTACCAACACCAATCAAATAAAAAAAGATAGGTACATTTATTAAAAATAAATAAATAAAATACTAATTAAATTTCTTTAATTCCAGAAAATAGAAATATCGATTTTTATTTTAAATCTCCAAGGAAATAAATTGATTAAATCATGTTGATTGTTAATTTTTACAAAAAATTTCAAAATTATAATTCACAAATAACGAATGAATTGAATTTCTTGAATTATCACTTAAACAGAAAATTATTAAGGAATAGAATTAATTATCGCTTAGATGAGTGGACGAGCTCACAGCGCACCTGGTGTTAAATGGTTACCGGAGCCAATAGACATCTACAACGTAAACGCTAGGTAGGTTCTGGTAGGCAGAGGCTTGGCTCTGCCCCTGGCATTGCTGAAGTCCATGAGCGACGGCAACCACTCTCCATCAGGTGGGCCGTATGCTCGTCTGCCTATACGGCAATAAAAAAAAAAAAAAAAACGCTGCCATCCATCTCGAGATATAAGTTCTAAGGTCTCAGTATAGTTACAACGGCTGCATCACCCTTCAAACCGAATTTTTTTAAATACTAGGGGCTCTCTCCGGCTCCGCTCGGGTCTTTAACAAAATTTTTAACGATATTTAACGTTGTTTTATTTAAAAAAATAAAAGAACACTTATTGCGGCATAACTATAATAGTTAGACATATGCTGTCGCAACACTTTTTGTAAATAATAATGTGTTCTACAAAGTCTTAGTACATTATTTTATTCTATCATGAATAGTTTTCGCAGGGCACGCGATGTATAGAATATTTTAGGTAATTTTTTTACACCTTGGGTTACATTATTGGAGTTTTAGTAAGGATCCCTAATTTTTTTCAAAAAAGATTATAGCCTATGTCACTCGGGAATAGTGTAGCTTCCGAACAGTTAAAGAATTTTGCAAATCGGTTCAGTAGTTCCGGAACTTATTCAATACAAACAAACAAACAAATCTTTCCTCTTTATAATGTTAGTATATTTGTTTTTATTTTTGTTTTTATTGCGTAGGTTTAATCAGTAAATAAAATAAAACACGTGCGTTTTAAAAATTTGCGGACGTTTTTATTTTGGGAATGTCTTAAATAGTGTAAGTGGTGGTTCCGTAACCCCACGCGTTCATCTTCCGGTCGACCCAAGACCTCATGCGGGCCACGTTGGCGTAGACCGCGGGCACGTCCTTCTGCCCGCACCCGATGCCCCAGGCGACCAGCCCGGCCAACTTGTAGCGGCTGTCACCTATGGGACAGGCCAGGGGGGCTCCACCGTCGCCCTGGGGGACACGGGGGATGACATTGGAATTAACAAACAAAGACATGAGTGGAAGAAGCGGTTAAGTTTTTTTTGCTTAAATAGGTGGACGAGCTCACAGCCCACCTGATGTTAAGTGGTTACTGGAGCCCATAGACATCCACAACGTAAATGCGCCACCCACCTTGAGATATTAAGTTCTAAGGTCTCAGTATAGTTACAACGACTGCCCCGCCCTTCAAACCGAAACGCATTGCTGCTTCACGGCCGAAATAGGCAGGGCGGTGGTAGCTAGCCGTGCGGACTCACAAGAGGTCCTACCACCAGTAAACTCTAACGCGCTCTCACCTGGCAAGTGTCCCTGCCCTCCTGTCCCCCGGCGCACACGAAACTGTCGTGCAGACGGAACCTGGTCCCAAGTCTGGTTCGCTGCAGCAGCGAATTGCAGCGAGGGTTCGGCACCATATCGATTTCGATTTTCTTCAGTATCACCGCGTATCTGCCCTGGAGACCTAAATGACACCGCATGTATGGAGATAGGACCCTGTGCTGATACTAAACCAAGGGCATGAGGTGAAGTTTTTAATACGCTTTTATTGGTAGTTTTCCAATTACAGCACAAGAGCGCATTAAGCGGCATAATGCTCAACGTTGAATGTTCCAACTACAGCAACGCTTCGCACAATCGAGCACTCTCAAAAGTACTGCTCTCGCGTGATGCTCGCAATCGATACCGACTCAGTGACAGAAAATTGACAAGTGTTTTTTTCTTTAAGTTGGCATTGATCGAAATTTTGTTTATATTATCGTTAGTAATATTATTTAATGTTGAATAAAATTGTAAGGCTTTCGTTTCGTCGTAGTTTCTTAGAAATATTCAATGTTAATTAAAACTGTGCTAACTTAGCGCACTCTGCTGATGCATTTGAAAACTAATTCACGTTCCAATTAAGCTTCAGCATAATTCGGCATTGTGCGTCACTGAGTCGCATTATGCTCTGTAATTGGAAAACTACCATTAGCTTCAGACGTATGTTAGTATGTAACGGAATCTTTGAACATGATTTTGATGTCCTTCAAAACGTCGGATTAACTAGAAATTTGGTATACTTATTAAGGACCCGATGACAATACAAAATATTAAAAAAAATTGTAAAAAATTGAAATTCAACCAAAAAAATTAAAAATAAATAATAGTTCAAAAAAACCATTTAACAAAATACGCTTTTATAGAAAATCTAACTCAAAAGTAGAAAACAAGTGTTAATAAATTTGAATTAAAAATAAAGTAAGAAAAAATGATTTTATTGTAAAAAAAAAAGCGTGGGGTGCACGGTATCGGTAGTTATAAATATTTCATGAACAGATATGAGTAGAAGGGTTATTTTGATAATATCTTGAAAAGCACCAAACGCTTTTATTAAAATACAATAACTGCTTTATACGTAAATGACAGGCAATAACCATATTCGATGCGCAAAAAAAATATATTTCTAGGTCTATTAAAATCATTTCAATCCTACAGCTAGATTCGTTAAAATATATTTTTTTTCAGATATTTCAACTTTAAATTAGTCTACTGTAAAGTTCACGAATTGTCGCTTAGTCACGTTTGCCTTTCAAGCGTCGATATATATTATACTTATATATCTAATATATAAAATTCTCGTGTCATGGGGTGCGTGATTGAACTCCTCCGAAACGGCACGACCGATTTTCGTGAATCTTAACGTGCATATCGGCCAGGGTGGAGAATCGGACAACATCTATTTTTCATCCCCCTAAATGTTAAGGGTGGTCCACCCCTAAATTTTATATTTGATTTTTTACACAATTTTTTATTTATTTTTTATGATACAGCATACAAAAATACGTATAACCCTAAATTTTCATCCCTCTACGATCATCCCTTACTTTTTTATTTGTTAATCCTTACACACTTACAATAAGTTAGTTTTTTTTTCTACACTAGGAATTCCCTAGAAATCTTATATATATGGCAAAACAACGTTTGCCGGGCCAGCTAGTAGGTATATATCGCCTTTTCGCATTAAAAGTGTACAATTTCCAAAAATGTTCGAAATTGAGTTAATATGCGTAAACATTTGATATCACCGGTATCTTTCTTATCATTACTGTCAAAAGAGCGTAATTTAGTTTTACTTTTTTTTTTAGTTTACCTATGTTTTGACTACTATTAACAAAATTAATATACATATAATTTTATCTTACTTTAAAAGACTGATAATGGAACTGGTAAAAAATAAAATATAAATGTTGCAAATAAGATTAATAATTAATAACCGTGGAAGTCAATCGTGAACATTGGTTAAGTACGTGTATTTCATTAGAAAAATCGGTACCCGCCAGCGGGATTCGAACACCGGTGCATCGCTACATACGAATGCACCGGACGTCTTATCCTTTAGGCCACGACGACTTCAGTTTATATAGATTTTATAGATTTCGGTTAGTTAGTTTTGTTATTTATCCCGAGTTTGACGCGTAACATTACCAAAGACGTCCTTCCCCCAGCCGTTGGCGACGCAGTTCTTGCTGGTGTCGAAGCTATCCCCCGGGTCCGGGAGGCAGATCATGTTGATGTGCTCGGCGAGGTTGAAGGGCGCGTGCATCCGCAGGAGCGCCACGTCGTTCTTAAGGCTTTTCGTGTTGAAATCTGAGGAAACGGTGAAACTCTTTACTGGTGGTAGGGGCCTTTTTTTTATTGCTTAGATGGGTGGACGAGCTCACAGCTCACCTGGTGTTAAGTGATTACTGAAGCCCATAGACATCTACAACGTAAATGCGCCACCCACCTTGAGATATAAGTTCTAAGGTCTCAGTATAGTTACAACGGCTGCCCCACCCTTCAAGCCGAAACGCATTACTGCTTCACGGCAGAAATAGGCAGGGTGGTAGAGGCCTCTTGTGAGTCCGCAGGGGTAGGTACCACCACGCCGCCTATTTCTGCCGTGAACAGGGCCGGATTTAATACTGCTCCTGTGCACCGGAAAAAAATCCGCCCCAATACTGAAATTTTACCTAAACTTATAGTTTGTATGTTTTATTTTTCAAAATTAAAATAACGAATTTATTGCAGAAACTTTATCATATCTTATAATAGATATTCCAAAAACATAAATAAATATTTGTTTTTATTCTAACAATTATAAATTTTGCACTAAGGGACACTCATAACTATATTACATAAATAAAACAAAACTAATTAAATGTCTTTAATTCCAGAAAATGTAAAACTCAATTATTATTTTAAATGTACAAGGAAATAAATTGATTAAATCATTTTGATTATTAATTTTTACCAAAAGTGCCAAGATTATAATTCACAAATAATGGATGAATTGAATTTGTTGAATAATTATCAATTAAACAGAAAATTATTAATTAACAATATTGAGCTATCTTGATAAGACTAAAAAAAATTTTTACTCGCAAAATTTTGCTGCCCTAAATAATTTGCCGCCCTGGGCACTTGACCCGACTGCCCCTAGTGTAAATCCACCAGTGGCCGTGAAACAGTAATGCGTTTCGGTTTGAAGGGCGGGGTAGTGGTTGTAACTATACTGAGACCTTAGAACTTATATCTCAAGGTGGGTGGCGCATTTACGTCGTAGATGTCTATGGGCTCCAGTAACCACTTAACATCAGGTAGGCTGTGAACTCGTCCACCCATGTAAGCAATAAAAAATAAATAAATAAAGTTAATATCCAAATTTGCTGTGAACTTGTGGTGGTAGATGTGGCGGGTAGCCATCATACAACGCAAGATAATTGACAGATGCGGTGAGTCGAGACTGAGCTTGAATACTGGCGACACGCACGCAGCATTCAAGCTCAGTCTCGACTCACCGCAGACTTCGAGCAGCACTGGCGACACGCACGCAGCATTCAAGCTCAGCCTCGACTCACCGCAGGCTTCGAGCAGCACTGGCCCTTGCAAGCTAATCTCAGCACGGACAACGCTAACTAAAAATGACACGACCTCCAGTCTCGGAGGGGAGTGATGTGGCGGGTAGCCATCATACAACGCAAGATAATTGACAGATGCCTGAATCTCGCTTACGACATTTTCAAGATAAAGCGCATATATACAAGTTCCGAACAACAACATTCGGGCCGTCGGTCTACCGAGCAAATATCACCCGCTCGGTGGAAGATCTTTCCTTTCGTCGTTAAGACTCCCAAAGTAGATATGGAACGCATGATATTTGACAGATGCCTAAATCTCGCTAACGACATTCTCATGATCGACTCTTGCATATCGAGGGGTGAGCCGGTCACCGTCCGCATCGAACCCGTCGCTTGCGACGAAGGGCTCGACGAGAGAATTAACCCTCAGACACAGCCCACTGAGTTTCTCGCCGGATCTTCTCAGTGGGTCGCGTTTCCGACCCGGTGGGAGATTGGTAGACTCAGCAAAGCACTGCTCTTGCTAGGGCCAGTGTTAGCAACACACCCGGCTTGAGCCCCGTGAGCTCACCTACACGTCACGGAGAAGCTGATATAGCCTCTCAAGGCGATCAGCATAGGTAGGGGAAAAAATAAAGAGGGGTTAAAGGCAACTGAAAGGGTTACTGAGCAAATCTCTGACCTTCGTGTATGATTATTTCCTCGACGAGTCTCACTTGGTGGTCCAGCATTTCCTTGATGGTCTGGGTGTCCCATTCTCCGGCTCTCGCCCTCAAATTGCCCGGGGCGTACCTGTGTTGTTTGAAGGCATTCAAATCCATGTGTGTTCGTTGGTAGTAACGCCATCCGATAGACACAATTGGTTAAAGGGACCCTTGATTTTATGTGAGGGCTTCGCGTTGTCAGGGGGAGGAATGGGAGGAGTATGGCGAAAAATTACAACTTCTATGAAGGCTTTTTACTGGTGGTAGGACCTCTTGTGAGTCCGCGCGGGTAGGTACCACCATCCTGCCTATTTCTGCCGTGAAGAAGTAATGCGTTTCGGTTTGAAGGGTGGGGCAACCGTAGTAACTATACTTGAGACCTTAGAACTTATATCTCAAGGTGGGTGGTGCAGTTACGTTGTAGATGTCTATGGGGTCCAGTAACCACTTAACACCAAGTGGGCTGTGAGCTCGTCTAACCATCTAAGCAATACATCGATCCTTTGCCGAGTTCGACGAGTACGGTTACCGGGGTCCCTACTCCTAATGTTAGAGCTGAAGGCCTTTAATGCAAGAGTTATTGGATCTGATAGATCCGTAAGGACGTGTCTCTTCCATTCTCTTCTATCAGCCGTCATCTCAACACGCACTTCTCTTTCTCTCATATCATCATTCACATATTCCGCACATGTTTTTTAAAATTTATTGCTTAGATGGGTGGATGAGCTCACAGCCCACCTGGTTGTTAACTGTGGTTACTAGAACCCATACGTAAATGCCGCCATCTTAAGATAAGAGTTCTAGGGTCTCAAGTATAGTTACAACGGCTGCCCCACCCTTCAAACCGAAACGCATTACTGCTTCACGACAGAAATAGGCGGGGTGGAGGTACTTACCCGTGCGGACTCACAACACGTCCTACCACCTAAGTATGCTGCCTACAAGGGGAATGAAAAAATTAAAAATAGATCTACTGTCGATTGACTAATATGTACGTGTCACTACAGACATTATGCAACGCCTATTTCTTTTTTTTTTTTTCAAAGCTATGGTGATAGTCTGAATGAAGTTTCACTACATAGTATAAAACAAAGTCGCTTTATCTGTATCTATACCCATATGTATGCTTAAATCTTTAAAACTACGCAACGGATCTTGATGCGGTTTTTTTTAATAGATAGAGTGATTGAAGAGGAAGGTTAATGTGTATAATAACATCCATCCTAATAGTGGAGAAATACTGTTATCAATAATAAATTACAGTTCCCTAAGCGAAGCGAGGGCGGGTCGCTAGTCAATACTTTTATACTTAATATTATAAAGAGGAAAGATTTGTTTGTTTGTTTGTTTCGAATAGGCTCCGAAACTACTGGACCGATTTGAAAAATTATTTTTCCATTAGAAGCCGACATTGTCCCTGATGAACATAAGCTACTTTTTTAAAAAAAAAAATTATTTTTTTTATTTTATTTTTTTTGGTTTCATGTGTGTTTTAATGTTTCCGAAGCGAAGCGAGGGCGGGTCGCTAGTAATATTATAAAGAGGAAAGATTTGTTTGTTTGTATTGAATAGGCTCTGAAACTACTGAACCGATTTTAAAAATTCTTTCACTGTTTGGAAGCTACACTATTCCCGAGTGACATAGGCTATAATTTTTTTTTTTAAATTAGGGATCCTTACTAAAACTCCAATAATGTAACGCAAGGTGTAAAAAAATATTCTTTACATCGCGTGCGCTGCGAAAACTATTGATGATAGAATAAAGTAATCTATACTAATACTAGCTGACCCGGCAAACGTTGTATTGCCTTAAATAAGATTTCTAGGGAAATTCTAGTACTGTATAAAATAAACAAAATAGAAAGCTCCACTTACTTGTAAGCGATGTGAGCGCCAGTCATGACGACTTGAGGATGTATCAGGACTCCTACTCCAGCGTACGATTCGTTCAAAGCGTCCAGCAGAGCCACCACCCAGGGGAACTCGCCGAACTGAGCCTCCGTACCCTGAGGAAGAGTCAGCTGTCCTCAAACCTTCTGATTTATCTCACCAGGTGGAAACTTGATAACTTTCCAAGGCCTTTCAAAATGGCGTCGTATTCACGTGAAGATAAAACTCATAAATATATTTCTAGAACGACTTTGGGTCCTTAGTAAGAAATCTAAATAAAAATATCTTATCTTATACGTTTAAACGAGCAATTCTTGTATATTAATATATATGTAGGTATATAATCTGAATCTCGGAAACGGCTCCAACGATTTTCATAAAATTTAGTATACAGGGAATTTCGGGGGCGATAAATCGATCTAGCTACGATTTATTTACAGAAAATGTTGTTTTATTCGTTTTTTCAATAATCAACTCTTCCCGACATCTATTGGCGAATAATAATACTATTTTTCTTATTTAAGGGCAACTAACCGCTTTAAAGACACAACAAGATGGCGTTATAAAAAAAAAATCGTCAGTCACCGTCTAGTATAAATTAAAATACCCTCTGATGCTTTTGAAAAGTAATAATGTTAATAATATTAACTCGGTACGCACGTATGTTTGTTTATATGAATATATTATATATTTTGAACGTCCTTTCGATTGACTCCAAGACGTCAGATCATATTGACAATTCTCACGCGCGTCAAGGACCGATGTCCACACAATAGTACTTGTCTTCATCGAACATGTCGATTAGGAGGAAGAGTTCGATGATCGAACTAGCCCATAGACACAGGCCACTGAGTTTCTCGCCGTATCTTCTCAGTGGGTCGCGTTTCCGATCCGGTGGTAGATTCTGCGAAGCCCTGCTCTTGCTAGGGCTAGTGTTAGCAAATTCGCTCAGGTTACCAATAATTACCTGGAATAGGCCCTCAGGCTACCAGCCTGATAGGTAGGGAAAAACAAAAAGCACCCTTCTCCCGATTTGCTAACGCTACCCCTAACAAGAGAATCCTTCGCAGAATCTACCTCCGGATCGGAATCGCGATTCACTGTGAGAAAGAGACTCAGTGGGCTGTGTCTATGGACTAGTTCGCACGTCGAACTCTTCTTCGGAGTCGAGTTCGACGAGGACGGTGACCGGTGCTTGAGGGTCCTCAAAGCATTGAGAGTGGATCCAGGGATCTGACAAGACATATTTCGGGCGACGGCGGCTTTACGTTGCCTCGTCGCCTTGATAAGCCTTGGCTTTGTTTCCCACAATTGTGCATTTTTTCAAATACAAAACGGTTATTAAACCACTGCCATTACGCATTTAAACCTGAAGAAACACTAAATAGACAAAATAAAACAAATCACACAACTTCACTCCTTACGCTCCCGCCAAAAAATCCAAGAACACCAAACAGCTACTTAGAAACTTCGCCCTGTGTACACTAGACATGTTCTACGTACCACCCCTCCGGTGATGGTCACTCCGACCCCCATGGGGTTCCTGTAGCCGCATCCCTTCAACTTCGAGGGGTCCGGCTGCGGCTTTGGCACGGGTTCCGTTATGGGATTAGTGCAGCAGATCTCCACGCTCTCTTGGCAGTCTTCTTCGCCGAACCTGAGGAGTTAGGACAGCTCCAACTGTAGCGGTCTCGGTCACAGGACGAAGGTATTTGAGGAACGGCGCGCGTGTAACTTGGTGCACGTGATTTTTTTATATGTAAAGATTGAGCACCGCTGGAATTGATGCGGAAATTAGGGCGGACCACATTGTATTACGTTGTTGCAGAGACTTTGATCAAGACTTCAAGTTGCCAAGCACATTCCGAAATAATTATCCCTAAGCCTGGAATAACGATGCCCAATCTTTAGTTTCCTCTCCTCGGTGTGGTGCAAATCCTAGACCAGGACTTTGGATTTCGCCACTGTCTTTTCCCCACAGCCTGGTCGCTAATAAAGAACGAGATATACCTGACATCCAGCACTCCCCACCCCGTCACGCTGGCGTTATTAACGTCCACCCCTTCATTGTTCTTGTTACACAAATAGTAGGGGACGCATTTGCAAGATTCCCCGTTCTTATCCGTAAACACGCTGTTGCTCTCCGTAGGCTTAACGATGATCTGTGGGGAATAGAACGTTGAAGACTTAGTGCAGGGTTCTATCCACGTGATTTATTTGGGAAACCAACAATACAAAACAAACATATGAACACTTTTTTACTGATGGTAGGACCTCTTGTGAGTCCGCGCGGGTGGGTACCACCGCTCTGCCTATTTCTACCGTGAAGCAGATGCGATTCGGTTTGAAGAGTGGGGCAGTCGTTGTAACTATACTGAGACCTTAGAACTTATATCGCATGGAGGGTTTTTTTTTTCCACAGGAGAAAATCGCCGGATCCCCGTATGTGGGAGTTGAACCTCACTAAAAACTCCTGTTGCTCACAGCCGGCGCCCTACCCCGGACCGGGTGGGACAGTCGGAGCTATTGAGACGGCGGGACAGGGTTTACGCAGAGCATATTACATCCATCCCGCCGTCCCCCAGACGCCGGACCGGCGGCCGCCAGCGACACGACCGCCGGTTCCCTCGGTATCGCAAGGTGGGTGGCGCATTTACGTTGTAGATGTCTATGGGTTCCAGTAACCACTTAACACCAGGTGGGCTGTGAGCTCGTCAACCAACCTATGCAATAAAAAATTCTGTTCTCAATTCGATCACAGACTTTGAACAATAAACAAAAGAGTTTATATGAGTGTGTGTGTCAAATACACGGTAGTGTGTTTAATGTATTTTTCATACAAATTTAAAAAAAAACTATTAACATTCTGCACTCCATGTATTTATTTTCTACTAGAGGTCCTGCAGTAGTCGAAATTCGACTATAATTAATTGGAATTGTAAGTTTGTACACTATTATGATTTTATACTTCTATAATCACAAATTTCGCCAAGATTACACTATAAAAAAATATTAATAATTAAAACAATATTTAATCTATTCTCAATTTGACAACAGACGTCAAGAACAAAAGTTTGACAATAAATAGTATGCATGCGTGTGTGCGTCAAATACATGGTATGTAGTGTGTGTAATGTTTTCTTTATTGATTTAATGTATCTTTTATGCATTATTTAAAAAAAATATTAGCATTGTGCACTTCATCTCTATATTCTCTATAAGTGTGGGAAATTTCATACTCCTCCGTCCGCGCAATTTTTGTAAAAAGGGGTACAAAGTTTTTACTTCACGTATTAATATATAGATATAGATATGAACAATGTAATAATAATTTTGCTTATTTACACATAAATAATAAGAATAATAAGAATAAGCAATTTACGTATAAAACATACTTAAAAAACCTATGAAACATAAATATATAATTGAAGTAAATACCAATTTCAGAATTTACCCTAACACAAATTATACTGGTTGTTAGGTAATTTAAAAATAAATAATAGTTAAAAAACTAACAAAATACGCTTTTATAGAAAATCTAACTAAAAAATATAAAATAAATTTTAATAAATTTGAATTTAAAATAGTGCAAGAAAAAATGATTTTACTGTAAAAAAAGCGTGGGGTGCATGATATCAGTAGTTATAAATATTTTATGGACAGATATGAGTAGAAGAGTTATTTTGATAATATCCTGAAAAGCTCCCCACGCTTTTTTTTACAATAAAATCATTTTTTCTTACACTACTTTTAATTCAAATTTATTAAAGTTTATTTTCCATTTTTTAGTTGAATTTTCTATAAAAGTGTATTTTGTTAGTTTTTTTTAACTATTATTTATTTTTCATTTTTTAGTTGAATTTCAATTATTTCAATTTATGTTTTTTTTTTTTATATTTAATTGTCATCGGTCCGTAAGCAAATTTCGAGTTAATCCGACGTTTTAAAGGGGGTCAAAATCATATTCAAAGATTCCGTTACATACTAACATACATACGCCTGAAGCTAATAAAAGCGTATTAAAAAAGCTCTTTAATCCTTATTAAGAACGAACATTTTAACGAATTTATGTTCTTTCTTCATCCTGGAGTCAGTAATCCTAATCTCGTGTCCCGAAAAACCTGAATTTTCTACCAAGTAGACCGTCATCTGTAGCTAATAGAAGACGCAATGATGAAGTTGAGGCTTACGTCTTCCAGGTTCCCCGTGCCGGGCTTCGCCGGCGTGGGGGGCGTTCCGAAGATGTTCAGAAGCAAGGCAGGGTCTAAGGTCGTGTCCTGGGCGAGACCGACTGTTACCAGCACCGCCAGCAAAAGCGAACGCATTGCGCTGAAACAAACATTTTTTTATTTTATTTTTTCTACATATTCTAGTAACCTTAAGAAGTTATTCTAGATTCACCGAATTAGTAGGTGAGCTCACGGTGCTCCAACCTGACGACATTGCTAACACTGACCCTAGCAAGAGCAGTGCTTCCCAGAATCTACCACCGGATCGGAAACGCGGTCCACTGAGAAGATCCGGCAAGAAACGGTGTCTTTGGCTAGTTTTGGTTTTGTCCGAGATGCTGTGCCTTTAGTTCCATACGCTTTTTTGGTTGACGTGACAACGTCTTATAATTCGATGGAGCCGGCTGCACGCACAAAAAAACATGACTCGTGCGGCGTTACCTCGCTCTGAGGCGTTCCATTTAAGGCTTGAAGTGCAAGCGAGAGCGCGTAACGAGCGACAAAGAGGCACAATCGGCCTCCGCGTTCGGCAGTGTTCGACATCTGTCTCTCTCCTACTTGAGCGAGCGATGCATCCGCGTGGACAGCTGCTATACAATAATACATTTACATGTTTTCGTCAAGTATGAAGTTCAGTGAAAAGTGAATGTGGTGTCAATTGTCCATACAAAATATCTATCAAACAAATAAAATTAAAATTTTCTTTTGAAAAATGAAACCATTCCATCAGTATTTTCTTATGACGTTGTCACGTTCAACTATCGTCAGTAAACCGACTTTACAGACAACCGATATTTTTTTTGTTGTTGTTTGGGTAGGTGGAGCTCACCTGATGTTAAGTAGTTACTGGAGCCCATAGACATCTACAACGTAAATGCGCCAACCACCTTGAGATATAAGTTCTAAGGTTTCAAGTATAGTTACAACGGCTGCATTACTGCTTCAACGCAGAATTAGGCGGGGTGGTGGTACCTACCCGCGCGGACTCACAAGAGGTCCTACCACCAGTTGATCTCTAGTAAGATCTCCATCTTCTGTAAGATTACGAAAACTTACTAGATGACGTTAGTTGTTTTCGTATTGCATTATTTCCTAGTGCCGATATTAGCCAAAAGATTCCTTGCGCGGTATCTGGGTGCGGTTAGGTTAAGTATTAAGCCTTCGCTCATTAAAATAAATTGTTAGTTTGACCTTTCCTTACATAATATGTCAGTATATAAACAAGTTTTCGTTCGAATCATCATGTCCCAATAAAATTATTACGTAAACACGATTAATGTTTTTAGTTGATTATCGATTCTGTCTGTTAGAAAAACGAATGAGATTTGATGTAATCCCTAAAATATTCATGTGGCAAACCGCTCTAAGCCCGCGTAGGGGTTTTTTTTTCTTCCTACCTAAGCTGATAGCCTTGAGAGGCTATATCAGCGGAACCTTAACTAGTAGGTGAGCTCACGGGGCTCAAACCTGACGACGTTGCTAACACGAACCCTAGCAAGAGCCGTGCATCGCAGAATCTACCACCGGATAGGAAACGCGACCCACTGAGAAGATCCGGCGAGAAACTCAGTGGGCTGTGTCTAAGGATATATATATTTATTCTCTTTCATCTAAATGTAGATTTCATATCAAATCGAGCTATAGTTCAAAAGATAAACATTCCTACCACCAGCGCCATCTATCCAGCGCTAAAGTAACTTTGTCGGAATGGTCATGTTGCATTTTATAGGTTCGCAAAGTTTATTAACAAATGGGTTCACAATTCTCAAGTTTTAGATACATACAACACATAATATATTCTCTTAACATAATATATAGCAGACAGAAATCAAAAAGAAAGAAAATTGAATAAATCTGATCTGATATTACGCGCCATAAAGTATGATCCAAACTAGATACGTCTAGAAATTTACAAGATAACCAATAATAAGTGTATTATTATAATAGTTAAGTAGGATAACTTTCGCTTGACAGAATTGGCGCGCAAACTTAATTATGACGACACTGATATTAAAATACTTTACGACATAACTTTTCAGAACTCTTTTAAATTTTATAAGCGCTTAAAATAATAAATAACCTAATATAAACCGGCCATGTTAACTGTGACGTCATTCAAATTAAAATGGACGACAAAACATTGAATTAAAATAAATAGGCACGCTATTGATCGTAGTGTTTAGATTTACGCGCCATAACTTCATAGAACTCAAAATTCATATTTAATAAGCGTTGTTTGAAAATCGTATTCTAATTAAAACATTGATTGAATGTTCGTTTAGATTTTATTAAGGTGCTACTTCATTAAAGTTTATTGGATGTTTTTTTGTGATTTTTGTTATTTGTCTGTCGATTGCTTGTTATACGGATCTTCGTGTAGGTTAACTTCTCGGTAAAGGCGCGTAAGGTTAACGAGTTGAAAACCGGTTCTCATCTCGATTCTTCGGTACGAGGAAAATTTATATTTTATTCGCGAATCTTGTTAGCATTGCATCAAATGTTTGTATGTGAGCGAAGCAAAACACAATTAAAAACAACATTATTAAGTTTTTTTTTGTTTAGTTTTTTTCGGCGCCACGATAGCGCGCGGATTTTTGCTCCACACAGCAACATCGCAACAGTTTCCGATTTTAAACATTTTGATTTTGAACAGTTTTTTTTTTTCAATTGTTTAAACATTTCAAAAAAATATGGGACGCAGACAACAATGGCGTCGCAAGAAGCCAATCGCCATACTTGTGATGCGAAGTAGAAGATGTAATAACAGAATGACCTCGAGTTAATGTACTATTTTGCCTCAGATTGAGGTAAACATCGAGTGACGCTAAGATTACCTCGTATTCGAGTGGAGGCGCTGAAATTTGTGAGTAACGTCTTAAACATTGACTGACTCGGTGGTGCTGTAGTTAGCGACTGTGACGGTTGCGTCGAGGTCGTGAGTTCGATTCCCGCATCGGGCATACCATTCGTGCGACGAACAGGTTTATTTGCGCTTTGTCTGGGTGCTTATTATTTATATATGTAAATACTAGCGATCCACACTCGCTTCGCTTCGGTGCGCTACGTATTCTACATACATCCTACTAATCCTGCGTTAAGAATGTATGGATGTATATTTGTTACTCTTTCAAGCAAAAACTACTGAACGGATTTTTATGAAACTTTACAATAATATAGCTTACACATCAGAATAACACATAGGCTATTTATTATTTGTAAAGGTATAGTGTGAATTACTCAAAATATAACGATATCTTTTTTTGGGTTTTTTGTTGCATAGATTGCTGGACGAGCTCACAGCCCACCTGGTGTTAAGTGGTTACTAGATCCCATAGACATCCACAACGTAAATGCGCCACCCGCCTTGAGATATAAGTTCTAAGGTCTCCAGTAGATCCATACCATCTATTCGCTTAGATAAATCCCGGATAGAATGGAAAGCAGTCAACGTCGCCCAACACACGTCATTTCGGATCTTCCCGATCCACTAACGGTGCTTTTAGGAACCTCAAGCACCGGTCACCGTTCCTGTGTCTGTGGGTTAATTTACTCGTCGAGCCCTTCGTTGCAAGCGACGGGTTCGACGAGTAAATTAACCCACAGACACAGCCCACTGAGTTTCTCGCCGGATCTTCTCAGTGGGTCGCGTTTCCGATCCGGTGGTAGATTCTGCGAAGCACTGCTCTTGCTAGGGTTAGTGTTAGGCAACGTCGTCAGCTTTGAGCCCCGTGAGCTCACCTACTACTAACGCTTACGCTGAAATAGCCTCTCAAGGCTATCAATATAGGAAGGAAAAAAAAATCGGTAAATATCATGTGAAAATCATTCAAAAAACAAATCGGTCTTGTTTTCTTAAATGTTATCTCCGAGATAACCTTTGGTCAGACTCGAAAACATGAACATTAAACTTTGTTATTATTATAGGAAATAAAACTTTTTTTTTAAAACGTTTTCGTATAGCTTACCGTTTCCCGCGATCAGATAAGTGTCGTCAGACAAAAAAGAGGCTCAATCTCTCGTAACTTTGATTACACGATAGGTAGTCAAAATTTGTTTTACGAATATGCATGCAGCAGAGATGCGAATGTTGCGATGGATGTGTGGAGTAACGAGAATGGATAGAATACGGAATCAATATGTCAGAGGAAGTCTGAATGTGGGACCTATGACAGAGAAGCTGAGAAGTGCGCGTTTGGGATGGTATGGACATGTGACGAGATGAAATGAAAATGAGGTTGGTAAGAGAGTGTTAACTATGAATGTGGAAGGATATAGAGGAAGAGGTAGATCTAAGAAGAAATGGATGGATTGCGTGAAACTCGTGAAAGACGATATGGGTAAGAGGGTAGTGAGCGAAGAAATGTTATATGATAGAACAGTATGGAGAGATAAAAACATGTTGCGCCGACCCCGGGTGACTGGGAGAAGGACAGGAGAATGATGATGATGATGATGATGATACAAAATGGCAAAATAGACACAGTGTAAGAGCGAATTATATTAAGATTGTTAGAGTAACTTTTATGAATGTGGGGTACGCTCAAAGTAAAATAACACAGTTTTTGGAAAAGTATTTTTTTATTTTTTTTATGCTCGATCGCCATCTTGACCATCTCTCTTCTGTCCTTTTCTTCCTAATACATTCATCCCTTTCACTCTAAACGTTCCATTTCCCACATGAATTTATTTGAGTTCAGCACGGGAAGTTACAGCGTATTTTTGTCGTGAAGCAGTAATGCGTTCAGGCCTAAAGGGCGGGTAGTCGATTGAGATGGGCCTTTACTTTTAGACAGACCTCATGTCGCAAGGTGGCGATAATCCCATAGAGATGTCTACAGCGCAATATGTCAATGCTACGCGCGTTTAATATTGAGCTCAAACAAATCGAATGCGAGGCATTTTGTTAATCTATACTTACCAATGCAGGATTGGTAAGAATGAAACGTATGAAAGAATGTGGAACGGAACGTTAAGATGTGAGCGAGAGGAAACGATAAGAAAGGGAATAGAGGAGAATGACAAACAAAAGGAAGATGGCGAAGATGGTTAAGGCGCTTCCGTACATATGGAAGTTCTTCCAGATACGCGCGGGGCTGTAGGTGAGCTCACAGGCTCGACTCGAGAGAATTTTGCTAACGCTAGCCCTTAGCAAGAGCAGTGCTTCGCATAACCTACCACCGGATCGGAAACGCGACCCACTGAGAAGATCCGCCGAGAAACTCAGTGGGCTGTGTCTATGGGTTAGTTCGCTGACTGAACTAGAACGGTGACTGGTGCTTGAGGATCCTAAAAGCACCGAGAGTGGATCCTGGGAATCCGACTAGACATGTTTCGGGAGACAGCGACTTTGCGTTGCCCCGTCGCGGTCGTATAAGTATAAAAACAATCACTCTAAAAGAATTGTGAATAAACAGTCTTCGAGGAAATACTACTGAAGTATCCATCGAACAAAGCACTGGACAAAGCTCCAATAGCAAACAGTAGGACGATTATTCTTATTATATAGGCAGTTAAAAATAGAAAAGACTCAACGTCTGTCCACAACCTGCCTACAAAGAATATTGCGGTATTTTGGTCATGTTGCACGCAGGGATACCAGCAATTTGGAAGGCCTTGTGGTGACCGGTAAAATAGAGGGGAAAAGGCCTAGGGGTAGAGGTCCCAAACGATGGTCGGACCAAATAGCGGAGGACATTCCACCAAGCTACAAAACGGGATCGATGGAGACAGCTGGTTGACGGAATAGGACGGAGTCACGATCCTCAGCAGTGAGGGACCGATCGAAGAGAGAGAGGTACAACTGAGATTTATTATTTTAATTTGAAAGAGTCTTTTAAGCTATTGCATAGCTTTTACCGGGGGCTTTTAGTGTGGCGACCGAATCAAGAAATTGCGTAACGAAAATAAAATCTAACACGCCCCACTCCGCCTATCATGTAACTCGCGTTCAACATATTCACACGTTGCGCGTTCACGCGTTGTGTATGTAGTGTTTGTGAATAAGCGCACGGCGTGACGTCACACTGCATGCGCATCATGAAAAGTCTGCCCATCTGTCTCTCTCGCGCGGTCTAGCTTCTGAGTGTGAAGGAGACAATTAATTAATGTTTAGCTTTCGTTCATGTTTATAAATAAGACGTGGTCTTATTTTATTATTATTTTAATATTAAATTATTTTTGTCTATTTATAATTGCATAAGTTGATGGAGAAAGCTATGCAATAACTTTACCGCGGCAGTCCACGAGTGCCACACATGTTTTTTTTAAATCCATGATCCGGATTCCCTGTTGTGCTCGCGGGCTATTTGTCGAAGGTCATCGTGGTAAAGGCATGTTACGCGTTGAGAGGTTCATCGTGTGCCCAAAATGACGCTGGGTATGAAAGGAGACGGTAATCTGAGGAAGGCAAGTCCTAAATAGCCTTGGTCTGACTGTGTGAATGAGGATATGCGTGAGATAACTGCTTAGTTAGATAAAGTCAAGAAGAATGGCTGTTTATTGTAATATTATTATAGCAATTAAAAAACTACTCATTAATCTTTTTTTAATACATTATTTTTCCGTAATGCGTTTATTTTTTAATTTGTTGCCGTGTTCGTAACATGTAATGTAATGACATTTAATGTACAATAATAATTTGTTTGGTTCTTTATTAGGTTCGTGAACTTTGAGTTATTGGCGGACTTAGCGACGCCGTTTTTGGTATTCAAACAAAACTGATACCTAAAAAGTCAGAACGGATACTTAATGGACGAAATAACCTATAAACTATAATAATAAAATTATAAAAAAAAAATCATTATCATTTACCTTCTTTTATTAAAACACTCTGAGAAAGAGAACATACAAAATTTTACGTCACTGTATTACGAAAACTATGCACTAATTAGCACATTATCACTTTTTTTTGTTTGATTACGTAAAATAAGGATAATTTTTTTTTTGGGTATTTTTATTGAAATGTTTCGTAGCGCGTCTAACCTTTACGGAGACCCGCTGACGACTGATTGACTTTTAAAATGTAATCTACACTGTCCTGCGTCTGAATAAAATATAAGGCCGGCCGTATATTGTCCGATGATGCTTCAGGTACAGTTTCAATCTGTTTAATCTGACTGAAAGATTGCGTCGATGGTGCAGTAATTAGCGGCCCTAACTATTCTGCTGTGGATTTGATTCCCACATCTGGCAAACAATCGTGTGATAAACTGGTTCGTTTCCTTTTGATCTGGGTGTTTACTAGCTATATATGTATATATTTAAACGTATATAAGTACACCTGGTGTTAAGTGGTTAGTGGAGCCCATAGACATCCACAACGTAAATGCGCCACCCAACCTGAGATATAAAAAAAAAAAGATATAACTTCTAAGGTCTCGGTTTAGTTACAACGGCTGCCCAACCCTTCAAACCGAAACGCATTACTGCTTCACGGAAGAAATAGGCAGGGTGGTGTTACGTACCCGTGCGGACTCACAAGAGGTCCTACCACCAGTAATAAAAGTGTTAATAATTTTTTTAAATTATTATTACATATAACAGAAGTTTTGGAACAGTGGAAGTTTTATTTTATGCGCTGCGATCTCTATTCTACATGTATTTCAACATCATCATCATCATCAGCCCACAGTCGTCCACTGCTGGACATAGGCCTTTCCCAATCCACACCACTGAGCCCGGTCATCGGGTCTCCTCTTCCATCTCTTGCCGGCCACCAGTCACATTAGCCAGGGGGCGTTCCACTTTACGTCGCACTGTCCTTAATTACATTTTAATGTATACTAGTGGCCGACCGGTATTCGAAATTCGACTATAAAGTTGATTGAAATTATAAGTTTGATCATTATTAGGGTTCTGTTGTCAAAGTCTATTTATTATACTTCTTTAATTACAGATTTTGCTAAGATTACACTTTAGACAAATATTAATAAAGACAAACAATATTAACCTATTCTCAAGTCGACCACAGACTATAAGGAATACGAAAAGTTTGACAATAAACAATAATGCATGCTTGTGTGTGTCAAATACATGGTAGTGTGTGTAATGTTTTTTTATTGATTTAATGTATTATTTATGCATAATTTAAAAAAAATATTAACATTCTGCACTCTTTCTCTATATTCTCTATAAGTGTGGGAAATTTCATACTCCTCCATCCGCGCAATTTTCGTACTAAAGGGTACAAAGTTTTTGCTTCACGTGTTAATGTATAGATGCTCTTGATCTTTATAAATAACATCCACAAACTTTTTAATTTTATTTATTTTCGATCGGTCTCGGGCAATTAACTATCAATTAACAACGATAATACAACAATTAACTACTATTGCGCTGGCGCTATGATCTCAAGATGGATCCGGTATTTATGGCCTCTGATAATAAGTTCAACCATTCATCCCGGCGCTGCACAGCGCCTGGTCAGTCCGGGACTTGGAGCTCACGCAAAATCTCCTTCCATAGCGTCAGAACAGCTAAAACTCGAGAACGGCTGGACCGATTTGCTAATTTTGGTCTTAAATTATTTGTGGAAGTCCAAATAAGGTTTAAAAGGTAGATAAATATGAAAATGCTCGGAATTGAATAAAAATAATAATTTTGCTTTTCCTTTGATGTGTCCCCCGTGGGACGGATTCCTTTTGTTTGTTTTAAGTTTATTTTATACAAAAGTTTAGGTTTTTCATTTATCGAATTAGGCACTACGAAGTCTGCCGGCTCCGCTAGTAACTAAAATAAATATTCGTATGATATCTGCATTATCGACAAATCAAAACCACAGTGATTAGATGTGGCATAAGTAGTAAAATCTGCTACGTTTTGAACTCCCTTATTTAAAACTCCGGATAACGTACTTCATTGCAGATCTGGAGGCAATCATGAAGATTTCGAAATCTGATAGCACAGCACCGTTGTTCTTATACGTATTAGGCAATGCGTTTTATCATTACTCCGACTATAACTGGGATTTCCTTACTCAAACGTAGTCATCAGTTGCGCAAAATGATTCATTTTAAGTGCTGGGTAAACGCAATACATATATGGATTGTTGAAGTTTGAAGCTGGGATTATAATATACACGTTGATAATGATTCTAGGCCCCATTCTTCACCTTGACTGGTAGGCGAGCTTACGGGAATCGTTTTACTGATGGTGGGACGTCTTACAAAGGCACATTAACGTGTTGCGAAACTTAAGAGCTTTCTTTCCACAAATCTGGTTTTTTTGTTCGGATTTGCTATCTTGAACGTGGCGTAACGCTCAAATAATATTGTTACGCGCTGGGATTCTAGATAAATAAGAATTCTACCGAAGTACAAATTAAAACCTAAATTTGTACTTCGGTAAAAATTTAGAATTTATTTATTTATTTTAGAATTCGACGAAGGGCTCGGCGAGCAAATTAACCCACAGACACAGCCCACTGAGTTTCTCTCCGGATTTTCTCAGTGGGTCGCGTTTCCGATCCGGTGGTAGATTCTGCGAAGCTCTGCTCTTGCTAGGGTTAGTGTTAGCAACGTCGTCAAGTTTGAGCCTCATGAGCTCACCTGCTTGTTAGGTTACGCAGACACAGCCATCAGCTTAGGTAGGAAAAAAAAGAAATCTTCCGGCGCGCGGCTAAGGTTGTCCACACACAGTATGCGCACGAGATATCTTGCAAGTTTTAACAGGTTAGGTTTTATTTATCTGTGAATTTCGGTATAAAAAATTATAAAAACTTAAAATCGAAATAAGAATTAATTTCGGTTTATTGATCGGTCGTAAAAACGTCAAATTCTTACAATGACATTCGTCTAGTAGACTGTCTGGTTTTTTATACCAAAAGATAAATTAAAAAAATGCGCACTTCACACACAATGCTGATTCAAGCATGAAGGCTTAAAAGCACTAATGTCAAGGTTTCTGCTTTATGATTTAGTAAATTAACTAATTTATGTACATATGTATGTATTAACTATGAATTAACAAAATATAGATTTATATTAAATCAAATCTGTCAAAATATAGATTTATATTTTTTAAATTGAAAACGTAGGTTTTGTCAAAGGGAAGATATATCGCCGAGCGCTGTCATTGTTCGATGTGTGACAGTATCTGATATGGACATAGATTATACACTTAATATATTTGAGAGATATGGAGGACGCGTTATAACCACGAGTTGTATGATATTTACAAGGATCCTAATATCATAAAAACCGTGCTTCGTAGAATCTACCACCGGATCGGAAACGCGACCCACTGAGAAGATCCGGCGAGAAACTCAGTGGGCTGTATTTTGGTGTGAATTTAGCATTGCTTTTTGTATTTTATTTTAAGTTAATGTTTTTTGCAAGGTAGTTCTTTTCAAAAATCCTTTAGCAATTTCTGCAAAATATGTGAAAATAGGCTCAGCACTAAAAGGGTAACTGACATTTCGTGGTAAATCTTTGTAACAAGCAAAATAATTATTGTATTTGATGATTTAATACCGAAGTTAAATACTGTATTATTTATATATTTTAATTTAAAAACGTTCAAATTCAGAGTTTTTCTTGTCATGGACGAGAGATATAAAACGTCCAACTAATTATCTGTTTTAATTGACTTTATTTACGATTCACGAAAATCGGATAGATAATTTAATTAGGTCAACTTTTCGTCAACTGTTTAGTAACTGTTTCGGCTTATGATACGTTTGCTTCAGTTTTACTGTGCTAGTGGACTTCGCTGACGTCTATTAATGACTGTGGCCTACTCATCATCAGTGTGCTCAATCCGATCCTGTGGATCGAATGGTAAACAGCCGACGTCGCCCTAAACACGTCATTACGGATCCTCCCGATCCATTAACGGTGCTCTTAGGTATCACAAGCACCGGTCACCGTCCTCGTGGAACCCGTCGCTTGCGACGAAGGGCTTGAAAAAATCTGTTATTACTTTAGAACTTTATACGTCATGAACTGATGAGCAGATCATGTCGGCAAACAACAGTTCGTATAGAAAATTTAACGCTCTACAAAAAAGGTCTCTTATGATTTTTTGCTAACTCTAACGGTTTCTGAGTTATTTTAGGTCATAGTTGAAGCTTAAGTAAATTTTACGATTTTACGAGATTTTTTCCCCTGTTATTTCCATTTAAAAGTTTGGTTATTTGGGTTCAAATTAAAATTAAGAGTTATAACTTGGCATGAATTTTTTTTTATAGATTTTAAACCGAGTTAGTACTATCGTGAAAAAAATTTCGCACAAGCCCTAAATAAGGACCATCCAAGTATAGATATCCATCTCGTTTTTCTGCACAGCACCGAATATTCGTCTTAGGATCTTACACTCGAACACAAGTAGACGGTTCTCATCCTTTTTGCTAAGTACCCACGTCTCTGAGCCATAAGTAAGAATGGGTCTCAGCAGGGTCTCACATAGAAGAATTTTGTTATTTCGTAACAAAATTTTGGAATAGAAATATTTAATCAGGCCGAAGTAGCATTTATTCGCCGACAATATTCTCTTAATTATTTCTGCTATTAAGAGTATGTCATTAATACTTGTTATCAGAGAACCAAGATATCTAAATTCATTCACAGATCCACCTTCGCCTTTGCAGTTGGAAAAATAGAACCTTTACTTCTGTAATTACTTCTGTAACCTTTACTGGCGGTATGACCTCTGTGAGTCCGCGCGGGTAGGTACCACCACCCTGCCTATTTCTGCCGTGTAGCAGTAATGCGTTTCGGTTTGAAGGGCGGGGCAGCCGTTGTAACTATACTGAGACCTTAGAACTGAGTCGACTATTATCAAAGCCGGCAATCTGACTTTTGGACAATGAGTGGTAAATCAGAAAAACGAATTATTGACTTTGTATTCCATTGGCAGTCACAAAACTCTTCGGAATGACATCTTAGATAAATAACAGGTTAAGTATTAACCTTTATTTAATGCAGGTTTTGAACCGTATTCTTTGAAGGAGACGATTATATTCAAATCAATCTGTATTGACATATCAATAATTTTTTTTTGTCCAAATGCATAGATTGCCACCTTTGATAATAGACGACTCAACTTATGTCTCAAGGTGGGTGGCGCATTTACGTTGTAGATGTCTATGGGCTCCAGTAACCACTTAAAACCAGATGGGCTGTGAGCTCATCCACTCATTAAAGCAATAAAAAAATAAAAAATAAATTAAGGCGCACTTTTTATTAAAATAAATTTTCTAATTCTCATTAGATACATAATTGTTTCGTAAATATTTTTATCATAACTAATACTGTTTTGCTAAATTGTAGTTAGTACATTACTATTGTAAATAGTTTCTCGATTACAAGCCAACCTCGACCTATGGTCTAAAACGCAAGATAAATGAAATTATCTATTTAAATTATTATTGTATTTAACATTCTTGAAGCAGATGAATTATTTGTTAGCGTTTTTGTTAAACGATATATTCGTGACACTATAAGTTTGGAACTTTGACTATAATTATTGAAATTTAAATAACGAGGGGTGAAAGGCTATTTGGTATAAGCGACATCTTTGTAATTAAAGGTCCCTCTTTTATTTATTGCTTTAATTAATGGGTGTTAGATCTCACAGCCCACCTGGTGTTAAGTGGTTAATGGAGCCCATAGACATCTACAACGTAAATGCGCCACCAACCTTGAGATATAAGTTCTAAAGTCTTAGTATAGTTACAACGGCTGCCCCGCCCTTCAAACCGAAACGCATTACTGCTTCACGGTAGAAACAGGCGGGGCGGTGGTACGGACTCCCAAGAGGTCCTACCACCAGTGATTACGCAAATTATATTTTTTGCGGGTTTCATTTTTATTAAGTACACGATGTTATTCCTTCACCGTGGAAGTCAATCGTGAACATTTGTTAAGTACGTATTTCATTAGAAAAATTGGTACCCGCTGGCGGGATTCGAACATCGGTGCATCGCTAAATACGAATGCACCGGACGTCTTATCCTTTAGGCCACGACGACGTCAAAATGCACGTCGAGCAATATTAATATCCGACTCAGGCGACGGGGCCAAGCGAAACCGTCGTCGCCAGAAACATGTCTAGTCGGATTCCCTGGACCCACTCTCGGTGCTTTTAAGCTCTTCAAGCACCGGTCACCGTCCACGTGGAATGTGTTGATTACGACGAAAAGTTCGACGAGCGAACTAATCCATAGACCGGGCAGCAGCAGAGCAGTTACTCGACGGATCTTCTCGGTGGGTCGCGTCTGTCTTATAGCAAATTCAGTCAATTTTTTTTTCCTACCTAAGCTGATAGCTTTGAGAGGCTATTTCAGCGTAATCTTAACTAGTAGGTGAGCTCACGGGGCTCAAACCGGAATAATTCTAACACTGACCCTAGCAAGAGCAGTGCTTCGCAGAATCTACCACCGGATCGCGGACGCGTGCCACTGAGAAAATCCGGCGAGAAACTCAGTGGGCTGTGTCTGTGGGTTCAGTCAATAGCAGTGACAGCGTAGTTGGATTAGCCTCTTAGGCATTACCAGCAAATAAAAGTGCTAAATTGCTTACTAATGACACACATTTATTTGACTATTCGTTACTCTAAGCCATTTCCAAAGAGATTTCTTTCAATAAAATATATGGATTTTTGTTTTGTTTTATTTAACACTAGCTGAGTCTAAAAAAGCCTAAGTTACTCCTTATATCATCAGCTGCCTATCAGTGAAAGTCCCGTCAAAATCGGTCCAGCCGTTCCAGAGATTAGCCGGAACAAACAGACAGACAGACAAAAATTCTAAAAAATGTATGTACCGTATATACTTAGTCTGGCCATAAATACTGTTACAAAGGAAAACTAAAAAAAAATCTATTGCAAATAACATTTATTACTTTTACAGTGTGTTAGTTTAATACATAAATATAAAATAATTTCAAGTATAAAAAGCTTATTCGAAGTGGTCTCCATTGGCTGCAATACAGTCCTTTAAACGTTGAGGCCAGTTATCAATAGAAGCACGCACTCTTTCCATGGGAAAATTTTTCACTGCCAATCGTACGGATTGTTTTAGGGACTCCAAATTATCATGGCGTTTAGAGCAAGCCGTAGGTACTCTCTAAAACTGACCATAAATCATAATCCAGCAGATTAAGATCGGGACTAGACGACGGCCAGTCTTCAGCTCTGATGAAGTCCGAAACGTTCGTTTCCAACCAAGACTGCGTAGACCGAGCTTTATGACCTGGCGCCGAGTCTTGCTGGAAGGACCATTCTTGAGTATTGAACATGGTGTTGTTAAGGGGCTTCACTACCTTCTCAAGAATGGTATCTTGATACACTTGTGCCGATGTTTTGATACCTTTTTCACAAATGTATGGCTCAGTCACTCCTTCATAGCTAATACCCCACCAAACCATCACTGAAGTCGGATAGTGCCCACGTTGCACTCTGTCGACTAATTGGGAAGCTTCCTTAGAGCTTTGAGCATAAATACGGTCATTTTGTTTGTTAAAATGTTGCTCAATTGTGAAAATTTTCTCATCCGTAAACAGAATTTTTCTATGACCTCCCTTTGCGTACCGCTTCAGTAGTTGTTTCGATTTTACCACCCTATTCTGTCTAGGGATTGGAGGACGTCACGATGCTCTACACTCTGCTGCAGATAGAGGCAAATGGCGTGGAGTGATCCGGTAATAGAGAATATAGCGGAGTGCAGAATATCAATTTTTTTTATTAGTTATGCATAAAAAATACACTAAATCAATACAAAAAACATTACACACACTACCATATATTTAACACAACACAAATATAATCTTGGTTTATTGTCAAACATTTTTACTGTTCAATCTGTGGTCAAATTGAGAATAGAATAATATTGTTTGTCTTTAATATGACTTGTCTATAGTATAGTCTTGGGGAAATCATTGATTATAGATAATAAATCGTCTTTGACAATAGAACCATAGTAATGTTCAAACTTATAATTTCGTATATATTATTTATATTGATAAAACCAACAATAACACATTCCTAATTGATATTAAGTATGTACTGTACCATCCGATTACAACATAGGTGCTAAAGAAATTGAAAAACTGAGTAAATACCATCATTTGAAAACTGAAGTCAGTCGTTTGTGTGTTCCACAGATGTCATTCCAATAGTCGTTGGCGCTACCGGGGTAGTAGCTAAAAGTATTACAAGATACCTAAATAAATTGGATAGCAACATTAACGTTGGTATCCTACAGAAACAGGCAGCTATTCACACATCAATTAAATAAATAAATAAATATTTACTAACAATCACGCCACGTTAACTGGTCCCGTGATAAGTTCGTAAAGAACTTGTGTTACAGGTACCAGATAACGGAAATAAATGTAAGATTTTTATTATACACATACATATATTTAATATACATCCATAGCCCTGGAAAAGACATTTATATTTATCATACAAATATGGAAGATATTGGCGGGATTCGAACCCGCGACCCCCGTATGTAGTGACCATGTCACTTACCACTACACCCGACATGAGAACCCTCTTGTCGTGGCCGCCGGAAACTACATACCCGATCCTGTAGACCGTTTGGTAAACCGTCGACGTCGCCCAAAGCACGTCATCACGGATCCTCCTGATCCATTAACGGTGCTTTTAGGCAATACAAGCACCGGTCACCGTCCTCGCCGAACCCGTCGCTTGCGACGAAGGGCTCGACGAGCGAATTAACCCACAGACACAGTCCACTGAGTTTCTCGCCGGATCTTCTCAGTGGGTCGCGCTTCCGATCCGGTGGTAGATTCTGCGAAGCACTGCTCTTGCTAGGGCGGTGTTAGCAATTCTCCGGTTTGAGCCCCGCGAGCTCACCTACACAAGCTAGGGTACGCTGAAATAGCCTCTCAAGGCTATCAGCATAGGTAGGAAAAAAAAAAAAAAAAAACCACTACACCAGACGGCCGTTAAACTTATACTTAGTAAGGTGCTTGGAGACACAGTATTCGTACATAACACACAAGAACAATATACACAAAACACGCCACGACCGTCAGACATGCAATAGCCATTCGACACAACATTCATCAAACACACAAAATCCAACAGACACCACTCATACAACGCCAACACAACAGCCAATAACGTAGCGAGGAGGACGACGAGGAAGAAGAGACACTACAGTAACACACGCTGGGGTTCTCTCCATCATTTAGTTTTTTTTTTTTTTCACATAAAATCTTTTTAAAATTTTGGGGTAGGTATAGATATTTTTTTTCCTGTGGGAAACGGGACGGGAAATTTATCAAAGCCGACACAAGTCGAGGAAGAAAAATATTATTATTAATTACGCAAATAAAACAACGAAAATCTTTTCATAATAAAGTACGTTTATTTTACAAATCATGTATCTAAATGTGATAAAAATTCAGCATAAATACATACGCAAACAAATGGTTTTCTTGTGAACGAAGACGGTTTGACGGCGTTCACCGCTAGATGGCGTCACCACTATACTTATTCCATCAAAACGTTTTTAGCTTTATCATACATAGACGTAATCTGTCAGTGGAATTCACTCAATCCCCGCGTTTAATCTTAAATTTTACTATCAAAATTACCTACTTCCGAAGAACCGTTCCGTTAGAACCGTTCTATGTAAATAACAAAGTTAATTTCACACACCAACAGATGGCGCTGTTCTAAAGTATTTACGCGGTTTCATGATGGCGACAGTTATTATCAAATCTGGCTTCAAATTTTTTTTTTTTCACATATATTTAATAGGTTCATGTTCGCTCAATAGCTCAACACGTGTCACCACACTAGCTCCCCTCGAAAAAGAAGATCGGAATCACAGTTTATATTGTACAGGGATTACTTCATTTAATACATTGATTGAGGCGAAGAACTTGTAACATTAATTTTACACAAAAACATCACTGAACATAAGTACTAGATATGAGAGACAATCTCGGCATGCGATAACAATACGTTATACAACATATTAAGCAATTCTTACGCATTATTTATTGTACATAGGACATTTTTGTTTTTTACGACAAACAAAAATCATTTCATATTAATTCATCTATAAATTCCTTTGTTAGATGTGTTTTGAAATATAATATAGATCTTACCGTAGTTGCCGTTTCGCGTTACAGAATGGTTTTATACACAGACAGACTTATGTTTTATTCAAATTTAGGACAATTTTTTACCAAAGAAAAATAATCAAATTCCCAGAGAGAAACTACGAAATTCCTTTGAAGAGTTTGTTGGTTCCAGCACATTTGAATATTATGAAAATTTGTAATACATAAAAACATAAACGCCGATATATAATAAAATGTAAAATATTATTTTGAAGTAAAAGTTCTTTTTTTAAGGGATTTTATGACCTGGTAACAAAGACCTTTAGGTCAAGTCTTATTTTAATTTATATTTTTATTTTTATGAAAAACGATAATATGTAGTGAAGTGAAATGAGATGAAGATGATTAATTTGAGACATTAATCACCTGGGATGAAATTAAATGAAATGGGATGAAATATAATCTCAGTAAAATGGCGGTCATTTACGGAGATTTTTTAATTGCCTTTTAGGAGGATCCCGAGAAGTAAGTCCAGCGGCTTTGTTTCATTTTCCCACATTTCTGCACTTTCACAATAATAAACCACCGTTACTACACATTTAAACCTGAAGAAACACTAAGTAGACAAAATAAAACAAATCACACAAATTCACTCCTCGCGTTCCCGCCAAAATGTAAAAACTTCTTCGCTTGACTTGGTGAGTAAACTGGTGAATGAGTGAATGAATGAATGAGTGACCTGAATGACGAATGAGTGAGCTTTACGAAAAGTGTGATCGAACGAGCAGAACGGAAGTTGAGAGGGAGATATAAATTAGTGAAGATAGAGAGAGAGAGAGATGAGAGCACCCATTTTCTTTCTCTCTCTCTCTCATAGCCTATTACGTTTCGTATATCTAAGACACAGTGCAGGTATATTGTCTGTATATCACACTGTAGGAGCGAGAGAGAGCAGTGTGCGTGAGATTTTATTACATATATAATAAAAATAGAAAATCTACACAAAAAATTTAATTTATGTATGAAAACCTAAAATTTATATATATTCATATATTATAAAAATAAATATTTAAAACTCTTCTAGTTTTAAAAAAAATGATATTTCTTCAAGTGTCATTGAGTGTCAAGTCCAAGATATTCAGTAAAAAGAAAGTTCAGATTTGTATAATATATTAATACTATTTAATATATTAATTTTAAAATAGATTAATAACGGCTTTAATTTTTTGTTTTCTTATCACACACACATCACAGAAAACATAATTAAGACTTTTATTGTTTATTCATTCTGAAATACTTCCATATTTTTGTATACACACATACAAACATACATATAGATGGAGCTAAAGAAGTTGTACTTCAGTTGTGTGATCTGAACCACACTTGTTTTTTTTTTTTACATTATATTTTATGTCGGCGTTTACTTCTAATTAATGATAACTTAGCGATATAAAGGGCTCGCTTTCTTCTCACAGTGCGAAGAAGCGAAGAGACAGGCAAGGTAGTAGACAGAGGGACGGAGGTAGTCTCTGTCTCTCTCACACACACCTCTCACTCTCTGACACGAACTTCCTCTCCCTCTGTTTCTCTCTTCCACTCTCTCTCTCTCTCTCTTCTCTCTGTCCATTCTCTCTGTCTTTCTCTCTCTCTCTTCCATTCTCTCTGTCTCTCTCTTCAACTCTCCCTCTGCCTCAATGTCCCTCTTCCTCACTCTCTATCAAACTACCTCTGAGAATACATTAAGCAGCTCGGACTTCTAAGCGAGACCGCTAACTGACCTGCCTCAAATTGCATTAAATTCATTACATTTGCATTCAGTAGATTGGGGGGAAACGGGACCCTTTCCAATTCCAACACAACTTTTCAGCAGTTTTTTTATTGCTTAGATGGGTGGACGAGCTCACAGCCCACCTGGTGTTAAGTGGTTACTGGAGCCCATAGACATCTACAACGTAAATGCGCCACCCACCTTGAGATATAAGTTCTAAGGTCTCAGTATAGTTACATACAACGGCTGCCCCACCCTTCAAACCGAAACGCCTTACTTTCTTAGGGTAATTTACCAATAAAATTATATTACACATAGTTCATTGACAAAAAATTTAAACAAAAACTTAAAAACCCAGCTTGACTTGATCCACCTTGGCTTTTAGGGTGAATCGGGTCACGCATGGAGACAATAGAGTTTTTCGATAGGGCTGGCACTGTTTAGTTGTTAGGTAGGTATTTACCTTAATTTAATTAACTTTTCAATATCTTTAATCAGTTACAAAACTCTGATGACTAAATTAAACTATTTAATGTTCACAAACACTAAATTAAAGTCATTTTCAATTCGACAAATTTAAATCTCAAAATTGAGGCCGTCAGCGCAAAAGTGGCCTAAGCTAGTTAGTATGGAGGCAATTAGGTTTGAATTTTCATGAATTTGATTTTGAGTAGACCAAAAAAAAAACAATACGTGCAAAAATAATGTTTTACAAAGCCATCTGTTGTCTATGTCTATGGTGAAACTATGGATAGGCAGGCCGGTTTTGCATCAAGATTTATAATATTTTTTAATAAATTCCAACATACGTCATATACCCAAGCTTGAAATTAAAAAAAAAATGTGGGTTACGCCACTTTTGCGCTGATGGTCTTAATTAAGCATTGTGACAACCCAGATTTGTCCCCATTCTACCCCTAATCCCCCCCCCCAATCTACGGTTCTGGTTTATTTTGGTCAACGTGACAAACAAAAAAGACTAAAGTAAATTGTCAGTTATTTTTTTTTAGTGTTTAAACTAACATATACATACTTTCTCACAAAAATATGGAAAGATCGCCGTATAACTAAAAACACCAAAGTTCGCTTAATGAGGTGCTTAATATTTCCTATTTTCCTATATGGAGCAGAAACATGGACGATCCATCAAAAATGTCGTAAAAAGATTGACGCCCTTGAGATGTGGTGCTGGAGACGCTTGCTGAGGGTAAAATGGACTGCTCACCGCACTAATGTATCCATCCTCAAAGAGCTCCAAATCAAACAAAGGCTTTCGTCGATTGTGCAATTGCGAATCCTTAATATGTTTGGACATATCATTCGTAATGAAAGATCATTGGAACGTTTAGTGGTTCAAGGAAGAGTAGACGGTCAACGCTCTCGCGGCCGATCACCCACAAGGTGGACAGACTTGGTTAAGATTTCTACGAAGTGTTCCCTTACTGAGTGTACACGTACCGCCACAAATAGAGAGAGATGGAGAAGCCTCTCAAAAGCCGCAACCAAATATTAAGACTTACGTAACCACGACCACTCCGCCAGGAGTGAACGACTGAGAAGAAGAATACATACTTTATTTTGTATTTTTATTTAACTGTTTACAAACTAAACTGTAGAGAAAGTATGGATATTCCGAAGAAGTCGGGTAATTATCGCTGGCTGAGGTGGTGGTAAATATATACGGCTTCTTAACATTAGTACTGTGCGCGGAGACTGAGGAATATGTAATTTGTCCAAGTTGCGTGTCCCCCCGCGAGCCCCCCGCCGGTCCCCTGGACGTCCCCCTCACAGGTTTTCGTGCAGGAAGTGCAGCAGCGTGGCCTCGTAGTGCTTGGCGGCGTGCATGGCCCGCAGCGAGTGCCTCTCGCCCGGGTACACCTGTCCGCGGACATCACTCTAACTTTAACTGGACTGATCCCCCTATGTCACTGATGAGATCAACGCGTCCTTGAAGCGACAATACTGACACACATTGTATTTGAAATGCGAAGAATTGAACGAAGTCCAGCTGTGCCAATCGTATCGGTGATGTCCATGGGCAACAACAAAATTTTTTTTATTGCTTAAATGAATGGACAAGCTCACAGCCTGTTACAGTGCTTTTAAGTGGTTACCAGAGCCCATAGACATCTATGACGTAAATGCACCACCCACCTTGAGACATCAGTTCTAAGGTCTCAGTATAGTTACGACGGCTGCCCCGCCCTTCAAACCGAAACGCTTTACGGCAGAAATAGGCAGGGCGGTGGTACCTACCCGTGCGGACTCACAAGACGTCCTACCACCAGAAAGAAATTATGACTGTGTGAGTTCATAGATATCACCACGCCAATATCACTCAACATGAGGTCTATGACACTCTTCAGGCCGCACCACTACTCCGCGGCAGAAATAGGACGATTGAGCCACCGGTTCCCCCACTCCCGCGACGGCCCCCCGCCTCATGAGGGGGGAGGAGGCGGGGGGCCTTAAGAGAATTTGTCTGGTCACCTGTACGCGATGCGGCTTCCCCAGCCTCACCAGCTCGGCGAGCAGTGCCGCTGTGTGGCAGAAGTGGACGTTCTCGTCGGCCAGCCCGTGGATGATGAGGAGTCGCCCCTCCCTGCGCAGACCGGGACATGTTAGTACGCTCTTCCGAGGTAACACGACAATTACGTGCGAAATTATACCGTATGGCTCCACGGGGAGGGCTCTGAATGCATTATTTGAGATGATCTCAACATTTTTATCATCATCTCACCCGCCATCCATACTACCTATAACCATTGCGTTCATCCACAGTCCCCAAGAGATCTTTCCACCATGCAACTCTTGGATGTACTACCACCAAAGTATTCCCAAATCGCTAAGATATGTCCATCATCAAACGAGGCTTTCGAACGGCGTGGTTCCACCCTTGGCATTGCTGATGTCCATGGGCGACGGTAATCACTCACCATCAGGTGGCGCGTGTTTCTCCGTCTGCCTAGGGCTTATTATTACCCTTGCAACCAGACACACTGTCTGCTGATTATCTGCGTCAAAAAACATCGCAGAGAGAGTGCCCTTTCTCTCGAGGGGGGCGGGAGGGGGTGTCTGAACACATACCTAGCTTTGACATGCGGCTTCACTAGGGTTAATTTATAATATACTAATATCTCAGGAACAAAAGATATTTTTTTATTGCTTAGATGGGTGGACGAGCTCACAGCCCACCTGGTGTTCAGTGGTTTCTGGAGCCCATAGACATCTACGACGTAAATGCGCCACCCACCTTGAGATATAAGTTCTAAGGTCTCAGTATAGTTACAACGGCTGCCCCGCCCTTCAAACCGACTGCTTCACGGCAGAAATAGGCGGGGCGGTGGTACCTACTCGCGCGGACTCACAAAAGGTCCTACCACCAGTAAAATCCTGTGTCGCGTTACTGTTGCGTAACGTCTCGTGTGACGTCACGCGATGCCGCTACTACTCACTGGTGGTACTTTTTGGCGGGAACGCGAGGAGTGAAGTTGTGTGATTTGTTTTATTTTGTCTATTTAGTGTTTCTTCGGGTTTAAATGTGTAATAACGGGGGTTTATTAACTGTTTAATATCTGTGAAAGTGCACAAATGTGGGAAAATGAAACAAAGGCGGTGGACGTAACTTCTCGGGATCCTCCAAAAAGTCCACTAAAAAAATCTTAGTAAATGACCACCATTTTCCTGAGATTATATTTCATCCCATATCATCTCATTTCATTTCATTTAATTTCATCCCAGTTGATTAATGTCTCAAATTAATCATCTTCATTTCATTTCACTCCATAATATCATTTTTCATAAAAATATGAATATACATAAATTAAAATAAGACATGACTTAAAGGTCTCAGTTACCAGGTTATAAATCCCTTAAAAAAAAAAACTACTCACTGGTCCGGGAAGAAGGGCGCGTGGGCGAGCACGCTGGCCCGGGTGTAGGCGTGGGGAGCGCGCGCCGGGATGCCCATGTACCGCTCGGTGTAAGCCGTGTCGTAAAGCCGCCAACACGTCACCGGCGCTCCGGCGACGCATACCTTGAAGATGTTGGGCCGCGTGGCCAGCGCGAGGAGGGACAGGTAGCCTCCTGCAACGGGGGACGGGGGGGCGTTCATAGCTTATCAATCACTGCCCAGCTTTAGACATGAGGTCAGAGTTAGAAGATGTTCGGCCGCGCGGCCAGAGCAGGAGGGACAGGTAGCCTCCTGCAACGGAGGACCGGGGGCGTTCATAGCTTTCCAGCCACTGCCCAGCTTTAGACATGACGATGCCTCCAATGAACACCACTCTAACTCAAAATTTTGAAATTTTCGTTTCCACGCAATTCCTTTCACTATTTTAAAAGTATTACAAATTATTATCGATGTGGTTCGAAGCAAAAGTAAATCAGCTAGTTACACAAAAAAAAAAACCATAAATATATTTGCAATAATAAATAATCTGAATTTATCAACTTTTTTTTAACGCTCCTCCTGTAAACCTACGAATTTGAAGTTAGCGTAGTGTTCATTGGAGGTATCGATGAGGTCGGAGTTAGAAGATGTTCGGCCGCGTGGCCAGCGCGAGGAGGGACAGGTAGCCTCCTGCAACGGGGGACCGGGGGGGCGTTCATAGCTTTCCAAGCACTGCCGAGTTTTAGACATGAGGTCGGAGTTGGAGAAAGACAGAGAGAGAGAATACACTTTATTGAACACCAAAACACAATTTACATTCAAAAAACAGTCAAAAAGCAGATTGACATTTGTACAATAGGCGGTCTTGTCGCTAAAAGCTATCTCTTCCAGACAACCGTTTAATTTACAGAAATTCTGGAAAATATAAAAATATAGCAAGTATGTTGCGGTGTACTAAATACTATACATTATCAGGAGTTAGAGGCAGATATAGGCAAGATGTTTGACACCCACCGGTGCGGTGGCCAAATCTCCTACGATGTTCCCACGCCTAAGGAGCGTGGAGGTATATCAAACTGAATAGCTAAAGATGATACAGGGCCACATACTGGACCACTCCCATGCAGTCCAACGACCCAGAAACTGAGTAAGGCAATGGGTAAGGTGTAAGGCCCTACCAGTACACAAGTAAACCTTAGCAAATAGACAAGAGACATTCTTCACAAGACACGGAACAGCCTATGCAAAAATTAGACTTAAGCCAAGTGTCTGGAAGTGCGATATTCCATTGGCGACATCTAAGGGCTCTGATAATAATTTAAGCACAGAGCGGGCCGTCATCTTTTGTCGTGTTGTCTTGCTAAGACATCAAGCTATATATATATCGGAAACGGTCATTAGTTTGGTAGCTAGCCGAAACGCAGAACGATTCCCGAGAGATGGCAGCACGATCGCGGTATCGTCGGAACTCTGCTAGCTTCGTGCTACGACAGAGCCTAGCTGATGGAGGCGCATAGACGCTATCACACTTACCGACCAGCCTTCTTGAGAAGCGATGCCTCCGTCCTAAGAACTGTAATTCGTTTTCGTTTGCTAACGTCAAGAGAAGATTTCTAAATTGTTCTAAGACAACAAACGTAATTGGTGTACTCAATGTTTCTCTTAGCTCGATCACCCTATTCGCCCTTACGATGTCTGACAATGGTGTTAATAATGTGGTTTGTCAGACATAGAAACAGGATTAACCGACAAAGGCTTATTGAAAATATTCACGTAGCGTACTCACCATAGCTCCACCCGTGGATGGCCACCCTCTCCATATCTATGCAGCCGGTTTCCTTAGCCAGCCACTGCAGAACTTCGACCTAGGTTTGACATTTACATATTACAAAAAAAAAACACCCTTTACAATCTTGAGTTATAACGTTTGAACACGCTGTATATGGACGGAATGTTTTATTCTCAAATGCAATGGGTATACTGCTGAAGATATAGCCTGAAAGGGGGTTGCAAAACTATCCAGCATGATGAGAGGATATGCAAGCAGAAAGAGACTGCCACGTTTAAACAAGAACTGGTGAAAATCACTTCAAGTAGTGTGCGACAGGCTGTCTCTTTCTAATACAATCTTTACTGGTGGTACTTTTCTTCACCACGATCGGTACCACCACCCCGCCTATTTCTGGTGTGAAGCAGTAATGTGTTTCGGTTTGAAGGGTGGGGCAGCCGTTGTAACTATACTGAGACCTTAGAACTCATATCACAAGTTGGCTGGCGGCATTTACGTTGCAGATGTCTATGGGCTCCTCCAGTAACCACTTAACCACCAGATGGCTGTCAGGTCGTCCAACCATCTATGCCATAAAAAAAAGTCGATTCTAATAATCGATGACCGATATTTGTCGCTAGTGACCCTGTCTAACTCGACTTGGCTCTTTCTCACCTGGTCGTCCAGCTCGACTTGACCCATCTTGCCCTTGATTGCGGCCTCCCAGGCGCGGCCCCGGTGCTTGGAGCCCCGCGAGTCCACGGACACCACGTTGAAGCCGCGCGCCGCTAGCATATGCATGCGGAGCTGCCTTATACCCTGTGACAGGCGAATGACTTGTTCGTTACGAGGCACGGGCTCGCGGCCCCCGGGCATCAAGTGGTTACCGGCGCCGGGAATACCACTAAAGTCTAAGTTTCGCGGCAGAAATAGGCAGGATTGTGTCCTGGGGGACAGGATTCCGAAAATTTATGTCATGTGTGAAGGCAACAACGACGTTCATAGAAAATTATAATCAACAAACAGACAACGAGGAGGGAGTGATAGTGAGTGAATGAGTGTGTGAATGAATTAGAGAGTCAGTGAATGAGTGTGTGTGAGTGAGTGAATTGGTGCGTGAGTGAGTGAAAGAGTGCGTGAGAAATGAGCGGGTGAATGAGTGAGTAAATGACTGAGCGTGAGTGAGTGACTGAGATAATGCTTTATTTCCTATAAAAGGATATTTAACATTGAAAACTAATCAACAGATTTAGACAGGTATTGTCAAAAGACAAAAGTTTTATCGTTAAGATCTCTTCCAGAATACAGTTTTCATTTGGTAGTAAGATGTCATACAAGAGCTTATATCACGTCTTCCATCTTTTCCAAATTATAAAATTTAAATGGCTCTGCTGTGAATTTGTAAAAATTTCGCTTAAAACAAAAAGCCTTTTATCCCTTAATATGTATTTAGTAATAAAATATTTTTATAAACTCGACTCTGGCAACAATAGAGTCGCTAGAAGCCAATTGTCATACTTTTATTTTATTTTTATTGCCTTTGTAGGCAGACGAGCATACGGTCCACCTGATGATGAGTGGTTACCGTCGCCCATGGACTTTAGCAATGCCAGGGGCAGAGCCAAGCCGCTGCCTACCGCTTAATACTCTCCACAAGCCTCGTTTGAAGAAGGACATGTCATAGCGCTCGGGAAACACCGTGGAGGGGAGCTCATTCCATAGCCGGATGGTACGTGGCAAAAAAGATCTCTGGAAACGCACTGTGGATGACCGCAGTGGCTCCAGGTAGTATGGATGAACTCTACTCCGGTGGCGGGCGGTGCGATGGTAAAAATGAGACGTTGGTATCATCTCGAACAATTCTTCAGAGCACTCCCCATGGAACGAAAATTGCGAACAAAAATATATATAATAACCTCTGTATTATGCGGTACAAAATACAGAGGGAACCGAAGTCCCTCCGCAGACCCAGAGGCTCCAAACGATCCGTGAGAATGGGATTATCGACAATCCGAACGGCTCTCTTCTGTATGGAGTCAAATGGAAGAAGCTGGTATTTGGGAGCCCCGGCCCAGAGATGGGAGCAGTACTCCACGCGAGGCCGGACTTGTGCTTCATAGAGCAAAAGTCTTTGTCCAGGCGTGAAGTTCCGCTTCGCTCTGTTGAGGACTCCCAGCATTTTGGACGCCAACTTGGCTTTGCCTTCCAAATGACTCCGAAACTGAACCTCGCTCGAAATGTCGACCCCAAGTATCCCGATACTCTCGGAAGGTTGCAGGGATACTCCTTGGAATTGCGGCGCCATGACAAAGGGGTCCTTCTTCGCAGTGAACGCGCAAACTTGTGTCTTTAACGGGTTGAATTGAACCAAGTTCAATTCACCCCATTCGGAGACTCGCCCCAGAGAGTTCTCCACTTCGGACACAAGCTTTGATCGTCTCTCTTGCACCATGCTCCGAGAGAGACTCTGATGGCCGATATATCGCGCATCCCCCGTGCTGTCATCCGCATAGCAATGCATGCCATCAATAGACAGCATGTCATTGATATACAGGATGAAAAGCGTGGGGGAGAGCACCGAACCTTGTGGAACGCCAGCGTTAATGGTCATGGTATCAGAGCAGTCACCGTCTACAACGACCGTGATGCTCCGCCCATCCAAAAAGCAAGCGATCCACTTGCAGAAACCCTCGGGGATTCCGTAAGATGGTAACTTCGATAGAAGTGCCCTATGCCAGACCCTGTCGAAGGCCTTCGCGATATCAAGGCTCACAGCAAGAGCCTCGCCCTTGCTCTCCAAGGCTTCAGCCCACTTGTGAGTAAGGTATACAAGAAGATCGCCAGCTGAGCGACCGTGACGGAAACCGTACTGTCGGTCACTGATCAGCTGACGATCCTCCAGATACTTCAGGAGTTGTATATTTATTATTCGCTCCATCACCTTGGAAAGCAAAGAAGCTATCGCGATAGGCCTATAACTCGATGGGTCCGACCGGTCACCCTTCTTGGGGATAGGGTGGACGTGGGCGGTCTTCCATGAAGACTGAACCCTGTTAATGCAATAAGAGAGGCGATACAAACGCGTTAGTGCAGGCGTCAGCTCAGGGGCGCACGTTTTCAGAACCACTGCGGGGATGCCGTCTGGCCCACTCGACTTATGGACGTCCAGGAGTCGGAGCTCCCGCCTAACTGCACACTGCGTGAAGCAGATCTCAGGCAGGGAGCTATTACACCGGGGGATGTTCGGTGGTGTGGCACCCCCGTCGTCCACGGTCGAGTTCGAGGCGAAGAGTTTGACCAGAAGGTCAGCCTTCTCTTTCGCACTATGGGCCAGACTGTCATCGGACTTGCGCAGTGGTGGGAGACTAGACCTGCAAAAGTTTCCTTCTGCAGCTTAACAAAAATGTGGTGCGCATGCAACTTGATGCACGTGAATGAAGTGAAACTTCTTTTGCGGTATGTAGTATTGTGGTCTTCTTCTTTTTTCGTGCTTAAATCAAATTTATCTTGTAATAGGGAATGCTATGTATAAGAGAAACGACCTAGCTCGCTTTCTCTCTCTCTCTCTCCACGGTCGAGTGGTTCGCGCTGTCTATTCTCTCACTCTCGCTCTTCCTAAATTGTATCTTTTCTCTCTAGCCGTAACGAATCTGTTGCGAATTAAATTTTACTCTCGACGCGCCTAAAGAAGTTTCGCTTCAAAAAAAAGGATCCCTAGTATTTCTATCGGCACTGACCGGACCGTACCTTGTAGCTGTTGGTGACGGTCTGCACCTCGGGGCCCCCGTACACGTGCAGCACGGTGGGGCTCCGCCCCGCGCGTCCCGAGCGCCACAGCGTACAGTATGCCGTCAGCCCGCACGAGAGGGTCGTCTCCAGTATCTGCGCCGGCGGAATGTCCAGGGTGCGGAGGCAGCTTTCTGGCAAACAAAAAAAAGTTACCCTCTGTTTTTTTTTTTATTGCTTAGATGGGTGGACGAGCTCACAGCCCACATGGTGTTAAGTGGTTACTGGAGCCCATAGACATTTACAACGTAAACGCGCCACCCACCTTGAGATATAAGTTCTAAGATCTCAGTATAGCTACAACGGCTGCCCCACCCTTCAAACCGAAACGCATTGCTGCTTCACGGCAGAAATAGGCAGGGTGGTGGTACCTACCCGCGCGGACTCACAAGAGGTCCCAACACCGTAACAATGTTATTTTTGTAACGAGAAGTAAGGACCCCACGAAGCACGCAAAAGGACTCTTACATCAGCTCTTCAAACCGTCCCCAATTGTTGCCTTTATACTTTATTAGCGGCCCGATCGGGTTTTAAGCGAAAATTTCAATGATATTTGATTTTTTTTTTTTTTTTTTTTTAAATAAAAGAACACTTATTACGGCACAACTATAATAGTTAGACATATGATGTCACGACACTTGTTTTGTAAATAATAATGTGTTCTATAAAATCATTGTACATTATTTTATTCTATCATCAATAGTTTTCGCACGGCACGCGATGTAAAGAATATTTTTTTGGTAATTTTTTTTTCACCTTGGGTTACATTATTGAAGTTTTAGTAAGGATCCCTAATTTTTTTCTAAAAAAAAAAGATTATATAGCCTATGTCACTCGGGAATAGTGTAGCTTCCAAAAAGTGAAAGAATTTTTCAAATCGGTTCAGTAGTTCCGGAGCCTATTCAATACAAACAAACAAACAAATCTTTCCTCTTTATAATATTAGTATAGAAGTATAGATAATTATATCTGATCAGGATCCTGGTGCATTGTGCCCGCACCCTCAACATGGACGTCGCTCGTGACCGTATGCTCGTGTATCCTTAGATTGGTGTAATCCAGGATCTGAACGCTATTGTACATCCAGCCCTGCACCTGTCGGATCTGATCTTCCAGATCCACTTTCGGCTCATATAGGCACTCCGAGCACCGCGCAACCCAACCCAAAAAAACAGCCCACTGAGTTCCTCGTCGGATCTTCTCAGTGGGTCGCGTTTCCGATCCGGTGGTAGATTCTGCGAAGCACTGCTCTTGCTAGGGTTATTGTTAGCAACGTCGCCAAGTTGGGGCCCCGTGAGCTCACCTACTAGCTACTATCCTACTACTAGCTAGCATATTATTGGACATATTGATGGCTGTGGACTCCTATCATCCACGTGCTGTAGTGTCCGTTCAGTGGCGGCCCCTCTGGACCCAATACCCCGACTCACCTTTGACTAGCAAGGTGACGTCACCGTCGTCGTCGACCGTCCGGTCCCAGCCACCGTTGAACCCGCGACCTCCCGGTTCTGAGCGAAGCAACCACGTCAAACCGACACAACGCGCAGTTAGCAACAAACACAACCGATTCAAACATTACATTAATAACAATTAAAATGATCTCGTGTCTCAAAGGGCTATTGATATTGTGATGACCGTGGGCTCCAGTAACCACTCAACACCGCACGAGCCGTGAGCTCGTACAATCAATTTCGCAATAAAATAAATTAAACATAAAAAAACAGTCTCACGAATCTTGAGACCCGATAAAGCCTCAAAACTTGTCTCAAGCCTCGCATCATATCACAATTGTCTCGTTAAGTCGGCGGCATTTATCTGCGCGACAACAGTAGACAGAACTGTAGGTCTGATCCGTGCGAGTTAACAACACGTCTTATGACCATTGCATTGGGGCAAAGTTATAAATTTCGCGAATAACATTTCATCAGATGTCCTGAGACTCCCGCCAGGGTCTGAAGAATCCTTAGCAGCCTTAAAGGGACAGAGCCTCACCAAAAGATCCTCCCATATTTAGATATTTAGTGTCAGAATCAGCATTTTGCTAGTGTCGATGATGCCACATATGTCCCATTTCTAGCACCCAACAAACCCTGGAGCTTGTTGTCGTGCAGTGTTTACAAGGCCTGGTTAGGTTCGAAGCAGTCGTGTGCTCCGATTCGTCTCATGTCTCAAGGTGGGCGGTACACGCAACGTGATGTCTATGGACTCTTAGTAAGTGCGCGATTACGCGAGACGGGTCGAGAGCGGACATGTGGAGTGGTAATATATGTTTTAACAATCGCAAACTCACCGTTAGCACAGTGGTCCATCAATATCCCCTGCGAGTGTAAGCGGGGTCCGTTGTCGTGCACTATACGATACACTCTCGTCGTCGGCACGGTGCTTACGTTCGATCTCGTGATAACGGCGGTCGTGCATTCCTGTTCGGTTACAGAATTCATGCAATTTTAGAACTGGAGCCCGTGGACTACATCCATCATCAATTACAGTACGTACCTCGTCAATATCGACGGTGCACGAATGACCCACGGTAGTGAGCAGGGTCACGGCGTGAGGTCGCGGCGGTGACAGCGGGGCAGCGTACAGGTGGCGCTCCAGTGGCGTCTCGCGGAGCCCTACGAAGTAAACCAGGTTTCGGGCCTCGTCCACCTGGTGTCGCCAAAGATCCATTAATTAACAGTTATGTTGGTGTAAATTTGCAAGAATCTTTGCATGAGAGATGAAGAGTAGGATTTACATACATGTAGGGTAGGTACAACCACCCCTGCCTATTCCTACCGCGAAGTTGCAATGTGTTCCGATTTGAATGGTGGGTCAGACGTTGTGCTGTATTGACTAACCCGTAGAAGTCACGAACGCCATCACCAACACATATGAGGTCGAAACCTCAAAGCTCTCAGCAGAAATAGTCGGTGCAGGAGAACCTAGAGCCGGCTCAGTCATAGCTTGTCGTTGCGCTCACCCAGATCTTCCGGCCGAGGACTTCCCAGTCTCCCGCCGTGATCGGCTCCTTGCTGATGATGTTGGGCCCCGACGCGTTGGAGTCGTTATCTGTCAGCATCTCCAAAACCGCTGACGGAAAAACATATGCATATTGTACGCAGAAAACATCTAAAAACCGAAGAATCGTATTGCCCGAACAAAAAAGTAACGCCTTCCGGTTTTAAGAGTGGGGTGCTTAGAGAACACAATAGAAGTTTCGATCTTATGAACTTAGCGGGACGTACTGTCTGTGGAGATATACGACAAAGGGAAGATCTTCCACCGAGCGAGTGATATTGCTCGGCAGACTGGTGGTAGGACCTCTTGTGAGTCCGTGCGGGTAGGTACCACCGCACTGCCTATTTCTGCCGTGAAGCAGTAATGCGTTTCGGTTTGAAGGGCGGGGCAGCCGTTGTAACTATACTGAGATCTTAGAACTTATATCTCAAGATGGGTGGCGCATTTACGTTGTAGATGTCTATGGGCTCCAGTAACCACTTAACATCTGGTGGGCTGTGAGTTCGTCCATCCATCTAAGCAATAAAAATAAATAAAAAATAAAAAGACGACGTCTGAACGTTGATGTTCAGAGCTCGTATGTATACATGCGAGGTTATCTTGATCTGTCAAATATCTTGTGTTCTATGATGGCTACCCGCCACACTGTCTATGGACATCAACGACCACTTAAAGCCAGACAGGCCGTGAGGTTTCACCACGTTGGAACCTCCTGTTTATCTACCATGACATACTCAGAATACTCACACGCCGGCTTGTTGGCGAGCTCCAGTCCGCAGGTCACCAGGTAGAGGTGCATGTGGCCGGTTTCCTCCGAGGCCCATATGAAGGTGACGCAGTCCGCCGCCGACGGCAGAAAGTACAAGAGGTCGTGAACATTCACCCACGACTCGGGCGCCGTCTCCGATATCAGCACCTGAATGTTCCTCTCGATCTGAAAACGAAAGTGACATTCATCTTTGAAATCTCTTGATGGCGACAGAATCTGCAAGGACCTTTTGTCTAATCTTAGCTCGTGTCTGTCGCAGACGTCAAAGGAGATTCCAAGACAGATGGGTATCATTTTTATGCCACTGACAATACGGGACGGGAAAAACTCCATATCACGGCGCTGTCATACCACGGGAGTGCCCAGAGCCGGGTGGAACGTCTACATCTCTGGTCGTGGACATGGTTTTATATGGAGGTATCGAAGGTAGCGCAGTGAGGTTTCCAGCATCACCAGAATGGATGGACGAGCACTGATCAGCCAGGCGAAAGATTCGCTGGCAGCTACATGATTGGACACGCGAACTGCTGAGGAGATCCAGCTAGAACCTCAGCGAGCTGATGCTGGAGGCTCATTGACAGCACAGAGACCTGTGCTACGGCAACTCCAGCAGCACCAAGAGTGGATCAGGTGATCCATCCTCCTCTCCTCGCGTCGTTTCCTCACTGCTGAGGGTCGTGACCATTATAATTCGACATGATTTTACTCCTTGTGATGTCCCGCCAGCGCCTCCGATCATTGGCCGCATGAAGGGCGTCGTGGAATGGGATCTCTAGTGTGGTGCGGATTTGGTCGAACCACCTTGTCGGACTGCGCCCGCGCGGTCTCTTTCCCTCGATCTTCCCTGTCACGAATAGTCTTTCTAAGCTATCCGGTGTTTTCCGAGCAATATGACCGAAGTACTCGAGTGCGCGGCGAAGGCAGAGTGTGGACAGTCTAGTCTTGATCTGCAGTTGATCTAAGATAGACTGGTTGCTTCTCTTCGCTGTCCAAGGTATCCGGAGGATTCTTCGCCAGCACCACATCTCCATCCATCAGCACATATTTAAGACAGGCCGTGTCATAGCACCCCGTTGTACTTATTCTTGCACGCTTGCCCAATGCTTTCAATAATACACCTACATCGGGCTCACACCAGTGAATTAGTCTCTATCGAATTCCCAATCCTGATGGTTGTTTTAGCTGCATTCCTGTATTTTTTTTTTATAGGGCGATGCGAAGGGGTTCCCTAACTGGAAAAAAACGTCCGTAACGTAAGATTTTTATTATTTATGTATAGTCTTCGTGATGACGGTTATTATTATTATTCATATAAATAGCTGCTTCTTTGTATATTATTATTATATGTTTTTTACAAATCATTGTGAATAAAATAAAGTTGATAACTTTGTAAAGTAGTTTTTTTTTATCATAAAAAAATAATAATAAAAAATGTATACCCGAATAATTATTTTCTTTATACCTCGAATAGAACTTAAAATTAATATTTTTATAATACGGAACTTCGTTCCTACCCGGTGTCCCACGACACCACACAACTTTTTTTAAACTTAAAAGACTTGACCGTTCTAACCATCAGGGGTAGTGGGGGCTGGTCAATAACAGGAGCACTCCAAGCAATCCCTCGTTATAAGCTTCTTGACCGTAAGACCTCGAGCTACCATCCCTTACCTTGGTCCTATCGCGGGGGGGATCGGCGTGGGCTGCCGAAGTGAGCTGATGGGGCGCGTGGTCATAGACGCTTCGGGTGCTGAACTCTTCGACCGGTATCAGAACTAACTCCAGCCTCTGCTGCTTCCTGTCCAGTAATTGGACCCAAACGCTGGAACCGAAATTGGGGTATCAGAGGCCAAGTTCTTAGGGGCCCAGTTGCTTTAGTACCAGCATCTTGGCTACATCCGCTGCTAAGTAGTAACGAGGCTCCGGTTTGATGAACCTGACACTTAGACCTCATGTTGTATAGCTTTTTGGAAGAGCCCTAGACGCCACCACTGTGTGACATGAAAAATGATATAAAGCGAAACGAGATCCACTTTTTTTTATTGCTTAGATGGGTGGACGAGCTCACAGCCCACCTGGTGTTAAGTGGTTACTGGAGCCCATAGACATCTACAATGTAAGTGCGCCACCCACCTTGAGATATAAGTTCTAAGGTCTCAGTATAGTTACAACGGCTGCCCCACTCTTCAAACCGAAACGCATTACAGCTTCACGGCACAAATAGGCAGGGCGGTGGTTCCTACCCGTGCGGACTCTCAAGAGGTTCTACCACCAGTAAACTTGAATAATTGGTGACTTTAATTAATTGGGATAAACGAAAAGAGACGAGATGAGATAAAGTTTCAATAAAATTGCGTTTATTTAATAAGACTTTTTCTATGGGCTTTTTGGATGATTCTTAGAAGCCACTCAGCTCATCATTTTCCCTCATTTCCCCTCAATCGTGCACTTACACAGGACGCTAAATAGCTAATAAACCACGGTTATTACACGCTCAAACCTGAAGGAACACTAAATCTATATCTATAAAAATGAATTGCTGTTCGTTAGTCTCGCTAAAACTCGAGAACGGCTGAACCGATTTGGCTAATTTTGGTCTTGAATTATTTGTGGAAGTCCAGAGAAGGTTTAAAAGGATAAGATAAATATGAAAATGCTCGGAATTAAATAAAAATACCAATTTGGTTTTTCCTTTCATGTGTTCCCCCCCCCCCCCCCCCCGGACGGATTCCTTTTGTTTGTTTTAAGTTTATTATATTATACAAAAGTTTAGGTCTTTTATTTATCGATTCAGGCACCACGAAGTCTGCGGGGTCAGCAAGTTAACTAAACAAAACAATTCACACGAATTCACTCCTCGCATTTCCGCCGAAAGACCAAGAATACCGATATAGTTCCGCCCCTCCAAGTCAAGTATATGATGCACTCACTAATTCCCGCAGGGCGTCCACTCGACCCTGGCCAAGTACTCGAACCAAGGGAACACCTCCTTAAGCGAATGCCTCAACTCCAACCACCTGATGTTTATCACCTCCATAGACTCATTGGACGGATCGGATGCTGTACAGATCAAAAGCTATCAACACATGTAACAAAACAGTAGAAACCATTAATTTAAAAGTTTTCGTGGCCTAATTAGCTAAAATGTATATAAATATGTATGTATGTATGTATGTATGTGTGTGTGTGTATATGTATATGTGATTGTGTATATCTATACATATAAATAAAATCGGATTGTCTGTTTGTAGTATTGAAATAACCGTTTTTTACTACATGCATATGAATATTATACGGTACATACACCAAAATAACATTTTTTACAATTTTTGTCTGTCTGTTTGTTTGTTCCGGCTAATCTCTGGAACGGCTGGACCGATTTTGACAAGACCTTCACTGATAGGTAGCTGATGATATAAGGAGTAACTTAGGCTACTTTTTTTAGGACTAGCTTCGCTCCGCATCGTCACCCGCGGTACGAAAATAACCGCGGGTAACATCGCGGGACTCTGCTATCAATAATAAAATTTAATGTTTCCGAAGCGAAGCGAGGGCGGGTCGCTAGTATGTATATATATAATTTTTGTGTGTTTTTTTTTTTTATTTTTTTTTTATTGCCCTTGTAGGCAGACGAGCATACGGCCCACCTGATGGTGAGTGGTTACCGTCGCCCATGGACTTCAGCAATGCCAGGGGCAGAGCCAAGCCGCTGCCTACCGCTTAATACTCTCCACAAGCCTCGTTTGAAGAAGGACATGTCATAGCGCTCGGGAAACACCGTGGAGGGGAGCTCATTCCATAGCCGGATGGTACGTGGCAAAAAAGACCTCTGGAAACGCACTGTGGACGACCGCAGTGGCTCCAGGTAGTATGGATGAACTCTACTCCGGTGGCGGGCGGTGCGATGGTAAAAACGAGATGCCGGTATCATCTCGTCATGTATTTGTAACTTAATATAAATTTCACTATTTACTCTGCACTACCTTTGGTTGACTGGTAGAGAATGCCTTAGGCATTAAGTCCGCCAATGTAAATTTTACATGCAGTGAAATAAATAAATAAATTAGCAATACGCCAAATGTTCTAAGTCTCAGGTCGACAGTACAACGGCTGCCCCACCCTTCAAGCCGGATCGTACTAATGCATAGTGGCAGAGATAGGTAGAGTGGTAGTTCCTAACCATGCGGGCTTACAAGACGCCGTATCATCAGTAAAACCAGCAATGTATTGCAAATGATATTAAAGACTACACGGTCATCTCACAAAGTATGTAATTATCACCAGAGTATTTTTATTATTTTTTTATTGCTTAGATGGGCGAACGAGCTCACGGACCACCTGGTGTTAAGTGGTTACTGGAGCCCATAGACATCTACAACGTAAATGCGCCACCCACCTTGAGATATAAGTTCTAAGGTCTCGGTATAGTTACAACGGCTGCCCCGGCCTTCAAACCGAAACGCATTACTGCTTCACGGCAGAAATAGGCAGGGCGGTGGTACCTACCCTTGCGGACTCACAAGAGGTCCTATCACCAGTAATTACGCAAATTATAATTTTGCGGGTATTTGATTTTTACTACACGATGTTATTCCTTCGCCGTGGTCACAAGTCAATTGTGAACATTTGTTGAGTACGTGTATCTCATTAGAAAAATTGGTACCCGCCTGCGGGATTCGAACACCGGTGCATCGCTATATACGAATGCACCGGACGTCTTATCCTTTGGGCCACGACGACTTCAGAGTATTTTTGAGATGAGCTCAAAGGACCATCTAGACATTGGCTGAAGGAAGTCACTCACGTGCCACATCAGGGCTCCCTTCTTGGTAGTAGTCGAGGACGGTGGTCGGCGAAGCCTTCTGCAGCTCGAAGGTGACCAGTTTGAGTGTGGACCTGGCGTTGGGCGTGCCGGCCCTAGGGAACCTGGAACCGTGAGCTTTAAAGCTGTATCCAATCATCACTAACTGCGTCAATATCCTGATTGGTTTCAATGGAGCGGCTCCACTTCGACTCGAGACTTTTTTTATTGCCCTTGTACGCAGACGAGCATGCGGCCCACCTGATGGTGAGTGGTTACCGTCGCCCATGGACTTTAGCAATGCCAGGGGCAGAGCCAAGCCGCTGCCTACCGCTTAATATACTCCACAAGCCTCGTTTGAAGAAGGACATGTCATAGCGCTCGGGAAACACCGTGGAGGGGAGCTCATTCATAGCCGGATGGTACGTGGCAAAAAATACCTCTGAAAACGCGCTGTCGATGAACGTAGCGGTTCCAGATAATATGGATGAATTCTGCTCCGATGGCGGGAGGTGCGATGAAGGGATCATCTCAAAAAATTCCTCAGAGCACTCCCCATGGAACATACGGTACAAAATACAGAGGGAACCGAAGTTTCCGCAGTTTTCCGCAGACCCAGAGGTTCCAAACGATCCTACTCCAGACTCCAGATTACCTGAACTCCTCGATCTCCCCGCTGCTGGTCTGCGACGATGGAAAGCTGAAGATCTTCACGTCGCTCTCGTCCACTTCCTCGTATACTATTCTGTATACATCGTCTGCAACAATCAAACAACACTATGTTTATATTTTTATATATTTATATTGAATCGATAATACGTGTTTGATTAGATAAAATAAAACTCAAAATCGCATAGAAACAATTTTTGTATTGTTGTCATAAAGAAGGGAGAAAGGGTGAGCGCAGTCATCGACCTTACTTAGAAGTGACGCATCTTTATCATTACATAGTATAAAACAAAGTCGCTTTCTCTGTCCCTATGTATGCTTAAATCTTTAAAACTACGCAACGGATTTTGATGCGGTTTTTTTAATAGACAGAGTGATTGAATAGGAAGGTATATGTGTATAATAACATCCATTAAATAGTGGAGAAATCATTAATAAATTAGTTTCCGAAGCGAAGCAAGGGCGGGTCGCTAGTTAAAAAAAAACAATATCTGTAATTAACCCGTTGTCTCTCGTGTAGGTCACCGGTGCCCTACACGGCGCACTGAAGTAATTCTGTCGATTACTGTTACTAAGGCGTCTGGATTAATACCTAACTTCGCCTTAATCTATATACGTGAAGCAAAAACTTTGTATCCCTTTTTACGAAAATTGCGCGGACGGAAGAGTATGTTTACCACACTTACAGAGGATATAGAGAAAGAGTGCAGAATAAAAATACATTAAATCAATAAATAAATAAATTACACACACTACCATATATTTGACGCACACAAGCGTGTATACTATTTATTTATTGTCAAACTTTTGTTCTTAACGTCTTTTTTTTTTAAGAGATTTTATGACCTGGTAACTGAGACCTTTAAGTCATGTCTTATTTTAATGTATATTCTTAATTTTATGAAAAATGATATTATGGAGTGAAATGAAATGAAAATGATTAATTTGAGACATTAATCAACTGGGATGAAATTAAATGAGATGATATGAGATGGAATCTAATCTCAGTAAACTGGTGGTCATTTACTAAGATTTTTTCAGTGGACTTTTTGGGGGATCCCGAGAAGTTACGTCCAGCGGCTTTGTTTCATTTTCCCACAATTGTGCACTTTCAAGTCCAAAACAGTTATTAAACCACTGCCATTACGCATTTAAACCTGAAGAAACACTAAATAGACAAAATAAAACAAATCACACAACTTCACTCCTCGCGTTCCCGCCAAAAAGTCCTTCTTAACGTCTGTAGTCTAATTGAGAATAGATTAAATATTGTTTGTCTTTATTAATATTTTTTTATAGTGTAAGTCTTGGCGAAATTTTTTATTATAGAAGTACAATAGTATTTGAAAATAGAATCGTAATAGTGTATACAAACTTACAATTTCAATTAATTATAGTCGAATTTCGACTACCGCGGGACCACTAGTTTGATCTTAATGTATGTTTTAGTCTTTTGGGTCTCTTAGAAATAAATTCGTTCTCAGTATCTTCGGATTCGTTTTTCCTAGAGACAACTAGATATTCAAGCATCTTAGTAAGAATATCGACATAATTACTCGAGTGCGCCGCGTAGGTCACCGGTGACCTACACGGCAGTTGACGTGTTAAAAACAAAACTTACTGATTATCAATATTCTAGACCGAACCTCTCCCGAGGGGGAGGGTCATGGGAGAGATGTGCTCCGCACTAAGCGCTTCACTTTCCCCCCTTTGCCTTTTCATGAGTTCTGTCTCATGCGATGTTTGGACGTTGGTTGTTGAGCGACAGGAGGTTTTAGTCAGTTCGACTCTGACATGGTCCGCCTTCCGTCCCCAGTGGAGGGCGGAAGTCCGGCGATTTCCTCCTGACCAAAAAAAAAAAAGACCGGACCTCTGTTCAGAGGCCGGTCACGATCGCGTATTCCGACAGAAAATCGCCGGACAAGTTTGAGCAGGGGGTATCCCCCGCCAGTATCCAGATCCATCCATCAGTATCCACTATCCAGATGAACAAACGCTTCGAGCCCACCCAGGAAGCGTTGAAACTCGGCCAGACTCCTGTCCGGAGAGAGGTGCAGTCTGATCATAACGATTACGTAGACCTTAGCTACGATGTACCCAGATAACTTATCCACTCCATCATGTTGTGGGCGAGAAGATCCTGTGCCGTGGCGGATTGAATCACGTTCGCTCAGGGATAGCGATTGACGTGACCCATTATTGGAGTGTCAAGATTATCGCTTCCTCGTCTTTCGTCCAATTTGTCCCTCTTCCGTATTCCACTTTGTTTTTCTGCCACGCCTCCTCTTTTTGGAGGAGGGGGTGGAATGACAAACTGAGCCTTCAAGCTAGTGGTCACAACACGCAATGTGACGATTTAGCGGTGTATAAGGCCGCCTTATGTCCGGGCAGACCGTAGCGAAAACACCGCCGAACCACCAGAGGTATCGCCAGGGGCGGGACTCCCGTAGTGGCACGTGGGCTATCACCCAACCCACGCGCAACCTCCCTGGCGAGTCGGGGACCGACCCTATGGGGACGTGGCTAGGTGTATAGCTGGACGGGGCAATACTCTGCTAGGGCTAGCTAGTGTTACACAACTCGCTCAGTCCAAGCCTTATGCCCCACCAGCTCGATGAAACTAAAATAGCCCCTCGAGTTTACTAGTTTAATAAAATATAAGCAAATCGCATTCTCGTGCTGCTCTAAGTTTTGGCAAAACTTTTATGAAAGGATGAAAGGCGATTGTATGCAGCAGAGATGCGATGGACGTGTAGAGTAACGAGAATGGATAGAATACGGAATGAAAATGTTAAGAAGAAGTCTGAAAGTGGCACCTGTGACAGAGTTGAGAACTGCGCGTTTGAGATGGTATGGACATGTGATGAGAGGAAATGAAAATGAGGTTGGTAAGAGAGCGTTAACTATGAATGTAAAGGGGTATAGAGGAAGAGGTAGACCTAAGAAGAAATGGATGAATTGCGTGAAAGACGATATGTGTAAGAGGGGAGTAAGCGGAGAAATGGTATATGATAGAGGAGTATGGAAGGAGAAGACATGTTGCGCCGACCCCAAGTAACTGGGAGAAGGGCAGGAGAATGATGATGATAAGCAAAGTGGATAGCTTACCGTCAGATTTAGGCTGCCACCAGAATCCAGTGTATCTTGAGAACTCTTCCTGCGTGACGTAGCAGGGTACACCGGCTTGGCACGGATCATCTGATAACCTGCCGGATGTCACTGAATATTTAAGTTGGCTTTTCAAGGGCAAGCAGACTATTTCTAGAACCTATTCCTGCGTTGAAGCAGTAATACGTTTCGGGTTGAAGGGTGGGGCAGCCGATGTACTGTAAAAACTGAGATCTTAGAACTCATCTCTCAAGTGGTATTTACGTTAAAAGGACTCCAGTAACGACTTAACACCAGCTGAACCGTAAGCTCATCCATCCATCTATGCCAGCCTTTCCCAAAGTGGGCGATAACGCCCCCTTGCGGGCGCTGTAGGCCTGAGAGGGGCGGTAAGAGGCCCACAAAAAAAAGGGGGCGTTGTGTAGAGGCTTGGAAGGCGATTTGTAATTTCGGATCAGGAGGGCTCTTAGACACCGACTGAGCTGTCGCTATAGTGGTTTTAAGTAGGTGAAAAAAATGGCGCGAAATATTGTCGAATTTTGACTATGCGGGACTACTAGTAGATATAAAATACCACTCACCGCTCAGGTTCATGTCCTTTACAAGCGTATGTGAGTCGAGTTGGACGGCGTAGGGCTCCAGCCGCTAACCAGATGTCGCCTCTAGCCGCGTGCGCTACAAGGGACGGTGAGCGAGGACACATTGCGGGTGTTAAGGGCGCGCCACCCCCCGTATTGAGTGATCGAGGAACCAATGGGGGCAGCTGAAAGAAAACTTCATTAACACAACAGTATATAACATGGATAACTCGATTTTGTCTTCGAAGCAATAACAATAACCTTCCATTGAGCCGGTGAAATTGCTCAGTAGTCTTACTGTTATTGCTCAAAACTTCTATATACTTGTATATTTTACTGGTGGTAGGACCTATTGTGAGTCCACATGGGTAGGTACTACCACCGTGCCTATTTCTGCCGTGAAGCAGTTATGCGTTTTGGTTTCAAGGGCGGGGCAGCCGTTGTAACTATACTGAGACTTTAAACCTAATATCTCAAGGTAGGTAGAAAATATTGTTGGTGAGATTCAGGCATCTCTCAATAGCTAGTGTTCTTTGGTTGCTATACTGTCATGTCTATTTTTATATGTTTAGGGTTTAACCCCCTTTTAACGGTGACAGTGCAATATTTATTAAAAGGTACTATCATACTTATTGTTGCTATTGCAACGAATAATGATAATAAAGTTATAGTATCTTAAATCTAGAGATTTATTAATTTTATGGACAATGCTAAGTTGACAGAATAGGACTGCAAATTGAATACTATTGATAAAAAAAAAGTTTATAAACTAAAAAGTAAAGGATTATTCGAAGGTACGTTTTTACTTCTGACTTTTAATCAGCTGAATAGAAATAGGTTATTAATGTCTTTTAAAATGATATCATCATAGCCTCCACTAAATTCATGAGGTCATATATTTTAAACCAATCAGGTAGCAGATGTAGATTCAGTTATACAATAAAACGATTTCCACCTCGTATCTCAACTGAAACGGTCATCTCAACACAAGGTTTTACAGTCCATAAACAGAACTAAAAATTTACTGCCACGAGCTGATATAACTTTCAAACCTTACTGTACTGATGGTAGGACCTCTCGTGAGTCCGCGAGGGTAGGTACCACCGCCCTGCCTATTTCTGCCGTGAAGCAGTAATGCGTTTCGGTTTGAAGGGTGGGGCAGCCGTTGTAAATATACTGAGAACTTAGAACTTATATCTCAAGGTGGGTGGCGCATTTACGTTGTAGATGTCTATGGGCTCCAGTAACCACTTAACACCAGGTGGGCTGTGAGCTCGTCCAGGCAGCTAAGCAATAATAAAAATAAAATAAAAACCAACTTGATTCGGACGTTCCTCAGCAACGAACAGAGATGAGGCACAGGGGAAGAGCACCCGGCCAGTCCTTTGATGTAATTCATACGAGGCTATTCCCCACGCTGCTACACGCTGACGTTCCCACAGGAGCTGTTCCTCCCGAGACCACTTCCCTGATGTCACTCCGAGGGCTACATTTGATTCTATTAGGGGCTTCCATTCTAACCTGAAATGTTAGAATAATTAATGTGTAGTTGAATTATATTCATTTAATATTGATGCAACAACTAAATAAAAAAATACTGTATAAGCTAAAGACAGATTTCATGCTTCTTTGTTGACACTCAAAAATCCTTAGATACCGTTATAAATATTACCACTTTAGTTAGTTTATATTCTGACGTAGTGAGCGAGAACTATGGTAGAGAAATCTCTCTTTAACTTACTAAAATATCTTAGCTTTTCGAGAACTTCCATAAATTCTATAATTAACATCTAAAGCTGCAATAATAGGTTCCTATAAATTTGGCTAGACAGAGACAGGAAAATGGAGAATGAAACAAAAAAAAAATTTCAATGCCATAACTATGTGCTATGAAAACAATCAAAACTTGAATGTAATTCTGCCTGAAGATTAGTACTTGCAATGTGAAATCTATGGGTTCTGATAATCAGTAACTTACAACCTAATTAGCTTGTCCAAACATCTACTTCACTGAAAAAAAATGTAAAACTGATTTGTGTTTATAATTTAATCAGCTGTTCTCTGCATAATGATGGATGAGACGAAAATGTTTTTTTTTTTACCTTGTATTAGTTTTAATCAGCTGTTCTCTGCATAATGATGGATGAGACGAAAATGTTTTTTTTTTTTACCTTGTATTATTAGCTTGTGTTGTTGCAGTTACATCGGTGTATAGCAAAGTGATTTCCCATCCGTTTTGCGGTGTTCTCAGGAAGTATATCCTGGTTTTCCCGTTGCTTAATTTCCGAAAAGAAATCGCGATGGGCAGCATAGTCGATAGAGATGAAAGTTCTTTGCGCAGATCGTGGACGGCCTGACGTACCTCCGCCCAGGAGTACTTCTTCGAGGGCACCCTGACGTATTCCCCTGAAGCAGCTCCATCACCAGCCTCCCTAATTTCCATTTTTCATAAAATACAAACACAACTAAATCCTTTGCATTTCAACAAAGGATCACTTTTGTAACGCGATTCGTAACTTATAATCAAGTTTTTATTTATCTATAATTATTTTTTGATCTCATTATAATTGGTGATTGAGTTTTATGTTAATTAATCGTGAATCTAAGGCCAGAGTTTTAATAATAGTGCAGCCTTCGTTGTCTTCCCTTTTGCCCACACACATTTGCTAAGTCAAGTGGTCGACGAACTCCCTAATTTTTTGGAGTACCACCGAAACACGAATTGTTTCTCAGTTTCTCAAGAAAAATCGTTTCGATTACCGAAAGTCTGTTATTTTGTCTCTATTTAATACGGTTCACTAAAACAAGATGCAGGATCTGTCATTTCATTGTAATTAGTCATTGTCAAATTTCGTGAGAAAGTGGTGAGTTTGATACGACAATGTCAAGTTCGGATACACAGCTGAAATTCAATTCAGTCAAATCCTAGATAAGATTATTAGTAAGAGAGTATTACTTTTTTAAAGAAAATATCAGTCAACCACGTGAAATGAGAGTGAAAACTAAAAATCTCTAAAATAAACCATCGAACCATATATAGTGTCATGAAAATGCCAAACATTTTGAAAATAATTTAAAAATAACTTTTTATTTATTTACATTACTTTATTAGATTCTGTAAGCGAAGTAAATTGTCTCTTCGTAATAAGGTGACACTACTTGCAAGACAGATAAACAGGGTCAAGTGGAGGCAACTTGTGAGGGCCCTATGTACCAGCGGGGCACCCTAGGACTAAAACAATAATAACAACAAATTTGTACACGTGCGGTTACGACTTATATAGTGTAATGTTCGCTAATTCAGCCCACATTAACATAATATCAAATTACGATCCTGAGTTATGTAAGAGAGCCATTATCAGTGCCGGATTAAGCAAGCGCGGGGCCCGTAGCAAATTATTTCAAAGAGCCCTTGATCTACTATGGGTTCTTAAGTATAAAGTGGTAAAAAAAAATCAATAGTCTATACGTTTACCTATTTGTCATCTATAGGTTACAATTTTGTGGGTATTTAGTAAATTACTATAGGCTCTGTTAGGCTCTGACAAGTACAAAAAGCCAGAGATGAGATTTTCTGGCTATATAGAATAATTTTGATAAGAAACTAACAATCGAAAACTGATGATACTATACAAATTATTTTTTTCAATACATATTTCAAAGTTGATATTTAATGCAAAGTATATTATTTTTTTAGGAATAGCTAATGTTATATTTTATCGAAAGTGTACTTTAAATAATGTTGATGTTTTATATTTATTTATTTGTTTCTTTTATTATTTTTTAAACTTCTACAAAGTAACTTTTATAGATTTCATAGGGGCAAATTGAGAAATGATACTATTCGTATCAATTTCTCTGAGCAAATCATATTCTATATTCATGAAAGCGAGATAATTCAGATGTTCTTCACTCATAGTGTTCCTTAATTCCTCCTTAACTTAAGCAAACCTATTTTAATTGTAAAAATAAATACGCATATCTATACATGTTTTCTCGAACCTCACCGAATAGCCATTTGGTCGAGGAATGCGAGAAATTTGCACTTTGGCTATAACTACATAATTTTTTACTGGTGGTAGGAGCTCTTGTGAGTCCGTACGGGTAGGTACCACCACCCTGCCTATTTCTGCCGTGAAGCAGCAACGCGTTTCGGTTGGAAGGGTGGAGCAGCCGTTGTAACTATACTTGAGACCTTAGAACTTATATCTCAATGTGGGTGGCGCATTTACGTTGTAGATGTCTATGGGCTCCAGTAACCACTTAACACCAGGTGGGCTGTGAGATCGTCCACCTATCTAAACAAAAAAAAACTACGTATGGCTATAACGCGTTCCCGTCAAAAACTGACGTAATAAATGAATTAAAAGTGCTTTAAAAGCTGGATGGTTGAATATTATTCTGATGCCTGTCAGTTCGCTTTGACTAGTGATGGTAGGTACACAAATAACACTATTGTTTACTTTTTAATTAATCCCAGAAAGAGTACTTATTTTATGTAATCGTAGTTGCGACGGGCAAACAAACGCATTTAAACAGACTTATATTCGCTTGAGGAGATTCCTGATGAATCTTTGCCTACATTTTTAATTATATTCGTGATGAAAGTGGTCAAAAAAATGATGGCATTGAGAAATAATTTAGTCGGTGTATCCAATTTTTAGGGTGACCAACAAACAATTTATGAAAAAGTTTTATTTTTATTGTTGTTTAACTATTAGGAAAATACTAATTAAACATAATATAATCATAAAAAAATATATTTAATTTATTAAGAATTTTGATTATTGTTTAAATCAAAATAATTTAAAAGAATTCGTCTGTAGACATTTCTTGTCTTCACCGGATATGACAGAAACAGTTTTCCGCAGTTCCGGCAACAATTGCCGCCGAACTGTCAAACAAATAATGTCGTTGTGAATCGCGACTGAACAGCGGTCTTTATTGTGTATTTATCACGCTGTAAACATGGCTTCAGTGTCTCTATTATTGCGGACTTGTGGTTTATTAATATATTTAATTACCAACGTGAACAGTGCCGTTAATAATCGTATCGAACAATGGATATTTTCAATGAAAATTGATAGTATAAATTGTGACGAAAAAATATGTAAATATTTATTAAATGTGCGCGGTGGTGAATTTATTGGACATTATTCATGGAGGTTGACCTCTGTGGAGGGTGCTAGGGGTGGTAGCTGTGACGTCATTCATCCCAATTACGAAATAAGGGCAGTTGAAGTAACGCAATTTTATTCAAAACTAAACATTAGTGTGCCCCTGTTTAATGGTAAAATATACTTTTGTTTATTTAATAATGAAGGGCGGAACAACCCCTTTGGCGGCCAGTGGGTGCATCAAGGCTCCGAATATTATTTGCAGCCGAAAAACGATTCTCTTTCAGAGGAGAATAATCGGTAATTATTTTATTTAATATTAATATTACTGTTAAAGTGCTTAGTAAGAGAAATTAAAGAAAAACAATCCAAAAAAGTTAGTTAAAAAAAGCAGCTTACGGGAAAGTTTTTTTTTTTTTTAAATCTAGTTAAGTATCCAAGATTTATTTTAATTTTAATCTTCAGACAGTCACTGTGTGCTTTTAGTCGTTAGGTCGCAAAAATCAACAGCGACTCAAATACTGAATGTTAACTAAAGTAATTTTTTTTTTTTTTAATATTTGTTTTTGGGTTGTGTCTGGGACCAAGAATACCGAGTATTCGCCATTTGAGAAACAATATGATAACATTTAAAAATTCTACATTTAAACGGCAGGAGTAATTTTAAATTTAAACATTCTTCTTACTTCTTAACGTTTAGTGATGTCACATTTCTAATTAAAAAGTCTGCATACCCTAAAAAAAGAAACTGAAATTTGTTTTTATTGTCCAATGAATCTTAACTGTTTGCTTTAGTTTTTGTAAGTAAAATTGCTTATTCTGATCTCAGCTATAAAAATAATGTACTTTGACTACTCTTACATTTCTTCAGAATATTTCTATAACAAAAAACCCGTTCCGTAAACAAACATTTAGATGAAAAGCTGAACAAATTGTGATGTAGCCTTACCAGGCTATAAAATAATTACATAAGTACCAACACTACTTTTAGTGATAAAATAAAAATAAATTTTAATAGTAATGATTACATAACTGACAGTAACAACACTAGTTTAGTGATTAAATAAAAACATATTTTAATAGTTATGTAATTATAACAATTTTTTTTTATTTCATCACTAAACTAGTGTTGTTACCTATGTAATTATTGTATAGCCTGGTCGCTTGCAACGAAGGGCTAGAGGAGCGAATTAACCCATAGACACAGCCCATTTTCTCGCCGGATCTTCTCAGTGGGCTGCGTTTCCAATCCGGTGGTAGAATCTGCGAAGCACTTGCTAGGGTCAGTCTTAGCACACTCCGGTTTGAGCCCCGTGAGCTCAGCTACTAGTTAAGGTTACGCTGAAATAGCCTCTCAAGGTAGCTTCAGCTTAGGTTAGCTTATTACGCGGACGACACCTTGGTCGTGGCCCAGGGTAGGGACTTGCGCGAGTCTGCCCGTCTTCTCTGCGCGGGGGTGGCCTTCGTCGTCGGCAGGATCCGAAGGCTGGGTCTGGAGGTGGCGTTCGATAAATCCCAGGCCCTGTTGTTCCACGGGGCCCGGAGAGCGCCGCCTCAGGGGGCCCACCTCGTGATCGGTGGCGTTCGCGTCGAGATCGAGGCGACCGGGTTGCGGTACCTCGGTCTCGTACTGGACGGTCGTTGGAGCTTCCGTGCTCACTTCGAAAGATTGGGTCCCCGACTGATGGCAGCCGCCGGCTCGCTAAGTCGACTGTTGCCGAACGTCGGGGGTCCCGACATGGTGGTGGGCAGGCTCTACACGGCGGTGGTGCGGTCAATGGCACTGTACGGGGCTCCCGTATGGTGCCACGCCCTGACCCGCGACAACGTCGCAGCGTTGCGACCTCCGGAGCGCGTGATTGCGGTCAGGGCGGTTCGTGGGTACCGCACTGTTTCCTTCGAGGCGGCGTGCGTGCTCGCCGGGACGCCTCCCTGGGACCTGGAAGCGGAGGCGCTCGCTGCGGATTACGCGTGGCGATGTGATCTCCTCTCCAGGGGGGAGCCGCGTCCCGGCGAAGTTCGAGCGCGGAAGCTTAAATCTCGGCGTGCCGTGCTCGAGGCGTGGTCTCGCCGCCTGGTGGACCCCGCGACGTGGACGCGCGGTGGACGGGCGACGGACAGTCGAGGCGATCCGCCCGGTCCTCTCGGACTGGGTGAATCGCGACCGAGGACGTCTCACCTTCCGAGCGACGCAGGTGCTCACGGGACACGGCTGTTTCGGTCGCTACCTGCACCTCGTCGCCCGGAGGGAGCCTACGCCGAAGTGCCACCACTGCAGTGGCTGCAACCAAGACACGGCGGAGCACACGCTCGCGTACTGCAGCGCCGCGTCCTCGTTGCAAAAATAGGACCGAACTTGTCGCTTCCGACCGTCGTGGCTGCGATGCTCGGTAGTGATGAGTCCTGGCAGGCTATGCTCGACTTCTGAGAGTCCACCATCTCGCAGAAGGAGGTGGCGGAACGGGAGAGGGAGAACTCTTCCTCCCTCTCGGCGCCGTGCCGCCGCCGTCGAGCCGGGGGTCAGAGGAGGGCGTTTGTCCAGCTCCGGCCCCTATGAGGAGGCAGTCTCTTCCCGGTGATGGTCACGGGGCGACCTAAGGGGGTTGAGACTGCGCCGCACGCTACCGTCACTCTAGCGCGCTGGCACCAGGAGGACGGGACGACGCGTCGGCGGCTGCGGACTGCGATGCGGTCCGCATTTTCGTCATCGCTGTCGTCGCCGAACATACTGTGGGAGAGCAACCCGGTCGGCGGTGTATCGCGTTCCGACCCGGCAGGCTGGTTCTGGCCCAGCGGGGCATCCCGGAACACCAGCGGCACCGCCCGGGCAGCCTGGCAGGGCCGCCGTACGGCGGAGACCGACGTCGTTGGTCGTCGACTATCGCCTCGACGACCCGTCGGTCAGGTGCCGCATGTCAACTGCCATGGCAAACTCAAGCATTCTAGTTCCAGATCTCAATATGATTCGGACATATTGTAGTTATAATTTAAAAAACACCAAAGATCTATGTTATTAATCTACGTTCTGGTCTTAATGAATATTCTGTTCGAATCTTTTCGGTAATTTATTAAAGAACACCTCTGTCAGCATCATTAGTGTGATGCGTATTAGTATTTTTTACTGGTGGTAGGACCTCTTGTGAGTCCGCGCGGGTGGGTACCACCACCCTGTCTATTTCTGCCGTGAAGCAGTAATGCGTTTCGGTTTGAAGGGTGGGGCAGCCGTTGTAACTATACTTGAGACCTTAGAACTTATATCTCAAGGTGGGTGGCGCATTTACGTTGTGAATGTCTATGGGTTCTAGTAACCACTTAACCCCAGGTGGGCTGTGAGCTCGTCCACTCATCTAAGCAATAAAAAAAAAGCGTTAACTTTATTTCCACGAATTGTTAGGGCACGATCAAAATCCGCTTTGAGTGCATTCATAACATAAGCATTTCATCTATTTTATTAATTACTTAACAATAAACATTTTTAAACAACCAGAATCTTTAATAACAATCTCATACTGCACACTGCATATTCTTTTCATAATGGTGACCGAGTATTCATATTTATACTGTTATTCTATGTTCTTTGTTGTAGCTACATAAAATGTAACTCAAAAAAAGCTGCAGCATAAATCGTAGTTATTATTAATATTAGACGGGTGGACGAGCTTACAGCCCACCTGGTTGTTAAGTGGTTACTGGAGCCCATAGACATCTATGACGTAAATGCGTCACCCGCCCTGAGATATAAGTTCTAAGGTCTCAGGTATAGTTACAACGGCTGCCCCACCCTTCAAACCGAAACGCATTACTGCTTCACGGCAGAAATAAGCAGGGTGGTGGCACCTACTCGCACGGACTTACAAAATATCCTACCACCAGTAATTACGCAAATTATAATTTTGCGGGTATTTTTATTACACTATTTTATTCCATCACTGTTAAAGTTAATTGTGAACATTTGTTGAGTACGTATTTCATTAGAAAAATTGATACCCGCCTGCGGGATTCGAACACCGGTGCATCGCTCAACACGAATGCACCGGACGTCTTATCCTTTAGGCCACGACGACTACAAATGTCAGCGGCAGCTAAACTACTAATGAGTTATTTTGTGGTTGATAGTTAGTTAATGTTAACTTAGTTAAACCCAGTGCCGGATTAAGCAAGCGCGGGGCCCGTAGCAAATTATTTCAAAGAGCCCTTGATCTACTATGGGTTCTTAAGTATAAAGTGGTAAAAAAACAAATCAATAGTCTATATGTTTATTTGCCATCTTTAAGTTACAATTTTGTGGGTATTTAGTAAATTACTATATAGGCACTGTTAGGCTCTGATAAGTACAAAAAGCCAGATATGAGATTTTCTGGCTATATAGAATAATTTTGATAAGAAACTAACAATTGAAAACTGATGATACTACACAAATTATTTTTTTCAATACATATTTCAAAGTTGATATTTAATGCAAAGTATATTATTTTTTTAGGAATAGCTAATGTTATATTTTATCAATGGTGTACTTTAAAATAATGTTTGTTTTATATTTATTTAAGTATTTGTTTCTTTTATTATTTTTTAAACTTCTACAAAGTAACTTTTCTAGATTTCATGTGGGCAAATTGAGAAATTTTTCTTTTTTCTTAATAAGTCACTCAAAAAATTAAGCTCGGGCAGAGATGAGTGGGTTTAAATATGCAGGGCCCGTAGCAATTGCTACTCTTGCTGCATGGTTAATCCGGCACTGGTTAAACCGTCATGAGTATTGTGAGTAATGATATAGAGAAATAGAATATTTAATACAACAGTAAAGCTCTTTAAAATTATGAATGCCTCGTAGCCACTTTTATTACTCGACAAACTTATAGTTAAGGATAAAAATATTTCCATGACGTCGTCGTGAATCGTGTCTACGTAATAATTGTTTGCGCAAACATTCTAATGAAACACGCCTAGCTTGTGCTCTCCTGACTGAATAATAAACATTTCAGATGTTTACAGTATTAAATATGTGAATCACGTTTTTTTTTTTAAATAGTATTTTTTGCACTCAGTTTCCTTGCAAACAGGATATAAAGCTGGCTTTGCACTCCTAAGGCCATCACTAGATCACAGTGCTTTTTAACTATCCCTGAAATCTATGGATGTGGCAAACGTAATATTATCACCCCTAATGAGATATCAGATCAAAGTCAGCCCACAAAAGTTGTACTTAGATTATAACGGTACCGGCAAAAGTTTGCAGTAGGAATAGCAATGTGCCATACTCCATGATTATAATTTAAGAACATTTTATTAAGGATTTCAATAGTTCAGTATCCTTAACTATCTATAGTCCACTGAGTTTTTCGACGGATCTTCTCAGTGGGTCGCGTTTCCGATTCGGTGGTAGATTCAGCGAAGCACTGCTCTTGCTAGGGCTCGTGGAAGGGACGATAGTTTTACGTGATCACGTCAGTAGCAGCACTATTCGAACTGCTAGTTCTGACGTCACGCGAGAAGAGAGATAAACGTGTGACAAGCCAACGCTTGGGCCGATCGTGCCTCTCTATCGCTTATTCCGCGCTCTCGCTTGCTTCTCTCAGATTGAGCCCCGTGAGCGTACTTTTTTTTCCTACCTATGCTGATGGTCTAGAGAGACTATGTCAGCGTCACCGGGCTAGTAGATGAGCTCACGGGGCTCAAACTTGATGACGTTGCTAGCACAAACCCTAGCAAGAGCCATGCTTCGCAGAATCTACCACCGGATCGAAAGGTGACCCACTGAGAAGATCCAGCGAGAAACTCAGCCAGCTTTGATGCGTTGCTCTTGGCTGCTGATTTGAAAAGGAGTTTGGCGTCATGGCGGACGTTGGTGACCCACTGAGAAGATCCGGCGAGAAACTCAGCGAGATCTGATGCATTGCTCTTGGCTGCTGATTTGAAAAGGAGTTTGGCGTCATGGCGGACGTTGGTCATTGACACTTTGACGTTCAGAAATTGAACACCTACAATGCGCCATATCAGCAAAAGAATATCTACAGAAAACTACATCACGAAGTTAACTTATCAAACACCGTTCGCTTATAGACCAAGAGTATATTCCCGTTTTGGCGCAGAGAAAAAACACGCTGTTTTTGTATCTATGTAGTAAAATCTAAAGATTTGGAGCTCTGCCAGTTTCCTATGGCTTCAATACGTAACGTTTGCCAACTTTGATTTATTACCCGACTGTGGTAACGCGAAAGGAGTGTTCCGGTTTTAGGAACGTATTTATTTTATGTTTCATTGATAGCTCACTGCGGTAGTTATGTTGAGATTATCAACATACGGACAGACAGCTGTTCTGTTTGTGACATTTACTTATATTCGTTTATGTACTAGAGGACCCGACACGTGGTCCTGTGAATGCATTTAATAAAATTCATTCGAGTCGATCCAGTCGTTTAGTTGCAGTAGAGATCTAGATACCGACTACAGCGCCATCTGCTGGGCTGATTTGTGAATCTAAAGCATCCAGGGCGCCACCCAAACGCATACAAAAAAATTCATTCAAATCGGTCCAGCCGTTTAGGAGGAGTTCAGTGACACACACGCGCACAGAAGAATTCTATATATAAAATATATAAAGGTAGAATAGGGATCGCAGCGCATAAAATAAAACTTCTACTGTTCCAAAATCTTCTGTCGTAATCTTTACTATGTATAAATTACGTGTCACGTTGTTTGTCCGCGATGGACACCTAAACTACTGAACCGATTTTAACTTTTTTTTATTTTAAATATCTGTTTTGTTCCAGCTTAGGCCATAGGATGGTTTTTATTTCGATTAATGGTCGCAATATTTATTAATTAACAATCAAATGATTTCGTATGTTGATTATTGCTATTAATTGTAAGTTTCATAAGTCCAAAACAGATGGCGTCTTAAATCAGTTTTTATAGACAATTGTAATACTGTCTGACATTAATATCTCATAGATGGCGCTGTATTAAAAATACCAACGTTTCACATAAGCTACAATTTAATGGCATAGAATCCACGTGTTGCTGAGGCTAAAGTATAAATGAAATTTATTTCGTAGCAAACGCAATACAGTGAAATCCAATTGTTCTTACTTTGGTTAATTTTTGGTATTAGCTTAGCCCGTGTCATTTGGAAACAAAAACCTTAGCCACAGCAACGCGTGGCCGGGTCTGCTGGTAATCATTAAAAATTAATTAACACTTTTATTTCGCCTTGCTCATTTTTTAACCGTCTTCGACATCTTCCTTTTCTCTGTCCTTCTGTCTGTCATTCTCATTTCTCTTACTCACATTTTAACGCTCCGTTCCACACTCCTTTCATACGTTCCCGTTCTTACCAATCCTACATAAATATGGGCAGATGAGGGCTGATATCCGTCCGTGTCATCCATCCATGACAGTACGGAGTCTGAATGGATTCTCAGAGATCACTTTCCAAATTTAAATTCCTATCCCGAAACGAATTACCCCCTTGCGACAGACAGCTGTCACTTATGTTACGATATGTGAAGTCATTGTAGGGACTTGCTTAATTCATTGACTTGGTGTTGCAGTATCCCAGCCAAAATAAATGTAATTTAAATTGTTATTACTGGTGGTAGGATCTCTTGTGAGTCCGCGCGGGTAGGTACCACCACCCTGCCTATTTCTGTCGCAAAGCAGTAATTCGTTTCAGTTTGAAGGGTGGGGCAGCCGTTTTAACTATACTTAAGACTTTAGAACTTATATCTCAGGGTGGGTGGCGCATTTACGTTGTAAATGTCTATGGGCTCCAGTAACCACTTAACACCAAGTGGACTGTGAGCTCGTCCACCCATCTAAGCGATAAAAAATAATAATAAAACAGTCGTGTTTTAAAGTCGGTTAAAAAAAACATCAAAGCTAACAGAAACTACACTGATCTATCCCAGACTCCTTCATTATTAGTATCACATTAGATATTCTGGCTCAAAGCAATGGAGGGGACAGATGTGTGTTCCTCCGACCTCAGAGGATCCGTCAGTTGGGCGATTGCTTGCAATGTTGACCGCGGTGACCCCGTTGACCCCCTTTTGACCTCGGGGGATCGGAGGCTCGAGCGAAACTGCCTTGGGTGGTTTGTCTTCTCCATAATAGGATAAAAATTCATTTGGGTTACCAAGGGAGCCATTGAAACCCCATACAAAGTTCGCCTAAGCGATTGACCTATATGGTCAGACGCGATATTAAAAGGTCAACATCAATATTGTCAGTGGGTAGACGATTTTTATTGGGGTAACAGGGTCGCCGCCACCTCGCTTAAAGAGCACAAAGTAAATTCGTCGCCCTCCTTGGGACTGTGGGGCGGGAGTCTCAATAGCGATATGGCTTCAGACCGAAACGAGATCGGGGAAATTAGGGAGTTTGGCAATTGGGGTTATCGATCAGTCCGGTATACATAGGTAACGGGTGTCTCAATAAATATGCTAGCTTCAGTCGGGCGGGTTTTGTATGCGTGCATTAAGCTTCGCAGTCTGCAAGAAAATAAGAGATTGCTGGTTCTTAATCAACGATGGCATTAGAGATACTTTTTGACGGGTACTGGTGGTAGGATGTCTTGTGAGTCCGCAAGGATAGGTAACCCCCACCCTGGCTTTTTTTCTACCTATGCTGATAGCCTTGAGAGGCTATGTCGGCATTACCCTAGCGTGTAGGTGAACTCTCGGGGCTCAAACCGAAAGTGTTGCTAACACTGGCCCTAGAAAAAGCAGTGCTTCGCAGAATCTACCACCGGATCGGTAACGCGACCCACTGAGAAGATCCGGCGAGAAACTCAGTGGGCTGTGTCTGTGGTTTAATTTACTCGCCGAGCTTTTCATCGCAAGCAACGGGTTCCGCGAGGACACGGCGCACCTATTTCTGCCGTGAAGCAGTAACGCTATTCGGTTTGAAGGCTGGGGCAGCGGTTGTACTGTAAAAACTGTGATCTTAGGACTCTAGTCTCAAGATGGGTGACGGCATTTACGTTGTTGCTGTCTATGGACTCCAGTAATCACATAACATCAGCTAGATCACCGATCTAAGCAATAAACATTTTAAGTAAATCGTGCACCTGATACCGGTCGCGTTTGTCATTGAACGCACAAAATACAATCGTTTCTCAAATACTGCAATTATTGTATTTTCGTGAGTGGCATTGCTGAGGAAGAGATGGCAAGCAGTGGCGTACGAAAAATGAACGTTTTTAATACGCTTTTATTAGCTTCAGACGTATGTATGTTAGTATGTAACGGAATCTTTGAACATGATTCTGACACCCTTCAAAACGTCGGATTAACTCGAAAGGAGAAACTCCATTCTGGGCCTAAGCGTTACACGAATGGGATATGTACCAAAAAAATCGTCTATTTTGTTTGATTAACCTATTGAAATTATCAGCTTCATTGACAATGGCCAAGTGTAGAAAATAAGTTGAATTCTATTTTTTGTCTTAAACAATCTTTGTAAACGTCTGCAACACTTATTTCAATATACGTAACTAGCTCCACAAACGTGCGGATTAGAATTAGAGCATCCCTAAAATAGGATCGTTTTAGTGGAAATCGAGTGTTAAAAATGATTAATACTCCTTTGTTTTAGGATAAATGACTGCTTTTATAGGTATTTTAATCAATGTAAATAGAGTATGGCCATCGAATCGTGACACGACTACTTAAAATGGCGGCAATTCAAAATATCTACAACTGAAAACATTAAATATAGCATGAAGGGGTAGTTTTGCATTTTTATATTAATGTGACTATGCCATAGAAAAACACAAATGTATCAAATCATGTTATGTTATCATTAATGTTGCCAACTGAAGATATTTTGGATTGCCGCTATTTAGTTGTGCCATGATTCGCTGGCCAGAATATAAACTTAATCTCACTGAATAACGTAACGTAAAGCACCAAAGTCTACTAACAAAAATCATTAAAAGAAATAAATAACTGTGCCATTTAGTTATGACACGAAATCATGTCGGCAACTGCGGCATTTCAAAATATTTTCAACTGGCAATCTTAAATATAAAATGAAAAACCCGATTTGGTACTTTTGAGTTTTTTTATGGTGTAGTTACATTAATAATTTTACTGGTGGTAGGACCTCTTGTGAGTCCGCGCCGCCCGCCCGCCTATTTCTGCCGTGAAGCAGTAATGCGTTTCGGTTTGAAGGGCGGGGCACCCGTTGTAACTATACTGAGATCTTAGAACTTATATCTCAAGGTGGGTTGTGTATTTAAGTCGTAGATGTCTATGGGCTCCAGTAACCACTTAACGCCAGGTGGGCTGTGAGCTCGTCCACACATCTAAGCAATAAAAAAAGGCATGAAATAAAATGAAATGAAATGAGATGAGATGATATGGGAGCACGTCATTACTGGTGGTAGGACCTCTTGTGAGTCCGCACGGGTAGGTACCACCGCCCTGCCTATTTCTGCCGTGAAGCAGTAATGCGTTTCGGTTTGAAGGGTGGGGCAGCCGTTGTAACTATAATTGAGACCTTAGAACTTATATCTCAAGGTGGGTGGCGCATTTACGTTGTAGATGTCTATGGGCTCCAGTAACCACTTAACACCAGGTGGGCTGTGAGCTCGTCCACCCATCTAGCAATAAAAAATAAATAAAAAAAGGCATGAAATAAAATGAGATGAGATGATATGGGAGCACGTAATGATTTATTTTTTATATAAAAAGTTATCATATAAGTATCGTTTATCATATAAAAAAGTTTTCGTTAAAATTAAAATAACACTGAGCTAAAGATCTTATTATAGTCACCAGGTCATAAAACCCCTTAAAAAAATAATTTCGTGCGCAGCGCGTTTCGCATCACGTTGTTTTTAATTTTTGGCTTTCGTTCGTTTTCGTAAACAACCTAATGCGCGATTTCTCGTAACAGGTTCCATTTTTATTTTCAAAGCAACCTGTTGTTGCAACAGGTTTCGTAAACAATTACTCATCTTTAGTAGGAAACAGCCTCAAAAATATTGTTTCTATTAAAATATCTCGAACAATAAACATGACCTAAAATGTAAACATTGTCTGATTTTACCAATTTGGTCATTGCTGGGAGAGCTGAAAATTGGGCTCATGAAACCTTCTTAGGTATTGTAATTTATGCCCAAATTCTATCACTGTAACGCCAGGCCCAAGTTTGTATGGATTTCGGGTTTCTCCTTTGGTATACTTATTAAGGACAATGACAATTCAACCGATATTCCGAAGGTAAACTTTGAAACCGTTAGCAAAAAAATGCTTTTGATTCGGCTTCTTTTTTTTTATAGCGCCCTCGCTCTGGATTTGAACACGTACAGTCGAGAATCCAGAGCGTTGCCTCGTAAAAAATATAGTTGAAAGTCGTTTTCGTTCAGTTCAGACGTCACTAGTGAAAAAAACAATGTTATTACGCAATAACAATAATATTGATAATGTTCACGATTGACTTCCACGGTGAAAGAATAACATCGTGTAATCTATATATTAATACGTGAAGCAAAAACTTTGTACCCCTTTTTTACGAAAATTGCGCGGACGGAGGTGTATGTAATTTCCCACACTTATAGAGAATATAGAGGAGTCCAGAATCTTAATATTTTTTTAATTATGCATAAAAAATACATTAAATCAATAAAAAACTTTTCCGAAAATTGCGCGGACGGAGGAGTATGAAATTTCCCACACTTATAGAGAATATAGAGGAGTCCAGAATGTTAATATTTTTTTAATTATGCATAAAAAATACATTAAATCAATAAAAAACAACATTACACACACTACCATGTATTTGACACACATACGCTTTGCTTACTGTCAAACTTTTCTTATTGCTTAAAGTCTGTGGTCAAATTGAGAATAGGTTCAATATTGTTTGTCTTTATAGTCTAAAAGTGTAGTCTTGGAAATTTGTGATTATAGAAGCATAATAATAGTCTTTGACAATAGAAATATGATAGTGTACAAACTTATAATTTCAATTAATTATAGTCGAATTTCGACTACCGGGGGACCACTAGTAAAAATCAAACCCGCAAAATTATAATTTGCGTAATTACTGGTGGTAGGACCTCTTGTGAGTCCGCGCGGGTAGGTACCACCACCCTGCCTATTTCTGCCGTGAAGCAGTAATGCGTTTCGGTTTGAAGGGTGGGGCAGCCGTTGTAACTATACTTGAGACCTTAGAACTTCTATCTCAAGGTGGGTGACGCATTTACGTTGTGGATGTCTATGGGCTCTAGCAACCACTTCACACCAGGTGGGCTGTGAGCTCGTCCACTCCACTAAGCAATAAAAAAAAAAATAACGCCCCCGCAACTGGTGTAGGGAGTCCAACACTCATATAGATATAAGCCTATCCATTAAGTACATGTATTTTCTACATGGATACCAAGTTTCAAGTCAATCGGATGCACGGTTCAGTAGTTATAACGGAACATCCGTAAAAACCACTGTAGATTTATATATTAGTCAAATCAAATCAAATCAAATAAAAAAAAAATTATTCAACATAAATGAAAGTACATACTTGTTGAACGTCAAAAGAACTACCGCCAATTGACAAGAACTAGCCTCCGTCCTGAGAAGAATTGGCAAGAAACTCAGCGGACATGTTTTTTTTTTAATATTAGATTATTTTTTTAATATTAGCTGTACTAGCTGACCCGCCAGACTTTGTAGTGCCTCAATCAGTAAAGAACGGGGGACACGTCAAAGGAAAAACAAAATTGTTTATTTTTATTTAATTCAGAGCACTTTCATATTTATCTACCTTTTAAACCTTCTCTGGACTTCCACAAATAACTCAAGACCAAAATTAGCCAAATCGGTCCAGCCGCTCTCGAGTTTAAGCGGGACTAACGGACAGCAATTCATTTTTATATACCTAGTCAGGTCATAAATTCTGTCACATGTTTAATGTAAAATAATTGAAACAAGTTTATTCATTATGTGACCATTCATATACCAAAATGAACTTAACAAAACATAGATTCTTATGACACTAAAGTTTATTCAAAATGAAATCCGTAATTTTGAATACAGGCCTTCAATCTGCGCGGCCAGTCGTCTATCGCAGCACGAACGAGGTCCATGTCGATATCGGCGGCTGCCTTAATCAAACATGTCTTAGGTGACTCCAAATTGGGATGAGGCTTTGAGCACGCCTTTTCCTCCAAGTGTTGCCATATCTTGTAATCTAACGGATTCAAATCTGGACTTGAGGAGAGCCAGTCTTCGTGCCGGATGAAGTCGATTTCACGCGCCGCCAGCCAGTCTTGTGTGCTCTTCGCTCTATGAGCTGGCGCCGAAACTTATTGGAATACCCAGTGCCTGTTATTGAACATGGTATGAGAAACAGGTTCCACAAGGTTCGTCAGGACTGTATTTTGATACACAACTGCATTCGTTTTTACACCTTTCTCACAAAAATGTACCTCTGTTAAGCCCCAATAAGAAACTCCCAACCATACCATGAGCGAGGATGGAAAATGACCTCGTTGAACACGCGGAATACGGTTGCTCGCTTCTTCACTACTGTGTGCGTACACCTTATCATTTTGTTTGTTGTAGCTCTCTTCTACGGTAAAAATTTTTTCATCCGAAAAAAGAATTTCCCGATATTTTTTTCCCGCGTACCGCTTCAACAAAGCGCGGCATCTCTTCAGTCTCAGGTCCATTAGACGAGCATTCAAACGATGTCCTGTTTTTCTTCGATATGCCCGAAGCCCTAAGTCTTCATTTAACACCCTTTTCAACGTGGTTCTGCTTAACCCCATCTGAAGGGCCAACAGTTTCTGCTTACGTTTGGGATTTCTTTGAATTCGCGCCTTCACAGCTTTTATCACTGCTGGAGTCCTAACAGACCGAGGGCGACCACTTCTTGACCTGTCATCTACACTAGAGTCTTCATTGTATCGTTTGATGGTACGATAAACGAATCTTTTGGTTATATTCAAATTTCTCAGTATGTTAAAAATTTGAATTGGCGCGTAACCGCAACGATGCAACGCAATAACTGCAACACGGTCTTCTTTAAGCGTCCACTCCATATTTAAAAATGAGTAAAAATTCTAAAAGTATACATTTTTATTTTCATGAACAATTCGAAATTCATATTCAATAAACTTTTTTGTGGCCAGCATTCTAAAAGAAAAGTTTTTACTGTGTGACAATACTTATGACCTGACTACGGATATATATAGATAGATAGACTAGTATAGATTAGCATCAACAGTTCGGTGTTTTTAATTGAACTTCAATTAAGCCCCAAAGAAGAATTACCAACCGATCTAGTCCAGAGACGTTAATGATGAGAATCTTTGTGGGGGTGAGAAATAATAATGTTAATTTTAAATGCCCAGCGAAGCGGGCGGGTACAGCTAGTACAAAATAAAACTGACCTTTAATTACAAAAGATAAATGTCGCGTGTTAAGCGAAATGTCGCTTAAACCAAATAGCCTTTCACTCCTCGATATCATATTGCCAATCATCGTTCACGCGATTAATGGCCGGATGCTTGACCACAAATGACGTCACTCACACCAGACGAATTTAGAAAAAATAACAGCCAGAACATTAACATGGGTCAATTACCGAATTCTCGCCACGACCGACATCCGCCCTTTCGGCTCTAATTTATGTAATATATTAATACGTGTAGCAAAAATTTGTACCTTGTAAGGTAGATGTAAGTTTTAGAGCAGTGATAATGCGGTGGAGAGCAGTTGAGGCCGCCACGGGAGTAGGAGTACCCACATCAGAACATATTGACAATCCAGCAAACATATCACGCCTGTCTTATCAGGCAGGGAGCCTGCGCCCCGGCAGGGGGGCGGTCCCGGGGACCCGATGCTCGACTGCCCCCACCACGCTCGGCTAATAATAATAATAATAAAATTTTTGATTTTTGTTACCTAATTTATATATTAATACGTGAAGCAAAAACTTTGTATCTCTTTTTACGAAAATCGCGCGGAGGATTATGAAATTTCCCACACATAGAGGAGTGCAGAATGCTAATTTTTTTTTTAATTCTGCCTTGCCTTTAATTCTTTTTTAATTCAAACATTACACACACTACCGTGTATTTGACACAACACATGCTTAAAGTCTGTGGTAAAATTGAGAATACCTATATTAATATTGTTTCTTGTTGTAAATCTGTGATTATAGAAGTATCGTAGTCTTTGACAATAGAACCGTAATAATGTTCAAACTTACAATTTCAATTAATTATAGTCGAATTTCGACTACTGCGGGACCATTAGTTCATGTAAATAGCGAAGCGAAAGTATCGTAAAGGAATTCATTCATATTGTAGCTACATATTTGTTAAATGAGTTTCTAAAACACGCAACTGCATTATAAGTGTGATTAGACGAACAATAATTGCGGCTTAGTGTGATGCAATTAAGGGAAAGTAGCTCATGTTCCTATCTGGTGTTGAACGGAGACAATAATAATAATAATAACCATGCGCAAAGCCATAATTTTAAATACGTGCCGGATTGTTCGGAAGTTTTTGCAGGACGAAACATCAGACGGAACTAAAGCTGAAAATGAACTCCACTTGGCGTAGGCCATTTCTACATGGATACCAAGTTTCAACTCAATCCCTCTGTCGCCAGTCAATGCAATACAAAAATAATTACGTAATTTTTCTGAGCGACTTGCTGCTTGTGTAAGTCGTTTTCGATTCCCAGCACGCCTTTACTAACATTAACTTTTCTCCACAACAACTGGAGGGAGTTATGCAAACGATAGCAAAATCCCAATCTGTTGACTCCTAAGAACTGTGGACAAGGATAGAGAAACGATTTAAAAATTTAAATGCTATTCATTGCTTTTTTATGCCTTCAGATCGCAAAAGCCGAGGTCTCTCAACGAACTCCAGGAAAACGAAGATAACTGGATCGACCTCTCCCACGACATCGACGTGAATTATCTTCCCAGAGCCAGACCTGCTCGTAATGATAATCCAGATGTAGAAATATTTAGACACGATGATTATATAGCTCTGGATGGAACCGATAAAGTTTGGGATGAAAAGAATAATTTGGGACGGTTTAAAAGAGCTGATGGGATTGCGGCTAAAGCTGCGGAGAGAAGCTCGACAGATTTAGACAATGTCGTGTTAAACAAAAACGCTTCTAATGATGATGGCAGTAAAGATGACACTCGAACAAGAGCTCAAGGATCTGCGAGTGAATTGTTCTCAGAGGAATTGATAAGAAAATCTCGTCAAATAGTAGATTCGAATGATTTTACGAGTATGCGAGCGGCCCCTATCGATATTTTCATCGAAGGAATCAGGATCGAAGAGTCCGAGAAAGAACCACATATTGAAGACGGAATACCGAGTGTGCTGGCCGATACTGCAGTTACGATCAGGTATGTGGAGAAATTCAATAAAACACATCATTGCGATTGAACTGGTGGTGGGATTCGGTTGTGGTTTTTCGGGATCGTTCTTGTCAAGGCGCTGAAGGGGTGTATCGTTTTGAACCTCTGATCTTTTTAATTATTACTCTCGGATCTCTATAAAAATAATCCCTTAAAATCCGGTGTTGAACCAAACAATAGCCAGAAGACGATGCTTCGTTATTCCGCTATTAAGGGTGTAGGGTATATTTGGAAAAAGAATCAGAGGTTGGAGATTTTAGCCTTTAGCACACAAAATTCTGACGAAAGGAAATTATTTTCGGAAAATAAATTTGTTTCCACTCAATAGTCATCACGATACACGTGGTGAATCTCTAAACGTGTTTGACTCTAGTACTCCAATAAAAGGATTGCAGTGATTTTTTATTGTCACTTTAGGCGGATGGCCATATGGCTCATCTGATGGTGAGTGGTTACCATTGCACATATACAATGTTGCATCAACAATGTCAGGGGCCCAGCCAACCAGACAACTCGCTGGCTTATTTTTATTTTAATTTAAATATAATATGAGCCGCTTCTACACTGCCCGCACGGTTGCGTACTAGCATACTAGTTATTTCTGCCGCAAATCATTACCGGAGCCCATAGACATCAGCAACGTAAATGCCGCCACCTCGAGACATGAAAGTCGCAATATTGTAGTAGCACAAAAGCTGCTTCATCCTCCAAACGCTTCACTGCTTAGCGATGGAAACCGGTTCTCTTATTGACTCTCTCTCTTTCTCTCTCCCTATTCTATCAAACCTGTATTTTGAATGTGGCATCTGAGCAGGGCATCTCATGAATTCTAGGGTATTCGGCGATGGGTTAACTTCGAAAACTGCCATCGCTTTCACACGACAGGACCTGCCGTACGGCCAACCCTGCAAGTTTCTACTCATGGGAGAGTATATGGTAATTAAAGACTGTTAAATCATTTAAAAAATATATGTATTCATTCTGCCATTCTTCAAAATTGTTCCCATGAATCAAAATCGTAATAATTACCCCTATGTTTATAATAGTCACTGCCGTTGGTGTGGAAAGTCACTTGCTTACATAAAGTAGTTATCAGGGCCCATCGGTATCACAACCTGAATGTTGACCCACATTCCACCACCACGACCTACATTCTGAAATGAGGTCGATTAAGTATATCGCATGTTGTACCCACCCTTTATTTATGTACATATATTATCATGAAAGTTATTTGGGGTTTCTTGCCCAAGCTAGTTCTAATGCTAAATAGTCACTTTTGCTGACGGCCATGAACCTATCAGAATCACATTTGCGCTGTCATATTAGCTACATGATGTACTAGATATGTCTTCATATCTGAAAGAATGTTCCTTTGTGCAATATTTTATAACTTTACAAGTCAATACCTAAATCATGTACAGTAGGTTCCAGGGTATTAGACGGTCATTTGCTCTGAATTTGAATCCACTGGAAGGTTCGGCTCACGGTATTGAGTAAAATAAGATAAAATAAATACATGACAGGTAAAAGAAGGCAGCGTCACCACCAGATCCGCGTTGTTCGATGTAACAGCACCCCCCTCACAGGAGGGCTCTAAGATCTACATCTGCGCTAAGAATCTCCAGGCAGGGGCTGATCACCCGACCAAGGACAAGGAAAATTACTATCACCAGGGAACTGAATCCTGGAAGGCGTTTGCTACCCACAACACCCTGCTGCCGCTCTGGGTGTCGCTGAGTTTGATTCTGATATGCCTGACATTCTCTGCGCTTTTCTCTGGGTTGAATCTCGGTCTGATGTCATTGGACAGGACCGAACTGAAGATCATAGCCAATACCGGTACGGAAACGGAGAGGAAATACGCCAGAGCCATCATGCCCGTCCGGGATCATGGAAATTACTTGCTGTGCAGCATATTGTTGGGGAATGTGGCTGTGAATTCGACTTTCACGATTTTGTTGGATGAACTGACTTCGGGCCTCTTTGCTGTTATATTCTCGACCCTGGCTATCGTACTCCTGGGCGAGATAACTCCCCAAGCCATATGTTCGAGACACGGTCTTATGATTGGTGCCAAGAGTATCATGATTACGAAGGTTGGTTTGGATTTATTTTTATTTTATTGACTGCCGTAACCCTCAAATGTTTTGCATATGCCACTACATTGCTTATAACCTTTAGACATCAGGTCGAAATCTCAATTGTATTGTGTTACGACTGAAATTGTCAAGGTGATCGTATAATATATCAGAGCGGGCTCGACCAGTAAGGTTATTAACAGATTTTAGTCAAAAATCCGCACGAATACAAATAATAACAGTGGTCTACATCTTCCGGTAACTAACACTGATTTTAAACTTGTTGTAACAGGCGGTTATGGCCCTGACGGCGCCGATGGCGTATCCTGTGAGTAAACTCCTGGACTATTTCTTAGGCGAGGAGATAGGCAGCGTTTACAACAGGGAACGTCTAAAGGAGCTTATCAAGGTGAGTTAGTTTAGTGGAAGGTCGGTATTCTAGTGCAAGAGGATATGCAATCTCTCCAACGAGACCTGGAAACTGCCATCGAAAACCGGGCTATGTGATTCGCAACACCGTGACCTTGTTACAAAGCTTTTTGGACTGCACTTAATGTAACACGATCAGTTTTTATGATGCGGGTAGCTAGGCTGCCTAGAGGGATTTACAATACTGCTTGATGTCATTTCTAAGCACCTGCCATTCCTGTGGGCGTCGTTCAAGGTGACTAAGGGATTTGCTCGCTGGTAGACCAGCGGTCTTCGAGTATTATACCAGTAGACTGCGATCGATGATCGGCCTTTAATGGTGATAGGGGTACTGTGAACTTGCGTGGATAGGTACGATCGTTCTGCCTAATCCCGCCGCGAAGCAAGGTTATTAGGGTTTCGACCTCACGTCTCACTTCGTGATGTCCATAGGCTCAACCGTTTTAGACCAGGCCTCGAGCTCTTTAACCCATGACGGCCAATCGGTCACGCCCCTAGCGTGCTCATGTTCGTGGATCGTTTGCAGGTGACAACTGGGGACTTGGACAAGGACGAGGTGAACATCATATCCGGCGCCCTCGAGATGAGGAAGAAGACCGTGTCAGACGTCATGACGAAGATGGAGGACGTGTTCATGTTGCCGATAACAAGCGTCCTGGACTTCGAGACGATGTCGGAAATTGTAAAGTCGGGTAGGTGGCTTTAAGCACACCGGGAATGGTGTGTCATTGTCAGCAGATTTAACGTCGTAATGAAGGAGTTTTATGAAAGCTCTACGCTGATGGATGCTTTTGTTCGGCTTAAACGGGTACAGGAACTGGCAGACCTGGTGTTCACTGGTTGTCCGTAGACATTGGAACTGGAATGCCGCCACCCGCTTTGAAGTCTGAGCTTTGAAAACGAGGTTTTAAGTAGTCCCGGCCTAAAGGATGAGCTTGGAGTACTCGCTTTCAGTGATGCGACTGTACTGGTGTTAGAACACGCAGGCGGATACCAAGTATTGTAATGAAAGACGTACTCAACAAATGTTCACGATTGACTTCCAAGGTGAAGGAATAACATCGTGTAATAAAAATCAAACCCGCAAAATTATAATTTGCGTAATTACCACTCTGCCTATTTCTACAATGAAGCAGTAATTCGTTTCGGTTTGAAGGGTGGGGCAGCCGTTGTACTCTTAAATAACTGAGACCTTACCCCTCAAGTCTCAAGGTGGGTGGCGAAATTTACGTTGTTGATGTCTATGGGCTCCGGTAACCACTTAACACCAGGAGGGCAGTGAGCTCGTCCGCACAACTAAGCAATATTTTTTTTAAGTACTGGTAGCACAGCGTCCATTGTGCTGGTAGGTACCAATTTCTTGCGTATTTCGGCAGCGAAACAATCATGCGGTTCGGAGGGATGGGCAATTTTCACGCTTCGATAACTTTCGCACGACCGTAACCACAATTTCGCCCTCCTGGCTGAGCTCTTGCTCGCCCACCTGTCCTGTCCTGTCCAAACTAGAAAGGCCTCCGGGCCACTAGTAATCTTATAATCATAAAAGAAACCGCAATCTCAAATCGGACATGAACTTCTCTGTATATGCTCCTCATACACCAGGCTACTCCCGCATCCCGGTGTACGAGGGTCACCGCGGGAACATCGTGACGGTGCTCTTCATCAAGGACCTCGCCTTCGTCGATCCCGACGACAACACGCCCCTTAGGACCCTCTGCCAGTACTACCAGAACCCTTGCAACTTCGTCTTCGAAGACGTCACCTTGGATGTCATGTTCAAACAGTTCAAAGAAGGTAGGAAGTGTTTAATTCACACGCAGACGCTCCGTTTGTATTTTTCAGGTGGATCGTAATGGTGAACCCCTATTTAAAGAGAGGGGCAGCTGACAAACAACGCAATAGTGGCTGCGAACTTAAGTCCATGTCAATAATATCGTCAACTGGAATTTAGACCTCTGACTGTCGCGTAGGTCACCGGTGCCCTACGCGGCGCACTAAAGTAATTATGTTGATATCTGTTGCCTAACTTTGGCTTCTCTTGTTTTTTAGTCTTTTAGGTCTCTTAGAAATGGATTCGTTCTCAGTATCTTCGGATTCGTCTTCCCCAGAGTCTACTAGATGTTCCGGTGTCTTAGTAATAAGAATCGAAATAATTACTTGAGTGCGCCGCGTAGGGCACCGGTGACCTACACGCCAATCGAAGGGTTCAAAATGTAGAAAGCTTTCAATGGAGATCGTTGCTGTCTCTTTCTCGCAGATACAGATTTAATATTTGTGAAAAGCTTTAAAACGTTGACGTCACTGTACAAAACAGTTAACGCTCTGAACTATAAATGCCTTGTTTCTAGAATAATGACCACACTGATTTAAAACTCCACCGTCCTCAAGTTGAGGGTCTTTGATATCGTGCTGTCCGCTAGCATCACTAGCCGTAGTAGGGGGTAAGCTCTTTTGGAACTAAGCTATGAGTCCCCCTTGTGTAAATACGAACGATGACTCGATCTCCAGGTCACAAAGGACACATGGCGTTCGTCCATCGCATAAACAACGAGGGCGAGGGAGACCCCTTCTACGAGACCATAGGGCTGGTGACCCTGGAAGATGTCATCGAAGAGATGATACAAGCAGAAATCGTCGATGAGACTGATGTGTTCAGTGAGTATTAACACCGATTTATACGAACAGCACTCACGTTTTCACAAACTCATGCTAACACACAACACACAAACCCGCCCACTCGCTCTCTGACTCACTCAATCACTCATTCACTAACTCACTCATCCATTCACTCGCTCACTCATTCATTCATTCACTCACTCACTTACTCATTCATTTTTGAATTTTATTTTATACTGTGCCTTCCATTATCACCCCTCGTCTTTGGATCTTGAATAACCAGTTCACCATCGCTTTTCACCAGAACTTCATATCTCCGAACTGCGTTTAATATCGTTATCCAGAGACAATGAAACTAATTGTCTTTAAACTGCCAGTCGATTTGTAGACTTGTCCGTGAGTGACGTAACGATCCGGCGACGCCCAGGGTCGCGGTACCAGGTATCCTATATGTAGATCCAGGGTACAAACTTATTGTCAGAAATGCCATCCGAATTCTTTGAACCATTTTTGCGTGATTGAGACCAACTTTGATATTAATATAGGGTGCATGTAGACGATAGTATTAAAACTGTGAAGTCAGAGGAAGTCGCCAAAAGCTCTCTGACAGTAAGTAGCCTGAAGTCGATTGGCTTATTGTTGAAGTGACAGTAAGTAGCCTGAAGTCGATTGGCTTATTGTTGAAGTGACAGTAAGTAGCCTGAAGTCGATTGGCTTATTGTTGAAGTGACAGTAAGTAGCCTGAAGTCGATTGGCTTATTGTTGAAGCTCCCGACGTGTTCTTTCTTTTTTTTTATTGCTTTTATTGATTGACGAGCTTACAGCCCACCTGATGTTAAGTGGTTACTGGAGCCCATAGACATCTACAGCGTAAATGCGCCACCCACCTTGAGATATAAGTTCTAAGGTCTCAGTATAGTTACAACGGCTGCCCCGCCCTTCAAACCGAAACGCATTACTGCTTCACGGCAGAAATAGCCGGGGTGGTGGTACCTACCCGTGCGGACTCACAAGAGGTCCTACCACTAGTAGTTTTTCCTCCTAACAGTGGACAACCGCAGCAAGCGACGCAGGAACCGCCCCTCGCACAAGCTCCAGGACTTCGCCGCGTTCGCGGAGAGGCACGAGAACCAGAGGATCCACATCTCGCCCCAGCTCACCCTGGCCACGTTCCAGTTCCTGAGCACGAGTGAGTGGCTGCTGATAAATGCACTTTCTTAAATTAATAACTGGGAACAGATCACGCACGGTCATCTTTTTTTTTAATGCATAGATGTGTTCACAGACCACCTTAAGTGGTTACCGAAGCCCATAGTCATTACAACATAAATGCCGCCATCCACCTTGAGATATGAGTTCTAAGGTCTCAGCTTAGTTACAACGGCTGCCCCACCCTTCAAACCGAAAGGTATTACTGCTTCACGGCAGAAATAGGCGGGGCGGGTGGTACCTACCCGTGCGGACTCGCCAGAGGTCCTACCACCAGTAAAGCACAGAGTTACACCAGTACATAGTGATTTGACATTGTCAATGTCGTCAACCGCGAATCCTCATCCCAAAAGCTGCTCTCGTTCTAGGCGTAGACGCGTTCCGTCCGGACGTAGTGTCGGAGACGGTTCTGAGACGTCTCCTGAGGCAAGACGTCATCCAGCACATCAAGCTTAAGGGGAAGACCAGACGGGATTCGGCCACATACGTTTACCATCAGGGGAAACCGGTGAGCGACCTTCATTTGTGACCCATTCTGAATCAATATATTTATCGTCCTATAATCCTTTCTGGGAAGCAAAAGGGATTAGTATAAAAATATTTACCAATAATATATATACAATAATGCAATAACAATAATATTGATACAGTCCGGGTATAAGATTTTTTTTTGTTGTATGGCCAGCTAACGAGACTTTTAAGCCATTTATTGGAATTTCTCGCACATTTAAAATGACAGGTACTCAAAATTACTAATAAAAAATAAAATAAAAAGATATGAAAGTAGGAGGTGGACGGTAGAAAAAATAATGTCGTCTAACTAAAACTAAATTATGTATTTGTAAAAATGTTGACTGTCGTATATGCTGGTGGCAACAAGTGCTTTAAGTAATATTGGATTACTAATACAGTCATGTCTATAGATGTCACTGAGCCATTGATTGTTTGCCTACATTAAGCCCATTTTAAGTGTTTTATAAGTCTATGAATCTGGAATGAAGCATTCATTGAATTAAAGTCGAAAGTTCCTGCCAAGAGTATCCCTTGCCTATCTCGATTACCGCCTACTATTGCAAAGGTGGTGTCAAACAAGGTTCCTCTTTTTCAGCTAAGAGAAGTCACGTGATTCACAATTATAGGAAAAAGGATATTTTCAGGTCGATTACTTCGTTTTAATCTTAGAAGGACGAGTCGAAGTTACCGTAGGACGGGAGAACTTGATCTTTGAAGCTGGACCCTTCACATACTTCGGTGTACAAGCCCTTACACAGAACGTTGGAGTTGGTAAGTGTGAATATCACTATAAACCCAGTCCTCTGCAGCTCTGTACTGATCCCGAGCTCTTCTCGTACACAAACAGACACAGATCCGACCTACATCTAGCCTCTAGTCCTATACTACACTACTATAGACACAGCCCTCTGCAGCTCTGTACTGATCCCGAGCTCTTCTCGTACACAAACAGACACAGGTCCGACCTACATCTAGCCTCTAGTACTATACTACACTACTATAGACCCCGTTATCTCTCACAGCCGAGTCTCCTACACCATCAGCGATGGGTTCCCTACAGAACATCAATATGGACTCGATGTTGCGACACACTTTTGTACCGGACTATTCGGTTCGCGCTATCTCTTCCGAACTTTTCTATCTCACTGTGAAGCGGTGAGTATTAATACTTAAAGACTATCTAATAACACTAGTGGTCCCGCAGTTGTCGAAATTCGACTATAATTCATTGAAATTATAAGTTTGAACATTATTATGGTTATCAAAGACTATTATACCTCTATAATCACAGATTTCGCCAATAGACAAATAATATAATATTAAAGATAAAAAATATTAACCTATTTTCAATTTCAACATATATGTGTAGAAGGGTTATTTTGATTATATCCTGAAAAGCACCCCTCGCTTTTTTTTTACAATGAAATCATTTTTTCTTACACTATTTTTAATTCAAATGTATTAAAAATATATATATATATTTTAGTTGGTTGCTCTATAAAAGTGTATTTTGTTATTCTCCAGCGCTCTGTACCTGGCTGCGAAAAGGGCGACCCTAATGGAGAAGGGCGCCCTCTCCAAGGGCACGACCAACGAACAATTCGACACTGAAGTCGACAAGGTAAGCTTACGAATCCAACACGGGGACCTAGTTCGCCAGTTTATTTCCCAAAATGCCGTCCTGTGTTTTGGATATAACAATAGACTTTTTAAGGTATCATATAAAAAAAAGGACTTTTTGGTGGGAACGCGAGGAGTGAAGTCGAGTGAATTGTTTTATTTTGACTATTTAGTGTTTCTTCAGGTTTAAATGTGTAATAACGGTGGTTTATTAACTGTTTAGTATCTGTGAAAGTGCACAAATGTGGAAAAATGAAACAAAGCTGCTCTGGACGTAACTTCTCGGGATCCTTCAAAAAGTCCACTAAACAAATCTCAGTATAAATGACACCATTTTAGTGAGATTATATTTTTCATCCCATATCATCTCATCTCATTTCATTTCACTCCATATTAACATTTTTCATAAAATTACGAATATAAATTAAAATAAGATATGACTTAAAGGTCTTAGTTACCAGGACATAAAACCCAAAAAACAAAAAAAATGGTCGTATAAATGTCTGTATATACGTACGATCGTAGACAGGTCCCATAGACCAGATACACATCGTTCTAAGGACTTACGGATTTAATTGGTCGCAAAAGTCTTCCGCGACGAAGGAATGAAAATAAATAACAAAATAGTTTGCGCAATTACTGGTACCAACCGTTTTCGCTGCGAAGTCGAGACTTCCGGTTTGAGTGGTGGAGGCATTCGTGATGCCCAAGGGCTATAGTAAACAAAAAACTCCAGAAACGTCCTGATTTTACTCCATGCAATTAATGGTAACATTGATTTAGTTTGTCCATTTCTTACGTTTTCACGGTATAACCGCTTAACCGATTATCGTGAGATTTTGAACAGTGAAATAGTTGCCACGATCCCAATTCTACATATTATAGATACACACGTCTTCACTCTTCCTTAGTCAGGCAACGAATGTGCCTCAATTCGACCCGAGCGATGACATCTCAACTCTGCCGAAGCACACCACCCGAAGTTAGCCGATGTTTGACGAGTAGTTGCAGCTCGCATCCACTAGGTGGCGTGCTTTCGCTTCGTTTGTCGTGTCCGGATGCGACATATATATATAGCCGTTCATGCTAAACATGATCCAACGTGGTGTCCATATGTCTGTCAACGTCCCGTCAACCCTAAGTGCAAGTTTTGCTTTTGGCAGACCCGTTTACCGTCCTGCAGTACCGCATCCGCGGAGGCCACGCCCGAACCCTCTAAGGCCATGACCGGTGATGAGAATGGCCGTATATCCCAAACGAAATCCAAGGTGGCTAGTGGTTAATTGATACTAATAACATGGCTAAGGCTGGTACCACGATCTAGCTTATATCTGCTACAAAGTAAATAAGACGCGACTCGGACTTATAGTTACAGCCGTCGGTATGTCAATGGATAATCGGGTTAATATCGGGCTATAACGCGGTAGATACGTTCCTATAGAGTTCCGTGCTATACGAAACCGTGTTATATGAGACTAGAATAAATAAATAAATAATTTTAAACAAAAGTCTCGCTGTCGCGTTGTAAAAGTGTCGTGTTATATGGGGGTTTTAGTGAATATTTCTATTCGTGTTAAAGTGAAACCGTGTTATAGGAGGATTACCTGTATTATAAAATTGTGGCTTCGATCTCATGGGTCATAAGTGAGTGGCGGTATTATTATTATTATTTTTTTATAGCTTAGATGGGTGGACGAGCTCCCAGCCCACCTGGTGTTGAGTGGTTACTGGAGCCCATAGACATCTACAACGTAAATGCGCCACCCACCTTGAGATATAAGTTCTAAGGTCTCAGTACAGCTACCACGGTTGCCCCGCCCTTCAAACCGAAACGCATTACTGCTTCACAGCAGGGTGGTGGCACCTACCTGTGCAGACTCACAAGAGGTCCTACCACCAGTAAAGCTTTAATGGTGGTAGAATGTTTGTTCGCTACGGGTAGATGTACCATCACCCCGCCTGTTTTTAAAGTGAATCGGTAATGCATGCCGTTTTGAAGGGTAGGCAGCTGTTGCACTGTAGAATTGAGACTTAGAACTTATGTCTCAAGTTAGGCGGCGGCATTTACGTTGTCGATGCCCATGGGCTCCTTTAGCCAATGAGTACCGAATGGAACATGAGCTGGTTCGATCACCAAGAAGAAAATAACCACTCATTGTCTACTTTTATTCCCAAAAGTATATGTTAAGCTAAAAAAAATACTTATTTCATGCTAGATGAAAGCGTAATCGATAGCAAAGTTCTAGCTGCACGCGGTCGTTGACCTGTTTCGTCGCACGGAGATTTTATTTGCGTTCCATTGCGCGCATTAAAAGTTAGGAAAATCTTTACAGGACGATCTATGTTTCAACTATCTTCGTTCCCCTTAAACTCAGTGTATTGTGCTTAACATTCATCACAGTAGTAAACATTTTCTATCATTAGGAAACGTTATGTTCTATCGGTCTTGTTTTGTAGCAGCAATAAGCAAGGCGATGGTACCAAATCGAAGCGGGATTTTCATGAACTACTATATTTTTTACAGAGAAATTCAATAGCGATAGAATTAATGCAGAAGTCTCAAATTGACGAATTCAATTGTGACGTGTTTGAGGAAAAATCCACGTCCAGTTCAAATCACGATAAGAAAATAATACGCAAAAGTTGGCCATACATCGACCAATTCAATACACGTTCTAGTTCAAGGAATGCACAAGAGAATTCCGGCAAAACTTTGGCCAACGTTAAAGATTTAATAAATGTGAAAAGGCGAAGAAAAAGTTTGAGCAAAAGTTGGCCTAACTTGGACGTATTCGAAAATAAAATTAACAATAATAAAAACCAAGCTAATGCTCAAAGGATATCTCGATTAAAAATGGACAGTGACAACTTGAACGGCTCCGAGAACCGCTACCCGGACGCTGCACGTTTGACAGATGTCAAACTGTCAGGTGTCAAATCAGATTTCTCGAATGATTTGGACGCGTACAATTGTGCCGAATGCATTGAGAAGAAATTTTGGAATTACAATAATGATTTTAATGGTTAGACAATTGAAATTCTTTATCGCTTAGTTTTTTTTTTTTTCGTTGTCTCAGACTAGGGCATAGGACGCCCGATGTACTCGTGTGACTGTACGAATATGTACTTAACAAATGTTCACGGCAGTACAGTACCCGGCAATAAATATCGCGCATCGACTACTGGAAAGAGATGATCGGCTAATCTCGGCCTCATAGAGCGCTGTCCTCGTCGCACGAATCAACTCTTACCAAGAGTACATGTGCACTATTTATCGCCTGGTACTGTACAAATTGTTCTAAGCATGTGCTTAGCACGTGGTCCACGACTGAACGGTGAAGGAATAGGCATCGTGTAATTAAAACCCACAAAACCATATACCCCTGAATGCGTGTGGTAGGTACCAGTTTAAATCCTATCGCCCAATCCCTATCCAGCTTGCTGGCGTCGCGGTAGAAATGGGTGTAAAAATCGTACGAGTACAAAGCTCACCAGTTTATTATTGTTACTAAGACATGTCTGGATTTATTTACGATTATTACGCATTATTTTAGAATCAGAAAATCTACAGAAGAAAACGCGCCACCGAGATTCCTTAACGATAAACAGGCTGAAAAGAAAATCGATAAAACAAATCGATACAAGACCGCACTGTTCCCGCAACAGTCAAGATTTTTTTACAATCAATTCGGAGAACGATTCAAATCGATTAAATGTTGTTGAATCCGATTTGAGAAATTATGAAAAAGATCGTATTAATATCGATTATTCGTTTAGCGAATCTGATATTCCGCTTCTCGAGAGAGATACGTCGACCGTGCCTATTAGTATGAAATCGATATCGGATATGTATAATTTCGACTCTTTCAACGTATCGAATAGAGAACGAAGAAAAGAGAAGCGAAAATCGATTCATGATTTGATTTTAGATAAATTGACGAGAATTTTAAATATTTTGGAAAGTAATTCAAAGACTCCTTGAATATCTAGAGAAAAAAGCAACTTTGCGCGTTCAAAGCTTCAGCTAATCTATAGATAACTTGTTATTTCTATACCAACTAACTAGATCAGTGAAATAATCGTATCTAGAATATACAATTGCAATCGATTTATCTAGTTCGGATATGAAGCACAAATTATTCCTGTAACAGCATATATTTTTATTGGATGATCTGGTCACCCCCATTTTCTCATGAAGTTTTTTTTCGTCGCCAATGTTTCACGTGCCTTTTTTGTGTAATCCATCCGATTGAACCGGCAAAAAGAATATATATGTTATATGAAAAGAGACCACAGTCATGTCTGTTGTCTCTGTCTGTCATACGAGAAGGGAAATGAGCCACAATTCACTTAATTTAAACTAGGCAATATGAATCAGAAATCTCTCAGTGAAATAGTCGGGATTCACTAAAATGTCATTGTCTTCATTGGCCTTTTTGTGAGGAGTATCCCAGAAGCCACGCGTTTTGCTAACTCTTTTCAAAGACTCGCGTACCATCAATACTTTAAAACGCCGAATCAAATGACAAGGAAGAAATAAAAGGAGTCACTTGGCACACTGCTAGGGATGCGCCAAACACCAAATCAGTTGGTCATACGAACCGCGGCCGAATTCGCTATTGTCAATACGCACCTCTTGATTTTGTGTCGCGAAAATCTTACAGTGTACCAGCTTATCACGAATCCTTCAGGTAAGTCGTTTCCTGTGAATGTACATGACGGCGTGACTGGCATCACAGAGAGCTCCGCTCCGTTCGGCTGATCGAGCCAGAGCGTATTGTGCGACAATAGTCACTCGTATTTATAATAATAAAATTGGGGTAGTTTAGTCCTGAATTCTCTTGAATACCATCTCAAACAATTGTTTATATGCGTTGGTCTTATAATAGTTAACCAACAATTTTAACATTAAGGAAACAGTTAACTTTAACCAATCTCAGTTAAGTAAATAGCAGTGTTGCGCCGATATACATAAAAACAGGTAGTTAAAAAAGCAACTGTTCCCGATTGGTTCAAATTAGCTTAAGTACTGACCATACGCTGAGTGCGTGTGTTTACTCATGTATATTTATTATAATAATAACTGGGGACAATTCACACGGTTATCTGGTCCCAAACTAGGATTCTCTGCATCTATGGGAACTGAAAACTGGTATAGGACATGCCTGTGGAATATATATCGATAATATATAGCCTTTCACCCCTCGATATATGTATGAAAGAGCAAAAACAGTTTGCCGCCAAACGTTTGTCTGATGTGGGAATCGAAATTAGGACTCTCAAGCCAGCTACCGGTGTCGCTAACTACTGTGCATTGCCTACACAAAATGACTTCCCTCAATTAGACTGTAAGAAATCTATAGAATTCACCACCTACCAGGTATAAAGAGGAAAATTGAAGTATTCTTTGAGATGACCACGTCATCTGCGTTTTACCACCATCCACCATTGAAGAAGAGTCTTTACATAAGCGTAATTGGTACAATATCCACAGTGAGTTCAGGGTTATTTTGGGCCATGTATATATTAGCCTCATATTATATTATATTATTGCTCGTAAAGAGGGTCACAATCTTGAACAGCTGATGGTGACAGGAAAGGTAGATGGCAAACGTCCCAGAGGACGCAGTCCCACGAGATGGTCGGACCAAGTACGATCTTCTCTGAGCATCAATTTCCATAATGCCCTTCATGAAGCAAAGGATCGCGGCAGATGGAGGGAAGTCGTATGGGAGAAACTGATGCAGCGGGGGAGTCTCGACCCTCAGTAATGAGGAAAACGACGCGAGGAGGAGGGATATATTAGCCTTTATTGCTGATACTAAACAATTATTTCGTCTCGTTTTAGTTACTCCAGTCTGTAGACGAGGACATCAGCGTGAGCGGGGAGCACAGGACTCCATCGAGACAGGTCAGTGCTCCTATTAATACTTGCTGTTACATCCGAAGGTCGTATCAACGTCGAATTCTTGAGGGGTCAACGACCACGTTCGCATACGTTGCGGAGTGCTGCTTTAAGGTATGATTCCGAAATACGCTGCACGCAGCAGTGTTGACGCGGCACTACTGGTCCCCATACCATCTATTATAAGCTTATATGATATAGCCGTACTCGCCCGCTTTTTGGGGCCTGGACCTTTAAAATTAACATTATTATTTATTGTCATTATTATTAGAGTGTCCAACACTCATATAAATATTAGCCTATCCATTAAGTACATGTATTTTCTACATGGATACCAAGTTTCAAGTCAATCGGGTGCATGGTTCAGTAGTTATAACGGAACATCCGTAAAAACCACTGTAGACTTAATATATGAGTCGTCTATTATCAAAGGTGGCAATCTGTGCATTTGGACAAAAAATTTTTATTGATATGTCAATTCAGATTGATTTGAATATAATCGTCTCCTTCAAAGAATACGGTTCAAAACCTGCATTAAATAAAGGTTAATAGTTAACCTGTTATTTATCTAAGATGTCGTTCCGAAGAGTTTTGTGACTGCCAATGGAATACAAAGTCAAAAATTCGTTTTTCTGATTTACCAATCATTGTCCAAAAGTCAGATTGCCGGCTTTGATAATAGTCGACTCATATTAGTATAGATTACATTCCGATCTAGGCAGCAATGTAGCGGCAACACCGCTGCGCGTCGGTGTGGCCCTATCGCCGCGATAGACTAACGTATTCACGTAGATACTCTCGCTGCGGCGGCTGGTAGGACCTCTTATGAGTCCGCGCGGGTAGGTACCACCGCCCTGCCTATTTCTGCCGTGAAGCAGTAATGCGTTTCGGTTTGAAGTGTGGGGCAGCCGTTGTAACTATACTTGAGACCTTAGAACTTATATCTCAAGGTGGGTGGCGTATTTACGTCGTAGATGTCTATGGGCTCCAGTAACCATTTAACGCCAGGTGGCCTCTGAGTTCGTCCACCCATTTAAGCAATAAATAAATAAAAAAGACGCGTCACTGCTGGGCAGCACCTTAGTGTCAGCACTGCTGCTTCTTGCCGAGTTCGGAATCACACCTTTAACGATATTCATGGAGTTCTATGAATAATATCAATATTGACACTGACGGAGGCTTGCCTACAGGTATCGCCCAATCCTCCACCAGTGTCGGCTTCGCCCCACGTTCGGGCAACTTTCGCGTCGCCCGACAACAATGGCGACGTTTACACGACCCACAACCTGAAGGCCGACGAGGAGGAGAAACTTCTGAAGTGAGGCACGCCGCTGTCCGTGGACCGCATCAGAACGACGCTAGTCTTGTATTTTGTACTTAAGTCCGGCCAACGGACACTATGATCTGAACGCTTTGAGTCCCTCAAAGTGTTGTTAGCAGTATTTCTATTTATTGTTCCTATTCGCATAACAAAATCCAATGGATTGGTTCCTATTCGCATAACAACATCCAATTGATTGGTTATTATTCGCATAACAACATCCAATTAATTGGTTATAATTCGCATAACAACATCCAATTGATTGGTTATTATTCGCATAACAACATCCAATCGCCCACTATTTATCTCAGTATTATTAACTAGTAATGTATGAATGAATTAACTATTTTATGAATTTAATAAGATAAGCGGACCCTTTCGGTCGTAAAAAAATATATTTTTGAATGCCACGCAATGTATCACAAACTGAAATCAACTATAGTGGTACAGGAGTTATGAGGTTTGAAAGGCGGTACGATCGTTTTAGGGCTTCGACCTCATGTCTCAAAGCGAGTACTGGCACTCACGTGGTGATGTCTATGGACTCCAGTCGGGCGGCGAGCACTCGTAAAAAAGCTCCCACAAAGGGTCAACGACCCACAGCTTCTTCTGACGGAATTACCTCCCAATACAATTAAATGCCATTCAAATCGGGTGGAACTACATAATATTAAAATTTAATGTTATTAATATCCATCCTCTGAGAGAAAGGTTGACCTATAAAGAATAAACATAACAAAAAAATAAACAACATAATAAATGTACTTAAGTAACTTATAAATAAACAAGAACATGTGATAAGTAAATAAAAAAAATAAAAATAGTAATAAAAATAATGTTTTAACGAATTTGTTACCAAATTCGAAAATGACTTGTGAAATTATGTTGTAATTTTCAAAATCTTGAAAAAAATATTTATTTATATACTTATATGAAAATGAACGAATGGAATGTCTTTTTGTGTATCAAAAGAGAGTCGACTCGATAAAGAGAAATAACTACTTAATCAATGTTATATGTATTTGGATAGTTTTCAATTTTGTGGCCAAAAAAGAGGTAACGACTTCATGAATTTAAACTTTTTCTAATTATCCATATTTTTTTTGTATTTAGGCATGTTCAGAATAAAAAAAATGCTTCATCATAATCAAGTCAATCACTAATTTATTGATAATATTATTCATTTATATTTATCATTTTACCGATTTGATAACGCCAACACGGATGACAATTTAAATAGGAACTTTTTTAAAAGCTTAGAAAACGTATGTACTTCTTTTGTTTTTAATAATGTTCTAATATCCAGTTACTTTTCCTTTATTATTGTATTATATACTGATTAAATAAAATTGCCGAATTCCAACGCGCATTTCTCAAAAAATAGCAAACAAGTTAGAAATTGAATTTCGGACCAGTGATACGAATGAGATTTGGGGTAGTTTTTAATATATAACTCCTAATTTAACAGTGTTCACGAACATAAATAGTTATACCAGCTGTACTCGTCCGCTTCGCTGGACATTTAAAATTAACATTATTATTTCTCACTCCCAAAAAAGATTCTCATTTTCTCATCATTAACGCCCCCGCAACTGGTGTAGGGAGTCCAACACTCATATAAATATAAGCTTAAATCCATTAAGTACATGTATTTTCTCCATGGATACCAAGTTTCAAGACAATCGGATGCACGGTTCAGTAGTTATAACGGAACATCCGTAAAAACCACTGTAGATTTATATATTAGTATAGATGACCACGTGCCTGTTGTCATGACAACAAATTTACTGTAGGTACTTATAATTACGGTAACATTAAGGTTATGAGAATTAAATCGAATAACTCGCTTTTGGCCCCAAATTTGAAAACGACCTGTTTGGCATCTTTGGAATTCAGGTGGCTTAACTATAAAAAAATTTAAGAAAATCAGTTTTCAGAGATCGTCCACCCATCTAAGCAATAAAAAAAAATAACAGTGATAGAACGTAGTTCAACAGATTCTGATCGAGCCCCGGCCTGTTGGAGGAAAGTCTCGTCCACTTGTGCTCATGATGGCTCACGAGTGCTCACGGATATGATTAGTAATACTGCAAATGTACGATTCGAAGATCAATTTGTTTGATCCGTTCTCGTTAAAACCTAGATTGTTTAGTTGTGAGATGAGCGTTTTAAATAACGCGGCTTTTAAACGCGGCGTTTGTTTACTCACTGGCCGCGGCACGTAGCGTATGTACAGCGTGTTGATTTATTTTAGTGTATAAACGAATTATTGTATAAGGGAATAAATATTTATTTGATTAGAGATTTGGTGTTTTATTTAGACTTTGAAACGTTTTTACTGGTGGTAGGACGTCTTGTGAGTCCACACGTGTAGGTGCCACCACCCCGCCTATTTCTGCCGTGAAGCAGTAATGCGTTTCGGTTTGAAGGGTGGGGCAGCCGTTGTAACTATACTGAGACTTTAGAACTTATATCTCAAGGTGGGTGGCGGCAATTAAATTATAGATGTCTATGGGCTCCAGTAACCACTTAACATCACGTGGGTTGTGACCTCGTGCAACCGTCTAAGCAATAAAAAAAAACTTATGTTAATTAACTTGGCACAATAACATAGTGGCGGACTTAATCCTTAAGGCATTCTCCGCTAGTCAACCAAGAGTAGTGTAGAGAGGAATGTTGAAGATGCATTTGCTTTCTTGAAATAGAAATAATTTAATAATAGTTTTTGTTTGTTTTTAAATCACTGTAGTAATGTTACGCCGGTAAGAGTGATACCATCTATCGCCGACTAGCAGAAACGAATATCATAGGATCTAGTAACATCGAGAACACTCGAGAAGTACAACGCCATCTATTGTCAGATAGCGGAAACATACATCGAAGCTACTCGCCTTGTGAGGAATGCTCTCGATAATTCTAGGGATGTCGTATCGACTATAAAAGCGTTGCAGATATTGGCACGAAACCAGTTGGTAAGCGATTCTACTCGAAGCGAAACAGCGAACGGGTCACATGAAGCGAAGAGAAAGAAGTGAATTGAAAATTTTAAAGTGTTCTTTAATTATTATAAGTTTTCATTTATTGCTTAGATGGATGGACTCATAGCCCACCTGGTGTTAAGTGGTTACTGGAGTTCATAGAGATCTGCGACGTAAATGCGCCACCCACCTTGAGATATATGTTCTAATGTCTCAAGTATAGTTACAACGGCTGCCCCACTCTTCAAACCGAAACGCATTACTACTTCACGGCAGAAATAGGTAGGTTGGTGGTACCTACCTACCCATGCGGACTCACAAGAGGTCCTACCACCAGTATACAGTTTTAATTTGGTAACTTCGGTAGAATTTGTATTTATCCCGAACCCCAGCGCGTAACTAATGTGGCTTATGGAGGAGTTTGTTGTTAGCCGTATTGGCGTAGTCGCAATGTTTTTTTTATTGCCCATGTAGACAGACGGGCATACGGCTCACCTGGTGATGAGTGGTTATCGTTACCCATGGACATCAGCAATGCCAGGGGCAGAGCCAATCCGCTGCTTACCGTTAAATACTCTCCACAGGCCTCGTTTGAAGGACTTGGCATAGCGCTCGGGAAACACCCGTTGGTTTGAGTGAAAGCCGAAAGACCATTTTCAAAACCTTCTGAAGTCGGATTCACGGTTGTGTGACGCAGAAAACGGGCGACATGTAACTACGCATTTGTATGGTCTATGCTCCTACAACACCACAGTTTATGTATTGGAGAATTGTAGGTTGCTGAAGAATGCCTCCAAGGGAGTCCAGTGGGCTTAATGCGAGTTTTTTAACGTTCTCGATAGCGTAAAAGTTAGCTCATATTTGTATGGAGTGGGATCGTTTGCCTACGTTTGCCGTTAGGGGCGCTGTTCCAACTGCATACAAAACTATCTATCTATCTATATACTTAGTCTGGCCATAAATACTGTTACAATTAGAAATAAAAAAAAATCTATTGCAAATAACATTTATTACTTTTACAGTGTGTTAGTTTAATTGAGCACACTGATTAGCCCAAGGGCGGCTGTTTTACGAGTCGGTCTACCACTGGTTCGGGGTTTCGTTGAGATGAGGCACAGCGGACTGGTGCTTTGTGATTTGGATGCTGGATTTGGGACGGAGCCACCATTAAACAGTAACGGAAGTGGAAGACCTGGATCCATCAGGTGGTGAATGAACGCGAGAAATTCTGTAGTCTTTGAAAACTAACATTTTGTTTTAAATATTTTTTTCCATAGATAGGTGGACGTGCTCATAGCCCACCTGGTGTTAACTAGTTACCGGAGCCCATAGACATCAACAACGTAAATGCTGCCACCCACCTAGAGATATGAGTTCTAAGGTCTCAGTATTATTACAACGGCTGCCCCACCCTTCAAACCGAAGTCATGTTTCCGATCCTGTGGTAGATATTGCAAAGCACGGCTCTTGTTAGGGCCAGTGTTAGCAACACCTGGTTTGAAACCCGAGAGCTTACCTTCACGCTAGGGTAAGGCTAATATAGCCTCTCAGGCTACCAGGTAGAAAGAAAAAAAAATCTATTGATGAATTTAGGCCTAGACCCAAGAGGTCAGGGCCTAGGTCGGCATCAAGCCTAAATCCATCATTGTGTTTGTGGCGGGTAGCCATCATACAACGCAAGATATTTGACAGATGCCTGAATCTCGCTTACGACATTTTCAAGATAAAGCGCATATATACACAAGTTCCGAACAACAACGTTTGGACCGTCGGTCTACCGAGCAAATATCACCCGCTCGGTGGAAGATCTTCCCTTTGTCATATATTCTTCCTACAAGTTTACCCACAAAATTACTCCTGAACTTATGTTTTCTATACTGTCCGGAACGAACTCGGTCGATTATAAAACAAACATTTAAACTATTAATGTTTATTCGTGAATACACATTAAGTACATTCTAAAATTTTACTATATTATTGAAGTGAAACTTCTAATGCGACTTTCAACAAGGTTGCGTTAATCGTTTAACGCTCCTGGGGTGGGGGAATAGAAAGAGACAGAGCGAGAGTGAATGCGTGGCGCTCGCACGCATGCGCGTAACGTAGCTGTTACAGGCCAGCGCGAGCGTTAGCAAAGAGTAGCGGCCAATATTTTAATGAAGTATTAAAAAAATAGAGATATATTTATTTTATTATCTATAATTCAAAATATATATAATAGAAATGTTGAAGATGTCGCATCTCTTATACACAACATTCCTTATTACAAGAGCAATCTGATTTAAGGATGAAAAATTAAGAAAACCACAATAGTACATATCGCAAAGAGAAGTTTCACTTCATCCACGTGCACCAAGTTGCACGCGTATCGTTTTTTTGTTCTAAAACACTAAATACTTAAATTAGAAACAGTCACATTCATGATTGCCCTTTAATTCTTATTCAAAACCTCGTACTGTTTTCTCATTATACCACTAACTGCGTGTTCGTATATATATTTTTAAATCAAATCGAATTGTTTGTAGGTTTAGCGAGGCAGAAAGTATATTGAAAAAATATAACTTATAATAAAAATAATAAAAGTAATATATTAGATAAAGAACCAAACTTGGTCTAAGCTAGCCAATTCAACAGTTTGTTTGTTTTTAGAACTTAGGACGATCCTCTAGAGGTGACAAGTTGATAAATTGTCCGTCTGTAAACAGCGAGTAATTGTTGTAAAACTCACCAAAATAGCGCTAGTGTAGAGAGTGGAAATGATATGAATATAGAGCAGTTTTAAACAGAGCGAAATGTGCCGGGTTGAAAATTTAATATCTATCATGAAATAATAATAAGCCTTTTATTCCATGCAAATAGTAAGTTACATACATATTTTAAATATAAAGAAGAAAATAAGAAGACAGTGATGTTGTTTACACGTATTTCACTAAATTTCCTTCCCCCTTCCTTCCCTTCCCCTTTCTTTTTAAAAGTATAAATCTAGATAATGTTTTTAAAAAAAGTTTAAATTGTGAATATAGAAGAATATAGAAGTTTGTTTGCATGGACCCCTCTTCAAGCGAAGGTGAAGGCCTCCTCTAAAGAATACCATCTGTTTCATTATTAGATGTTGATCTTTTCTTGGTTAACCTATTTTCACGTTTCACGATCTCCAAGGAAGACATCGTGAAATTGTAGATTAAAAATAAATAGCTTTAATGTTATCCATTTTGATTGTTGGTTATTTGAGGCGTATAAAATCAAAGGCAGATAACGCCTTATTGTCGTAAAATGGATTAACAATGGCGCTATCTTGTTTAGTTAGTTGGACACGCTTTAGTGTTTTAACAAATGCAGCTAAATCTCTAACAAATTCAGTTCCAAAATTTTATTTTTACTCTGTACTAAGTACTAATAAACGAAGTTTTATCATTTAAAATTCAGATTATTAGTAACATTCTCATTCTTTATAAATTTGCTTTAAAATAAAGAATATCGTAACTATCCGAACAAAGTTATTTCAGCTTCTCAAACCGGGAGTGTTGCTAACACTGGCCCTAGCAAGAGCGGTACATACTTCGATGGATCGGGAGGATCCGTAATGACGTGTTTAGGGTCGATTTTTGTAGTTTACCTGAATATTTGACAGATTGGATTTAGCTACCTTTGATTTTATAGGCCTCATTTATCCCTTTATACGGACGGATACTTTTCATATACCGTACACAGTTGATTCTCTTTACCTCTACCCTCCTTAAGTGCGTGTTATGAGACTGGCTGCGTCATAATTATGGCGGGTAGAGGTAAGGAGTACCGTCTCATATGGGAGAAGCTTGAAAAAGTGTCCCACTTTCAGCACTACATAACAGTTCGAAAATCCTCCAGAATGGCGCTAACATAGGCACAGGGTATGATATGAATTGAGCAGTTCTTAACTGATTGAAGTATGCTGAGTTAGGAAATTTACTATATTTAATGACTAGAGTAGTTAGTGGTAGTGTAATATACAAGACCTCACATTTCTAAACTAATTTCGTCAATATAACTTAAAATTATTGCTGTGGTAAAACGTGGAGACATCGATTGCATTTTCTTATCAGCTTTAAATAGAATATTTTTTGTGATTTTGTAGTGCTAACAGTTCTTTCGTCCTTTTTTATTTCTCTATCTTATTCTAATAACTCTCAACGCCCTTTTAAAAATTTACCCGGTTGCTACTGTAGCGCCACTCTTATTTAGCCGATTTTAACGGACACTTTTTACAGACAGAGACGGTTCTCTTTACCTCTACCCTCCATAGTCATAATTAATCACTGTAGGTATTTATTATCTGTGGACTGCGTTTTGTTCATGCAAACGTATCTTACACACAGGAACTTATAATGAATGATGAAATAAATGAATAAAGAACTAAGAAATCTATTGTGATTTAAAATTCGATGTAGCCTCTAAAATTTCTAACCTCTTCCAGTCGTACAACAGACATATTTATGAATAAAACAAAATAGAATCCAAACATATGGGACGTAGACAAAATATTCCTTAGCTTTTTTTGTTTAAAGTAACAATTTATAATTTCGGAGGGAAACACTATCGATTGCATAACTTTTCGCACCGGTATTATCTGTGCAAACAAAAATGTTCCTTACATATATAAGGAACACAGGAATAATTTAGTGATTAGAAGATAAAAAATAATGCTTTGATTTCTGCGCCGTGTTTTCACATAAGCCCTTTCTCGTTACAAAGATGTGTGTGCAGATGAATGTTTGTGCTAAATCCGGTTATTGCGGTCACAGTACGGATCCGGCCACGCCGGGAGGGGTTTGGATTATGGGGGCGTTATGCTGCCACCATACTCAGGGGATGCACCACGACCTGTGAACAAAGAAACTGTAAGACTTCGCTTTGTCATACAAAACCCTTTTTTTTTTTTTTTTCGGGTAGAGGGCCGAACCTCCTACGAGGTCCCCGAGCAAAAGGGGCGCGCGGGGTATGTGAGACTCAACGACCTGCATGGTGTTGTGAGCAGACCGCGGGCCCAAGGATTTTAGGACCCACCCACTAAACGACTCCCCTGCACTCTTACACCCGACGTCCGATCCCCTCCGAGGTCAGAACCCGGATGAGGTAGGGGGGCTACCACGGTCAACACTACAACCAGACGGCGCGGCTCACCCCAAGGACGCCCAGCCGACGGAGCCTTCGAGGCGAATCGAAGGCTCTGAAACGTCGGCCGTCTCGGTACGGGTCATACAAAACCCTGAACAACTTACTTTTTTTTTTTGCGACAATGGCGCCACCTTAATTGGCACCCTTTTACACTTTTTAATACACTGAGATGGTGCTTCTTAAATGAATCGGTCTAAATTAATCCACAGACAGCCCACTGAGTTTCTCGCCGGATCTTCTCAGTGGGTCGCGTTTCCGATCCGGTGGTAGATTCTGCGAAGCACGGCTCTTGCTAGGGTTCGTGTTAGCAACGTCGCCAGGTTTGAGCCCCGTGAGCTCACCTACAAGCTCGGCGAATCTAGAATAACCCCTCGAGGTTACTAGAATAGGTAGGAAAAAAAAATATATCTACCCTCCATATTTGACACAAAACAGAAGTGTGCTTATTGCGAGTTTTTTAACGTTCTCGATAGCGTAAAAGTTAACTCGATCGGTGGATCAATTTTTTTCCGTCCCATCACCAAAGGTATCATTAGTATTATCGTCTGTCTTCGTTTTCGGAACGATCGTGTTAATAATTGTGGCTTCTCCGACTAATAAATAAATAAATAAACTGGACCGTTGAGTAAGTACCTCGGCCTCTGCCGCGGCCCCGACCCCTGCCCCTCCCGCGGCCTCGTCACCTCCTCCCGTCCCCAAGACCCACCATATCTGAAAAATAGATTACGCATCTCAATGAACACATTCAATGACCCCAAACTATCAATTCTCATCTATTACACACCTACACACATACACCCACACACACACACACACACACACACACACACACACCTACACCCACACACATGCATACACACACTCTCTCTCTCTCTCTCTCTCACACACACGCATAATGACCTTAAATGATAACACCTAATGATGTCTCAGCACTAGTCCGCAGCATCTGTTCACAATTTAAGCTAACCTTATCTATCTTAAGAAGGAGGGAGCCTGGAGATCAGTAATACATGTCTTTAAACCTAGTACAGACTTCAGCTCTTTCAAAGGCTTACAAAATACATTATAAGGTTAATTTCAATTTGTATTTGTACTATACCTTTAAGAGAGAAATAAATAAAATTATTATTATTATTATGTTACTACATACATGAACATGCCAGTGTGGTTAGTGAGAGTTTATTAACGTTCTCGATAGCGTAAAAGTTAACTAAAATTTGTATGGAGTTAGAACAGCGCCCCTAGCGGCAAACGAATCGAGCTGTTCCAACTCCATACAAATTTGAGTTAACTTTTACGCAATCGAGAACGTTAAAAAACTCACACTAAGCCCAAAGTAATCTTCATTGAACCACTTAGAACGAATCAGGAAAGCGGTAAAACCGATTAATTGATTGATCTTCATGGACCACTCTAAGCATTTTTAAATTTGTATATCGCAACATACCTATCGCAACTTTCTCAGAATTGATCCAGACAAAAAGACGATCTCTGAATGAGATCGCTTTTAGCGAAAAGACCGCTTGTGCTATTTATTATACCTGCCTGTTGATTGGTATTTTGTTGAAATTAGAAAATCGAACCTTACTTTATAGGCTCATGTTGTAATGAGTACATCTCTACTTTAATATGATCTATGTAAGTCTGTAATTCCTTGTCTATGATAAAACTCTCTTAAAATAAAACTACGTTTTGTAAAACAAAACCGCAATATTTTCATTTAATTCAACATTTTTTAATGTTAATTGTGTTTAGGTATGCAATAGAGTATATTCTCTCTCTCCCTCTCTCTTCCTCTCGCTCTCTCTCTTCCTCTCTCTCTCTCTTCCTCTCTCGCTCTCTCTCTCTCTCTTCCTCTCTCGCTCTACAATGACCTTATTGATACAGCGATATGGTACACACTATAAATTGAGTCAGTCTGAAACTGCGATACTTTAAGACAAATATTTTTTTGTATGGAAACTAGCGACATCTTGTAACGGATGCCCCTAAACTTATATGTTGTTAAAGTTAAGGCATTTAATGATTATGTAACTAAACCGAGAGAATAAAAAATCATAAATCATTCTTGAGTCTTTATTTGTTATAGACAAACAGATTAAATTTTATCAATTAGTGGTTTCAAAATCCTTCATTAAAAATAAAATATAGAGGATAGATAATTTGTTACTGCCATCAACAGGAGCAATGAGAGACTAATCGAAGCGAAGCCATCTAGTGGTCGACGCCCGTAAACATTTTTGTCGAGTGCTTAAGTTGCTTATCTATAACTAATCTATGTGTATTATCTATGAACTGAGTGTTAAGCTGATGTCAAAAGTTCCCCTACCATCTTACGAAGTTACGAAAAGGTTCTGTACCTATATTGGTGGCAGTTTTCTCCAAGTACGCCAGTGGTCCCGGCAGCGAGCCTCCAGCGTAGCCGCCACGCCCACTTGCCATGAACATGCTATGAGCTAGACTGTTCTGCATCTGTTGCGAATTGTCTTATTAGAGACTGCATTAATTTTCAAATGTACCAATTGTTCTATTGTTCAAATGTATGCTTGACTGTTTACTAATGTTAATTGTGCTTTGGCGTGCAATAAAGTATATCGTCGCTGTCAAACCAAAATCTGCTACATATTTGCAAAAACTCTATTTTGAATTAACGAGTAAGAACATTTTCGTATAAAATTTTATATGAAGATGAATTTTTAAGAACTATATCAAATGAAAGCTATAGATAAATAATAAAGCTATAGACACATAATAGTTTTTTTATACGGCACATAGGGCTGTGAACTATTCGAAAAAAAGTAAAAATCAAAAAACTGCACATAGCAGATTTTGGTTTGACAACGACGATATTCTCTTTCTCTCTAAATTTCAATCTATTCTCGTCTTATCGAATAGATTAACCACAGAACACTATTACACAGTAACTATACTGAGACTTTATAACTTATATCCCAAGATGGGTGGCGCCTTTACGTCGTATATGTCTATGGGCTCCAGTAACCACTTACCACACACCAGTTGGGCTGTGAGCTCATCCACCCATCTAAGTAATAAAAAAAAAAACAATAAAAAAGTAATAAAAAACGAATTGTCACATAAGCTTTCTTATGAGCGTGTTTTGTTTTTTAAATTTGAAAACTACATTAATTCTTTAGTATGAACAATAAGAATCGGCCATTTTATTTCGAAACACAGATAACATATATTTTTGTTTTTTTTTTATTGTCGTCATGATTGTGATCCTCTTTCTTTCGCGTTCGTAATGCTTTTAAGCCTGCCAGTACTAATTAGGCAGTGATCCTACTATTTTTTTCCTGCCGAAAATAATTTACGTCTCACTTATGAGGCCCACGATCGCCGACCTGGCTGTATCATTGAATCGAGACATCGACATAATCCTTGGTAAACTCTTTGCATGTATTACTAATGGGGCGTGAATTCTTAGGCCCTTATGAATAAATATATCAACAAACGTGAACACATCTTGCCAATGTAACAAATCGATTGAATATCAATTATATTATTGTTGATTATTAGTCAGAAAATAACCTTTTAAATACACGAAGCTTCACCAACCTTCATCTTGCTTTTTGAGCGATGTTTGAACGAATAAATTAACAAATAAAAAAATAAACGAAAAACACTCACCAAATTCAACTTCGTAAATATGTGGAGAATTAAAAAGCCAACGTGAGGTGATGAAAAAAATTTAATAAATGAAACAACTAAATGCAAAATAAAAAATATATTTTGTCAAACGAAAAAAAACATAAAAATAAATCATAGAGCAGCGAAACATACTTTAAAAAAAACGAACGTGCTGAAGCCATAGACAAATCGAAACGAGACCAAGGGATTTTATTTGAAGCCACGACAATCATTCGGCCTCGGATACTCGAACATTAATCCTCTCCCTTTCTCCGATAGTGTGAGAACTAATACATATATTATACACACATAACGTAATACTGATCCTCCTTTATATACGAAAATGAACTATCAGTTAAACTAAGCAAAAAATACTAGGATATTGTAAATTCTTATCTAATCGTTTCTGGGTTTTACCCTATAATTGTGTAAAGGCTGTTAATTTTTTACAGAGCTTATAGCTCAAGCTATTATTGTTATTAAAACTGGAAAACTCGTCTTCCCTAGCAACATGAAGGGGTAGACGTAAGAAAAACGAATTCAAGCGAAAGGCAAATTGAAAAAGCGTCCGGCTGCGAGTTAAAAAATTACAAGTTAAAAACTCACCGAAATAGCGAACCACAATATGCTTAGTGCGAGTTTTTTAACGTTCTCGATAAGAACTCGCACTAAGCACGCAAGTGCGTAGGATTTTAATATATCACTCGTGAACAAAGTAGAGTGTGCTGACTTGAATAATTTGATAATACAGTGCAACTTCAATATCGACGCTTGAAAGGCAAACGTGACTAAGCGACAATGCGTGAACTTTACAGTAGACTAATTTAAAGTTGAAATACCTGAAAAAAATCTATTTTAACGAATCTAGCTGTAGGATTGAAATGATTTTAATGGACCTAGAAATATTTTTTTTTTTTGCGCATCGATTATGGTTATTGCCTATCATTTATGTATAAAGCAGTTATTGTCGCTTAGTCACGTTTGCCTTTCAAGCGTCGATATAATAAATCGTAAGGGAACAAGTCAAAATTCGTTTTATGAAGTAATTCGGTAAACTGAGATTTGTTATATTGAGGTTAGGTTGGTCTACCATTTGTTATAACGAGGTAAAAATAAAATAGTTTTATTCACCTCAATATTACCTACTCATCCTCTACCTAATGAATTATAACACATTTTTATCAAATTACTCGTATTTTCTATTTAAAAACAATCAGGTAGGTAACAATTTTTCTTAAACCTGCCGAGACTGGGCACATATTGGTGGGAACGTTATATAAAGGTTTTGGGTTGACAAAATCGTTAATCAGAGGTATTTACACTTTTTTTATAGCAGAAAATTCGTTATAAAGAGTTTGTTCGCGAGAAATCTTCGCAATATGAAGGTATTTTTTAAATTATTGTCGTTATATTGTGGTTGCACTGTAGTAACTTTTGTCGCCATCTTTGATATTACATCACTCGCTACTGTGTCGCCGCCCTGATCGGTCGCTTCTTTACGGACAGTTTTTCGTGCGCAAAGAGCGTGTTTCTTACCGCTACCCTCCATTCCTACCTAGTTATTGGTATTCTAATTATCTTAGATTAATCGCAAAAATCGATATAAAAATATATGTATGTCTTTACACGTTTTTTTTAACATTGTATTAATAGTGTAAGTTCATTGCAGTTGCAATATAGGATGATATTTTAAATATATGTATATTAGATAAATGTATTATTATTTAGTGACAATTACATTGTTAGAGATTCTCACATCTACTTTAACATACGCCATAATGGACGCTTCGCTTGACTGCGCCAATAATAGTACCCTAGTTAACAATGTGAAATCTTAATCATTTATATGATTCTATTATAAAATAAGGGTATTAAACAAAAAAAACAAACCAAAGTTAGTGAATTATCGATACGTTTCGCTTAATTAGAGCAACAATTGGATGTTTTTTGTATGTTGAATTGTAATTGAACTTTAATTAAGTTTACTCCATTCGAATAGTTGAAGAAGTTTTTTTTTTTGTTATGATATTTTTACCAAAATTTAAAATTTGCAAAAGTGTCACTTAAACTAAACACCCTTTCACCCGTCGATACAATAATAATTGAAAACCGACTTCGAATAGGGAAGTGAATCTATTAAAATTCACACAAGCACTTTCGAACGAAAATTTTCAAAATCGGTCCTCAAATTTCTGTGACCATACATAAAATCTAACTTAGAAAGTCCTGTTTTCTTTTTAAAAGTCGGTTAAATAGCAGAAAGAATCTTCACTATATCAAGACGATCATTAAATCAAATGGATTTTTTGTTCTTACAAAAGTTTCACTAAAATTTTCTCAGATTAGTTTATTTTCAACTCCCCAAATGACGTCACACGTAGTGAAGTTGCTTTCGGCCCAGCCTTCCTCTCATTTTAGGGCATCGACCGACCACAAGCCACAGTAAGCGTGTTGTTAAGCCGATTAAGCCTATCCTTTGATACATTAGGAAACTACAAAACTGTCATGACACTTGATGGTCCTTTATGCCGAATCTACCCACAACACAACTAGAGGAGAGCTACTGAACTACCGTCTCTGGACATTAGCCGGGTACGGGGGGAGTTGGGGGCGGGGTACCTGCTGTTGTTGCAGCGCGGCTTGCTGCTGGAGGGCGACCTGCTGAGCGGCAGCCGCAGCCGCCATCTGCTGAGCCTGGGAACACGGAATCAAATCAACTGTCATCTTGAAATTGATCAAAAAGTACCTACGTACGACGAAAACCCGCAACCGCAATGTGTATTTCATAGATAATACATACACATAAATTAGTCATACGGTCTGGTGTAGTGGTAAGTGACATGGTCACTACACAAGGGGGTCGCGGGTTCGAATCCCGCCAAGGGAGGATATTTGTATGATAAATATTACATAAAATGTCTTTTCCAGGGTTATGGATGTATATTAAATATATGTATGTGTATAATAAAAATCTTACATTTATTTCCGCTATCTGGTACCTGTAACTCGAGTTCTTAACTTAGCACGGGACCAGTTAACGTGGCGTGATTGTTAGTAAATATTTATTTATTATTATTATTATAGATAAGCAAATCAAGCACTTAACAAAAATGTTTACGGGCGTCGACCACTACATGGCTTCGCTTCGATTAATTTCTCATTGCTTCTGTAGATGGCAGTAACATTTATTATGCACCTATCCTATAATTTCTTTTTAATGAAGGATTTTGTAAATTTTCAGAAACAACGATATTGATAAAATTTAATCTATTTGTCTATAACAAATAAAGACTTGTATGATTTATGATTTTTTTATTACCTTCAGTTCAGTGTTCAGTTATACAATATTGATTTTGCCTACGAAGCAGTGTAAAAGTAAATTTCAACCTCATTATCTCCATACTAACTATGATAAGCTTACGACACTTTTGTTCTGACTGCCTCATATATATAGGCAGGTAATAAGCACCTAGACTAAGAGCAAAGCAAACCTGTTCATCACACGAATGGTTTAGCCGATGCGAGAATCGAACCCATGACCCTAGGCGCAATAGTACCAGGTTCGCTAACTACTACACCATCGAGTCAGTCCACATTTACCAGCAAAGTTTTTAAAACGGTAGAATCGTGATAGCTATATTACCCATACGCATCTTTTTTTAAGGGATTTTAGGACCTGGTAACTAAGACCTTTAAGTCATGGCTTGTTTTAATTTATATTTTTATTTTTATGAAAAATGATAACATGGAGTGATATGAAATGAAATGAAGATGATTAATTTGAAACATTAATTAACCGGGATGAAATTAAATGAGATCGTATGGGGTGAAATATAATCTCAGTAAAATGGTGGTCGTTTACTGAAAATTTTTCAGTGGACTTTTTGGAGGATCCCGAGAAGTTACGTCCTGCGGCTTTGTTTCATTTTCCCTCATTTGTGGACTTTCACAGATATGAAACAGTTACTAAACCACCGTTATTACACATTTAAACCTGAAGAAACACTAAATAGACAAAATAAAACAAATCACACAACTTCACTCCTCGCGTTCCCGCCAAAAAGTCCCGACACGCATCACTATCGGTACTCGGTGTTGCCAATAAATAAATTACAAGAATTACCTGAACGCTTTGTTGCACGGCGCAGGGTTGCTGACGCGGCGACACCGCTTGCTGAGTCTGGGAACGGACATATAAAATTACATAGGACAATCCACTGACGACATATTCGTCTTCTCGCATTTAAACTGTACAGTATCTCAAAACTTCCTAATTTTACAGGAAAGTGTTTTCAAGATTTAAAACATGCGACATTTTTAATATTAATCATCTTTGCAAAATATTTTTTTAATTTTTTACCAGTTACATTATCTGTCTTTTAAAGTAAGATAACATTATGTATTAGTTTTTTAACAGTATTCAAAACATAGGTAAACAAAAAAAAACTAAAACTAAACTACGATCTTTTGACAGTTTTTATGAGAATAATATACTGGTGATACCAAATGTTTACGCATATTAACTCAATCTCGAATATTTTAGGAAATTGTACACTTTTCATGCGAAAAGACGATATACAAGGTCGGTTTACGGACGATAATTTTAAGTGATGACGTCAGTAGCAGAATTATTCGAACTGCTAGCTGTGACGTCACGCGAGAAGGGAGACAAATGTGTCACAAGCCAACTGGTGGTAGGACCTCTTGTGAGTCCGCACGGCTAGGTACCACTGCCCTGCCTATTTCTGCGGTGAAGCAGTAATGCCTTTCGGTTTTAAAGGCGGGGCAGCCGTTGTAACTACTGAGACCTTAGAACTCATATCTCAAGATGGGTGGCGCATTTACGTTGTAGGCGTCTATGGTCTTCAGTAACCACTTAACATCAGGTGGACTGTGAGCTCGTCTACCCATCTAAGCAATAAAAAAAAATAAAAAAAATTGGTGACAAACCATCGTAAAATCCTTTAAAAAGATACGTACCTGAACGTTTTGCTGTACGTTGCAGGGTTGCTGGCGTGGCGAAGGCGCCTGCTGCATACTCTGCTGCGAGGACTGCTGCTGCTGCTGGCATTTGTTGTAGCCGGTGTGACCCTGCTCCGACAATAGTTCCAATATAAACAGCTGCAATTTGGGTGGACGGGCAGAGCCCACTGAGTTTCTCGCCGGATCTTCTCAGTGGGTCGCGTTTCCGATCCGGTGGTAGATTCTACGAAGCACTGCTCTTGCTTTTTTTTTATTGCTTAGGTGGCTGGACGAGCTCACAGCCAACCTGGTGTTAAGTGGTTACTGGATCCCATAGACATCTACAACGTAAATGCGCCACCCCCTTGAGATATGAGTTCTAAGATCTCAGTATAGTTACAACGGCTACCCTACCCTTCAGACCGAAACTCATTACTGCTTCACGGCACAAATTGGCAGGGCGGTGGTACCTACCCGCGCGGACTCATAAGAGCCTCTCAAGGCTATCTGCATAGGTAGGAAAAAAAAGGATGGGCAGACAAGGATCTGGTCGATCTGGTGTCGTTTGAATGGTAAAACTGCACGTTGACATTAGAACAGAGCCATTACTGTTACTGAAACTGTCACGGAACTCGAAACTATTACTGTAATGTGAACTTATATCGATTGTCTTTAGCTAGGCTATTTGCGTTAGTCAGGTAGAAGGATAATTAGATAAAAAGCGGCCATTATTAATGGTCTTAGTCAGACTAAGTACGGGCCTGTATCTAGGCTGAAGCTACTCAGCTTGTAGCTGGCTGGCGGACTAGATTCAACAATAAATAAATCCAGACAAACCACTTTTAGGTTTAGGTTCAAAATTCGATCCGCTACAAAAGGTTTTTGTTTAAAAATTCTTTCATATCTAATAAAAATATGAACATTCTGGAAAGATTAACATTTTAATGGCGTTAGGATGTATTTGAGTCCGCTCGGGTAACTACCACCACCCTGCCTATCTCTGCCGTGAAGCAGTAATGTATTACGGTTTGAAGGGTGGTTCGGCCGTTGTATTGTAAAAATTGAGACCTTACAACTCGTGTCTGGAGGTAAGTAAATTAAGGTAATTTACGTTGTCGATGTCTATGGGCTCCGGTAACCACTTCACAACAGCTGGGCCGTGAGCTCGTTCGCCCAATTAAGCAACAACAACAAAAAGTATTTAAGATGCACAGGACGTCTGCTGCGACCGCTATATTCTATGGTAATCAAAAGGTTTCAATGGTTAATTCTGTATTCGTTCCTAAAATATTACTGTAGTAATATTACTCGACTGTAGTGCGGTAGACCCAAAAACGCTGGTTGGATATGGTAAAGGCGGATATAGAGGAAAATAATCTCACCCAGAATGATGCCGAAGACCGGGCAAAGTGGAGGAGTTTAAGTAGGTAAGGGAACCCTGGTACTAGACCCAGAAAACGCCCAAAGTAGAAAAGAAGTGTGATTACTCGTAATATTATTCAAATATTTTACCTGCAAATCAGCTAAGAGACTTTGCCATTGTGTTATCTTATCATAATGTCTCCGGAGTAGCTCTTCTTTCCTCTGCAGTTCACATTTTAACTCATTATTGTCCTCTCTGACCAAGAGTTCAGGTTTCATAGCGGATAGAAGAAATCTGGCGAGCAGAAAATGCATATTGGTATGTCTGTTTGTGGAGGACCAGTACAGAGCTGCAGAGGACTGTGTCTGTAATAGTGCAGTATAGGACTAGAGGCTAGATGTAGGTCGGATCTGTGTCTGTTTGTGTACGAGAAGAGCTCGGGATCAGTACAGAGCTGCAGAGGACTGTGTCTGAAGTAGTGTAGTATAGGACTAGAGGCTAGATGTAGGTCGGATCTGTGTCTGTTTCTGTACGAAAAGAGCTCGGGATCAGTACAGAGCTGCAGAGGACTGTGTCTGTAGTAGTGTAGTATAGGACTAGAGGCTAGATGTAGGTCGGATCTGTGTCTGTTTGAATACGAGAAGAGCTTAAGATCAGTACAGAGCTGCAGATGACTGTCTGTAGTAGTGCAGTATATAACTAGAGGTTAGATGTAGGTTGGATCTGTGTCTGTTTGTGTACGAGAAGAGCTCGGGATCAGTACTGAGCTGCAGAGGACTGTGTCTGTAGTAATGTAGTATAGGACTAGAGGCTAGATGTAGGTCGGATCTGTGTCTGTTTGTGTACGAGAAGAGCTCGGGATCAGTACAGAGCTGCAGAGGACTGTGTCTGTAGTAGTGTAGTATAGGACTAGAGGCTAGATGTAGATCGGATCTGGGTCTGTTTGTGTACGAGAAGAGTTCGGGATCAGTACAGAGCTGCAGTGGACTGTGTCTGTAGTAGTGTAGTACTCTCGGGTAGATGTCGCAAGTCGAATTACCTTTTCTGCAGGAAGAATGCTTCCATCTGTCTGGCGAGATCGATGAATCGTTCTACCTCTACTTTGACTTCCTCCTTTTCGGCGCATGGTGAAGCTTCTTGCTTCGTCAACACATTCAGACAAGCCTAGAACAAATATAGTTAATATTAGGAATAATTATGTTATGGGCTTCTTCGGACACATGACGCGGTCTCCGAGCCATTAATTAGAGAAGCTCATAATTTTTGATCGATCCTCCAAGAACTCCAGATAAGGACGAGAGTTTCTACCATCTTCCTACGTAGGGTTGTGGAATACTTTGGCCACATTGCAAGAAAGGACAACGGCAGCTTGGAGAAGCTAATGGTGACTGGCAAGGTGGACGGAAGAAGACCACGAGGCAGAGGCCCGACGCGTTGGACCGACCAGATCCGCACTACCCTCGACACCACAGTTCACGATGCTCTACACTCGGCGGCAGATAGAGGCAAATGGCTTGAAATGGTCCGTAATAAACTCTTGTTGCGAGGAGGTGGTCACGACCCTCAGTATTGAGGAAACCAAAGCAAGAAGAAGAAGGTAAGCGCGCCGTGGGCAGGACAACAGCCAGATGGTCAGATCTGGTAAAGAAAGCGGTTCGTGATAGTCTATACAATGCGGTTTATACCATCCATGACCGAACACTATGGCGGAAAGTCCAATGTGGTTGCGATCCTCAGCATTGAGGGAACGATGATGAAGAAGGAATAATTATAGTAACCAGAATGGTTTTTAAAGATGTTGACAGGTAGAGCCCTGTGTGTCCACTTGGTATTATCATTGATGTTCAGAGACAGCACAGTGATGGAGCATGGTGAGTACAACGGCATTTTTCGTTGTACTGCCATCATCGTCTCCGTTTGTAACAAGCTTTATCTATTATCTCTATATCTATGCTACGGGATCTTCGAACGTCATTTTCGCCGACTTCAAAACGTCCAATTAAAATTAAAATCCCCACACGTGTCAAGGATTGACGACAAAAAACAATAACTTTGATCATTGGCTACTTTGGCCTAATATCCTGACCAGTATCAGTGAGATAAGGATGTTTTCTTTACTTTTAAACTCGATTTGTTAATATGTAATTTTAATAGCTTGATTACTGTATTTTTGTAATTAGCCAGAGAAACGTCGAATGAACCCACCTGATTTGGAGTGGTTATGGAGCCCGTGGACATCAACAACTTAAATGTAGCACATCCGCCTCGAAACATCAGTTTTAAGGTCTCAATTTTAACAGTACAACGGCTGTCCCACCCTTCAAATCGAATTACTGCTTTACGGCAGAAATAGACAGGGTGGTGGTACCTACCCATGCGGACACACAAAACGGCCTACCACCAGGGCACATAATGTTTCATATTTGGTTAATTGTTGGGCATTCGCGTGAGATCTGTGCTTAGATACAGCTAGCCCTCCTATAAGACGGTATTTTACAACACGATTCCCCCTCTAAAACATAAAGAAAAAATCCCCAAAACCCTCAAGGTACTTCTACAACACGATAACGAGATTTTTGTTTAAAATTGTTTAAAAAATTATATAATGCACTATGAGTCTATGAACACACAATATACGGGAATAGCCGACTTATTATTTACTAGCGACCCGTCGTCGCTTCGCTTCGGAAACTGTAATGTATTATTGATTCCTCCACTATATAATGGATGTTATTATACATATAAACCTTGAAGAGGAAGGTTCACTCTATCTATTAAAAAAAACCGCATCAAAATCCGTTGCGTAGTTTTAAAGATTTAAGCATACATAGGGATAGACAGATATAGGCACAGAGAAAGCGACTTTGTTTTATACTATGTAGTGATTCGTAGGATTAGCCGACATTTTACATTGTGTAATAGGTAAAAAATACACACATACAGGCATAGTTGAGATGTTCCATTCAGAAAAATTACTCTTCCTTTTTGTACTGACTTCTAGTCTCTAATAACACGGTTTCGCATAACACGGGACTTTATTTTTTGTTTAAAAAAAAACAAAGCTAATGCTTCACTTGTATGTATGTTTGTAACTGACTCCTTTAGACGCGATTTTGACCCACTTTAAACGGCCAGATTTCATTCAAACTTTGTAGATTAATCGAGGACCGATGACAATACACTAATTTGATAAGATTATTCCATTATTCAATTTGCAAAATAAGATTTTTGCCAATTTATATAATTTTTATCTATAGTCGATAAGGCAGGAACTGATGTTAAAGTACTTAATAGTTTTGAAAATACGCTTTTATAGAAAGCTTAACTACAACGCAAATGCCGCCACCCGCCTTGAGATACGAGTTCCAAGGTCTCCGTTTTTATAGTACAACGGTTGGCCTACCCTTCAAACCGAAACGCACTACTGCTTCACGGCAGAAATAGGTAGGGTGGTGCTACCTACCCATGCAGACTCACAAGACATCCTACCGCTAGTAATTACGTCCGTTATCATTTTATGCGGGTTTGCTTTTTAATACACGACGTTATTCCTTCACCGTGGAAGTCAATCGTGAACATTGGTTAAGTACGTATTTCATCAGAAAAATTGGTACCCGCCTGCCGGATTCGAACACCGGTGCATCGCTCAACACGAATGCACCAGACATCATATCCTTTAGGCCACGACGACTTAACGGGTTATTCTAGATTCACTAGTTACTAACACTAGTCCTAACAAGAGTGTTTCCCTGAATCTATTACCGGATCGGAATCGCGACCCACTGAGAAGATCCGGCAAGAAACTTAGGGGATTGTATCTAAAAGCTACTTCGCGGACGGTGACCGGTGCTTGAAGAGCTTAAAAGCACCAAGAGTGGGCGAGGGCGGCTTTGCTTTGCGTTCAAGACCAGATAACACAATTGGTTTTCGCAATTACAATCATATCTCAGTCTTAACACAATTTTCCAACAGAATCTATCCACATCCATGATTTGGGCATTATTTATTAATTATTTTGTATAAAAAAACAACAAAACTATTATAATTCAACATTTTCTCTTTAATTGAAATCAAATTAAGTTTTTTTTCTCTTTTTTACACACAAAATTTTTGATACATTATTCTAGTCTTTCAAACTTACAGTAAATTAAGTAAAGCTATAATTCTGACGGTTTCAATACACATCTCTCCATTATTGCACGTAATTGTATTTAAATTACGGTACCCGGCGATAAATATTGCACATCGACCGCGGGAAAAAGACGGTTAATTTTTGCTTTGTAGAGCGTTATATTTGTCGCTTAATACCTAATTGACATTTAGTCTCCATAGATACCGGATCTTTAGTGTTTCGTCACATACAGGTAACGCTATACAACAAAAACAAAATTAGACGACTGTCTCTTTCTAAATATCGATACAATGTGCAATATTTCGTCTTCTCGCATTAAAACTGTATAATCTCAAAACTTACTAATTTTACAGGAGTATTTTAAAGGCTTAACATGTGATATTTTTAATATTAATCATCTTTGCAACATTATCTTTTTGATTTTTTACCAGTTACATTATTTGTCTTTTAAAGTAAGATAAAATTATGTATTAATTTTGTTAACTTATAACTTATGAAACTTGTTTATTTATGAGAAAAATACTGGTGATACCAAATGATTCCTCATATTAACTCAATTTCGGGTATTTTTGGAAATTGTACATTTTTAATGCGAAAAGACGATTTATTGCCTGGTACTGCATATTGTACGCGGATTACGCCATATTGTCTATGAAGGCATAAGACAAGCCTGAAATGATGAGCGGCCTCCATTGCTCATGGGCATCAGCAATGCCGGGAGCTCATTCTCGGTTGGAGGAAGCGCCGTGGATGGTGCATGACCAAAGTCGTCATCACAAATGGTATCGATTCTTCTGGCGATACGAATGGTATCGATTCTTCATTCTTAGTGGCAATGAGCTTGTGACGGAACCTGTCTCTAAGATTATCCATAGGACATACGGTTGAGCAATGTTTCACAGAGGACACTCAGCCTAAAAGATCCAGAGAATCCGTAACGACCGGTTTCATTTTGAAATGTCAACAAGGTCGATTTTCTTTTGTCGTTGAATTAAAATTATTTCGAATAGTGAAAAGCTATTTCGTTTAAGTGACATTTATATTTGTAATTATTTTGGTCCGTTTTATTTGTTATTAGTATCAACAGTTCGATGTTTTTAATTGAACTTCAATTACTCCTTCTTCAAACGAGGCTTGTGGAGTATTAAGCGGTAGGCAGCGGCTTGGCTCTGCCCCTGGGATTGTTGAGGTCCATGGGCGACGGTAACCACTCACCATCAGGTGGGCCGTATGCTCGTCTGCTTACAAGGGCAATAAAAAAAATAAAAAAAAATTAGTTTACTCCATTCACAATAACTGAAGAAGTTTTTTTTGTAAAAATAAATCTTCCAAATTTTTTTATTTTTTATTTATTGCCCTTGCAGTCATACGAGCATACGGTCCACTTGACGGTGAATGGTTACCGTCGCCCATGGACTTCAGTAATGCCAAAGGCAGAGCCAAGCCGCTGTCTACCGTTTTTAAACTTTAAATGGCTCTCCTGTCAATTTGCAAAAATTCGCTTATACCAAATAGCTATACACTCGTTGATTTGCAAATGATTTAATTATACAGTATTGTCTAAGAGATACACATATCGTCACACAATTAAATTCAATAAAAAAAAACAAAATCTTTTTGTTTTTATCATTTTAATACAAAACTTTATCTTACGCGCGGCTAGAATTTTAAACGAAGCCTTGCGAGAACTAAACGGGATATCACACCAGTGTGATTAGTGCAAGTTTTTTAACGTTCTCGATAGCGTAAAAGTTAACCCAACGCACATACGATAAAGTCACTTATGCAAATTATGTAATTTTTCAGGAGAAACGTTGGAAAATTCAACATATTATCATAAGCTGTGGACGCCTACAAAACGGCCATTTTGGAGACCTCCACTTCCAATGGAATGGTTGCTTCAATGATTGGTTCCATCGTATGGAAAAATGTGTCAAATTTCGCGGAGAATACTTCAAAAAGCAATAAATACATTTTTAAATAGTAATGTTGTGTCACTTCGTTAATTCCTAAAATTTTCAGTGCCGCCCTCGTACACAATATACGGGAATAGCCGACTTATTATTTACTGGCAACCCGCCCTCGCTTCGCTTCGGAAACTGTAATTTGTTATTGATTTCTCCACTATGTAATGGATGTTATTATACATATAAACCTTCCTCTTCAATCACACTATCTATTAAAAAAAACCGCATCAAAATCCGTTGAGTAGTTTTAAAGATTTAAGCATACATAGGGATATAAGGACAGAGAAAGCGACATTGTTCTATACTATGTAGTGATATATAAAAATGAATTGCTGTTCGTTAGTCTCGATAAACTCGAGAACGGCTGGACCGATTTAGCTAATTTTGGTCTTGAATTATTTGTGGAAGTCCAGGGAAGGTTTAAAAGGTAAATAAATATGAAAATGCTCGGAATTAAATAAAAAGAACAATTTTGTTTTCCCTTTGATGTGTCCCCCGTCGGACGAATTCTTTTTGTTTGTTTTAAGTTTATTTTATACCAAAGTTTAGGTATTTTATTTAGCGATTGAGACACTACGAAGTGTGCCCGGTCAGCTAGTTATATACTATATATAATATATAGTTCCGCTAGACTAAAGCAAATAAAAACGATAATATTTAAACTACAACTTTAAATTTCATCAGTAAAAGCAAACATCTCACTGATATAACTATTAAAAAATGTATTTTCTCATAATTAGTTCAGTTTTAACAGAAAATGCACAAGTGCCTTTATAGCACCGTATATGCGACAAGTTTGGAGTTGGAACCTACGTTTGCCGCTAGGGGCGCTGTTTCGATTGCATACAAATTTGAGTTTACTTTTACGCGATCGACAACGTTAAAAAAACTCGCACTGAGCACACAGCCCGTTATATTATATTAGCATACCTCGTCGTATAGCTGTCAAAATTGTACCAGCATAAGTATGGGCATTGTGTAATTTTTAACGCTGGCATATCAAGACGCATTTTTTTTATTGCTTAGTTGGGTGGACGAGCTCACAGCCCACCTGGTGTTAAGTGATTACTGGAGCCCATAGACATCTATGACGTAAATGCGCCACCCGCCTTAAGATATAAGTTCTAAGGTCTCAAGTATAGTTACAACAGCTGCCCCTTTAAACCGAAATGCATTACTGCTTCACGGCAGAAATAGGCGGGGTGGTGATACGTAGCCGCGCCGACTTACCACCATTCGGGCGTGTTCGGGCACAATCGGAATTCCCGAACGCGCGGCTGTCACTAGACGTCAGTCGACAAGATTCGCGCGCCAATTTAATGTTTAAAATAAAAATATTATCTTCGTAATTTAATATAATTAGTATCACCTATACTGTACACTACCATTATAAGTGTTTATAAAATAGCGTGTTTGATTTATTTATTTTTGAGTGCAATTTTCCCGCTAATATGAAGAGAGTAAATAACAAACCACAACTGTATGTAACTTAATATGGGACGTATCGAATATTGTCGTCTGTCGAGCAGCAAATTAAAACTCTGATAACCCACAGAAAACCGTGCAACTTAGCAAGCGGTGTGACATGAAAGCGGCAGTTTCTGCAGTATATGCAGTGTTGAAAAATTTAATTTTCATTTTTGACGCCATCTTTGAAATCACACCACTGGCTCCGGTGACGCAGCTCTAGACGGTCGCTTTTCGATTTACACTTTTCATACATAGAGCGTTAAACAAATATAGTTTTCGTAATTACCAGAGGCGGAAAAAATACTTGTCATGGATCTTAAGACTAGGTTATTCCGTAGGCTCAAAAACATTAGACGCGGCAATGACAGTTGTTACTAATGCGCTCACACACTCTTTTGTATGTGAGCCACAAAGGGCTGGGCTTTAGCTGTTTCAAGCTAAAAGCGCCTTATTCTAGGAGGATAACTCGGTATCACGTGACCTGGTCGATTAATTCGCATGTAATTACATAATCGGAGGTGAACCCGTCAATGAAAACGCCAATTTAATATGCATTCATGTTTCTTATACACTAAAATTCAGTCGATGATACATAAAAATGGCAAGTTTTACAAAATATTTGTATTGTGGAACAGCAAATTTATTAGACTGTTTCAAACATAACGCTCGCTTCGCCGTTTTAACTAAAATCAATTAAAGGTACGTCCGTATATAAAAAAAAAAATACATAACTTAACAAAGTATTAAACTAAAATACGAACTATAGATTAGGCGCTCCCGCCAAATTTCAAACTTTTAAAATACATATTAATATAAATTACCTACATTATCTCACTGTACATTTTTCATTTGTTTTATAAACTTGACGCCTTTTTATACAATGTTAATTTAAAAAAAAAAACTTCAGGACAATTACGTTTTGTTATAAATGTAAAAATATTGTTTTTATTTGTGATTTATTTGCTGTTTTTTTTAAAGTATTTTTGAGTATTTTGTCGTTCAAATATAACGTAATCTAGAGATTTCAATAAAACAAACATTACGTGAAAAATAGAAATACCAAATATTACGCGCCAAAAAGTGGCTGTCAACGTCTTTCTTGACAACAATATGGTCGTCGATGAAGATTCTGTCGCTTGCATCCAACGAATCATATTAAAACAAAATAGTGCATAGCAGTTTCTTTTAATGTATTTTTTGTGGTTTGTTGAATTATGCCTGCAGATAATACAGACTACTCGTGAAATATATCAACTGTGATTCTTATTTTGACTCTTTTTGCACGAACGGGTCGTTTTCAAATTTGGCGCCAACAGCGAGTTATTTAATTCTCTTAACCATAATGTTATAGTAACCGGCAAACATCTTGAGCAAATGACCTTGACTGCGCAGAACCGAATTTTAGATCACTTTGGTGGTGAGGGTGAGGCGCGACGGCAGGGGAAGTCGTATCGAGCGCGTTATTGGTAGATCAGTCGAACCCTGCGCCCCGCACCGCGCCCTCGTTCCGCTCGCTCCCAAAAGTACGCTTGCGTACAGTGAAAAATCTATCGTTATTAATCGTTAAGTTATTTGTTATAATTGCTTGTTGACTTTGTTGCCATTGCTATTTGTTGAGTGTTTGTTGATTTTTTATAAAAAAATACACTATGCCGCGAAAAACTGGTGTAGTAATCAAAAGAAAGGGTAGAAAAATTGTGTACGACGTATATTGCTTCATTATAAAACAGGGGAAGAATGATATGGAAAAAGTAAAACAGACTTCGGAAGCAACAAAAACGTCAGTGAGTACTGTTAGGTGCATTATTAACGGCTCTGGCTTGCTCGCCGTGTTTGGGACTCCGGGTAAGAAAAGATCAGGGAAGAAGAAAGTTACCGGAATGGATAGTTTCGTTTAATCTGTAATAAAAAGATGTAATCATAATAACTACATAACAAGCAGCGAAACTCCGTACCGTAGAAAGGCTTCGAAAAATTTAAAGAAGATATACATTTTAATGGCTCGGAATGAAGTTTACGACGAATTATGAAAGAGCTAGGCTTCAGATGAAAAAAAAAACAGAAAATAATCGGAAGCTGGTAATTGAAAAAAGTAACATTCGATTACTACGAATCGAATATCTTCAAAAAATAATTAATTATAGACAAAAAAGAAGATCGAACGACCGAGTTATAAACTACACCGATGAGCCCTATGTCGACTCATCACGATGATGGCGACTCGGGTGATGAAAACAGTGATGATGATGATGGTCAAGATTATGATAACGAAAAAAAAAATTTTAAATACCAGCTTCGCTTCAACTGAACCAAGACCTGGCAACAGCTCTAGTTTTGACTTAATAGAAGGAATATCTATTTTACCCCAAGATTAAATTATTACAATTATTAACCTATATTTTTTGTCGATGTTCTAATAAATATATAAATAAATACATATGTTGATTTTAATAATTTAATTGCATTATGACGCAGAGTAAATAATGTTTTTGCACGTGAGTGTACCATGCGCAAACTTACCCCCACTACGTCAACAAATGCTCAAGAAGTTTGCCGGCTATTATACCGTAATTATAAGTACTGTAAATGTGTTGTCATGACAACAGGCACGTGGTCCTATAACTATATATTCGTAAACACAGTCATTAAAAACTACCCCAAATCTCATTCGTATCACTGGTCCGAAATTCAAATTCTAACTTGTTTGCTATTTTTCCAGTAATGCGTGTTGAAATTCGGCAATTTTATTTAATCAGTATATAATGCATTAATGAAGGAAAACTAACTGGATATTAGAACATTATTAAAAACAAAAGAAGTACGGTTTCTAAGCTTTTAAAAAGAGTTCCTATTTAAATTGTCATCTGTGTTGGCGTTATCAAATGCGTAAAATGAAAAATATAAATGAATATTATATAATATTATCAAGAAATGAGTGATTGGACTTGATTGTGATGAAGCATTTTTTTATTCTGAACACGCCTAAATACAAAAAAAATATGGAAAATTAGAGATAGTTTAAATTCATGAAATCGTTACTGTTTTGGCCGCAAAATTGAAAACGACCCAAACCGTCGTTAAATCAACTCAGAATCCCGATTATTGCGCAGTTTCATAATACTTAGTATTATTAGGTATCGACCTGAACGGACGTGTCTTAACGCGCGCACTTATAACGTTTTTAATAAGTCAATAACATTACTAAATAACCATTTCAAAATTATCTTGTTGTGAATTTTGCATTGATTTTTGTATTTTCAGTTTTTTTATTACTTTTTGAAAAAAAATTTTTAGCAAAATTCTGGCAAAATGTCTGAAAATAAGTCAGCACTAAAAGGGTCAAATTCGAAAAAAAAAAACCTCTAAGTTCCAAAGCCGTGCGAGCAAGCTTCACCGCTATACACGCTTCGAACTGTACACACAATTGAGGCCTATAAAATCAAAGGCAGCTAAACGTCTTAATGTCGTAAAACGGATTAACAACTAATTGCGCCATCTTGTTTAGTTAGTTGAACACGCTTTAGTGTTTTCATGTTATATATAACAATAGCAGCTAAATCTCTAACAAATTCAGTTCAAAAAATTTTTTTACTCTAAAATTTTTACTCTGTACTAAGTACTAATAAACGAAGTTTTATCATTTAAAATTCAGATTATTAGTAAATCTGCTTTAAAATAAAGAATATCGTAGCTATCTGAACAGTTATTGCAGCTTCTCAAACCGGGAGTGTTGCTAGGCACTGGCCCTAGCAAGAGCAGTGCTTCGATGGATCGAGAAGATCCGTAATGACGTGTTTAGGGCCGGTTTAACTCTCAGACACAGCCCACTGAGTTTCTCGCCGGATCTTCTCAGTGGGTCGCGTTTCCGATCCGGTGGTAGATTCTGCGAAGCACGGCTCTTGCTAGGGTTCGTGTTAGCAACATCGTCAGGTTTGAGCCCCGTGAGCTCACCTACTAAAGTTAGGGTTACGCTTACATAGCCTCTCAAGGCTCTCAGCTTAGGTAGGAAAAAAGAAAAAAAAGAAAGAAAAAAAAAGGGCCGATTTTTGTAGTTTACCTGAATATTTGACAGACTTGGATTTAGCTGCGTTTGATATTATAGGCCTTAATTGTTGATCTAGTGATTGAAAAATACAGTTTATATTTTATTCGAAGACAGCGCGAAGTAACAAAACTTTAAAAAAAACGTGGTTTCAGAACGAAAACAATAACATATTTATGATAGATCCCGGCAGCAAATGTAGCAGCAAAAAAAAATAATGAATTTGATGATTTTGATTCCTTATTGCACAGAAATATTCAGCTCAAAGATAAATTTCGATTAATATACCTTCAAACAGACGTTTAAAATAAATAGAACACAAATAAATAACAAACAAAAAAACTCAGTTGACTTGTTACATTATACACATTGATCAATAAATTTTTATGTTTTCAATTTTCGAATTAATTTAACTTAAGTAATTACCACTATAAAATAAATATATTAAAATAATTGAAATGCAATTTCTGAAAAATCAAAGTGAAATCACAAGGATTGTATTTTTTTAACAACATTCTCAATTTAATCTTTTTATTAATTGCACTTTCCAGTGTTGAATAGATTTATACAATTCGGTCATCTTTATAACAATCAAATACTAAAAGAAGTCAACCATGTTAATAAAAATAAAAATTACGCATCACTGCGGTATTAAATTTACAATAAATTATCCTTGAGAATGATATAATTAGTATTATCTGTGTACAATGTTATCAAGAGAAATAGGGAGTGCCAAAAAAAAATTTTTAATACACAAATTAAAATGTCTCAACAAATTTATTTTTATTTATTTCCTCACACTGCACTCTGCGCATCACATTATATTTAAATTTACATTATTCTTTACTTATTGATAAATAAATCTATATTATTAAGGATTATTGTGAAAACCGTACCAAGGCGACTGGTATGGGCTTCTGTAGTATTGGTTTGAGTTCATTTGCCCGTACATCGTTTGAACTCCATGTAGCATCGGCTGATAATAGTCTTGTCTCCACACACTCCTGTCCACAGGGGGTTGTGGTCTTTCCCCATACGTCCTATAGTCTATGGGATTATTTACGAAAATTGAATCATTGTACTGACCAACTGGCATCGGAAAAGCATCTTGCTTTGGATGATCAACTTTTTGTACGACCACTTTTTCTGGTTTAATGTATTTTCTAGGTGTCTTTCTGTGTGGTTCTGGATGTAATGGCAAAGAAGACTGAGAGTTCATGAATTTGTGGAACTCGTCCACAAAAGCACTCGGGTTTTTGTTAAGTGGCATTATTTTCGGTACACGAGGTACGTCTGGAATTGTTGGGTTTAAGATTGGATTGGGCTGTTTTGTAGTTGCCGTGATCGGTTTCAATAAAGATTTACTACTACTAGAATAGGTGTGGATTGGATATGGACTAGGAACCGAATTACAAGTGGACGACGCAATCTTTAAACCAGCCTGAGGATTTAAGGTCATTCTGTTCTTTGTCAATTTATTGTGTATTTTATTCATGATGGGTGATAAAAAGGGATGTCCAGTATTATCAACTTTCTTCGGAGTACGGGGTTTCCGTGGTTTCTTCTCTTTGACATCACCCGGTTTTATATTGTTAGCACTGACAAGTGACGGATCTTTCTTTATTTTTTCTTTTTTAGGTTTCTCATTAACACCACCATCTTTGATAGATTTTTCCTTTTTTCTTTTCTTCGGTACCTTGTTATCTACTATTGCTGGTGTTGTCGAATGACTTGCGGTGGGTTCAGTAGTTAAAGGATCTGGTGGTATTGTATTTATTTTGACATCAGTCTCGTGAGGTGGGGACTCCCAGTTAGACAACACAGCATTCATGTTTTCCAATTGCTCTTCAGATAGTTTTTTCGTTTTAATTTTCTTTCCACGTGTTTTGACCAGTTTTTTGTCATCTGGGCTTTCCGATTTTCCTTCGTCGTCCTTTTTAGATTTGTTCTTTTCTTTCTTTATATTCCTCTTTTTCCTGCCTTTAGTGCCTTTACGAGCACTTTTTGTGACACCATAATCTGAATCCCGATCAGAATCTATGTAGCCTGTGTCCGGTAATCTAGCTTCTGACGGATCCATCTCATCCCCTTTCAGCCATATATCTTCTAAAACATCGAGCTGTGTATCATCAGGTTGCATAGGCAAATTTGGGCGCTTCATCGAAGTCATCATGTCCAAATCCCCTTCAGCCATTGTCATTTCATCATCATCCATTACATCGTGACCCAGAATCGACACTGCTATAGCACCTTCAGAAATGCTCTTGCTAGCCATTGCTCTCTTTAAATGAAGGGGGTGGCGTTTTTTCTTCTTAATACCTTCAATTTCTGCTTCAATAAATGATTCAGGTAGCTCAGTGTTATTCTTGTTGCAGAGTATGTCTTGCCCTGATGGGTGGGGAGCTGGCACCATCTTTTCCGGCTGTTCCGGGTGACAACCGATATCTTGACCTTTCAACCAGAGCTCATATCTGTCGGGCTGGAATCGTTTGACAAAGGTGTCCATGGATATTTTCACCATGTCATTACTACAAGTGCATTGCATGGCACGTTTTCCATATTCCACCCATCGAGGAGCAGCAAAGTTTGTAGATTCCGCACAATTAAAACCATGATTGAATCCTGCATGATAACCATAGGGAAATGTGATCATAATTTCACCCGCCTCCTGAGTTATCTTATTCACTGGTACCGAGTACTGCTTTAGAATTTGTGGTGAGATTAATGTCATTTTATGTCGCAAGAATGCCTGGCAAGTCTTGGCTGACGTTGGGAAGAATCCTGCAGCTATTCTCTCAAAACGCTTCCCGTGTTCAGGGGGAATAGCATACCAAGTTTTTGGTTCACCAAAATGCAAGTAATTTATTGAGTAAAGATCCATGTCTTCAGTATGCCATGCGAATGTAGTTTTCCACATGCCAAAATACAGGTATGCTGTATTCACGCCATCAATTTCGATACCGTAGTCAGAGTTGACAAAGTCTAAAATTGTCCCTAAGCTATTAATGTTCCATTCTGTGACGTCTGGATCTGTGATGCTGCCATTTACATCGGCACCATAAATAGGGGCTACATAAGTCACATTTTTCCAGTACTTCCTCTCCAGGTCGTCAAAGCTGGAGTGACGAGGGGTGCAGTACTTGGCTGAGTTAGCCATCACCGCGAATTGTTTCACAGTCATAGATTTCTTCTGAATATTAATTTGTTGGAACAAACCTTGTTTACCGGTGACCACTTGACATATAGGCGCCGGTATCGTCACATTGAGCGCATCCAAGTCGTAGCCAGACCTTCGTGGGACCCATTCCGGTGGTGGGATGACCTTGGCCAGGCCTGCTTTATGAGCACCCTTCGATTCCATGTGCTGTATGTATTTATTGAAATCCTTAAACTCGTCCCACGTAGGGCGGAAGACTTGGATCGCCAAGCCTCCCGCGCCGACACCTGCATCGTCTCCATGTACCGACATTGTCTTTTTCAAGTCACAAACACTCTTTTCAGTCACCCGAATTTCACCACGATTTCAGATTAAATACGGGATTCCAACTTATAAGCACTTTTTTTTTCAGAAAGCACATTATTAAACGTTTTCGTTTTATTTATTCAGTTCGATAATCTATTTAAATAACACTAAATAATCTTTCATAATTAGGCGAAAACATTATCAGTAAAATGGCTGCCGATTGTTACCTATGCGCTCTTCTTGCAACAAAAATCTCTTCATGATAGTCGCGGTGCGGTCGAAGCCGCATAAGCTAATGTGGGTCACGTAGACACTGAATTCTTTCGGTTTTCAGAGTCTGATGAATGAATACACCCTATGAAGCTTCTACTGCACAGCAACACTATCGTGTTTTCTGCAATGTTGGTAATATCGTTGTATTTTGACATCTGACAATCGATATATTTTGGAAGAGGTTATAATGCTAATGTACAACTTATTTTTGGTGGAATTTAAAAATATTTTAAAAAGAAATTCTTACTTGAAAAGATTCTTCAAATTCTTCAACCAAATTGCCGCTACCATTCGAAGGTGCCGCCATTTTATCACTCACATAAGTTTTCCGTGGATAAAAACAACATCCAGTGACAGTGACGCACTTTGTTTTGACTTAGCACAGTACACCGTCCCGTGGTAATCGCATTCAAGCAAGATTCAACTTCATTCGCAAACATTCGATCGTTTGTCTCGCTCTCTCCAATTGCCATTGGGTAGCAAGAATTTTCTCTTACGTAAAATCAATATCTTAGGGCTATCACAAAGCATCCATAAAAATTTAATTTTTTATAGCAATTCATATTAATTTAATCATAAATTAATTACATCAGCTGTGTTAAATAAAATACTAAAAATTGATTTCGCGTTTCTTTTGTTACAGTTTTAAGTTTGTGACGTTTCGAATTATTTTAATTTTTTCTATTTCCAGGCTACTACATTCTATTACTCTAATCGACGATCATCATTCTCCCGCTAAAGGGTCAATCTTAATATATTTTTTTTGTTTCCTACCTATTGCTAGTAACCTCAAAGGATTATGCTAGCTTCACCGAACGTGGCATCCTTAAGCTCGTCTTTCATTCGGTCATTTTTTTTTCAAGCCCAGTCTACGAACTCTACGGTACTACGATACGATCATCGTGCCACAACATCTGTGTTCGTGTTGTTGATCGAAAATCTCTGTCGACTATTGTGCGCATGCGACTGTTTGTGAAGTAATCTGTTTACACCACGTGATCCATTGTTTACAAACATTCGAACTCGTGTTTTAGCTTCGGCGATTATTTTGAATAATATGACTTTATGTGTTATAGTAATGGTACTTTTTTTCCAGCTTAAGCTAATGGTCTAGAGATACTATGTCAGCGTCGCTGGGCTAGTAAGTGAGCTCACGGGGCTTAAACCTGACGACGTTGATAACACGAACCCTAGCGAGAGCCGTGCTTCGCAGAATATACCACCGTATCGGAAACGCGACCCACTGAGGAGATCCGGCGAGAAACTCATTGGGCTGTGGGTTAATTTACTCGCCGAGCTCTTCGTCGTAAGCGATGGGTTCGATGAGAACGATGACCGGTGCTTGGGGTACCTAAAAGCACCATAATAGTACTGACATAGTAACTGAACTGCTATCAATATTTTCATTACTAATTTGACATTCAAAGTTACAAAATTAATGGCAACTTTTTTTATTGCCCTTGTAGGCATATGGTACACCTGTGTGCTTAGTGATGATTTTTTAACGTTCTCGATAGCGTAAAACTTAATTCGAATTTGTATGCAGTTCGAGCAGCGCTCCTAGCGGCAAACGTTCCAATACAAATTTGAGTTAACTTTTACACTAACGAGAACGTAAAAAAACTCACACTAAGCATACTGATGGTGAGAGGTTATCGTAGCTTATGGACGACAGCAATGCCAGGGGCAGAGCCAAGCTGCTTCCAACCTCCGAGTATTCTCCGCAAGTCTAGTTTGAAGAAGGACATATCTAAGCGTGCAGGAAACACAAAAGAGTTCGTTCTAAATCCGGACGGCACATGTTTCGGTTTGAAGGGTGGGTTAGCTGTTGTAACTATACTGAGGACCTTAGAACTCATGTCTTAAGGTGGGTGACGGCATTTACGTTGTAGATGGCAATGGGCTCCAGTAACCACTTAAAACCAGGTGAGGTGGTGGAAAAAAAAAACATGGCAGAAAAATCTCTGGTAGTGAACTGTGAATGAACGCAGTGTAAGTGTTTCTAGGTGGTATAGATGAACTCTACTTAAAAACGAGATGATGGGATCTCCAATAATTTCCCAGAGCAGTCTGGAACTTTGTCAACCAAAATAGCCAAAAATACACAGTTGAAATTTGTTGGGAATAAACGTCAAAAGGAATGTGAGGTTTTATTGTGGTGAGGTTTGTTGTAGGTTGGTTGGGTTGTCATCCGGAAACCTCATTGGAGCGGTCAATAAAACACTACATAATATGACATGTTTATTCGCGTCAGCGACCGCGGTGGATCGCTGCACGTTAACCACTAAAGTATACTTATTGCTTATTACTATAACTGCGTAATAGGCCAAGCGGGGCGGAGTATCATTATTCTACAGGAATATCTTCAACCGAGCGGGTGATATTGCTCGGTAGACCGACGGCCCGATGTTGTTGTTCTGAACTTGTATATATGCAAGCTCATCTTGAATATGTCGTAAGCGAGATTCAGGCTTCTGTCAAATATCTTACGTTCTCTGATAGCTACCCGCCACAAAAAAAAAACGATTTTTTTAAATATATATATTTTTATGATCCTGTCTTTCAACAATGGTTAATCGACTCTTAAAAGGCAAGATAATAAGTAATATTCCGATGTCTGAACTCAGTGGCGGATTTGCAGTCTCGGCCGCCCTAAGCCCCAAGCCATCAGCCGCCCATTTCTCAGCATCTACCATATAGACTACATAATGAAATTACTTTATTGCCAACTTTTATCTAAATAGATTTAAAAATGTAGGAAAAAAACAGTTTTATTTCGCAAGAATATGGTACATAAGTTGTTACAACTAGTTATTTGCTCTAACATACTCTACCAACTTGGTATACTTGGTTATGATAACTTTTACACGAGTGCTATCAACTTTCTACATATTTAATTGCGAGTTAAATATTTGAATAACTAATTAAACACAATCAATTTGTACGGAGCTACTTGTTATCGCAAGTGTGAGTGGGAAGTGTGGGTAAAAGTAACCATAAGTTTAGTATAATAAATAATAATAATAATAGCTGCCAGTTTCTAATCTTGGTCGGCCCCTAAATCTGGCCGCCCTAGGCCCGGGCCTATCGGGCCTTAGGGTAAATCCGCCACTGTCTGAACTAAGTATTTCCCGAAGGCCGCGGTTTGCCGACCACTGCCTCAGAGCATACCTTAAAGAAGATACAGTACATATGCACATAATACAGAGAGCACTGAAGTCCCTACGTAGACCTACAGGTTCTAAATGATCTGTTTTAATCGGCATATCGACAAGAAAGCCTTCACTTATTTATCCGGTTGTACCTGATTAAGCTAATATATGAAATTAAATATTTTTACCGGATTGTTTCTGAGCTTTATGTGATTTAGTGACTATTTATTAAATATATGTATACGCATAATCACGGGCGAACTGAATGAAATAAATGTCGCCTATGAAAATTCATTTTATTTATGTAACAATACGAACTTCATAATTATAACAGTTTTTATCCTTTAATTTCTAATTTGGTGTTGTCATTGTACTAGATTTTTATCTACGTTTGAGGCGAAGGGAAGATCTTCGGGAGGGAAGATATTGCTCGGTAGACAGGCGTTTTAATCGCCTATTCAAAGTCAAAATTAAATATATTAAATTCCTATACAGACTATACTAATGATGTGTTTTCGATCCTTGTATTAATAAATTCAATTTTTATCATTTCGAAAAAACAGACCTAATAAAGAATGAACGGGTTTGAGTTTAGAACAGTTTTTCATATTTAATTTTTTTGTTTTTAAATTGTCAGAAAAACTCAGGGTCATCGTTTACCTAATCATAAGGTAGAATCCGCTTGGAAAAGCAGTTGCAGTATTTACCCACAAACTTAATAAGTGTTACAAATCAGTTACTTGAACTTAGTATATCTTTGTGTGCATTTTTTCTTTTTGTAATATTCAGTACACGTATAAAGATATTTCATAAACCTAAAGAGACATGTGCACCGCAAAAGCATGATTCTTCCTTCATTCATTAATTCTTAAACCATTTTAATCTGTTACGTAATAATTTGAGAACAATGTAGTATAGTATGATTTGTTTTTAAAGTTCATTAAACTTTACGAATCATCACAACCCAAGGATGAATTTCCATTGACAGTTTTAGAAATAAGGAGATACCAACATTCAGAAGATAAATATTAATGGAAAAATTACTATAGACAATAAATATGTACGGTACTCTACTCATTACTCACTTTATAATCGCATGGTATTTGTAAAAATCTATGGTAGGTATAAAATTATATACAAAACAATTGAGTGACAGTTACTTAATTAACAAACATTTAATATTTGAATTGACCACCAGCTGATATCGATTCAATGTCTATCAAGCTAGTTTCGATTCCGGTAACGTTTTTTTTTTTAAGAGATTTTATGACCTGGTAACTAAGACCTTTAAGTCATGTCTTATTTTACTTTATTTTCTTAATTTTATGAAAAATGATAAAATGGAGTGAAATGAAATGAAGATGATTAATTTGAGACATTAATCAACTGGGATGAAATTTAATGAAATGAGATGATATGGGATGAAATATAATCGCAGTAAAATGGTGGTCATTTACTGAGATTTTTTCAATGGACTTTTTGGAGGAACCCGAGAAGTTACGTCCAGCAGCTTTGTTTCATTTTCCCACATTTGTGCACTTTCACAGATATTAAACAGTTAATAAACCACCATTATTACACATTTAAACCTGAAGAAACACTAAATAGACAAAATAAAACAAATCACACAACTTCACTCCTCGCGTTCCCGCCAAAAAGTCTCCGGTAACGTAATGAAAATCACAGCACAGATACACGAAATATTTACGAGCATAGAGCCATAGATTATACACATAAAGTAAAAATGGCTGCGGCGGTCTAACCTTAAACTGTGTTATTTTAAATTGTAATTTCGAATTTAAAATACCTTCCTGCATTTTTTGTCAAATAACAAGAGTAAAGCTACATTCTTGTATATAGTGAAGCATGGCTGACGCGGCTGCCAGACAGCTGCAGTATGAGTACAAGGCCGTAAGTGTCGTTCAAAATATATTTTTTTAAAATTGGAATGTTTGAGAACTTAGAATTGGAGAAACCCTACTAATTAAGCATTTGACCAGTCAATAATATATTGATTTTTTAGTATATTGTCAAAACTTGTAGCCTAAGACCAAAATTTCCATGCTTAAATAACAGCAAGTACTTGTGTTGTCACTATAACGCTGTAGACAATAACAAATAAATGCGACAAATGATAAAATGTAGGTTATGACGATACATAAAAATTCATACAATACATACGAATGATACATTCTAAACATGTCCTATAGTTCCCGAGCAATCAACTTTAAGAAAATACAGATTTAATTCCTTCAAATACTGTATGTATCTGAGATGTTGCACCATAAGTCTGAACCAACAATTTTTTCTCGCAGAACTCGAATCTTGTACTGCAAGCTGATGTAAGGTTAATAGAGAGACGTGGTCGAGATGAAGCGACCGGTGAAGTTTTGTCGCTGTCTGGAAAGCTCACAGGAACTAAGATGGGTGATCGAGCTCAACGCACTAAACCAGATAAAGCTGAGGAGAGAAAGGCTAAGTATGTTTCATTGAACGAAAGGGTCTTGTTGGGGCTCATTTTGTTTTAAAAGAATCCCTTCTATTTATTGCCTTCTGTTCTATTTACAGTTCATTTAACAGTAAATAGAATAGAAACTTATAATAAATACACTTGGTGGTAACGGTTATCGGCATCAATAGACGTCACATTATGTATGCCGCCTCCTACTTTAACATTAATATTTCTCAGTTAGGTTTCAATGAATTATATTTTTACAGCACAAATACATAGGATGGCAACACAGAATTATGAACAGAATAATTTGCATTTTGTCTTGAAAATGTGAAATTCTGCTGTAAAAGTCCATATTATTGGACTTAAATTCAGTATGTTTAATCAGTAACAGTGATGATAAGACTTAAATTTATATTCTAGATAATATCTGCATATCAATAAATTAAATAATGTGATTGCAATACCAATATTTTTATAGGCGTCAAAAACGTGATGAAGCCTCCTACGAACTCTCTAAATCAAAATCCAGTCGTGTGGCTTGGGCTGATGATGCTCCAGGCGTTCTATACCGTCCCAGAGCCCAACACACTAGACATACCTATGAACTACTGCTTGCGTTCATGCAGAGCTCTCTCGGAGACCAGCCAAGGGATATATTATGCGGCGCTTGTGATGAGGTGAGACAATATTATATATCCTCCTATATCATAGAAAATTGTAAACGATATGGATACTAATGTTATTATTTACTATAATATAATAATTGTAGTAGTAAAAAATATTGGGTAATGAAGACACCTCTCAATGACTCATAGATTAACTTCTTCCACCACCACGACTTTCGAACCTGAACTTATAATAGCTTTGCTCCTAAAGCGGGATAGTGACTCATACTCAGGAGGGTTCACAATATATCTTATCAGCAATAAACTAATTTACTATTACAGGTACTCTTAGTTCTAAAGAACGATAAATTGAAAGATCCAGAGAAGAAGAAGGAAATTGAGATGCTCCTCGGTTCCATACCAGACGAGAGATTTGCTTTACTTGTCAATTTAGGTAAGTACTATACTAAAAAGTGGACCTAGAATAGTCTTCTAGATATGGGGTAAAATGAAATTAGAAGTATTGACGAGATAATGTTTGTATTGGAGATGAATTTAAGGTAACAGTAGCTAGACTAGAAAGACTAAAGTTCCGTTTCTTCTAATGAATACTCGAAAAGGCTATTAACAGTGCTATAGTGATAAGGTTTAAACCTTAAAAGTTACGACAATGCTATAACATAGTTATCTTCTTTAAAAAGAAAAACATTAACAAACTGTACACAATAGTGAAGTGGTTCAAATGACTTCTACTCTATTTAATTATATTCACTGCTTACTAATTGTATTATTGAACTGTCCCATAATGCATCTCTGGTAATAAAACTAATTCCTAACCTTGACAGGCAAGAAAATAACAGACTTCAACATGACCACGGCAACAGAGAGCAACACCGAAATAGACGAGACATACGGCATCAATGTGCAGTTTGAAGAGTCCTCTGAGGAAGATGATGAAGATGCATATGGGGAGGTAATACTATTTAGATATATAATAGAAATTATATGCACTTGTATAACGTAGGAAGATTAAATTCTAAAATACTGTAGTTGACGCCACACACCCTTGTTTGGTGCTGCAGATTTGTTCTCATGTAGAATGCTGCTACGTAAGAGCCAGAACAGGAATGTTAACTTTTGTGACAGTTCTCCTGCACATGTGGACTTTTCCAGACATTATACAAGCAAAAAGTTGCCTTCAATACACTTTTAAAAGTGCACAATCCTGACTTTTTGTTAAAAGTGCATATAGTTTCTAAATTTTGTATTAATTAGAGTAATCAACTTGTGTATTTTAATGTCTTATTGGTGGTAGGACCTCATATGAGTCCGCACGGGTAGGTACCACCGCCCTGCCTATTTCTGCCGTGAAGCAGTAATGCATTTCGGCTTGAAGGGTGGGGTAGCCGTTGTAACTATACTGAGATCTTAGAACTTATATCTCAAGGTGGGTGGCGCATTGGGTTGTAAATGTCTATGGGCTCCAGTAACCACTTAACACCAGGTGGGCTGTGAGCCCACAAAGCAATAAAAAAAATATGTCAAATATTTTCTATGAAATGTTTACATTGTTTGTGTTTCAATCTTACCAATTTGACTTTTATTCAGGTAAGAGAAGAAGATAAAGAAGATGGTGAAGGGTCAGAGAATGAGAAAGAAAAAGAATCCAGCGGAGAAGAGGACAGTGATACAGAGGGGAAGAGGAATGCCATTCACACTAATGTAAGTTTATATTGTAGACCGATTTTTATTTGGCTTTTAAAATTGATATATACGTTAACCGTTAAAATGTTTGATTGAACACACCTATTTATACACTGTTTGATTTTTGCATGATTTAAATTGCATGTTTAGGATGAAGGATGAAGCTTAATGAATAAGTATTTTGATTCCGGGCTTTATCGGAACTAAGTTCCTAGCAGTAGGGGTTTACTGTAACAAAATGAACGAAAAAGCGTGCCGGTCTCTTGACTGAATCAAAAACAAATGTCAAAACCTTTAAATGCTAAAACAAATGTCAAAACCTTTAAATGCTATTATTCCGGACGGCCACCGCTCAGGTTTCGGCCACCACGTGTGATTTTTAGACTTCTTACTCGCGGCGACGTGGTGGCTCGAGTATTGCCGCAGTGGCTGTCGCGGAACGGGTGCTGGGATTGGTTCGAGGAAAATAACGAAGTCTTCAAGTATGGCGTTCACACGGTCCTCGTGGCTTGACCGGCGCAGGGCGTAGGAGCGAGTCTCTTCTTGTTCGGTTGGCGCTCTCCTCTTCTTCTGGAGAGGTCTTGACTCGCCGGCTCGCTGTCTCGAACTGAATTTGCAGCGAGGTAGGCCCCTTATTTATGGTCGCCCACACGCACTCGGCCAGCGCTATTATGAGTCCGAGCACGGTGGGCGTCTATTGTTCTCTCGGCCGCCTCGCTCGCCTATTGTTTGCCCGGTCGCTCTATTAGTGCTCGCCCGTATTGTGACTCGCTCCTGCGTTCCCACGCCAAATTAAAGACCACGAGGACCAATCTTTATTTACAAAATAAATATTTACAATCTTACTTATTTTTAGCCTACAACATTTCTATTTACTTTTTTATGCTAACTTATTTTAGCATACTGTCTATTTGGCTATTCTTTATTTATTCATTACGGACATTCTCTATTATAACTATTTATTCTCTATTTTAACTATTTTTTAACACAACTATTTATTACGGACATTTTCTATAACTATTTTTAACACTATCTATGTCCGTCGCGAACAATATCTATTAAGCTGCATTTATTTATGTCCGTCGCGAACATCCTCCCGCCGTGCAGCGTCGTTCACGTCGCTGCATCCTCCTTGGTGAGCGGCGGACATCGTGGGCAGCACGATGATCTTCTTTGCCGGGCGTCGCAGGATACCGCCGGCGGTGCGCACGTCGACCACTCGTGTGATGCCGTCGGCCCCCGGGTAAACCTCCTGGATGATCCCTCGTGGCCAGGTGTTCCGTGGGAGCGTTCCGTCTGCTATTATCACGACGTCGCCTATCTTCAGGGCGGGCCCGCGGCTGTGGGGCTCCCGCCGGTTCTGCAGGTCGGGCAGGTACTCCCGGAGCCAGCGACTCCAGAACACATCTGCCAGACGTTGAGCTGCGCGCCAGTGTGCGCGCCCTATGAGGTCGGCGTCGTCAAACTTGCCCGGCACGGGGACTCGCGCCGGGCCTCCCAGCAGGAAGTGGTTCGGTGTCAGAGGGTCGGGATCGTCGGCGCTCACCGATACGTGAGTGAAAGGTCGGCTGTTCACGGTGAATTCTGCTTCAGCTAGCAGAGTGTGAAATATTTCGGGCGTCGGGTGCCTCGGCTGCTCCGTGGCCGAGAGCGCGGCCTTTACCGCCCGCACCATTCTCTCCCAGGCGCCGCCCATGAAAGGCGCGCCCAGTGGGATGAAGCGCCATTGTGTAAGCCTTAAGCTTGCTTCATGCTCGGTCGCCTTGTCCAAAGCTTGGCGCAGCTCCTTGTCGGCACCCCGTAAATTGGTGCCGTTGTCGCTCCATATCTCCGTCGGGGCTCCCCGGCGCGCGATCATGCGCCGGAGTGCCATCACCGCTGAGTCCGTGCTGAGGCTCGCTGCCGGTTCTAAATGTACCGCACGTGAGACATGTGAAGATGGCCACGTAGTGCTTCTGGGTGCTTCTGCCGGTGGTGACTTGATAGGGCCCGAAGTAATCGAGGCCCACGTATGTGAATGGTCGCCGATGGTGTGCCAGTCTGCTCGGTGGGTGGTCGCCTGTGGCTGGACGCGGTGGAGTGTCCTTGCGGATACGACACGGAAGGCAGTTGTGGATCACGCTCCGTGTCACTGGGCGTAGGCGTAAGACCCAGTACGACTGTCGGCACTCGGCGATCGTAGCTTCGGTTCCGGCGTGGTGCATCTTTCTATGGATGAAGTCTATCATCAGTCTCGTTTCGCGTCGGGATCCGTCTAGCACGAGAGGCGAGGTGATGACGTCAGCTCCCTCTATGTTGCCGATGCGTCCGTTTATTTTCAATATCCCGTCCGCGTAAGTTACGGACAAGTTTCGCAGTCGGCTCGCTGGGGATATTTGTTTCCCTCGCTGGAGCGTCAAAATCTCTTCCTCGAAGGCCGCCCGCTGGCTCTGTTGCCAAATGAGCGTCTCGGCGCGTCGAAGCGTGTCGGCGTCTAAAGTCTTCCATTGAATGACTGCTTGCTCTGGCGTCCGCGGTGTGTTCAGCGGGGTCTTCGAAGTCGTCTTCTTTCTGTTTTTCTCCCACGTCGGGTCCGAGCGCGGGTTCCGTCTGGTCCTCTTGTAATGAGTGCGCTCGCGACTCCTGCGGCATAGGCTGACGAATTGCAGTATTCGCCCCGTTGCACGCAGGTACTTTTCCCATTTTGAAAAGCGTCTTGGGTCCGGGATCGCTTCACCGAGGCTCTCTCTGCTCACGGCGAGCGTTGCGCACTTCTCTTCGCCCGTCTCTTCTGCCCTTTTGCAGTTCGTTGTACGGGCCAATCATCCGGATGCCGTCTTAGGTATTCCGGGCCTATGAACCAGCGGTGGTTTCCTTCAAAGCCGACGGGTATCTCCCTTGTGGCGTCGTCGGCGACATTCTCTCTTGTGGGGACCCAGCGCCATTCCTCCACAGTGCTGTTCTCTTCTATGGTGGCGCTGTCGGTCCAGAACACTCGTGTCTGGTTTTCTATAATGTTTTCCCGTGACGGCCGCGGCTATGCGGCTTCCCATCACGTCGGCTTGTAGCTCGAGGCGCGGTGTCGATGTTGGCTTCATGGGTGCGACTCGGGCTTTGGCGAGGGAGGTCCTCGTCTCCCCGTCGGGCGTCTCCACGCGCCAGTACAACGCGGCGTCGTGGGCGTACTTGTTGGTGTCCACGTATGTGTGGAGCTTGAGGTCGGCAGCGTCCGGGTACTGCAGTCAGTTCTTCACGCAGATGGCGGTTGCAGGTGCGCTTGTCGCGCCGAAGATGATGGACCTCATCCGGTATTCTATGGGCTCTTGTGAAGGGTCCTCCCTCCACAAGTACCGGAGCGCGTCGCGGTCCTCGCTTCGGACGCCTATCTGTATAAACATCTCCGTGATGTCCGCGGAGACGGCGACGGCGTGCTGCCTGAAGCGCATCATCGCTCCGGGCAACGACTGCAGCAGGTCCGGGTCGGTGAGCAGGAAGTCGTTTGGGCTTCTTCCCTCTATTTTTCGCGTCGGCGTCGTGCACGATGCGAGGCTTCTCCTGCTTCATTGGATGTGTTACGTCGAAGTGTGGCAAGTACCGGGTTCGCTTCTTCGTACCCGTCGAAGGAGTTACTTCGGCGTATCCTTTCGCTACCAGTGCGTCCATTTGTTGCTTGTAGCGCTCTTTCAAATTTGGATCCTTCTCCAGTTTCTTTTCTACGGACGTCAGGCGATTTAGTGCGGCTTCCAAATTGTTGGGCATCTTCAGGCTCTCCTCACGCCACAGCAGTGCGGTCTCGTAGCGGCCGTCGGGTCGCTGTTGAGTGGTCTCTCGCAGGATCTTCAGTGCGCGCTCGTCTGGGTCATTCTTCGGTGTCTTGGCGGCGACGGTGAGTCCCTCGATCGCGAAGTAGTGCCTGAGGGCTTCGTCCATGTTCGCGTCGGCCGTCGTCGCGTTGCCACGAAGTTGACGCGCTGTCTCTTGCCTCCCGGGTGTGCTCCGTGCACGACCCACCCGAGCGGAGTACGAGACGCCACTGGTTGATCGCGTCGTCCCGTCCGCATCTCCTCCGTCACCAGCAGGTGCCAGTTGTCTTGGCCGATCAGTATCTTCGGCGAGGCGTAGCTCGTTTTGAAGTGATGGCTTAGGTCGGTGAGGTGATGGCACGACGCGAGGACTTCGATGTTCAGTCGCTGTGGTGTTAATTTTAAGCCGTTGACTGTCCGTAGGTTCAGTTCTTGCGGTTCCCCCGTGCGTCCGCATAGCTTCAGCGGGACGCGTCGTGAGCGTGTTGCGTCTATCTTGTTGTCTCCGATGGCAGTGATGAAGAGGGGTTCAATCGGTCCTTTGGCGCCGACTCGTCTCGCGAAGTCTTCGTCGATCAGCGAGATCGTTGACCCGTCGTCCAGCAGGGCCCATGTATCTGCTTCTCCCGCCGGTCCGATAACAGTAATTGGCGCCATCTTCAGGTAGGCTGTCGCACTTCTTGCGGCCCACGTCGAGGTGACCGCCTCTTCTTTTTCCTTCGGCTTCTGCCATGCTGGTTTCTTATGCAACAGCTCGTGGTGCGTGCGTTCACAGCTGTCGACGCCGCACTTCTTCTTTTTGCATACGTGTCCCCGGGACCGGAACCGTAGGCACCGGAAACACAAATTTTCGCGCTTCGCCGTATCCCAGCGCTCGCTGACGGCTGCTCTCTTGAATTCGGGACAATCTTGTGGGATGTGCCCCGGCTTCTGACATGCTGCGCATTTCCTCTCTTCCTTCGCTTGCGTGGTGTGCGTCCTCTGAGGCGTGTTCACCATCTTCCGCCGACCGCTGGTGTTCTCCACTCTCGTCTCTGGTTCCGGCTGTGCGTATGGGCTGCACAGGTCCGCCTCGCGCTGTAAGAAGCGCGACAGCTTGACGAGGTCCGGTTCTCCCGCCGGTTGAGTCGCTGAGAATTCGAACCAGCGGTGGCGTAGAGTGGACGGCAGCTTCTCTGATGTGATGTTGGTGAGCTCCGGGTTGTACATGTAATGTACGCGGTCGAGGGCCCTCAGAGCGGCGACGACGTTGTTCACCTTATTTGCAAATACGCAGATGTCCCTCGGTGTGTCCGTGCAGCGTGGCAGCGCGCGCAGTCGTTCCAGCTCCGTTGCGGCGATTGCTTCTGGACGTCCGAAGCGCGATTCTAGAGTCCGCATGATCTCGGCGGGCTCGGTGTAGTGCAGCAACAAGTTTTCGACCGCTTCTCTTGCTCTTCCTCTTAACGTACGCCGAAGTCTCGCAGTGTTCTCTGCGGCGCTGAAGCTGTCCGCTGATTCGGCGTAGGCGACCTTGAAGGAGAGCCATTCTTGATGCGATCCACTGTACACTGGAAGCTCCCCGTAGTACCGATGCGATGGTCCGGGCCTGGCTTGGCGGGCGGCCGTCGCGATGGCAGCTGCTAGTTCGGCAATGTCGCTCTTCGGTGCGACAGGTGCGGCAATCGGTGCCGCGGCAGGGGCCGGTAGCTTCAGCTGTTCTATTGGTGCGGGAAGTTCCAGTTGCGGTTGCTCGATGGTGGCTGGTGATCCGTGTGTTGGCTGCATTACTCTTTCTTCGACTCCGTGTAGCGCGATCGATCGTTGCTGACTGAGCCATGTATCGATGCGCTGCGATTGCTCGTTCTCGTCCTCCGTGAGTGTTGTGCGCGCATCTTCCTCCTCTTCAACGAGCGCTTCGGCTTCTAATGTTGAGATGCGGGCGGCGGCGAGCTCTGCTCGGAGTCGGGCTTGTTCTTCCTTGGCGCGAAGATGCTCTTCTTTGAGGCGCGCCATAAGCAACAGCCGTTGTGACTGTTGACTCGACTTTCTTGAAGATCCTCGTACTGGTGGCGCCATCCCGTCGCGGAGTGTGGAGCCTTCTTCTGTCGTCGAGATTTTGGCAGCGGCGTCCGTGATGTGGGACCCGTGTACAATTTGATTGGCCGTGAGCGCTGACTCCTTTCTGTTCTGGCTCGCGGATACGACGCTCTCCGTTGCTGCGTCGCCTGAAGTTGTTGCCGGTGTCGCGGTGCTGGGAGGTCTGACCACTCGACGACAGACCCCGCTGTTCGGTCCCGTTGGCGACGCCGGCGAGTATTGCGTAGGCAATATTTGGCGGGAGGGGGGCATCGCTTGTGAGCCCCGCGGCACTCCCGGACACTTTTCCACTTGGGAGGAGGGTGCCGCCATCGGTGGCGGTCCCTGCGTCACTCCCGAACGCGGCGCGGTTGACTGGGAGGAGGTTGCCGCCATCGGTGGCGGTCCCTCCGTCACTCCCGAACGCGGCGCGGCCGACACAGCTCGTTGCTGTGCGTCTTGTGATGTTGAGCCCGAGACAGCTTCGTTGCCGGGCCGGTCAAGGCGTGACGACCTCATCTTCTCGGACCGTGTGAGCACCATTTCTTCAATCTTCAATCTTCAATTTTCTTCGATCTTCCTCAAATGAATCCGGCTCTCGAAGGACCAATATTCCGGACGGCCACCGCTCAGGTTTCGGCCACCACGTGTGATTTTTAGACTTCTTACTCGCGGCGACGTGGTGGCTCGAGTATTGCCGCAGTGGCTGTCGCGGAACGGGTGCTGGGATTGGTTCGAGGAAAATAACGAAGGCTTCAAGTATGGCGTTCACACGGTCCTCGTGGCTTGACCGGCGCAGGGCGTAGGAGCGAGTCTCTTCTTGTTCGGTTGGCGCTCTCCTCTTCTTCTGGAGAGGTCTTGACTCGCCGGCTCGCTGTCTCGAACTGAATTTGCAGCTTTTTTTTTTTCCCTACCTATGCTGATAGCCTTGAGAGGCTACTTCAGCTTCACCCTAACGTTAGTAGGTGAGCTCGCGGGGCTCAACCGGAGAGTTGCTAACACTGACCCTAGCAAGAGCAGTGCTTCGCTGAATCTACCACCGGATCGGAAACGCGACCCACTGAGAAGATCCGGCGAGAAACTCAGTGGGCTGTGTCTATGGGTTAGTTCGCTCGTCGAGCCCTTCGTCGCAAGCGACGGGTTCGACGAGGACGGTGACCGGTGCTTGTGGTGCCTAAAAGCACCGTTAATGGATCAGGAGAATCCGTAATGACGTGCTTTGGGCGACGTCGACGGTTTACCATTCGGTCTACTGGGTCGGGTATGTAATTTCCAGCGGCTACGATGAGAGGGTTCTCATGTCGTGCCGCCTTCTCAAAATGGCGCAGCGATGCCGACTGTAGATACTTACTAAAAGAGTCGAGCTCCAAGTCGTCGTGGAGATCCACATTCCTAAGGAACCAAGGCGCTCCGACGGCTATCCTGCAGAATCGTGATTGAATAACCTGAAGGGATTTCAAGTTGGTGCGGGCTGCGTGAGTGAACACTACGCTTGCATACGTCATGACGGGGCGTATACAAGTTTTGTAGAGAGTTACCTTATTATGGAGGGACAGTTTGCTTCGACTACAAAGCTTTGGATAGAGTCGTCCTAGAATAAACGCGGCGCGGTCGCGTACCGTTTTTATATGGGGACGGAATGTCATCCCTCTGTCGAGGGTGACGCCTAGATATTTGACCTTCGAGACCCACGGTATGGGCTGGCCAAAGAGAGTGATGGGACTAACGGCGGAGGTGTTTGCGCGCCTACTACGGAGTGGGATGCTCGAAGTGATGTTCGGAGGGCGACCCCTTTTGAAGAGCACCGCTGCGCTTTTCGTGGGGTTGATGTCTATTCGCCACTTCCGGAACCACTGTCCCATGGTGGCTACTGCGATCTGGAGTCGCCGATGAAGCAGCGACATCTTCCTACACGAGTAGTAGATAGCCGTGTCATCGGCGAAGAGCGCTAGATGGGTCTCCGGAGACCGGGGTATATCATTGATATACAAACTAAATAATAACGGGGAGAGCGCGGAGCCTTGCGGGACTCCGGCGGTCAGTTGACGGGGACGAGAACGAGTTCCCTCTACTCGATATCGAAACGAACGGTTCGACAAGAAGTCTCGTATGATGAGCACGAGTCTGTCTGGCACTCCCATGTTGTACAGTTTATAAATTAAACCGTTGTGCCAGACTTTGTCGAACGCCTTCGCGATGTCGAAGAAGAGGGCGCCGGTCGGGATTTGTTTACGCCTATTAAGTCCTATCAGAATGTGCTCCGTGAGGCGGTGCACTTGTTGTACGCACGAGTGTTTAGAGCGGAATCCGAACTGTTCGTCTATGAGAATTTTGTTCGCGGTAACAAAATCCCAGAGGCGTTTCCTAAGGAGCCGTTCGTAGATTTTTCCTATCGTCGAGAGGAGACTAATCGGACGGTAACTAGAGGTTTCGTTTGTCGGTTTGCCCGGCTTATGTATACCGATAACGTCCGCTTCTTTCCACACTGCGGGAAAGATGCAGTGCGTCATAGCGGCATTTAAAATTGTAGCCAACATTGCTATCAGTTGGACTGGCAAAAATTTTAGCGCGCGGTTGTGGATGCCGTCGGAGCCTGGTGCCTTCCTAGGTTGGAGGTTGAGGATCGCGTCTCTAACTTCGTCCGTGGTAATGGGGGGTAACGCGTCCGAGGGCGGCAGGGAAGCTCTGCGCTCGACCTCCCTGTCGACTAACTCGGTGTGTTCGGGGTCCGCCTGTTGAGTGCTGGTGGTGCACTGCTCTTGCAGTGCATCGGCCAGCAGCTCAGCCTTGTCATCGTCATCGAATGCCGGTGGTTGGCCTGAAGGGCGTAAGAGGGGAGGCATAGTAGCGGTAGTTTCGGATTTGAGAGTCCTAGCTAGTCGCCAGTATGCTTGGTGGGAGGGCGCGAGTTGTTCTAAATAACTATGCCAATTATCGTTACGCGCGTCGCTTAAGCGGGAGTGGACTTCGCGTTGTAGACGACGCATCTGAATCCGGTTTGAATGCGTGGGAAGACGATCGTAGGCCCGGATTGCCGCGTTCCTAACTCTTAAGAGATTCCTAAGATCGGGGGACAGTCTGATGCGGTGGAAGCTGTCCTCCACATCGACTTCTTTAGAAGATCTAATGATCGCGGAAGAGATGTGATCGGTAATGATGTTTATGGATTCGACGGTGTCCTCGGGGGATGGATTCGAATCCGGGCCGTAAGGGAGGATTGGCGGAGCGGCGTCGGCTAGGCACGTGCCCAGCTTATTCCAATCCACCATGGTCTTCGTAACAGTGACTGGGTTGTGAGGGCGACCGAGCTGCATAACGACAGGTCGGTGGTCTGAGTCGAGCTCTGACATTGCTTCGATGGAACGCAAGCGCAGAGTTACGTTCCTAAGCAATGCCAGGTCTATAGTGCTCGGACGGAGCGCGATGTTATACGGATAACATGTTGGAGTTGGGGGACCGACTATTTCAAAGGTGAGGTCGTCTATAAACGCGTCGAGACGCCTACCGTTAACGTTTGTACGATGGCAGTTCCACCTAGTGTGGTGGCAATTTAAATCGCCTGCCAGGATGACAGAGTCTCCCATGCCGAACAGTGACTCGATGTCACTGCTCAGGAGGGGCTTGTCCGGGGGGAGATAAACGGATGCGATGACGATCGGCTGGTGTCCCGTCAGCGAGATACGGCACACTGACGCCTCGATATGTGAGAGCGAGGGAGTATCGAGAGGGACAACGTGCAGGGCCCGCCTATAGTAAATGGCAGTCCCGCCTTTGGAGGCGGTGAGTCTGTCATTCCTAACCATGACGTAATTCGCGACTTTCGGGTCACGACGCGAGGGCTTCAGACAGGTTTCCTGCACTAATAGAATATCTACAAGATTGTCGCGGAGGAATTCAAAAATTTGATCGCGTTGCCGCGCGAGTCCGTTAGCATTATAGAATGCTAACGTAAGGGAATACGGTTTTTCTCTACCTTTTTGCGCCATTGGTTACCGGTAAAGATTTTTATAACGTGCGGGACACGGACTCGTAGACGTCCATATGATCGAAAGCGGCCGCGAGCCGCTGTTCGGGGGTTACCGACCTTCGTATCGCGTCTGCGAACGATCGCAGACGGTCGAAGTTGACCGCGGTGACGAAGTCGCGCACGAGCGCGAAGTCGTTGACGGCAGAGGGTTGCGGGGGACGGAACGCGGGCGCGGGGCGAGGTGCGAGCAGGGGCTGGGGCGCGGGGCGTGTCACGAGCGGGGGCGGGGGTGCGGTTTCCGTTCCCGCCTTCGTATACGGCAGCGGCTTTTTCCACGCCGAGACCGTGGGAACTGCAGCCGGCACGAAGGCGGGTTTCGGCACTGAAGGTGCCGAAGTCTTTGGGCCGACGGTTCGCGGAGTTGGGTGTTTTCGCGGAGCCGTGGGACATCCACGGTAGTTCGCGGGGTGCCCTTGCTTAAGGCATAGGACACAGCTGGGAGGTTCGGTCGCGGTTTCCCTATCTCTAACGCAATCTAACGTAGCGTGATCGCCGAGGCATTTCACGCAGCGGGGGCGCGCGTGGCAATTACGCGCCGAGTGGCCATAGAGTTGGCACCTGTAGCACTGCCCGGGAGTGCCACGCTTGTGGGGGGCTTCGATCGAGATCCCGGATAGGCCGCAAATTGTCGTGAGACATGCGATCTTCTTTTTGGCCTCCGGGGTGGGTTCTAACGCCACGAGTATCATATTATAGGGCTGTTTGCCCCGCCCGCTGTGCATCCGGTGCACACTAACTATCGGGAGGGCCTGAGCGGTCAGATCCTCCTTAATGTAGTCTATTTCTAGCTCCTTAGGGACTCCGCGTATTACTACGCGGAGCTCGCGGTCCTCCTGAAGAGCATAGGTGTGAAAACCTATGTTCTCCTTTCGGAGGTATGCTGAGAGGGCCCTATGGTCGCCCGGCGTTGCGACCTTTATCTGAATCCCATGCGCGACGTTACGCGCATGGGTGTAATTAATTTTGTTGGCCTGAAGGGCCAGGGACACGCGATTCCACGCTGTCTTCTCTTGAAGTATCAGCGGGGGCGGGGCAGCTACTTTAGGAGCGGGCGCGGGCTTGGGACGCGGCGGCGGGGTTACGCGGCGAGCGGAGTCCGACTCCGGTGTCACGACTACCTGCGGGTGGGAGGCGGTCGCGGATTTAGTCTGTTTCGTCGTGGAGCTCCGGGACTCCACGGCGCGAGTACGCTTTTTGCCGCGCGTTACGGTTTGGAACCCATCCGAAGTTCCAGGCTGAGGGCTTGACGCGGATTCGAAATCCATCTCCGATTCGGTATCGGAGCCTGAACTCGAAACGATCGAGGTCGCGACGGACGAAGCGCGCGATGACGTAAACGACGCGGGCGCGGGGGTGGGGGTAGCGTTAGGCGCTATGTGAGCCGCATCGTGGGAACGTGCGCTCGAACTTGACGCGGCGGCGGGGGGCGCGCGGCGTGCCTCCGAGGCACGGTTGAGAAACGCGGCGACGGACGCGGGGGGGGAGGGATTGCCACGAGCGGCCCTATAGCTGAGATACTCGGCCCTAATTGACGGGTACCTATCCCGGAGGAACCCGACAATGTCCCTAGCACTTTCACTGTCACACACAAAATCTTCGCTCATCTTCGGTCTTCTTGCCCGGGGGGGGCGGCCCCGGGACTTTTGTTGAACTCGCCGAAAGGCGAGGCCCCGGATAGGATTTGTAACCCCCCTGTGCTGCAGGACAGCAAGGAGCAGGGGGGGGGAATGCCTATGCCGTGAAAACGGCAATCGGCGGGGAAAAGGAAAGGAACCCGCTCGGGCTGTATAGTGCTACAGCAGGCAGAATCGCGAGCGGGGGTCTAGTCTTGAAAAAGACTGTTGTTTTGGGAAGGGTTAGGAAATCGCTAGCCTGTGAGTGCCACAGGAAGCCTGATCGTAGCGATTGGTTTTGCCTTGAAAAAGGCAGTTGGTAAAGGGTGGGTTCGCGGTTACAACACTTTAGCGCACAAAAATGGACTCCGAGACGCAAATCGCAAGCGACCAACGGATCGGCACGTCCGCACTACTGAATTGTAAGCACGATGTATTCACGGTCACTACACTGTCGAGCACAACTGTGAGTTCAGAATTTGCAGCGAGGTAGGCCCCTTATTTATGGTCGCCCACACGCACTCGGCCAGCGCTATTATGAGTCCGAGCACGGTGGGCGTCTATTGTTCTCTCGGCCGCCTCGCTCGCCTATTGTTTGCCCGGTCGCTCTATTAGTGCTCGCCCGTATTGTGACTCGCTCCTGCGTTCCCACGCCAAATTAAAGACCACGAGGACCAATCTTTATTTACAAAATAAATATTTACAATCTTACTTATTTTTAGCCTACAACATTTCTATTTACTTTTTTATGCTAACTTATTTTAGCATACTGTCTATTTGGCTATTCTTTATTTATTCATTACGGACATTCTCTATTATAACTATTTATTCTCTATTTTAACTATTTTTTAACACAACTATTTATTACGGACATTTTCTATAACTATTTTTAACACTATCTATGTCCGTCGCGAACAATATCTATTAAGCTGCATTTATTTATGTCCGTCGCGAACAGCTATTGGGTAAAGACCAATCTCTGAGGCACTATTTATTGTAAACTTATATTTACGAATATCGAATTTATAATAAAATAATTGAAGCAAAATTAAAACAAATCAATGTAATTTCCGCATTTTCAGAAAATCCCAATAAAATCTCGCTTAAAAGTATTTTTATATTTTACTGTTAAATAATAACTTCACTAATATTTCTTCACTTCACTAATATGTATTCAATAATATGTAAAATGAATGTTTTCCTTAAAAAATTGAATTGAAACATTTTGATTAAGGATGTCTGTGTGTTAATAAGAATCTGGTTCTGGTCTATCATCCTTCAATGAGCCAGTCCACTGATGACTGTTTTGTACTCTTGTTTGCAGACGAACCATAGTTTGTATGTCTAATATAACTGGGAGCTGAAGCTCGGGACCTATCTAATATTAAGTGGGTACTAGGTAGCAGAGCACATAAGTGTGTTAAGGTGTATTATTATATATATAAACATAAAAATGAATTGCTGTTCGTTAGTCTCGCTAAAACTCGAGAACGGCTGGACCGATTTGGCTGATTTTGGTCTTGAATTATTTGTGGAAGTCCAGAAAAGGTTTAAAATGTAGATAAATATGAAAATGCTCAGAATTAAATAAAAATTACAATATTGCTTTTCCTTAGGTGGGTCCCCCGTCGGATGGATTCCTTTTGTTTTAAGTTATACAAAAGTTTAAGTCTTTTATTTATCGATTGAGGCACTACGAAGTCTGCCGGGTCAGCTAGTATTATATAAAAATTTATGCTAAAAGAACACAGTGTTGAGTGATGAAAGTCTCAATTATCAATACAGTATATCACATAAAATCAAAACAAAGAACTAAATTATAATAATAATATTTATATGTTTCCAGCTGAGCGAGGAGCAAATTAACAAACGCCACTCACAGTCTCTGCATCCGATGGATATAGATGCTTACTGGCTGCAGAGACGACTGTCCAGACATTTTCCTGACGCTATGCTGTCTCAGGTAAGATAAAATAGGCCAGGGCTTCATCATGAACTTGAGGGTAGGTGCAAGAGGAAAATATAATATTGAACTTCAGGATAGGTGCAAGAGAACAATATAATATTGAACTTCAGGCTAGGTGCAAGAGAAAAATATAACATTGAACTTGAGGGTAGGTGCAAGAGGAAAATATAATATTGAACTTGAGGGTAGGTGCAAGAGGAAAATATAATATTGAACTTGAGGGTAGGTGCAAGAGGGAAATATAATATTGAACTTGAGGGTAGGTGCAAGAGGGAAATATAATATTGAACTTGAGGGTAGGTGCAAGAGGAAAATATAATATTGAACTTGAGGGTAGGTGCAAGAGGGAAATATAATATTGAACTTGAGGGTAGGTGCAAGAGGAAAATATAATATTGAACTTGAGGGTAGGTTACATGCATGGCTTAAAGCAACCAAGTAATGAGATGAACACAGAGATTGTATGAGCCAGGCTCATGAGCAGAGAGAGCCTAAGTTGACTATGGGCTGATGACACACGATTGTCGTGGTATTAACAATTATATGAGATCTGTAAGAGTTTAGGCTAAATATTAAAACAACACATTTTTTTTGGTACTAAGACAGTAAGAGAGACAAAGAGAGAGAATGTGCTTTCTTGCACGCCAAATTAAACACAATTGCAATACACTGAAAACCAAAGTACAATGGGCTGTCTTATTGCTAAGCGCAATCTTTTCCAGGTAACCATCATGTGGATAAGAATCGCTTCATGCAATAACATTTTTTCATTTTTTTTATTGCTTAGATGGGTGGACGAGCTCACAGCCCACCTGGTGTTAAGTGGTTACTGGAGCCCATAGACATCTACAACGTAAATGCGCCACCAACCTTGAGATATAAGTTCTAAGATTCAAACCGAAACGCATTACTGCTTCACCGCAGAAATAGGCAGGGCGGTGGTACCTACCCGCGCGTACTCACAAGAGGTCCTACCACCAGTAATTACGCAAATTATAATTTTGCGGGCTTTGATTTTTATTACACGATGTTATTCCTTCACTGTGGAAGTCAATCGTGAAAGTTTTTTAAGTACGTATTACATTAGAAAAAAATAAATATTGTGGTTTACTTATCGGTTGAAAGAAGAATATATTTATAAATTCAGTGATATTAGTAATTTTCTATGAAGTTTGGTTATCAGTTTATTTGTTGTGTTGTCCAGGCGAAATCCACGGACGTGCTGAAGGCGCTCGCCGAGGCTGCCGACGACAGAGACCTGGAGAACAGGCTGGTCCTGCTGCTCGGTTACGACTGCTTCGACTTCGTCAAGATATTGAACAAGTACAGGTTCATGAGTGAGTTTCATTTTGTGCAGCGATCGAAATGCGACCGTAATTACTGATACTTTATGAATCAGATTAGTTTTATATGTAACTAGCTGATCCGGCAGACTTCGTAGTACCTCAATCTATAAATAAAAGACCTAAACTTTTGTATAAAATAAACTTAAAACAAACAAACGGAATCCGTCCGACGGGGGACAGATTAAAGGGAAAACAAAATTGTTATTTTTATTTAATTCCGAGCATTTTCATATTTATCTACCTTTTAAACCTTCTCTGGACTTCCACAAACAATTCAAGACCAAAATTAACCAAATCGTTCCAGCCGTTCTAGAGTTTTAGCGAGACTAACGAACAGCAATTCATTTTTATATATATAAACTAGCAACCTGCCCTATTTTCGCTTCCTTAACACGTCATTACGGATCCTCCCGATCCATTAACGGTGCTTTTAGGGACCACAAGCACCGGTCACCGGTCACCGTCGAGTGAATTAACCCACAGACACAGCCCACTGAGTTTCTCGTCGGATCTTCTCAGTGGGTCGCGTTTCCGATCCGGTCGCAGATTCTGCGAAGCACTGCTCTTGCTAGGGTTCGTGTTAGCAGCACTCCCGGTTTGAGAAAAAAATAACATTTTACGTATTGAAAAACTTTCCTTTTTTTTATTGCTTAGATGGGTGGACGAGCTCACAGCCCGCCTGGTGTTATGTGGTTACTGGAGCCCATAGACATCTACAGCGTAAATGCACCACCCACCTTGAGATATAAGTTCTAAGGTCTCAGTATAGTATAGTTAGATCGATTGGAGAGACCGTGGACAGCTATAGGCCAAGATGATGATGAGTATGGATGTTGTCCACAGTCCTGTATTGCACGAAGCTGGCGTCCTCCCAGTCGGAGAGCGAGCGCGTGTCGATACGTGAGGAGATGTCCCGGCAGCCTCACCTGCAGAAGATCCTCGCGCAATTGGAGACCGGCAATGGAGATGATGAGGTAAGGGTTTTCAGCACTCTCCCATTTCTCAGGTACTCGTTGTATTTACCTAAAGAATACCACACACCAGCAAGGTTTACATTGACACAAAATAATAATTATTTGTGTTGTTTTTTTTATCGTAACTTATCTATAATATCATTTGCAATTGCTTACTGTTAAGGTACTTGAACATAACTTAATAGTTGTTTGTTCAACGGTTACGGAAGATATCCATGCTGAAATTATTGATTTAGATGATAATTATTTTTAAAATTCTAGATTTATTGCTTTTTATTTGTTATATTTCTGAACGAGCTCATGGTCCACAGTGATGAGGCTACCAGAGCCCATAGCCATTACGATGTGAGTTCCACAACATACTTGAGACGTGAGGTCGGTGTCTCAATCATATTGTGTACCCGCTGTCCGATTTTTAATTTATTTATATTGTCTTGGCGTTTTGACCAGCCACAACCATTCTATTGCAGAAAATGGATACTCACTCTGAGGCCCCTCGAAAGAGGCACAAATCTGAAGCCGAGAGCAGCTCTACATCTGGGCAGGTAGCGGGTTCTAGGAAGGTGGTGCAGCTCGAGGACCTGGTGTTCGCGGCTGGATCGCACTTCATGGCCAACAAGAGGTGCCAGCTGCCACCGGGTTCATTCAGGAAGCAGCGGAAAGGTTAGTACAGAGGCTTGTATAGCTGGAAACTAGTTTGTCTCATTGACACCTCTCTGAGCTGTCTGTGGTCACTTATTTGATAGACTGGTTCGTTTTCACAATGATGAATTGGTTAGTTGTGACAGTGTGGCTTTGGCATAAATATCCCAGGGGCTTGCCCGGCCTCTAATATTATCTGGCTGTGGATGAAAAACCCGGTTAATAGTATACGGTCATTTAATATCAACACCCCTGACTAATATCGATTATTATACATATATATTAATCGAAGCAGTATTCAATATAGCATTTATTTTATGATTTTCATTCATAATTTATTACCAAAAAATGTATATAAATACATTTTTCTTGAAATAATTCAAGAAAAATATATCTTTTTTATATTCAATAATTCTTATTGCATTATTATAAATGAAATGTTAACACAAACAATATGTACATTATTGAAAATTGATTTTTATATGAGTTTATTTAAAAATGGCTGTAAAGGAGAAACCCCATTTTGGGCCTAAGCGTTACACGAATGGGATATGTACCAAAAAATTCGTCTATTTTGCTTGATTAACCTATTGAAATCTTAGCTTCATTGACAATGGCCAAGTGTAGAAAATAAGTTGAATTCAATTTTTTGTTTTAAACAATCTTTGTAAACATCTGCAACACTTATTTCAATATACGTAACTAGCTCCACAAACGTGTGGATTAGAATTAGAACATCCATAAAATAGGATCGATTTAGTGGAAATCAAGTGTAAAAAATTATTAATACTCTTTTGCTTTAGGATAAATGACTGTTTTTATAGGTATTTTAATCAATGTAAATAGAGTATGGCCATCGAATCGTGACAGAACTACTTACAATGGCGGCAATTCAAAATATCTCCAACTGACAACATTAAATATAGCATGAAAGGGTAGTTTTGCATTTTTATATGAATGTGACTATGCCATAGAAAAACACAAATGTATCAAATCGTGTTATGTTATCTTTAATGTTGCCAACTGAAGATATTTTGGATTTTGCCGTAAAGCAGTAATGCGTTTCAGTTTGAAGGGTGAAGCAGCCGTTGTTACTATACTGAGACCTTAGAAATTATATCTCAAGGTGGGTGGCGCATTTACGTCGTAGATGTCTATGAGCTCCAGTAACCACTTAACATCAGGTGGGCTGTGAGCTCGTCGATGGGTATCTAAGCAATAAAAAATAAAAATAAAAAAGGCATGAAATAAAATGAAATGAAATGTGATGAGATAATATGGGAGCACGTAATGATTTATATTTTATATAAAAAAGTTATCATATAAATATAGTTTTTCATATAAAAAAGTTTTCATTAAAATTAAAATAAGACTGACCTAAAGGTCTTAGTTACCAGGTCATAAAACCCCTTAAAAAAATAATTTCGTGCGCAGCGCGTTTCGCATCACGTTGTTTTTAATTTTTGGCTTTCGTTCGTTTTCGTAAACAACCTAACGCGCGATTTCTCGTAACAGGTTCCATTTTTATTTTAAAGCAACCTGTTGCTGCAACAGGTTTCGTAAAAAATTACTCATCTTTAGTAGGAAACAGCCTTAAAAATATCGTTTTTATTAAAATATCTCGAACAATAAACATAACCTAAAATGTAAACATTGTCTGATTTTACCAATTTGGCCATTGCTGGGAGACCTGAAAATTGGGCTCATGAAACCTTCTTAGGTATTGTAACTTATGCCCAAATTCTAGCACTGTAACGCCAGGCCCAAGTTTGTATGGATTTCGGGTTTGTCCTTTTGTATTAACATTTCATCATGATTTAATGAATCTCTAAAATTATGATAAATGTTTACTACATTTACAAACAGATTTGGCTCTCAAATTTTTTGAAATCGTTTTAATATGCACATTTGGCTCTTTGGCTAATAAGTTTGCCGATCACTGGTTTAGTTGGTCTAGCACTTAGTGTGGTCAACATCGGGCCTAGGTTTGGTTCACGGTTTCAGGCATTTGTTAAGTACTTGTGTTTTGTGTTTCAATTCCAGGTTACGAAGAAGTCCACGTGCCGGCTCTGAAACCGAAGCCGTTTGAAGAAAACGAGACACTAGTGCCGATCGAGAAGCTGCCCAAATACGTCCAGCCAGCGTTCGAGGGATTCAAGACCCTGAATAGAATACAGGTGATGGCGTGGAGGCCTGAGGGAGCGACAGGCAGCGTCGACTACAAATTTTGTTGACGTGACAACATCTTATAATTCGATGGAGCCCGCTGCACGCACGAAAAAACATGACTCATGCGGCGTTACCTCGCTCTGAGGCGTTTCATTTAAGGCTTGAAGTGCAAGCGAAAGCGCGCAACGAGTGACAATAAGGCACAATCGGCCTCCGCGTTCGGCAGCGTTCGAGATCTGTCTCTCTCCTACTTGAGTGAGCGATGCATCCGCGTGGACAGCTGCTATACAATAATACATTTACATGTTTCAGTGAAAAGCGAATGTGGTGTCAATTGTCCATACAAAATATCTATCAAACAAATAAAATTAAAATTTTCTTTCGAAAAATGAAACCATTCCATCAGTATTTTCTTATGACGTTGTCACGTTCAACTATCGTCAGTAAACCGACTGTACCCAACCGATATTTTTTTTATACGGTCCACCTGATGTTGAGTGGTTACCGTCGCCCATGGACTTCAGCAATGCCAGGGGAAGAGCCAAGCCGTTGCCTGCCTACCGGCTAATTAATATGAAATGAATCGTTTGCGTAACTAATGGTGGTAGGGCGTCTTATGGGCCTGCACGTGGGAGGTACCACGACTATGCCCTGTTTGAAGGACGGGGCAGCTGATATACTGTAAAACTGAGATTTAGGTCTCATGTCTCAGCGTGGGTCATACTTACTATGTTGATGTCTAAGGGCTCCAGTAATCACTTAACAACACCAGGTGAGCTCGTTCACCCATTTAAGCAATAAAAAAAGTTCCTTTATCGAGGAAGTAATTCATAAATTAATTTATATCAGACTAAGCAAGTAATTTACATGTGACGCATGTCATTAACTAATTTAAAATGGCACGAAACCAGCTGTTGTTTTTTTAATGAAGCGTAAACTTATCGGCATGTTCGTTTGACGCATTGTCTTTTACTAAATTAGTTTTTAATCAGTCTACGCGTATTTTTGTTTTAATACCGTATCGTAACTGAACAGAGCCGCATATCGAAGCCGGCGCTGGAGTCGGACGAGAATCTGCTGGTGTGCGCGCCCACCGGGGCCGGCAAGACCAACGTGGCGCTGCTGTGCGTGCTTCGCGAGGTCGGCAAGCACGTCAACGACGACGGCACTGTCAATGTCAACGACTTCAAGATGATATACGTCGCGCCGATGCGCTCGCTCGTGCAGGAAATGGTGCGTGCGCGTCCGTTACCGTGCTAGGTTGTAAGGGGGGGGGGGGTCAGGATAATGTTGTCTTTCACTCTTGAAGCCGAATTGTTCAAGCCTAATTTTACTGGTGGTAGGACCTCTTGTGAGTCCGCACGGGTAACTCCAGTAACCACTTAACACCAGGTGGGCTGTAAGCTCGTCCACCCATCTAAGCAACAACAAAAAGCCGGAAATGGCAGGCTGGTGGTATACCTTTAGGCGCCTTACGATATCCAAAGTTCACTGTGAGGTTCTCATGTCTTCCTTAATATTGTTACATGCTGGGGTTCGGGATTACAAATAAAAATTTATCGAACTATAGATTAGCAACTCTATTTAACTTGAAACATTCAAAACAACGTCTCTGCAACGCTTTTATAGTCGATACGACATCTCTAGAATTATCGAGAACATTCTGGGCAAGTCGAGTAGCTTTGATGTGTGTTACCGCTATCTAACAATAGATGTCGTTGTACTTCTCGAGCTTTCTGGACTTTACTAGTTCCTTTGAAATTCAGGATTCCTTTGATATTCTCGTTTACGGTAGGCAGCGGCTTGGCTCTGCCCCTGGCATTGCTGAAGTCCATGGGCGACGGTAACCACTCACCATCAGGTGGGCCGTATGCCCGTCTGCCTACAAAGGCAATAAAAAAAAAAAAAAAAAATATTTATTTATTTAGATGCTCCAACAAATTGATCATCAATACAAAAAAAAAACAAAAAAAAAAAAACAATTGACAAATTGACAATAAGTTCGTAATACATGTCACCTCAATTATAGATGCAATCGACAGTGCAATAGTTGACAACGTGTTGAAATTAGTAATTGATTAAATTAATTGAATAAAAATACAATGAATAATTTTAAGAAATACGAAATCCTGAATAATACTTTTTCACTAAGTAAAGAGATTTTTGTTGATACCTACACTCATTAGAAAAATAATGATAAAAATATGTTGTTAAAATATAAAATTTCAGGTGGGCAACTTCAGCAAGCGTCTGTCCGCTTACAACATGAAGGTCTCCGAGTTGACCGGCGACCACCAGCTCACGAGGGAGCAGATCGAGGCCACGCAGCTCATCGTGTGCACTCCGGAGAAGTGGGACATCATCACCAGGAAGGGTTAGCATATCCATATATCTATATATATATATAAAATGAATTGTTGTTCGTTAGTCTCGCTAAAACTCGAGAACGGCTGGACCGATTTGGCTCTTACACTTAACACTTTCTTCCCTGTACAGCGGGCGGAAAACCGAACTTTCGGCGTAGGTAGGAGAAAAATATATATTAGCATTGTGCACTTCTATATATTCTCTATATTCTCTATAAGTGTGGAAATGTTCATACTGCTCCGTCCGCGCAATTTTCGTAAAAAGGGATACAAAGTTTTTGCTTCACGTATTAATATATAGATATCACACATATCACTCGCGAAAACTAAACGATGCATATTGAATTGGGAACATGGTTTATGCAATGAAGTAGGAAACCTATGGAAATGAAACGTCAACCAAAATTTCGTGCCAGTGTGACGTCATCTGGCCACAAAACATGGCGGCTTTAGTGCTGTACAAAAGATTTCAATGTTATCAGGTTTTATCGATAAACGTTCTTGGCTCATTTTATTTTAAATATTGTTGAGTATTATTTATTTGTAGAATTTATACTTTAATGGGAAGTAAGTAGGTATATTGTTATGTGCAAATATGATATGATTTAGATGGGTGAAATCTAAGACAAGTTCGTCCTTCGAATTTGCCAAGTAAACGATATGATGATTTTTAAAAGTTGCTACACTGATTTTATAAAGTTGTCGTTTGTCGCAAAACATAAAGATATGGCGTAGTTCAAAGCCATCAGCCCATTTCTAGCATGCTAAATGTTATCGTATTTTGAGTACGTGTTTTTCTTAGACTATTACAATCTATTTTAATTGTTTTGCTGACTCCAAAGTCCGTAAAACACTACCGCAGCGCACCCCAAGGAAGGTGCGCCGCACCATTTGAATCACTTTCACTTGAGAGTGATTCAAATTTTAAACTTATCAAGGGACCGCGTGAAAAAAAAACACCTACAGAACATTTATTCATTATTAAAAACGTCATTCCTTGTGACTTCCTCTCTAAAATCACTTAATTATTAAATATTTAACAAATTTACAATAGTGTTTTACTCACTGCGGAATAAAACTATTTTATTTAAATAGTTCCGAAGAGATTTTGTCGGTAGCCTTTTTCCCGAAATATCTAAACAGAATGTCTAAATATGTTTTGATGACATATTTTAAAGTGGTATTTATGATTAGTGTCATGATCAATAGATTCCGACCGAAAAATGGATTTTTCGGATGAGGGCTCCATAATGAATTTAAATACATATAGATAATAGTTTTAGGGCATCGACTTTCTTGAGATCCTATAAAATACGTTTTAATTATTATTTTTGTATGTTTTAAGCATGATAAATTATGAAATTTTATATAATCAATCATATTAAATCGATATCAAAGTCAATAAATAATGTACAACCCAAAACAGACGGCCGAACTGACGTGACAATGACATTTGGCGCGCTAAACATGGCGGATTTTCGGCCTCATTAGACGGAGACGGAGATATTTACGTATATTCATGTTTCATTTTATGTACGCACTGAAATACTGTTATATTGTTTTCCTGCGAGTTAAAGTGCTGAGTAAGAACGAGATAGATATATGTTTATGTGTGTGCCTTCAAAATGGGTGCTATTTATATAAGCAATTGTACGTATAGAACAATATGTCGTGTCCCTACTATATAGGTCTATGGGTTTATGTCACAAATATCATTCGAGTTGCAGTATAGACATCTGTCATTTCCTATAATGTCAGCTCATCCGCTGTCAGTAATAATAATAATGTCACTCGCGTAGACAAAACACGCGCGGTCGTTATTGACACTCTGTTTGTCTGCGCAGGCGGTGAGCGCTCCTTCACGAACCTGGTCCGGCTTATAATCATAGACGAGGTCCACTTGTTGCACGACGAGCGCGGGCCCGTGCTGGAGGCGCTGGTGGCGCGGACCCTGCGGACGGTCGAGCAGACTCGGGAGGAGGTAACGTGTTACTACTACCATTACTATTATTACTACCACTATCGCACTACTACTACCATCACCAGTACTACTACTACTACCACCTCCTCTATTACAACTACTACTACCACCACAACCACTACTGCTACCACCACCGTTACTACTACTACTACCACCACTACCATCACTACCATCACTACCCCCACCACCACTCCCACTACCTCTATTAGTACTACTAATACTACTACTACCACCACCACTACCCTATCGTCAATCCTCCGTGGGCTACGTCTCCACACATCCGTCGCAGCGTGTTCCAGGGAGAGATTATTGCATTTTATTACTATATAAACATTTAAACTCTAAATTTAGATTTTAGAATACCATAAAGAAAAAAGATAAATCGCATTTAATTCGGCGCGAGCTAATATTGCGTGTGCGCCCGCAGGTGCGGCTCGTGGGCCTATCCGCCACGCTGCCTAACTACACGGACGTGGCCACCTTCCTGCGCGTACGACCCGAGAAGGGACTCTTCTACTTCGACAACTCCTTCAGGTGGGCCTATGTAACGCAACGTAATGGTGTGGATGAATGCCTGAGTGAGAGAAAGATGGGAGATGTCGTGTTAGGAAGTAAGAAAGACTGCGAATGAATGCTGAACGCATAGTTTTATTTTTTAAGCGAAAGGAGGGTAGCTACCGGATAGGGACAACTTTTTTTTTATGACCTAGTAAATAACACCTTTAGGTCAAGTCCAAACACCACTAATCCTGCTACTTAATCCGTATACACAGCCCACTGAGCTTCTCTCTTCTACCTGTCTTCGCTTAGCTGGTATAGTCGAGGCTGTTAATATTTACTGGCGTCGGAAGGTATTACTAATAAAGTGTTGATGGAACAGACCGGTGGCCCTCGAGCAGCAGTACATCGGCGTGACGGAGAAGAAGGCTCTCAAGCGGTTCCAGGTGATGAACGACATCGTCTACGAGAAGGTGATGGAGCACGCAGGCAAGAACCAGGTAAGTAGACCCGGTAGACGACACCCTGGATGACTGGTGGTAGGACCTTTTGTGAGTCCGCGCGGGTATGCACCACCTATTTCTGCCGTGAAGCAGTAATGCGTTTCGGTTTGAAGGGCGGGGCACCCGTTGTAACTATAGTGAGACTTTAGAACTTATATCTCAAGGTGGGTGGCGCATTTACGTCGTAGATGTCTATGGGCTCCAGTAAGCAGTTCACACCAGGTGGGGGGCTGTAAACTCGTCCATCCAAATAAGCCAAAAAAATTGTGAGATGACAAATAGGCAAAGGAATTTAAGTGTCACTGTCATATAGTAAAAAAATAAGCCTTGGTTGTCTGTAAAGTCGATTTACGAACGATAGTTTATGTCATAACGGCAGGATATGCGAACTGCTAGCTTTGACGTCACGCGAGAAGAGAGATAAATGTATCACAAGTCAATGCTTATTCCGCCCTCTCGCTTGCACGTACAGGCTCAGGCGGAACGATTTATAAGACATGATCAGGCCAAAACATTTTTTTTAAAGATAATCAAATCAAAAGCGACTAATTATAACGTTGGGTTTAACATACAAAGGCAAAATCAAAAAGACAAAATCAAAACACAAAACGAATTTGAACCTTAGCTGTTAGTGATTAAGGTCGAAATTCGTTTGTTGAACGAATGGTACATACATAAATTTGTTTTAATTATTTTTAATTAATTACAGATATTAGTGTTCGTCCACTCGCGCAAGGAGACCGGGAAGACGGCGCGCGCGATCCGCGACATGTGCCTCGAGAAGGACACGCTTGGACACTTTTTGAGGTCGGGAATTTTTTTCTATTAAATCCGTAGCGAAGTCGTCATGGCCTAAAGATAAGACGTCCTGTGCATTCGTATCTAGCGATGCGCCGGTGTTCGAATCCCGCAGGCGGGTACCGATTTTTCTATCGAAATACACGTACTTAGCAAATGTTCACGATTGACTTCCACGGTGAAGGAATAACATCGTGTAATAAAAATGAAAACCCGCAAAATTATAATTTGCGTACCCATTTACTGGTGGTTAATTAACATACCGAACTGCATAGAGGGTGTTTCGAATTATCATAAAATCGATTTCGCATCGATTTTTTATTTGAATTATTTGTAATTTGTCTTTGTCTTTCTTGCGGTCTCGACCTCTTAATAATATGCTTCATTTTTAGATCGATAATTATAAATAAATATTTACCCAATAATTACTATGGAATACAAAAAATGGCATGAGCAAAGTTGTGGCAATCCGAGCTTTCTTGTCCTGAAACTTGAAGGCGAAGAGTCAGCACTTTTGACCATTAATTATCTAGTACCGGGTATAAGTTTTCAAACATTATTTTGATAATTGTACAGTCGATTCAACATAGTTTCACGACCAGCAGTCTTAAGTGCTGAAAAATTAATGAGCAGTGATAAACGCGTTAGGCTGTGGTGGTGTTAAGTGGTTACCGGAGCCCATAGACATCTACAACGTAAATGCGCCTCCCACCTTGAGATATAAGTTCTAAGGTCTCAGTATAGTTACAACGGCTGCCCCACCCTCCAAACCGAAACGCATTACTGCTTCACGGCAGAAATAGGCAGTGTGGTAGTACCTACCCGCGCGGACTCACAAGAGGTCCTACCATCAGTAATTACGCAAATTATAATTTTGCGGGTTTGATTTATTTATTGAAACACTTATTAAATTTCCTCGCTTTTACGTCGGTCGATATACAAGGTGTTGTATAATTGATACGGGCTGTCGTCAGCAGAGAGGGGTCGGCTAGTATGGAGGTCCTGCGCACTGAGGCCGAGCAGGTCAAGAACCCTGAGCTGCGGGAGCTGCTGCCGTACAGCTTCGCCATACATCACGCCGGCATGAGCAGGGTGGACAGGACGCTGGTCGAGGATCTGTTCGCTGATAGGCACATACAGGTGAGGAGATGCGAGACGCATCCTCGCTTATTTGTTGCTAGTATAAGTATATAAAAGATAATCGTGTGAATTTCTCCTGTTTGCTGTGCTGGTATAATGAAGAATGAATGAATGAATGAAATTATGAATACTGCTACTTATGAGTACTGGATTACTGCTTTGCGGTAGAAATATCAAGATAGTGGTGGTAGCTAATTTTGATCGATGTTTATAATTTGCGTGATTGCTGGTGGTAGGCGTCACATGGCGGTAGGCGTAATGTGTTCCGGTTTGAAGGGCGGCAGAGCTGTTGTACTAAAATATTCAGGCTTAGGACTCTTCGGTCAAGGTAGTTGCGTTGTTGATGTCCATGGGCTCTGGTGACCACTTAACATGTGTTTCATCCGTTTAAGGCAGCCTTTCCCAAAGTGGGCGATTACGCCCCCTCGTAGGCACTGCAGGCCTAAAGGGGGGCGGTAAGTGACCCAGAAAAAAGGGGGGCGTTGTGTAGAGGCTCGGGAAGCGATTTGTAATTTCATCTAGGAGGACTCTTAGACACCGACTGAGCTATCGCTATAATAGTTTTGAAGTAGGTGAAAAAATGGAGGCGCTAAAAAATAATTTATTCTCAAAGTGGGCAGTAGACAAAATAAGTTTGGGAACCCCTGGTCTAAGGCATAAATGAAAAACGCTAGTATAGATTTTTTTTAAGGGATTTTATGACCTGGTAACTAAGACCTTTAAGTCAAGTCATATTTTAATTTTAATGAAAACTTTTTTGAAAAATGATACTATGAAATGAAGTGCAGTTAATGTGAAACATGGCATGAAATGAAATGTGATGAGATGATATGGGTTGAAAGTAAAATGGTGGTCATTTACTGAGACTTTTTCAGTTGACTTTTTGGAGGATCCAGAGGAGTTGCTCTGTTTCATTTTCCCACATTTGTGTACTTTCACATATATTAAACAATTACACATTTAAAACTGAAGAAACACTAAATAGACAAAATAAAACAAACCACACAACTTCACTTATCGCGTTCCCGCCCAAAAAGTCGCTAGTATAGTGGTAGAAACAAGATACTCGTGTTGACAGGTGCTGGTGTCGACGGCGACCTTAGCGTGGGGCGTGAACCTGCCCGCGCACACCGTCATCGTGAAGGGCACGCAGGTGTACTGCCCCGAGAAGGGCCGCTGGACAGAGCTGGGCGCGCTCGACGTGCTGCAGATGCTAGGCCGCGCCGGGAGACCGCAGTACGACACCAAGGGAGAAGGTGACCTTGGAAATACTACAAGCATTACCGTGTGGATATATCCACTCAGGACGACTATTACTGGACTAGTCAAAACCGGTTCGGTTTACTGGTCCTTTGATTGAACTCTGATCCGATCGTTACCAACCCACTTTGAGAAGGCGGCACGACATGAGAACCCTCTTGTCGTGGCCGCTGGAAACTACATACCCGATCCTGTAGACCGAATGGTAAATAGTCGACGTCGCCCAAAACACGTCATCTCGGATCCTCCCCATCCACTAACGGTGTTTTAGGTACCTCAAGCACCGGTCACCGTCCTCGCCGAAGCCGTCGCTCGCGACGAAGGGCTCGACAAGCGAATTAATTAATCCATAGACACAGCCCACTGAGTTTCTCGCCGGATCTTGTCAGTGGGTCGCGTTTCCGATCCGGTGGTAGATTCTGCGAAGCACGGCTCTTGCTAGGGTTCGTGTTAGCAACGTCGCCAGGTTTGAGCCGCGTGAGCTCACCTACTAAAGTAAGGCCAACCAGACGAGATAAAAAATGTAAACAAAGTTTCAGGAGTAAAAAACATTTTTATTTAAATAAATTATTACAAAGTTCGAATTTTAATCGCTGTCATCTGTACTAGACAAAGATGATTCGTCGGAAGAGTCCGAGTCAGCTGTGTTTATGATAAAACTATCTATTGTATTATCAATCATGTTGTCAATATTGCTATAAAAATTGTCCTCGACTTTTATATAACATGATCCACACAATTTCGCCATTTATCAACAGATACACGTTGGATTTTTTTTTAATGTAGATAGGTCGCTTTTCAGATTAAAGCTATGAACTTTCTTTCGTATGGCCTGTTTATCAAACTCGTCCACTTTTTCCGAGAATGTGAGCCTTTTTTTGGTTGTTGATGGGCTTTGTACATTCCCAGTTGTTGCATATTCTTTTATTATTCTATATACGGAATCGACACCGATGCCCAAAATGCTCGCTGTTTTCTCCATTATACGTGTTTTGTACGGATATTGTAGGCCAAGTTTGCTTCACGTATACTATTTGTGCACATTAACGACTATTCCTTTTTCATTCGATGTAAAATACGTCCGCTGTAAATAAAATAAAAATGGTGAGGAATAGTAAATTTTAGACTATTTTCTTATTACTTATTATATAAAAAAGAATCTTTTTTGATACGGAACTTTAAAAATCAAAATTATGGTAGTGGTTCAAGTACAAATGAATTAATAAATTAACTTACCTTTTGACGCTTTTTGCGTGGTGAATTCATTTTAGAGCCGCCAGGCTGTGATTCCATAATTAAAATCAACAACTAAGTACTCACAATAACAGCAAAAATCAAAAATAAAACTAACAAAAACGTAATAATAACAACAACAAACCAAGTAAATACGGAAACGAAAAAATATGTATCACTTCGAACGCAATCCAAACAGGAATGAACTTGTTCACAAAATGGTGGACCAAATGTTGACAACTGCGGTACTCAGTGCTTTCCTGTACCACGAAACACACAACGACAGTTGTTGTCGACCAACTGACGCCATAACTGCGCGTACGAGTGATAAGGACAGAGATAATAATTCCTCGCAATCGCAATGTAACTCAGTAACGGTCCGCTTGTTTACGTTTATTATCTCGTCTGGTTGGCCTAAGTTTAGTTAAGGTTACGCTGATATAGCCTCTCAAGCCACGTACCATCCGGCTATGGAATTAGCTCCCCTCCACGGTGTTTCCCGAGCGCTATGACATGTTCTTCTTCAAACGAGGCTTATGGAGAGTATTAAGCGGTAGGCAGCGGCTTGGCTCTGCCCCTGGCATTGCTGAAGTCCATGGGCGACGGTAACCACTCACCATCAGGTGGGCCGTATGCCCGTCTGCCTACAAAGGCAATAAAAAAAAAAAAAAAGGCTCTCGGCTTAGGTAGGAAAAAAAAACTCATCTCCCTCATTGATCTGTAACGTATGTTCCTCCACCAGGCATCCTGATAACGAACCACTCGGAGCTGCAGTACTACCTGTCGCTGCTGAACCAGCAGCTGCCCATAGAGTCGCAGCTGGTGAGCAAGTTGCCGGACATGCTGAACGCGGAGATCGTGCTGGGCTCGGTGCAGAGCGTCCGGGACGCCGTCACGTGGCTGGGTCAGTAGGCTCATACGTAGCGACTGGGTGGATATCTGGTTTAAGCGATATTTTTGTTGTTGTAGTCGTGGCCTAAAGGATAAGACGTCTGGTATATTCATATGCAGCATTGCACCGGTGTTCAAATCCCGCAGGTGGGTACCATTTCTCTAATGAAATCTGTACTTAACAAATGTTCACGATTGACTTCCACGGTGAAGGAGTAACGTCGTGTAATATAAATCAAATACCCGCAAAATTATAATTTGTGTAATTACTGGTGGTAGGACCTCTTGTGAATCCGCGCGGGTAGGTACCACCACCCTACCTATTTCTGCCGTGAAGCAGTAATGCGTTTCGGTTTGAAGGGTGGGGCAGCCGTTGTAACTATACTTGAGACCTTAGAACTTGTATCTCAAGGTAGATGGCGCGTTTACGTCGTAGACGTCTATGGGCTCAAGTAACCATGTTTTTAATTGAAATTCAATTATGTTCACTCCTTTTAAACAGCCGAAGAAGCTTTTTTTTCCAAATTATTAACTTTAAATGGCTGTCATGTAAAGTTGGAAAAATGTCGCTAAAACCGAATCACCCCGAGATATATGTACACAAGAGATTGAGCGTCATTAATGTTCCTCAATTCCCGGGACAGGCTACACGTATCTATACATCCGCATGCTGAGGCAGCCGGCGCTGTACGGAGTCTCCCCGGAGAAGATGCAGGACGACAATCTGCTGGAACTGCACCGTGCCGACCTGGTGCACACCGCCGCCAGTCTACTGGACAAGTGAGCTACCGTCAACGGGTCATGACGGCCGCCTCATGCCTTGGGGCGTGAGGTCGAATGTTTGAATGAGATTGAAGAACGAGTGGGGCAAGTCATTACGGATCCTTCTGATCCATTAACGGTGCTTTTAGGGCTCGACGAGTAAATTAAACCACAGACACAGCCCACTGAATTTCTCGCCGGATCTTCTCAGTGGGTCGCGGTTCCGATCCGGTGGTAGATTCTGTGAAGCACGGCTCTTGCTAGGGTTCGTGTTAGCAACGTCGTGAGGCTTGAGCCCCGTGAGCTCACCTACTTCTTAAGGTTACGCTGAAATAGCCTCTCAAGTCTATCAGCTTAGGTAGGGGAAAAAAAAGAGTGGGTGTTGTGGTGGGTAAAATGAAGAGTCATGTTGACTTTTTGTTAATGTTCATGTGACAACCCCACTGAAAGATTGATTGATAATTCGGGGTGGGTCGCGATGAGCTAAGCGGCAAGCAGCGGTTTGTTACCCCTGACATTGCTGATGTCCATGTCTGACTACGTGGATAATAAAAATAAAACTGTGTTGTGACAGCCCTAACGAGACCGCGAGTTGAGATGGTACTGCTTGCTACCTGCCCATCCTGCCGCAGCTAATACGTGCGCCGTTCGTTCCCCAGGGCCGGCCTGATCAAATACGAGAAGAAGTCCGGCCACTTCCAGCCGACGGAGCTGGGCCGCATCGCCTCGCACTTCTACTGCACGTACGAGACGATGCAGTCGTACAACCAGCTGCTGAAGCCGACGCTCGGCGAGATCGAGCTGTTCCGCGTGTTCTCGCTCTCCGCCGAGTTCAAGCACATCGCCGTCCGCGAGGAGGAGAAGCTGGAGCTGCATAAGCTCATGGAGAGGGTGAGGGGGATGATTCATTGGAAATTATGATGCGTGGACGAGCTTACAGCCCACCTGGTGTTAATTGGTTACTGGAACCCATAGACATCTACAACGTAAATCCGCCACACACCTTGAGATATAAGTTCTAAGGTCTCAGTATAGTTACAACGGCTGCCCCACCCTTCAAACCGAAACGCATTACTGCTTCACGACAGAAATAGGCAGGGCAGTGGTACCTACCCATGCGGACTCACAAGAGGTCCTACCACTAGTAATTACGCAAATTATAATTGCAACACTCCGGTTTGAGCCCCGTGAGCTCACCTACACGTCAAGGAGAAGCTAATATAGTCTCTCAAGGCTATCCAGCATAGGTAGAAAAAAACAGGTTTCGCCAAAGCTACAAATACAAATAAATATTAATGAAGGCAAACAATATTAGTGAGGTGACCAGGATGGACAGAGCTCGGAATGAATATATACGGGGGAACATTTAAAGTCGCATCAATCGCCTTAGATGGTATGGCCATATCATGAGACCATGTAGTGAAAATCGCATTAAGCTTGCCAGAACAAAATAGGGATAGAGGCCGCCCGGCATCGACCTGGTGGTCAAACATCGAAAGGGATCTTAAGAAAGCCCAATTGCCAAAAGCGACAACCCAGGACAGATCAGAGTCGTAGAGTGAAGAGGCCTGACCCCAGATAACGGGAACAGGAACGGAAGAAGAAGAAGAAGAAAGACAAACAATATTAATCTATTCTCAATTTGACCACAGACTTCAAACAATAAACAAAAGAGTATACATATGTGTGTGCGTGCGTGCGTGCGTGCGTGCGTGCGTGCGTGCGTGCGTGCGTGCGTGCGTGCGTGTGTGTGTGTGTGTGTGTGTGTGTGTGTGTGTGTAATGTTTTCTTTATTACTTCAATGATTTTTTTTATGGATAATTTAAAAAATATTAGTATTCTGCACTCCTCTATATTCTCTATAAGTGTGAGAAATTTCATAATCTTCCTTCCGCGAAATTTTCGGAAAAAGGGGTAGAAAGTTTTTGTTTCACCTTTTAATATATAGATAATTACAATTATTTGATTTTTTACATTTTGAACAATGTACGTGATATTAAATGAAATGTTTGAGTAAATAATGTACCTTGCCGATCCCCAGGTGCCGATCCCTATAAAGGAGAGCATAGAGGAGTCCTCGGCGAAGATCAACGTGCTGCTGCAGGCGTACATCTCGCAGCTGAAGCTCGAGGGGTTCGCGCTGATGGCGGACATGGTGTACGTCACGCAGTCCGCCTGCAGGCTGCTCAGGGCCATCTTCGAGATTGTACTGTACAGAGGTGGGTCTGTCGGCGGCTGCTCCCGGAGGTAGCTGTGGTCCGAAAGGACTGGTCCGATTTCGATGGAATCGTCAAGAGATCTTCAGATTGACCTAATGGATGACCTTTTGAAGTTTGCTAACGATCGGACCAAAATGGAACCAAACCAGTAAATCGACCAGGGTTTGACCAGTAATCATGTAATCATGAGTGAATGTATCCACACGATGATGCGTGTAGTTTTTTTTTTATTGCCCTTGTAGGCAGACGAGCATACGGCCCACTTGATGGTGAGCGGTTACCGTCGCCCATGGACTTCAGCAATGCCAGGGGCAGAGCCAAGCCGCTGCCTACCGCTAATCTTCAGCTCATTCCAAAGCCAGTTGGTGCCGTGACGAGATAGATCTTTGGAAACGCACTGTGGACGACCGCAGTGGCTCCAGGTAGTATGGATGAACTCTACTCCGGTGGCGGGCGGTGCGATGGTGCAAACGAGATGATGGGATCATCTCAAAAAAAAATTTTTTATTGCTTAGATGGGTGAACGAGCTCACAGCTCACTTGTTGTAAAGTGGTTACTGGAGCCCATAGACATGTACAACGTAAATGTGCCACCCACCTTGAGATATAAGTTTAAGGTCTCAGTATAGTTACAATAAAGTCTCAAGAATAGTACCCCGTGTGTGCCCGCAGGCTGGGCGCAGCTGGTGGACAAAACACTGGCGCTGTGCAAGATGGTGGACAGAAGGATGTGGCAGTCCATGTCGCCGTTGAGACAGTTTAAGAAGATACCCGAAGAGGTGAGTTTTTTTTTATATTTTAATATTTAAACGAATCTGAATGTTGGGTGACGAAAGTAAAGCATGAAAAGCTATAAAGCTATAAGAAAAGACAAATTATTTTGATTTAAACCGAACTTGAAAAAAATATTAACCTTAAGATGTTATTATACAGTTAATTTTAAATTCGCTTCTTTCTGTTCTTTGTTTTCGTTTTATGACACAAATAACTAATTCTTATTCAATTAATTTATTTTATTGTTTGATATTTTAATTAATTAATATATTTACTGACTGAATTTAATGTAAATAATTTTGAATAATATTTGCACGCCGACCTGGTAGAAACACGCTGTTCTATAAAATAACTATCAACAACTTTGTAAACCGTGTTTTAGCTAATAAAGTTTTAATAAATATAAATATTTAATAACAATCACGCCACGTTAACTGGTCCCGTGCTAAGTTCGTAAAGAACTTGTGTTACAGGTACCAGATAATGGAAATAAATGTAAGATTTTTATTATACACATACATATATTTAATATGAGCATTTCTCAAAATAAATGCACCACCAATAAAATAATGTACTAAAATAAAAATGTTAAACTAAAGCATTTTTTTTGTTTTCATTTGTAGATAGGTGTCTAAAGATTTTGAATATGAGGTTTGTTCTGAGGTTTAATATATAATAAAGTAGAGAAATGTGTAGAAATATACCAAGGGCGGAGAAATATTCTTATTTTGTTACCGTCTATCAATTACGTTAATTAAAACACCAAATCAATTTCGTCAACTTTTATGCATTTCAATAGGGTGACATAACCATCATTTTACGTGTCTATAAAAAACTGTTAACATTTATAGCAAAATGTTACTTATATAAGTTGTAATATATCCTTTACGTTACCATTTGCCCACAACTTTGTTTTAAAATCACAGTAAAGAAGTTTTGATGTTGTTTTATTTTTAAATACGTTCACAAATGAAATAACAATACACTTCTTTTGCTTTTTTTAAAAAAATTGCAGGTTTTAAGATAATAAATAAAAAATTTGAAAAGAAATACGTGTCCGCTTTTATGGGACAGTAACAAAAATGGAATATTGGTAACAAACTAGGATTTTATAAGGCTAGTTTTCGAAGTAGTTCAAATTATAATAAACTTTGACCCGTGTTAAAAATAATTATAATTATATTTATATATGTAGATTATAGTATGAACTGCTATATATACTATAGTATCAAAGGACATTTAAACATTTTTCGTTTAAAAAATACCCTATTCAAATATTTAGGAACATTTACGAGTAGGTAACAAAAATATCGTTTCAGTTCTTTTTTAATCATAATGAAAAGGAGGCCTAACGGTTTCTAATTCAGTAAAAACCTTTAATAGCAATAATCACATTCATCGGCTGGATAGTGATCGTATAAATCTTAATCACATCTTTGGCATCAGAAAAATGGACAACGTAATAATATTTTTATTTCTACAGCGTTCATACTTGATACAAGATGCAGCGGATTATTAGACGAATCTGGAATAACATATCGGTGCCTTAATAAAATGTGTCGAAGAAAAAGGCCATGATAGGCCAAGGTGTAAACACAGGCACGCCACTTTTGTCTTTGTTTATTTTTTTCGTCTTCTGACATCTCACTTACTGATTTATATAAATATTTAGATTTTATCCTTTCTATGTTTCGTATTCGCTGCTCCTCCATCTTTTGTGGATTTTCTTTAAGTCTTTCGCGGTAGCGCCTCATTTTTTCAGCAGAGGTTAGAGTCGAACCCGTCGCTTGCGACGAAGGGCTCGACGAGCGAATTAACCCCATAGACCACTGAGTTTCTCGCCGGATCTTCTCAGTGGGTCGCGTTTCCGATCCGGTGGTAGGTTCTGCGAAGCACTGCTCTTGCTAGGGTCAGTGCTAGCAAATCTCCGGTTGAGCCCCGTGAGCTCACCTACAAACGTTAGGGTGAAGCTGAAATAGCCTCTCAAGGCTATCAGCATAGGTAGGAAAAAAAAAGTGTTAAGTGTAAAAGAACCCTTTTTTTACGTTACCCAGAACAACAGATATTTTGAAATTTACCCCACCACATCAGAAGGAATATCATGCAGTAGTTCTCTCTTTACTATAATCGCACTTTTAGATTAAAACAAGCAGATATTGAAAAGCCGCATTTGTTTTTAAATAAACTAATCAAACTGATAGAAAAATACTAACAAAAAACTCCCAATCTATTTCATAGTACAAATCTCTAATAGTACAACAAAAAAACAAAGAAATTGACGCCGTTGTAATTGCAATAATTATTATAAAATTATTTTAAACAGAAAGTTAAATAATAATAATAATATATTATATATACTCAGCCTAATGATTTCCTATTTTGTTACTCTCTTTTCCATTTATACGTTTCCACACAAAAGTAACAAAAAAAGAAGTAACAAATCAAGAACAACATGTCATTTTATTTGTAAACACATGCAACTCACACGATTACTCTTATTTCGATTTGATTAACGAAATCAAGAATGGGAGCTTTAATAGTAGGTTAAGTGAAATAACAATAAAATCTGCACTTATCTATGTTTTATGAGTAACAAAGGTGGAATTTTTTTCTGACCGCTAGCTTAAATATTGACTTTTACCGTTCGTACCGGCAACAGGAAGAACTAGTCGAAATTAAAACAAGACGGATGCCAAGCCGGCTAATGCTACCATTATTCTAAAATATAATTGCATTAATCGATTCTCATATTTCTTCAGAATTATGGTAACAAAAACTGGAATTTCTAGGTGGAACTTTTTACGGGACAAGTTAAAATCATTAATTAGAAATTTAATTATAAAGTAATGCTAAAAAGGATGTTTTAGGATGAATTGTGACTTATGGCTATAAATAAATAATATTTTTTATTTATACAATGCCCATGTCCATTCAACTAAAGATCGATGGTTTGGTAAGATATTGAGATTGGGACACTGCACTTTTCATACAACTGGTTGAAGCTGATTTATGATATATATTTTTAATGAAAAAATCTCATTGTATTTATATCTGTTTTTTTCCTTTCTAATAAGTAGAGTAGTTATACTGCTTACACAATTTATAAAAAGTAGTAATGAACTAATATATTAGCCGGAACAAAATATTTAAAAAATGGGACAGAGGCTAAAGTCTATTGTGCAATAATTTTGAGAAATGCTCATATACATCCATAACCCTGGAAAAGACCTTTTTTATTTATCATACAAATATCTTCCCTTGGCGGGATTCGAACCCGAAACCCCCTTGTGTAGTGACCGTGTCACTTACCACTACACCAGACGGCCGTTATAAGCTAATAAAGTTTGATTTGATTTGATTTGAAAGTGCACGCGGCAGAGATGAGAATGTTGAGATGGATGTGTGGAGTGACAAGAATGGACAAGATAAAGAATGAGTATATCAGAGGAAGTGTGAAAGTAATCCCATAATTAACAAATTAAAGAGCGGACGGTTACCGTGGTGTGGACATGTGACGCGTAGAGAGGAGATGCATGTTATTCCGGACGGCCACCGCTCAGGTTTCGGCCACCACGTGTGATTTTTAGACTTCTTACTCGTTGAAACGCGGTGGCTCGAGTATTGCCGCAGTGGCTGTCGCGGAACGGGTGCTGGGATTGGTTCGAGGAAAATAACGAAGGCTTCAAGTATGGCGTTCACACGGTCCTCGTGGCTTGACCGGCGCAGGGCGTGTCTCTTCTTGTTCGACGGCTCTCTCCTCTTCTTTCGGAGAGGTCTTGACTCGTCGGCTCGCTGTCTCGAACTGAATTTGCAGAGAGACGGAGGGTCGTCGTATCCCTTTGCGGGGGCACGGAGCGGGCCTCGGGGAAACCCCTCTGCCCGGACTGAATCTCCCTACCTAATGAGGCAGAGGTGATGCACTGCTGGCTGGTCTACTGCAGACTTGAGGTAGTGGTGGGTAGGACTTCCTTATTTATCTTTTCCTCTTCCGTCTACTCTTCTCTTCTTCTTTCTTCGTCTTCGTTCTTGGGGGCGGTCGCTGCTCTCCTCCATGTTTCTTACGATACAATCTTAACCTAACTTAATCTAAACTAGCCTAGCTTAATCTAACTTAGAACTAAGTGAGGCAGCGCGCCGCTCCTGCTCTCCGTGGAGTGCAGGGGTAGCGCGAGCCGTCACACCTAAACCTAATCTAACTTAACCTAACATAACCTAGCTAACCTAATATGGGGGAGAGAGCTAAGCCGCACTCCACGCTAGAGTCCTTCCCCGCTCTCCCCATTATTATAATTTTGATGGGAGGGAGGACTGCAGCGGGTATAAATACCCCATCCCAAAAGGGGGTGGGGGGTGGGGTCTAAGCCCCTAATGGAAATAAGGCTACACCTTCGGGGTGCAGCCGCGGTCCCCACATGGGGGACCCGCCAAGCGGGCAAGAGACGTGGGCCTAGAGGCTGATGAAACTCAGCTCCAAGAGGGGCGCTCATAGGTCCTCCCCGGCCTCACAGCCGGCGAGGAGCTTTATCTCCGAACGATCGTCGGGGGTACCAATAGCTCCCGCGGCAACGCTGTACCATCAGGTGGTCTTGCGTGCAGCGGGGCTATGTTGTGGAGATGCTCATGGGGCCGTTTTCGGCTCGCTCGTACATATTACGAGCGAGCCTAGTCACGAACTCCCTGAGCGACTCCACCCCTAGGTCCCGGGCGATGACGTCATTTCTGACGTACCGCCCGGCCCCGACGATATTACGGAGGGAAAGACTCTGGGCCTGCAACCTAGATCGCTGGGACGGCGACAACAGGTGATACCAGGCCTCAGCAGCGTATGTGAGGCGGGAACGGACGTATGTCTTGTAAATGGCGAGTTTGGTCCTGGTCGGAAGCCCGGACGCAAGTACCGGCCGCAGCAAGAACCTGGCCGCGCGAGTCTGACCGATGACTCGGTTGACGTGCGCGACCATGCTCAAGGAGCGGTCGATGTCGCATCCGAGATACCGGACCATGGTCCTGAACTCGACATTCACACCTCGGAGACTGAGTTTCTTTGGGACGACTCTGATACGGACCGGACCGTAGAGTAAGGCCGCGGTCTTTCCCACATTGACCGCGACTCTCCAACGGTCCAGCCACTGGGGCAGTAAATCCAAAAGCCTCTGCATCCTCATAATGGCTGCAGAGGGGAACGGAGAGGACGAGAAGTAGGCCGAGTCGTCAGCGAACAAGGCCAACTTCACGTCCTCCTCCCACGCCCGAAGGTGACCCATCAGGGTGGGGATGTCATTGGTGTAGAGGGCGTATAGGATAGGAGATAGGACACTACCCTGAGGAACTCCGGCCGTAATGGGACGCACGGAAGACCGAGCGCCCTCGACCGCGACAAAGAAGGTTCTGCCCTCCAGATACGACCCGAGCAGTCGCACGTGAGCGTGCGGTAGGCCCGCGTCCCGCAGCTTGTGGACCAACCCCTCGTGCCACACACGGTCGAAGGTCTTCTCGATATCGAGAAGGACTGCGACCGTGTATTGGCCCGAGTTACGCCGGTCCGCCAAGTGATGCAGGACACGGGTCAGTTGCAGAGTCGTCGAGTGGCCGCTTCTAAAGCCGAATTGCTCCGGCCTGAGGAGAATATACGGCGATATTCTCCTCAGAAGCAGCCGCTCGAACAACTTGCCCACGTGCGACAGCAAGGTAATCGGTCGGTAACTGGAGGGCTTTCTCCTGTCCTTGCCGGGTTTGGGCAAGACGATAATCTTGCCCAATTTCCAAGTTCCAGGGAAGTGTCCTACCCGGAGAATGGAATTAAACAATCGTGTCATTGCTGACACGATTGAGGGTGGGAGGTTTTGCAGGGCGAGGGGAGGAATACCGTCCTCGCCGGGGGCTTTGCGCCTCTTCATCAACTTGATGAGGAGGCGCACCTCGCTGGGAGTGACTAGATCGTCATCTCCCAGCTCGACTCCCGGCGATTCCGATTTGAGGAGTTGGATTACACCCTCTGCCACCTCCCGATGGAATGCAACCATCGAGGGTGCAGAGACATTCGGAGTGAACTGCCCCTCCAGCGAGTTGGCCAGGACTTCGGCACGAGCCACCGGTGTAAAACACCGTCTTCCCGCCTCATCCTCCAGGGGACAAGTGGGGGAAGGCTTGTGGGTGAGCCGGCGACAGATGCGGCGAAGGGGGGCCATCGTACGGTCGTCGGACGCGTCCAACAGTCCCCCCTCCCAGGAGTCACCCCGGAAAGTCCGCATCTTAGTCGCCAGCTCATCCTCAAGTCGGTTTAGCTCGCGCTTGATCCTGGGACACCTAGATGTCGCCCAGAGCCTTCTCAGTGCCCTCTTCCGACGAATTAACGTCTTGAGGTGCACCGGGAGTTCCACTCTGGGCCCCCCGCTGGGTACCAGAGTCGTCGCTTGGTCCAGGGCTCCCCTGATGGTGTCGACGAGACGGGAAGCCGCCGTGTCGACCTCATCAGGGGTAGATTTTTAGACTTCTTACTTTAAAAATCTGGATTTATCTTGAAAAGGTGGATCCCGGAGAAATTGAATTTGCAGCGAGGTAGGCCCCTTATTTATGGTCGACCACGCGCACTCGTCCAGCGCTATTATGAGTCCGAGCACGGTGGGCGTCTATTGTTCTCTCGGCCGCCTCGCTCGCCTATTGTTTGCCTGGTCGCTCCATTAGCACTCGCCCGTATTGTGACTCGCTCCTGCGTTCCCACGCCAAATTAAAGACCACGAGGACCAATCTTTATTTTCAAACAAATATTTACAAATTTACTTATATCTATCTTTAACTATCTCTATTCACATTTATTATTTCACAACATATCCGTTTATTTGGATATTCTTTATGTCTATTTATTTTCGCTGTTCTTGGCGAACATATCTCTATTTAACTATTTATTCTCTATATTATGTTAACTTATTTTTAACATAACTATTTATTACGGACATTTCTATTATATATTTACTATGTTTTCTATCTATTTTTAAAACTATCTATGTCCGTCGCGAACACATGTGATTAGGAGATGTATGGAAACGATAGTGTTGCGCCTATTTCTCAGAGGTATCTTGAGGTGGCCAAGAAAATGAATAAATGCGTTTCATCATCATTATCCTGCTCTTCTCCCAGTTACCTGGGGTCGGCGCAACATGTTTTCTCCTTCCATACTCTTCTATCATATACCATTTCTTCGCTCACTCTCCTCTTACCCATATCGTTTTTCACGCAATCCATCCATTTCTTCTTAGGTCTACCTCTTCCTTCCACATTCATAGTTAACATTTTCTTACCAACCTAATTTTCATTTCGTCTCATCACATGTCCATACCATCCCAAACGCGCACTTCTCAGCTTCTCTGTCACAGGTGCTACTTTCAGACTTCCTCTAACATATTCATTCATATTAAAATGAATAAATGCGTTGCAAATACTCATTATATTATTTTTAATTACTTTACAAAATAGAATTGACGTGCGCGTCCATCTTTTTTCATCGTGTAGTTACTAAAAAAAATATTTTTTATTTTGACAATTGGTGCCGCTATTGCTTTTCCTGATTTGTGATTGGTTCGTGCGATATGACGTCATCGTTGGCCAATCACAGCCATCGATGTATGAAGCGACGTTGATTCGTTAACGGGTAGTGTAAGGTAGAGGGGGGAGAGATCGACCGAAGAAGATATGGATGGAGTGTGTGAATGACGATATGAGAGAGAGAGGAGTGAGTGTTGAGGTGACGGCTGATAGAAGAGAATGAAAGAGAAAAAATAGCTGTGCCGACCCCACTCAGTGGGATAAAGTGGAGAAAAAGATTTTAATTTTTGAATGTCTTACATTTGTCTGTTTGTATTGTCTTGTAATGTACGTCATCTGTCTTTCAAGTCGCGGCTCGTGGACCTATATGGCTAAATAAGTATATAATATTTCATAGATGTGTTCTTGCTAGGAAAGTAGGACTGGGAATGTCTAGTGGTTAGTGATATTAATATAGGTTCGATTCTTTGTTAAATATATGTCGTTTGAGGCCTTCAGTTATCTGGTCTCTTGTGTGCGTGAATCTGGAATGCTCATTGATGATAGCCCCGTATACGTTCTACAATCGAAATTCGACCGTAATCACTGATACATTAAGACTCAGATTCATTAATGTACATTATGTACTTTCCTTTTTTAGTTTTTTTTTATTGCCTAAGTAGGTGGACGAGCTCACAGCCCACCTGGTGTTAAGCGTTTACTGGAGCCCATAGATATCTACAACGTAAATGTGCCACCCACCTTGAGATATAAGTTTGAAGATCTCAGTATAGTTACAACGGCTGCCCCACCTGTCAAACCGAAACGCATTACTGCTTCACGGCCGAAAAAGGCAGGGTGGTGGTACCTACCCGCGCGGACTCACAAGAGGTCCTACCACCACACTCTGTTCTCACGATCTGCTTAAAGCATTACTGACCACATGTCCGGGAGCTACTCGCTTGTGACTCATCTTAAACGCATCTCGTGCCCCCAGGTCATAAAGAAACTCGAGAAGAAGAACTTCCCGTGGGAGAAGCTGTACGAGCTGGGCCCCAACGAGATCGGCGAGCTGGTCCGCGCTCCGAAGCTGGGCAAGATGCTGCACAAGTACGTGCACCAGTTCCCGAAGCTGGAGCTCGCGACGCACATCCAGCCCATCACCAGGTCGACGCTCAGGGTCGAGCTCACCATCACGCCGGACTTCCATTGGGACGAGAAAGTGAGTCTTGCTCGTATCAGTATTACTCATCATATCGTATGTGGGTTCCGCTCCGAAGGTCCACACGGCTGTTAAAGAACATCTGTGCAATAAAGATTACTATAAAGACGAATGAAATTATCTAGAAGATTGCACAAAGTGGGAATGAGTTGCTCGCTCCGGGCATTTCAATATTGCAATAATTGTTACGTTATAATACTCATTGTAAAAATCAATATTTAAAAAAAAAAAGACATGCCCGCTGAGTTTGTTGCCAGTTCTTGCTCAGGACGGAGGCTAGTTTTTGTGAATTGGCGGTAGTTCTTTTTTACAACAAGTATGTACTTTCATTTGTATTGAATATTATTTTTTTTTGATTTGATTTGATTTGTTGGATTTTTGAGGCGTCAACCTCATGTCTCAAAACGAGTGGGACACTCACGTTATCGGTGTCCAGTATCTACCCGGGCAAGGTGCCAACGTATAGCCGCCCTCGCCCAAAACATATCGCATTCTCGGTGTTTATAGGCGCTCCATGCACCACTCGACTTACCACTTAATCCATAGACACAGGACACAGCCCACTGAGTTTCTAGCCGGTCACTATCCCTTTCCGGTGGTGGATTCAATGAAGCACTGCTCTCGCTAGGGCTGATGTCTGTCCACCAGTCCAGATGAAAAGCATCTGCCGAAGTTTACTGGCAGATATGTAGACAAAATAAAAGTTTGGACGGATGTTCTCTTGCCAATCTGAACAATAAATATTTTTGATTATAAACAATAATGTAAAATGTTCTCACAGACTTTTTTTTCCCTACCTTAGCTGATAGCCTTGAGAGGCTATTTCAGCGTAACCTTAACTAGTAAGTGAGCTCACGGGGCTCAAACCTGACGACGTTGCTAACACGAACCCTAGCAAGAGCAGTGCTTCGCAGAATCTAGCACCGGATCGGAAACGCGACCCACTGTGAAGATCCGGCGAGAAACTCAGTGGGCTGTGTCTGAGGGTTAATTAACTCGTCGAGTCCTTCGTTGCAAGCGACGGGTTCGACGAGAACGATGACCGATCTCACAGACCTATATTTGTGGACTCTATGATCGCGTCGCCGTCTAGCCGAGAGCATCACTCATCTTAGAGTTTGGATTCCATGTCACATTCCCCTGTGACATTCCCCTATTGCATCTTAGGATACCCCATAGACATCTCGTTCCGAGTAGCCACCTTCTAAGGTTAATTCCAGTCCTCGACTCAGACTCTGGTCCATGGACCGCCGCAGCTTACCACAAATACATGTTCCAGCTATTCAATTTATTAAATAGTTACACGTCCCTGCACAGATCCACGGACAGTCGGAGGCGTTCTGGATCCTGGTGGAGGACGTGGACTCTGAGGTGATCCTCCACCACGAGTATTTCCTGCTCAAGCAGAAGTACTGCAAGGACGAGCACCAGGTGAAGCTGTTCGTGCCGGTCTTCGAGCCCCTGCCTCCTCAGTACTTCCTGAGGGTCGTGTCCGATAGGTAAATACGAAGCTGGGGCTGCTGAAGTCGATCCCTCCAAGGAAAGACAGATCCTGGATCGTCAGCGAGCTCACATCCATCGACGTCTCCGCATCTTTGGATGCTGTTTCCAGAATAGCTTGGACTCTTCTACACACAAACACCAACGATTAAAATTGTACCATAATCATTGACATTTCAAGCTTAGCTTCACAAGACGTATATACCCTTTTGTTACTCGTTAGAGTTTCACTCTCGACGGATTCGTTACGGCTAGAGAGAAAAGATACAATTTCCAGCACACAGCATTCCCTATTACAAGAGAAATTTGTTTTAAGGATGACAAATTAAGAAAACCACAATACTACGTACACAGCTAAAGAAGTTTCACTTCTTTCACGTGCACCAAGTTGCATGCGCACCATTTTTTTTTTTCATTTTTCTTATTGGTAACATTAAAGTTTATTAGTAGTTACCAAATATAAAAATAGTTTGATGAACAGATGAGAATGGCACCAGGAAGTTGTCATCATGATGCGTCTTCGGCCATGGAGTCGAAATCACAATTCAAAATCTCAATTGAACTAAAAGTTTCCCCACATTTCGAACCGGAACTTAGTATGGCGTTCGTACCCGCACCCGGTCCTCTTACGTCCATTACTAATAAACGCTTCAATTGTGATTTTATTTTCAAGTTTTTCTCAATGCTTCCTAGTAAAATATGTTTCGAAACTCAGATGGATAGCAGCGGAGACGCAGCTTCCGGTGTCGTTCCGGCACCTCATCCTGCCCGAGAAGAACTTCCCGCCGACCGAGCTGCTGGACCTGCAGCCGCTGCCCATCTCGGCACTCCGGAATGCCAAGTACGAGGAGCTGTACAACGACACCTTCCCGCAGTTCAACCCGGTGCAGACGCAGGTGGGCCACCCCCCAACCCCCCTCCCCCACTCTACATGGTCGTACTGACCGTGCAGACGCAGATGTGTCTCCCCTCCCCCCCCTCCCCCCACTCCATGATTGTCACCCCGTGCAGACGCAGGTGCCCCCCCCCACTCCATAATCGTACTGACGCCTGAGATGTACCACACTCGTGTGTGTTATACCGTCTTTCCGCATTAAAAGTGTACAGTTTCCTAAAATACTAGCTGTACCCGTCCACTTCGCTGGGCATTTAAAATTAACATAATTATTTCTTGACCCCACCAAGATTCTCAGTATTAACACCCCCGCAACTGTTGTAGGGAGTCCAACACTCATATAAATATTAGCCTATCCATTAAGTACATGTATTTTCTACATGAATACCAAGTTTCAAGTCAATCGGATGCATGGGTCAGTAGTTATAACGGAACATCCGTAAAAACCACTGTAGATTTATATATTAGTATAGATTCGAAATTGAGTTAATATGCGAAATCATTTGGTATTACCACTATTTTTCTCATAAATACTGTCAAAAGAGCGTAGTTTTGTTTTAGTTTTTTTTTTGTTTACCTATATTTTGACTACTATTAACAAAATTAATACATAATTTTATCTTACTCTAAAAAACATAATGTAACTGGTAAAAAATACAAAAAATTAATGTTGCAAATATGATTAATATTAAAAATATCACATGTTTTAAACCTTTAAAACACTCTCCTGTAAAATTAGTAAGGTTTGAGATTATACAGTTTTAATGCGAGAAGACGATATGTCAATCCCACTCCCCTCCCCTTGGTAATGGGATCGAGGAATGAACAATAGCGTTCTCTAGCTCTCTGCCCTCTCAGTGCACTGCTACTGGGAAACTGGTGCTCACTCTTGGGAGGGCTTGGTCTTTGTAAAGTATTATAGTTTCCACTTGGGCAATTAGAACTTGGATCTCATGTCTCCTCTACGTATTATCCTCAATCGATCAGTGGAAGTTATTTGCGACTATTTCTTAAGATTTTTTTTATTGCTTTGATGGGTGGATGAGCTCACAACTGGTGTTAAGTGGTTACTGGAGCCCATAGACATCTACAACGTAAACTGACAACACCTGCCCCGTCCTTCAAATCGAAACGAATTACTGCTTCACGGCAGAAATAGGCAGGGTGGTGGTACCTACTGTATTTTATTACAACAATGTGGGGGGTTCGAGCACACACATTACAGTCCCCTCCGGGGTGGGTTGCGACAGGTGTTCAACGCAGTGTACAACTCTGACGACAACGTGTTCGTGGGTGCGCCGTCGGGCTCGGGCAAGTCGCTGGTTGCGGAGCTGGCGCTGCTGCGGATGCTGTCCCGGGACGCGGGCGGGCGCGCCGTGTACCTGCTGCCCAAGGACGCGCTGGCGGACATCGTGTTCGCGCACTGCTACCACAAGTTCGGGACCAAGTTCAATCTTAAGGTGAGCGAGCGGCACTGGTGTGGGGGGCAGACCCCAGCCCCCCCCTTCCCCCATTAAATGACACCCCTGCACTTTTTTTTTCAGACAACATGTCCGTATGAGTATATAGTATCATTGAAATATACTTAAAATTAACAAAACCAATCAAATAAAAAAATATACATTTGCGCTCTGTTTTTTTTCAAATTCTGTTCTTTTTTGTTGAATTTGTTCGTTATTTAGTTGTTATTTTGTTACTTATTTTACACCCCCCCCCCCTCTGCCAGGGCACTAAAGTAAAGTACATTTCGATTTGTTTTTTAATATTTTTTTACAATAGACAACTTATCGTATTTTTTTTTTAATTTGTTGGCGCGGCTTATATACACGTGCAAATCAAAATGTACCTTTTCAAGAATTCGTTTGTCAAACACGAAACCGAAGATCAATATTTCTACAAATATAATTGTTTCGTTCACTCATTCATTCGTTCGTTAATTCATTCATTCAACCGAATAAATAATTGGTTCTTGCAGGTGGTCCAGCTGACCGGCGAGACTGCTACGGACCACAAGCTGCTCAACAAAGGCCAGATCATCATAACGACGGCCGATAAGTGGGACATACTCTCCCGGAGGTAAGGACCAGGCACACGCCTCTACTGGACCTTAATGGACCTCATTATGCGACTACGTGGGAACACAGATAGAGCCGCAGGTGGCAAGGTGTTGAGTAAGAGTACAGACAATAAACAAACACTATTGGATATTCTATTGATATATTCAGCTAAATATACATGTCGGGTTGAATTCCTCCCGATCATTACATGTGTCCTCGTGGTCAATCAAAAGCAGAAAAATATCGAATAAAAATAATGAAATTAGGGTCGCCAATAAGGCAAGATATTGGTTTTGCTGAACGCACCTTAAGCAGATAGAGATAAGGGCTATAACAGAACGTTTTTGCGTGCGTGCAATATAAAATTTTTATATAGAAATTAAGGCGTGAAATCAATTATTAAATAGAATAAAATACAAAACCGTGACTGAATTTTAAAAAAACACTAATTAAAAACTCGAAAATAATACTTTTACAGAAAAATTTACGGTACAGACAAACTAACCCACTTAAACTTGTTTAATATCAGTATGAGTAGTATATTTGGTTTGCGTCTGAAATGGAATGCTTCTCAACTTTATACTATTGAACTATATACTTTCGAGGAGTATTTATTATTACTAGTGGTCCTCCGGTAGTCAAAATTCGACTATAATTGTTAATTTAAATTACAAGTTTGAAGATTATTATGGTTCTATTGTGAAAGATTTTATTTCCATAATAACAGATTACACTATAGACAAATAATATTAAAGACGAAACAATATTAATCTATTCTCAATTTGACCACAGACTTATGCAATAAAGTAGTAGAGTATATATGTGTGTTAGTGCCAAATACACGGTAGTGTGTGTAATGTTTTTATTGATATAATGTATTGTTTATGGATAATTTTAAAGAAATATTAACGTTTTGCACTCCTTCTCTATATTCTCTGTAAGTGTGGGACATTTCATACTCTTCCGTCCGCGCAGTTTTCGTAAAAAGGTACGAAGTTTTTGCTTCACGTATAGATTTTTATTATTACTCTACTATATTTATTTAATATCTTATTACGTAATTGTACAAAATATTTTTAAGCTATTGCATAGCTTTGAGCGCGGCGACCGAATTAAGAAATTCCGTAACGAAAATAAAACCTAACACCCCCTACTACCGTGTTTGTAAATAAGCGCGTGGCGTGACGTGCACTTCATGCGCATCATGAAAAGTCTGCTTATCTCTCTCTCGCGCGGACTAGCTTATGAGGGTGAAGGGGACAGTTAATGTTTTGCTTTTGTTAATATTTATAAATATAGCGTGGTTTTAATATAAAATTATTTTTGTCTAATTATAATTGCATAAGTTGATAAAAAGTGCTATGCAATAGCTTTACCGCGGCAGTTCCCGAGTGCCTCACGTTTTTTTTTAAATAGATTTTATGACCTGGTAATTAAGACCTTTAGGTCATGCCTTATTTTAATTTATATTCTTATTTTTATGAAAAATGATAATATGGAGTGAAATGAAATGAAGATGATTAATTTGAGATATTAATCAACTGGGATGAAATTAAATGAAATGAGATGATATGGGATGAAATATAATCTTAGTAAAATGGTGGCCATTTACTGAGACTTTTTCAGTGAACTTTTTGGAGGATCCCGAGAAGTTACGTCCAGCGGTTTTGTTTCATTTTCCCATATTTGTGCACTTCCACAGATATACTAAACAGTTAATAAATCACCATTATTACACATTTATACCTGAAGAAACACTAAATAGACAAAATAAAACAAATCACACAACTTCACTCCTTGCGTTCCCGCCAAAAAGTCAGTGCCATACGTGTTTTTTTATTTATTTTTTACTAGCTGACCCGGCAGACTTCATAGTGCCTCAATCGATAAATAAAAGACCTAAACTTTTGTATAAAATAAACTTAAAACAAACAAAAAGAATCCGTCTGACGGGGGACACATCAAAGGAAAAACAAAATTATTATTTTTATTTAATTCCGAGAATTTTTATATCTATCTACCTTTTAAACCTTCTCTGGACTTCCACAAATAATTCAAGACCAAAATTAGCCAAATCGGTCGAGCCGTTCTCGAGTTTTAGCGAGATTAACGAACAGAAATTCATTTATATATATTTTTACAATTATAATCATTACGATCATCGTAGATGGAAAGTACGCAAGAGCGTCCAGAGCGTGTCGCTGCTGATCGCGGACGCGCTGCAGCTGCTGGGCGGCGAGGAGGGGCCGGTCGTGGAGGTGGTCTGCTCTAGGATGAGGTACATCGCCTCTCAGACAGGTGAGGGAATCATTTCACCTTCAACATTATCAGCCATGGTTAGTGTAGCGATTTGAAGTTATTAATCAGGGCTCACTCATACCTTCGGCGCGCACTGTGCGGTGGTACCGTGGGTTTCGTGGAGTCAGGCTCGATGGGGTTTAGTCGGTAGTCGGTTTTGCGGGGTAGCTCTTGCGTGGCTGACGCCGTGCGGTGCCTCTTCTTCTTCTCCCTGTTCTTCTCTGGAGGCGCCGGAATCCGACATAACCCGGTCTCTTACCCCCCTCGACCGGGTACTACTGCTCGTGACGCACATGAGATTAGACACTGATGACTAAATAATAAAAATAAATTGAATTCTCTTGTCACTAAACAACAGACTTATAAGTGATTCGGTGCAAGAAAAATATTTTTTTAAAAACTGAACAATTTTAAAGATTTTAAATGATAAAGGTTTTTTTTTATACACACACATATATATATATATATAAACGGTAACATATTGTTACGCGCTGGGCTTCGGGATAAATAAAACTTGCACCGAAGTACAAATTAACACTCTATTAAACACTTTAAAATTCTCACTTCGCTTCAGATGATCCGTTCGTTGTTTCGCTTCGAGTAGAACCGATTACTGACTGTCTTCATGTCATATCTGCAACGCTTTTACAGTCGACGCGACAACTCTACAATTATCGAGAACGTTCCCGATAGGGCGAGTCATTTCGTTATGTTTTTCCGCTATTCGATAATAGATGGCGTTGCAATTCTCGAACGCTCTGATTTTACTAGTTCTTTTGATATTCGACGACAGATGGCGTTACTCTAACCGACGTAACAATGTGCATGTCTGTTCCCAGGGAAGCCGATCCGTATAGTGGCCCTGTCGCTACCGCTGGCCGACGCCCGCGACGTTGCCCAGTGGCTCGGCTGCAACGCGAATGCCACCTTCAATTTCCACCCTAGCGTCAGATCCCTCCCACTAGAGTTGCACATCCAGGTAATTCACTAATAAATTATTATATATATATATATATATATATATATATATATATTTTTTTTTTTTTTATTGCTTAGATGGATGGACGAGCTCACAGCCCACCTGGTGTTAAGTGGTTACTGGAGCCCATAGACATCTACAACATAAATGCGCCACCCACCTCGAGATATAAGTTCTAAGGTCTCAGTATAGTTACAACGGCTGCCCCACCCTTCAAACCGAAACGCATTACTGCTTCATGGCAGAAATAGGCGGGGTGGTGGTACCTACCCGTGCGGACTCACATAAGGTCCTACCACCAGTGATTACGCAAATTACAACTTTGCGGGTTCGATTTTTATTACACGATGTTATTCCTTCACCGTGGAAGTCAATCGTGAACATTTGTTGAGTACGTATTTCATTAGAAAAATTGGTACCCGCATGCGGGATTCGAACACCGGTGCATCGCTACATACGAATGCACCGGACGTCTTATCCTTTAGGCCACGACGACTTCAAAATATTATAGGATAGGAAATTATAGGAAACATTAGGGAACACAGCGTTAGGGATCTCCATGATGACCTGGAACTTTTTTTTTTATTGCCTTTGTAGGCAGACGAGCATACGGCCCACCTCATGGTGAGTGGTTACCGTCGCCCATGGACTTCAGCAATGCCAGGGGCAAAGCCAAGCCGCTGCCTACCGCTACCTGGAACTTGACTCGGTCAGTAAGTATCTACGGTCGGCATCATTGTGCCACTTTGAGAAGGCGGCACGACATGAGAACCCTCTTGTCGTGGCCGCTGGAAACTACATACCCGATCCTGTAGACCGAATGGTAAACAGTCGACGTCGTCCTAAACATGTCATTAGGGATCCTCCCGATCCATGAATGGTGCTTTTAGGTACCACAAGCACCGGTCACCGTCCTCCTTAATTCCTAATCCTCCCGAATTAACCCACAGACCCACTGAGTTTCTCGTCGGATCTTCTCAGTGGGTCGCGTTTCCGATCCGGTGGTAGATTCTGCGAAGCACTGCTCTTGCTAGGGCCAGTGTTAGTATCACTGCAGTTTGAGCCCCGTGAGCTCACCTACTAGTTAAGGTTACGCTGAAATAGCCTCTCAAGGCTATCAGCTTAAGTAGGAAAAAAAATGCATTAGGGGTGAGGTCCAATATATGTAGTGAGATATTAATTCACTCAACTAATGGTAAAAAGAATCAAGAATGAATTAACGCCTACTGGGAACAAGTCACATAAATTTATTCGTCTCCAAATCAGGATTCTTTTTACTATAAGACATGGAGACTGATATATACTGACATTATAATGATATGGAGTAATTCAGAATGAATAAGCAATAAAATACTTAATTGCTTTTTCCTTTATATAATAATAAAACAATATTTAAAGTCCTTAATCTCTTTTAAAGTTAACATTAATAATTAAACAGTAAACATTATTAATAAAATATACAAACCTGAACTCGTGTTTTTACTCAATGACATTGAATGACACCGAAGAAAATCTTTTTTAAAAACTAAAGTTTTAAATAAATAAAGGTTTTTCTTTACATATGTCCTTTAAACGTTTATAAATATATACATACTAGTTAAATACCGAGCAAATTTTTTTTTTATAAATCTTGTTTTTTTAGAAATTATGTTTCAATACCAATTACATCTTGATAAAATGATGACATATGAATTATATTTTTCGATCTTACCGTATAATAAAAAAATATGAACTGGTTATTTAAAGAAAAAATCAAAATTATCGATAAAGTTGATTATTGAAAACACGAATAAAACAACATTTTCTGAAAATAAATCGTAGTTGGATCGATTTATCGCCCCCGAAATCCCTTGTATATTAAATTGTATGAAAATCGTTGGAGCCGTTTCCGAGATTTAGATTATATATATATACATATATTTATATATACATATATTTATATACAAGAATTGCTCGTTTAAAGTTATAAGATAAGGTATAGATAATAAACTCCCAAACAAAGAGCGAACGAACAATTTCGCCACTTAAATATTTTCCTGATGCGGGAAACGAACCCACGACCCTCGGTGCAACAGTCGGAGGCGCTAATTACTGCACCGCCGATTCGGTCAATTACTTCAAAAGTAAGCTCACGAGAACTAATGTTACAGGGCTTCAACATATCGCACGCGCCGACCCGGCTGACGGCCATGACGAAGCCCATCTACAACGCGATCCGGCGGCACGCGGGCACCCGCCCCTGCGCAGTGTTCGTGAGCTCGCGCCGCGCCGCCCGCCTGCTCGCCGCCGACCTGCTGGCGCTGGCGGCCGCGCGCGCAGCCCCCGCCGCCTTCCTGCACGCCTCGCGCGACCTGCTCGCGCCCTTCCTCGACGCCGTGCAGGACAAGGTCTCTGCACCTACTGTACTACAGGCCCCCCGCACCTTACAAACCGAAACGTGTTACAACTTCACGGCAGAAATAGGCAGGGCGGTGGTACCTATCAGTGCAGACTCACAAGATGTCCTACCTACGGCTACTGATAAATATCTCGTAATCCATCAAGACTACTGCCAAAAATATTTTTGATAGTTTCAAATCTTTTTGAGACCTATTCACTCTGTTAAAACTCTCTCACTCTGTTGTTTTGCTAACAGCTGATACACGAGGTCAACGACCTCCCTATACTTTAAAATATTCTATACACAGCTAGCACATAAACATACTATAAGTGTGATCTCGCACGTCCAGATGCTGAAGGAGACGCTGTCCGCGGGCGTGGCGTACCTGCACGCGGGCGTGTCCGCCGGCGACCGGCGCGTGGTGCAGCAGCTGGTAGAGTGCGGCGCCGCGCAGCTGTGCGTGGTCGCCGCCGAGCTGGCCTGGAGCTTCGCCGCGCACGTGCACACCGTCATCGTGGCCGACACGTGCACGTGAGTCGCGCACGCTACCCGGGGGAGGGGCGGACACTTGGCTTCGAGTGGCTCAATACTTACTCTTGTAGAGCCGTTCGCTGTTTCGCTTCGAGTAGTTCCGATTACTGACTGACTGCGTGCCATCTCTACACCGCTGTTATAGTCGATACCTCATTCTTAAAATTATCGAGAATATTCCACACATATCTAGTCGTAGTTTCCGCTATCTGTCAATAGATGGCGTTGTACTTCTCGAGTAGTCTAGGTGCTTCGATATTCGTTCGACTATTCGGCGATAGATGGAGTTACTCTTACCGGTGTAACAGTATTATTGTTGTATGCACGACACTTTTTTTTTCCTAACTAAGCTGATAGCCTTGAGAGGCTATATCAGCGTAACCTTAACTAGTAGATGAGCTCAGGGGGCTCAAACCGGAGTGATGCTAACACTAGTCCAAGCAAGAGCCGTGCTTCGCAGAATCTACCACCGGATCGGAAACGCGACCTACTGAGAAGATCCGGCGAGAAACTCAGTGGGCTGTGTCTGAGGGTTTTCACGATACTGGTTCACGTTCCTACTAACTAACTTTCGTATCCTGGTCAGGTACAACGGCAAGCTGCACTCGTACGAGCAGTACCCGATAACGACGGTGCTGCAGATGATCGGGCGCGCGTGCCGCCCGCTGGAGGACGACCACTCGGTGGCGGTGCTCATGTGCGCCGCGCACCACAAGACCTTCTTCACCAAGTTGCTCAACGACTGTCTGCCGCTGGAGGTGAGGCGACACCTCATTGGGTTCAGACTGGAGATGAAACCGGATATCCGGTAACAACCCGGTATCCGCCCTATCCGGCCATGTTTTCACTATCCGGCCGAATAGTAAGTCAGTACCCGGCCGGATTTCGAATAGTAATAGTAATGAAATACGTACTCAACAAATGTTCACGATTGACTTCCACGGTGAAGGAATAACATCGTGTAATAAAAATGAAACCCGCAAAATTGTAATTTCCGTAATTACTGGTGGTAGGACCTCTTGTGAGTCCGTGCGGGTGCGCCCTGCCTGTTCTGGTTTGAAGGGCGGGGCATTCGTAACTATACTGAGACCTTAGAACTTATATCTCAAGATGGATGACGACATTTACGTTGTAGATGTCTATGGGCTCCAATGACCACTTAACACCAGGTGGGGGGGGGGGGGACTGTGAGTTCGTCCACCAACCTAAGCAATAAATAAAATACGGTTTGATGAGTTCGCCACCCACCTCGTGTGTATTTTCACTAGGAGTGGGTGATATAAATCGTATATAGATTCAATATCTATATATCGCAGCAATATCGTTGAATCCGATATCGCCCCGCACGAAATCTATATATCGATATCAGCCGATACACGATATTGCTCGATGTGATGCGCATCGGCATATCGTACCGATTCGTGAATCGAAATCTATATAACGATATCAGCCGATACACGATATTGCTCGATGTGATGCGCATCGGCATATCGTACCGATTCGTGAATCGAAATCTATATAACGATATCAGCCGATACACGATATTGCTCGATGTGATGCGCATCGGCATATCGGACCGAGTCGTGAATATCAGCAATATTCGTTTGGTTCGTATCGAATCGGCCAGAGTGAGCGAGCGCACGATAGGAATATCATATGATGAATGAAACAGAAACAGGCATTATCCATACAATTGTAAACCTTATATTTAAGTCCATATGTCTGTAGATTATTCTTAGCGTATCAGCAGGATACAATTAAGGAAAGAAGTTTCAACTTTCGACCCTAACTTGAATGCAGTATAGCCTATTTGCATCGTTGAATTTGATTTCACACGCTTTGACCTTGAACTAGAATTTTTGGACAAGTGTTTATAAATACTTAAAAGTTTTTTGTTTGATTTTAAAAGTACACATTTTTCTATTTTTAGTTGAATCCAAATAATTGAGTTTATTTCTTGTGTTTGTATTAAACTTTTGAAATCTACACTCTTTTGGTATATTTTGTAATTTTAAATTAAGACACAAAATACTAAAAACTGAAAATAATGTAGCCAGTCCTAAGCCTGGTAAAAGCATGAAGGAAAGTTTTTTTGATATTTTTATTTTCATGTTCTTTTTATTACTTTAAGATCATATTATAAATTGATATCAGAAAACCAACCGTATAACGTTGACTTAAAATCTATATCTACTACGATATTATATCAGCGTATCGTTTCAAATCTCAAATATCATGAATCGAGAAAATCTACTAGCATCCATCAATATATAGATTCAGAAAATATATAGATTCAATATCCGATATTGATCCTCGATATATAGATACGATTCGATACGCGGCAAAACCGATATTACCCACTCCTAATGTTCACAAGCTTATAGCTTAAGGCGTTCTTGAATGATCAATTGAAATTGATGATGCCATCATGAGAGAAAAAGATCATCATCATCTCTCGTCATCACGAGAGAAAGAAAATAACGCTAAGTACATTGATACATAATTTGAACACCGAAAATAATACAAATATGTAATATAGTCAAATTATAAATATATATTTTTAATGTAATAATTATATTTAATAAATGTAAATATCCATGTGACGGTGCATGTTTCATGGTGTATAGTAGACAAAAATAAAATTCAATTTCTTTCTTTTTTTACCTATGGCAATTGTTGCCAGTGTCGAGTTTATAAAAATCTTTTATTATTAAATACACACATATTCTCTTATGTTATTTATTTAAGTTCAACAAAAAATCCAAATTTTCAATACGATTCGCTACGGAAGCTGTTTTTTTCTTTTTCTTTTTTCTATACAATAAATTCTTAAATTTGAACGGTACTTTTGTTATTTAACAGAGTCACTTGGACCACAGACTCCACGATCACATGAACGCCGAGATAGTGACGAAGACCATAGAGAACAAGCAAGACGCCGTCGACTACTTGACCTGGACATTCCTGTACCGGCGGCTCACGCAGAACCCCAACTACTACAACTTACAGGGGGTCACGCACAGGTGACGTGTAGCTCCACTCTTGTAAGGGGGACGGGGGGGGGGTCACCGGGGGTCTGGCAACACTAACCAACGGTGTTGTCGGACTTTTTGGCGGGAACGCGAGTAGTGAAATTGTCTGATTTGTTTTATTCTGTATATTTAGTGTTTCTTCAGGTTTAAATGTGTAATAACGGTGGTTTATTAACTGTTTAGTATATGAAAGTGAAAGATGCTCATATGTGGGAAAATAAAACAAAGCTGCTGGATGTAACTTCTCGGGATCCTCCAAAAAGTCTACTGACAAAATCTCAGTAAATGACCACCATTTTACTGAGATTATATTTCATCCCATATCATCTCATTTCATTTAATTTCATCCCGGTTGATTAATATCTCAAATTAATCATCTTCATTTCATTTCACTCCATGTTATCATTTTTCATATAAAAATAAGAATATAAATTAAAATAAGACATGACCTAAAGGAATTAGTTACCAGGTCATAAAATCACTTAAAAAACAAAAGATTCTATACTAGCGTTTTTCATTTATGCCTTAGACCAGGGGTTCCCAAATTTATTTTCTCTACTGCCCTACTTTGAGAATAAATTATTTTTTTGCGCCCCCATTATTTCACCTACTTAAAAACCACTATAGCGATAGCTCAGTCCTGCTAGATTATAAGTTACAAATCGCTTCCCAAGCCTCTATATAACGCCCCCATTTTTTTTTCTGGGTCTCTTACCGCCCCCCTTTAGGCCTGCAGCGCCCACGAGGGGGCGTTTACGCCCACTTTGGAAAAGGCTGCCTTAGACGGTGTTGTCACTAATTTGCAGGCACCTGTCGGACCACCTCTCCGAGCTGGTGGAGACTACGCTGACGGATCTTGAGCAGTCCAAGTGCATCGCGATAGAGGATGAAATGGATGTCCAGCCACTGAACTTGGGGATGATAGCCTCATACTACTATATCAACTATACGACCATAGGTAACCTGGGCTTCTTTTTTTTAACTGTTTAAATGGGTGGACGAGCCCACCTGGTGTTAAGTGGTTACTGGAGCCCATAGACATCTACAACGTTAATGCGCCACCGATCTTGAGATATAGGTTCTAAAGTCTTAATATAGTTACAACGGCTACCCCACCCTTTAAACCGAAACGCATTACTGCTTCACGGCAGAAATAGGCGGGGTAGTGGTACCTACTCGCGCGGACTCACAAGAGGTCCTACCACCAGTAGAAACTCCTTCTCTCGGGACTGTTCCTCCACCTAGAGCCGGATCCGCTGGTGTATCGTATATGAAAGGCTCATGAGGGATCAGTCTTGCTTCGAACAGCCTTATAGCATCTTGGGAAGACGGGAGTTGATCATAGCGTTCCCACAAATATTGTATCAAGTCTTGAGTGAATTTTATTTATAAATTTTCTTAGACTTCAAGGCGATGATTTAAAAAAAATGTTATTTCTTTCAGAACTGTTTAGTTTGTCTCTGACGAGCAAAACGAAGATCCGCGGCCTGCTCGAGATAATATCGTCGGCGGCCGAGTACTCGGACCTCTGCATCCGACACCGGGAGGAGAACATCATCAAATCTCTCGCCTCCAAGTGAGTACACGTTCGGTTTGTTCGTCATCTTCATGTCATTCTTCAAACGCAGCGGTCGGGGGGAACCGGGGTGAATTACCCCCAAATGGGGTAAAATGAAATTTGAGGGGGGTAAAAATAAAATAAATAAATATTTAATAACAATCACGCCACGTTAACTGGTCCCGTGCTAAGTTCGTAAAGAACTTGTGTTACAGGTGCCAGATAACGGAAATAAATGTAAGATTTTTATTATACACATACATATATTTAATATACATCCATAACCCTGGAAAAGACATTTATAGTATTTATCATACAAAATATCTTCCTTTGGCGGGATTCGAACCCGCGACCCTCTTGTGTAGTGACCATGTCACTTACCACTACACCAGACGACCGTTTGAAACTTTTGTGAGTAAAAAGTATATACCTATCATCATTCTACTTATGCAACAAAGTGTGGAGGCAGGGAATCTGTAAATTATGCCACATGTTTAAATTTAGGTATTATTAGATTATTTTTTTATAGATTAGTTTATATTATTTTAGTTTTAGAAGTTTAGTTTATTATTTTATAGATTAGATTAGTTTATAGATTAAGAGTCATTCCCGATCCTGCGGACAGAATGGAAAGCAGTCGACGTCGCCCAAAACACGTCATCTCGGATCCTCCCGATCCACTAACAGTGCTGTTAGGTACAATACCACAAGCACCGGTCCCGGTCGAACCCGTCGCTTGCGACCAAGGGCTCGACGAGTAAATTAACTCTCAGACACAGCCCACTGAGTTTCTCGCCGGATCTTCTCAGTGGGTCACGTTTCCGATCCGGTGGTAGATTCTGCGAAGCACGGCTCTTGCTAAGGTTCGTGTTAGCATCGTCGTGAGGCTTGAGCCCCGCGAGCTCACCTACAAACGTTAGGGCGAAGCTGAAATAGCCTCTCAAGGCTATCAGCATAGGTAGGCAAAAAAAAAAAATTAAGATTACAGGCAGCGGCAGAATAACAGCGATAGTTTCAGCTATCACAAAGCTGAGCCGCGCCCTTTTTATCTCCACTGTCAGTTTAATTAATATATTGTAATATTGTTTAGATAGAATTAGAAATTGATGTCATATAAATTGAAAAGTTATTTGTATTGTGGAGTAAATAAATGTAATTATTATTATTATTATTATATTGAAGTGAAACTTCTTTAGAATCGTCAAATTTTTACTTATTGTTTTCTTTTCAAAATTATCATGGGGGGCTATAATATGAAAGAGGCTAAAAAGAAGCGATTTCGTTTTTTTTGTTTTTTTGTTCTTCACCATGGGGTAATTAATATCAAATTACACAAAAATATTTTGGGGTAACAATTAAAAAAGTTCCCTGACCGCTGTTCAAATGAGATGGAGGGTACTCACTCGGCATTGCTGTCGATGATCGAAGGCTACCTACAACAGACCTGTGAGATCAATATTTTTTCCTGTGAGATCATTATTATTTATTTTTCATTTTTTAGTTGAATTTTAATCTTTTTTTTAATATTGAATTGTCATCGGTCCTTAATAAGTATACCAAATTTCGAGTTAATCCGACGTTATGAAGGGGGGTCAAAATCATGTTTAAAGATTCCGTTACAAACACACATACGTCTGAAGCTAATAAAAGCGTATGAAAAAAAACGTGTGCAATTCACACGTGTAAGAAGTGAAACCTTCAAAAATTAAAATATTCTAAATATTCTAAAATGTCTAAGTATATGTAAAATTTTGTTAGTTGTTTTTTTAGTTAAAATTTCGTTAGTAAATAATTGTAAATCATCTTTTATAGTATGAGGTAGTGCCCTCTGTGAATTGATATTATAACTTCACGTCTAATGTGTTCTATCTCGTTCTCTCGCCGGCTGAATCGTATACATTTATTTGTTTGTGTCTCTATGGACTTATTTTTTCGTTTCATCGAGTTTCAAATCACGACGATTCTAAAGAAGTTTCACTTCAAAATAAGGATGGAGTCGAAAAGTTTTCCTACGTTTGCCGCTAGGGGCGCTGTTCTAACTGCATACAAAATTAAGTTAACTTTTACGCTATCGAGAACATTGACGCACTCGCACTGAGCATCCCCCCCCCTGTCCCCGTCCGTTGCAGGGTCCCGCACAAGCCGACGGCCCCGTCTGGCGGCGCCGTGCGGCACAACGACCCGCACGTGAAGGCGCACGTGCTGCTCCAGGCGCACCTCTCCAGGATGCAACTACCCGCCGAGCTGCAGGCCGACACCGCGCTCGTGCTCACCAAGGTACGATCTTTGCACTCTCTTTTAACCCTTCGACTGCCATGTATTAAAGGTCCAGAGCGCCCTAGGCAATCACTTTATCTGCGCCCCTGTACCGGCCATAAATGGCCACCATAATAGTGTAAATATAAAAATGAATTGCTGTTCGTTAGTCTCGCTAAAATTCGAGAACGGCTCGACCGATTGGGCTAATTTTGGTCTTGAATTGTTTGTGGAAATCCAGAGAAGGTTTAAAAGGAAGATAGATAAATATGAGAATGCTTGGAATTAAATAAAAATAACAATTTTGTTTTTATTTTGATTTGTTTGTTGAGACACTACGAAGTCTGCCGGGTCAGCTAGTCTAGCAATGAAAAAAAAACACCGCGCGACAGATGGCGTGCGCGTTCGCTGTCAACAAACGAAAGCATCGGTGCAGCTATTCAATAGTAGTGATTGTTCCCAGGCGCTTCGGCTGATCCAGGCGTGCGTGGACGTGGTGTCCAGCAGCGGGTGGCTGGCGCCCGCCGTGGCCGCCATGGAGCTAGCCCAGATGGTGACGCAGGCCATGTGGGCCAAGGACTCGTACCTAAGGCAGCTGCCGCACTTCACGCCCGAGCTGGTGCAACGCTGCGCTGACAAGGTAACCTCGCTGTGTTGGGGGGGAAGCTGGAGATAAACCGGCATATAAGTAACTAGTTTATGCCCGCGACTCTGTTCGCATAACGCTAAATTTTACCCCCCACTTCATTTACGTAGAAAGTGAAAATAAATTTGAATTATAGAATGTTAAGGAGCTATTTTGAAACATTCTTTATTGGTGCCCCACTTGTATTGGCCTTACCGTGATTATAGCCTATATAGTGTTATATAGTCTTCTCTGTTCACTTTCTACCTATATGAGATTTTGATTGTGGAAATAAATATATTTGTTTATTGTTTTATCTATTTTTTTTAAATATTATATGTTTGTATTGTAATTTTTGTTTCCAAATAAATAAACAAATAAATAGCCTTCCTCAATAAATGGGCTATCTAACACTGAAAGAATTTTTCAAATCGGACCAGTAGTTCCTGAGATTAGTGCATTCAAACAAACAAACTCTTCAGCTTTATAATATTAGTACTGGGTGTTAGGAGACCGCTTCCGAAAACCAAGACAGACGATAGTACTAATGACACCTTTGATGATGGGACGAAAAAAAATCGATCTTGATTATAAAAAAAAACATATTTTTAAAACGTTTTATTAGCATTATTTACGCTCCATTATGTTAGTAGAGCTAAATGAAACGATAGTTTCATAAAAAATACATTACTAAAAAAAACCAGCAATGAAACACAAAACGAAAAACAACTGATGCTAGGGTCAACGAACGCCCGGGCGCGGCGCTGATACCGCGCTCCCCATAACTTACAATTTTATAGGTACAAAATTTACATTTTCGGAAGTACATAGTCCTAAAACTCAATATACATGTCTTAATTTTTAATATTAATAATTAATAACTTTTAATAACTTTTTGGATGTTTAACTACATTTAAATACACAAATGTTCACTTTCATAATTATTAGTAGATATAGTCCGGCCGCTGAAAGTTTGCGTTCGCGGTTGAACTATAGTCCGGCCGCTGAAAGTTTGCGCTCTTGATTAAAATACAGTCCGGTCGGAAAATATATTAATAAATGAAGTGTAATCTAGAACGCAGATCTGTGTTTCTCCCCCAGGGCGTGGAGACCGTGTTCGACGTGATGGAGCTGGAGGACACCGCCAGAGCCAAGCTGCTGCAGCTGTCTCCCGCCGAGATGGCAGACGTGGCGCGCTTCTGTAACCGGTACCCCAACGTGGAGCTCAACTATGAGGTGCGATGAACACTGTACTATTAGAGACATTAATATGGCGAGGGGGACCCAGTGGTGGATTTACACTAAGGGCAGCCTGGGCAAGTGCCCAGGGTGGCTAAATTTTTAGAGCGGCAAAATTTTTAATGTGAAAAAAAATTTTTTTTTATTGTTTTTTATTGCTTTGGTGGGTGGGTGAGCTCACAGTCCACCTAACAACTACGACGTAAATGTGCCACCTGTGGCGGGTAGCCATCATACAAAGCAAGATAATTGACACATGCCTGAATCTCGCTTACGACATTTTCAAGATAAAGCGCATATATACAAGTTCCGAACAACAACATTCAGACCGTCGGTCTACCGAGCAAATATCACCCGCTCGGTGGAAGATCTTCCCTTTGTCGTATATTCCTATACCACCCATCTTCAGATATAAATTCTAGTCTCAGTACAGTTACAACGGCTGCCCCGTCCTTCAAACTGAATCAGATTACTGCTTCACGGCAGAAATAAGCAGGGCGGTGATACCCACCCGCGCGGACTCACAAGAGGTCCTACCACCAGTAATTACGCAAATTATAATATTGCGGGTTTGATTTTTATTACACGATGGATTCCTTCACCGTGGAAGTCAATTGTTACATGAACATTTGTTAAGTACGTGTATTTCATTAGAAAAATTGATACCCGCCTGCGGGATTCGAACACCGGCGCATCGCTACATACGAATGCACCGGACGTCTTATCCTTTAGACCACGATATCATATCAGTAACCTGTCGCTCGTTGTTTCCAGGTGAAGAACGAGCGCCACCTGCGCGCCGGGAAGCCGATCGTGGTGGAGGTTTCGCTGGAGAGGGAGGACGACGTCCTCGGCCCGGTCATAGCGCCCTTCTTCCCCCAGGTACGGACCGCCGGTCGAAGTCTGACTGACCCGTTTAGAAAGCGAGAGCGAGAGAGGGGGGGAGATAGACAGGGAGGGGGGACCAGTTTGGGTGGTGAATTTCGTAACCATGCACACACACACTCATATGGACACACATGCACACATACATGTTCACAACCAATCCACACACACACTCGTGTAAACACACACACAGAGAGAGGGAGGGGGAGAGGAGGAGAGAGAGAGACGTTCGCACACACACACTTAAACACAACAAGTATCTAATACATGTCGTCCACGTTACTATAATAATTGCGATCGTTGTTTGTTTGTCCTGCAACAGAAACGCGAGGAGGGCTGGTGGGTCGTGATCGGAGACCCCAAGAGCAACACGCTGCTCTCCATCAAGCGGGTGTCGCTGGCCAGGAGCGCCAAGGTCAGTGATCAGTCTCCTTTTAGTCCAGAAATGAAAGGCCATTTTGGTTTAAGCGACATTATTTGTAACTTCACGGGAGAGATATATAAAGTTTAAAATTTAGAACAAAAAATATCATAACCCAAAACAAATCTCTCCGGCTATTTGAATGGAGTAAACTTAATTGAAGTTCAATTAAATGTATACTGATGCTGATATCAAATAAAATGAACCTTTAATTACCAAGATAAATGTCACTTAAACGAAATAGCCTTTTATCTCTCGATATATTTTACGTATGGCCATTGGCTCCATGCAACGTCACTATTGCCATAGACGAGTTTATAAAAATATTTAATTACTAGTTGACCCGACAGACTTCGTAGTGCCTCAAACGATAAATAAAAGATCTAAACTTTTGTATAAAATAAACTTAAAACAAACAAAAGGAATCCGTCCGACGGGGGACACATCAAAGGAAAAACATTTCCTAGCATTTTCATATTTATCTACCTTTTAAACCTTCTCTGAACTTCCACAAATCATTCAAGACCAAAATTAACCAAATCGGTCCAGCCGTTGTCGAGTTTTAGCGGGACTAACGAACAGCAATTCATTTTTATATATATATATATATATATATAGATTATATTATTATATTAAATACATATATCGTCTTTTCGCATTAGAAGTGTACAATTTCCAAAAATATTCGAAATTGAGTTTTTATGCGAAATCATTTGGTATCACCAGTATATTTTTCTCATAAATACTGTCAAAGAGCGTAGTTTAGTTTACCTATGTTTTGACTACTATTAACAAAATTAATACAAAATTTTATCTTACTTTAAAAGACAGATAATGTAAATGGTAAAAAATAAAAAATTAATGTTGCAAAGATGATTAATGCTTATTAAAAATATCACATGTTTTAAATCTTTCAAACACACTCCTGTAAAATTAGTAAGTTTTGAGATTATACAGTTTTAATGCGAGAAGGCGATGATTTATGTTACATAAACAATGATATGGTGCTAAATTAGATGCAAGTTGATTTATTTGAGACTAATCGATTGGGATGAAATTAAATGATCCGAGATGAGTACAGAAGAGATATAGTAAACTAGTGATTGTTTACTTATTAGTCTCATTGTTTGCTTAGTCCACTGAAAAAAATTGACTAAATGACCACTATTTTACTGAGGTTATATATTTCATTCCATATCATCTCATCTCATTTCATATTTAATTTCATTTCGGTTGATTAATGTCTCAAATTAATCATCTTCATTTCATTTCACTCCATATTATCATTTTTCATAAAAATTAAAATAAGACACGACTTAAAGGTCTTAGTTACCAGGTCATAAAATCTTTTTAAAAATAGGTCCGGCTGGACTTCGTGTGTGGCGGCGCGGGGCGGCACACGTACACCCTGTACTTCATGTCCGACGCGTACCTAGGTGCCGACCAGGAGTACAAGTTCAACGTTGAGGTGGCAGACGCGGCGTCCGACTCCAGCGAGGACTCGGACCAGTACGGCTGACCTCATCCGACCTGACCCGACCTTCGTATAGTATAATAAGTGATAATAAAGCTGTGGAAATTGTTTTTTGCATTTCATTTTGGAACACGCTGTATTTGCACCGGTTGCACTTGTCGACTACAGGGTATTGTTTTTATTGCATAAATATCTATATATTAAAACGTGAAACAAAAACTTTGTCCCCCTTTTTACGAAAATTGCGCGGACGGAGGAGTAGGAATTTTTTCACACTTATAGAGAATATAGAGAAGGAGTGCACAATGCTAATATTTTTTTTAAATTAAGCATAAAAGATACATTAAATCAATAAAGAAAACATTACACACACTACCATGTATTTGGCACACACACGCATGCATACTATTTATTTATTGTCAAACTTTTCTTATTGCATAAAGTCTATGGTCAAATTGAGAATAGATTAAATATTGTTTGTCTTTGTTAATATTTGTCTAAAGTGTAGTTTTGGCGCAATTTGTGATTATAGAAGCTTATTAGTCTTTGACAAAAGAGTCATTAGTGTACAAACTTATAATTTCAATTAATTATAGTCGAATTTCGACTACTGCGGGATCACTAGTTAGGGGTTAAAGTGTGAAATTGCCAATTTGTACTGAATAATTGAAATTCGTTTTTTTTCTTTAAATACATATTTATTTCCTTAAAATATCTCTACCATTATTATCTATACATCGCTGCCATCTAATAGGAAGGTCATTTATGCCTTTACGATAGAACTTTGGTGATCTAGATTCTATAAACTGTGTGAAAGCATTCTGTACTGCCTCCTGGGAAGAAAAGTTTTTAACACGTAGAAAATTGTCCAAATTGCGAAAAAAATGGTAGTCCGTTGGAGCAAGGTCTGGCAAATACGGAGGGTGACGAATGATTTCTAATTATCAGTTCCTGTAGAGTTAAAACGGTTTCTCGTGCTGTATGAGGTCTCGCGTTATCATGGAGCAATAATGGTCAAGATCGATTCATGAGTCGGGGCTGTTTCTCTGCAAGTTTTGCTAACATTGTTCAGAGTTCAGCATAGTAGACATCTGCCGTTACTGCTTGACTACCGGTCATTATTCTCGTCGAACCCGTCGCTTGCGACGAAGGGCTCGACGAGTAAACTAACCTACAGACACAGCCCACTGAGTTTCTCGCCGGATCTTGTCAGTGGGTCGCTTTTCCGATCCGGTGGTAGATTCTGCGAAGCACGGCTCTTGCTAGGGTTCGTGTTAGCAACGTCGTCAGGTTTGAGTCCGTGAGCTCACCTACATGTTAGCGCGAAGCTGAAATAGCCTCTTAAGGCTTGACTAGATCGGAGAAAGCCATAGTGAATAACACCATGCTGAGATCACCAAATAGTTACCACTACCTTTTTATTGGAAAGCTTTGCTTTAGGACACTGTTGCGGCTTTTGACCTGGGGTCAGCCATGGCAGTTTTCGCTTACGATTGTCGTAAAGAATCCACTTTTCATCACATGTCACAATTCGATCCAATATTCCTTCATGTATCGATTCAACAAGGCAACACAAGTTTCAACACGCGTTTCATTCTGCAGATTAGTCAAATCATGAGGCACCCATTTTTCATTTTTTTTTATTTTAGTTATTTGACGAAAATGAGTCAATATTACTGCTTCACGGCAGAAATAGGCAGGGCGGTGGTATCTACCCGTGCGTACTCACAAGAGGTCCTACCACCAGTATAACCTACAAAGGCCTGCTATTGGACCAAATGGATGGACCAAGCCCCACCTGGTTGTAATCGATCACCTTAGATCGCGCCAGCGCGTACTAAAATGAAACTTCATATTACATTACATAATTTATTAAAAACTCTTAATTATTTAAAAAAATAATTGTAATACAAAAAAAACAATAATAATAATGTAATTTCACTATTTACATTCCAAAATTTCTGGGAGGAAACTTTTAATATTGCACTTATTTTAATTAAAGACATCGTCATATGTTATTTCTATTTGTGTCGCATTTTTTTTATTGCTTAGGTGGGTGGACGAGCTCAACGCCCACCTGGAGCCCATAGACATCTACAACGTAAAATGCGCCACCCACCTTGAAATATAAGTTCTAAGGTCTCAATATAGTTACAACGGCTGCCCCACCCTCCAAACCGAAACGCATTACTGCTTCACGGCAGAAATAGGCAGCGTGGTGGTACCTACCCGCGCGGACTCGCAAGAGGTCTTGTTTTCATTAATTTTATTCGCTTTTGTCACGGAGGAGAGGCTGCAAAGAAATGCATAATTATATGGCGGTCTTAGTATAAATTGTATTTTATACAAATGTCTTCTCGCAGAAACATAAGGTCGTACACCCACGAATACAAAATTGACTATTTTAACTAGGGTTGCCAGATTTTTTTTCAGTCTATAAGGGGCAAATGCTTAAACGAGCAAAAAATTCGGGAATTTAATTTTTTTCTCCCGGGACAAATGAAAAACCAAAATATATAGAGACATTCTTTATTTTAATTTTTTTTTTTTATATTTCTCCGCGGAGCAAGTCAGTTTTAACATATTTATAAAAATCAATACAATTATATAATCGTACGGTTTGAATACGGGACAGAGTCAGTCCCGTCGGGACATTTTTAAACTAAGCCTAAAATACGGAACGTCCCGGGAAATACCGGGGCGTCTGGCAACCCTACTTTTAATCCTTCTAACGTCTATTTTCGTTTAGTTCAATGAACCACCAATTAGTTTCAGTTACCAATAAAATAAACATTGAAATGTTTTGTTTTTTTACTTTTCAACATAAACAGTACAAGTACACAAGTTTTAAACCATCAATTATATCAAAACCAAAACAAAGTAAACATATAATGTATTAAAAAAAACAATCAATCGATTTACTCAAAACCTCGATCCGACCTTATGGCTCTGACGAATTCCCTCCCGCCTTCAAATGCGACACACAATTTTCAACTTATAGTTCGTAACGAAAACTCTACGAGTTAAGTACAAATTAATACTTCGTTAGTTCGGTGCGTGTGACGCCGCCCGGCATCCTGACACTTGACCTTCGACTAGCCCAGGACCCTGCATCATGGAAGGGTTTACCGGTTCGGACGCCACCAAAAACTTCATTACCAACATCCGCTTAGAACCCCTCGCGACTCAACCGCTGCCCTTGATCCCACGCGCCGGCTCCGCTCAAATCGAATGCAACGGTTGCATTATCCGTTCGTCTATATCCACTTTCCGCTCGTGCACTTTCAAGTGTCCCTTCAGAGTGCATTTCTGCGTGAAAGCCCTCCCGCACACCGGGCAAGTGAACCTCTTGTCGTTATTGTGTATCCTCATGTGCTCCCGAAGCGTTTTCTTCCGCTGGTACGACTTACTGCAGACCGGGCACGCGTGTATCCTCTCCCCGTCGTGTTTTATCATGTGCATCTTTAACGCGTTACGCGTGTAAAAGGCCTGGTCACACTTTTCGCACTTATGATTCCTCTCGTTAAGATGATCGCGGCGTACGTGACTCGACAGGTGACCCGGGGTGATGTAGCTTTGAGGACAGCTTTTGCACTTATATCTCTTAAGCTCCTCGTTGTGGACTTCAGCGAGGTGCTTTTGTCTCGCGTAGAACGAGGTCAGAGAGATGTTGCAGCGCTTGCAGGCGTAGCGGACGCCGGCCTTATGCTCTTTCGACACGTGATTCTCGCGTTTCGTGATCCTATCAAAAGTCGCGCTGCAGTACTTGCAGGGGAACGTGCCGACCTCGTGCGTCCGCATGTGGCCCCTAAGCCGAGCTTTCGACGCGAAAGCTTTCCCGCAATTCTCGCATATAAAGTCCGGGTAGTGCTCGTTCATGTGGGTGTTCAGGCTGACGTAGTTGAGGAAGTTCTTCTTGCATATCGGACAGTCCAGCTGGTCTTTCTCGAGTTTGAAGGGTAGGTTGTTGCAAGAGCGGTTGTATTTGGACATGGAGCAGGTCTGCACGTGCCGCGAGAGTTCCTCGTAGTCGGACACGTGCGCCGAGCAGGTCTTGCAGCACATGCGCGCGCCGGACTTGTAGAACCGCTGCGACTTCGAGAAGATCATCTTCTTGAAAGCGACGTGGATGTTTGAGCGGTCGTGCTGGGTGACGTGCTCCTTTATCTCGTCCAGGCTGCTAGATTTCTCTGGGCAGACGGCGCAGCTGAAGGTTCTGTTTGTCTTGATTTTGAACGGGAACAGCCCGCTCTGGAGCATCAGGTCAGTGTCCGCCAAGTCCTCGGTTTGTTTCAGGCTGATCTTTATGTATTTCTTTCTCCGTCGCCTCGTATTCGCTGAGAAATCCTCGTGGCATTCCTTCTTTATTAGATACTTTAGAGCTGAAACAAATTCAGTGGTGATGTCATTATTTTTTTCTACCTAAGCTGATGAGCCTTGAGAGGCTATATCAGCATCGCCTTAACTAGTAGGTGAGCTCACGGGGCTCAAACCTGATGACGTTGCTAACACGAACCCTAGCAAGAGCAGTGCTTCGCAGAATCTACCACCGGATCGGAAATCGAACCCACTGAGAAGATCCGGCGAGAAACTCAGTGGCCTGTGTCTGTGTTAATTTACTCGTTGAGCCCTTCGTCGCAAGCGACGGGTTCGACGAGAACGATGGCCGGAGGGTGATCTATACTAATATTATAAAGAGGAAAGATTTGTTTGTTTGTTTGTTTCGAATAGGCTCCGAAACTACTGGACCGATTTGAAAAATTCTTTTTCCATTAGAAGCCGACATTGTCCCTGATGAAGATAGGCAATTTTTTTTTATTTTTTTTTATTTATTTTTTTTGGTTTCATGTGTGTCTTAATGTTTCCGAAGCGAAGCGAGGGCGGGTCGCTAGTGTCATATAAAGTCGTTGTCAAACCACTAAAACTCCTATGTGCACTTTTTGAGATTTTTACTTTTTGACCTTTTCGTATAGTTCACAGCCCTATCTACCTACCGTATAAAAAAAACTGTTATGTGTCTATCTATAGCTTTAATATTTTTATCTGTAGTTTTCATTTGATATCGTTCTTAAAAATTCACCTTCATATAAAATTTTCTACGAAAATGTTTTTACTCTATCTATCTATCTCTTTACTCTATTTCTTAGGTTTAATGTTTTTACTCGTTAATTCAACAGAGTTTTGGCACATAGCAGATTTTGGTTTGACAGCGACGTTAATGTATAGTCGTATTTTTAATTAGACGAAGCCAGCTGACAGTAGCTAATGTCACTTTGTAAAATAATGTTGCCATATTTAAAGTTATAGTGATGCGTTCAGTTCTCGTTCAATCACATGAATGAACAATGAGTGTGAAGAGTTAATCATTTCAAACTATAAAAGAATATTATTTCTATTTTACAATAAAATTGTATTTAATGCTCCAATACATTATTATGTTACTAGTAGTATGTAACTACAATCAGTTTTTTTTATTTTCATTGCCTAGCTATAATTGTTATATTTTATACATCTATAGTTTCAATTCGTTAGTATGTACAAAGCACGACTAAAATTCGAACCCCGTACCCGATATCGGCAGTTCGGTCCACTAACTATTCGTTAGACAATCGAGGCAATTTCATTAATTCAGGAGTTTTTTTTCTTTGTCACAACACTATTTTTATTTCATCAAAAACTGACAACACAGTAAACGTCAGTTGACTTCGTCTAATAAAAAATACGACTATAGTTTTAAAACTCCAGAGAGAGGGAGAGAGAGTGATAAATAAAATATGTGCGTCTCAGGACGTCTGACAGAAGTGATAACTGAAACTAATCTTGAATATTGAAATTATAACTTGAGAGAAGCTTAGGTCATTATTTTATGTACGTTGATATAATGTAAGGAAAATAAACTGAAAAAAATATATATAATAATATGTTACGGTAAAAGTAGATATTGCGGCAACTGTACACATTTTCCGGTAAATGTGCACATTTGCCTCCTCATTTGGGTAATGTGCATTCAACTAACATTTACAATTTCAAAGAAGGGAAATGTTCATTGAATTCACAATGACCATGTCGTTTTGGTAAATGTGAGCATGGCATACAAAATACGAAATCTCAAGTGTTAGTAATGTGGTGACTACAACCTAACCTAATCTAACCTAACCTACGACATATAATATAATATGCAAAGAAAATTATATTTTGTTTGCCATGTACATGTTTTCATTAAAATAATTTTCGTTATTAAAGCCTTTTGTATTATGTTTATTTAAATAAATATTGTTTTACTGCAACGACATTATTAATTTATTTGTATTCTAACATTTGCCAGGAAATGTACATAATATAGATTTTATTCAGTTTTTTTTTATTTTCTTATTGCTTAGATGGGTGGACGAGCTCACAGCACACCTGGTGTTAAGTGGTTACCGGAGCCCATAGACATCCACAATGTAAATGCGCCACTCACCTTGAGATACAAGTTCTAAGGTCTCGAGTATAGTTACAACAGCTGCCCCAGCCTTCAAACCGAAACGCATCACGACAGAAATAGGCAGGGTGGTGGTACCAACTCGCGCGGACTCACAAAAGGTCCTACCACCAGTACACATATACCTAATTTTTTGGGAAAATATGCACATTTACCGGTAAAAGTGTACATTTCCCAAGAGTGTATATTTACCATAACATCGTTTGCGTGAGAGAAAGGGACGCCCGACATAATGGCGCCGTAACGCGTTACGTAACGAAGCGTAAATCGTCTTCTCGCATTAAAACTGTACAATCTCAAAACTTACTAAATTTTACAGGAGAGTGTTTTAAAGGTTGAACATATTAAGATATTTTTAATATTAATCATCTTTGCAACATTAATTTTATAGTTTTTACCAGTTACATTGTCTGTCTTTTAAAGTAAGATAAAATTATGTAATAATTTTGTTAACAGAAATAAAAATATAGGTAAACAAAAAAAAAAACTAAAACTAAACTACGCTCTTTTGACAGTATTTATGAGAAAAATATACTGGTGATACCAAATGATTCCGCATAAAAACTCAATTTCGAATATTTTTGGAAACTGTACGCTTTTAATGCGAAAAGATGAAATATCGAATTGTGAGGGTAGCTGTAATTATTGCTCTACTAATCTACCGCGCCGCTCGACTGGGACCTATGCGTCAGTATCTCGAAGCCAGTCCTCACCGGTTTCGTCGTCATCATCTTCATCAGCGTCGGGCGTGTCGTTCGCGTAGTCCGCTATCTCATTGGCCACCACATCGCCGAGCGCCTCAGTCTTGAGGTCATCTAAAGCGCCGTGTGATTCTACATCTAGAATTGTAGAGTACAGCTTTTTTTTTTAAAACACACCTGACCTGCTAGTGAGACCTTTAAGCCAAATCTAATTTTTTTCTTATTGCTTAGATTAGTGGACGAGCTCACAGCCCACCTGGTGTTAAGTGGTTAGTGGAGCCCATAGACATCTACAACGTAAATGCGCCACCCGCCTTAAGATATAAGTTCTAAGTTCTCAGTATGGTTACAACGGCTACCCCACCCTTCAAACCGAAACGCATTACTGCTTCATGGCAGAAATAGGCAGGGTGGTGGTACCCACCCGTGCGGACTCACAAGACGTCCTATTACGCAAATTATAATTTTGCGGATTTCATTTTTATTACACGATGTGGAAGGAAATACATGACCTACTAATGAGACCTTTAAGCCAGATCTTAATTTCTTCTTATTTTCTGTTATATAGAAAATAACATCTGGCAGAATGTGATGATACAAGTTGATTTATTTGAGACTGTAATAGATAAGGATGAATAGATAGAACTCAAGAGTTATGACATGGGCTTGCTAGAGAAAACAAAACTTGAAATGCTGGACCGGTTTGATAGTAAGAGAGACTCGGATTAATTTTAGAGAATTTAGTGACATCGCCTTAATGGTTAATGTAACGTGTTCTGCTCAGAACTTGGCAACACCGGTCCTTCACCCACATCTCGGGGTTGCTTCTCTACGGAAGCCCCGACTAATTAAATTTAAATTTCAAAAAAAGTCCGACATACTCTCTAACTTAAATGTATCCTCCAGAGTGTATAAGGAGGCTTCAACTTGAACCCTGAAAGCGACGCAGTCTCGCAATCTCGATATGCAGGTCATGCATATTAATCTTTTAGTGTCGCCCAGTTCCACTGCCGTAATCTAAAAAAAAGAAAAAAATATTAGTAACGCCATCTATAACGTGCGTGAATACTCAAGTGAAGACTTAGCTACATCTATCGGCCGTTACTAAAAAACTACAGCATTAGCTTAAAGGATTTTTTTTAGATGTTTCTGTAATCCATAATAATATTATAAATGTGAAAGTCTGTTTGTCAGGGTGTTTATTTGTTATTTTTCCATGGCGAAACGATTATTCATAGTTTGTGGTGATAGTATTGGGAAAAAATTCATATAGGCTACCTTTTATCTGAAAAAAAAACCATCTGATTCTAACAGGAAATTTCGCTGACAGATTTGCTTAACAACACAGATGAAACCTTGGTAACAGCTAGTGTTAGGGATTAAAGCTCAGCTCTATGTTATCATAGATTTTTTTATTGCCCTTGTAGGCATACAGCCCACCTGATGGTGAGTGGTTACCGTCGCCCATGGTCTACAGCAATGCCAGGGGCAGAGCCAAGCCGCTGCCTACCATTAAGGTCACTAGTCCAACAAAATTGGCATTCGAGTTTCCATTTGGATTCTTCACATTCCACACACTCAATATACGTTCATATAAATCAATAATTCTATTGAACAACAGTAATATCTTGGCTAAAGGATATTGGATAGTTTTGAGGTGAATATTCTTAAGTTTTTATGAGTCATAGACATAATTAAAACCATTAATACAGTCATTCGTGACCATGAAAACTGTAAAGTACTTAAAACATACAATTTAAGGACAGTGAAAAATTGGAGATTAAGTCGTAATGTTAGCTTAAATTAAATTTAATATAATTTTCGATTTAAACAAATTCCATACAATAATATTTGGACCACTGTCTTCTTGTTTCTTACATTATGAAACACTGTAAAACTACTTCACTTGTTAAGTTTTTCATCTCCGAATCACATATTACGCAAGTGTTAATAAATTTTGAAACTGACATAAATTATTTCAATTACTGAGATACTGTACTTAATATCTTCATGTTTTCCTCTATTCATTTAAACCTGTAGGCACTATAATTTGGAAACAGGATTCACATAGCACAACACTGTCTGTTTGAACTTTGAAAATTGTTTTTTTTTACATTATCTGAACACATTTTTTTCCACACTGAATTTCTTATGACGTATATGTCAAGGCCTGAATATTTAACGCAATACTTACGTCTATGGAGAAGCATTTTAATAACATATCAGAATATATTTCCATGGTGTCATTATGTTTGTGTCCGGTCAACATACTTTTTACTGCGCCGTCATTAAGACATAAACTGCACACGCCCAGTAGCGGTAACATCTCCACCATTATCTCGGAATCCATGTTTGCTTATTCTACTACCGTTCAAGCGTTAAATAATTTATAAACATTATATTTTGTTATGCAAAAATTGGTCAAGAATTTCCTATCAGACATAACATAACAAACGTCAAAGTTGTCAAATACTCAAAATTCCACTGTTTTTTTATCGTTTTTTTGTCTCTTTTGCGTTATATTTTGTTATATCGCTTTGTTTCGCTTGTACACAGTTTGTTGGAAGGTCGTGATGCTGTCCACGTATAATTGTCTATGATGCACTATATTTGAATTTGTAATATGTTTTTTTTTTACTTTTGATGTGCGGTGTCATTCTGAATTATATTTTCTCTTATACAAGTCAACACAATGTTTTCAAGTATTTAATTTACGTTTTAATTAATTGCTATAGCCGCTAGTCCACCTTATCAGTGGTAGCAGAGCGTGGTTTCGATCCACGGACCTCTGACAAAATCAAACTATGATACCTGGTGCTTACAAGCACAGGCGATTCTCGTAAGATACGATTTATGGGAATACGCTAGTGGTGCAAAAGCGTTAGCGGCAACTACGACTGCCGAAGAAAAGAGTGCGTTCATAAAGGAAGACTTAAAGGCAAGGTCAGAGCTAATTTTACTTATATCTCCACCAGAACTGAAACAAGTTAAAGGGTGTAATACATCCAAGGAGGTATGGGACAAACTTAAGTCTATTCACCAAAGTTCAGGGCCGGCAAGAAAGGCTACGTTGTTAAAGCAGCTAGTATTAAAGAAAATGACTCCACAAGAAGATGTGAGAGACCATCTCAGAAATTTTATGGATGTAGTAGGTAAATTAGAAGACATGGATGTCAAAATTCATCCAGAGTTATTAAGTATAATGATGTTGTACAGTTTACCTACAAATTTCGATAGCTTCCGAACGGCAATTGAGTCGAGAGATGTTCTACCAAGTCCTGACAGTTTAAAAATAAAAATCGTTGAAGAATACGAAGCAAGAAGGCAAACCGAAGATAGTGAACCTCAGGCTTCAGAAGCTTTCTACACAAAGACGAAGAAAAAGGTACAATTTTGTAAGGATTGCAATAAGAAAGGGCATTCCACAGAAGCTTGTTGGTCAAAGAAGAAACCCAATAACCCCAATAAAACTAAAGGTCAAGAAAAGACATTTAACATCTGTTTAACAACAGGAACATCGAAATGTAAAGGCAATTTATGGTGTCTTGACAGTGGCTGTACGTCACATATGACGGGTGATAAAAGTATACTCCATAATTTAATCCCCGCGACTGACACTCTAAAGCTAGCTTCAGAAAAGCATACGACCGAAGTTAAAGGGAAAGGAAAAGCCGAACTTTATACAAAGGATCGACGCTATAAAATTAGTCTTTCTGACACATTATATGTACCTGATTTATCGAATAATCTAATTTCTGCAAGCAAAATTACGGATCATGGCTATAAGGTTCTATTTGAAAAAGAACAAGCCAGTGTCATAAAAGGCGGGAAAACTGTATTAAAAGCTAACAGAAGAAATGGATTATACTATCTTGAATTTGATAAACCGGAAGAGACAGCAAACTTCGCACCTAGTGATGAAAGCGAAATTATGAAATGGCACAAGAAATTAGGTCACATCAATGAAAGAGACCTAAAAGAAATGGTTAAAAATAAAATGATGCGAGGACTCGACTTTAAAGAAAAAACTTTGGGTACCTGTGAGACTTGTATTAAAGGAAAATTTTCCACTCTACCATTCCAAAGCCATGGACAAATAATCTCTACCGAAGTGCTCCAGATAATTCACAGTGACGTGTGTGGCCCATTTGAGAACGAATCAATGGCCGGATCAAAGTATTTCGTAACATTTATTGACGATTATACAAGATACTGCTGTGTATATTTCTTAAAAGAAAAGAGCGAAGTAATCGATAAATTCAAGGAATATAAAAACTTTGTTGAACTGTTTCATAAGAAGAAAATTCAAAATCTACAAACTGATAATGGAGGCGAATACAGGTCTAAAGCGTTTGATAAATTCCTCAAAGATAACGGTATAAGCCGAAGACTATCTGCACCTTATACCCCCCAGCAAAACGGCATGAGTGAAAGAAAAAATCGGTCGCTGATGGATAAAGCTAGATGTCTGATGATAGATGCCAATATTCCTGCAAAACTTTGGGCAGAAGCAGTAAACACTGCAAACTATTTAATAAATAGAAGCCCAGCAAGAGCTCTCAAAGGCAATTCCCCATATGAGAAATGGGTACAACGAACACCATCAGGAAATCACCTACACGTATTCGGAAATAGAGCGTTTGTGATGAACAAAAACCGAAGAGGAAAATTCACAGCCAAAGCGACAGAAGGAGTATTCTTGGGATATGCGGAATATACAAAAGGTTTTAGAATATATATACCCGAAAGGAATGATGTTGTTATCAGCAGAGATGTAAAAGTAGTCGAAAAGATGCATTATAGCGGTACTCCTGCTGAGAAACGCGAAGGTCTTACTCCAGAACCTGAAACAGAACAAATTGAAATTCCAGAAAAAAGAAACAACATTAATGAGAACTTACCTTTTCAGGAACCTAACCCCCTTTATTCCAGCTCTAGTCAAGATCATGTTGATGAACCACCTCCCTCAAGTGGAAGACCACAAAGGGACGTGAGACCACCAGCATGGACCAAAGATTATGAGTTAAGTCGCTGCGTGACCATGTTTACGTCAGAAAATAATGACGACTATGACTGCTCTTTACTAACATACAAAGAAGCTGTGACTGGCACCGACAGACGAAATTGGGAGAAGGCGATACAATCTGAAATGGAATCATTACAGAAAAATAACACCTGGGTATTAGTAGACAAGTCAGAAGCCAAAGGACACAAAATACTGTCGAACAAATGGGTATTTCGGATTAAAGATGACGGTACGTACAAGGCTAGATTAGTCGTACGTGGATGCGAGCAGAAAGGAAACCTGGATTTCGAAGACATTTATAGCCCAGTAGTAAGTCAATCTGGATTAAAAACTTTATTAGCAATTGCCGCATCTAAATCTTACTACTTCATGACATTTGACATCAAGACAGCTTTCTTATACGGAGAGTTATCAGATGAAGTTTATATGAAATTGCCTGTTGGCTATGAGACTAACTGCAATACTACTGAAGTAGTTTGCCGATTAAAAAAATCTTTGTACGGATTAAAACAAGCTCCATTTACATGGAACAAAACTTTTACCCAAGCGATGTTTGATTTGGGATTCAAGACAATCAAAACAGATCGATGCGTTTTCATAAACGAAGATAAGTCAATAATAATCGGACTATTCGTTGATGATGGACTTGTCCTAGGAAAAGATAAGAAAAAGATCGAAGCTATTTTGAAGAAACTTGAAACCAAATTTCAAATGAAAAAGAATGAAAATCCAAGTACTTATCTGGGTATGGAAATAAAAAACTCAAAAGAAGGAATAATTCTTACTCAGAGATCCTACATAAATGACGTACTGGAAAAATACAACATGAAAAATGCCAAACCTTGTGACACGCCCGCAAGTAGCGATTCAAAGTCGATACAGGAAACTGCCCAGGAGAAGGAATATCCCTATAGGGAAGCAGTGGGAAGTTTACTGTACCTGTCTACCAGAACCAGACCAGATATCGCACAAGCGGTCAATCTAGTTAGCAGGAAGGTCGAAAACCCCACTAGAGAGGACGTTACAAAAGTGAAGAAAATATTCAAATATTTAGTGGGAACCAAACATAAAGGCATTTTATTCAAACGAAACAAACCGATAGAGAGCATCGATGCTTACAGCGACTCGGATTATGCTGGAGACCCATTGACGAGAAGAAGCACTTCTGGTTCCGTGCTAATGATAGCCGATGGACCAATATCATGGGCATCCAAGAGGCAGCCTATAGTAGCGCTATCGTCGACTGAAGCCGAGTACATAGCCGCAGCCGACTGTTGCAAAGAGGCATTGTATCTCAAATCTCTATTACAGGAAATAACCGGTTTGGACATAAAAATAAATCTACATGTTGATAACCAAAGTTCGATTCAACTTGTGAAGTCTGGATCCTTCAACAAAAGGTCGAAGCACATAGACGTGCGGTACCATTTTATACATGAACACTTCGTGCATGGATTAATAAATATTAGCTACTGTCCCACAGAAATTCAGTTAGCTGACGTAATGACAAAACCATTGTCAAAAGTAAAATTTGAAAGACACTGTGCAAGATTAATGCATGTATAGAAACGTGTCTCGGCAACATGAGTGAACATCAGGAGAAGGTGTTGGAAGGTCGTGATGCTGTCCACGTATAATTGTCTATGATGCACTATATTTGAATTTGTAATATGTTTTTTTTTACTTTTGATGTGCGGTGTCATTCTGAATTATATTTTCTCTTATACAAGTCAACACAATGTTTTCAAGTATTTAATTTACGTTTTAATTAATTGCTATAGCCGCTAGTCCACCTTATCACAGTTCACATGCTAAAATTATTTTTTAAAATCAAATATTACATGTCTGGAGTGATCGTGCAATGACAGCAACGTTTGGTTATTGCTATGTGATATTTATATAAATTGAAATACATTGAGCAAGTAGAATAAAAGTCTATTTTATGTAACTTTAGTGATATAGGTGTCTTTTATAAGCTAAAAAATGATTAAAAATATTTACAATTCCAATGCCATCAAAATAAGGCTTACTGTATGAAAATTATTGGGGAGGATATGCAAATACAAAAGTAAAAATTCCATCTAAAATTAGTATCTAAGATGGAAAAAATGTGAATATAATCGGCAATGTATAAAAGGCAACATAACGATAAGGTCATTAAATATTTTGAAAACTTTAATTTAAAAGAATAAAATGTATTAATCAGATTACAGACAAATAATCTTGCTTATTATTATTAGATAATTCTGTCCTTAAAAACAGTTGGAACGATTTTTTTTCTTCGCCGCTAATTTTCGGCGTGAAACCTCAAACAAAACTAAAGTTTTTTTTTATTTATTGCTTAGATGGGTGGACGAGCTCACAGCCCACCTGGTGTTAAGTGGCTACCGGAGCCCATAGACATCTACAACGTAAACGCGCCACCCACCTCGAGATATAAGTTCTAAGGTCTCAGTATAGTTACAACGGCTGCCCTACCCTTCAAACCGAAACACATTACTGCTTCACGGCAGAAATAGGCAAGGTGGTGGTACCTACCCGCGCGGACTCACAAGAGGTCCTACCACCAGTAATTACGCAAATTATAATTTTGCGGGTTTGATTTTTATTACACGATGTTATTCCTTCACCGTGGAAGTCAATCGTGAACATTTGTTGAGTACGTATTTCATTAGAAAAATTGGTACTCGCCTGCGGGATTCGAACACCGGTGCATCGTTTCAACACGAATGCACCGGACGTCTTATCTTTTAGGCCACAACGACTTTTCGAAAGTTTCTCAAGTGAAATGAATTATTTATGTGTATACCGTATTCCACTGCATTAACGCCGACATCACGTGCATTTCCATTTCCTACTATTACCGCATTTTGTTCCTTCCTTCACTATGAACAGCAGGAGGCTGTTGCCAGTGTCGGTAGTAAGTTGTCCAGGCAATTGCGACGGTATGCGTTCCCGGTGACCAGCCTTCGAGATTGTTCCCCGGACTGTTCCAGCAAATTTCATCATTAATCACTCGGAGACCGGCATATTTCAGGCGTCCTCCGGGTGGGACGCGAGTCTGTAGTGTTGACGGGTAGTTCGCTACTTTATTCGGGCTCTGACCCCGGACGAAGATTGGACCTCGGATGAGAGAGTATAAGAGGAGTGGTTGGTTAGGTGTGTAGTGTAAATAATATGCAATGTTGCATATTGCAGTGTGACGTGTGTGTGTGTGTGTGTCCGATATCGGGCGATGCTCCTGCGAGGGCAGTCTTTCGCCTACCGCCAGTTAAACAAGGTGAGCAATAAATGTCTAATATGTCATCAGTATTTTATTGAAGAACCCAACCAAATGTTACTAAAGGTGGGTAGGGTCCTAAAACGCCTTTGGGCTGGCGATCCACTTCCAACATCTGCGAACCGTCAAGCCCCACAAACCCCGCGGAAACACATGCATGCCCGAAAAAGTAGTATTTTCACTAGACGGTGACCAGTGAGTTTAAATTGCTAACATACAAACGTACAGTGCACTTTGTCTCCGAGTAATCAAGATACAAGCAAAACTGAAAACTGGTTCACTAGTTAGAAAAATGACATGAAGAAACGTAAAGGCAGAACTCAAAGTTTCCTACTTCTTCTGAGTCGGTCTCTTCATTGCTGAAGGTCGTGTCTAATCTGAAGTGTGGACCGCTCGATGCACAATGCTTCCCCACGTCTTCCTGTCCTCGGCGGTCTTGATAGCCTCGGTTATTGGCAGGCCGGTGAGTGTTTTGACCAGATCAGACCAGCGGGTAGGTGAGCGTCCGCGTGATCTTCTCCCGTCAACCCGACCAACTACCATCAGCTTCTCTAAGTTATCGGGGCTTCTACGAGCGACGTGGCTGAAGTACGCGAGAATACGTTGGAAGCAGATAGCGGACAGCCTTGTGGCAATACCGAGCTCCTTCAGAATGGATAGGCTGGTCCGGCGTGCTGTCCATGGAATTCGCAACATTCGTCTCCAACACTACATTTTAAAAGCGTCGATCTTTGCTCTCTCACTTCGTCTTATCGTCCAGGATTCGGCGCCATAAAGAAAAATTGAGAATACCAATATACGTACCAGCCTCACTTTGGTTTTGCGGGATAAATTTATATTTATTTATTATAATTTTCCTAGAATTAATATTAAACCACTGATCGTAGTTAGGAAGGCTAATCCTTATCCATATTAATATTATACAAGCGATAGTACGTTTGTTTGTCTCTTTCACGTCGAAACAAAGCAACGGAATGACGTGATAAGCAACAGTAATAGGTCAGGAGAGTGAAAAAAACATCGTCGGTAACAGCTACTAATACTATAAATCCGAAAATTGACAGTCTGGCTTCAAAAACTATTTAGACTCGCTCTGGATAAACATAGGCCTAAAGGGCCGACTCTAATCAAGACAGAAGTAAAATAATGAAATCAACAAAAATTTAAAAAAAAGTTTATTAAAAAACATAATAACATCTCAATAATAAATTCGTTTAAAAACGTTTAATGATTAGCTCTTGCGGTATGGGCATCTGGCCAAAGTCGTCGACGCCAGGTCCGGGTTTCAATTTAAATCCATATTTGGTTCTGCGATGTATCGATTCGGACGGCAAGAATCGAATGGCGCAGTTGTAGAAGTGAAGATCTCTGAAAATCACTCGTATTTGTTGATACGGTTTTACGTTATAATACTCATTGTAAAAATGAATAACTAAAAAAAAATGTAATATTAAAAAAAATATCTAATATTTAAAAAAAAAGACGCCCGCTGAGTTTCTTGCCAGTTCTTCTGAGGACGGAGGCTAGTTCTTGTGAATTGGCGGTAGTTCTTTTTGACGTTCAACAAGTATGTACTTTCATTTATGATGAATAAAAAAAATGTTTGATTTTGATTTTTTTTGTTCGCTTCTTCTTAGGGCACGAGACATCGCGTAAAAGTTAACTCAAATTTGTTTGAAGTTGAAACAACTTCCCTTCGTTTGCCACTAGGGACGCTATACCAACTCTATACATTTTTTTTTCGGGCAGGAGCCGACCCTCCTTCGCGGTATGGAGCGCGTGGAGTATGTGGGACTTGACGATCTGCAGATGTTGGAAGCAGACCACGGCCCAAGGATGTTTTATGGCCCTACCGCACTAAACGACTCTCCTGCACTGTTACACCCGACGTCCGATCTCTGTCCGGGGTCAGAACCCGGTCAGAGTGGAGGGGTTCCCGCAGTCAACACTACAACCAGACTAACGACGCCACCCTGCTCAATACAAATTTGAGTTAACTTTTACGCAATGGAGAACGTTAAAAAACTTTCACTAAGCACATTGACACACGGTCAAAATATAGTGCATATGGACAGACCTCTGAAATGGAGAGTCAAAATACATTCGTCATGTCATTGTAATGGTTATGGGAATTCAAACAAGGCAAAACAGTGTTAGGGCGGCAACTTAAAATATCGAGAGGTGTAAGGCTATTTGATTTAAAGGATCTTCTTGCAACTTTAAAGGAGAGCCATTTAAAGCTTAAAGTTTGGAAATAATATTATAATAAAAACTTCTTCGGCTATTAGAATGGAGTAAGCTTAATTGAAGTTTAATTAAAAGCATCGAACTGTTGATACTAATACCAAATAAAACGGACCTGTAATTATTACAAAGATAAATGTCGCGTGCTAAGCGAAATATCGCTTAAACCAAATAACCTTTCACATCTCGCTATGGATATGTTTCTAGAACAATCCTCATGCGTTATACCACAGATTAAGTAGAGCTAGTAAATGTTTGATCACCTCACGTCGGGAAACTGGAAGGGCGCAAACACCCTACCCTCCAAATGTTTCTTGTACTGTGTCCATCGGCATTTCAGCAGCTCGTTATCGTGCAGAGAATAGTGCCTCTTAAACACTTCTTCGTAAAGACCTTTTTCGTACGTCGGCAGCGTTCTGTACTCGCTGCCGATTCTCTTCGCTATTTCTGTATTGATTCAGAATATAATATGGTGTGAATAAAATCCTGAGATGTAGTGTGGCAGCAGATACCGCCCAACGTAACATTGGGGTGGGAGCCGGCGAAGGCGAACCCATGGCGCGCACATGGCGGTACCTGGGTGCCCGCCAAGCCGGAGTGAAGGAGCTCGTTGGGGTTTAGTCGGTAGTCGTTAAGCTGGGCGGGTTTGGGGAGAGCCTAACTTAGCCCAACGCGCCTTTCTAAAGGCGTAGTCTCCTATGACTAATTGGGGGAGGGCGCGGACTTCGGTTCGCGACCTCTTCCTCTTTTTCCACTAGAGGCGCGGAGTCCGACATAACTTGATCCGACCCCCCTCGGTAGGGTATTCGTAAAGACTGGGATTCCCCATCGACACAAAAAAAAAGGTGTAGTGTGGCAACATTGGCACCTCAAGTCGCACTCGGGCGTGTTTGGTATGGAGGGTAGAGGTAAGGAGAACCGTCTCTGTGTGTGAAAAAGTGCCCGTTAAAATCTGCTAAATAAGGGTGGCGCTACAGTAGCAGCCGGGTAAATTTTAAGAAAGGCGCTGAAAGTTTTTAGAATAAGATAGAAAAATAAAAAAAGGACGAAAGAACTGTAAGCACTACAAAATTACAAAAAGTATTTTATTTAAAGCTGTAGAGAAAATGCAACCGATGTCTCCACGTTTTACCACAGCAATAATTTTAGGTTATATTGACGAAATTAGTTTGGACTACGTAAACATGTGAGGTCTTGTATATTACACTGTCACTAACTACTCTAATCATTAAATATATTAAATTTCCTAACTCAGCATATTTCAATCAGTTAACAGCTGCTCAATTCATATCATACCCTATGCCTATGCTAGCGCCGTTCTGGAGGATTGTTGAATTGTTATTTAGTGCTGAAAGTGGGACAATTTTTCAAGCTTCTCCCTTATGAGACGGTTCTCCTTCTTTTTTTTTCCTGCCTAAGCTGGTAACCTTGAGAGGCTATTCCAGCGTAACCTTAACTAGTAGGTAAGCTCACGGGGCTCAAACCTGACAACGTTGCTAACACGAACCCTAGCAAGAGCCGTGCTTCGCAGAATCTACCACCAGATCGGAAACGCGACCCACTGAGAAGATCCGGCGAGAAACTCAGTGGGCTGTGTCTGAGGGTTAATTTACTCGTCGAGCCCTTCGTCGCAAGCGACGGGTTCGACGAGAACGGTGACCGGTGCTTGAAGTACCTAGAAGCCCGTTAGTGGATCGGGAGGATCCGAGATGACGTGTTTTGGGCGACGGCGACTGCTTTCCATTCTTTACGCAGGATCGGGAATGTAGTTACCGGCGGCCACGATGAGAGGGTTCTCGTGTCGTGCCGCTTTATCGAAGTGGCGCATCGACGCCGACTGTAAATAATTACTGATGGAGTCCAGGTCGTAATGGAGGTCGACGTTCTTGACGAACCACGGGGCTCCGACGGCTATCCTGCAAAAACGCCTTGCCTCTACCCTCCATAGTGTTCGGGCACAATCGGAATTCCCGAACGCGCGGCTGTCACTAGACGTCAGTCGACAAGATTCGCGCGCCAATTTAATGTTTAACATAAAAATATTATCTTCGTAATTTAATATAATTAGTACCACCTAGTTGCTAACTTTGTTTTCTCTGTTTCCTGTTAAAATTATAATACTCTACACTTCGATCAACAATAGTAACTTACTATATAAGTGTTTATAAAATAGTGTGTTGAGTTATTTATTTGAAGTCGTCGGGGCCTAAAGGATAAGACGTCCCGTGCATTCGTATCTAGCGATGCAACGGTGTTCGAATCTCGCTGATGAAATAACAAACCACAGAGGTGTTATAGTTTCGGTGAATTTGGATATGGCATTGGTTTGTCGGTTACTATAGAACAAAGACATCAGCGGATCTTATTAATCTAAAGAACCGATGAAGAAGAAATGTTACAAAAGGAAGATCGAGAATCAGCTCGTTACTCGTTCTTTTTTCCCTCTCCGTTTTTCTCCGTTTTTTCTTCACGGCCCAGACACTTGGACCTTATGGTGCTGGAGGAAAATGCTCAGAATTCATTGGAGAGAACACGGAACCAAACATTCTTTTCGAGCTCGTGATTCCGACACGCGATTAAAGACCGTATGCACGCCTATTTAGAGTTATTTTAATATGTGACCAGAAATTGAGGCGATAAATTTAGAGAATCAACTGGCGATACGCAAGTGTTGCGAACGAAGGTCATGAATATAAAAAAAAAGACATGCCCGCTGAGTTTCTTGCCAATTCTTCTTAGGACAGAGGTTAGTTTTTGTGAACTGGCGGTAGTTCTTTTGACGTTCAACAAGTATGTACTTTCATTTATGTTGAATATTTTTTTTTTGATTTGATTTGATTTAATTCCTTCGATGGATAAAAAAGTGGTGGTGCCTTGATACGCAAAAGAATACTGAAGGACATTGACCTCGAAATTTGAATACCGTCTTGACATGAATGTAGATCATTAAGGTTCGAGATGACGCTTTAGGGGGGACAGCTGTTGTTCACTGACCCGTGATCCCTGGGTCGGTGATTTAATCCACAAAATCGAGTTAGGGAAAAACGAACGCAAGTAATTCAGAATTAACAAACCTTCATTAACATGATCATATGGTTTTTTCCTTTTGATCTCCGCGCAATCAGCGTATATATCCTTTAACGTATATTCCATATAAAAATAAAAATATTTCTATAAAAATATTACAAATAATGCATAATATGACATAATATGTCAATTTCTAATGTCGATGTCATAAATATGTCTAGGTTCCCGACATAGACCTATAGGTTTCATACTTCAGTGGTTCCCGATCATCCGTCAGCGCATTGTGTGCTTAGTGCGAGTTTTTTAACGTTCTCGATAGCGTAAAAGTTAGCTCATATTTGTATGGAATGGGATCGTTTGAATGCGTTTGCCGCTAGGGGCGCTGTTCCAACTGCATACAAAATTGGCTAAACTTTTACGCTTTCTAGAACATTAAGAAACTCGCACTAAGCACACTGAAGGTCAAAGTAACAAGAAAGGGAGCAACTTGTATAGGGGACAGGGTTGAAAAAGTGTCCGTCTGTAAGCAGCAAGTTATTGTTGGAAGATTCACCGACATAGCGCTAGTGTAAGAAGTGGAAATGTTATGAATACAAGTCTTAACATAGCAAAGTGTGCTATGGGTTGAGAAAAACAATATATCGTGACTTCTGTCGTTAAAATATATTTAAAACCTGAACCATTTATTTTTATTACCATTTACGTAGAAAGTCTTTCTATCCTACTCTAATGATAATTAATAAATTAAAATAAACCTAACTCGAATTTACTCGTATGCATAATATGATCGTACAAAACAAGTGTTTGGGATTGATTTCCAAAATAAAGTATCGTGTTTAATAATTCCACCTGCGTCTCATGTAAGTAATAATAGAATCAATTGCTACATGAATTATAGAATTTGAAAAGACCTCAACCGACTTAGCTTTTTTTTTCGTTGTGTTTTGTTCGTCTTGACATGACTTATTTAAGCTCACGTCTGATCTGACATTTCTGATTTTTTTAAATAATAGATTAATTTAGCGCCATTTTTGAGTGTCATTTGTGATTAGTTTTTAAATAACAGATTAATTTAGCGCCATTTTTGAGAATGTCATTTCCATTTTTTTTGAATAGCAGATTTATTTAGCGCCATTTTTTAGTGTCATTTCTCTGATTAGTTTTTTTAAATTACAGATTAATTGAACGCCGTTTTTGAGAATGTCATTTATGTTTTTATTTTATTAACAGGTTTCGTAATGCCATTTTTGAGAGTCATTTCTGTTTTTTTTAAATAATAGATTAATTTAGCGCCATTTTCGAGTTTGTCATTTCGATATTTTTATAAATGAGTCGTCTATTATCAAAGGTAGCAATCTGTGCATTTGAACAAAAAAATTTATTGATATGTCAATACAGATTGATTTGAATATAATCGTCTCCTTCAAAGAATACGGTTCAAAACCTGCATTAAATAAAGGTTAATAGTTAACCTGTTATTTATCTAAGATGTCGTTCCGAAGAGTTTTGTGACTGCCAATGGAATACAAAGTCAATAATTCGTTTTTCTGATTTACCAATCATTGTCCAAAAGTCAGAGTGCCGGCTTTGATAATAGTCGACTCAAATATCAGATTAATTTAGCACCATTTTTGAGAATGTGATTTATATATCGACGCTTGAAAGGCAAACGTGACTAAGCGACAATAACTGCTTTGTACATAAATGATAGGCAATAACCATATTCGATGCGCAAAAAAAATATAAAATATATCTAGGTCTGTTAAATCATTTCAATCCTACAGCTACTAGCTAGATTCTACTACAGCTAGTTTCGTTAAAAAAATTTTTTTTTCAGTTATTTCAACTTTAAATTAGTCTACTGTAAAGTTCACGCATTGACGCGTAGTCACGTTTGCCTTTCAAGCGTCGATATATAATGTTTTAAAAAACAGATTTCAAATTTAGCGCCATTTTTTCAGATTTTCTATTTCTATTTTCTATTTTATTACTGCTGAGGAGTTTGTTTCTTTGTTTGTTTATTTGTTTGAACGCGCTATTCTCAGGAACTACTGGTCCGATTTGAAAAATCATTTCCGTGTTAGATAGCCCATTTATTGAGGAAGGCAAGCAGAGACCTATACGAGCAAAGCACTAATAAATAATGTTTCAAAATCGTTTTTTTTCGTTTTCTTTTGAAAGCTTCCGCTGCGTGTGCTGTGGGAGCGGTTAAAGTTTCGCTAAAATAATGTATGACAGAATTGTTTCCCGCCATGACATGCCATCTATTGTCTATATGTTATGGTTGGCTGTCCATAACGTTTTTTATGCTAACCAAATTTGTTCTAAAATAAAGCATTATTTGTAAAGGTGTTTTTATAAATATATTAGTCCCTGTCGAAATAAATACGTTATTAATTACAAGTATTTAATTCAAAAGAAATATGCCCTTTACATCATTTGATTTCGATCAGTATCTTAGAAAATATCGCAGTTTTTAAAATAATGATCAAGCGCGTAATAATGATGTACAAGGCGTTGGCAGGCCGGTGCGCGGCGGCACAGAATAAGAAGAATCATTAGCCCATTGCCGTCCAATTCTGGACATATCCACCCTAGAGCTTCGCCATCACGACCGGTCCTATCACTATCATTATCCAGCGTAATCCCATTTCGATCTACATTGAATGTTGCCTTTTAATATGCCTTCGCAGCGATTCCTTATTCTTGAATTTGGTCTCGCAATTCGCGCAGGAGAAGGGTCTGACGTCCTCGTGCGTCGCCTCGTGTCGACTTAAATCGAACTTCGTGAAGAATCTCATGTCGCAGGCAGCGCAGCCGTGCTTGCGTTCCCTGACGTGAACCGATTTCGTGTGGATCCGCAGATTTTGCCGGGTCAAGAACAGCTTGCCGCACTCTTGGCAGCAGTGGGACTCGCGCTTCCTGCCGTGTTCGCTAACGCAGTGCTCGTTCAACTGGTACGCGTATGGGAATGTCTTATCGCAATGCAAACAGCGTCTCAAGTACGGCTTCTTGGCGTGGACCTTGTGCAAGTGGGCCGATTTCGCCGAATTCCCCGGAAACACCATAGGGCATTGAGGGCATTTCTTCTCTCGGTGCTGACCTTGAACGTGGACCCTGAGACTGGTCCGGTTCACGTACGAGACCCCGCAGACCTCGCAGACATTGTTTGAAGAGTGGCTGTTCATGTGGATGTGCAAACGCAGAAAGCTCTCGAACTTTTGACCGCATATGGTACAGCGAAAGCCGTTTCGAATCTCGTACGGCACTAAATAGTGCTTGGGACTTTCGAACTTTATGCCGTGGGCTTCGATTAGGTGCGTCTGCAGTTGGGCCAGACCTTTGAGGTCTTTAGAGCACAGTTTGCATTCGAGATCGGATATTTCGGCGTTCAGACACGACACGCCCTTGAGGTTCATGACCCCGGTCTCCGTTTTCCTAGTGTCCGTGTGCCTGCGGGAATGTTCCCGTAAATCCAAGATATTTAGGAAACGTTCGCCGCATTGGTAGCATCCGAACTTCGTCTTAAACGACTTAAACAAGCACATGTTTGAGTTTTTTATTAATTTCAAAGTATTTTCCTTTTGAATTGTATTCGGAGATTGCTTTTTAAGGCATTTCCTGTTTGCCTTAAGCATCGGTTTCTTGGCTGTGAATGAATTTGAAAATTGACCGTCACAAAAACAAATAATATTAATGCTACGTCGACTTCAAAAGGGTCTATCTATTTCAACAGTTATACTACCATGCGTTCCACAGTTAGAAGAAGATAACAGTTAAAACATTTGAGACTTCGACCTCATGTCTCAAGGCGACCGGCTGCATTCACATATTGATGTCCATTGGCGTATACATTGAGAAGAGCTTTGATAAAAAAAATGCTAATAAAATTACCGTAGCAGCCCTAACAGCTAGACTAAGAGGTGCAGGTTCAATCCTCACATCGGAGAAATATTTATTGGACAAACAGGTTTGTCTGTTGATTATTTATATATATACATTAAAAACATATTTAAGTATATCTCTCTAGGACTCTGATTTCTATTGTACAAGAAATATGTATGTGCCCAAAATGTATTTAAAAAGTGCTATTTATAAATAATTTATGTATCATTTTTCTAGAAATCATAACTTTCATTACAATTCAGGATGGGACCTTAATAATCACTATAACACTTACCATCATTTGGAACCGTATCACCAATTTTTCTGCGATGCGGTACCTGCTTGTCTTTGATAAGACACCCATTATTTATCACATCATCAGCCACAGCACTCTTCTCATTAGTGTCATCATCTGGTATCTCTTGCTTGACTGAGCCAAGATGAGATGAGGATTCTGTAACAAAATCAACTTACTGAATTTTATAATTTAATTCCCCCGCGATGCCTGCTTCATCAGTAAGGAACTTCTAGCAGCTTCTATCAAGCTGTAGTAATATTGTTTGTAAGCTGTACAATTTCTTGGTTCTTTTTTTGAAAAAGCGGACTCTTACTCTATACCTTGGTGATGAATTAGAGCTAAGAATGCTTCTTCAGATCTCAAAACTTGCTGCTTGAAGATTGTGGCATCATGCAATTTTACCACGCAACCCTTGCATATGTATTTCTGTGTGCTTTTGTGTTGATATAACTGGAAATTGGGTAATGATGTTGAATAAATATTATACCAATTTTTTTAAATGGAAAATTTGGATTAATTAAAAGTTACAGTTGTATTGGGATATTTAGTTGTTGTGGCCTAAAGGATAAGACGTCCGCTGCATTCATGTTGAGTGATGCACCGGTGTGCGAATCCTAGGTGGGTACTAATTTTTGTAATGAAATACATACTCAACAAATGTTTACGATTGACTTCCATTGTGAAGGAATAACGTTGTGTAATAAAAATCAAACCCGTAAAATTATACTTTCCGTAATTACTAGTGGTAGGACCTCTTGTGAGTCCGCACGGGTAAGTACCACTGCCCTGCCTATTTCTGCGGTGAAGCAGTAATGCATTTCGGTTTGAAGGGTGGGGCAGCCATTGTAACCATACTTGAGACCTTAGAACTTATATCTCAAGGTGGGGGGCGCATTTAAGTTGTAGATGTCTATGGGCTCCAGTTAACACCAGGTGAGCTGTGAGCTAGTCCACCCATCAAAGCAATAAAAAAAATTATAATAATTGTAACTGATTAATGCTTAAGGCTGCTTGACAAAATGTACTTATTTTGTACAGTGTACTTTTTTATTATTACACTTCATAATATTTATATTATATTATTTAATATTTGGTCGACGGACCAAAAAGGAAAGTTTAGCCAAACAAACATACACACACACAATTACATTTTTTAAACTAAATATCTTAATATATTCGTATGGATCTCGCGCGAATTTTAATTATTTAAACAACAAGAACGTAATTTATTACCTATCGCATGAACACGTTTTTATTAAGTGTTACTTTTGTTAACTTACGATAATATCAAACGTTTCACGTAAAATATTTTCGTATATTTCTGTCTCGCCGGGTAAGTTAAGACAATACTCTTCATTCATTTTAATAGAACAGTTTTTTGTTAAACAACACCTGCAGATATTAGCATTCATTTTTATTTATTATTGACAATGCGGATTAATTAATTGCAATTCCAAACGAATATTATTCAACACTATTTACTATAATCGTTATGAATTTAGATAGTATGGGCAATTATACATATTTAAACGATGTGTACTACATATTAAATTCCAATTACTTTTTTTTGTTTATAAACAGTGCTACTTCATGTATGATAGCTTGATCTCTGCGACATAAAATATTATAATAAAATATGTCAAACTGACATTCCTAGGGTTGTAGTAGCTATCGAAGTTCCTAGATGCTAATGTAACATATAATTGGGTTTAATTTAATTACAAACCTTACTAAATCACGACGTTCAAAACTGTTTTCTTCATTCTCATTGGCATTATGCCATCAAGAAACTAAAAATAATAACAAAAGATAACAAAACTCAACAAATGGGGTTGGCCGGTTAAAGCTTTTCTCAGATGTCGCCAGCGTACAGCAGCATTAAGGCATTATGTAAACTAGTAAGTTATTAATAGATAGGGAATTCACAAGTGTAAGTTACTCATACTCTCAATCTCCTATTTTTTTACTTTCATTTTGTTTTCAGCACTGAAGAAATCAAGCATGGCCAATGAGCTATATGAAAGCCGGCATTTACTAACGGCCAGGTCTTCTGTTGTTGGTGATTATACTTATGTGAAAGGACATTGCAGGAAAACAATGAGGAACCTGCAGTATGAAGTTAATATCAAACTTCATAAGGATGGGAATCCTGTAGAATCCCAAATGTGAATGTCCTGCGGGAAGTGGTGTGAATGCCGTTTGTAAGCATGTTGTTGTTCTCTTACTAGGAATTGAGAATATGGTACATGAAAAGTTTATACTTCTGAAGTGTGCACACAAAAATTACAACAATTCCATATACCAAAATAAAATTTACACTGGTACCCAGTCCACGCAGAAAAATGAGTAAGAAAAAGAAAGTAATATTTGAGCCTTATCCTCTGAAAACTCTGAACAAAGTAAGTTATAATACATTACTCAGAAATTTAATAATTGGTTTTCCTAATTCACACATGCCTTTAAAACAACTTTATGAACCAGCAAACCCATGCGCACTAACTAATGACCATGACCACACATCTGTTCATCCTGAACAACAGCTATTGAAAAATCTAAAATTGCTAGAAATAACTCCAGAAGAAATCAACGAAATCCAAATTTGACTATTGAGGGCTCCCACTAGCATGAGTACAGAAAAAAAGGGTGCGTGTACTTATGTACGCGCGTAAGAAGTTATACTTTATTTTTATTAAATTTATTTCTTTTTTTTAAATTTTAAATAAATAATAATAAATATTTAACGTTAATAATTTAATAATATTTAGTATGAATTATATTAAATAATAATTTTGTCATTTATATTACTCAAAAATGAATGCTAATAACACTTTTTTTACGAGTGTACATGCGCGAAAGTTCACCTGCGGCTATATTCAGACTCGCCAAGTTACGTCGGTCGTATTGTAATGAGAGATTTAGTGGGCAACTTAATTCTGTTAATTTTGTGTCACGGTGCGCGCGCATCGTAAAATTTCACTCTCATAAAATTTTCATAACGCGCTTAAAGAAGTATAACTCCAAAAACCGCATCACAGCCAGCCATTACCACACAATATGCCATTTAAGAAATGCAACAATGGTGAAATACGCAAGTGAATTGTTAAATAAAGAACATTTCACTTCTAGGGCAACGACTCATGGCTTACAAAATGAAAAAATATATGATTTGCTATATATGATAATATATGATTTGCTAGTGGAGCCATGTGGCATTTTCATTAGCCAAGAGCGCCCATATCTTGCTGCATCTCCTGATGGTGTGTTGGACGAAGAAACTATAATTGAAGTGAAAAGTCCATACGCTAGCAGAAAACATGAAATTAATATAACAATGGTGCCTTACTTAGAACAATGCAACGGGATATTGTCCTTAAAAAAAAAAAAAAAAACCTGCCCATATTATTATCAAATCCAAGGGCAGTTATACTGCTCAGGCAAAACATACTGCAACTTGGTCATTTACACCTACAAGGACATCAAAGTGATTTATATTGAAAAAGACAATAAATTTATAAATAATATGTTAAATAAATTAGATATATTTTATGAAAATATTTTCAAAGAAGCATTGTATGAAAAATCTCTGTATTATAACTATAGACACTTGTCGAATTAAAAAATCAGTAATATTTTTAAGCTATTGCATAGATTTTATTGCGGGCCTTGAGAGCGGAATCGTGAAATTCCGTAACGAAAAAACTTTTCACTCCTCACTACGCCTACTATGTAGCTCGCGTTCAACACATTCACACGTTGCGCTTGTGTAGTGTTTAAAGTAAGAAGTCGAAGCACCGATTTATGTACTACCAAAATATGTAATATAATTTCGTAAGTAACAGAACGATAGCGCGATTCAGCTTTTGCGTCAAGCGCCATCTATCGGCGACAAACGGAAATGTAAACGGAATTATATGACATTACAATGCGTTGGGCGTGCCATTTTCTATCGCTTAGTCGAAGAATTTTATAACTACTCCTACTACTCATTCAGTGATTGGAGTGGCATTAAAAATAAACCAACTAAGCCGTTGATTCGCGCGAATGAGAGTTAGAACTAGCATCCAAAAGCGTGTCTTTATCCCATGTAGCGCCCTCTAGTGAGTGCGCGGCAAAAATGCAATTCTCACAATGTAGCAGATTCATTGAAAGTTAGCCCACTAAATTTCTCGCCGGATCTTATTTTATTGTTGTTTTAATATTAAATTATTATTCTCGATTTATAATTGCATAAGTTGATAAAAAATGCTATGCAATAGCTTTACCGCGGCAGTCTCCGAGTGCCATACGTCTTTTTTTTGTTTTTATTGACAAACTCCTTCTCGAAAATTACATAACATTACACATGAGTCGACTATTATCAAAGCCGGCAATGTGATTTTTGGACAATTATTGGTAAATCAGAAAAACGAATTATTGACTTTGTATTCCATTGGCAGTCACAAAACTCTTCTGAACGACATCTTAGATAAATAACAGGTTAAGTCTTAACCTTTATTTAATGCAGGTTTTGAACCGTATTCTTTGAAGGAGACGATTATATTCAAATCAATCTGTATTGACATATCAGTAACATTTTTTTGTCCAAATGCACAGATTGCCACCTTTGATAATAGACGACTCACATATGAAAAATATTTTAGATGGTAAAGGTACATAAAAATAATTTAGTTCATTTTTTAATATTAAATAAGTTTTTGTTAGCCTTATTAATCGTTCTATGTGAACCCTCTGACTAGCAAATTTTTTATCGATCTTTAACTGAACACCTGGGATTTGTGATTTACCTTTTAAAAAAGATTAGAGAAGAGAAGAAGAAGATTAGAAGAAAGAGAGATAGAAGACTAATTCAATAATAATAATAATAATACAAAAGTAAGTAATGTCATAATATTAAAATATACAATAGAATTAACAAATAAATTAATTTTAAACTGTTTTATTTAAAATTTCGATAGTTCATAGTCTGTAGTCACGATGATTCATAGCCCACCACTAATGGGGTTGGCCGGTTAAAGCTTTTCTCAGATGTCGCCAGCGTAGCTTGTTCCCTTGTCACAGAGAGCCGCCATTTTGTGTGTTTTGCGTTCGTGATATTTTGGCATTTTGTGACTTTGATACGGTTCTTATTACTTTCTAAGTAGTGCTAAACAGTTTTACAACATGTATTCCAACTGGATAATTAAAGAATTAAAGGAGGAGTTGAGAAAACGTGTTGCATCTTTACGAAGAAAAAAAGTGGATTTTGTCGAAAGGTACAATGTTGATGTTTTATTTTAACTTAGAAAACTTCTCTCAAACTGTTTCCGGTAGCTATTATAATAATAATATTAAATTGTGTACCTTAGGAACTTTATTCCTTGTAGCATGTGCAAAAATAATTGCTCATATTACACACATTACCTACCAACTAATGTATTATTTTACTTTTTTCAGATTAGAGCTACATGACCAAAATTTTAATTTTGAAACAAAATGAAAAAAATGCTCCAGCAAAATATGCTAATATATATGATTTGCTAGTGGAGCCATGTGGCATTTTCAATAGCCAAGAGTGCCCATATCTTACTGCATCTCCTGATGGTGTGTTGGGCGAAGAAGCTATAATTGAAATGAAATGTCCATACGCTAGCAGAAAACATGAAATAAATATATCAACGGTGCCTTACTTAGAACAATGTAACGGGATATTGTCTCGAAAAAAACCTGCCCATATTATTAACAAATCCAAGGACAGTTATACTGCTCAGGCAAAACATACTGCAACTTGGTCATTTACACCTACAAGGACATCAAAGTGATTTATGTTGAAAAAGACAATAATTTTATAAATAATATGTTAAATAAATTAGATATCTTTTGTGAAAATACTTTCAAAGAAGCATTGTATGAAGAATATCTGTATTATAACTATACACACTTGTCGAAATAAAAAATCAGGAATATTTTTAATTATTTTTATTGACAATTCCTTCTCTAAAATTACATAAGTAACTTCTCTACTTTTTGTTTCTTCAGAAACTGGTTTCATATTCCATGAAAATATAGACCTTTCTTCATAGCACCTTTCTTCAGATATTTATGTTAATGTTTGACACCTGCAACACAAAGAATAACATTTAAATATACTATCACAAGGAAACCTGACCATAGTTTCAAAATATTTGTTATTGCAATGGATGCAGCGATTTAGATAGAACTTTCAATAGTAACAGCTGATAATGAACAACAGCCCATGAGGAATGTGTTTCCTCCAGTCTGATTTTGTGTTTGTTAAAAGGTTCCTTACAGCATAAATCTACTTGCAAACATGTTAGCAACTAATAGTGTGCCTAACTAATTATTATTGGATTTTTTTAATAAGAGAACAAAGATGTGTGCTACACCTAGTCATGCATTATATATATTTGACAGAAAGAAGCATACCTGTGTATTTACTAATGTTTTCATAGTCAGATTCCACAAAGTGTTTACGACATAACCTCGAACTTTTTGTGGGAGTACTTTTTTCGCGTCAAATGGCCTTTAACCACAGTCTTCCAATTTTCTTGTCCTTCGGGAATTGATGTACTCCAATTTCTGAGCATATTGGTACAAAACAACGCGTCATTGTGCTTAAAATAATTTTTAATCAAAAATTCCAATACAAATATTGAATGTTATGGGAACAATGCACACCAGCGCCACTTTGACAGTTGCCAACCCCATTAGGTCGGCATGCCCATAAAGTATGACATTGACAAGTACTGATTGTACGGTCTGTACCTACGAATAAATAATCTATTTATTCGTTGGTCTGTACCTACGAATAAATAATCTATTTATTCGTTGGTCTGTACTATTATGAAATTCAGGACTTCATAGGCGCGTGTGTCAGCGCGGTGCACCGTATGCTGCACAGTGCCGCGGTTGTAGTTGTAGTTGTAACGGTAGCGGCGCTGCGCCCTTACACGGTAGCCGGCGCTGCACCGTAGACATGTGTCCACGCCCACACGGAGCACTGCTCCTGCGCTACAAAATATTCGTAAAATTTGTCACCACCACACACTAGTCAAGAAAAAGGTCGTTAGCTGTTAAGATTCAGTAGGTGACTCCTGTGCACCGCTCACGGTGTGTCTCCGAGACGACGTCCTGCGGGATTTTCCCGGGGATGGAGTGCCGTCCTATTAACAAGATGGGTAACGGCGACGGCGAACCTTCGACGCGCATTGTGCGGTACCGTGGGTTTCGTGGAGTCGGAGTGGTGGGGCTCGATGGGGTTTAGTCGGTAGTCGGTTTTGCGGGGTAGCTCTTGGTGGCTGACGCCGTGCAGTGCCTCGCGCGCCTTTCTCAAGGCGTAGTCTCCCGGCAGGAATTGGGAGAAGAGGAGGACCCCTATCTTCTTCTTCTCCCTGTTCTTCTCTGGAGGCGCCGGAGTCCGACATAACCCGGTCTCTTACCCCCCTCGACCGGGTATCCGAAAATGGATTCCCCAGTGTTAAAAAAAAAAAAAAGGTAATAGATGCTGCTGCGTTACACCTTTCAAGGTACCAGCTGACAAACTTTCCACTGAGATACAGCAAGCTGACATTAATTTTCATTCATAGTAGTATATAAACGATCACCAGGTAAATTTTTAGTTGAGAGGAAATCATTGAATATATATTTTTTTTTTCATGTTCAAGCAGCCAGCTGACGTATAATCCACCATGTTATGGCCAGCTGACTTTTTTTTCCTTCAAAATACTAGGTTAACTATAATCTGACAAAATTTCAAATGGGAGGAAATGACTGAAAAAACTTTTTTTTCTCTATGCGTGGGAGGCTGCCTCCGCAGGCCCCACCCACGGAGTCGCAGCTGCGCAGGTCGCGAGTATTCATAGTGTAGGTCCCTAATGCATTTTACGAATTTTCGGTTGGGAGGGACTTGGTCATGAAAATCTGTCACTGGCTCCCGGACTATTACGGCAAAAATTACGAAAACGAAAAAGACAGTATTGGGTTAAAACAATTTTTCAAAAGCGGTTGGAATATGGGACTCGACTTTACAAAGAGCATAGAGTTACTGTAGGTACTTATTAACTCCATGACAAAGAGTTAATTGATGATGGAGCTGAAGCTAATTTTGCACGAATGACTTCAAATCTTTTTTTTTTTTTTTTTTTTTTTTCCTACCTAAGCTGAGAGCCTTGAGAGGCTATGTCAGCGTAACCCTAACTTTTGTAGGTGAGCTCACGGGGCTCAAACCTGACGATGTTGCTAACACGAACCCTAGCAAGAGCCGTGCTTCGCAGAATCTACCACCGGATCGGAAACGCGACCCACTGAGAAGATCCGGCGACAAACTCAGTGGGCTGTGTCTGGGAGTTAATTTACTCGTCGAGCCCTTCGTCGCAAGCGACGGGTTCGACGAGAACGGTGACCGGTGCTTGAAGTACCTAGAAGCACCGTTAGTGGATCGGGAGGATCCGAGATGACGTGTTTTGGGCGGCGTCGACTGCTTTCCATTCTGTCCGCAGGATCGGGAATGTAGTCTTCAAATCAAACATTTATTCTCCCTATATAGGGAAATTAAACAGATACATTGCGAATTATCCATAACGGTGGATCACGCGATTCTAAATCGTCCAGACCGCGCGCGCCAAGCGACTGAGGCCCCTTTGTGCGTGACCAAAAAACCGACAACAAATGGATCGCACCATAGATTATACACTTAATCGCGGCGTCGCGGCGAGGAGCGCACGCTCTCCGCCGCGCACATGGATCGCGCGCGGCACGTCTACATTTCACGCTCCGTGGAGCGCGTTCCATGCCGCGCGCGATCGGAGCGCCTTGGATCGTCCGGTGTGGATCCGGCTATTCAAGATAGGGCACAAATTTCCAATTTGATAAGTTCACCTGAAGATTCGGATTTTACTACAGATGCTGAGCCCTCAAATGCTGAATCGCCGTCTGTGCCGTCACCGCGAACTGTACCTCCACTTCCCACAATGAACGGCAACCGCTTAAAATGTCTGATATATTAGACCAGCAGTATTTAGAATCCAAGGAAAACGAAAATGATCCAACAATGAGTTTTTTTCAGACCATGGGCCGAACGGTTCGAATAATGCCACACAAGATTCAAGTTCAAATAAAGCGTGAAATCTTCCGCATCGTAAATGAAGCCGAGATAATGCTTTCAGATGAAAATCATGGAATTTTATAGGTTCCCATTTTCTGCAAACATTTTTCAAAATACAGCAACATTGATACCAACTTTCGCAGAAAACAGCTTAAGGACACCTCTTCAACCACGTTCCCTTGATAATAGACACTCTAATCAGACATTATCTTTCGCACCTCAACCACTACCACCTCATGTGGATAATAATTATTCTAATCAGGCTTTATATTTTGTTCCTCAAACAACTTTAAACAGTTTCACAGAAATTAACACATTCAAGACATCTCTCGCTGCAAACGAGACAGACGCTGCACCTAAAACATTTTCATACATTCCATTCAAAATTTGCACGAAAAAGTCTACAGTCAACCTATATACTACAACAAAAAGCTATGAGACAAGTTATATATCTAACAGCTATTCATCTATGGACCCACCATTGCCTTACATACCACAATCTGTTTCCAGGCCACACTCTTCAGATCCTGACACGAGTGAATTCGATTACTAGAATCATTAGAATACAAGCATTACAGATATGTTCTTGTTTTTAGTTTTTTTAAATGTCACAATATAAATACATTGAAATATCATGTTGTTTAATATCATTTCGTGTAAGTATATCCATCCAAATATCCATTATATTGGAGTCGTGAAGGGGAAATGTAAAATTTGATTGTATTCGAATTATATAAAAGTTTTCTGAAAGTCTAGATTACAGTCAATGCAAAAACTTACCTCAGGCAGACGGATAACCGTTCAACAGAAATAGGCATTCTGTAATTGAATTCTTGTTTTCTAAGATAGGGCTCCAAAATATTCACCAATTTTGTGAATTGATCGTAGTTCAATTTATAAAAAAACTTCAGAGGTGTCAAGGGACACCCGGATGGAACGAAGTTCCTTTCGATTAATTAGTGAAGGAATTGTAATTTTTTTTTAAGTTATAATAATAAATTACGGCATTATGAAGAAGAAAAAAACAATACTATGAACTAAATTACTATTGTTGAAACGCTATCTCGAGAAACTGTACTCATTACGCGGACCAATCGGATACGAGCAATGTCACGCGATAAGCGCCTACACGTTGATTGGTCAGAATGACGGATCTAAAAAGTGTCGTGACAACTTTTCGTAAGAATTTTTTCCGTCTAGCCCCCTTTCACAACGCGCGATAAGGAACTTCGTTCCAAAACTTCCAATCGTTCCAATAATCGTAATATGTCTGGGTACGAGCGTAAGCCTGTACAAAATGTTTGGAATTCTCCCAACAGTCGTCGTTTCTTCCATAAGTCATGGACCCATATATCCCTTTTTCTTTTGTTTGTTTCTTTCTTTTTCGTCTTCCTCCGCAATAAGTGCTATAATAACCAATTCCAACATGTTCACTCTGAACACACGAGTATCATTGCCGAATGAAGAAACTAAACTAGTCAAAATGAGACTAGGCGCGTGCAGTCTTGAGGTCTTGAGGCTGCTGCTATTCCGGTGTGACTCGGCCCTTACACGGTAGCTGGCGCCGCACCGTAGACATGTGTCCACGCCCTAACTTTTGTAAGCCATAAAGTATAAGGGCCGAGTCACACCGGAATGGCAGCGGCCGGCGACGATGCCAGCGGCCCCCGGATGGCAGCCTCGCGCGGCCTCCAGACTGCACGCGCCTAATCTCCTCTTGACTAATTTAGTTTCGTCATTCGGCAATGATCGTGTAATAAAAATGAAACCCGCAAAATTATAATTTGTGTAATTACTGGTGGTAGGACCTCTTGTGAGTCGACACGGGTAGGTACCACCGCCCTGCCTATTTATACCGTGAAGCAGTAATGCGTTTCGGTTTGAAGGGTGGGGCAGCCATTGTAACTATACTTGAGACCTTAGAACTTATGTTTCAAGGTGGGGCCACCCACCTTGAGATGAGCATTTACGTTGTGGAAGTCTATGGGCTCCAGTAACCACATAACACCAGGTGGGCTGTGAACTCGTCCAGCAATCTAAGCTATAAAAAAATAAATAAAGTATGTTTGGAGTGAACATAATGGAATTGGTTATTATATATTATTATGACCGCGGCGCCGCGAGCGGCCTCTTGTCGCCGCTGGCAGGACCACCGACAAGACGCACGAGGCGCGCGGCTGCCCGCCTCACCGCGGGCAGGCGGCGGCTGTGTCGCGACCTTTTCTAGCTTTTCAAGCGATACTGATCTTTTAAGTATATAGATAAAGCTCAAAATAAGCGCATTGTTATAAATAAATATACGTCGTAGACTGGTCTTACAAGATTTTGATTTTAACACGCAACCACATCCATACATACATCAAAAAACATCAATCGATACAACAGAGAAATAAAACAAAACAACATTAATAATCTTTATTCACTATACAGGGTGAGCCCTTTTCGCGTGTCGCCTCAGCGAGTCTTTCGTCGTGAATTTCGCGTTACAAACACCACAATTGTGTTTTCGTTCGCCCGTGTGCGTGACCCTGTGCCTGCCCAGATCCGACTTAGTGTAGAACAAATTTTGACAGATGTCACATTTGTGATTCTTCTCTTTGTTGTGAACGTTTTTCGTGTGATTATTCAATAGGCTGCGGGTGACGAAAGTTTTCGCGCACACCACGCACCTGTGCTCCGGTCTCGCGAAGCCGTGCTTCTCGACCAGGTGAAGCACGCGGAAGTTCTCCTGATAGAACCTGTCCTCGCAATACGGACACGGAAAACGCAGTTTCCGTTCGCATTTCAAGCCGTGCACGTTGATTTCATGTTGCTTTTTATCGTTTCTAGTGACGAAGGTCGCGTCACACTGCCTACAAGTCAGCGGACGATGCGCCCTCGTTCTGTGTAAATTCAAGAAGACTAAACTTGTGAAGCCGGCGCCGCAAACATGGCACACGTGCTTCCTATAATGCTTGTTCACGTGAATGTTCAATAAACGAAAAACGCTAAATCTCTCGTGACATATTTGACATTTCAAATCGTTTTGCAGTTTAAACGGCACGAGTAAATCGTCGTCTGACGCGAACAAGATGGCGTGCTCGTCGGAAAGATGGCGCCTCAGCGTTGACAATGAATCCATTGTAATCCCGCACATCCTGCAACTCAACTTAGAGATTTCGACTTTAACTAGTTTATTTTGTTGGACGATTATTTTTTTCTCTATATTTTTTATGGAATGAGCGTTGTCCGTGTGCTGCCTCAGCAGGTCAATGTCGCTAAAGGGCTCCTTACAGCAGAAGCATCTGTAGCGGCTTTTGTTCCACTGGAACACGCAGAGAGTCGAATTTGATATCAGTTTTAGGGAGTTCTCGCGGAGTAAGGGACCGTCGCCGCGCCTCTCCACGATCTTCGACCAGTCTTTTTGAGAATCTTCTGAAGAAAAAGAAAAAAAACTAATAAATATCTCTATATATAAAAATGAATTGCTGTTCGTTAGTCTCGCTAAAACTCGAGAACGGCTGACCCGATTTGGCTAATTTTGGTTTTGAATTATTTGTAGAAGTCCAGAGAAGGTTTAAAAGGTAAATAAATTAATGAAAATGCTCGGAATTAAATAAAAATAACAATTTTGTTTTCCCTTTGATGTGTCCCCCGTCGGACGGATTCCTTTTGTTTATCTTTTATTTATCGATTGAGGCACTACGAAGTCTGCCGAGTCAGCTAGTTATAAATAAATAACTGGGAATAAATCACATAAGGTCATCCGGTACCAAATAAATTTATATACTTAACACGCGACATTTATCTTTCTTTTTTACTGGTGGTAGGACTTCTTGTGAGTCCGCATGGGTAGTTACCACCACCCTGCCTATTTCTGCCATGAAGCTACTGCTTTTCTGCTGAAGTAATGCGTTTTCGTTTTAAGGGCGGGGCCACCGATGTAACTATACTGTGACTAACTCATATCTCAAGGTGGGTGGCGGCACACTCCTCCGTCCGCGCAATTTTCGTAAAAAGGGATACAAAGTTTTTGCTTCACGTATTAATATATAGATTGTTATTTATAAACGCGCTAAGATACGCCCGTACAGGTCAATGGTACCTAATACTTATAATCGAACTGCGTAATAGTCGGTATTCCGACGCTCCGCACTTTATACGCACTAATAGAGGGTCGATTTATCGACGGTCAGCGCTTAATTTAGAGACAATTAAGCAAGTTAGGGCTTTTTCAAATCAATAAAATCACTTACCTCTTATCTCTGCACTCAATCTCCCCACGTAATTTTGTTTAATGAGTTGTGACGTAATATCAGTGACGTCATCCAATCTAGAAGCTTCTGCCTTGATATTTGACTCAACATCTGAAACAATTTCACAGATTTGGGTCATTATTAATGAAACGGCTTTTTATTACTTAAGTGGGTGGACGAGCTCACGGCCCACCTGGTGTTAAGTGGTTACCGGAGCCCATAGACATCTACAACGCCAATGTCGCGATGAATGCACCGGACGTCTTATCCTTTAGGCCACGACCACTTTTTAGCTTTTGATAGTCGAGCGATTTCGCAAGCGAGGAGGACTAGAGTCCATGGACATCATATGACTACCGGCTCCCACAGAGAGGCATGAGTACGAAGTCTCTATTGTATAATGAGTAAGTGGTTTGCGAATAAGATCATCCGTTTTACACACAAGGCCATGGTGGTATATGGGACTTGACCTCCAGATGTTGGAGCAGACCACGGGCCCAAGGATGTTTTAGGGCCCTACCGCACTAAATGACTCCCCTGCACTCTTACACACGACGTCCGATCTCCGTCCGGGGTCAGAACCCGGTCAGAGTAGGGGGGTTCCCGCGGTCAACACCACAACCAGACACGCGACGCCACCCTACTCGATACAAATTTGAGTTGACTTTAACGCGATCGAGAACGTGAAAAAACACGTGTGTACTTCACACGTGGTAGAAGTGAAATCTTCAAACATTTAAATACAATTATCTATAATATATATAATATAATAATTAATATGTGAAGCAAAAACTTTGTATCCCTTTTTACGAATATTGCGCGGACGAAGGAGTATGAAATTTTCCACACTTATAGAGACTATAGAGAAGAAGTGCACAATGCTAATATTTTTTAAGAACAATGCATAAAAGATACATTAAATCAATAAAGTAAGCATTACACACACTACATACCGTGTATTTGACGCACACACCTATGCATACTATTTATTGTCAAACTTTTGTTCTTGACGTCTGTGTGGCACAAATTGTGTAAGTGTGTGACGACAAATTTAGAATAGAAGTATAAAATACAATCATAATAGTGTACAAACTTACAATTCCAATTAATTATAGTCGAATTTCGACTACTGCGGGACCTCTAGTATGTAAAATTTTGTCATTAGTAAATAATATTTTATAGTATGAGGTAGCCCCCGCTCTCTGAATTGATATTTTAACTTCACGTATAATCCTAACTTAAAATTCACTACAAGAGGTTTTATACACACGTTAGTAAAAATCTCACAGATGGCGCTGTATTAAAAAAAAAACACTACCCTATGAACGTCTAATGTGTTCTATCTCATTCTCTCGCCGGCTGAATCCTATACATTTATGTGTTTGTGTCTCTATGGACTTATTTTTTCGTTTCATCAAGTTTGAAATCACAACGATTCTAAAGAAGTTTCACTTCAAAAAACTAACGCACTAAGCACACTAGCGTGAAACAGCAGAGGTTCGATAAGTACCAATGTGAATTGCGATTGCGAGTAGTCGATAATCCCAAGGCACAACGCATCCGACCGGGGCGTAATACAATGGTATGTTTTCTGTCTGATGTATGATGTCTGTTTTCGGAAACCGAAGTCCTCTTATGCATTCACCTGTTTTCGCTTACGATAACTACAAGCGTCGTCGGCCCTACCAGACCGCCCGGACGATGCCATTGATGTTCCGGAATACCCCGCTGGGTCAAAACCGGCCTGCCGGGTCGGAACGCGATACACCTCCAAGCAGGAAGCTTTCATTTACCTGCCCTAATACCTACGGTCTTCATCAAAGTTGTCATCGGGAAATATTTCTACCAAATTGTCTTCCATTGAAATTTCAGTTTTAATATCGGTCATTAATGATTCTTCTAATGTATTTTTATCTGAAACATTATAAGAAATGAGATTAATCTATTGGTATTCTTTAATTTTTAAAACTTATAACACTTTCTTCAATCTTACTGTATACAAGTATTCATAATACACATATTAATAATGCAGCTGTTGACAATAAGTTTAATTTCTGTAATGAGTAAAACATCTAATAACCATCTATTTCCATATTAACGGCTGATTTGATGTCTATTATGTTTTATTTTATTTTTATAGCTTAAATGGGTGGACGAGCTCACGACCCATCTGGTGTGTATGATGGTTACTGGAGCCCATAGTCATTAACAATCTAAATGACGTCTTCACCCTCCTAGAGTCTTATATCACCTAGTCCTACAGTATAATGACTGTGGACCTAGCTTTCACACTGGAACCGATTACTGCTCCCGTGATAGAAATAGGCAGGATGGTAGATACCGGTGTTGACTCACAAGACGTGCTACCAGTAATTAGGCAAATACAATTTTTTACAGATTTCATTTTCATTACACAAAGTTGTTCCTTCACAGCGGTAGTCATTCGTGATAATTGAAAATTATTATAACTGTTTACGAGACTACAATATTGTTTCTTAAAATTATGAATTTGGTTACCGGTATCCTGGGATGCCTACCTCTGTTTTGCAGTTTCCATGGTTCATGAGGGCATTTTCAACAATAGTACTGGTGACAAAAATTACAAGCAAAACCTGATACCTTGACGAGTGGTTCGTTTGAGGTGCGTAGTGAAAGATCTTACTTTGAATGTCCTGTGATAAATTTTGAGCAAATCTCAGCAGTGCTTCTTGACTCTGCAATACAGTCTGTTTCAAGGCTGCCGCATCTCGTAACCTTCGGATACATTCTTCGCATATTACACGAGGTATTTGGCTTGAATCTAGATGATTACTTGTGAGTAACTAAAATATTATGAAATATGTTTTTATGTTGGTGTCGCGTATGATGAAGTTTCACAGGTATACATCTTCCTGCTGTTAAATACTATACAGGTAACCAGGTATCACGGTGGATATGTTCCTACAAAGTCCTGTATTGTGCGAAACCTTGACTGACATAAGAATAGAAGCCAGTACAAAAAGGAAAATATTTTTTCTGAATGAAACATCTCAATAAAACACGTATGTATGTATTTCTTTTACCTGTTTTTCTTAAAAAATAAGCATTATGATATCAGTTATTGGCAAATATTGTGTGTTCATAGTGCATCTAAATAATTCAGATCAATAATTCACAATCATAAACAGTGTTCTAAATAATTTTACACAAAAATCTTGTTATTGTGTAGTAAAAGTACCATGTAGGAGGATTACCTGTATAACAGTACTATATTAAAAAGTTGGGAGAGCTTTGCCTGCGCGGTCAAAGAAGTTTTAATATTTTTTTTGTAAGATAAAAAGAATAAAACATAAGTTTCAACTGAGAATGCGATGGGAACGGGTTAGAAGATAGCCTATCTCACTCTCTTCACCTAAAACTATCACTATAAGAAAATCATGACAATCCAATGATTTGTTTTGATGTGAAATAAGAGAAAGACAAAAATACTTTCAGATTTATAATATTAAGTATGGACGAACAACGGTATTTACTTTATGGTAATCATGTGTAACCTGATGAAAAATAAATACCCATATATCAATTGGTCTGTAGTGGTACAGGAGACCCATACATACAGCAGTGAAGAAGTATTAATAATAGTACAACACCAGTACTAATAATGATGATGACCAATACCAATATAACACAACATATTATTATAAACTGAATGATTTATTTTAGAATCGGCATCTGCTACACATCAATCTGATAATTTGCTGTTTTTTGTCCAATCTCAAAACTCAGCTAGTGTTAAGTAAAAACGGTCTGCTGACGTCAGAACGTGAATGCAACTGTGAGACACAGCTAAATCTCATCCGTAATTGTATAGATGTGTCATTGGTATGTTACTCTTAAAAAGGTACACATATCGCTTTCTGACTCACAAGGCCTCACAAGAGTTGTTTCCTGCCCTGAGTTAGACTTATTAGTTTCAGTGTTTCAAAGAAATTAATTGAATTATGACGGTTTTCATTGTTTATATAACACATTATTAAAATTTAACACAACCATTCCACCAAGAGTCTAGCCTTGAATATGTTTTGAATGATAATACTATAAAATGCCTGCATAGGCTGATATTATCCTGCCTATTGTAGATGCAAAGCAGTCAAGCAATCCAATTTGCAGGTTGAAACAATTTTCTTCAGATACTTTTGGAACTGATCCTTGAATTACTGTTTAAAATAATAATTTTTTTGAATTTTATTGCTGAAGTAATTTAGTTTTCCTTTGCATTCGAAATAGCGCAGATATGGATTAGATACGGACTGTCGAATTAAATTCATAATTATTTTAACCATTTGTTAATTTTTTTTTTAATTCCTTTGTAGGCAGACGAGCGTTCGGCCCACCTGATGGTAAGTGGTTACCGTCGCCCATGGACTTCAGTAATGCCAGGAGCAGAGCCAAGCCGCTGCCTACTTAATTTAGAAATTTCGGTTTTACTAACTTACCTGAATATTAAAAACGTTTTCAATCATTTCTTGGTAAACTTCTCTACTGTCGTTAGTACTATATTCAGTTTTTATATCTTTACTTCCGTTATTTTTCAAGCAAAAGCGACATAGGCCGGAAATGTTTTTCTCTTGAATTAAATAATCCATTTTCGAACTATTTGCAGTTTGAATACAGGGCTAATATTTAAACGGCCGAGTTATTTTGCTTAGGAAACCTCTATTTCTTTATACATCATGTTAATTGTTAAATATTTAAATAACTATGTTGTTTTGATTGTAATTTTATTCATTTGGCAGGAAATAAACATAGAAAATTGACAGGTAAGTTAAGGATGGGCACATGTAAAATCGACTTGTTTATCGTTTCGATAATATTTTTTTAAGAGCTAAGAAATTAATATTATTTATAATAGTTTTAAATGTATTCCAAACAAATGTATTTCAAAAGTAATTCGTTTCAATTTATTTCCTTGTTATAGCCATGTTGTAAGTTGTAAACTATAATACGTACAGTTCGACCAAGCTAAGTTTGCACCTCGCATCGATTACGTCACATTGCCGCTTGGGTACAGTCTGAAAAAAGGATTCGCTATGACTTTAAAAATGTAAACAAATGTTTGTTAGATTTTACTTTGAATTTATTGTTTTTAACGATATATTATACATTGGTACATTAGAATATAGCGATATCGGGTTTTTGTATTAAGACCACCCGGGCGTTCCTGCACTTTTTAAATTTGTATCCCAATTGCTCAGTAATAATTTTCCTTTATGTTTCTTTTTCAGGATTATGTTTCTCCTTTTTTTTTCCTTCCTAAACTGGTAGCCTGGAGCGGCTATTCCAGCGTAACCGTAACGTTTGTAGGTGAGCTCACGGGGCTCAAACCTGACGACGATGCTAACACGAACCCTAGCAAAAGTCGTGCTTTGCAGAATCTACCACCGGATCGGAATCGCGACCCACTGAGAAGATCCGGTGAGAAACTCAGTGGGCTGTGTCTGAGAGTTAATTTACTCGTCGAGCCCTTCGTCGCAAGCGACGGGTTCGACCAGAACGGTGACCGGTGCTTGAAGTACCTAGAAGCACCGTTAGTGGATCGGGAGGATCCGAGATGACGTGTTTTGGGCGATGTCATCTGCTTTCCATTCTGTCTGCAGGATCGGGAATGTAGTTACCGGCGGCCACGATGAGAGGGTTCTCGTGTCGTGCCGCTTTATCGAAGTGGATGTTTCTCCCTTCACTGTGTATCACCTTCATTTTGTTGCACACAACAATCCTCTCGAAGTAAAAAAAAAGGAACGTTAAGCGTTCAGTAACAACCGTTCAACAAAAACTTAGCAAAAAAGTCCAATAATATAACTAAACTTCAAGAAAAAACCTAACAAGAGCAGTTAAAAATTTTAAAATTCAACGTATAGGGAGACGAAAACTCGTATGACGCGTGTCGGCGACAAAGATGCTAACCGTACTAACGCGACAGGGCGATCGCGGGAAGGTGAGCGGGGAAGCGGGCGGACCGCCGCATTGCAGCGAGGTGCAAACTTAGCTTGGTCGAGTTGTAGTTTGAAAATGCAAGTAACCATTTTGTTTTGAATGTACGAGAACATCAAAGTATAGTCACCGACAGGAGTCGTGAGCTTTCGACAAAAGAGTGGAGGGCTGTCTGCGCATCGTGCACTTAGGGTAAAGTTAAATGGATCTCTCATGTATTATCTTTTTTATAATTAAAATAACATTGTTCAATTTGGGATTTAAAATTGTTTTAGTAATTTTATAATAGTTTTGACCGTGGTTTCACTCGTATTATACGAATGGAAAAAAAGGTTATCACTTTTTTTTTTTCCATTCCCTTCCAAAAGGTTATCAATTCATCCCGTTTTTTCATTTCGTTAGAACAGTCTGCTTAGTGCGAGTTTCCTAAATCAAATCGAATGACTCGAATCGAGTATACGTTCTTCCCGGTGAAAATTGAAGAACTCTGAGTGCGAGTTGATGCAAGTTACTCGATTACGAGACCGCAACGTCAACATGAACTCGCACACACAAAATACCTAACACCGGATACGTTTGCCGCTAGCGGCGCTTTTCCAACAGCATACAAATATGAGCTAACTTTCTCATTATCGAGAACATTACAAAACTCCATAGACCTATATAGTAGGGACACGACATATTGTTCTATACGTACAATTGCTTATATAAATAGCACCCATTTTGAAGGTACACACATAAACATATATCTATCTCGTTCTTACTCAGCACTTTAACTCGCAGGAAAACAATATAACAGTATTTCAGTGCGTACATAAAATGAAACATGAATATACGTAAATATCTCCGTCTCCGTCTAATGAGACCAAAAATCCGCCATGTTGAGCGCACCAAATGTCATTGTCACGTCAGTTCGGCCGTCTGTTTTGGGTTGTACATTATTTATTGACTTTGATATCGATTTAATACAGGGTGGCCCATAAGTCCTTTGATATGAAAAAAAATTTATTAAAATAAAACTAATTACATTATGAATTAAATTTTTATTTACATAAAAAGCTTAAAAAACGGGAATTATTTTTTGAAAATAACTTCTCCTAAATGTAATCCGTTGCGATCACGGCACTCTTGGAAACGACGTCTAAAATTGTCGATGACTGCGCGGCACGTCACTGCTGAAATGCTTGTCATTTCTCTGCGGATGTTTTCTTTTAGGGCCTCAATTGACCGCGGGTTTGTGTCGTATACTTTAGCCTTAAGGTAGCCCCACAAAAAAAAAAACAAAGGGGTCAGATCTGGACTACGTGGAGGCCAGGAAATGTCTCCTCTCTTAGAGATAACTTTGCCAGGAAAAAGTTGACGGATAACGGGCATAGCAGTGTTAGAGGTGTGAGAAGTGGCCCCATCCTGTTGAAACCACGTCCTGGCATTAAAGCCTGAAAAGTTTTGCAATTCTGGTATGAAAAACTCTTCGATCATAGCCACATATCGCTCCGACGTAACAGTAACTGCGCGCCCTCTGCCATCCTCAAAGAAGTAAGGCCCTAGGATACCATGGGCTGACATAGCGGCCCAAACAGTCACTTTCGGACTATGTAAGGGCTTCTGATGCTTAAGTTTTGGATTGATGGGGCTCCAATAGCGGCAATTTTGTTTACTAACATGCCCGTTAAGATGGAAATGAACCTCGTCAGAGAACATTATGTTATTGAAGGAAGTAAACCGATTCAACATTTCATTCGCATAATTTTGTCTTTGAATACCGTCAGTTTCCTTTAATTCTTGAACCAACTGAATTTTGTAAGGGTGCATATGTAAATCTTTCTTCAAAATCCGTTGTAACGATGTCCTGGATACGTTTAATGCTCTGGCGCGCTTACGAGTTGACTGTGTCGGATTTTCACGAGTAGACTGTGTCACTGTGTCTATGTTTTGTTCCGTACGTGACGTCCTTGGGCGACCCAACCGCGGTTTATCTAACGTCGAACCGGTCTCCTCGAACTTAGCAACCCAGTTCTTAATCGTTTGAAGAGTTGGAGTGTCGTCAAAGTTGTGTAAACCTTTGTGTTCTCGAAATTTACGCCGCGCAACGGTTGCCGAATTGTCGTTTTTATAAAACTCGCGCACACAAAACGCACGGTCCGCTCCGGTAAAACGCTCCATCGCGACTAAATTCCCAGAAACCGAAGTTACTCCCCCCGCTTCCCCTGCACCGCTCACGCGCGCCCTGTTCGTTTTATTCAAATTTTACTTTTCAAAGGACTTATGGGCCACCCTGTATGATTGCTTATATAAAATTTCATATTTTATCATGCTTAAAACATACAAAAATTATAATTAAAACGTATTTTATAGGATCTCAAGAAAGTCGATGCCCCAAAACTATTATCTATATATATTTAAATTCATTATGGAGCCCTCATCCGAAAAATCGGATTTTTCGGTCGGAATCTATTGATCATGACACTAATCATAAATACCTCTTTAAAATATTTCATCAAAACATATTTAGTTAGACATTCTGTTTAGATATTTCGGGAAAAAGGCTACCGACAAAATCTCTTCGGAACTATATAAATAAAATAGTTTTATTCCGCAGTGAGTAAAACACTATTGTAAATTCGTTAAATATTTAATAATTAAGTGATTTTAGAGAGGAAGTCACAAGGAATGAAGTTTGTAATTAATGAATATATGTTCTGTAGGTGTTTTTTTTCACGCGGTCCCTTGATAAGTTTAAAATTTGAATCACTCTCAAGTGAAAGTGATTCAAATGGTGCGGCTCACCTTCTTTGAGGTTCGCTGCGGTAGTGTGTTACGGACTTTAGAGTCAGCAAAACAATTAAAATAGATTGTAATAGTCTAAGAAAAACACATACTCAAAATACGATAACATTTAGCATGCTAGAAATGGGCAGATGGCACTGTACCACGCCATATATTTATGTTTTGCGACAAACGACAACTTTATAAAATCAGTGTAGCAACTTTTAAAAATCATCATATCGTTTACTTGGCAAATTCGAAGGACGAACTTGTCTTAGATTTCACACATCTAAATCATATCATATTTGCACATAACAATATACCTACTTACTTCCCATTAAAGTATAAATTCTACAAATAAATAATACTCAACAATATTTAAAATAAAATGAGCCAAGAACGTTTATCGATAAAACCTGATAACATTGAAATCTTTTGTACAGTACTAAAACCGCCATGTTTTGTGGTCAGATGACGTCACAGTGGCACGAATTTTTTGTTGACGTTTCATTTCCATAGGTTTCCTACTTCAGTGCAAAACTTGCACTAAGCACTAGTGTTGCCCGCATTCTGAATTATCTCCCACTAAGACGACCAATCCATTCCACTAAAAAACCACTAACTCGCTCTGGTGTATTATATTAAAAATATTATTTAAGAACTAAATTACCATCACTATTTATTATAAAATGAACCCTTTTATTGCTATTAGTTTTTACAATATGTAAATATTTTCATGTTTATGATAAAATAAAAACATCGATTTAAAATCTTTTAATAATAATTACTACACACAAAATTGTCAACATATATATAGAAACGTATTTTCGACAGATATCATTTATATATTTATATGCATGTCTCTCACTAAATAATAAATAAACATTTTGTTTAGAATATAAATAGCAGAGCTATTCATCTTCATTGGATGAAACATCACTAGAGTGTTCGAGATCTGTGGACTTTCCATAAACTTCGTTGTTCCACTGAAGTATGAAACCACTGTTTGTTCCAATTTTTTTAACAATCCAATTTTTATGAAGTTCATAATTTTATTGCAGCATTTTGATTTAAAGTTCTAGTTTAATTTTAACATTCATGAGAAAATTAAGTAAAGTATTTAACTTTTTATGCTGACATGTGATAGAAAAGAAATTAAAATTTGTATATACTGATAACCAACCATGCTACTTAGTGCATGGGTTGGTCATCAGTATATAAAAAAATTGTTAGTGAACAAAATCTACTAACTACTAAAAATAAATGTTTTCTACTGTTCAAAAATAAAAACTTCTAATTTTATTGGTAAAACTACTGAGTTGGCAACGCTACTAAGCACACAGGTTGTCGAGTTTTTACCCCTAATTTGCTTTTGCCGTGTGACGACGGATATAAAAGAAATACATGAATTTATGTTATTAAGCTTTAGATTTTAGACGATTTTCATGTTTCCCTGCCAGGAAAACCTTTTGAATAATATAGGTACCTAAACCTATTTCTAATTGATAAGCTTGTAACAGAATCTTACAGCTACTTTGGACAAGAACTATGGGATTTATAAACAATTCCTTAAATTATCTAAAAAACAAAAAAACAACTTTTACTAAGAAGTTTCAACTAATATATACAGTAGTGGTCGTATAATTAGAAGCGCTACCAAAGATCCTTGACATTATATAAGATACTTCACCGCAATCGTTTTCATTTGAAAATTAAACAAAAAATAGGACCACCATATTATGTTCAACGATTTATCATTTATTAGCACTAATCATACCAACACTTATACCTATTTCTATATAAGTACCTATTTCTAGCTATTTCTATTCATAGCGGGTCGATAAGGGTAAGCCATAAGTATTACTCAAAATTAACAAAACGATACAAAAAATAGTATAATAACTGCAGATTAATTGATAAAAAAGGTCATGAAATCAAATGTGCAAAAGCAATAAGGAGATACGTGCATTTTCAATGCTCAAGTTCAAAATCGATCATTTGACCCGTTATGGTATGTTTAGTGTTAAAAAAACCAATATAAATTCCACTACACAAGTGCAGTTTCAATATTACATTGCAGATAAATCAGTTTTAAGGTATGAACAATAATTTATAATTAGAAACAACAACAAATAAATATAAAAAACAATATTTTTTTAAGTATTAGTAATATTCCTTTCAAGAGGTTCTTCCAAACAATTTAGCTTCCACTAATGTTCAGCGTATCAGTCTTTAAGAGAAGTTTCTCCTATCATCACGTGAAAAAACTTCATTTTTAATCAGGTTGGAACCTATAATAGGGTATTTTTTAGTAACACGAATCAAATGAAATCAAATCAAATAAATAAAAAAATTCAACATAAATGAAAGTACATGTTGAAAAAAAGCGCGGGAAACTTCGTTTATGGTAGACGTATTTTTCACGGTGGTGAAAATTTAATTTAATTTTATAGTTAAAACGCGGAGGATAAGCTGGTAGTGTAAGTTTTAGTAATATATGTAATCTTTGTATCATATTTGTGTATAGTGTCATCGTATAGTTGGTAAGTTTTTATAATTTTTGTAAATATTGTATGAACGAGCCCCCCGATCTCGATCGGGGGGATGATGGCTATGTTGGCCTGAATCTCCCCGTGGGATCATATGTAACTGTTGTTTCACAAGATGAATTTGATAAAATGGATACGGATTGTTCCTTATCATCTCAGACAGGTGAAGGAAGTCGTAAACGAACACGTTATCTACGCCTTTGTCGGCAGTGTACGAAAAGGAGAAATAAGAAAGGTGGTTCTAGCGGTGATTACTGTCAATGCGAAAGTTTATGCAATATGGAAGATGAGTCAATTTTAATAAAAAAGATTACTTCTAAAAGTTCTAAACCTATATCTCAATCGACGTCATCTTCACACTCGCAAAATAATAATAATTCACATAAAACGTCCTCTCAACCATCAACATCTTATACGGAAAATTCAAATATCTCTCAAGACTCTAACGCGGGAAATTCAAATATCTCTCAAGACTCTAACGCGGGAAATTCAAATAACACGAAAACTACAATAACCAATACAGACTCCCGTTGGATCGGCCGGACTGAATATGTTCTTACTGATGTTTCCCCTTATTTGATACACGTTCAACGTATACAAAGTTCACCTGATGACGGGACCGTTCTCCATCCTATAACTTTTGGCAATTTTTTAAAACAGAACAAATTTGAAAATATTATTCCCGGTAGTGTAAAACGTATAGGAAGAAATAGGTGCGTAGTTGGCTTTTCCGATTACAAAGACGCCAATAACTTTCTTAACTGCAATCTTTTGGAAACGAAAAAGTTAAAAGCCTTCATTCCGACTTTCAACGTAACAAGGATGGGGCTAGTTCGTGGGGTCCCTGTAGATTGGAGTGAGGGGAAGTTCAACGAAATGTATCCGTTCCTTTAGGCTGCGGCAAAATACTTAAAATAAGACGTTTGAATCGCAAGGTGAAAATTAATGACTCGGTTTCTTGGAAACCCTCTGAATCCGTTGTAATAACGTTTGATGGGCAAGTTTTACCAAAACGGATTTTTATGTGCTATAATGCTCTTCCAGTAGAGATATATATTTTTCCTACAATACAATGCTATAAATGCTGTCGTTATGGTCATACCAAAGTACAATGTCGTTCTAAGACTCCAATATGTTATAACTGTGGAGGTCAACATGCAGGTGTCTCATGTGACAGGTCAGATGAAGATCCTCTATACTGTGTAATGTGTAAAGTTGAAGGGTCTCATGCAGCGATAGACAAGTCATGTCCAGAGTTTGTGAGACAGACAGAAATCAAACTTAAAATGGCTCAGAGCTGCATGTCTTACGCAGAAGCCAGTAAATGTTTTCCTTCTGTTAAGCCTTCATACGCAGATGCACTAAGCTCAACAATTCCAGAAGTACCGAAACCTGCATATGTTCCCACACCGAAGTCTGCATCTCGTAACAATTTTATTAATTCATCTTATAAAAAGACAGTATTTTTAAAACCTCGCTCTCCTCCTAAGCATCAATATGGTTATGATCGTGTTGTTCATAAAAATTTATTAAAAGATTTCCAGGTTTCAGAGCCTAAAAATGGCTGTGCTCTGGTAGATAAAAGTAAAGAGGAAGAAAACTCTGATGTCTTAGAAATGATACTAGCTTTATTAAGTACTTTAATAAACTCAAACTTACTAAAACCGTCCCACGTTGCCTCTATTAATGAAAAAATAAAATCAATTAATGTTAATAAAAATAATGGATTGCAAAATAATTCAATGGAATTGCAGGAGTATTGTTCCAAAGAAACATGATTTAATATATTTGTTAAATAAACATTCTCCTGTTGTTGTCGCATTATCCGAGACGTGGTTAAAGCCAGGATACCTATTTAAGGTCCCTGGATATACCTGCTTACGTGATGATAGATACGATGGCTATGGTGGTGTAGCATTACTCGTCAGGAACTCAATTGATTTTTCTAGAATATCGTTTTCTTCATTAATCTCTAATGATGCCATTAATATTGTCGGCATCAAAATTTATAATATTTCTATAGTTTCCATTTATCTCGCTCGTTCCTCTTTTATTATTCTCAATAGCATTAATAATTTACTCTCTTCACTTAGTGATCCATTCCTACTATTAGGTGACTTTAACTGTCATCACCAAATGTTTGGTTGTGGCACCACTGACACCAATGGTGTACATTTAGTAGAAATATTAGATTTACAAAACTTGTGTTTACTTAATACTGGCTCACCAACCAGACGCACAAAGCCTAATGAGAAGCCTAGTGCAGTTGACTTATCAATTTGTACTCCAGATCTTGCTTCTTCTCATTCTTGGTACACCTCATCATCTACTTTTGGCAGTGATCATTTCCCGATTATCATATCCTCTCCTATTAGACGCCCTCCTTATCAAAAACGAGAACCTCGTGTGAAATATAAATTAAATAATGCTGATTGGTCTGCATTTAAGAACCTTGTCGAATCTAAAATAAAAGATTTGCCTGAATTAGTTAGCGGTGGTGAGACCAATTCTTCTAGAGCTTTGGCTACATGTTTAATAGAATCTGCCGATCAGATTTTTTCTGTTAAACGAAATCCATCTAATAAGATTCCATATCCTCCATGGTGGGATAGAGAATGTATGGATGCTGTAAGTAAAAGAAAGGTAGCTGAGAGAGTCTATGCTGAGGACATGTCCAATGAAAACTTAGATATTCTCAATGAAGTTATTTGTATTACACGTAAATTCCTCAGAGATAAAAAGCAGGAAGGCTGGAAAACATTTTGTACTTCTTTATCTCCTTCTACGTGCCCTACAGAAGTTTGGCGCAGTATTAAACGATTTCGGTCTGCTTTCAAAGAATCTTTATCATCATCTTCACTTCCCCCTTCTTTAACAAATGCCTTTTTAGACAGATTAGCTCCTCCATCAGTTGCTGAATCGATCTACTTTCCTTTAGAATCATCTTTGACAGATGACTCTTCCTCTTTAAACTCTCCTTTTTCACTACATGAATTAAAAGGTGTGCTTTCACATGTTAAAGATTCATCTCCAGGTCAGGATGGTATTATGTACTCATTTTTATCTCATCTTGGTAATAGTGCTTTAATGTATTTTTTAAATTTAATAAATTCAGTCATGGTCACAGGTAATATTCCTGAAACATGGAAGTCTCAAGAAGTTATAGCGATTAAAAAACCTAACAAACCTACCAATGATGTTGCCTCATATAGGCCTATTGCGCTGTCCTCTGTTTTAACTAAGGTTGCTGAACATCTTGTGAAGAATCGTTTGGAATGGTTTATTGAAAACAATAATTTCATAGCCAATAGTCAATACGGTTTCCGGAAGTCAAAATCTACAATAGACAATTTAGCTATATTAACCACAGATATTCGCTTAGCTTTTTCGCGCGATGAAGATATTGTAGCTGCCTTTTTGGACATCGCTGCCGCTTATGATAATGTGAACATTTCTATTTTACAACGCAAATTATTAGAGCTACAGGTTCCTACATTATTAATTCATTTTATCATCAATTTACTATCCTGCAGATACATATCATTATTCGTTCAGAAAGACGGTAATACTACTGAGTTAAAGCGTACAGTTTTTAAAGGCCTTCCCCAAGGTTCAGTACTTAGCCCACTTTTATATAACATTTATACATATGATTTAGAATCATCTTTATATTCCCACATAAATGTGCTACAATATGCAGATGATTTGCTTTTTTATTCCGTAAATAAATCTATAGATATCGCTTGCAATTTCATGTCTAATTCACTTAATAGTTTAAATGTGTGGTTAGTTAAAAATGACTTAAATTTATCCGTATCCAAAAGTTCAATAGTTGTATTTTCTAAAAAACGTACAACTCCTGTCATAAATGTGACCTTCAATGGTCAATCTCTGCCATATCAAACAAAAATTAAATTTTTAGGAGTTATATTAGATTCAAAATTGTCTGGACTTGCCCATTATGAACATATTGATATGAAATGTGCACAGCTACTTAATATCATGAAATGCCTCTCAGGTGTATGGTGGGGTGCTCATCCGTTTTCTATGAAACTTGTGTATAACGCTCTTGTAAGATCTGTTCTAGATTATGGCACATTTCTATTAGATGGTGGAAGTGTCTTGGGGAGTAAAAAACTTGATGTCATTCAGTCAAAAGCTTTGAGAATTGTGACAGGAGTGATGAAATCTTGCCCAACCAATGCATTACAAGTAGAATGCTGCGATCCTCCTTTAAAATTAAGAAGGCAATTTCTAAGCGATCGATACTTGTTCAAATCTATGCAGTTTTCTGACCATACTCTTCATGGAAAACTGCATGAATTGAACAATATTATTCAGACATCCCGTTATTGGCGTCAAAAATCATTACCATGTCTAATAAAAAGCTTTCGTAAATTTTTAACAATACACAGCCACATTCATCGATCTCCATCATTATCCATATTTATGACACAATTCAATTCTTTAATTCTAGCTCCGGATATAAGATATGATATAGGTGTCGGTAAACAAGATATTCTGGAGACAAATATTCGTTTCATGAGTAGCGTTGAGGAACAAAATTGGAGTGGATGGGATTATATTTTTACAGATGCCTCTAAAATCTCTATTGATGATTGTGTTGGAGTCGGTCTAGTTCATTGGCAACATAAAATAATACAAAAGATTAAACTTCCTCCTGAATCCTCTGTTTTTACTGGAGAGTGTTTTGCTCTTTTAAAAGCTGTAGAACTGGTTATTTCATTAAAATCTAAAAGAACAATCATATTTTCAGACTCAAAAAGTGCACTACGAACTATTGAAAAATTTCCATTCCAAATGAAACCTTGTTATCCTATTATTTGCGAAATACGTGATAAGCTTTTGATATGTTCTCAAAGAAATCACACCATTATCTTTGCATGGATTCCAAGTCACTGTGGGATTAAAGGGAACGAGAAAGCCGATCAGCTTGCCAAAGAAGCTATAAAGGATGGAGACTTAGTCCCATACATTAATTATTGTCATGATTTGACTGCTCTTCCCAAAACCTATCTTTGGGAGTCATGGAATGATGTTTGGTTGAGAAGCAGCAAGTTCAAAGGCAAACTTTATGCTGAAATTCAACCCTCGATCTCCAGTAAACCATGGTTCTTTAAAGCTAAAAGTTCTAAAATTGTCACTTCTATCATTTCCAGAATGCGTTTAGGACATGTATGTACACCTCATCATTTAGCAAGGCTTCGTATTGTTGATAGCAATATTTGTGAGTGTGGAGAAGATATTGGTGATCTCGACCATATTTTCTTTTCTTGTTCCCAATATGACCGCACCTCCTTTATGAATTCCTTACAATTATTACAGGTCCCGTTTCCGACTAAAATCTCCTGCCTTTTGCTTTATCCTTTATTGTATTATAATGTATTATCCTCTTTCATAATCAATAATAATATTAAGATTTAATATATTTAATTTATTTTTATTAATTTATTTCCATATCTTGTTTTTAACTAGCTTATCCTTTTGTTTCCTTTTGACGACTTTGTCGCGTGTAGTTTCCCTACCTTTCACTTGAAACTGGCATAAAGTTAAAACTATTGCCATAAAGGAAAAAAAAAAAAAAAAAGTACATGTTGAACGTCAAAAGAACTACCGCCAATTCACAAAAACTAACCTCCGTCCTGAGGAGAACTGGCAAGAAACTCAGCGGGCATGTCTTTTTTTTTTAAGTATTAGATAAAAATTTTTAAATATTCATTTTTATAATGAGTATGATAACGTTACAATTATTGCAATATTGAAATGCCCGGAGCGAGCAAGTCATTCCCATTTTGTGCAATCTTCTAGATAATCATTGACTTTATAGTAAGCTTTATTGCATAGATGTTCTCTAATAGTTTTCTTAAACCTATGTATATGTAGGTTCTGAATATCTTGTGGGATTTTGTTGTACAGGTGCAATGATTAACGTATCTTCTCTGGGAGAGGTTTTTCTTGGGCAAGCCTTTCTACGAACATTGTTAACAGTTCCATGTGTTTCATAATGATCAATTGCATTAAAAACTTTTTTGACAGAACAATTTAAATATTCAGCTATTCTTTTGTACGATCTTATGATCTATATGTAAATTAACAATTATTTGCCTAGTTGACGCGTCACAACTTTTATTTTTGCCCATTTTGAATAAAATAAAATTCAGATTAAATTTTGAATTGCCGCCAAAATAATAGAAGCCAAGCTTCGATCAGCAATAGCTATAGATTTCGGGTCTGTTCAAAAAATACGTCTCGTTAAATAACAACCCACTTGAAATGTGAGCTCTTATATTTTTTAGTTCGCTTGAAACACAGCCAATGTAAAGACGTCTCACAATGCCGCAGTGTGCATTCAAAAGTTGCAAAAATAATGCCCGAAAAAGCAATTTAACGGCCGGAGTATCTTACTTTCGGTAAGTACATGAAGTATAAGTTATATTTTAAGCTTTAAACTAATAAATAATATTAAATTTTGAACAAAATTACCGATTTTAATCCACCGCTACAAATGTTTGGCCAAGGCTCGCCAGCACATGGACAATTTTTTATTTAACAGAACAGTAAATTAATGGAGTAGATTTGTGTTGTAATAATTTTTTTAAATTTGTTAGCAGAACTTCAAAATTGGTTGGTTAAAATTGGTTAATGCTGCTTTTTTTTTATTGCCATTGTAGGCAGACGAGCATACGGCCCACCTGATGGTAAGTGATCACCGTCGTTCATGGACGTCAGCAATGCCAGGGGCAGAGCCAAGCCGCTGCCTACCATATCCCTTTTGTGTCTGTTTGTTGAATTCTCGTTAGATACTTAGCTTTCCTTTTTCATTTTAGCTTTCCTAGCAATCCATTGACCTGTGCAGAATGGATCTCGATTGTCGCCAGAGCAAGAAGAGATGACTTTTATAAGCCAGCCAAGAATTCGGTTATATGTTCGGATCACTTTGATAAATCGGATATATCCGGAAATACTAACCGACGTCGTTTGGTTAAAACAGCAGTTCCTAAATTACAGGTACATTAATTGATGATTCACAGTCAAATTGTAATTTTATATCTGTTTTCCTTTTGTGCATAAATGTATTTGTGAAACGATAAATCATCGTGTTGTTCGAATTCATGTTTATCTATTATTAAAGAGTATTTTCAAAACCACAGATTCAACCCCCGTTGCAGGACGTACAATTGGCATCACCCAATACCAAACTCTCAGTATCTGAAATTGACGTGCAAGTGAGTAATTTTTTAGCAGTAGGTGTCGTCAATTTTGTTATATGAGCTGCTAAATTATTATTTTATTGACAATACATATTTTTAAAAATACATTTAAATTTTTCAAAATTATTTCAGTAAAATAATGGGACTTAATATTTCTTATACTCTAACAATTTCGTTAAGTGGTGATAATTTTTGAGAATTGAGATTTGTAGTTAATTTGAGTAATGTATATTCGCGCCATTACAGATAATTAAATGAGGACATACATTATTATTATTTTTTCAGCCTCTATCATCGAGTTCTGGGTTAGACCTTACACAAAAGGTCACCTATACCCAAGCCCAAGCAGAGCATATCTCTGTTATGACCTCTCCTGTTGGATCATTATCAGATTTAATATCAGTTTGTGCAACACCCAGAAAGAGGTTTCTGTATAAACAGTTACTCACTGCTCGCAAAGTCATAGATAATAAATCGAAAAAAATTCAAACATTGCAAAAAGTGAACAAGAGACTAAAGAAAAGAAACAGTTCTTTAAAAAATATGGTTTGTTTGTTGAAAAAAAAACTAAATTTAAAAAAAAAAAAAAATTATAATAAAATGAACAAATAGGCTAAATAAAACTTTAACATTACTCATTGACATTGGACATCTTTGTCTTCCGTGATCACGGCTACTGAAAAGTGGCCGAAACATTGTAATAAAAATACCGCCCTTAAAACCGTTTAAACGTTGTTTTATTATGTGTACTAGTCGCCAAAACTTAAGAATATACTATAAAAATACATATTACACAAAAACGTAAGCTAGTAAAATAATAAGTAATGTATAGATACTAACAAATATAGGTGCCTAAAACATAAAAAGTAAACAAGTAAATTTTTACTTTTATTTATATAATAAATTATTTTAGTGTTCAACGCGACTCCATTATCTCCTGTAGTAAATAGAAATCGGAATTCCAAGAAGCAAAACTAAAGAAAATAAAACGATGTAGCTCTCAAGGCATTAACGGAAAAAATTACTTTATTTGTAGCCCGTTAAAGTTGATTTCACATTAAATGTTGTTTAACATATGTCATTTCATTTGTAAGTGACAGGAGTAATTTATTGCTTTGCTCACTTCATTTTTTTAATGGATTTTATGACCTGGTAACTAAGACCTTTAAGTCATGTCTTATTTTAATTTATATTCCGAATTTTATGAAAAATGATAAAATGGAGTGAAATGAAATGAAGATGATTAATTTGAGACATTAATCAACTGGGATGAAATGCAATGAGATGAGATGATATGGAATGAAATATAATCGCAGTATTGTGGTCATTTACTGAGATTTTTTCAGTGGACTTTTTGGAGGATCCCGAAAAGTTAGGTCCAGCAGCTTTGTCTCATTTTCCCACATTTGTGCACTTTCACAGATATTAAACAGTTAATAAACCACCATTATTACACATTTAAACCTGAAGAAACACTATATAGAGAAAATAAAACAAATCACACAACTTCACTCCTCGCGTTCCCGCCAAAAAGTCCCAAAGTCGTGATTTAGTTATGGAGGGTATACGTAAGGAGAACCATCTCAGTATATTAAAAAGTGTCACTGAAGGGCAGCAAATTAAGATGGCGCCATAGTAGCAAGTGGAAAGATTTTAAAAACAGCGTCATAAGCTATTACAGTTCTGGTATATTCCGATTTGCACGGCGAGCACTGTAAAGTGTGACGTCAAATTAGTATACTGCGAAGCCGTTCCTTTACAGTACAGTATACTGTCATCAATTTCGTCATGGCAGTGTTTTTACTTCAGCAAAAAAATCTTGTTTAAATTTAGTTATATTTGAAAATAGAATATTCAAGTTTTGTCAGTTTAATTAATCGCTAAAAGTAAGTATATTTTTAGTAAAAGAAAATATTGTTTTTCAAGCAATTTAATCTACAATAACTTAATAACCGTATTATTGAAATGAGGTTATGCACGGTAAAAGTGCTGAAGTAAAGATTTATGAAATCATGTATCATTCCTCCATTCCATTCATAGCGGTGAGAGAGAGCACTGAACAGTGCTCGCAGTGTAAATCGGAACATAGCCTTCACTGCAATCCAGCACACTTGACTCAGTTTAAAACTTCTGTATTCATATTATTTCCCCTTGCTACACTAGCGTTAATTCGATGAGTTTTCGAACTATAATTTGCTGTTTACAGATGGACACTTTTTCAACTTGTCCCCTATACAAGATGGTGCTCCTTACCTCTACCCTCCATAGATTTAGTGAAAAATGCACAGATAATATAGAAAAAATTAGGATATACGTTTCGTTTCACGCTGTGAAGATCTTGAACTGGCATCAAGAGCCATAGACGATGGTGACAAAATCAAATTAGGAAACTCGTAATTATATATATATTAGCAGTCAAAGGCGTCTCTAACCTGTGTAGGGCCCGTGTGCAATAATTACCCTAGCGCCCTCTAGTCAGGGCACGGTAAAAATTGAATAGGTACAAATGTAACAGGTTCTTTGACAGTTCCAAGCCCGGCGTCTTCTGACACCGCTGCGCCCACACTCTACGCCCTGGGTAAAGCTGCTTCTGTCAGCAGCGTCAAGCACCAATCACAGACCTCGCCAGCGAACTTACACATAAACATATCCCACTGAGTTTCACGTCAGATCTTCTCAGTAGGTCGGGATTTCGCAAGTGGTGGTCGTTTTGTAAGTGGTAGATTCTGCGAAGCACTGCTCTCATTAGGATTAGCAGATTCTCTCGGGTTAAGCCCGTGAGTTCACGTACCTGTCTGCGCGAACTATAATAGCCCCTTAGGCTACCAGAGAAAAGTATGGAAAAAGTCAGCAGCTCCCAAAGTTTACGTATTATAAATATAGAAGTCATTAGGGCCTAAAGTTTAAGATGCCCGGTGAATTCACATCGAGCGATCCGACGGTGCCGGTATTCGAATCTGGATGCCGATTTTTCTCTACAGTGATGGAAATAACATCGTGTAATAAAAATGATAAAAGCAAAAAAAAAATTGTGACCTCTATATATTTGTATGTAGGTACAAAAAATGCATGTCTGTCTGTCCACTTTTTCGCCTGACAAATTAGCACTGGCTGAAAATTATAATTTCCTAAAAAAATAATTAATTTTAGTATTTCACAATTTGAGTCTTGTCATAATATGAAGTTTGGTAAGAGTCAAACATTTTATTTGAAAGAGAAGTGCGATTGGCGTTTTTTTGAAAGCATTTTCAAACGTTAAGAACTAATTAATAAAATGGGAATAAATAAATATCCCAATTGCGTTGAAATCAAACGTCAAAAGCCCGCCATCACTGTCAATGAAGGTAAGGCAGTGTAAGATCGTTTTAGTTTCGTGAATGTAACATGTTTGACTATCATGTGATTTAGTGGGAGATTGTTTAGTCCAGCGGCTCTCAACCATCGTGTCATGTCGCTAGCCCCTGTCAAGTGTAGCGGGGTAGGTGGCGGCATTTAGTGTAAATTTACATGTTTTGCTTTACATTAAAAATAAACAGTAAAATTTCGGTTATTGTCATAAATTGTGTTCATGCCCTTAATGTATTTAACTAAATGGTTTTAAACAAAAATCTCGTTACCGTGTTGCAGAAGCACCGTGTTTTATGATTGGTATTTTTTCTTGTTTAGAGTGGAACCGTGTTGTAAAATACCGTGTTAAAGGGGGGTTACCTGTACATAAAATTGATAAAAATGTTGCTACTACTATTCCGACAGCCCTGATTGCTGGCCCCTATGTCTATGGTAATGTAGTACCTTCGATTATATTGCCTTTTTTTTCTTTCAGATATAACAAAAGCAATAGGTTCAAACTACCGTACGCTGCCGTTATTCGAAAAAGGCCTATACGAATACAACTATAAGATTTATTATTCGTTAAATAATAACGAGTATTTAAAATGTAGATGGCTGGAGTATAAGAAACATATTGAAGATCGTGTCTTCTCACCTTTTCAGTTCATCGACATAAGGTAAAACGCGGCTGTTTGTTTAGAGCTATGTGCTTTTTACGCTTTTTTTTCTGAGTGTATTCATTCATGACATGGAGGGTTGAAGCAAGGAGCATGGAATGGAAGGTTCCGCGGAGACCGACATCGTTGGTCGTCGACTATCGCCTCGACGACCCGTCGGTCGGGCGTCCTCGGGGTGGCGCCGCATGTCTGGTTGTAGTGTTGACCGCGGGAACCCCCCTACTCTGACCGGGTTCTGACCCCGGACGGAGATCGGACGTCGGGTGTAAGAGTGCAGGGGTGTCGTTTAGTGGGTGGGCCCTAAAATCCTTGCGCCCGCGATCTGCTCTCAGCACCTGCAGATCGTTGAGTCTCACAAACCCCGCGCGCCCCCTAGGCGCGGGGACCTCGTAGGAGGTTCGGCTCCCAGCCCGAAAAAAAAAAAAAAAAAAAAAGAGCATGGAAGGTTGAGGTAAGGAGAACCGTCTCTGTGTGTGAGAAGTGTCCGTTAAAATCTGCTAAATATAGCAACCGGTAAATTTAAAAAAAGGCGCTGAAAGCTATTAGAATAAGGTAGAGAAATAAAAAAGGACGAAAGAACTGTAAGCACTACAAAAACACAAAGTAAGAAAATGCAATCGATGTCTCCACGCTTTACCACAGGAATAATTTTAGGTTATATTGACGAAATTAGTTTGGACTACGTAAACATGTGAGGTCTTGTATATTAAACTATTACTAACTACTCTAGTCATATTACTATATAAATATATTACATTTCCTAACTCAGCATACTTCAATCAGTTAACAACTGCTCAATTCATATCATACCCTGTACCTATGCTAGCGCCATTCTGGAGGATTTTTGAACTGTTATTTAGCCCTGAAAGTGGGACACTTTCAAGCTTCTCCCATGTGAGACGGTTTTCCTTACCTCTACCCTCCATAGTTGAAAGGGAGTCAATTAAGGTGATGCCAGAGTAGCGAGCGGCGACGACGAGACACAACCCTGTCCATTGACAGCCACGACTACTCTGCCAAGAGTATCCGACTAGGAAGAATAGTAGCATGTGGAATGAAATAAAAAATTCTTCTTCACTTCAATCCAGTATACCTAAAACTAAAACTGCTATATTCGTATAACATTTCCACTTCTTACACTAGCGATATTTCGATAAGTCTTAACAGTTTGCAGGCGGACGCTTCTTCAATTGGTCCTATTTATATAAACAAGATTGTGCTCCTTACCTCTACCCTCCTTAAGTGAACCGTCTACTGTTTAGAAAGATCTTTAAAATTGCTTCTTAATGGTGATATGCTTTTTTTACAAAACAACTTTCAGAGATTATCATTTCTACAACTGCAAAAATCGTTATATACCGTCACAATCGATTTACGCAAAGCAGGATTTCCGTTACAAAATGAGTTTGGGCCCTGGCGTCGACGAATATGGCCAAATACCGATCCCGCAAGACATACTGATGAAACGCGGCGACGCGAAGATTAAAAAAACCAATGTAAAGGCGGGAAAAGGAAAGAAATATGGCTGAAAATTGATTTTTTTTTTTTTAATTTATTGAAAGCATTGGCAACACGGCCATCAGCTTAAGCTAATTTTACAAAAAAATAGAACATGAACTAGAACTTACAATAAAAACACAAATAAAAGAAACAAACCAAACCAAGAAACAATTACAAATGATTGAAAACAACAAATTAATGACAAAATGAATTGCAAGAACTTAGTATAAAAAAATACAAGTTTTTTTTCAACAAACAACAAAAAAGAACATGAATCGTTATAAAAAAATAATTAAACTTGCACATAAGCAGGAGACCTATGATACATTCATGAATTATACATTCATAGTCGTCCTATAGTGTGAAGTACAAAATTATACACTATTGAGAATAGTTGTGGAAGCTTTAAAATACCTTGAATGGAATTAGGAATAGATTTTAAGCCTGTGTCTTTACATAATGCATTAAACAATAATCTCTGTTGATTGAATTCAGGACAATTAAAAAAAATATGATCTAGATCACACATGCCAGAGTTACAATAAGTACATGCAGCTGATTCACTTAACTTTAATCTAAAAAGATGCGCAGGAAAATGGCCGTGGCCTATACGTAATCTACAAATAATCGATATAAAGGCTCTTCCCGGGAAGAATCTAAAATTATCAAACCAAGATTTAGTACTAGGTACTGGGACTATTTCAGCTAACCATTTACCTTTCGTTTCTCTGGACTTAGACAAGTAATTAGACCAACGTTTCATCATATTTTGTTTAATTGAATAAACTAAATCTGAGTACGGAACTTTAAAATCGGAAATATTTATATCTTTTGTAGATTTCGCTAATTTATCAACAAATTCATTACCCACAATACCAGAGTGACCTGGCACCCAACAAAATTCAACAAATATATTTCTGAAATACAAAAAACTCAAACAACTTCTTAACTTATAAATTAAATAATTTACAGATGCACTAATACATTTATTTTTAAGAGCTTGCAAGGCGCTCATTGAATCAGATAGAATTAAAATTTTGTCCCCTGCAGAGTAATTTACTCGAATGTGCTCTAAAGCATATATAATGCCTAGTACTTCAGCCGAAAAAACAGAGAAAAAATTGCTACATTTATAAACTGATCCTATGTTCATGGACGAATCAAAAAATGCAAAACTAGTTCTATCTTTAGTTTTAGAGCCATCTGTATACACTTTAACAAAATCAGTCTTATCTTCAAGGAACTCCAGAAAATCATTTTTAGATTTAAACTTGATTAGATCAATAGCCACATCTCTCAACATGTCATGAAAGTTATATTCGAAACAAGGCAATAGGGTAGACCAAAATACCACATCCTGAAATTCAAAATTCAAGTACGTTATGGCACTGGATATGGATGAAGAATTAGGAAGCGGAATTAAATTATAATTTGGAATATTTGCATACTTCAAATACCTGTAAGTTACTTGATTATCACGGCTAATAAGCTTAAGGCAATAATTATCTATTATAAAACTTCTTCGTATGTATAGAGGAACAATACCAGCCTCAACTTCCAAGGAATTAATTGGAGACGACATCATAGCACCAGTAATTATTCGTAATGCTCTATTTTGCACAATATCTAATTTCCTAAGAATAGAAAAATTCGCATCCGAAAAGAACATACTGCCATAATCGAAATGGCTTCGGATTGTTGCAATGTAAATAGTTTTTAAAACTTTGGGATCAGCTCCCCATTTTACTCCAGTTAGCGATTTTAATATATTCAAACCTAATTCAGCTCTTTTACAAATAACATCAATATGAGTTTTCCACGAAAGATCAAAATCTAGAGAAAGACCAACATATTTTACGAAAGATTGAGCAGGAATAATATCATAATTGTATAAAACTTTAGGGTAATGCAATCCATTTTGGGAAAATAAAATTGCAGAACTTTTGGAAATATTGACCTCAAGCTTTAGGGAATTAGTAAGTAAATCGTAAATATTACGCAAACAACTATTCATAACCGATTCACCACTTTTAATATCATTACAGTTTACATAGAGAACAAGATCGTCAGCAAAAAATAAATGTTTAACAGTGTTTGGAATTTTCTTTATGAAACGTACTAAACTAAGTATGAATATGAGAGGTGATAAAACGCAACCTTGAGGAGTACCTTTAGTAGAAATTTTAGGACCAAATAAACTAGATTTAATTTTCAAAAACATAGAGCGCTTGTTCAGAAAATTGTACAGCCAGAACAGAACATGTCCTGGAAAGCCTAAAGAATGTAGACTTTCAATAAGGTAGGAATGATCTATATTATCAAAAGCCCCTTTAATATCTAAAAATACCGCTAATGTAAATTGATTATTATGGAAGTTATTTTTAATATCGCCAATCAAACAGCTTAAGTTATCTATCGTACTTTTACCTTTACGAAATCCGTATTGAGTACTTGGTATTAAGTTGTTATTTTCAGTAAACCACTCTAACCTGTTTTTTAACATAGTTTCGAAAATTTTCGAAAAACAAGAAGTTAATGAAATGGGTCTGTGAGAATTGATACAGTTGGGATCCTTGTAAAGCTTTAAAATCGGTACTACATGTTGAGTTTTCCAATTCGAAGGAATACAGTTGTTTTGCCAAAGATCATTAAATATTTGCCATAAAATTTCCTTAGCATACTGGGGAAGATTTTTGATTACTTTATAAGGGATGAAATCAGGACCAGGGGAGGTTTCCTTTTTATTTTCTAACGCAGTCGCAAATTCGCCCATAGAGAATGGATCTACCATCCATTGAGCCTCCGGTTTTCCGTGGCTGTTAAAAAAATCTTGTAACTTAGATTCAGAAATTTCATTCTCAGAACCAGTTATCGAGTCCAAAAACAAAGATGCATTAGCGGGATTTTGAAAAAAACTTGAAGACGAAGAAATATGATTGAGTTTAGCGTGTTTAAATCTACGAATGTGATCCCAAATAATTTTACTCGAAGTCAATCGATTGAATGATGAGGAAAGATTCATCCAGCTTGAACGTTTTATTTCATATAAAGTTCTTTTCTTCAAAGCGTCCAGCTTTTTGAAAATAATATAGTTTTCCATATTTGGATAATGCTTGTACGATAATAAAGCAACTTTGGCTTGTAAAACTACGCGGTCACAATCAGCATTCCACCAAGGAACAGCTTTGGAACAATTCCGTTTTTTGTGCGAGTAACACTTTTTGTCAAAAGTCATTAATATGTCATGTAAAATACTCAAAAACATATTATAATTTTCAAGAGGGTTATCAGCGAAGCTAAAACTTGAAAACTCACTTTCACATAAGTTATTAAATTTTGACCAGTCAATCTTATTAAAATTTATGTTAGCTAAAGAGGTATTATCTAGTGTATCAACTTGATTTATTGAAGAGGTGGTCGGGCCAAAGGAAGGATGGGAAGGAAGAAAAGCATCGTTAAAGACTTCAATAAGTAGTGGGAAATGATTACTACTGAGCAAATCATCAAGGACAGAAACTGTGCAACTAGAGCTAAGAGCAGGGGAAGCGAATACTAGATCCAATACATTTCCTTGTTGACCAAATGGAGCAAAGGTTGTGATTGTGTCATCATTTAAACAAACTAACTCAAAACTTTCCACATAATCATGAAGGGCTTTACCTCTTCTATCATTGACTCTTGAACTCCAGGAAGCATGATGTGCATTGAAGTCACCAATTATTAAATAATTATTTGAAACAAATTTAGAACATGAATCTTTCAATAAATTAATAGTGAACTTACCATTTGGTGGTGGAGGAATGTAAACACATAGAATGTCAAAAGAAAAATTATTAATGTAAACTGTAATTAAAATATTTTGAAAATGATATTGAGAAATTGTGTCTATTATTTTAAATTTATACTTAGAGCGTAATGCAATAGCAACCCCACCATGTGGGTGGTTGGAATCTCTTCTTATAACATTAAATCCAGGTAATTTGATGATTTTATGTGAAGTTAACCAGGTTTCATTGAATAAAATCATATCAACACACTTGTCAAGTTTACTGAGGAAATCTTTAAGTTGATCTAATTTAGGAAATAAACTTCTAGAGTTCCAATGAATGATATTAAACTGACCAACAGAATTATGCATATAAGATTGAGTAGACCTATCCATAATTTATGATGTAAAATTCGTTACTAGCATTTCTTTAATTAATTGAGTAGATATAGGTCCAGAAGGGGATTTAGAATCCTTTTTCTTTAACAATTCTATTAAAGTTTTTGTAATGGTTCTGATGACAATTTCTGAATTTATAATGTCTGAAATTAAAGCCCTACCTTGAGGGGTCTTCGCAGATATAGGTATGTCAGAAGAGGTCACGGGGTTCTTAATAACAGGAGTCTTTAGTATGGCTGCATATGATGTTTGCTTGCCGATGATCTTATTTTTAACTTCAGCAACCTTGGCTGCCTTTACTGAGCAAGAGTAAGAAACTGCAGAATGTGGTCCACTGCAGTTGGAGCACTTGAAGATGTTGGGAGTGCTGCACTCCTTATAAAAATGATTGCCTGAACAAATAGAGCAAACTTGAGTGGCTTTACAGGCACCACTTCCATGTCCGAATTTGTAGCATTTGAAACACTGTAACACAGGTCTAATATAATCCGAAACAGGCATCCAAATATGCTCGTATGTGACGTGATCAGGATGGCTAGACGCCAAAAATGTAACCAGCACAGTTTGCAGTGGCTTGTCACTTCCATTCTCTTGTTTTTTGAAAAATCTTTTTACTCCGAGTATTGTGCATGAAGCTTTTAAATTTACTAAAAGAGATTCTTCATCTAATTCCACAGGAGCTCGAATAATTCCTTGACTCTCAATGCTATCGTAAGGTATTTTTGCTGTCCAATTGTTTAACTCCATAAAGCTTACATCTAATAAAAAAGCGTTGGCATCCCGAGCACAGCCAAAGTAAACTTTAGCAAAAAAGTTTCCAGCAGCTTTGACATACTGTACCCCTTGAACATTTTTTAAAGATTTGTTTATTCTTAACAGATCCATTGGGACTCTGTTATTTGGTTGCGAGAGGCTTGACTGAAGAAGCACTGGGTATTCTTTTTTTGTAAGGTCTTCATAAAGAGCATGGTGGTCTTTAAAAAGACCGCGCTTATTTTTAATGAAAGTCATTTTTATTTTGCGGCTTTCGTCGTATTCAGATGAGGTCAATCTTCGTTTTCCCATTATTTTGGGAGCGGACACAGGGGCGGAGCTGAAGCCCTCACCCCTGTCGTCATCGTCCATTAATACGGAACACACTTATGGAATATAATTTTAAACTCTAACACAGTGAAAAATTAAGAAACAATGTCGTAAAAAGGGCTAAAACCAAATAAATTAAAATTAACTTGAAAAAAGTGCCTATTTATTTTGACGTTCCCGCCCTTTTTTTTCGCTGAAAATTGACATTTTTATGTAGATATATTGCTTGTTAAAACTTTTGAATGCTAAGTTTATTATTGTTGTACTGTTTTAAGTTTTTGTTTTTTCTTAAGTAAAAAACTTTGTTTATTTCTATTTAATAAACTACTGCAATTCTAATTTTCTCAGTTGTTTTCTTTATTCGATTGTTGTAGTTTATAAGATGTTTTTTGAGTTTTTATTCGTCTATTGACTCATCCTACTTCCTATTAATCTAATTTAAACAAATGAATTATGACACCACCTAAGTGACATTTGAAGAGGGTCTTTTTTTGTCTATAAAAAAATTGTATTGGGACAAACAATATGACCTTCCTATTAGATGGCAGCAATGTATGGATAATAATGGTAGATAATTTGATTAAATAAATAATATGTTAAATGAAAAAAAAAACGATTATAATTTTTTCAGTACAAATCGGCAATTTCATATTTTAACCCCCAATAAGAAGAGGCAAGTTTCAATTTTTTGTCTGTCACGGCTCTTTGTTGTATTTGTTACCGTCAGAACCAAATTTGGATAAAAGAAAATTCATTATGTAAGATCAATAATGTTCTCGAAGCGAAGCCGTAGTGGGTCGAAAGTTAATAAATAAAATGAACAAAGAATGTAATGTTTACTATTTATTGGGTACTAATAATTAAAGGAAAAAAAAACACAATATGACATTATTAATTAATTACGCTTATCACAAGTTCTATTTGACGCGCCATGGACGCCATATTTGTTTATAATTGACAGATGAATACACAATTAAAAAAAACCGATGCATTCTCTAATAAAACGCATGCTTATAATAAAACACTAAAGTTTGTACATTTTTATTTGTTTAAATGAAAAAATAATTATGGATTGGTTATTACATAATACAATTTTACGCCATATTTTTTTACTGGTTACATTTCAAAACGGATTCGAACGTAATGGCGGCGTTACATGCAAAATATTTATACGTTCAATCCGAGGAGTTTCTTGTCGAAGATGAACTCTCCGAGGGCGGCGTGTTTGTCCATCATCTTCTTGAGGGTCGAGGCCTTGCCGGCGAGGTCGCGTTGGCCCTTGTACTGTTCGTCGAGGAATTCCCCGGACAAATAGTCGACCAGGTGGTAGTCGTTGAAGCTGCTCTCGCAGGTCTTGATGACCTCCCGGATGCTGTTGGTGACGTCACTCTCCAGCTTGAGGGCGTGCTCGAGGGCTGATGCGCCGCTCTCCCACGACGTGTTTGCGGGGGCCTGGGGGGGGAACGAATCGTCGGTGAATGAATAACATCTAGAACAGTGGTGGGCAAACATTTTTTTAATGGTGGGCCACAAAGTTTAAGAAATTCTAAAGGAGGGCCAGAATTATAGAAAAAATACATATTTTTTTTATTGCCCCTATAGGCAGACGAGCATACGGCCCACCTGATGGTGAGTGGTTACCGTCGCCCATGGACTTCAGCAATGCCAGGGACAGAGCCAAGCCAGTAGGACGTCTTGTGAGTCCCCGCGGGTAGGTACCACCTCTCCACCTATTTCTGTTGTGAAGCAATAATCCGTTTTGGTTTAAGGGGGAGGGGCAGCCATTGTAACTATACTGAGACCTTAGAACTCATATCTGAAGGTGGGTGGTGGCATTTACGTTGTAGATGTCTAATATCCATGATTTTGTCGACAAACATCCGAGACATGCAAATTTGGACCTTAAAATTTATAGTAATACGTTATAGATTACCCTGTACGTGATGAGGTCGGTTACGGAGCCTGTCAGCTTTCCCCTCATGAGCAGGTAGTCAATGAGCTTGGTCGCGTGCTCGCGTTCTTCAGTCGCAGCATCGAAGAATAGCTTCGCGAAGCCGGGGCGGTTCACCTGGAAGACATGGAATTGCCTATTTCAACTAATCGGGCAACGTTTTCTTTTTCCCTACCTAAGTTGAGAGGCTATATCAGCGTAACTTTAACTAGAAGGTGAGCTCACGGGGCTCAAACCTGACGACGTTGCCAACACTGGCCCTAGCAAGAGCCGTGCTTCACAGAATCTACCACCGGATCGGAAACGCGACCCACTGAGAAGATCCGGCGAGAAATTCAGTAGGCTGTGTCTGTGGGTTAATGTACTCGTCGAGCCCTTCGTCGCAAGCGACGGGTTCGACGAGAACGATGACCGGTCAGGCAATGAAATGAGACCGTTTCGCAATAATTGTAATAAACATTCATTTCAAATCATAAATTACGTAAATTCAAAGTAACGTAAAAGTTTTGAAGTCGTCGTGGCCCAAAGGATAAGACGTCCGGTGCATTCGTGTGTAGCGATGCGCCGGTGTTCGAATCCCGCAGGCGGGTACCAATTTTTATAATGAAATACTCGTACTCAACAAATGTTCACGATTGACTTCCACGGTGAAGGAATGACATCGTGTAATAAAAATCAAACCTGCAATATTATAATTTGCGTAATTACTGGCGGTAGGACCTCTAGTGAGTCCGCGCGGGTAGGTACCATCACCCTGTCTACTTCCGCTGTGAAGCAGTAATGCGTTTCGGTCTGAAGGGTAGGGCAGCCGTTGTAAAAATACTGAGATCTTAGAAATTATATCTCAAGGTGGGTGGCGCATTTACGTTGTAGATGTCTATCGGCTCCAGTAACCACTTAACACCAGGTGGGCTGTGAGCTCGTCCACCCAACTAAGCAATAAAAAAAAAAACTATTTCGATCATAAATTACGAAAATTCAAAGTAACACGCGAAAAATAAATAATAGTTTAAAAAAACTAACAAAATACTTCTATTTTTTAGTTGGATTTTCTATAAAAGCGCAATTTGTTAGTTTTTTTAATCTATTATTTATTTTTCATTTTTAAGTTGAATTTCAGTTTTTTCAATATATTTTTTTAATATTGAGTTGTCTTCGGTCCTTAATAAGTATACTAAATTTCAAATTAATCCGACATTTTAAAGAGGGGTCAAAATCATATTCAAAGATTCCGTTACATACTAACATACATTCTGAAGCTAATAAAAGCGTATTAATAGAGAAGCTTGGGCCACAGCATTAGCCCACCGAGTTTCTGGCCGAATCTTCTCGGCATCATTCGACTTCATAATAGTATAAGTAAATGCATTCATGAAAACCTCTGCTTTTAAGCTGGTATCCCGTCCTGATAATTTAGCTAACCCCTCCAGTACAGGCCATCAAGTTATCCCTCCTACCCGCATTAGTAAATCAAAAAAGGTACCCACGGTTTTTATTACTTACCGTATCGATCGAGAAGTAAGCCCCCATGGCTAAGTACTGGATTGACGCGGCCACTTCCTCCTGGATCTGTTTCCTCATCATGTTGTAGCAAGTCTGCTCCATGGTGAGCCACTCATCCCTGATGGTGACGGGGCTGACGTAACCTGAGCCGTAATACTTCGTTTATTGCACACGAAAATAAAATTAGCAAATTATATTATACTAACGACCCGCCCTCGCTTCGCTTCGGAAACATTACATTGTATTATTGGTAGGAGAGTCCCGTGATGTTACCCGCAGTTATTGTCGAACCGCGGGTGACGCCGCGGGGCGAAGCTAGTCTAAACTAGTCTGGCCTAAGTTACTCCTTATATCATCAGCTAACTATCAGTGAAAGTCCAGTCAAAATCGGTCTTGCCGTTCTAGAGATTAGCCGGAACAAACAGACAGACAGACACAAATTGTTAAAATTGTTATTTTGGTCTATGTACCGTATATAATAATATATTCATATGCATGTAGTAAAAATCGGTTATTTCAATATTACAAACAGACACTCCAATTTCATTTATATGTATAGATATTATGATCGACTCCATACAACCCCCGACCAAGAGCCAGTGCTAAACTATAAAAACGATCCTTCGCTGCGCCTTTACCCCATACTCGATCCTGCAGACCGAATGGTAAACAGTCGACGTCGCCCAAAACACGACTTTACAGATCCTCCTGATCCATTAACGGTGCTTTTAGGTACCACAAACACCAGTCACCGTCCACGTCGAACCCGTCGCTTGCGACGAAGGGCTCGATGTGCGAATTAACCCACAGACACAGCCCACTGAGTTCCTCGCGGGTCTTCTCAGAGGGTCGCGTTTCCGATCCGGTGGTAGATTCTGCGAAGCATTGCTCTTGCTAGGGCTAGTGTTAGCACCACTACGGTTTGAGCCTCATGAGCTCACCTACATGTTAGGACGAAGCTGATATAGCTTCTCAAGGCTATCAGCATAGGTAAAATTTACGAAGATTATGGTGTATTTGGTGATTTAAACCTTATGGGTCCCCCATCAGCTATATATATATATATATGAGTCCCATCACATGTTATCTCCCATAACATCTCACACATCATCACACATTCAATCGGAGACTTCAAGATTGATGTCTGTAAAAATCACATCTCAAGATTCCTTTACATAGATATGTCGTTTGAAAAACTAGTGTGTTTATACGATGTTATGGTAAAGATAAAATATTTGATTTCTATTAATAATATTATAGTACAAATAGGTTCAAAGACATATTGGGCTATCTCCTTCCTAGGTTAGATTTGGTTAGAACTCTCTCAGTTTGCTCCGTGAAAGCGAAATCGGTGTATATTCGTCGGGGGACAATAGACTGGTGGAAAAGTACGGTCCGTTTCTACGTAGGGAAATGCACACTGCAATTAGCAGATTGTCGTTGTTGGCATTCATCCAAATATTTACAATCGAAACTCCATTTAGAACTATCTAGAAGACACCACGTAACTTCGTATTGTTTGTCTAGTTAAAAAAAAAACACAAAATAACTACAATCTCAATTTTATAAACTTCAAATATGTATATAAATATCAAATTCAATCCTATTGAAATAGAAATTCTATTGGAATAGAAAAAGAATTTTAACTTCGAAGGTTACAATTTTTTTTTATTCCTATAAATTAATTAAATTAGATAGGTGGACGATCTCACAGCCCGTCTGGTGTTAAGTGGTTACTGGAGCCCATAGACATCTACAACATAAATGCGCCACCCATCTTGAGACATAAGTTCTAAGGTCTCAGTATAGTTACAACGGCTGCCCCGCCCTTCAAACCGAAACGCATTACTGCTTCACAGCAAAAATAGGAAGGATGGTGGTACGTATCCGCGCAGACTCACAAGAGGTCCTACCACCACTAATAAATAACTTCAAGTCACGTCATGTCATGTCAATCTGAAGTTTATAAAATTGAATTTGTAATTAAATTCCTATATATAAATTGACAGCAATAAAGAGATTAACAAAATTTTATAAACGTAATGAAGGTAATTAGTAAAAATTAAATTGACATGTAACAGGGCACTTATTGAGAGAAATACGAGAAATGAACCAAAATAAGTCCAGAGCAATATCCACGGTACGGCTGTAGAAAGAAAGGACGACAACTAGAACTTTGGGAAGATGAAATAAAGAGTTTGGCCGACATTAAGAGTCGATCATTCAGAAATAGAGATTACTAGCTGACCCGGCCAACGTTGTTTTGCCGGTTTTAACTTATTGTAAGTGTGTAAGGATGTGGTAAATGAGTGAAAGAGGCATGTAGCGCTGTGAACGATGAGGGAATATAAAAATAACAAAACCTCATTCAACCACATAATGCCTCATTATAAAAACAAAATGTAAAAAAAAGAAATTACGGATGGACAACCCCTATCACTTAGGAGTATGAAAACTAGATAGTAGCCGATTCTCAGACCTACTGACCATGCATATAAAACTTCATAATAATCGGTCAAACCGTTTCAGAGGTTTTTATAATGTAACTAGCATTGTGACACGAGAATTTTATATATAAGATTAGAAACCTTTAGTTCCCTATCTATTTGCTAGTAGCCTACGGGGCTATTCCAGCTACGCCCGAACGGCCTCAGCCTGAGAGAATTGCTAACACTAGCCCTAGCAAGAGTAGTGCTTCGCAAAAATCTATCACCGGATCGGAGACACGACCCACTGAGTAGATCCGGCGAGAAACTCAATTGGCTGTGTGCCTCACCTGCCTGTGCAACTCAAGCACCGGTACAGTCATAGACCTATCTTCCTATCTTTTTAGTGCGGGAATCCTATAAGTATGCACTTATCATGTTCTAGAACAATATAGGGATTGATTAGTATCAAATATTAAGTACCGACTATCAGATCACTCGAGTGTATCTCTCGGTTTATTTGCATCCTATTTCATCACAAGCACCTGTTGCTATCAGATCACGGATTTCTAAACTCTTTATCTCGCATTTTGACGCGCATTATCAATAAACGATTGACGACTTATGAAATTGTTTTAGCTCGATGACTTTGTTGTTTAGTGTTATACGTCTGATTACTGGTGAAAACGTGATCCGCAATTTCCGGTACTAAGGGATACAGGGCTATTTTAAAATTACCAACAGAATGCATTAGACGCGATCGCATAGCAATAATTCGTATTAGCAAATCCCGTACTTAGGCGTTATCTTGACGGATTGATCCAAGTACATGCACGTAAATATGAATTTAAGATAATGCATACGTGCGACTCCGTTATCTTATTGAAACAAAGACAGATATGTATGTTGGATACGATGTAATGACGGTTGATGGGTCTGGATTTATTGACCTTTGTCGGAAATTTTCGACATTGTCTGCGGTGGTAGGGCTTTTTTTGAGACGGAGGACTGACCTGGAGGATTTTATAGCTTCACCAGGACAGATGGGCGAACTCGAGTGCTCGATCGAAAGGTGAACGTTTGCTAACAGTTGCCCGGGCGCCCCCGGATGAGGCCTAACTGATCAAGGGCGGTTGCTTCTTTAGCGTATCTATCTTACTCAGAAAATCTGGCTGGCTGATGCTATGGGTTATGCTTTAGGTGGAACCGTTGGGACAGTTCGGCGGTGTGGTGACATTTGCTTTGGATGTTGCTATTAATAGCGTCCATAAGGACTGAGAGTGGATCACGAGGATTATAGGTTTGAACTTCACGAAGCAACAATTTTTCATTGCTCAAGAACGAGAAAACTTTTAAGCACTGCACAAACGCTAAACACATTTTCAAAACTAATTTACGATTAGACACAAATGACGTCACGCATTGTAGTGTTCCACTTTATTATCATAGCTTTCGTTCCCAACATCGCGATCAAGAGCAAGCAATATAAGCAACCTCTCTGAATATGTAATCAACAAAAGGTACATTTTATTATTATTTTATTGTTTAGATAGGTGGACGAGCTCACGGCTCACCTGATGTTAAAGGTTAGATATCACAACGTAAATGCCGCTACCAACTTATGAGACGTAAGGTCTCCGTCCCAGTTTTAGAGTACAACAGCTGCCTCACCTACCCAAGCCCAAATGCATTACTGCATCACGGCAGAAATAGGCTGAATGGTGGTACCTACCCGTGCAGTCTCACAAGTATTTGTGCAATAACATTTAGTCAGCATAGTTAGTCAGTTAACAGCATCCTAAATGCATTAGCAGACCCTTATGACTGTCAGTACTTGAACCAATGTACCATGATTCCCTTGCGGAGTAATAAATAAATAACCTTTTAGGTAAAGGAATATAAGGTAGAATTCGTTAGTTATGCCTATAAATAATATTATAGTCTTAGTTGAGAAGGCCTACTAGTTTATTTATTATTCATTGTTTATCCACTATACTATTATGTACAAATCTAGTGATTTTTACGGATGTTCCGTTATAACTACTGAACCATGCATCCGATTGACTTGAAACTTAGTATCCATGTAGAAAATAAATGTACTTAACGGATAGGCTAATATTTATATACCAGTTGGACTCCCTACATCAGTTACAGGGGCGTTAATGATGAGAATCTTTGTGGGGGTGAGAAATAATAATGTTCATTTTAAATGCCCAGCGAAGCGGGCGGGTACAGTCTTTGCATATTTCTTTTTCAATATGTACTTATTTGCAATTTAATTTTGACTTTTTGATTATTTCTTCCTTTTTTTTCCTACCTAACTTAGGCTCTAACCTGAGGACGTTGCGAACACTAGCTCTAGCAAAACTAGAAATTCGCAGAATCTACCACTGGATCGAAAACGCGACCCACTGAGAAGATCCGGCGAGAAGCTCAGTGGGCTATTGACTTAGATGTGTATGGATTATTATTATTTGATAAATAAATGAATTATTATTATTATTAGTACGTAAGTACATTATATTTGGTGTCACGAATAATTCTATGTTGACAAGCGATTTGTTTACGAGCCGATAATGAATTGTCGATACGAACCAATTAGACTATGGACTTCATTATTGGTTCGTTCTTATCGTCCCGACGCATTAACGAATGACAATGTATTGATAACGCACGGGTCAAACAAACATTCAATTTGGACTCGATTTGGACTGATTTCACGTGAGACCATTTACGCATCTAATGCAAGATTGGAACAAACAAAAAAAGGATAGTTACTCCCACAAAAATAAGTATAAGGAAGGATATCGTCAATGTATGCAGTTGTAGAAGTCAATATCGAGGGTTGAAAGACCGGTTTAAGTGACATTTCGCTTAATACACTTATCTTTGCAATTAAGGGTCTGTCTTATTTGGTACTAGCTGGCCCGGCAAACGTTGTTTTGCTCTATAAATTATTTCTAGGAAAGATAAATAACCTAGATACCGAGTGCAGCGCTGTCTGCCGGACTGATTTGTGAATCTAAACCTTTCTCGAATCCACCAGAAGGTACACGGAAATTTTCATTAAAATCGGTCCAGCCGTTTAGGAGTTCAGTGACAAACACACACACAGTAGAAATATATATATATAAAGATTAGCATCAACAATACGATGCTTTTAATTGAACTTCAATTATGTTTACTCTATTCAAATAGTTGAAGAAGTTTTTTTTTTTACGGTATTATTTTCCAATTTCTCTTCAACTTTAAGCCCCTGTAAAGCTGCAAAAATGTCGCTTAAGCCTCGAAATTTATTTTATTTCATCCTTCGATATTTATTATTTGGAATAACGCGAATATTACAGCTCAGGTCTTGATAAAATTTAAACGGGACCACAGGAGAAGCACCCGCTCTCAAACAAAAAAGAATCATCTAGATCGACTCAGAAAAGTTCTATAAATAATTTGGTAGAATCGAGAACCTCCTTCTTTTTGCACTCGGTTAAACTTTACATTACCAAATTTTCTTTAAAAGACAAACAGTAAAGTAATATTGAAAAATATTAATTACGTCACGAGGATTTCGCGGTATTGTGCAGTCGCCATCTTGTTTTGAAGCTCACGCTGTGAGATTGTATCGTTGTGTTTCTAGAAAGAGCCATATTTGTTTTATTGACGTGTATCAAACCAAGATGCGACGAAGCCAGCAGCCGATAGAGGACTCATTGAAATTGAATTTGTGTTTATTTTTTTATTCGGGAAATTAATAGTACTATATTCATCCTAGTATAATATTACTTAACACTTTGACTCGCATATTTTGCAGAAAATGCGAAAGAATTATTGAAAAGTATTTTATAAAAACATTTTAAGTTAAAAATAGAAAAATGAATGCTAAATTCCCGGCAAAATCTATACTTTAATACGTGAAGCAAAAACTTTTACTGGTGGTAGGACCTCTTGTGAGTCCGCGCTGGTAGGTACCACCACCCCGCCTATTTCTGCCGTGAAGCAGTAATGCGTTTCGGTTTGAAGGGTGGGGCAGCCGTTGTAACTATACTTGAGACCTTAGAACTTATATCTCAAGGTGAGTGGCGCATTTATGCTGTAGATGTCTATGGGCTCCAGTAACCACTTAACACCAGGTGGGCTGTGAGCTTGCCCACCCATCTAAGCAATAAAAAATAAAAAAACATTACACACACTACCATGCATTTGACACACACACGCTTAAATACTCTTTTGTTTATTGTTAAAGTCTGTGGTCAAATTGAGAATCGATTAATACCGAGAATCGATTAATATCTATTGTTTTTTTTTAATACTATTTGTCTATAGTGTAGCCTTGGCGAAATCTGTAATTACAGAAGTAAAATCTTGACAATAAAACCATAATAATTATAATTTAAACTTAAAATGACTATAAACCATAATAGTGTTCAAACTTATAATTGAAACAAAAAATTATAGCCGAATTTTGACTACTGGGCGACCACTAGTAACTTTTAAATTGTTATTTATACTTAAATGTTATTATTGACTTATTAACAATTGTAAATAGACATGCTTTAAGAGAAACAGACTTTAAATAGAATTTTTTTTATTCCAAAACAAATTAATATACACTAAAAACAATAATCATCGAAATCGGTTGGCGTGATATTGAGTTATTGAGTTATTCATCTATTTGTCGCGCACGTATTTAATGCAAATTTAAGACTTATATGGTTTTCTTATACAATTCAATACATGCAATAATTATAATTTTTGTTTACGCTCTATCTATATCATTCATTTAAATGATAGTAAAATGAATGTTTTGGTAAACATGTTATTTCCACGCTACTTTATAATATTTTACCATATATATATTTTTTTCAATACGTTAATTATACCGTTTCTTTTGATAAGATTTAGCCGGTAAGTAGGTATTGTGGGAATTAAATGCAAACAGCATCAGATAATGGCACTTATTTATACAACTGCAAAGTTTTAATTCGCGTAACGCGCGTATTAATTACAAGTTATTTTTAGCTAGTCCGCGTAATTATTCTTTTGCAGTACGCATTTTCTTTTTGTTCCAAGTCAGATCACTCAAATCATTTCTTAGGATACATTTTTTTAGGATTCTTTGTAACGTGTACCGTCTGCCCAAATAAAGTATATGGAATTAAGAAAAAAAAAACGGATTTCTTTTTTGTCTGTGTTTTGTTCGAAACACGAATCTACCGACTTTTTTTTCTCCATTACACATATGAAAGGGAACGTAGTCCATACGGCCAAATCTTTTGTTATAAATAGCAAACATATATGTGGTACAAACTGGTACAAACATTAAAATGGAATTTTAAGTATTTTATTTCGAATTCCCAAAACTCATGGACGTCCATAGATGTTAAACGAGTAATAAGCCCCCATTAACAAATTCATTACACTAAGCATTGCCGCCAAAAAGTCTACCAGTATTTTCTGGATTTGTCTGCTCCTAGCATCCTATCGGCAGTCTTCCCAACCCGTGATGATGGCGCTGGCAACAGCCAAAATATCAAGAAAGCATTTACGAAAATCGTATAAAAATTCCTTCGATAATAGCGTTTACAATTCATTTCGTGGCTCAACAAAAGAAAAATGGCGGCTACTAGCGTCTTTTGTATCTGTTTTTTCTGTATCCGCATATTGGGTATTATCGTCCGACCTTAAAATAGGCCCTTGTATGGCAGGTAGAGAAACTATCAAAGAATACCGATGGTATCTTTTTTATCTTGTATACTTATAGGGTTTACTTAGAATTCATGCTTAAGATGTTTTCGACACTCTGCAGTTTACGTGATCGCGATTTCGATCCGGTGGTAGATTCAGCGAAGTACTGCTCTTGCTAGGATTAGTGTTAGCAAATTTTCTCAGATTGAGCCCGTGAGCTCACCTACCCGTCCTTGCGTAGCTGAAATAGCCTCTTAGGCCACCAGCGAATAGGTAGGGAAAAAAGAAAGAAAAAAAGAAGGCGCCGGAATATCTAGTAGACTCTGGGAAAGATGAATCCGAAAATACTGACACCGAATCCATTTCTAAAAGACTAAAACGTGCATTGACAAACAAATAAAGGCAATGCTAGGCAATCCTTAGTAACAGAAATCGACGTAATTACTTCAGTGCGCCGCGTAGGGCACCGGTGACCTACAGGGCAGTCACGGGATTAAGATGTTGTTGACACTGCAGTTTACAATTTCACGGCCGATACTGGTTTTATTGATCAAAACCCTCAAAGAATATCTCTGGGCAACTGAATCCTAAGACTGATTCGCGGTAGAATATGGCACCTGCCCATGAGGACTCACTTTTTTCCTACCTAAGCTGATATTCTTGAGAGGCTCTTGTCCGCGTAAGCCTAACATGTAGGTGAGCTCTCGGGGCCCAAACCAGGCGTTGCTAACACTGGCTCTAGCGAGAGCCGTGCTTCGCAGAATCTACCACCGGATCAGAAACGCGACCCACTGAGAAGATCCGGCGAGAAACTCAGTGGGCGTAGTCTCAGCCTAGGGCCTGTTCGAAGTAGCGTAGGGCCTGTTCGAAGCGGTTCACAGTACTAAAGCGCATTCAAAGAGAGCTCCTTACGTTTATGTCAGCCTAGTACTTCTTAAGACATTTAAACACGTCGCCTCGTTCTATTTAGACGAGCAGATAGCTCATCTGATCATAAGCGTGCGATCTTCGGGTCGGAGACGCGTGCGGTTTTGATAGTAAGCGGTCGGACCTCAAAGTAAACGTCACCTTGAGACATGAGGTCAGTTTACAAGATCTGTCGCGACGCTTTGTTTTTTATGTTTTTGTGATTTTGTTGGGTGGACGAACTCACAGCCCAACTGATGTTAAGGGGTTACCGGAGCCCATAGACATCTACAACGTAAATGCCGCCACCTACTTTGAAATATGAATTCTAAGGTCTCAGTTTCAAAGGTCAAAAGTTTAGGTCTTTTATTTATCGATTGAGGCACTACGAAGTTTGCCGGGTCAGCTAGTGTTCGATAAAAAAATGTATTTAACTTTTTTTATTGCCTTTGTAGACACACGAGCATACGGCCCACCTGGTGAGTGGTTACCATCGCCCATGGACTTCAGCAATGCCATGAGCAGAGCCAAGCCGCTGCCTACCTAACTTTAAGCAAACTATCGATTTATTATATAAACGAAAGTAAATTGGTAAGCAAGTCATATAATTACTTCATATTATTATTATATGTAGTAAATAAATTTTTTAATTATTATTCTTTTTTTTTTGTACCCGCAACGAACTCGCCGTATCTTTTCAAAATTCCTCTAAATAAAAACGCTTGTCTGGAAGAGATCGCTCGATAAGACCGCCTAATATAAAATTATGTATATCTGTCTGTGGAATGTTTTCCAATGTTAAAACGATAGGTGAAAGGCAATTTCGTGTAAGCGACATTTCATACATATCATTAGAAAAAAATAGCTTAATTGAAATTCAATTAAAAACATCGAACTGTTGATGTTAATATTGGTATTAACATCAACAGTTCGATGTTTTTAATTGAATTTTCGTGCGTTTTATTTGGAATAAAACGCACCTTTAATTACAATAATAAATTGCGCGTATTTAAGTGAAATGTCGCTTAAACCAAATAGATTTACATCCCTCGATATGTTTTGGTGTGAAAAAAAAAAGTGTATTCTTTTTCTATCTCTCTCTCTCACTCTCTTAGAGTGAACAGGCAGAATTGATATTTGATACATGCACCGCTTCCGACTTCATAGTCGAACTTAATGTAGAAACTTCAACATTGGCTAAATGGCGACTTGGAAAAACAAATGACGGTACGCGTTGAACAAAATTCAATTAAATAAGCAATTCACGAATAACACAACTGTCTGGTAATTAATATGCTAGGTGTTTTTTTTTCCAAAAACGAAATCTCTTAAACGATTCAAGAGATAGCAAGCACCATTTCTTCCGACATTTATGAGTTCCTATTCCTATTCCTGTCCCATGTTAGATTTTGTAACAACATAAAAACAACATCTGATTTTGAATTGAAGGCCTTGATTGAATTACTTCCTGATCATCATTAAATAAATAAAATGGCACATACTGCCTTTCGTTTCTGAGCACGGCGCGTATATGAATTTCGTTTCTATAATTATATATTTCATTTTTTAAGCATGCTACTAATTATTAATTTTAAAAGCATTAATTAAAATTCGGACACTACAGAAGAAAAACGCTTATATCGATTTTTGGAAGCGCCTAGAACTTTATTGTACCTCGTATAACCTACCCGACAAAGGAGTCAATCGGAAAATCATATAAATTAGAAAAAAACAGAAGGAATAGGTAAGAATATGTTTCGGTACTCACACTGTGTAGCTGTGGCAGGAGCTAGGGCAGCAACGAGTCCGAGGACAGCAAAGAAAACAGCCCTCATCTTAATTTCTCTTATAATCACAGATTCTTTGACGATACTCAAAAAAATATGCGCTCGTGAAAGCAGTAGTTGTATAAGTCAAGCCTTTACACACACTGGCGCAGAAGGCGACTTATAATTCGCAGGAAATTCAAATAAATAAGTCCTATTCGCGTATGTCACTTTGAATTGAACTAAATAATGAACTGCGCAGCGATAAGGCGGCCATCCCGTGTTGACAGCGAGTGATGTGAGCGAGCGAGATGGAAATAACCTACATTGCACAACAAAGAAAAGAGTCATGACTACGAGGTTTCGTGTTCCAAGGTTGACAATGGAATATTTTTATGATTTTGAAGTGAATAAAACATAAAAATCAAGTTTACGATTATTTTTCATGCGTAATTATTTATTCTTATGCTTAAAAAGGAAATAAAACGAACATTAAAGTTAGCTATTTGTAAAAAAATCGATATTAAAGAAATTTCTCGGAACACAAAACCTCAACATTCGAGGTTACGTCACAAAAAACATTTCGGACGAGGGGGAAGGAAAACGAGAATAGCGAGATGGAGAGATTCCCACTTATTGATTTTAATACCAGCATTAAAAGTGTTCCTTTTTTTTGAGCAGATTTGTAAAATTCAGTAAGGCATTAACAGTTAAATTGCTGGCCTTTTAAAATTATATTTTAGGAAATTTAACCAACAATATCATAAAAATATTACTGCGTCAAGGACACAGAGGTATTGTTTTTGAATTTACATTTTTTACTGTAGAAAGGGATAGCGATAAACTAGGTTGGTTATCATGGCACATGGGAGATTTAATTTTAAATTTGACATCCCTGTATACTGCGACTAGCTTCACGAGGAATGACTAATTTATTTTGTGTTCGATTTTGCGACTAACCCGCTGTCAATCGTAACGCTGATAAAATATTAAAATAAATTACAATCTGTTGTCTTTGTGCGGACGTTTTCATCTAGACGAGTCATTGTTGGAAGTCGCCTTCTGCGCCAGTGTGTGTAAAGGCAGTACTTTCGACATACGTCAAACGCACTTGTTATTTTTTCGAGAATTCGCCACTAAATAAATCGGTGAGAATTTTTTAATTTTTTTGTTCGCTTATTTTTGTTTCGTATTTGTTTATTTCCTAGATGCTAATCAATAAAAAAAGTTTAAAATATTCGAGAAACTACGCATGCAGCCTAATTTTTATAACAGCAACTGAACGAACCGATTTTTTTTTGTGATATGATTTTGTTTTTAACGTTTTGTGTTGGGCGTTTAATTTTACTAGGTTTGATGCCTATTTCAAGCAAAAAATAAATCTTTTCGATCGTGTGCGTAAATCGTAAATCAATATTAATGATTCGTAAACGTATATATATTTTTTTAAACTTATATTAGCTAGAGCGTAGTCGATAAGATTCTAGCAATTATTTTAATTTGTAGGTGTTCTTTCATATTCAAATGTCGAACATTTTGATTTCAATGTTTTATTCGGTATTTTGTGAAAATCAAGTGATGGTGTTTTTTTTTAATACTATTAAACTTGTTAAACGTATCTAATGTTTATGAGTACCTACCTATGTCTTTATTCGCCATTTAGACGTTCCATAGATTTAAAATTCAACTTTAGAATTTCCAGGATTTTTTTTTTTAGTTATCGCAAATATATGGCGCCGGGTAGTTTGACAAATAGTTACTAACACTTTGTGATTTGTATAGTTGATTAAAGCGAATCGTGAACTGAATGGGTACCTATTAAATACATATTATTATAATACTAAATATGTCTTCTAATTAAATACAATAACTACAACAGTGTAGATAATGCATTAAAACGCAAATATAAAGATTATTAGAAAGAAGCGTTTTTTTGCCATTGAGTCACTTGATGGTAAGTGGTCACCACCGCTCATGACCCTTAAGTAGAACTTTGTTTCAATCTGTGAGGGACCTCTCTACGCAGTATGTATGTAATCTCATTTAATTGTCTTTTTAGATGTAAATTCGTAGATGAGCTCACGACGTACCTAGTGTTAAGGGGTCATTTGAGACGTGAGGTCGAAACCTCAACCGTATTGTATAACACTGCTGTCACTCAAAAATACATTATATGATTGGGGTTGCAACAAAGGCTTATTACAGTAGTATCTATGTGGTAGGGCTGGTAGGCATTGGTGATGTCCAAAACGACTGTAGCCACTCACCACCAGGCGGGCGGAACACTCTTTTGCCTACTGGGGCACACGACAAACACACGTCGTACAAACGACTGTTTCCACAAATAAAAATCACTTCTGCATATCAAAACACAATTACTCTGATGACAAGATAAATAGTTCAATACGGGCCAACCAATATGAGTTGATAAATTTTTGGTATCTTTAATTGCGAGATTACAACAGATAACAAATTACACCAATAATACTTTGTAATACTGTGATTTAATCCGAGTCTACTGTGATTAATGAGCTATTAAAGATAATAATTGTAAAAGATAAAGATAAAAACACACTGTAGTATGTTTTGTGGTATTTGCTTGTTTGTCTGCCATTTCCCTAACTTGATTTTTAATTATCGGATTTCTATAAAATCTACTACATATTGACATTTAGAATTTGTGATTATGTTTTTACTATCTAAGATGTAGTTCTTTGTTTTACACTATCTAACACCCTTTAATTGTTGAGCCCAAAATAAACAGAATCATTATAAATATCTATGGTACTCTGTACTTCAACATTTTGTGTGTAATAGATCACTTGTTGGAATAAATTATACAAATTTATAATAAAAAAAGGAAACCGTTTTTATGCCAAGAAAAAGAGAATGCAATCAGTTTAGTAGAAGTCAATTATATGTACATGTGTTATTATGGATAACTCAAAAATTACTGATCGAATCTTGATAAAAAAAAAAAAATTTTTTATTGCTTAGTTGGGTGGACGAGCTCACAGCCCACCTGGTGTTAAGTGGTTACTGGAGCTCATAGACATCCACAATGTAAATGCGCCACCCACCTTGAGATATAAGTTCTAAGGTCTCGGTATAGTTACAACGGCTGCCCCACCCTTCAAACCGAAACGCATTACTGCTTCACGGCAGAAATAGGCAGGGCGGTGGTACCCACCCGCGCGGACTCACAAGAGATCCTACCACCAGTAATTATGCAAATTATAATTTTGCGGGTTTGATTTTTATTACACAATGTTATTCCTTCACCGTGGAAGTCAATCGTGAACATTTGTTGAGTACGTATTTCATTAGAAAAATTGGTACCCGCCTGAGATTCGAACATCGGTGCATCGCTCAACACGAGTGCACCGGACGTCTTATCTGTTAGGCCACGACGACTTCTAATTTTATTGGATTGGGAATCCCTTAAAATAAAATCTTTTCCTTGTTTGTGCAATGACAAAAATCGTTAAAACAACCATTATACAGGATGTCCCAGAAAGAATGGATAATCCTGAAACACCTCATAGCCGAACTATTATGACATCAAATAAAATAAAAAACTCAGGTAGTATTCAAATTGCGCCTTTTATTTTAAAGTTGCTATTTTCTATACTGCTGTGCGTTTCTGGTATATACGACAGCTACAAATAAATGAAATTCATGGACTTTTTGGTGTTTTAATATTCTACATGGACTATATGCAGGAAATCCTATGAGTAGCTAGTGTAATTTTATATAAAAGTTAATCTGAACTTAAATTTTAATCATAAAATTTGGTATTTTTTCTTTATTTTTAATTTGGGTACTATATACCTAAGAAATATTTTTTTAATTTTTTATTTTGAGACTCCAGTAGCTCTACTATGAGGTGTTTCAGGATTATCCATTCTTTCTGGATATAAATCCAATATTTATTAAACCTTCAGGGTTGCTACAGTAATATCAGAAAGACAAATATTTAGCTATATTGTGTGCTGCTTGTTGCCATATTCATAATTCCTCTCCTACTGAGCTCCGTGAGCTCAGCCACTCGTCTTGGAGAATACGGAATAGCACCTTCAGCGTAAAACTGATTAGCTGGGAGTTTTTGTCCTAAAATATTTCTTATTTTAATTTAATGTTAGTCTTGTCTATTCCAGCATCAAATATGAAGGTGTATGCTCTCATCGTTGCCTGTCTGGCTCTGGGTGTGCTGGCCGAGGAAGACTCATGCTATCAGAACGTCGACCAAGGATGCAGACGGACTTTAAGTGAGTAAACAAGACTAGAACAAATATATTACTGGCCAACTTAGGTATACATAGATGATTGCTGATCATGAAACTCTTTGTTGAACAAAAAAAATATTTTTTTACTTCCACGTGTTTGAATTTACTCTCGAAGACATTGTTGTCTATGAGTGTTGGTTTAACGACCATTTTTTTTTATTTTTTATTCCTCAATGTCTGGGACATTGACGTATAAATCTTTGTCCCCTTATCTAAAGAGATTAAAGATACGCTTCCAATGTCTTATCTTTTTAGATTCGAATGGAAAGATATCATAATGTATATGTATATATATCTATATGTATGTATAAATCTTACTTTTTGTTACCAACGAAGCAAGACTTAAGTTTGTTTGTTCTCGTTAATGCAGGGGCATTGTGTGACATTTGTGTGATCCATGACTTAAGTGACCTTTTACGTCGTGTAGCTTGTAGCGTAGCGTGTAGCTCTTAGCAAACCTTCCCTCCTGGTTGAGACCTTGATTTTGTTAGTGTCTATGGGCTCCGGTAACCACTTAACACCAGGAGGACTATGAGATCGTCGTTAACAGATAACTAATTTTAACTGGTGGAGGTTTAAGGACGTTTTGTGAGTCCGCACGGGTAGGTACCACCGCGCTGCCTATTTCTGCCGTGAAGCAGTAATGCGTTTAGTTTTGATGGGCGGGACAGCCGTTGTACTATACTGAGATCTTAGAATTTATTTCTTGAAAGTGGGTGGCGGTATTCACGTTGTAGAGGTCCATGGGTTCCGGTAACCACTTAACCCCAGGTTGGCCAGGTCGTCCACCCATTTTAGCAATAAATAAAAAAATAAACTCTTCGTCTTCTTTTAAAAAATCTCAATTGTCACGCCTATGTCATATGCCACTACGCGTGGTAGTTTAATATTATTGTATTCTGGCAACACCGAATTTCCTGTCAACAGGTCTGCCGCACTGCAGCGCGTATTACGGCCAATTCAAGGACAACCACGTTGTAGCGAACGAACTGAAGGCATTAGCCTCACTGTATTTGAAACGTTCCTACCATTATCTCCTGTCGGCCTCCTACTTCAACAACTACCAGACGAACAGGGAAGGATTCGCGAAGCTCTTCAGGAAATTATCGGACGATTCGTGGGAGAAAACCATTGGTCTCATAAAGCACGTCACTAAGAGGGGTGAGTGGCGATTGAGGGTGTTTTTAATAGAAATCTTTATAAAAAAGAAGGATAGAGAATATTTCTGTCTCTTTCAGGGAGCTTCGATTCAGTGTTACTTGTTCAATAACCCCCACCCCCTAATTTAATTTGCTCTGTGTCGTGGGTGCCGGGAATATGAAATGAAATATGGTTGCTATACGGTTTTCACAAAGATTCTGACGACCGGATCTCGAACCCGTGGTACATGGGTGATGATCTGTTCCTAAATGGTTACCGAGTCGCATAGACGTACGTGTGAATGAGATGAAAAGACTTTGAGGTCGCCCTAGTCTAAAAGATAGTCTTATCTTGTATATTTAAGTGCAAATATTGAGGTCGCCCTGGTATAAATAATAAGACAGCCAGGTACAAATATTTATAATGAAATACGTATTTAATTCATGTTGAAACGAATGGCTTCCCACAATGAGGTAACAGTAATGTGTAATGAATCACCATACCCGCAAAAAAAGGAATTTTTGTGGTGACCGGGCGCTTTGTGAGTCCACACGTGTAGGTACCACCACCCTGCCTACTTCTGCCGTGAAGCAGTAATGCGTTTCAGTTTGAAGGGTGGGGCAGATGTTGTTCTATAAAAACTAAGACTTAGAACTCCTCTCTCAAGGTGGGTGGACAGCATTTAGTTAGCTGATGTCTATGGCCTCTGTTAAATGCTTAACATCAAAGTCGAGACGTCGTACACATACTTGTCTCGACATAAGGCTTGTCATGAACTTGGCGATTATTAAGTCTCCCCCATCGAAATCAGGTGGGAAGATGGACTTCTCGAGTCACACCACACTGAAAGGCGACAAGGGCAGCAACTACACCGTCGAGGTCGGCCACGAGATCGGAGCCCTGGCCAAAGCCTTGGACACGCAGAAGCAGCTTGCCGAGAGGATTTTCTTCATCCACAGGGAAGTCACTAAAAACAGCGACCTCCTCCACGATGCTGAGGTCAGTATTTTGCGTGCTAGAGGATTTCTGTGCTTGTGGTAGGACCTCTTGTGAGTCCGCGCGGGTAGGTACCACCACCCTGCCTATTTCTGCCGTGAAGCAGTAATGCGTTTCGGCTTGAAGGGTGGGGCAGCTGTTGTAACTATACTGAGATCTTAGAACTTATATCTCAAGGTGGGTGGCGCATTTACGTTGTAAATGTATATGGGCTCCAGTAACCACTTAACACCAGGTGGGCTGTGAGCCCGTCCACCCATCTAAGCAATAAAAAAAATATGACGACTAGGTACGCTAGCTATCTATGGCTTATGCGTCATGAATTTTCTGGTGAATTTTAAAATTTCCTAATTAACAATATTAATATTTATTTAGATCACTCAATACATCGAGGAGGAATTCGTGAGTCAGCAAGCCGATACGATTCGTAGCCTCGCGGGTCACACCTCGGACCTCAAGCGGTTCATAACCGAGAACAACGGGAAAGACTTGTCTCTCGCCGTGTACCTCTTCGACGAGTACCTCCAGAAGGTCGTCTAAACAAAGTTTTGAAACCCCATTCAATTCTACCATTTAGTAGTATTTTTTTTTAAACAGGCTACATTAAACTTTTAGGTACAAATATGGCTGTTTAATTGTGATGTATCCATTTTTGTTTTAAGCAAAAAATATGTTATGTAATTGTTTTTAAGCGTTTAGTGAAATATAGTATGTACCCTCAATAATTATCTTCGAATAAAGATTTTAGCCGCCATAATTGGTGTTTTATTTTTAACTAGCTTGCGCCCGCGGTTTCGCCTTAAAATGCTGGGAATCCAGATTAGGTTAAATAAAAAAGAAATGGCTCTTTGTGTTCGCGCCAGAAAAAAAGTGCCAATTTGGGCGAGCACACGGCCTACCTGGTGCTAAGGTTACCGGAGCCCATAGACGTCTACAACGTAAACGTCGCTACCCACCTTGAGATATGAGTTCTAAGATCTCAGTATATTTACAACGGCTGCCCCACCCTTCAAACCGAAACGCATTACTGCTACACGGCAGAAATAGGCAGGGTGGTACCTACCCGTGCGGACTCAAGATGTCCTACCACCAGTAAAAAAGTAAGATTTTGAATTAGAAAGAAATTTGCATATTACAAGCTAAGATAGTGTAAAAATGAAGTAGGTAATAATTTAGAACAAACACAATTTGAATCTTAAACCAGAAAAAATTAACAAATGTATGTAATGAAATCTACATACGACTAATATAAAACTATTTTTCTCTCTTTTTTCCTACTTATGCTGGTAAGCTAGGCTAGCTAAGCCTTATAGGGGTATGCCAGCGTAACTGAATGCGTAGGTGAGCTCATGGGGCTCAAACCGGAGTATTGCTAACACTGGCTCTAGCAAGAGCAGTGCTTCGCAGAATCTACCACCGGATCGGAAACGCGACCCACTGAGAAGATCCGGCGAGAAACAGTGGGCTGTGTCTATGGGCTAATTCGCTCGTCGAGCCCTTCGTCGCAAGCGACGGGTTTGTCAAGGACGGTGATCGGTGCTTGCGGAGCCTAAAAGCACCGTTAATGGATCGGGAGGATCCGTAATGACGTGCTTAGGGCGACGTCGACTGTTTACCATTCGGTCTACAGGATCGGGAATGTAGTCTCCAGCGGCCACGACAAGAGGGTTCTCATGTCGTTCCGCCTTCTCAAAGTGGCGCAATGATGCCGACAGTAGATACTTACTGACAGAGTCGAGCTCCAGGTTATCGTGGAGATCCACGTTCCTCAGGAACCATGGTGCTCCGACGGCTATCCTGTAAAATCGGGATTGAATAACCTGAAGGGGTTTCAAGTTAGTGCGGGAATTGCAGGGTAGAGGGAAGAACAACTGTAATAAATAGGGGACAAGTAGAGAAAGCGTGTAGTTACATTAATCAAAACTAGAGGACCCGCAGTAGTCGAAATTCGACTATAATTAATTGGAATTGTAAGTTTGTACACTATTATAATTATATTTTATACTTCTAAAATAACAAATTTCGCCATGACTACACTATAAAAATATTAACAAAGACAAACAATATTTGATCTCAGTTTGACAACAGACGTCAAGAACAAGTTTTTGACAATAAATAGTATGCATGCGTGTTGCGTCAAATACATGGTATGTAGTGTGTGTAATGTTTTCTTTATTGATTTAATGTATCTTTTGTGCATTATTTTAAAAAAATATTAGCATTGTGCACTTCTTCTCTGTATTCTCTATAAGTGTGGAAAATTTCATACTCCTCCGTCCGCGCAATTTTCGTAAAAAGGGATGCAAAGTTTTTGCTTCACGTATTAGTATATAGATCCCATTAAAACAACACAACAGCGTTGTGTGCTGAGTTTAAAAAAATATTATGACGTCTTTTAGTTCTGACATTGTAATCACATCACTCGCTACAGTTGCGCTCTTCGATCAATAATAGTACTAGATTAAAGATCAGGAACAAAAATAAGACGCTCCAGTGCTTTGATCAATAATACTACTAGATTCGCGATTAGCGCTTCAAAAACGGCCCGAAAAATAAGACCACAAATAAATTTGTGGTCTTATTTCAAATTAGTATGGTCCAATCATAGCCAACACTAAGACGTCAAAACGCTGCAATGCGCGTTCAAAAACTGAGTAAAAAACCACCGTAACACCAAGGTTTTGGAAGGAATATCTTTTTTTGGTAAATTTATATTATTAAGTGTTTTTCATAAAATAATAAACACAATTATATTGTAAATAAAACACAATTTACGAATATTGTAATTGTTTGCCAATGTTTGCAACAAGGCACCAACTATTGTAACAAACATCACCAATTCTTGAACAGGGAATGCATAGAGTAGTTTTGTTATTTTATAATGTTATTTTTGTTTGTAGATTTCCTAGTAGCCCCTTGTCGCTGTGCACAATGGATATATATTGTCGCGAAAGAAAGAGGAGAAGAAATATAGAACCCTTATAAAAATTCTAGAATTGTTCAATGGTGGTGGCAAATCAATGCAAAAAAGTATTAAAAAAAGTGTGTGTGTCCGCTCCGACGCACGACTGGAGTTTACTGGATATAAAAAATTAAACGAAACAATACGAGAAATAGTTCTATATTACGACAACACGATACACTACAGATTATTAACAAATTAACGAGACACAAAACAAACGACTAACAAATATATGAAAATACAATAATGAGAGAAACGCGCGATCAGTACGAGGCTTTGTGGCGGACTGCCGGCGCAGCAGCCCGGCGTCACCTGCAATAACGCGGCCGCGCGTTGGCTCCTGATTGGCGCGCGCACGCATCACGCAATCAGGAGCCAATCAGGCGCATAACGCATTTCGTGTGACATGCTAGTACGATTTTGATTGGCGCGCGCACGCATCACGCAATCAGGAGCCAATCAGGCGCATAACGCATTTCGTGTGACATGCTAGTACGATTTTGGTCCCCATAATTTTCATACCCCGGGCCTATATATGTAAATCGATTCTAAAGGAGTAAACTCCAAAAAACTTTACATGTATGTGTAAATATTTTAAGCGTATATGCTGAAAAGGATTTGTTTTCTGGGGGAAACGAACACAGCCATAAAATAAGCCTAAATTAAACTGATTATAGACAAATTCATTGATATAAGATTACATTATATTTGTAAAAAAGAAACCGCTCATATAAAAATGACTTCTAAAAGACAGCTTTATAACAAACTGAATCTATTTAAAGGTAATTAAACCTACATTCTTGTTTTAATTACTTCTGTATAAAGAATACGTGGAAAACATGTATCGTGTTTCCTTTCATATTTTTTTTACTTTATTCAATTTTATTTTTTATCACCTATTTGTTGTAATAGCGGCAATGTAAAATATTATCTACTACTTTTTTGAATCGGTCAAAAATAGTTGCGACCATACAAAACAAACCTAAAACAAATATGTATATTCTGCAACTCTATGTCTTTCAATACTTACTGTGTTCTGAGCATTGAAATGTAATACCAAGAACTACATTTAGTTCCACAATACAATAAGCACGAAATTTTAAACAAATATTTTTAACCTTATAAATTAGGCTTTAAGTATCATTTTAGAATAAATATTTTTGTACTGATGTATTTTTATGTTCAAGTGACATTTTAAATTTATTCCATAATATTCTTTTTCTGACGAAAGGACCTAATTACATATATTTTGCAATGGTAATTAAACTTTATGTTTAAGTATTAAGGTTTAGAATAAACTGAAGTCGTTAATTCTTCTTCGTTAACTCTTCGATCAATAATAGTACTAGATTAAAGATCAGGAACAAAAATAAGACGCTCCAGTGGCCACGTTTGCAGACACGAAAACATCTTCATTTCTTAGAAAAAAGTTTAATAATGTTGACGACTTCAGTTTATTATAAACCTTAATACTTAAACATAAAGTTTAATTACCATTGCAAAATATATGTATTTAGGTCCTTTCGTCAGAAAAAGAATATTATGGAAAAAATTTAAAAATTTAATAATAATAAATTAATGTCACTTGAACATAAAAAGTCATCAGTACAAAAATATTTATTCTAAAATGATACTTAAAGCCTAATTTATAAGGTTAAAAATATTTGTTTAAAATTTCGTGCTTATTGTATTGTGGAACTAGATGTAGTTCTTGGTATTACATTTCAATGCTCAGAACACAGTAAGTATTGAAAGACATAGAGTTGCAGAATATACATATTTGTTTTAGGTTTGTTTTGTATGGTCGCAACTATTTTTGACCGATTCAAAAAAGTAGTAGATAATATTTTACATTGCCGCTATTACAACAAATAGGTGATAAAAAATAAAATTAAATAAAGTAAAAAAAAAATGAAAGGAAACACGAAACATGTTTTCCACGTATTCTTTATACAGAAGTAATTAAAACAATAATGTAGGTTTAATTACCTTTAAACAGATTCAGTTTTTTATAAAGCTGTCTTTTAGAAGTCATTTTTATATGAGCGGTTTCTTTTTTACAAATATAATGTAATCTTATATCAATGAATTTTTCTATAATCAGTTTAATTTAGGCTTATTTTATGGCTGTGTTCGTTTCCCCCAGAAAACAAATGCTTTTCAGCATATACGCTTAAAATATTTACACATACATATAAAGTTTTTTTTAATACTTTTTTGCATTGATTTGCCACCACCATTGAACAATTCTAGAATTTTTATAAGAGTTCTATATTTCTTCTCCTCTTTCTTTCGCGACAATATATATCCATTGTGCACAGCGACAAGGGGCTGCTAGGAAATCTACAAACAAAAATAACATTATAAAATAACAAAACTACTCTATGCATTTCCTGTTCAAGAATTGGTGATGTTTGTTACAATAGTTGGTACCTTGTTGCAAACATTGGCCAAACAATTACAATATTCGTAAATTGTGTTTTATTTACAATATAATTGTGTTTATTATTTTATGAAAAACACTTAATAATATAAATTTACCAAAAAAAGATATTCCTTCCAAAGCCTTGGTGTTACGGTGGTTTTTTACTCAGTTTTTGAACGCGCAGTGCAGCGTTTTGACGACTTAGTGTTGGCTATGATTGGACCATACTAATTTCAAATAAGACCACAAATTTATTTGTGGTCTTATTTTTCGGGCCGTTTTTGAAGCGCTAATCGCGAATCTAGTAGTATTATTGATCGAAGTTGGCGCTGCCTTTATTGATCGCTTTTCAACGGATTTTTGAATTGAACTATGAGTTTGTTACACACAGAAGTCGTCGTGGCCCAAAGGATAAGACGTCCGGTGCATTCGTGTGTAGCGATGTACCGGTGTTCGAATCCCGCAGGCGGGTACTAATTTTTCTATTGAAATACGTACTTAACAAATGTTCACGATTGACTTCCACGGTGAAGGAATAACATCGTGTAATAAAAAAATGAAACCCGCAAAATTATTTGCGTAATTACTGGTGGTAGGACCTCTTGTGAGTCCGCACGGGTAGGTACCACCGCCCTGCCTATTTTCTGCGGTGAAGCAGTAATGCGGTTCGGTTTGAAGGGGAGGGCAGCCGTTGTAACTATACTGAGACCTTAGAACTTATATCTCAAGGTAGTTGGCGCATTTACGTTGTAGATGTCTATGGGCTCCAGTAACCACTTAACACCAGGTGGGCTGTGAGCTCGTCCAACCATCTAAGCAACAAAAAAAAATAACAGAAAAAAATCATAAATTTTCAGGGATTTTATGACTTGGTATCTAAGAACTTTAAGCCAAGTCTAATTTTATTAAACTTAATGCCGCTCCTGGGCACCGGAAAAAAATCCGCCCCAATACTGGAATTTTACCTAAAAAAAGTTTATATATTTTGTTTTTCAAAATTAAAATAACTTATTTATTCCGGAAACATTGTCATATGTCATATATTCCAAAAACATAAATAAATATTTGTTTTTTTTATTTCTAACAATTATAAATTTTGACTAAGAGTGACTCATAATTATATTACATCAAAAAATAAAAAATAATTTTTTTTAATTACAGAAAATAGAAAAATCGATTATTATTTTAAATCTCCAAGGAAATAAATTGATTAAATCATGTTTTTTTTTTTTTTAAAAGTGCCAAAATTTTCATTAATAATGGATGAATTGAATTTCTTGAATTATTGATTAAAAAGACAATTATTCAGTATTACAATTAATTAGTTATATTGATCAATCTTGATAAGCGTAAAAAAAGTTTTACTTTCAAAATTTTGCCGCCCTTAAAAATTTGCCGCCGTGGTTATAACTTCACTCGTCGCGTTCCCGCCAAAAAGTCCCGCCCTTAGCTGCTGCTCGTCGCATTTTTTTTTCGTTGGGATTATCATTTCATTTCCAAACTAGATCCGGACGCTGTAGCCATCTTGTTCGTGTCGTGACTCCTCGACATGTGTTTCTTTAGAGTAATCTTGTGCATGTAAGCGTTCTTACAAATCGGACATTTGTAATTCCTCTCCCCGGTGTGCCCTAGCAAGTGCTGCTTCAATCTGGACTCTACGACGAAACACTTCGAACATACGTCGCATTTGTATTTTTGCGCGTGTATTTTGTTATTATGCTCGGTAAGGCAACGTCGGGTCACGAAGCTGTGTTCACACAAATGGCACTTAAACTTCTTTGTGATTCCGTGCTCTTGCTTCAGATGTAACATTTTTCGGTAATGCTCTTTAAAGGTTTCCGGACAATGAGCGCATCGTTTTAATTTAACGCGAGCCCTGCCCAAGTGAACGATCTCGTTGTGATATTTCAATTGATTCCTTTTAAAGAACGTTTTCGAACATTTTCTGCAATCATATCTGATGTCAGAGTGCTTTTCTTTGTGGCTCAATAAGGCGTGTTGGTTCAGGAACCCTGTGCCGCACGTCTCGCATACGACTTTCATGAAATGGCACGTCATGTGAGACTTTAAGAGCGGGAAATCGTGAAACCTCTCCTCACAGACATGACAATTAAAGAAGCCGTCTTTAAATTCTAAATTATACTCCGCCATACCGTTGAAGCCTTCACGGAATTCGATACTGTGCGTTTCAATCAAATGTTCTCGCATTCCGTCTAAATTTTTACGGTATTCCTGACACAATTTGCAGATTAGTTTCGAAATGTCAACTTGCAGGATCCTTTTGCCTTGAGGGATGTATTTGTCTAATATAACGTCAATACTGTCAATGTCATGTCCGGAGGTGTGCTGTAACAGGTCTACGCAATCAGAGAAGTACTTCTGACAATAGAAGCACTTGTAGGAGTAGCCCATGAATATGAACGGTCTGACGGTGCAGTACTTTAGAAATAGGGATGCATTTCTTCTTTCGTTGACTGTCATCTGCCATATACTCGTCGCGGCTTCTCGTTGACCTGCTAGAAAATTAAAGGGTGTCATAAAAGCGATTGGCTTTACCGATTATCCTATTACACGCTTTCGTATCAAACTAATATTTGTCGTGGAAAAGTACTGAAGTTTTATTATGACATGCTTGTTATATCGTATATATGAGTCGACTAGTATCAAAGCCGGCAATGTGACTTTTGGACAATTATTGGTAAATCAGAAAAACGAATTATTGACTTTGTATTCCATTGGCAGCCACAAAACTCTTCTGAACGACATCTTAGATAAATAACAGGTTAAGTATTAACCTTTATTTAATGCAGGTTTTGAACCGTATTCTTTGAAGGAGACGATTATATTCAAATCAATCTGTATTGACATATCAATAACATTTTTTTGTTCAAATGCACAGATTGCCACCTTTGATAATAGACGACTCATATATCGTATATATAGCTATAATAATAAATGTTGTTTTGATTAATATATAAAAAAATGTTGCACGTCTTTTGGGGTGTGTAGTATTATGGTTTTCTTCATTCTTTTTTTCATCCTTAAATCAAATTTCTCTTGTAATAGGAAGGAGGGAATCCTGTATATAAGAGAAACGATAAAGCTCGCTTTGTCCGCCCAAAACACGTCATTACGGGCCAGGAGGATCCATTAACGGTGCTTTTAAGTACCACAAGCACCGGTCACCGTCCCCGTCGAACCCATCGCTTGCGACGAAGGGCTTGACGAGCTAATTAACCCACAGACACAGCCCACTGGGTTTCTTGGCGGATCTTCTCAGTGTGTCGCTTTTCCTATTCGGTGGTAGATTCTGCAAAGCACTGCTCTTGCTAGGGCCAGTGTTAGTACCACTCCGGTTTGAACCCCGTGAGCTCACCTACACGTTAGGGCGAAGCTGATATAGTCTCTCAAGGCAATCAGCATAGGTAGGAAAAAAAAGTCCTTAGCTCCGTTCCAAGCCGATCTTGAAGTTAGTTAAGAAATTGTCGCTAGATGGCGTATGAACTCTGAACTAAAAGATGGCGCCCCGCGTTTTGAACAGCAAGAAATAATGATTTATTATTTATAATGGAATTACATACACTCTTAATTTTATAATACAATAAATAATACTGTTGTTGTCTGCACATGTCCAAATTATAAACGGTATCTTTATTTGGAATCATAATATCGATTCTGTCACTCTTGAGATAACCTAGCTTAAAAACTACTTCAGGTCACCCTTATTAGTGGATTTGGCGGGAAGTTCTTTCCGTCTTATTTTTATATAAGCTAAAGGAAGCGCTGAAGTGACCAGCAAAAAGGCAAAAATTGTGCCTTCAAACGCAATACCGTGTTTCCTGGTGGTTGTAAGTATTCTGCTGCGGTGGCACGATGGTAAAATGGTGATGACGGGACCATCCCGAAGAATTCTTAAAAAATTTGTCGCCGTCGAAGCATTAGCGCTACTTAGGATAAGACGCATGCCCTATCCATCAAACTAATAGGTGTTATTACTTCGCTACAGAAATAGGCAAGGTATCCAGTAATCCTCTACCAGTAATGACGCAAATTATCATTGTTGTGGTATGATTTTTATTCCACGATGTTAATCCTTCGTGTAAGCCATTCATGGATGTGTATTAAGTCTTGTACGTATTTCACTACAAAAATTGGTGGATCGACACAAATGAACCGGGCTTTTTATCTTTGATGCGCTAGAGTCAAGGGTGAGCAACCTTTTTAATCAATGGGCCAATTTAAATATTAATTTTTTTGGCGGGCCGCACATATCTTATGCAACTCTTATTAATAATCTACGAAACTTTATTTATATATAATAAATATTAGAAAGAAAAAAAAAGGAAAAAAAAGTAAAGATTTCGTATACAAAATTTAATGCAAAATAAAAATAAACAAAAAAAGGACAGAAAAACAACTTGATGGGAGAAAGTCGATAAAATAATTTCAATTTTAGAAATGCTTGGCGGACCGCGTGTTGCTCATCCTTGCGCTAGTGCGTCTTGTACGTCCGCGCGGGTAGGTACCACCACTCTGCCTATCTTTGTAGTGAATCAGTAATGCGTTCTGGTTTGAACGCTAGGAGTTTTATTGAGAATTGAAACACACGTCTCCAAGTGGGTGGCAGTATTTACCTTGTTGATGTCTATGGGATTCTATGACCGCTTAACACCAAATGGGTTGTGAGCTCGTCCACCCAATTAAACCCAAATAAAGAAACCCAGCCGAGAATGTGATTTCAGCCCAGCTCCCTCGATATGTACCACATCTAACACTTTTCCCCATCAATCCATGTTTATTCTCACCGAAGCTTTTGTCGACATTATAAATTACACACATAAATTGGGCACTACTAAAACAACACGTTTTCTTGAGGACGCCACCATTGAGTTTACTAGGAACAACAACTGCATCGCCCAGCCCAAAAATTTAATAATAAAACAAACAAAAAACCTTTGGTATAATAATATCGTTAAAAATATCCAGTCTTGTACCCCTTTTTGACTTGCAACTTAATCAAGGGAAGAGCCCTTGTCTTCAATGATCGATTTCGTTTCCGAATTTCTTCACTGCGGTCCTCAGCTGCCACTGTGGATGCCACTGCCTCATGTGCTTGTTAAAATCGTTCCTATTGTGGAAGCCGCTAGCGCATTCCGGGCACACGAACCTCCAAGCTGTGCCGTGGACTCGCATGTGTTGACGCAAAGTCCTCTCATGCATGTACGCCTTCTGGCAGACGTCGCAGAGGAAATTCCTTTCACCGCTGTGCCCTCTGGCGTGCATCTTTAACAGTGACTGCGTCCCGAAGCACTTACCACAGACCTTACACTGTATCTTTTGGGTGTGCAGTTTCGTCGTATGCTCCGTTAGGGCTCGGCGCGTGGGGAAAACAGATTTGCAGCTTTGACACTCGAACGTGAACGTTATCCCGTGAGCCTCCTTCAGGTGGGTCATTTTGCGGTAATGCTCCGAGAATCTCTCCAAGCAATGGGGACATTTTAAAGGTTTCCTTTTCTTTGCGTTCGCCGCTTCGTGCCTCTTGAAGATGTGGTAGCGCAATTTCAGTTTGGTCGGGAACGCTTCGTGGCACTTGTCGCATCTGTGGACGCCGTCTTCGTGGACGATCCTGTGATTGATCAGCCTCTGGTGCGACATGAAGCCCAGGCCGCAGGTCTCGCAGACCACGTTGTAATGAGCGTTCATATGCCTGTTCAGGAGGAAAAACGAGTTGAAAGTCTTCAAGCACTTGTGGCATGACAGCATCCTGTTGTTTGTGCTTAAATCATACGCCGTTAGACCATTACCGGCCGAATTGAACTCTTTCTTGTGGGCGACCGTCAAGTGCCTCCTGATATCATCCAAATCGGAGTACTTTTGGTCGCAGATTTTGCATTTCAACGACGATATATCGACTTTGATGACTCTTTTCCCTTTGCGCAGGTATTGTTTTAGTAAGCTCGTCCTGTCCGGCGTTGGATGGAAGGCCGTGTGCTGTAGCACCGCGTGTATTTCCGGGAAGACCTCGTTGCAGTAGAAGCACTTGAAATTCGCTTGCTGGTAAAAGAACGGCTTCACTGTCGTGTGTTCAATGAACGTTGCCGCGTTCTGTCTCTCCGATATAGTCATTTGCCAAATGCTAGTTCTGGGGCATGGCCGCGACAGTGTCTCGTCTGAGAAAAACAAAATTTTGCCTTTTAATACAAACTGTAGTCCGATGAAGCTCTACTAAATTCCATTATACTATATTTACTATATTACATACGCAAAGATGTTTCAATAAAAACAACGCTCAGTTGCATAATACTTTTTATTTCTCAACAAGATCTCTTACAATCAGATTGCATTACATCGTAATTGATGTAAGGCAATAAATAAACTACAAAGTACCATGCACATTACTAACGTGTGCAATTAAATTGGAATGATCTACGAACTGCAGCCCGCAAGCAGCGCACGTCTGAACCTCGTGAGTTCTAGAATGTTCCAGAAGATTCTTCCGCCTGGAAAAGCCCTTACCGCAGGTGTCGCATTTGAAGCCCTTCTCCCCCGTGTGAACGACCATGTGCCTGGAGAGACAATACTTAGAGAAGAACCTCGAATGACAAACGTGACATTCTTGATTTCGCTCCCGCAAATGTACAGATCGGATGTGCAATAAAAGATGGTATTTGAGATCGTATTCTCGGCTGCAAGTCTCGCAGCGGTAAAGCCCAGTCGAGTGGTTATGCGCGATCCTCAAATGTTTGGTCCTTTGGTAATTCGAGTTGAAACGCTCCGGGCAAATCGGGCATCTCCTCGGGAGCAGCTTTAGATGAACTCCGCGCACGTGCAGAGTCCGTTTCGTGGCGCTACTAAAGGCCTTGTCGCATTTATCGCACGGGAAGTTGCCGGTCTGGTGGCACTGTAGATGCCTCTTCAGTAGACGCAGCGACATGAACGCCGACCCGCATATCTCGCAGCTGTAATTATTGTAATGGCAGCTCATATGCACGATCAGTAGCCGAAGCTTCAGAAAGCCCTCTCCGCAGACTTGGCACTCGAACACGTCCGAATTCAGTTTGAACGGTATAAGATTGTCCTCGGTTAGATTTACTGCCAGGCCGTGCTCGACCAAATGAAGCTTCAATTCCTTGTAACCGCCAAACTTTAGGTCGCACAGTTTACATTGCGCGTTCGATACGTCAATTTTGATGTTGACGTCGCTCTGTTTGGTTTGCAGTTCCTTCTCCAGGTCCTCGGACTTGTGTTCGAGCGTGTGGTCTCGCAGCGAATTGGTTTCGAAAAATGTTTTCCTACAAACGAAGCATTTGTATCGACCGCCCGTATGCACGAACGGATACGTATATGTATTATCGAAGATGCTCATACTGCTTCTTATCCATTCTTTCGATTCTTTATCGCGCTTCTTTTGTTTACAAACGTATCGCTCCTCCACTGTTTTCACGTTAAACGTGACTTCGGTGAGGTTATCCCAATCGATTCGATCTAGCGACAGAGGCTCCTTCAAAACCAGCATTTTATTGATATTCTTGGGTTCTTCACGAATATTCTGCGTCGTATTTTTTCTGTTCTCGGGTTTTAAGGTGCCCAGCGATATAGGAGTCTTCAACACGGTCAGAGTTACGTCTGTACCATCGTCATCCCTAATCGTCATAGTTGAATCCGATTTCTGGACTGAACCTAGAAACACAAAGATGTTTGTCTGAATCTCACACACTTGCCTTGCGACGCAGACAACTCGATAAAATCATGGATGGCCCTTAGGCATTTTATAACATTTATAGGTAGGCATCATGATAATTGCTTGCGTAAATTGCTTACGTAAATTATTAGTTTTCTATTATACATTTTACTGGTGGTAGGACCTCTTGTGAGTCCGCGCAGGTGGGTACCATCACTCTGCCTATTTCTGGCGTGAAGCAGCAATGCGTTTCGGTTTAAAGGGTGGGGCAGCCACTTACTGCCACTGTAACTTACTTGAGACCTTAGAACTTATATTTCAAGGTGGGTGGCGCATTTACGTTGTGGATGTCTATGGGCTCCAGTAACCACTTAACACCAGGTGGGCTGTGAGCTCGTCCACCCATCTAAGCAATAAAAATAAAAATGAAGGGCAATATATTTAGGGTTAAATTGGTTAGTTGTGTTGAATGTGTAAGTTGACGCGATCTCAACTAGAGTGTTGTCACAATAAAGAGTAATTTCTGAATCGCGATATTAAGATTTGCATCGGGTGGTTATTAATTATACTGCTGAGTCTTATTGTGACACCGCTCATCGTTCACGTCGAACCCGTCGACGAAGGGCTCGACGAGTAAATTAACCCATAGACACAGCCCACTGAGTTTCTCGCCGGATCTTCTTAGTGGGTCGCGTTTCCGATCCGGTGGTAGATTCTGCGAAGCACGGCTCTTGCTAGGATTCGTGTTAGCAGCGTCGTCAGGTTTGAGCCCCGTGAGCCCACCTACTAGTTAAGGCTACGCTGATATGGTCTCTCTAGACCATCAGCATAGGTAGGAAAAACAAAAACAAAAAAAAATTGGAAATCGCATTAGAAGTCTCACTTCAAAAGAAAATCCTTTTAAAACACATCATTTTTATTTACATTACGAAATTTAATTAATATTAAAACATACAATTGGAAATCGATTAAAAATAATGAAATTCTTTAATTTTCATTCATTTATCATTAATTATTGAACACGTAACATAAAGTCGGAGATCCGTCAATGTCATATAAATAATTCTGGGTGACATGTTTGTTTTGTGCTAAAATGTACAGAGCTAAAAACACATTTTCATTGTTTAACCCTTTGACCGCTATGTAGGTCACCGGTGCCCTACGCGGGGCACTGAAGTAATTATGTCGATTTCTGTTACTAAGGCGCCTGGATTTACTACCTTGGCCTTTTTAATTAATGTACATTTTAATCTTTTAGGTTTCTTAGAAATAGATTCATTCTCAGTATCTTCGGATTCCTCATTCTCAGAGTCTACTAGATATTCCGGCGCCTTAAACCAACGTCATTCCACATTTAAACCTCAAGAAACACTAAATTAACTAAACAAAACTATTTACAAAAACTCGCTCTTCGCGTTCCCGCCAAAAAGTCCAAGTCGTCGTGGCCTAAAGGATAAGACGTCCGGTGCATTCGTATCTAGCGATGCACCGGTGTTCGAATCCCGCAGGCGGGGTACCAATTTTTCTAATGAAATACGTACTCAACAAATGTTCACGATTGACTTCGACTGTGAAGGAATAACGTATAATAAAAATCAAACCCGCAAAATTATAATTTGCGTAATTACTGGTGGTAGGAGTGAGTCCGTGCGAATAGGTTACCACCACCCTGCCTATTTCTGCCGTACAGCAGTAATGCATTTCGGTTTGAAGGGTAGGGCAGCCGTTGTAACTATACTTGAGACCTTAGAACTTATATCTCAAGGTGGGTGGCGCATTTACGTTGTAGATGTCTATAGGCTCCAGTAACCACTTAACACCAGGTCGGCTGTAAGCTCGTCCAGCCATCCAAGCAGTAAAAAAAAAAAATCGGTTGATGTTTTTAATTAAGCTTCAATTAATTTTACTCCATTCGAATAACTGAAGAAGTTTTTTTTTTGTTATTATATTTTTTCTAACTATGAATGTGGAAGGATTTAGAGGAAGAGGTAGACCTAAGAAGAAATGGATGGATTGTGTGAAAGACGATATGGGTAGGAGGGGAGTGAGCGAAGAAATGGTATATGATAGAAGAGTATGGAAGGAGAAAACATGTTGCGCCGACCCCAGGTGACTGGGAGAAGGGCAGGATAATGATGATGAATGATGATGATATTTTTTCTAAATTTTAAACTTCAAACGGCTCTCCTCTAAAGTTGCAAAAATCTCGCTTAAGCCAAATAGCCTTTTACGTCTCGATATGATGACAACGATCAATAGGGAAGTGGTTAATCACTAAAAGAACGGCACAAAAAAAAAAACACATTTTTCTGGAACTTTTGTTTCATTTCTGTTATTACCCCGTTTCATTATCAGCCTGTATCTCTCCACTTCTAGATGTAGGCCTCTCCCATAGTCCGCCACAATGAACGATCGTCCGCCTTCCACATCCAATCTTTTCCCGCATATACCCGCAATAAAGATCCCGTTTATTTCCATTTAAAAAAATGCATTTTATTTTTATCGCTCCGACGCGTGGCATATCATCTCACCTAACGTTAAGCGGTCGTTGAACAAACCACGTAAATGCCACCTCTAGACGTGACATCCAAGCCTCAGCATATACAATAAAACACGCTACTGTCTAGTCACTGCTATCGAAATTAACCTACAAAGCCGGCATTACCCGTTTCCAAAACTAAAGCTAACCTATCTCGTGCAACCTCAAATGGTCTTTCAAATTTTTCCTTCTGAGGAAAGCCATTCCGCATATGTCGCATTTGTGATTTTTTTCGCCCGTGTGTATGACCATGTGCCTCTTCAGGGACTCCTTGTTGCAGAACCTCTGGTGGCACACGTCGCACTGCTGGTTCCGCTCCTGCAGGTGAACCGATCGGATGTGGCAGATCAGGTGGTACTTCAAATTGAAACCGCGGCCGCAGGTCTCGCACTTGTGCACACGCGTCGACTGGTTGTGCACGTCCTGAAGGTGGATCGTCCGCTTGTAATTCGAATTGAATCGCTCCGGGCAGAACGGACACCGCCGCGGGAACTGCTTCAGATGCACCCCACGCACGTGAACGGTCCTCTTGTACGGCGTGCTGAAAACCTTACTGCATTTGTCGCAAGGAAAGTTGCCGGTCTCGTGCACCTCCAGATGCTTCTTCAGCAGCCTCAAGGTCATGAACACCGAGCCGCAAATCTCGCAGCTGTAGTTGTTGAAGTGGACGCTCATGTGGATCACGAGGATCCGGACCTTGATGAAGCTCTCGTCGCATATCACGCATTTGTACGAGCCGTTGACCGTGCTGAGTTTGAAGGGTATCAGGTTGTCGTGGATGTCCACATCGACCGGTTTCCCGTGCTCGTTCAAATGCCGCTTTAGTTCGACCAAGTCTCGGGGTTTGTGGTTGCACAGTTTACACTCTAAGTCCTCGATGTCAACTTTGAGAATGTTCTCGCGTCTGTTGTTGATCAGTCTCTTTAGAGACGCAAAAGTGTGGGCATCCTTGACATGCAGTTTCAACGTGGACAGCTCTTGGTAGGGCTGGGAGCAGACGAAGCACTTGAACGTGTTGTTCCCGTACACGAAAGGGTAGGCGGATGAGAATTCGAAAATGAGGAGCGCGTTTTGTCTGATGTCGGGATTTCTGGGATACCTAGGTTTGCAGACAGCTTTAGTTTTGAGGACTTCTAAAATCGGCGATCCCCCAAATGTGAGAGGCGACGGACTCCTCGACGGAGTGGAGACTGGCCGTGCGAAGGATTCCTGTGACGTTATCGCTCTTTTCAAGGGTAACTTTCCGAAATTCATGACTGTCCCTAGAGGTCTACACAGGCTTCGATCGTACGCCACTTGGAACAGCGGCACAATCTTTTTCGCTGTGTCGTTCCCTAGAAAAAACAGAAATAATAACTGTAGCTAATCTCTTCTTCATTATTTTGTTAGTATTCATTATCCTGTTTATTGTTCATTACCCACCTTTTGTTACAAATATGTAAGCATTAGTTTTACGTCTTTAAATTAAATGACCTATTGATTAACTCGTTATATTTTGGAAACTTTTAATCTTTTAAAAAAATAATGACACAATACATTCGAGTGAGAAACTTTGAAACGTTTCATATACAAAATATTGACACAATCAACCATTTGTCTCGTTAGAACCTAACTATTAGTCATGAGTTATGAAATTCGCTTTCCTTGCACATCTGAGCGATGCTGTTTGGATGGTGGGTCTTCGTGTGATGTTTTAAGCTGCATTTTTGAACGAACGAACTACCGCAGACCGCACACACGAATCTCCTGTCGTTAGCGTGGATCCTCATGTGCTCCCTGAGAGTGTACTTCCGAGCGTAAGACTTCTTGCAAACGCTACACTGATACGCCCGCTCTCCCGTGTGACGGACCATGTGGTCTTTTAATTCTGATTTCGAGTAAAACTGCCACTCGCAAACGTCGCAAGCGTAACGTTTCATCTTCAAATGCACCGATTTCATGTGAACGCCCAGCTTCCCGCTCACCGTGAACACTTTAGGGCACACAGAGCACTTGAATTCCTTCAGTTTCAATCCGTGAACTGACGAGATGTGTTTGTTGCGCTGGAAATAGTTACTGAATAGCTCGCAGCAGTGCGGGCACCTGTGCCTCTTCGCTTTCAAGTGTACAATGGCGTAGTGATCGTTTTTAGCGTTCGTGGAACGAAAGCTTTTGTTGCAGACCGTACACGGATACGAGCCGGTGTCGTGGGTAAGAGCGTGGTTCCGCAGCCTCTGTGGAGTCATGAAACCAGAGCCGCATTGCTCGCAGATATAATACGGAAAGTGCACGTTCATGTGATGATTAAGCGTTTTGAACTCCCCGTAGTCGACCTCACAAACGGCGCATTTAAACTCACCGATGCTCAATTTAAACGGCAGAATACCGTCACCGATTTCCAAATTCAGTTTCTTCTTGTGCACCGCCGCTATGTGATTCCTGATATCGGTTAAACTTTCGAAACATTCTCCGCACATTTTGCAACCGATATTCATTATGTCTACTTTGACTAACTCCGTCTTTTTGACTTTGTTCAAAGCCCGCCTCAGTTCGAACGGCTTTAAGCTTTCGTGCTGGGCATCGTTGTGCTCTCTAAGCTCCGACGGACCGGAGAATGTCATGTCGCAATAAAAGCACAGATAATGATTTTTCGACCATCGGAACGGGCATATTCTCGTGCACTCAATTATGATACTCGCGTTACGTCTTCTCGTCACGTCATTGTGCTTTTTCACATCTATCCCCGTTGCTATTTCGTTCCCGGTCACGGCTCGACCTAAAAACGAGAAATTATTCCGTCAATCATTGTACGATGATGCCACATTAACAGCTTGTATATAAAAAAACCAATTCACGCCTTTGTCGAGTTGTTCAATTGCCCTTGTTTTTATGCTTCACATATCATTATCGTCAAAACGGAGTCGTGTTCACGAGGAAATAACTTCAGGAGGACATAAATCTTCGGGTAATGCACTAAGGTCAGTTCAGTCGTAAAGATCAATCATTTTGCGTACAGTCAAAATAAATTAAGGGAATTGAAACATAAATGTCAGACCAACATTTTTGTGAGTGTCTTTTAATAAAATAGCGTTGTAGAAAAGAACTTATGTTTGTGGAGCGAAACTTCTTTGGGTGCGTTGAGAGTAAAATTTAATTCGCGCCAAATTCGTTACGGCTAGAGAGAAAATATACGATTTAGGAAGAGCTCGAGTGAGAAAATAGACAGGGCGTCTTGCGAAACAGTGGAGAAATTTGATTTAAGGATAAAAAATGAAGAAAACCACAATACTACACGCCGAAAAAGAAGTTTCACTTCTTTCACGTGCACCAAGCTACACGCGCACCTTTTTTTTAAAACGACTGACGCCATCCGCCCCTAACAGTTCGTATTTCGATCTATGCACACTTTAATTCGTTGTTTTTGCTATTGATTCTCTCTCTGTTTTGTTCAGAGCATTTGCACCTCTCTGTATAATTTTGTGTCAAGTTGCATCTAATGTGAATAGATCTAAATACATCTTCTTCAGTGATTAAGGCGTCATTTAAGTTGACGCGTATTTTTATTAAGCAAGTGGTATCCCAGTAGTCGAAATTCTACTATAATTAATTAAATTCATAGGTTTGAAAATTATTGTGGTTATAGTGTCAAAGACTATTTATTATACATCTTTAAAGACAAACAATATTAATCTGTCCTCAATTTCACAATAGACTTTAAGCTTTAACAAAAGTCGCAAAGTTGCATGCATATGAAGAGACCTACACTCAGCATTGGGTGGACAAGGGTTGAAGAATAGGACATTCGTTTCTAAAAATTTTATTCATATAGCTTCGAAGAAATTTTTTTTTTCTCAAGCTAGCATCTATCTGATTTTCGTCTAGGTTCGCGTGCTTAAGGTCCTGAGCGGGATATTTGGGCCTCGACGGGCGAAAATGATTCTAGACCACCGCCACCATCATCGTCATTCTCAATTTTTTTTTTTTTAATTGCCCTTGTAGGCAGACGAGCATACGGCCCACCTGATGGTGAGTGGTTACCGTCCCCATGGACTTCAGCAATGCCAGGGACAGAGCCAAGCCGCTGCCTACCGATTAATACTCTTCACAAGCCTCGTTTGAAGAAGGACATGTCATAGCGCTCGGGAAACACCGTGGAGGGGAGCTCATTCCATAGCCGGATGGTACGTGGCAAAAAAGATCTCTGGAAACGCACTGTGAATGACCGCAGTGGCTCCAGGTAGTATGGATGAACTCTACTCCGGTGGCGGGCGGTGCAATGAAAAAAACGAGATGCCGGTATCATCTCGAACAATTCCTCAGAGCACTCCCCATGGAACATACGGTACAAATTCTCTTTCCATATTCCTTTATCATATAGCATATCGTCGTTCTCTCCCATCTTATACATGGAGTGTTTGAATGACGATATGAAACAGAGAGAGAGGAGTGAGTGTTGAGATGGCGGCTGATAGAAGGGAATAGAAGAGAAAAATTAGGTGTGCCGACCTAGTGGGATAAGGTGGAGAAAAAGAAGACTCCTATCTTACACATGTCGTCTTTCACGCAATGCATCCATTTCTTCTTAGGTCTACCTCTTCCTCTATGTCCTTCCACATTTATAGTTAACACTCTCTTACCAACCTCATTTTCATTTCGTCTCATCACGTGTCCATACCATCCCAAACGCGCACTTCTTAGCTTCTCTATCACAGGTGCCACTTTCAGACTTCCTCTAACATATTCATTCCGTATTCTATCCATTCTCGTTACTCCACACATCCATCGCAACATTTGCATCTCTGCTGCATGCAATCGCCTTTCATCCGAACAACATATAGGCTATAATTTATAAAGATACAGTGTGAATTCCTCCGATGCTTATATCAAAATAAATACTTTTATCGCATCTGGTAACTTAAGTAGATAAAATTTGTCTTTGCACTATCTACATCATTTGGACAAATATTTGAATAGTTTTAGCAATTGAGTACTCGATATTATGAAAGATGAAGATAAAAAAATCATAAATATCAATAATAAATTACAGTTCCCGAAGCGAAGCGAAGACGGGTCACTAGTTTAATAACAGAAGTGCGGCGGTTGTAACGGCATCTATTCCTCCTTTTTTCCCCTACCTATGCTGATAGCCTTGAGGGGCTATATCAGCGTTACCCTAGCGTGTAGGTAAACTCTCGGGGCCAAACCGGAGGTGTTGCTAGCATTGGCCCTAGTAAGAGCAGTGCTTTGCACTTTACCACTGGATCGGAAATGCGACCCACTGAGAAAATCCGGCGAGAAACTCAGTGGGCTGTGTCTGTGGGTTAATTTACTCGTTGAGCCCTTCGTCGCAAGCGACGGGTTCGACGCGGATGGTGACCGGTGCTTGGGGTACTTAAAAGCACCGTTAATGGATCGGGCGGATCCATAATGACGTGTTATTCCTCCTTGCGTCTATAATTCAATGCTTTCAGCATCATTGTGGCCTCCCTTAATAACTTGCTCCTAACTTAACGGCACATAGATTCTTTTAAAATAAAACGAAAAACATAATAATATTTAGTATTTAATTATTACGTTATATCTGTTAAATTTATTTTATTAACACTTATATTTATTATGATGAAACTGAAACGAGGACCGTACTTAAATTTTTAATATACATACATACATACATACATACATATACGTTTTATAATAAATATACATTTTACATAGTTTTTACAATTAAAATTTACAACTCTGTAGGATGCGTGTCCCGAGGTCTTCGATTTGTCCAGCAGTGGACGTTTGTGGGCTGATATATAAATATATACATGATGTAAACTTCTTACTTGAAATTATCAGTCATAAGTTGATGTCATTGTCAATTTATTTTATTAGTTATTTGTCAATGTATCTAATGTAACTAAAACAAATTTTACTATTATTTTTAGCTTATTAAAACCTTATATTCATTAAAGCCTTCGTCAAATAGAACGCGTACTTAGCGCCGCGTACTTAACGTCGCGCTCTTCAAATTGACTAGATGAGTCTAACGCTCCTTGACGCAACGCATTCACCAAATCATAGTGCCTTTCGATAGCAGTGTGAAAATTTAAAAGTATTAAGAAATCGAGTGATTCAGATGTGGCATTGTATAAGCATGGGTATTTTCTAACTATTTATATCATTTTTTCTGGCATTATCTAGTATTTTAATACACATTCACTCGGGGGCTAAAATAAAATTTGTAAAAAATTACAACGCCTGACGTCAAAGCGTCCTAGCGCCGCGATAGAGCGCTGCGTACTTATAGCGCTGGGGCTCTGTTTGACGGTATGTTACCATAGCGGTACAACACATCTCGAAGTCATAGCGCGGCGTCAGTTTAGCGCTCTGACGCGCGCTAATTACGCGTTCTGTTTGACGAAGGCTTAAAGGTTTTCTCTTATTACAATACATAAAATATATAGAAGTTCTCTCTGTATGTTTATTCGGGTTAAAGATATTCTTTATTCTCAAAAGAATTACATAAATTCACTTAAATGAGAATATAGTTATAATTAATTCAGTTCGTGCAGTACATAAAAATATTTTATAGTAACAACATGCGGTGCTATGACAATATATTTAACAAAAACTATAAAGATTATTATTTTCTTAAAATGTATAAACAGGGTAGATTACCACAGCAGATCGCCTCGACCAGCCGCCGGCCGCTCGGTGGCGGGTAGATATTGGCGCCACAAGGAGCTAGTTCGCATGCATGTGGCATTGGTAAAATGTTTGCAGGTTGTTAGTTTTGTTGTTTTTTCGTTTCATTTTTTAACTACTTATCGATAGACTTCAGGACGCACTTGAGCTCATCAAACTTTCCCGGCTTAACAATGCTGCGTACATTGGCGTTGAGAAAGTTGAGAGATGGGTAGAACGTTTCAATTTGTGAGTAGTCGTTTGTAATCTGGTATGAAATGTTCTCAATTTGTAAAATTCCTATTCTGGTACTAGATTGTTTGTTGCCGGCGCAGAGTTTTTTGGTAAGGATTCTACTATTGCTGGTTCTCCTTTTACATATTTAATAGAAATATTAGTTTCGCCATTGGAAATTCGATTTTCAAGTTCTTGTTTCAGGATTTTTAAGGTTTCTCTCTGATGTGGAGTTTGATCACTGTATATCTTGACGTTAGCAGCTGCCATGTTATTTCGGTTTCTAAGTATAACTTTAACAGTGTCCTCTGATTTAAAAATAGCTTTAATGGGGCGGATTTTGTCATGTTGATATTTTCCTAGACGGTGTATGTTTTCAGGTTCAGGACAGTTACTTGAGGCCATTTTAGTAAGTTTTATTATTTCTTGTCTGTCATATTCCAATCTTTCTATAGCATTTTCAGAGGTGGCTTCTATGACACCGCATACGATTATATTTTTTGCTCGCTGACTACGTTCTTGACATTCGGCAATCATCTTGTTATAATTCACGCGATTCATGGACGCAGATTCTTGTGTATGCAACGATTTAAACTTAAGTCCTTCCACTTCTTTTTCAAGAAGTTCAATTTTATTTCCCAATATACTGGTAGACGTCATCACGTTTGACACATCCACCTTCAATTTTTCCTGTTCGATGATGATGGATTCAATATTGTTACATATTTTATCAACTTGCCCTTTCATAGCACTGACATCTTGGTACAATCTGTTTATATTCTCAGTTTGGGCAACACTACTTGACGCCATAAGAGACATCATTTCTGCCATCTGTTTCTTCACATCTAAGATTTTTTCGATGACACAATCGTTGCTATTAGATGACCTTCGTTTATTTCTAAATGTAATTTTTTGAGTATCACAATCAGGAGTTACCGATGGGTTTGGTTGAGATCCTCCATACGTTTGAGACACGCCGCCTCCATTCGGTGAGCGTAGTACGCTCATTGTAGATCCGTGGCTCTATTAGTGACTTTGTTGTAAGGTGCACGAAGAGGTCAGGCGAATTTGTAGTCACTGCTTAAACTGTTATGGTCGAAATTGTAATAGTAGCGGTTTTAAAATAAGTTAAATAAATTTTATTTTTCTCGCACTGCACTTCACGGCAAATTGTAATCAAGAGCATATGTTGCTTGAGTTTAAAATGGTTTGTCGGTGAAATGAATGTTTTTGAAAAGATCGCTAACACGTCTGTACTGCACGGATTTATTAGTGTATTTGTTTGACTATCTCTAGTCGTGGACATAATTAAAGACGGTACGGGTTAACCTCGGCTTTTTGACGTGATAATATCTTATAAATCGATGAATACCAGCTGCACGCACGAAAAAGTGTCACGTTCCGTCTGAGCCTGAGCGTGCAAGCGAAAGCGCGGAACAAGCGATAGAGTGACACGATCGGCCCAAGCGTTGGCTTGTGACACATTTATCTCTCTTCTCGCGTGACGTCACAGTTAGCAGCACGAATAGTCTGCTACTGACGTTATCGCGTTAAGATATCGTCCGTAAACCGATTTTACAGACGACCAATAATATTATTTTTATAACTTTCAGTAACGTGCAGTTTTCCAACGTAAGCTGCATAGTGTTCGAAGGATCGGAACTAATATAGTCACAATCAAAAAAAGCGAGTTTAGTCATTAATTATATGTGTATAACTTTATTGTCTATATCGACGCTTGAAAGGCAAACGTGACTAAGCGACAATAACTGCTTTGTACATAAATGATAGGCAGTAACCATATTCGATGCGCAGAAAAAATATATTTCTAGGTCTATTAATATCATTTCAATCCTACAGCTACTAGCTAGATCCCACTACAGCTAGATTCGTTAAAATAAATTTAGTTTTCAGGTATTTCAACTTTAAATTAGTCTACTGTAAAGTTCACGCATTGTCGCTTACTCACGTTTGCCTTTCAAGCGTCGATATATAAAATTATCTAAATTTTCCTAACTCTTGATTTAGTTATCTACAGACGCGCACGTACGCCAATCGACAAATTGCATTAGCATGGCGTTACAATGACCCGTAGATAGGACTTAAACTCCTCAAATGACAAGGCCAATCTTTTTATCTGAGCATTAAGCAAACAGCTATTGCCTGAGCAGTCGTGAGCATCAACTATCAAGTGGGATGGTGAACTCGCATGTGCTGCTTCAAACTGCATTTCTGCACAAAAGTCTGGCCGCACACGGGACATATGAAACGACGTTCGTTGTTATGTATCCTCATGTGTTCCCTGAGGGTCTTCAATCTCGCGTATGCCTTCTTGCAGACGTCGCACTGGTAGATCCTCTCGCCGCCGTGCTTAATAGAATGCTCCTTCAACTCGTATTTAGAGAAGAACTTCATTCCGCACACGGAACACACGTGGTTGCGCTCCTGGAGGTGCTTGTGCCTGATGTGAGCCGTCCTTCTGCTGCACAAATCGAAGACCTTGGGACACGAAGGACACGGGAAGGTGGCCGGCTTCTGACCGTGCACTATAGTCAGATGCTTTAAACGTTGCTTGTAGGAGACGAATTTGACGTCACAGATCGGACATTTGTAGCGTGTGTTTGCTTTGTGTACTTTACAGACGTGCGCGTATTTAGACGAATACGAATTGAAGATCTTCCCGCATATGTTGCAGGGGAAGGCGCCTGTTTCGTGCGTTATCGAGTGGTTCACCATTCTCTGGGACGTAGCGAACTTTTTCCCGCAGTGCTCACATATGAATAGCTGATAGTGATCGTTCATGTGCTTGTGCAGTGTGAGGAAGACCTCGTAGTGTTTCCCGCAGATCTGGCAGTAATGAGCGTCGCCGTTCAGCTTGTACGGCAGCACGCTCTCACCGTGCGACAAGTCAATGACCTTCCCATGTTCGGTCACGTGAGCTCTCAGCGTTGCATAGTCCTCGACGTCTTGCCCGCAAATCTTGCAGTTAATATTGGCAAAATCCATTTTCAACGGTTCGTATTTGCGTGGCTTTGACGGTTTCGGGTTCGGGTGCTCGGCGTGGGTATGCTCTCGAAGCTCGCTCGGATCCAGGAAGCTGCTGTTGCAGTAGAAACACATGTAGGTGCCCTTCCTGTACTTGAAAGGGTAGGCCGTGCACGACTCCAGTATTGTGGCAATATTATTTCGAAATACCTCCCTTTTCAGTTCGTCGCGGTCTCCTGTCGGTGGGGCAGCGAACGCGAGGTAACTAGCCCCCTGTTTCTCTCTTATTAAAGATATCTCTTCAGTTTGCCCTAAAAATAGAAAAAAAAAACGATATAGGGACTGACAGTTTTTGGGGCGTTCTCTAATTTGTTTCTCCTAAACGTTAAAAATAATTACTCGAACAACATTAATGGAGATCAAAGTTTTTTTACTTACAAAAACGGATCCGAACTAGATTTTTTTTATCAATTCAAAATAATTTCGCACAAACGAACACACAACCAGCAACGCAAGCTTTTTGATGTGAAATCTATTACGAATTAAGCTTTCTAGTAATTTTGCCAAAATATCTGGTAACTCAAGTATTTGTGCGACTAATGAACTGAAACAGCGTAATTACCCAGACGCGGTGGAATCATGAACTGGATTAATGTTAGCTTTTGAACTACAATTGATACGGCAGCTAGATTGTGTCTCCTATTTGGTAAAAGCTCGTCTGTAGCTTTTTGTTTGCCTTGCACCTTCTGTATAAACTTCCGGATCGGGATCGGTAATCGGGTATTGGTATTTCCAGAAACCTTGCTCGGAACTTTTGCATACAAAATTATTAAGCTCAAATAATAAATCTCTACGTATGCAAGCATACAAATTCAGACATTCAGCCTCGAGAGTTTTACAGTTGTTCTCTGTTATATAAGTAACGGTCAATACCAACTATGCTTAAAGCTTGTTTGTTAGCTTATTGAGTGCACTTTCAAAGTTTAAAGTACACAACGATTCATGAACACGTTAGTCACTGACAGCAGTTGTATTGTCAAATGTCGTCATTACAAATGGGATGGGACGTAATAAAAAAGACAACTTCCTTTTAATTAATTGTTTACGCTCCCATGTTTATTAAGTGGTTACTGGGCATCATCTGAATGCCATCATCCATTTTGAGATTTAAAGTCGAAATCGAAGGTAGTTAGCAAAACTTGTATTTAAGAACGTATAGCAAACGGACGACCCTAATCGTTCATACCACACACACACACACACACTGTCGACCATAAAAACTTTACAAAACTTGGGGTTATAAAACGTAAATAAATAAACGATTTAGTATAATACCGTAGAAGTAATTTTAATTACAACCAAAATAGGAAGAGAGGAAGGAATACATTCGATTACTCATTCCAGTTAGACAATGATTTTATTAATACATTTTAACAGATAAAATTCATTTTAAAATCGTTGAAAACCACTGTTATTACATTCCATACGATGATGTACAGGTTCTAAATAAATCGTTCTGGAAGTCGCAAACGGAACAATTAACTAATTACATGGACGAAAATATTCATTTCATTAGTAAGCGTATACATTTTAGCTAGTTCGTATTTCATCATTAAGTGAATTTCTTTGATTTTTGATTGTACCACATTACAAAACTTAGTAATCAATGTGAATACCGTCATCCATCTTTAAAGACGAGATCGATTTCTGTATTGCTTGGTGATAAGCAAATCGCAATTTTTGAAGTGAAACTTCTCATGCGACTTCCAACAAGATTGCGTTAAACGTTAATACTAGAAAGTGATAGAGCGAGAGTGATTGATTGAATTCTGAAGATGTCGCGTCTCTTATACACCGTATTCCCTATTACAAGAGCAATCTGATTTAAGGATGAAAAATTAAGAAAACCACAATACTACACATCGAAAAAGAAGTTTCACTTCATTCAAGTGCACCAAGTTGCACGCGCACCGTTTTTTATTACATGATATTTTAATTATTTTTCGTTACTACATCCGCGGCAGCGTTGGAGTTCGTGACGTAGCAGATAAGTTTCAGGAGAGTCATCGCCGATAGTACCCGGCTGGCCTCCAGACTACGTCGGAAATAGATGCCTAAACGTTTACGTACTAGGTCCAAGATCATGCGGTAGGCCCAAGCAATTCTAGTTGAACGTGGTAAAGGCGGATATGGAGAAGAATAACCTCACCGAGAGGGATGCTGAAGACCAGGAAAATTGGAGAAGTTTAAGTGGGAAAGCGGACTCAGGCATTAGACCGTGAAAACGCCAGAAAGAAGATTTTTATTACACCATGCCAATAATCGTATATCGTGGAAGTATTTTGTGAACACGAATTAAGTACGTATTTTATTAGACAATTTTGTATCTGACTGCGGAATTCGGCATACGATTGGCATTGGATTTTTTTTTTTTTTTTTTTTTATTTTTTTATGGTTGAAGGATTACTGGTGGCCCGGAGGCCTTTCCAGTTTCACCAGGACAGGTGGGCGAGCAAAGGCTCAGCCAGGAGGGGTGGGATTTGCTAACAGCTACCCGAGCGCCTCCGAAGGAGACCTAACAGCTCAAGAGCAGCTGCTTCGCGAATGAATCTACTACCGGATCGGAATTGCGACCCGCTGAGAAGATCCGGCGAGAAACTCAGCGAGCTGATTCATGGGTTAGGTTGCACGGCGAACTCTTTGTCGAGTTCGACGAGTACGGTTACCGAGGTCCCTAAGCCTGCTCCTAGAGCTGAAGGCGTCTAGTGCGAAGGTTATTGGATCTGATGGATCCGTAAGGACGTGTCTAGGGCGTCGACGGTGACTGGCTCCTGCATGATCAGGATTCGGGGAGTAGTCAGCGGCGGCTACGATAAGGCGATTATCATGACGCATAGCCTTATCGAAGTACCGTTCCGACGCTGACTTCATGTATTTCTGTATAGATTCGAGGCCCAGGTCGTCGTGTAGGTCAACGTTCCTCACGAACCACGGAGCTCCGACGGCTAACCTGCAAAAGCGGGATTGTAGAGATTGAAGGGTGTCTATGTGCGTGCGGGCCGCGTGAGCGAACACCACACTCGCGTAAGTCATGACGGGCCTTATGCAAGTTTTGTAAAGTGTCACCTTGTTCCGAAGGGACATTTTACTCCGCTTACAAATCATGGGGTAGAGTCTACCGAGAATAAACGCGGCACGGTCACGGACTGATTTTATATGCGGGCGGAATGTCATCGATGCATCCAGGGTAACGCCCAGGTACTTGACCTTCCTGGCCCAGGGTATGGATTGACTAAAGAGAGTAATCGGGGGTGTGAGATTCCTCCTCCTAATACGGGAGGAAATCCGTGCGGAGCTTCCCCTCTGAAAGAGCACCGCAGTACTTTTCGCTGGGTTGATGTCTATGCGCCATTTTCGGAACCACTGTCCTAGGGCTAGGGCTGCGCTCTGAAGCTTCTTCGCGATTAGGGACTTGTTTCTACTGGAATAGTAAACAGTCGTGTCGTCGGCGAATAAAGCTAAATGGGTCGGCGGCGACCGGGGAATATCGTTAACGAATAAGCTAAATAGGAGGGGTGAGAGGACAGAGCCTTGCGGGACTCCAGCTGTGAGAGGTCGTGGGGAGGAGCGGGTTCCCTCGACTCGATATCGAAAAGAGCGGTTCGACAAGAAGTCCCGTATGATGAGCACGAGACTATCCGGCACACCCATGTTGAATAGTTTGAAAATCAAACCGTTGTGCCAGACTTTGTCGAACGCTTTTGCGACGTCGAAGAAGAGAGCTCCCGTGTATAACGGTTTTGGTCGATTAAGGCCCACAAGAATGTGCTCCGTGAGGCGGTGCACCTGTTGAACGCATGAGTGATTTGTACGGAATCCGAATTGTTCATCGATGAGAATGCCCTTGGATGAGACGAAGTCTCTGAGGCGTTTGTAGAGCAGACGCTCATACAGTTTGCCTAGAGACATGAGGAGGCTAATCGGGCGGTAGCTCGTCGGATGATTTTTTGGTTTACCGGGTTTATGTATGCCGATAACGTCCGCTTCTTTCCACACCGCGGGAAAGATACAGTTCGCCATAGCGGCATTGAAAATAGATGCCAACATCACGATGAGTTGGACGGGTAGAAGTTTAATAACGCGGTTGGATATACCGTCGGAACCGGGAGCCTTGCGAGGACGTAGGTCTTTGATCAAGTCTTTAACTTCCATCGGGGTGACGGGTGGTAACACATCAGAGGGTGGCAAGGAGGCTCTGCGTTCTACCTCACTGTCTACTAATTCTACATGCACAGGGTCCACGGATTGAGTGCTGGGCGTGCACTGGGTTTGCAATGTATCGGCCAGCAGCTCTGCTTTTTCGTCATCATCGAACGCCGTGAGTCGGCCTGAGGGGCCTACGAGGGGGGGCATAGTTACTACCGTATCCGATTTGAGAGTACGAGCTAAGCGGTAGTAAGACCTTTGGGAGGGCGCGAGTCCTTCTAAGAAATCAGACCATCTGGCATCTCGGACTTCGGTGATGCGAGACTTTACGTCGCGTTGTAGGGCACGCATTCGAATACGATTTTCCGCGGTAGGATACCTGTCGTAGGCGCGTATCGAGGCGTTCTTAGCTCTAAGGAGTTCCCTAATATCGTCGGACAATTTGAAGCGGTGAAGGAAGTCCTCCGCTACAACTTGTTTCGATGACCTATCTAATGTCGAGGTGATGTGTGACGTTAAGATGTCTATGGCTTCAGCGGTATCCTGAGGAGACGGGGTAGAGTCCGGGCTAAACGGTAGCGATGGTGGATCAGATTCAGCCAGGCTGATGCCCAGCGTGTGCCAATCCACCACAGTCCTCGTGACGGGAACGGAATCGGAAGCACGACCGAGCTTCATAACGACGGGACGGTGGTCTGAATCTAACTCTGAAACTACTTCGATCGAGTGTAAGCGCAGAGTTACGTTTTTTAATAACGCTATGTCGAGTATATCCGGGCGATGCGCGATATTTAGCGGGTAGTGAGTCGGGGTTAGCGGAGCGACGATATCGAAGGCGAGATCATCGACTAACGCGTCAAGCCGCCTGCCATTCGGGGTTGTGGTGTGTGAGTTCCACCTGACGTGTTTACAATTTAGGTCGCCCGCCAGAATGACAGAGCTCCCCATGCCGAGCAGCGCCTCGATATCACTGCTTAGAACGATCTTATCCGGTGGAAGATAAACGGACGCGATAACGATCGGCGCGTGTCCCGTCAGTGAGATTCGGCACACTGATGCTTCGATATTAGCGAGCGCGGGAGGATCGAGTGGGACGCAATGCAGGGCTCTTCTATAGTAAATGACGGTACCACCACCACGAGCAGAGAGCCTGTCGTTCCTGACCATGTTATAGTTCGCGATTTTAGGGTCACGGCGCGCGGGCTTAAGTAGGGTCTCCTGCACTAAAAAGATATCAATTTGATGGTCACGCAAAAAGTCAGAAACCTGATCACGCTGATTTGCGAGACCGTAAGCGTTAAAAAATCCTATCGTTACGGATAGGGGCTTTATTCTACTAATATACGCCATTGATTACCGGCGGAGTGAGGGGAGGACGTACGTATTTAATGACGCGTATACGTCGGCGTATTCTTGCACAACGGCGATAAAGTGTTGTGCAGTGGAGGCAGAGCGAATGGCGTCGCCCAAAGCGTTAACGCGCTCAAAGTTGATCGACTGAAAGAAGTCGATCGCTAAAGCGAGATTGTCGGACGCGGTCGGAGGGCAAGTCGCGGGAGAGGGACGAGTCGCGGGGGCGGGACGAATCGCGGAGGAGGGAGTTGTAGCCGTGTTCATGTACGGCAGCGGTTTCGCCCAGGCCGAGACACTGGGCACCGGCGCCGGAACGAACGCTGGCTTAGCCTGCGACACAGAGGGTGCCGAGGCTTTGATGTCTGGGCCGGAAGCTCGGAGGCGGTTTTGGCGGGCGACGCGGCGATTTATTTTCGGGGCTCGGGGGCATCCGCGGTAATTTGCGGGGTGACCCTGTGTTCGACACAGGACGCAGCTAGGCGGTTCTGTCGCGGTTTTTTGATCGCGAGTGCATAGGGCCGTGGCGTGATCGCCTAAGCACTTGACGCATCGGGGGCGCGCGTGACAGTTACGGGAAGAATGCCCGTATAGTTGGCAGTTATGGCACTGGCTAGGTGTGCCTTTCTTGTGTGGGGTTTCGACTGCGATTCCGGAAAGGCTACAGACCGTTCGGATGTTGAATATTTGCTTACCCTCGGGGGTAGGCTGGAGGGCGACGAGAACCATATTATATGGCTCCCTTCCGCGGCCTGTGTGCATGCGGTGTACGGAGTTAACCGGTAGGCCTTGTTCGAGAAGGTCGGCCTTGACGAGCTCGGCATCCAACTCTTTAGGGATGCCACGTATAACGGCACGGAGTTCGCGCTCCTCCTGGAGCGTATACGTGTGGAAACTTATACGCTCCTTACGGAGGTAAGAAGAGAGGGCCCTATGGTCGTCGGATGTTCGAACCTTAATTTGAATGCCGTTCGCGAGGTTACGGGCATTCGTAAAATTGATATTTTTGGCCTTAAGGGCCAGGGAAACTCGTTCCCAAGCTGCCTTCTCTTGAAGGATTACCGGGGGAGGGGTCTGGGCTTTATTTTGTGCCACCGGACGCGGCGACGGAGTGGCACGGGCTGGAGGCGCAACGGGAGTCTGAGGGCGGGGGCGCGACGCGTTCGCGGCTTTGCTAATTTTAGCGGCCGCGGGAGCTCGAGACTCCGCGGCACGCTTCTTACCCTTTTGCACCAGGGTGAATCCATCCGTCGATGAGGCGGGAGCGAGGTCGACCTCCATCTCCGAGTCAGAGTCGGAGGACGAGGAGGCGGGCGCAGGTGACCTACGAGTAGGTGTTTTGGACGGCGCGACGGAGGCCGCGGATGATCGCGCTGCTGGAACGGTGACCACGGCGGACGACGCAGCAGTTTTACTCGCCAGTATAGGCGACGCGGGAACGGCAGGCACGACGGAGGCTGCGGTGCTCGATGCAGAAGCTTTGCACGCAGGTACAGGCGACGCAGGAGCAGTGAGCTCAGTGGAGTCCACGAGAGGGCTCGCAGTGTGATCGGCCTTGAAGGCCTGAAACTCGGAAGTGAGCTTTGGGTAGCGAAGCCGGAGAAATTCCGCAAATACAGCGTCCATGATGTCTACGTGCCCAGGTGGGGCTACCCTGGGTCTTAGAAAACACTCGCCTTGCGGCGAGGCCCCAACTTCTCGGACCTGAGCGGTTCTATTGAACACAGGTGGCGATGCGGCACGATTACTGCAGGACAAAGAAAAATCACAACAAAACGGAAATAACTAAAAGAAACAAAACAATTAAACACTTCCAGGAAGACAGTTTGTCGGCATATGTACCACGAACACAGAAATAACAAAAGCAAACAAAACAAATAAAAACTTCCAGGAAGAGCACTTAGTCGGCAGATGTACCACGAACACAGGCCGCGCGAACAATGGCCGGGCTAACAAAAGCCGGGCGAACAAAGGCCGGGCGATCGAGTGGTCGATGAGCACGTCCGCGCGTGACGGGTGCCTCTATCGGAAATGGCATTGGATTCGGCATGCGGCACATCTATTGCAATGTGCTCACCGCCACTCATACCCTTCACGTAAATGAAAGGGGTACAGTGGGGTAGCTCCCCATCATGAATTATTGAGTATTAAAAGTATCAAATAGATCTAAAGCCTCGTTAGAATAATGAGTGAAGGAAAGCATCTGTCAACTCAATCCAAGTTTGGGATGAAAATTAAAAATTATAAAAGAAAATTAGTTACATCATTTACATTTCAATATATTTACATTGAACACCTTAATGCAAATATATCGAAATAATTAAATGTTATAATTTACATTTTTCACCGGGCTTGAGTATTAGACCAAAGGTCCACTATGAGGGTTAGTTTTTCTTTAAAAGCTCCGCATCGGGGTGGTGCGTTCTCATGTGACCTTTCAAACTGCAATTCTGTACAAAAGCGCTACTACAATACGGACAGACGAATCTCCTGTCGTTATTATGGATCCTCATGTGTTCCTTCAAGGTTCTGGGTCTGGCATATGCCTTATTGCAAACCTGACATTGATATTTCCTTTCGCCTATATGCTTGACTAAGTGGAGTCTCAATCTTGCCCCAGTAACGAATCTATCCGGGCAGTAAGTACACGCGAATCTCTTATCTTGGATGTGGACGTCCCGTATGTGTTTCGTTCTCTGATTGAATATCCTGAAGACGGCCGGGCAGTGGGGGCAGGGGTAGTCGAGCTTCTGCCCGTGGACTTCGCTCAGATGCCTTCGTCTCTGGTCGTAAGTCTTGAACATTTCTCTGCAGTGGGGACAACGGTAGCGCTTCTCGGCTCCGTGAGCGGTCGACATATGGACATACCTTAAGTTTTTCGTTAGAAAGGTTTTATCGCATTTCGTGCAGTTGAATTTGGCTCCGCTCTCGTCCTCGTGGGTAAGTAGATGAGCGGACAGACGGAATTTCGTTAGGAACGCCTTACCGCATTTAGCGCAGATACATCCCGGACTGTGCGTGTTTATGTGAGTGTTAACGTTCGTGAACAAGGAAAAACTAGTCTTACAAAACCCGCATATAAACTCCCCATCTCTCATAATATAGGGCGTCACTCCCAAGCCCTTTTCCTTTCTGATCGGTTTCCCGTGGGAGTCGATGAGATGTTCCGCGAACTCCTCGACGCTGTCCATGCTCTGAAGGCACAGCTCACACCTCAGATCCGATATTTCGATTTTAACGTTAGAATACGTCCTGGCGTGTCGGACCGCCTCGATCCTGTTCGGATGGACAACTGAATGTATTTTGATACTTTGAATGTCGCCAAAGTTCAGTTCGCAGTAGCCGCAGTGGAACAAGCCACGTTTCCACCTGAACGGCACTACGTTCGAACATTCGATTATGATACACGCGTTGTCCCTGTGGTCGTGATATTTGCTTTTCGGTACCCAGACTTTCGTCTCGTTTGACCCTAGAACAGAATAAAATTGATCGCGAGTGACGACACAGCGTGCCGTTATCTCGTGGAACTTTTAAAGAGATTTTTGTGCCGCCATTGGAACTTAAAGAGATTTTTGTGTCGCCATTACGGTTAATGTCACAAATTGTCTACGGCGTGTAAAAATGGAACCATTCCGGTTTCGACGATGGACCATTTAATAAGCTTCGACCTTATGTCTACAGTGTGCTTAGTGCGAGTTTTTTAACTTCCCGATCGCATAAAAGTTAACTCAAGTTTGTATGGAATGGAACAGCGCCCCTAGCGGCAAACGAAGGGAAGCTTAAAAACTCAAAACTATGTACACAGAAGAACGAATACACGTTGCAGTTTTATGCATTTACTCCGTCTTTCCCATATATGCTACGGTGACCGAGGCTGAGGTGATCTAATGACGGAGGCCAGTTTTTGTCAATTGGCGGTAGTTCTTTTTGACGTTCAACAAGTATGTACTTTCATTTATGTTGGATAAAAAATTTTGGATTTTGATTTTGATTTATGAGTGTAGAGAAAATTTCCAAGGCTTATTACAACTAGATCTGGATGTCAGAGCTCGTTCCGTGGCAGACTTACCAATTACAATTAGCACTTAACACAAATAAGCAATCGTGAGCAACTCATGAACACTTTCGATATTCCCACGAAACCACTCTAAAATCGAAAATACCTTCTTAGAATGGACGTCTGTCTCTATTTGTTCTTTGACTGTTATTTCTCCATCAATCACGGATGTCAAAACAAGCCATTTGAGATCTGAATTCGATTTTTCGCTTTAACAACGGACTTTTGGCGGGAACGCGAGGAGTGAAGTTGTGTAATTTTATTTATTTTGTCTATATAGTGTTTCTTCAGGTTTAAATGTGTAATAACGGTGGTTTATTACCTGTTTAGCATCTGTGAATGTGCACAAATGTGGGAAACAAAGCCGCTGGACGTAATTTCTCGGAATCCTCCAAAAAGTCCACTGAAAAAATCTCAATAAATGACCGCCATTTTACTGAGATTATATTTCATCCCATATCATCTCATTTCATCCCAGTTGATTAATGTCTCAAATTAATCATCTTTATTTCATTACATTTCACTCCATATTATCATTTTTCATAAAAATAAGAATGTAAATTAAAATGACACGACCTAAAGGTCTTAGATACCAGTGTGCTTAGTGCGAGTTTTTTGACGTTTTCGATATCGTAAAAGTTAACGCGAATTTGTATGCAGTTGGAACAACGCTCCTAGCGGAAAACGTAGGTAAACGTTCCAGCTAGTTCCAGCAGTCGTCGTGGCCTAACGGATAAGACGTCCGGTGCATTCGGGTTGAAGCGATGCACCGGTGTTCGAATCCCGCAGGCGGGTACCAATTTTTCAAATGAAATACGTACTCAACAAATGTTCACGATTGACTTCCACGGTGAAGGAATAACATCGTGTAATAAAAATGAAACCCGCAAAATTATAATTTGCGTAATTACTGGTGGTAGGACCTCTTGTGAGTCCACGCGGGTGGGTACCACCACCCTGCCTATTTCTGCCGTGAAGCAGTAATGCGTTTCGGTTTGAAGGGTGGGGCAGCCGTCGTTACTATACTTGAGACCTTAGAACTTGTATCTCAAGGTGGGTGGCGCATTTACGTTGTGGATGTCTATGGGTTCCAGTAACCACTTAACACCAGGTGGGCTGTGAGCTCGTCCACCCACCTAAGCAATAAAAAAAAAAAAAAGCTCCATACAAATTTGAATTCACTTTTTCAATATTTTTTTTATTGCCTTTGTAGGCAGACGAGCATACGGCCCACCTGATGGTGAGTGGTTACCGTCGCCCATGGAGTTCAGCAATGCCAGGAGCAGAGCCAAGCCGCTGCCTACCTAAATGTTTGTAATTGTTCTAATGCCACGCCATTTTAGTAAATGGAAAATTTCCACGTTACGTAATGCGTAATTTATCGACAATTCGACTGGCTTCTTCTTAAAAGGAAATTGCATTCACCGTAAAAAACCCGAGACTGTAAGAAGATGCACGAATCTACCACTGATTTTCGAAGTTAATTTCTACATTTCCGTAGCACAAAGTTTTTCAGGGTTTAAATAATAGAAATTATTAGAGTATAGTGTCATTACAAGTGTGGCGGCAGCCATTATAGAAGAACAAAAGATATTTAATAGATGCCTGAATCTCGCTAAAGACAATTTCAAGAGCTTAGATATATCGAAGTTGCTAACAATTACATTTGAACCGCTCGTCTCCTGAAAACTTCACCCGCTCGGTGGAAGATCTTCCCTTTGTCTCTAATTCCCAAAAAAAAAAACTAAACTATTAGCGACAAATATCTACACAGAAAAACTAATTAAATGTAACAGTTTTATACAAAATAATAATAAAATGCAAATCGTATAACCTAAAACGGATGAAGTGATTGAAACACCAAAGAAGGAACAGAAACACCTGCTGTTAAGTGGTTACTGGAGCCCATAAACATCTACAACGTATAATGCGCCACACACCTTGAGATATAGTTCTAGGTCTCAGTATAGTCACAACGGCTGCCCCACCCTTCAAACCGAAATGTATTACTGCTTCACGGCAGAAATAGGTGGGGCGGTGGTACCTACCTGTGCGGACTCACAAGAGGTCCTACCACCAGTAATTACGCAAATTATAATTTTGCGGGTTTGATTTTTATTGCACGATGTTATTCCTTCACCGTGGAAGTCAACCGTGAACATTTGTTAAGTACGTATTTCATTAGAAAAATTGGTACCCGCCTGCGGGATTCGAACACCGGTGCATCACTTAATACGAATGCACCGGATGTCTTATCCTTTAGGCCACGACGACCCCATGTCACATTGCAATGATTCTACTACTAGAGATATATACATATAGCTATCCAGGATGATAATGTGAGATAAGGCCATAACGAAAAGGAGAGTCACTTCATCTGTTGAATAAAAGATATTCTAATAAATTAAATTCCTAATATATTCTCAAGCGTTTATCATCAACATCTTCGACTTCATCATTGGTAAGGGTCGAGGCTTCTGCTGCTTCTTATTTTTTCTCTACCTATTCACTGGTAGCTTAAAGGCCTATTTTTTACGTTTGAGAGATTACTGGTGGCCCGGAGGCCTTTCCAGTTTTAACAGTGCAGGTGAGCGAGCAAGGGCTCAGCCAGGAGGGGTGAGATTTGCTAGCAGCTACCCGAGCGCCTCCAAAGACCTATCTATGCCAGAAACGCGCGGACGGAAAGGTGATCTTACGGGCTTTACCTGACAATTTACTAGCAGTAGCAAGAACAGTGCTTCGCAGAACCTACCACCGGATCGGTATCAAGAGAAGATTCGGCGAGAAACTAGATTTGAGTCCTGATATTGGTTTATTAGTGATATTGAAGTCGTTTCTATGGCCCCATTTAAAAGAAATTCAAGATTCACTATCCATACTGTATTGTAGAGTTCTTTTACTTCATTATTAGATCATATTTTTAATTAATGTTTAGATAGTCATTATTTTTAACCCACTTTCGAAAAAGTTTCTCAGCTTACCAAACACAAATTGTGCCCACACATATGGTTAACATAATATGCACTAATTGTTTCCCTAAAAGGTCAATTTCAATGATTCCGGTTAAGAGAACAAAAAAAAATCACTAACATTATTATTTTATTGATCGCCATTATTACACTATAAAGATGTAGCAACATTTACACATGGATCGCTTAGGGCCAAGATAAATTAAGTTAATATTAAATATATTATAAATCTGAACACATTTGTCAAATATAATAATATGTGTGGCATATTACTCGTAATACAGTTCGTATTATTTATACGGAGTTAAGTCAAATCACAGTGACTGTACCACATGATTTGTTAACCAAAATTTCGCTCCAGTGCAATGCCAATTGTCCACTGAACAATATCTACTTGGACGACTTTGTAATGTGCGAGCCTCAGTCGTATTGTCTGGAACATGGCATACACAACACCGGCACTCCCTTTCAGGTCATGAACGTCATCCAGATGCTTAAGCCTCGCCGCGTACGAGTCAAAATGTACGTCACATATCTGACAGCGGTATTTGTTCTTTTGGCCTTGAACCAAACTCAAATTAAGGTTCCTGCGCCCTTTATTCGAAAAGATCAGCTCGCATCTCGAACACGGATATTCGCCTGAAACGTACGCGATCTGATGATTGAATAGACATTATGTCTCGTCAAAAACCTTTACCGCACGTATGACAGACGTAATTCTGACAGTACCTGTTCATACGCGAGAACAGCTTCAAAATAGGCCTTCGAATGGGGCGTCACAATGAACGCAATTCCGTGCCATTTCCGTCAAAGCGTACGGAGTTAGGCCATCCGTGTACACCGGGTTCAGCCAGGGAATGTACCTCGGATAAATGAGTAAAACTTCCTGTAATCGAGTATAGACTCTCCCGCAGACGTTGCTCGACAGATCACTTATGTCCACCCTAAGAGGTAACGAATTTCGTGGTTCCTTCTTATAAAGTACATCTAATTTGTTATTGTGTACGTTTGAGTGCTCACGGACGTCAAATACGTTAGCAAACGACCTCGGGCAGTAGGCACACAAGAATTTATCCCTCTGCCATCTAAATACGACCGCGTTTGAATTTTTTAATATGGTAGCGGCGTTTGCCTTCTCCTTTATGGCATTACCTTGTTTTTTCTTCCACTTGATTTTGATGGTCGGTCCTTCAGTGGCCTCGTCCTCGTCAGGGCCTATAAAATAAATAAAAAAAAACTTATGTCAGCTTCTACGTTTTGTGAGATTTCATGTGTCTATACAGTTTAGATTTAGTTAGAAAATTCGTAGAGCACTCAGAGCATTCGTGCTGTTTCTCAGCGCGTCCGTGAACCAGGCGCTGGTGGCCCGACCGTTTGGAGCTCGTATCGAATGTCCTCCCGCACACGTCACAAACGTATTCCTTCCTTTGTTGTCCGTGGAAATCGATGAGGTGTTTTGCCCGAACGTGGTACGAAGTGAAAGCTTCACGACACCACGGACAAGTGTACCGGATTCCTTTACGGTGAACCCGCATCCTGTGAAAAGTTCTAGCGGCTCTAGTCTCGCACACCTCCCCGCAAGCTCCGCATGGGAAGCTGCCCGTTTCGTGGGACTGCACGTGCTTCCTGAACCTCGGCACGGACACGAACGCTTTGCCGCATGTGTCGCACACGTGGTTCTGATAGTGGCTGTTCATGTGCTCGTTTGCTCGGGCGAAACTCGCGAAGCTCGCGCCGCAAATCTGACAGCAGAAAGCGTCATCCGTCATTTTGAAAGGCAAAACACCGTCGCTGTAATCCGAATGCAAAACTTTACCGTGACCGGCGACCACGTGGTCCTTGAGCAACGCTAAGCTATCGAAACTAGAACGACAGAGCCGACAACGCAGACCGGACACTTCCACTTTGACCATGTTGTTTTCCGTTAATTTCGCGAATATCTTTTTGCCGGGCTGCTCGTCCGAATGGTTCCCGATAACGTGGTGCCGAAGCGAGTGCACTTCGGGGTATTTAGCGTCGCAGTAGGAGCAGTAAAACGCGCCGTGGTACCACCGGAAGGGCCACGCGGTCGAGCACTCCAGTATAGTGGTCGCGTTACGTCGCATCATTGTCTTGGCGATGCGACGTTCCGATTCCTCGGGGAGGATGTTGTTCGCGCGTCTTCGCCTTCGCATTTGGCGTGCGGAAACTACTTCCTTTAATTTCCTACCGCGTTTTATCGCGCCTACCTCCGTCCCTATAAACAAAAACAAAACGTTTTACTGACCAACAACCTGTCGCATCGGTTTCGGATTGCGAAAACGGATTTATATTCTGGAATCTAGGATTATTTCGCAGAACAGAAATGGCCACAATATCCTACGTGGCACGGAATAGGATAAGCTCTATCGATAAAATCCAGAAATATCGAATATTTCGCGTCACTATTGTAAAAAAAAAGTCGCCGTGGTCCAAAGGGCAAGACGCCCGGCGCGTTCATATCGAGCGAAGCGACTGTGCCGGTTTTCGAATCCCGCAGGCGGGTACCGATTTTTCTAATGAAATAGATAGTAGACAAATGTTCACGAATTACTTCCACAGTGAAAGAATAATAACATCATATTATAATACTCGTAATTAAGCCCGCAATAATTTTTAATTATAATTTGCATAAATACTGGTGCTAGGGCGTCTTGTGAGCCCGCACGGGTAGGCATCACTGCCTAGCCTATTTACGCCGTGAAGTAGTAATGCCTTTCGGTTTGAAGGGTGGGACAGCCGTTGCACTTTAAGAAAAAGGAAACTTAGATCTCTCGTCTCAAGGTCGGTTTTGCGTTGTTGATGTCTATGGACTCAGTTGGTCGTAAGCTCGTCCACCCATCTAAGCAATAAAAAAATAAAACCATAACTCCTGTCAACTACGCCAACTTTTTCTACGGCTACCTATTCTTAGGAGAGGGAATCACCTAGCTCAACCGCCTTTCTCATTTTTTCGAGAATGTTCTGACAGAGAATAACAAATTTCGGAATTAAATCTTATTTCCATTTTACGTTTATCCACCATATTATTATTTCAGACGTTTCGGATACTTTACTGTAGGTACTTATGGTCATGTCTGAGACATCAGCGTATTGTGTTAGGTACCATCTAATTTTTATAAATGAATTTCATATTTGAACTTATTTTTCTCTACCTATTTTCTGGTAGCCCAAAAGGTTATTGCAGCTACGCTGTGACTGGTGAGTGAGCTCACGGGGTTCCACCTGAGAGAATGTGCTAACACTGACTCTAGCAAGAGCAGTGCTTCGTAGAATATACTACCGGATCGAAATCGCGATCCACTGAGAAGATCCGGCGTTAAACTCAGTAGTTTTAAACTACAAATATCCGAATCTTCGTAAATAATTAGCCGGTATTCAAACCGTATAAGTAACTTGAATTATCTAAATCTCGCGAAAACAAAACAATAAAAACCCTTTATTGTAAAGCAATTTTATAATTGAAAATGAGCTTACTATAATAATACTGTTAAAGCTAAAGATCACAATAGAATCACTCCATTGGCATTTTGATGGCGGTCACTTGAACCAGATCCATCAGTTCCGGGTGTGCGCTCCTCATATGCGTCAACACGTGACTTCTTTGTTTGAACGTCGTCCCGCACCACTTACAATCGACCTCGTTGTGAGTCTTCAAATGGGAGACCAACGCTCTGTGCCTCCGGAAACATTTCGCACAGAACGGACACTGGATATTCCTTAAGCCGGAATGCCGAACCAAATGCCTCTTTAGTTCGTAGTTCGTTTTGAATTTCCACTCGCAAAACGTGCAACCGAAGTTGTACTGGCGCGGGAAATGAACTGTTTGCATGTGATTCGCTCGTTTGCCGCTCGTTCTGAACGACAAATCGCAATGCGTGCAGCTGTAGCTGTGGACTTTGGTCATGTGGGCCTCGTTTAAATGAGCTATCCTGTCATAGTACCCAACGAATCGCATGCTGCAGTGGGGACACTCGTACCTTGGCCCTTTCGCGTGAGCGGTGGCCTTGTGCGCATCTCTGGCGGCCCTCATATTGAATTGTTTGCCACATTCGGAGCACGGAAACGAACCGCTCAAATGAACTTCAGAGTGCTTTCTCAATCGAGGCGCCGTCATGTACCCTTTGCCGCACGTCGCGCATATATAATGCTGGTAATGCACGTTCATGTGTTCGTAGAGAGTGAGGAACGTATTAAATCTCTCGTCACACAACAGACATTTCCAGTCTTTATCTAAATAGAACGGTAAAATTCCGTCGGGCTGGTTGAAGTTGAAATAAAAACCGTGCTCTTTGACGTGGCTTCGCATTTGTTTGACGTCCGAGAACGCTTCGGTGCAGTAGTTGCACGTCGCCCGAGTCACATCCACGTTAATCATGGGCATCTCGCGGAATTTTCTATAAATATCCTTGACGTTGTGCTGTTTCGAGCACGCCCTGACGTGCCCCCTCAGTATTTCGCAATCGGTGAAATCGTCTTCGCAATAAGAACACTTGAACTTATTCTTCTTCCAACGAAACGGGCAGAACGACCAACATTCTAATAACGAAGTGGCATTCTTTTTTATGATTATTCTTGATTCGGCCCTCGCGCTTCTTTGGTAACCACTCCTCTTACTGATTGTGATCGACTCATCTTTCTGGGTTAACGATTCGGAATCTTGTATCTCATCGCGTTTTCCTAAAAATAACAAAAATCTCACGTCAATGTTTGCCGTAACTCATGAATTCTTCGTTTTTCATTCTGTAACAGTGGCTTGTTTACGTATTCTTCGAGACAATGGATCAAAGAACATCGACGCTAAAGTACTTCGAATATAAATTTTAATCGTGTCATAAGAAGGATCAATGGTGGAGCAATTTTTTTTTTAATGTATGAGTATTTACTGAATTGGCGTTGTTTAATACAAGATCCATAATATATAAAAAAAAATAAGTCGTTGTCTAAAGGATAAGACTTCCGGTGCCTTCGTGTCTAGCGATGCAACGGTGTTCGAATCCCGCAGGCGGGTACCAATTTTTCTAATGAAATACGTACTTCACAAATGTTCACGATCGACTTCCACGGTGAAGGAATAACATCGTGTAATAAAAATCAAACCCCCAAAATTATAATTTGCGTAATTACTGGTGGTAGGACCTCTTCTGAGTCTGCACGGGTAGGTACCACCCCCCTGTCTATTTCAGCCGTGAAGCAGTAACGCGTTTCGGTTTGAAGCAGTTTCGGGCAGCTATTGTTACTATACTTGAGACCTTAGAACTTATATCTCAAGGTGGGTGGCGCATTTACGTTGTAGATGTATATATGGGCTCCAGTAACCACTTAACACCAGGGGGCTGTGAGCTCCTCCACCAGTCTACGCCACAAAAAAAAAATACGTTTTTTTTAATTGTTTTTTTTTATGTTAATTATTTAATTTTAGGCGATGCTACACCACAAACGTGTAGTTATTTAAATGCGGAGACATTTAAATGGTGTTTAGTTGTAAGGTTAGTTTTTATATTTTTAAATTCACGGTTTATCTTCCAAATAAAATAAAATCGAAGCGACTTTTCCGCCATGTGAGATTTTCAAAGGCTCCGATTCAGATTCAAATAAAATACTTAGTTATAAAGACACCGATACCTTTAGACGAATCAATGGAAGAAGAAATAAGAAAGTCGTTTGCAATCGCCTATAATTTTAATTCTATATTATTATTATATATTAAAATGTACAATAATTTAACATACCACTACTTGAAATCACATTCATTCAATTTACTAGTACACCAGTTTTTTTTACAACAGAATCAATAAGTTACGAAATACTTTTTTTTAGAATTAATACTTCATATCATTTACAAAAAGTGTGCAAGAGAAACACAACCGGAAGCCAAAATACAGAAAACGTTAGTTTAACTTATGGAGGGTAGAGGTAAAGAAACCGTCTCATATCCTATAAGCTTGAAAAAGTGTCCCACTTTCAGCACTAAATAACAGTTCAAAAATCCTCCAGAATGGCGCTGACATAGGCACAGGGTATGATATGAATTGAGCAGTTATTAACTGATTGAAGTATGCTGAGTTAGGAAATTTAATATATTTAATGACTAGAGTGGTTAGTGACAGTGTAATATACAAGACCTCACATGTTTACGTAGTCCAAACTAATTTCGTTATATTGACAAAAAATTTTTGCTGTGGTAAAACGTGGAGACATCGAATGCATTTTCTTATCAGCTTTAAATAAAATACTTTTTGTGATTTTCTAGTGCTTACAGTTCTTTCGTCCTTTTTTATTTCTCTATCTTATTCTAATAACTTTCAGCGCCTTTTTTTAAATTTACCCGGTTGCTACTGTAGCGCCACCCTTATCTAGCACATTTTAACGGACACTTTTTCACACACACAGACGGTTCTCCTTACCTCTACCCTCCATAGTTTTACTATATCTCCGACTCTGCTATGACCTTGTACGTGCGTAGGCGTCATATTTTTATATATGTAATAACTAGCTGTACCCGTCCGCTTCGCTAGGCATTTAAAATTAACATTATTATTTCTCATACCCACTAAAATTCTCCTCATTATCGCCCCCGCAACCGGTATAGGGAGTCCAACAATCATATAAATATTAGCCTATCCATTAAATACATGTATTTTTCTACATGGATACCAAGTTTTAAGTCAATCGGATGCATGGTTCAGAAGTTATAACGGAACATCCGTAAAAACCACTAGATTTACATACTAGTATAGATATAGATGTGTACATAATGTAAAAAATACGCTCGTTCAAGTTTCCACAGAAGCTGTCATCGAGAAAATAGAGAATTAGAAATAGAAATGTAATAAAACGCTACACTTAAGAAATTACGGGTGCCAGCAATCTAAGGCCTAGGCCGCACTACGGTGAAACCGTAGCGGTTATTAACCGTGTGAGTTTACGAAACACGAAAACGATTACAAGCGGCCACACTTGCGGTTCTTTCCCGCGACTGATTTTAAAACCGACAATGTTACAAAATTGTCGCGGAAAAAAACTGCAACAAAATTTGTAATCCATAGAACTAGGTATCCGTGCACGCATTAGGTATGCGTAACTGAGAGCGGATTTTTGAAATGTGTGTGGGTGTTTTCTTAAATTTTGATATTTATTGTGAAAGAAAGAAACGTTTCTCAAATCTACGGCTAGGAAGTGGATGAACCGAACATTTGTATTAAGCGGTAGGCAGCGGCTTGGCTCTGCCCCTGGCATTGCTGAAGTCCATGGGCGACGGTAACCACTCACCATCAGGTGGGCAATGGGATCGTTTGCCTACGTTTGCCGCTAGGGGCGCTGTTCCAGCTGCATACAAAATTAGAGTAACTTTTACGCTATCGAGAATGTTATAAAACTTGCACTAGGCACACATCTAGTAAATTAATCCATGTTGCAATTGGCAAATCATATGATGGCATTTATGGCAAATTCGGTTTCGTGACCGATACTCTGGCACCGCGTAATTTCATTAGCATTAACACCACTATCTACAATATCGAGAATCGTAAAAAGATGATTACGAAAGAAGACATTTTTTTTTTCCAAAACATACATTCTCACATAATACGTATTTACTGTTTCCGTTGTCGGGCGCGTACCGAGAATATAATATATAATAAAAAAAAAATCGTCACCCCACAAGTTTCCTTTCCCAAGATTCGCCGTAATGACGTGTCCTGCATCCTAAATTTCTCATGATCTTTAACAGGTCCGACTACCAATTTTAAATACATCGAATTAAGATGTTTTTTTAAGTGTCATTTTATTACGATACATGCGAACGATGTAATCTAAAACGAATTAACGCATAATGACATTAAGAACTAAATTTGAATGAAAACGAACGTACAGTACCCACCGATAAATATAGCACATCGACTTTTAGAAAGAGACAGTCGGCCAACTACAACTTCATAGAGCGTTATCTCTGTCACACTAATTGCGTGACGTATTTCACTTGTGTTGTGCAACTAGTACGACCGAAATCATCCGTCTGTCTCTTTCTAAAAGTCGATGTACAATTTTTTATTATTGGGTCCTGTATATTTTCAGACTTTTTGGCGGGAACGCGAGGAGTGAAGTTGTGTGATTTGTTTTATTTTGTCTATTTAGTGTTTCTTCGGATTTAAATGTGTAATAATGGTGGTTTATTAACTGTTTAATATTTGTGAAAGTGCACAAATGTGGGAAAATGAAACAAAGCCGCAGGACGTAGCTTCTCGGGATCCTCCAAAAAGCCAACTGAAAAAATCTTAGTAAATGACCACCATTTTACTGAGATTATATTTCATTCCATATCATCTCAATTCATTTCATTTAATTTCATCCCAGTTGATTAATGTCTCAAATTAATCATTTTCATTTCATTTCACTCCTTATTATCATTTTTCATAAAAATATGAATATAAATTAAAATAAGACATGACTTAAAGGTCTCAGTTACCAGGCCATTAAATCCCTTAAAAAAAAATGTATATTTTCATTTAGTGTCGAGATCAAAGCAGTAACCTACAATAATACAACCAGTAATAGGCTCAGTAATTTTTCTTGTTATGTCGATGCTTACTCAAAGCACCTAAATTATTTACGGAGCTCACAACGTGAATGTCTGTGAGTCTTGAACTCCAAGCATCAATTCTTCAGAGTAACGCCGGTTCCGACCTTCAAACTACCAAAATTAAATACATTATATTATGATACTTTAACTCTATTTATATAAATCTCACTAAATCAAAATTTGTCAAAGGATCGTGAGCTAAAATTGAAGTTGTAAAATAATTTATGTACATGAGTGTACATAAAATCTCTGTATAACCGCTCTTAAAAGAAATATTGTTTAAAAATAAAAATATTTACTTTAAACTTTTTGCGTGCAGTGAAAATAGTGCCTATGTTTTTAGTTATTAATTTCGACAATATCTAGACCACAATCTCAGTTTTCGATCGCCATTGGCAACTCATTTTTACAGACAATTCAGCGGTGGGATAATAAAGATGGGTCTCAGGATACGTCCTACCACCCACCAGTAAAACTGATGACTTTTACTATGAACAAGAGTTTCGCTTAGATAGGCCAGCTTGCACACAGACCAGCCGGTAGTAATAGCATTTACCGAAGACAAAGGACATCACACAATGTATTTACCGCAGTAGCCCTTGATTCTGTGTACGAAATATCATTTAATAACCTAACCTTGGACTTAAAAACCCCAGGTTGCTACGATAATCATACAAACGCCACGAATCTGCACTCAACGCCACTAATTACGTACGAAATATCTCGTCAAATTATTAACGTCAGTCTGCTACGATAACCATACAAACGCCACAAATCTGCACTCAAGGCCACTAATTACATACGAAACGGCTCAAATACTTATTGTCAAACATGAAAATGCTTTTTCGCGATATGCTTGTCAAGGGAAAGCTTAGAAGCAAAAGCCCTCGAACAGCTGCCGCACTGATAGCTGTATTCAGACTCTTTCTTGGTCCTGTGCGCTTTCACGTTGTGGTGGTACTTCTGCGACCTCGTCTTGAAAGTCATGTGGCAAGTCATGCACTCGTAAATATCGGCGCCGGCCCTGTAATTGTGGAACTCCATGAGGTGCCGCTTCCTGAGCTCCCAAGTTGTAAACCTTGGTCTATCTTTACAGTACGCGCACATGTACGGCGAATTCGTGTGCTGGGTTTTAACGTGCATATTCCTCTCCTCCAGGGTCGAGAACGTTGCGACGCATCTGCTGCACGAGTATTTGTTGTCGTGCGGTATCCTGGTGTGGGCCAAGAGCGCCGATTCCGTTATAAAGCCCTCCCCGCAGGTGTCGCAAACAAAATTCTGATAGTGCTCCGACGTGTGCTTCTTGAGAGATATAAAATCTGTAAACTGCGCTTTGCATATGGCGCATTTCCACACAGAGCCGTCGTTTAGCTTGTAAGGAAGGACGCCGGGTTGGACGTCCGCGTTTATAGGCTGCTTGTGGTCGTTACGGAGGTGAGAGAGCAATTCGTCCAAGGTATCGATCGGCATGAAACACAGCTTACACTGAAGGTCGGTAATGTCAACCTTGAGGAACTCTTTACGTAGTTTTCTGCTGAACACGTGCTCAATGTCGTAAGTCGCATGACGGCTCGCCATGTGCATTCTCAGGCCGTTCGGGTCGTACGACTGCACCCTGCAGAGGACGCAATTAAAATTCTGACCCCAGGTCCGAAACGGCGTCGCTGTGGAGCATTGCAGGATAATTTCCGCGTTGCTCCGATGTTTCAACGCTTTCCCGAAACGTGGCTTGTATGTCAGCTTGTAGCATTTTAAGTTCCTTTCGTGCTGGCGTAAACCGTGCTCCGACAAGAACGTGGCGCCACACTTCTCGCACGTGTAAATTTTAACGTGAGTACGTATGTGACCGTTGATTTGGGCGAACTCGGGATACAGTTTGTCGCACTTCAGACAAGTCCACATGCCGGTCGAGTCCTGACGATATGGCAGAACGCCGAAAGGCACGTCAAAGTTAACCGATATACCGTGATCCCGCGAAATATGAGCCATAAACGTTTCAACGTCACTCATCGTCTGTTCGCAAATCGTGCATTTAAAATCTGTTATATTGACTTTCAACACGTCAACCTTGTAGAAGGCGCTATTGAAATCAGCGTTGGCGTGTTCGTTTTTCATGTGCTCCCTCAGCGAAGCCATTATATCGAACTCGTCGTGGCAGTACGAGCAAATGATACGATTGAAACGCGTCTTAAAAGGGAAGGCAGTGGAATATTTTAAGGTCAACACCGCGTTTTGCTTACGGGGGTTCTGGTTAACCGATCTCTCAAACAGTTTCTGTTTCGGTTTACTATCCGCGTCGCTTAACGCGTCTCTTTTCATCCTCCGCCCTAAAAAAAGAGAAAAGAAATACGTCATTAATTCATTCTAGTAAATTCGGCTGATCGTTTTTCGGGGGAGGGGACGTTATCCCGAGCGTGTGTGTACCTTAGTAATAAATTCACGCGTCAAAGTGCTTTTTGGCCATGTGTTTGTCCAAGAACAGTTTCGTCGTAAACGCTTTGGGACATGTCGGGCACGGGTAGTTTAATTCGCTGTCCTTCTTCATTCTGTGCGTTCTCGCCATGTGATTGTATTTGCCCGATCTCGTTTTGAAAGTCTTTTGACAGGTCGCGCACTCGTACTTATCGGCCCCAGTTTTGTAATTGTGAACTTCCATCAGGTGCCGCTTACGGAGTTCCCAGTTAGCGAAGCGCGGCTTCTCCTTGCAGTAAACGCACATGTACGGCATCGACGTGTGCTGCGTCTTAACGTGAACATTTCGTTCGTCTAGCGTCGAAAACGTTGCGACGCACCTACTGCAGTTGTATTTGTTTTCGTGAGGTATCTTCGAGTGGGCCACCATTGCCGATTCCGTTATGAAACCTTCGCCGCACGTGTCGCAGACGTAGTTCTGGAAATGTTCGGCCGTGTGCTTCTTCAGCGACATGAAGTCTTTGAACTCATTCGGACAGATCGTGCACCGCCAAACCGAGCCGTCGTTCAGACGAAACGGGAGTACGCCTATCTGAGCATCTAAATTGATCGGTTGCTCGTGGTCATTTCTCAAATGGTACGTTAAAGTATCAAAATTGTCAACGGGCATAAAGCAAAGTTTACATTGAAGATCCGTAATGTCGATGTTCAGAAAGTCTTTACCTAGTTTCTTGTAGAAAGCCGCTTGAACGTCAAAGTTCGCGTGGCGCGTCGCCATGTGGACCCTCAAGAAATTAGGGTCGCTCGTTTGCAGTCTACAAAAAACGCAATTAAAATTCGTCTTCCAAGTTCGAAACGGACATGCCGTCGAGCATTGTAATACAATTTCGGCATTCGTTCGCGGCTTCAGAACTTTTCCATTGCGCGGCTTGTACGTAGTTCTGAAGCATTTAACTTGGCGTTGATGGTCGCGCAACGCGTGCTCAGAAACAAACATTGTACCACATTTATCGCAGCTGACGCTCATAAAATGAGTTCCTATGTGACGTTTGAACAGAATAAACTCGGTGAATACCCTAGGACAATACACGCAGAGCCAGTTATTGTCAGCGTCCTGCTTATAAGGCAACACGCCGTGTCTCGCGTTAAACTTCACCGGCTTTTCGTGCTCCCTAAATAAATGGGCCATCAACGAATCCACGTCTTGCATATTCTGCGAACAGATCTTGCATTTAAGGTCAGTTATGTCGATCTTGAGCAAATTATCTTTGACTCTATAAAATACATTTTTGAAGTCCGAATTCGTGTGTTCGCCCCTCATGTGGTATCGGAGGTCGGCCAGAGCACCGAACTCTGTATGACAATAGGCGCACAGTATTTGACTGAAACGTGTTTTGAACGGACATGCTGTCGAGAATCTGAGAATCAGTTCAGCGTTTCGCCTCTGAGGCGTTTGGTAAACAAGGACAATTTTCTTTTTCGATTCATGCTCATTTTCATTGCGTCCGCGTAATCGCAGTGTGGACCCTAAAAACAAACAAAGAAAATGGTCAGTTTGATTCCAAACGCCTTATAATTGGCGACTAACGCTGACCTGATGACACACGACAAGGCTAATGAAACACTCAAAAGACCATGCATATTTATATATGTTTTTAATTTTACAACTAGGACTTCTAATCCACACATTCGATTGAGCGTTACATTTCCAAATTGATGTCAGGATGATGGGACCTCATGTGACATTTTAAGCTAACTTTCTGAGCGAATTGTTTCTCGCATAGAACGCAAACGAAACGTTTATTGTCGCTGTGTATCCACAAATGCTGAGTTAGACTCTTCTTACGCAGAAAGGACTTTTCGCAGACGTTACATTTGAATGTTTTCTCGCCCGTGTGACCTAAACGGTGGTCTTCCAGGCGGTTCTTAGAATCGAACCTGAGTCCGCAGCAGGTACACATGAAACTATCATCAGTATGTGACACCTTGTAATGGTTGTAGAATAGTTTGCGTTACTAAAACACTAATGTGCATTCTTGACACGTGTACGAAGTTTCGGGACGTCCGTGACTGTCGACTAAGTGCCTTTGTTTTTGTTCCCACGACAGGAACCTATCGCCGCAGTAAACACAAGAGAAAGGCCAGCACGTTTTTGTTGATTTCACGTGTTCCCTTTTCGTTTGGGGCGACGGAAAATCCTTCCAGCATTTCCTGCAGATATAGCGTCCGGTATGACTGCATTTTATGTGGTATTTAAGAGCGTCAACCGTCAGATACCTCTGGCCGCACGTGTCGCAAGTATAATCCAAGTAATGGGAAGTAGTATGCCGACAGAATTTGATCAGAGAAGGTAGTTTTTCGCTACACAGAAAACACAGCCACCGGTCCTTCTCCAATCTGTAAGGGTGAAGCCCTATCTGGTATTAGAAGTTCATTTGGTAAGTGGGTTTGTTACGGTGGTAGTCGATGATGTGCGAGGTCATTTCCTCAAGAGTATCGGCAGGCTCGGCGCATATTCTGCATTTCATATTTGAGCAGTCAACCTTCAGGTAATCTTTGCCTCGGCCGAGGTGCGCGAACGCTGTCGATATTGTGAAATTCTCATGAGCCTCGTCTACGTGCTTGCCGAATAAAGCCGGGTCTTCGAACCCATCGCAGCAGTAGATGCACATCAACCACTTCGCTCGCATTCTGAAGGAATAAATCGCGGCTTCAGAACTTTTCCATTGCGCGGCTTTTAAGTAGTTCTGAAGCATTTAACTTGGCGTTGATGGTCGCGCAACGCGTGCTCAGAAACAAACATTGTAGCACATTTATCGCAGCTGACGCTCATAAAATGAGTTCCTATGTGACGTTTGAACAGAATAAACTCGGTGAATACCCTAGGACAATACACGCAGAGCCAATTATTGTCAGCGTCCTGCTTGTAAGGCAACACACCGTGTCTCGCGTTAAAATTCACCGGCTTCTCGTGCTCCCTAAATAGATGGGCCATCAACGAATCCACGTCTTGCATATTCTGCGAACAGACCTTGCATTTAAGGTCAGTTATGTCGATCTTGAGCAAATTATCTTTGACTCTATAAAAGACATTTTTGAAGTCCGAATTCGTGTGTTCGTCCCTCATGTGGTACCGGAGGTCGGCCAGAGCACCGAACTCTGTATGACAATAGGCGCACAGTATTTGACTGAAACGCGTTTTAAACGGACAAGCTGTCGAGAATCTGAGAATCAGTTCAGCGTTTCGCCTCTGAGGCGTTTGGTAAACAAGGACAATTTTCTTTTTTGGTTCATGCTCATTTTCATTGCGTCCGCGTAATCGCAGTGTGGACCCTAAAAACAAACAAAGAAAATAGTCAGTTTGATTCCAAACGCCTTATAATCGGCGACTAACGCTGACCTGACACACGACAAGGCTAATGAAACACTCAAAAGACCATTCATATTTATATTTTTTTAATTTTACAACTAGGACTTCTAATCCACATATTCGATTGAGCGTTACATTTCCAAATTGACGTCAGGATGATGGGACCTCATGTGACATTTTAAGCTAACTTTCTGAGCGAATTGTTTCTCGCATAGAACGCAAACGAAACGTTTATTGTCGCTGTGTATCCACAAATGCTGAGTTAGACTCTTCTTACGCAGAAAGGACTTTTCGCAGACGTGACATTTGAATGTTTTCTCGCCCGTGTGACCTAATCGGTGGTCTTCCAGGCGGTTCTTAGACTCGAACCTGAGTCCGCAGCAGGTACACATGAAACTATCATCAGTATGTGACACCTTGTAATGGTTGTAGAATAGTTTGCGTGACTGAAACACTAATGTGCATTCTGGACACGTGTACGAAGTTTCGGGACGTCCGTGACTCTCGACTAAGTGCCTTTGTTTTTGTTCCCACGACAGGAACCTATCGCCGCAGTAAACACAAGAGAAGGGCCAGCACGTTTTTGTTGATTTCACGTGTTCCCTTTTCGTTTGGGGCGACGGAAAATCCTTCCAGCATTTCCTGCAGATGTAGCGTCCGGTATGACTGCATTTTATGTGGTATTTAAGAGCGTCAACCGTCAGATACCTCCGGCCGCACGTGTCGCAAGTATAATCCAAGTAATGGGAAGTGGTATGCCGACACAATTTGATCAGAGAAGGTAGTTTTTCGCTACAGAGAAAACACAGCCACCGATCCTTCTCCAATCTGTAAGGGTGAAGCCCTATCTGGTATTCCAAGTTCATTTGGTAAGTGGATTTGTTACGGTGGTAGTCGATGATGTGTGAGGCCATTTCCTCGAGAGTATCGGCAGGTTCGGAGCATATTCTGCATTTCATATTTGAGCAGTCAACCTTCAGGTAATCTTTGCCTCGGCCGAGATGTGCGAACGCTGTCGATATTGTGAAATTCTCGTGGGCCTCGTCTACGTGCCTGCGGAATAAAGCCGGGTCTTCGAACTCATCGCAGCAGTAGACGCACATCAACCACTTCGCTCGCATTCTGAAGGGATAAATCGTCGAATATTTCAATACGACTTCAGCATTCCTTTTCGCTCTTAAATGCGGTTCCATTTCTAGAAAAAGAGAAAAAATCTATTTTGTCATTTTCTTTTCACATGTCTTTACCGTTGCGTTTCCTGTTATATTATTACTTGTCCTTTTTCCCAGGGTAAAATTTAATTTGGCGTCGATTATGACTTAAAAAACATCGATAATTTAAATGTTGCCTAGCACTCAATGCGCGTTCTGTGAACCAGTGTTTTTGGTACAATCGATACATTCGAGCAGAGAAAAAAAAAGGGTGCGTGTACTTATGTACGGGCGTAAGAAGTTATACTTTATTTTTATTAAATTTATTTCGTTTTTTTTTTAAATATTAAATAATTAATAATAAATATTTAACGTTAATAATTTAATAATATTTAGTATGAATTATATTAAATAATAATTTTGTCATTTATATTACTAAAAAATTTTAATTCGTATTTTGATTTAAAAATATGAATGCTAATAACACTTTTTGAGTGTACATGCGCGAAAGTTCACCTGCGGCTATATTCAGACTCGCCAAGTTACGTCAGTCGTATTGTAATTAGCGATTTAGTGGGCAACTTCATTTCTGTTAATTTTGTGTCACGGTGCGCGCGCATCGTAAAATTTCACTCTCATCAATTTTTCATAACGCGCCTAAAAAAGTATAACTTAAAAAAAACATATAATCTGGTTAGAAACAAGCGAGAGGTAGGGAAGAGTCTTAATTTCACCATATAGACGCCGAAAGCGTTTTTTACCTCGTTCAACATGTTCAGAACGTCTTGTTAACGATCGGTCACATACGGAAGCTCGATTTGCTACAAAAGCAAGAAAGCATTTCCGTCTCAATCCCCACTATTAATTCAAACACCTTTATTATCTGATTTAAAATTACTAGATGTTCACCGATATTCGACCATAATCACTCACATCTCAAAATTCGTTTTTGTTTATTTATAACAATAAAAGGACCTAAACAAGAAAAAAACGAAAATCGGTTTGTTTTTACTTAGGACGTATTGTGAGCCGGCACGGTTATGTATCTTGCTTACTTCTGCAGTGAAGCAGTAATGCGTTTCGGTTTAAAGGGTGGGGCAGCGGTTGTACTGTAAAAACGGAAACTTGGATCTCATGTCTCAAGGTGGCGGCATTTACGTCGTTGATTTCTAGGAGCTCCGGTAACCACTTAATAACTTAATACAAAGACGAGCTCATCGTCTATCCATATTGGCAATAAAAAATAATCAATGAACGGGGGAAAATGATAGTCTTCTTTCCTATTTTTATATAGATTTCTTCAGTCCCCAATGAACTTAATTATGAAACATTTTGAAAGAAAACAAATGGCTCCATAATTAGGATTCCCCACTTTATAAAAATCAGTGATTGTTACTTATTAACGTTTCAATATACTTCTATATATATAGGTTTTATTCACCTTCTAGACACGAGAGCAAACAAACTTGTTCGTCCACGACTACTTGGCTAATGTGGAAAAAACGAAACTTGACGAAATAGCCAACTAGTCCGTTCAAATACATTACAGCTATTATTAGTTTTTTCCGACCCGATCTGAGGAACAATCAACAACAATCATTATGCGTCTTCATATGACAATCGAAACTAGCTTTCTGGTTAAATTTCTTACTGCACAAAGCGCATTCAAACTTCCTAGCGTCAGAATGTATGAGCACGTGCTTAGTGAGGTAGTCCTTCCGAGAAAACGACCTCGAACAGACCTCACATTGGTACTGTTTGATGCCCGAATGCACCACATTGTGTTGTTCCAAATAACGTCTGGTCGAAAACTTTCGGCCGCAAAACGAGCAAACAAAGCACACGTTGTTATGCACCGTCGAAAAATGGTGCCGGTATTTGTTCCTTGAATGAAAAACCTCCCTGCATTCCGGACACGAATGCGACTTTCTAGTATGGCCGTGTGCCCGGATGAGATGAGCCTGTTTCTCATTCCACGTTATGAATCGCTGTGAGCACGCGCCGCAACGGTAGCTCCAGCATGACGGCGAAGAAGCCACGTGCTCCTTCTTCGCTTCTAAAGAACAAAACGTCTCCTTGCAACGCCTGCATATACGTTCATTGTCGATGTGCGAGAATCTCAAATGTTGCCTCAGAGCGTTGTTTGTCGTGTACGCTTTCCCGCACGATTCGCAGGTGAAGTTTTTATAATGAGCCGCCATGTGTCTGCTCAGCTGACGCATGCACGGAAAGTTTTTCTCGCAGATCCCGCAGAGGAGTTTATCGTTTTTAAATTTAAACGGATGCAGACCAAAATCTCCACCGGCTAATTCGAAGCCGTGGTCATCGATTAAATGTCTCGCTACGTGCTCCAAATTTGAATGCTCCTTAGAGCATATTCTGCAACGTAATTCCGTGCAGTCCGTCTTCAGGTAGCCCTCGCGGCAATGCGCAAACGCTACGTCGACTTTAACGAAATCGTGTTCGGTGGCCATGTGTGACCGAAAATCTACGGGATCGGGAAAGTCCTCGCAACAGTAAACGCACATTATTGTCGCTTCCGGTAGCCGGAAAGGATACGCCGTGACATTCTGCAAAATGACCGCGGCGTTCCGTCGACCGGTCGATCCGAATTGCTCTAGAACAACAGAAACGCTTTTGGTCACAAGTCTGTTCGTAACTTTCTTTTATTGCTTACATTGGTGAACGAGGGCCCATGGTCATCACAACTTAATTCCCCCCCACCCACCTTGACACACGAGGTCGAAGTCACGTTTGTATTGCCCCGCCTCCAAACCGAAACGCATGACAATTTCGAGGTTTTTTAAACAAAATGACAGCTTCTTGTGTAGATTACAATACACCCTACCAACTTTATAACCCGTGTATACTATATTCATATATCATTCGAAAAGTCTTTCCAATACCGTAAATTCAGTAAAAATCCCGTTCTATTATAAAAATTATTATTAAATACATTCTCATTTTATCTTGTACCCCATTATTTCCCCTATAAGTGCTACCTCATTGATGCGATTCCGTTTGGCCAATAATTCAATAGTAATACATGGCTGTCCGGCTTGGACATACCTCTACCGTATCACAAACCGGTGTTGACACCTCAGCTACGATAAAACGAAACCGGCCCTACCATAACCGCAGTAATATCGAACAAATTAATAAATAAATGAATCCAAAAATCAAACAAACTCGATCCATATATTCTCAAAACGTACAACGAAATAAAATATACAACATTAAATAACTATAAACAAAACTAATAATGTTAAAACATTCACTCGGTATTTAACAATTTTGTGTTATTGTTCTTTCCCTGTTGCTCCGACACAGACAAATCCGGGTGGTAAGATTTCATGTGAGACTTCCAGCTGACGCGTTGGTTGAACTGTTTGTTGCACATTTTGCATTCGAAGCGTTTGTATTCGCTATGCATCCACATGTGCTGAACGAGATTCTTCTTCCTGGAAAACGCCTTCAGGCACACCATGCAAGGGAAGAGTTTCTCTTTAGTATGAACGACCCTGTGATCCTCCAAGATCCTTCGCGTTGGGAATTTGACTCCGCAAAACGGGCACATGTAGCTGTCGTCCGTGTGCGAAACCTTGAAATGAGTTTGAAACTTTTTCCGGCAGGCAAAACTTTCGCCACACTCCAAACAATTGTAAGCACGCTTCTCAACTCCATGAATCTCTCTACGATGGTTCTCCTTCAGCTCCCAATTGACGAACCTCTCGCCGCACACATTGCACAAATACTGCCAGCACCTGCGTGATTCCAAACGGTGCGCCCTTAAAGCTTCTGCTGAGGAAAACGACGTTTTACATTTCCTACAAATGTGCCCCTCCCTGGAATGGGTGTAACGAGTGTGAGCTCTCAGAGCCGTGTTGGTAGCATAAGACTTCCCGCACGAGTCGCAAGTGTACTTTAGGAAATGCGTGTGCATGTGTCGACTTAACTGCCTCAACCCTAGGGTCTTCTTATTACAAATCGAACATTTGAACCGATCGTTCTCAAACTTGAAGGGTTGGGCTCCGATTTCAGTATTCAAGTCGAAATGCTTGTAGTGCACAGACTGCAGGTGCGAACCTATTTCCTCTAGAGTAACAAAATGCTCTGAGCATATCCGACAACGTATATCGGTACAGTCAACTTTTATATATCCCTCTGGTAAATGCGCGAACGCCATACGAGGATTAAACAGCTGGTGTTCGGTTTCCATGTGTCTTCTGAACATGGTCGGAACCTCGTAGCCTTCAGCGCAATAAACACACACCATATTCGTGTCTGGCAACCTGAATGGATATACAGTTGAATATTTGACGATCAACTCGGCGTTTCTTCGAGCGACGGTTATAGGATCGCATGCCTTTTCTAGAACAAAAAGAAACGTCCTTGGTCATTCAATGTGCCTTTTGGTTCTTCGTGTTCCATTACTCTTACTATTCTTATAATATAATCTTTTATAGTTTAAATGTTAAGGGTTTCTGAAACTGAATTATATGATCAGGGCACGGCCATTGAAGCAGAGCCGAAATATTAAGAAATCATGAAATGTGGAAATTTTGGTTAAATCCAGTTTAATAATTGTGTAATGCAAGAACATGTTGATGTCACTACCATTATAGAAATCGCAAGGGAAAGCAACGTTAGATTGTGTTTATTTACTGCCCGGCCTAAATCAATGTGATGATTGATTGACGATGAAATGATTTCAAAATGAAATCTTGTAAGAAAAAGAAAAGAATGCAATTCTATACATACGTTTATTTTGAAAACTAGTTTCTTTTAAATTTAATCACTTTTGATTGTACAAAATCGGACATTGTTTTTTTTGTTAGATTACAATCAATCACTGACGCCGTGATGAGATTTCATATGCGTTTTCCAACAAACTTTCTGATTGAAAGGCTTATCGCATATCTTACACGTGAACCGTTTAATCTCGCTATGGATCCACATATGCTGATTCAGAGTTGACTTCCTAGGAAAACACTTTGAACACACGCTGCACTTGAAGGGTTTCTCTCCCGTGTGTACAGGCAGATGCCTATTTAATTTATATTCGTTCGGAAATTTCTTGTCGCAACTAGGACACGATGAAAAGTCCTTCGTGTGAACCATCCGAAAATGCATTGCGAGAGATGAGGCTTTTTTGAAGACTTCGTCGCACTCGGGGCATTTGTGTTGCTTGAGCGGAACATCGTGAACCTTCTCCAAATGCGCGGCTTTCTCGCGGTTGTACGCAAATCTCTCGCCACACTCCTGGCAGACGTACAACCGACAATGGCTAGAGTCCTTGTAGTGATGCCTTTTGTCCTCTAGATTATCGAATTCCCGGCGACACGTTCTGCACATGGGCTTGTTGCCGACCCGAGAACACGAATACTTAATATGGTGCTGCAGGGAAGTATTCGTGGCATACGACTTGCCACAAGACTCACACGTAAACTGTAAATAATGCGTTTGCAAATGTTTACTCAACGAACGTAGCTGCACCGATTTGTAACCACATATCCCGCACCACATCCGGTCCATTCTCAATTTGTACGGCTGCAAGCCGAATCCGTATTCCAACTTAACGTTTTTATTGTGGGCTAACTTCAAATGTTCCGCGATCGCGCGTAACTTATCAAAGTTCTCGCCGCATATGCGACATCTTAATTCGGTGCAGTCCGCTTTTACGTAGCCCTCGGTGTGATGGAAGAAGGAGGTCCTATGATTGGCGGCTGGATGTGTGTCCTCCATGTGTTTCCTGAACACCTCGGGGCTGGGATATTTGTCACAGCAGTATACGCACATCATCTCGCTTTCGGGTAGCCTAAAGGGATATGCGGTGGTGTACTGTACTATCGTCCGGGCGTTTTGTCTCGCGTAGTGCATCGGACTTAGTTCTAGAACAAACAAGAAAACCCCCTGGTCACTTTCTCAGTTTTTAAGTGTTCTGTTAAAGTAAGGAATATTCGTCTTAAAAACATATACCTATATAGAAAAGTATTTCTATTTGATAGCTAAAATTTGCTTCTGTCCTTAATTGCTTACAATAATACCTACTATATTTAGATCAATCTCAATCATAGCTCTACACTCAGTTCAATATCCGAGCGCTAGCTTGTAAGCATTCCTCAATTCACACGCCATCATCATTCTTTTCTTGATAATAAAGTTAACCCAATCTTGTTTTTCGAAATTGCTGCGCAAACATTCCCCAGTTCAAATATCCGATTATCTGTGACGTCATTTGAGGTCAAAACAAACAACGAACTAGCCGTACAATCTTTACGATAACAAAATACCAATATTTGAAGACCACCATGCGCTGTGATTGGCGGTATGATATAGTACATTGTGCACCAAGGGAGAAAAGTAGGACATTTCCTGCCGCGTGTGAAATTCGCACGGGATGAGATGTCCTACTTTTTTCTCGCGGTGCACATACTATTTTTTCTCCTACCAGGCCCAAAGTTCGTGGGCTACCGAGCCGGGGCCCAGTGGCGAAGCCCCGGTGGGGTCCAGGGACGAAGCCCCCCGTACTCATAAAAAAACAATTGAACTATTTTTTAATTTTTAAATAAACTACTACTCATTGAATAAGAACTGTCTGATGAACTCATCTTTGTTTAATACTTTAGTATTAAATTTTATTGCATTTTGTTTATTTCACTTTTACACTAAACAAAATATTGAAAATTACCCGTGCACAACAATGGCAGAGAATTTTAGGTGGGTGAGAGCAGACGTAGACACTAACGCGCATGCGCACTTGTCAGTACCCAGGGAGGAAAAGTTACACTTTGTCAGTACCCAGGAAGGAAAAGTTACACTTTCTTCCTTGTACAGTGGGAGGAAAACCGAACTTTCGGCGTAGGTAGGAGAATTTTTTTTTACCTAATTTGAATAATATAAATCGACAAAAACATTAATTAAGCCATTATTTTATTCGACTTAATGTCCGCCACAACCCTTTATATTATTGTTTTTATACGATCGCCAATGGTTGTCATTATCTAACTTCGTCGTGATGTAATTTTCCGCCTTGCTTGAAATTGATTCATACCAAATTGCGTAGAGATAGATATATTGGGGTTGGTAACGACAAAAATATAATTAAGATTCAATCATTTAATGCAAGCGTAACCTAACAATACTATTCGTTACTATTAATCCCCCAAGGTATAAAATTATTATTTCGGATTCACGTCCGGATGATACGACTTCATATGACACGTCCAACTGATTTTCTGGGTAAATTTCTTATCGCACATTTTACATTCGAAGCGCTTGTATTCGCTGTGAACCCACATATGCTGTGTTAGGGTCTTCCTGGTGGGAAAGGCCTTGTAACAAACATGACAGTCAAAAGGCTTCTCTTTGGTGTGCACAGTTTTGTGATCTTCAAACTTCTTCTTCGTGGACAGTTTCAGACCGCAAAAAGTGCATTCATAGGCTCTGTCGGTGTGGGTCGTTATAAAATGGTGCGTGTACAGCTCCCATCTGGTGAATTGGAGACCGCATTCCGTGCATATACGGGTCTTCTCTTGTCCGTGCACTTCCCTCATGTGGGCGTCTTTCCTCTTCTGGTTCATGCATCGCTGTCCGCATACCCGACAAATATAACGCCAGCACGCCGGCGATTCGGTCAAGTGCTTGTGCCTTTCGGCGTTTGTCGGGAAACGTTTCTTGCATTTCTCGCAGATCTTCTCGTTGTAATGGGCACCGGCTATGTGTCTCTGTAGGCTGTGTGAATTAACAAACGATTTGCCGCACGTTTCGCACGTTGATCTATTGAAATGGGTCGACGTGTGTATACTGAGTCCTCGGAGACAGGTCAGCTGCATAGGACAGATGGCGCAGGCCCACAGTTTCTCGCCGAACACGTACGGGTGTATCGCGATCTCCTCGTGTAAGGTCACGGTCTTGCCGTGGGCGAAGCGCAAGTGTTCAGCAATGGCTCTGACGTTATCGAACTTTCTCGAACAAATGCTGCAGCTCATCTCCGTGCAATCAACCTTCATATACGCTTCGGGACTTTTCAAATGTACGTAAGCCAGTTTCCTGATGAATCTATGTTTCTCCTTCATGTGTCTCCTATATTCGGCTGGCGCTTCATACTTGGCATTGCAGTAAACGCACACCATGTTTTGCCCGTTGATCCTAAACGGGTATACCGTTGAAAACTTCAACACAATGACAGCATTTCTTCGCGCCAGTTTGTTCTTGTCAAACACTAGAACAAATAATGGGTACTGCTTACTTTAGTATTGATGGGTATATATTATTATAAGTATCGAGGATGATGTTACTCAGTTTTTTCAAGGCTTCAAAGCAGTTTCGTTTTTCAGTCGTCGTATAGTGCAGGGTTGCGTTAATAAGAAGTGCGATACGCATATGTCCAATAAATTTAAAACGTCGTCCAAAGTGGTTTTAGTGTGGTAAGTATCGTTGGAAGAAACAAATCAGTACACTATCGTGTCCGCTAAAAGGCTAATATCGCGCAAATAATTTTCCTAGTCCCTAAAAATTCACACACAGTACTGGGAAAAGAGTAGGTACCAGATACCACAATTTTTTTTCCTTGATACGTATCCGATAAAGAGCTACCGAATGATATGGTATCTACTTCGATTTCTATTTAGTGTATAACGAAAAGAAACAAAACCTTTATATACAACATAGTTTATTGACAATCGCAACCTTGAAACAACAGTAATCATAAATTACATCAAGAGGTACCTAGGTACTTTAACACTTTAATTAACTCTTCTAACTTTTCCGTGAACACGCAATCTATCTCAAACAAAATACGGGGGTCAATGAAACAGTGCAATGATCGCAAAATTGTCAACCAAACGAGTCAAATATAGATAACACAATTGAAATTTATTCAGAGCAATTTTTTGAACATATGTATATTTTTATAGCCTTGTGTTTCAGAAATATAGTAATATTCTCTCTCTTATAAGGAAATATAGTAATAAGTAATATTCCGTGCCTGAACTAACTGAAATAAACTTTTCTCGGAAGAGCCTTAGCCGAGGAGTCAAAGAGCAGCGGATCGCCTACCACTGATATAGTGCATTCAAAACCTCGAAGCAAAAGTACGTTTTAACCCATAGACACAGCCCACCCGAGTTTAACGCCGGATATTCTCAGTGGGTCGCGTTTCCGATTTGGTGGTAGATTCTGCGAAGCACTGCTCTTACTAAGGCCAGTGTTAGCAAAACTTCCGGTTTGAGCTCCGTGAGTTCACCTACATGTCAAGGCGAATCTGAAATAGCCTCTCAAGGCTATCCTAGCTCAAGGTAGGATGAAAAAAAAATACAAAGAACGACTTACACTAACATATCGCTTGTTTTGTTTATTTGGATTATTCGCAATAAATAAAATTAACTAATACTAATACTAAAACTCACGTGTTGCCGACCTGTGCCTTATTTACCCCGCATTCGTTATACCTAATGACTGCGTTTGAGACAAGTTTCTAAGCCACGAGATATGACACGATTAACACTAGGTAAACATAAACCATAACGGCTCAAATGACGCGTTTTGAACTTTTGCATTGAAAATACACAAATCATCGTATTGCTTTTACACATTTAACTTCACGACTTTTTCTTACCAATTAATCTACAGTTATTATACTATTTTGTTTTGTTTATTTTGAATAATACTTGTCGTGTACCGTTATGTACCCGCTATGGTACAAATAGGTACCAGTAAGTGTTGGTATGATTAGTTTTAAAACAAAACTAATTGTTCTTTGTTTAAGTTAGTAGCAGTATAGCATACTTACTAGGTATATTTTTGGCTTCAGTTGAAATACACTCATAGAGTTTTATTGATATTCATTAAAAATTCAATCAAAATTTCTTAGTGGACGTATAGAACAACAGTGTTAAACAAAACAAAAAAAAAAGTTAAAAAACATTTAAACTAAATTAGTTTTTTTTTTTAAATAAAATTATTGCACAATCTTTCTTTTCTTCTTAATCTTTCTTTTCTTTTTAAATAAAAGTATCTTGAAACGATAATACGGCACGCAAGATTTCCGTGCCGTTGTTTAATCTACATCGCGGGGTAAACATTTAGCATTGGTAATGCTGATATTTCATCCTGACGCAACACGAACATCAGCGATCGTCAGTATCGTCGCTTCCGTGAGAAACGTAGGTCCGAGTTATCATGTAAGGATTTTTTCAATCAACCATGCCAGACTTGCTACAAACCACATACCGTCGAGATCAAATATGATGTTCCCTTTTTCTTTCACTTTAGAAAACTCAGAAACAAAATCCTGCATGGATGTTTATGAACTCAGGTCTCGGCGATTTAGGTAACAACACCAACTTTACGTAGCAGTAACTAGTGGAAGGTGAAAATCTCTTTATCGCCATTTTAGCTTCACATTTAACAAAAAAAAAAGTGTTAATATATGTATAATAATATGTAGGTACATAGTACATGTCCAAGTTTTGTTTATCCACAAACACTGCAGAAATGTTCAGGCAAAACCGGATGATGGGAAATTTCGCGATTATAGCATTTATTAAAACGGGACAGTGCGTTAAATAAATTGGCGAAAACAAAACAGCTCAGTCAGTACTTTTCCTCGTTTGTTTGTTAATCGATTTCTTTTTATTTGTTTAAATTGAGGAGTCTTTCACTATGAAAATTAAAGAATACCAAGAATTTATAACCCACCAAATTAATTTAAGCCTTGAGGTGACAGTGACTACGGTCGAATTTCTTGTTGTATTGTAGACTCTTCGGGATACACACATTCCTTATTTCTCAACCTAAATTGATTTGCTTTCGTATCTATTTATTGCTATGCCCATGGTTCCTGTAACGACCACGGCGAACCAGTCTCGGAGGTTTACTTAGTAAAAACCATAGTCCTCATTAGAAATAGAAATGGGCACGCAAGTTATAGTATAACAAAGTCTGGATGATACGTCTTCATATGCGTCTTCCAAGTGACGCGTTGGTTGAACTTTTTTTGGCACGTTTGACACTCAAACCTTTTCGTCTCGCTGTGTATCCACATGTGTTGCTCCAGCGTCTTCTTGCGCGGAAACGATTTAGAGCAGACCCTGCACTGGAAGGGCCTCTCTTTCGTGTGTTTCGTCTTGTGCTCAAGGTAATCGGCCTCTGCCGAGAATTTGACTGCGCACGTGGCGCATTCGTAACCCGAATCCGTGTGCACCGTGACGAAATGCTTACGATACACCTTCGCGTTGGGAAACTCCGCGTCACACTCGTAACACTTCTGCACTTTAGTGTTCACACCGTGGACCGCGAGCATGTGATTCGTTTTCATCTTCTCCGTCATCAATCTCTCGCCGCAAATCGAGCAGATGTACCTCCAGCAGGCCGGCGACTTCAGAACGTGGTTCCATCGGAGCTCATTAGTCGCGAACACCTGCAAACACTTCGGGCACACTTTCCCTGTAATGTGGGCCGTTGCCATGTGCTTTTTCAGGCCGCAGTTGTCGGCGAAAGACTTCCCGCAACTGTCGCACGTCGATTTGTGGAAGTGCGACATCGTGTGCTTGCTCAGCTCCTTCAGGCACGAGAACTTCAGCGAGCACAGCGCACACGACCAACCCTTGTCTCGGAACACGAACGGCTGTATCGCAATCCGCTCGTCGAGGTTAATACCTTTCTCGTGCGTCCGACTCAAATGTTCGGCCATCGCTTCTAAAGTATCAAACTGCATCGGGCACAAAAGACATTTCAACTCGGTACAGTCAACTTTGATTTCCAATGCCAAGTAACTAATGTGGGCGTAAGCGGCTTTTTCCTTAAACACTTTGTGCTGCTCTTTCATGTGGCTCCTGAAGTCTGCGGGTATGGCAAATTTTTCGTCGCAGTAAACACACATCAATCTCTGACCCGATATCCTTAGGGGGTATCCAGTTGAGTATTGCAACACAGTGACAGCGTTCATTCGCGCTTCTACGCTCTTGTCTAGAACAAACAGAAAAATTGCCGCTTCATAAGAGTCGTATTTACTTTTTTCTAATAATTTTCTTTTATTGCCTTTGTAGGCAGACACGAGCATACGGCCCACCTGATGGTGAGTGGTTACCGTCGCCCATGGACTTCAGAAATGCCAGGGGCAGAGCCAAGCCGCTGACTACTGCTTAATACTCTCCACAAGCCTCGTTTGAAGAAGGACATGTCATGGCGCTCGGGAAACACCGTGGAGGAGAGCTCATTCCATAGCCGGATGGTACGTGGCAAAAAATACCTCTGGAAACGCATTGTGGATGACCGCAGTGGCTCCAAGTAGTATGGATGAACTCTACTCCGGTGGTGGGCGGTGCGATGGAAAAAGGAGATGATGGTATCATCTCGAACAATTCGTCAGAGCACTATTGGAATAGATATCGTTTATAATGTTTTTTTTTAAATCTTATATACGTATTCAAATAATAGAAGGTTTTAGTAACTTCATTCGACAACTGAAACGTGTTCTAAGGTGCTCCAAGGGTAGCTTCATTGGACAATTAGAACATGTTCAACTGTGCTCAGAAAGCACCAGACGTTTAGGCCAAATGAAACCGGTATAAACGCTATAAACGCAAAGCATAGTTGATCTTTTAAAGTTTTAAACGAATAGAGACGTGTCATTAGCGCCCAACTATAATAAATTCATAGCAAATAATCCATAGCTCATCACTACATAGTATAAAACAAAGTCACTTTCTCTGTCCCCATATCCCTATGTATGCTTAAATGTTTAAAACTACGCAACAGATTTTGATGCATTTTTTTTTAATAGATAAAGTGATTAAAGCGGAAGGTTTATATGTATAATAACATGCATTAAATAGTGGAGAAATCAATAATAAATTACAGTTTCCGAAGCGAAGCGAGGGCGGGTCGTTAATAGTGAATAATAATAAAAAGGGATTATAATCTTGACTAACGGCCGTTTTCAATAACCTATCTATCCCTAGTTTCGGTTACTAAAGATAGACAAATCTATATTTTTGTCTTTACTTACGTTCCAATAACCTATCGACGGGCAGCAGTTCCTATCGGATTTATCTATCCATCGTCGGGAGGACGGATAGCCTGCTAAAGATAGAACGCTCATAAGTTGCTATCTAGCTTCACCTAGTATGGATACGAGATTTCTAAAATTAAAAGACATCGTAACTTTGAACATCTAATAAGCCAAACAATCAACACAGTACTAGACTATGTTATCCGGATGTTAACAGAGTCATTAGTAATAATCAGACGTCCGCGACCCTAAAACTGTCGAACCGTCATTTTTTGGTTGCGTTAAATGCTTTTCGTTTCTAATTTATACGTTAAACGGTTATCGATAGCGCGTTATTTGTGTTAGAACAACAAACGTCATGTATGTTAACAGGATTTAGGGAAGACATGTATTTAGGCTAGAGAAACTTTTCTAGTTTACAAGATTCATTTATATCAATAACTAGCTGACCCGACAGACTTCGTAGTGCCTCAATAATCGATAAATAACATACATAATAAATAACAGACCTAAGCTTTTGTATAAAATAAACTTAAAATAAACAAAAGGAATCCGTTCGGGGGGGGGGGGGGGGGGGGGGGGGGGGGTGTCACCATGGAAAACAAAATTGTTATTTTTATATAATTCCGAGCATTTTCATATTTATCTACCTTTTAAACCTTCTCTGGACTTCCACAAATAATTCACTCGTTCACCCATCTAATCAATAAATAAATAAAATTGTTAGTATCGCGCGAATCATTAGTACAATTAAATATTAAAACTTTCAGTAATTCACAGCACTGAAAACTGACCTATTATATTATAAGCACCAATACTTAGAAAAATAACAGAGTGACGGTAAAATTAATCTGGATGTGCCACGTAATAATAATTCGAGAAAACACTTCAACATTTCATTATTGCATTCATTGAAATATATCTTTTTAAAACACATCTAGAGCAGAACAATTGTTTATTTATTTAAGATACATTTTTATTATAATATTATAATGTATAAATATGACGTTGCACTAAAGAGTTCCGTAGACTAATCTCGTGGTACGGTACGTACTGCGCAAAAAATAAATTACTAATATTTCTCAGTCAACAATAGATAGTAGAACTTTCTAGAAATGATTTTTCATAATCACCTACCTACCACATGTAATACATTTATTAATTATAACTAAAAATAAAAATCACAACTATTAAAACTTGTGCGATCGTTTTCGTGAACACGACATAGCTCGAATTAAGAGATAAAAATATTATAATAATAACATTTTAAATTATATATAATGCGATCCGATCGTAATCGTTTATGGGTAGAATTGTTATTGACTTGTTCGATAGACAATGACGTATGGCAAGTTTTTTTTTATTGCTTAGATGGTTATTTAGATGGGTGAACTAGCTCACAGCCCACCTCGTGTTAAGTGGTTACTGGAGCCCATGGACGAATACAACGTAAATGCGCCACCCACCTTGAGATATAAGCTCTAAGATATCGGTATAGTTACAACAGCTGCCCCACCTTTCAAACCGAAACGCATTACTGCTTCACGGCAGAAATAGGCAAGGCGGTGGTACCTACCCATCCGGACTCACAAGAGGTCCTACCACCAGTAAAAATATAGGAGTTATATAGTTATAAAGTGTCAGTGAATCTGTGGATGATGCGTGACATGTGAAGAGTTAGTCTATGACTGTGGGATTACCATAGAGTTACTATTCTAACTGGAGTGCTTACTTCGTTTGACATAAAAACTAAAAATATACTTTATCTCTATGGCTTAAAGTTTATTTTTAAATAGCAAAATAGCATTATTAAGTGGTGGTGTCCCTCTCGCACATTTTACAAGCAAAAAGCAGTGTTGCTAGCTTAGAGGATTTTCCATAAAATCTCGGAATTTGGACCCCCGTCTTCGTTATCAAAAATGGCTTTTAGTGGTTAGTGGATTTTTTAGTAGCTTGGGAGTTGTTGAAAATTATCGAAAAGGTTAAAATCAATCCACTTTACAGGATTTTAAACATTTTATGACAATAATATATCTAAATACATATTATTTAAACGATGTGACTTAAACTTAACTAGAAAATGTTGCGAGAATTTAGAATTTCCATCAACGTCAAAAATTAAATTGGTTCAAAATAAACGTACAAAGTTATGGTGAAATTTATTAAAATAAATTATATAAGAAATATTGATTAGATTAATAGAACATCATATATTAATAAAGCTTATTAACAAAAAAAATATTGTTCTATATTAATAAGAACTCTGTTTAATGGAAAATTTAATGGTAGGTACGTAGATTTCTGATGGTTTTCATATTGAATTTGGTGGGAAGCCAGATTAATTGTTGGCATCACCGAAAAAGAGCTATGAATGGATTAAAAGAAAAATGGCGTCTATTTACGTTTGTAGTACGAAGTTAAAATGGCACTGATACAGCTTGTGGCTTGTTTTTTTTCGAAAATCGTGAAAGTTTCCGTGTAATCATGGTGAACACTTTTAATGTAAGTGGTTTTAAGCGAGAATCCTCTCCAGTTTGTGGAATATTCTTCCATATGTCAGATTCATTGATAAATTTTTACTAGTGTGAGCATATATTTTTAAAATGTGAGATATTTTTTCTCATTATAATATTTAATACCATTTGTCTTGTAAATTGTACTTAATCTATGTCATATACTAAATTTGAAAAAACAATCGTGAAAACTATAATTTTGCAATGTATTTTTCATATTATAAGAGCCATCACGTGGTATTTTTTGAACTTTTTTATTGTATTGAATAGCGTCGCACGCAAGCATGTATATCATTTGCCTGACGTTAAGCGAACGAGAAGGATCTTCTAGTAAATATGACGTTAGAATTTCTGGAAAATGTTCTATATAAAGGTCAAACAAGAAGAATCAAGTACTCAAACGCAAGAAATAAAAAATACCCCAAGAAAAGCAAAATTACGACAAGATGTTAAGGTATTGAAACAAAAACTTAAAAGTCGCGAAATAGTAATTGTAAATATAAAGTCGATTTTAGATTTATTAAAGAAAAATGGCGATTTTTAATTGAATTTAAATTTAAATTGCGAAATTTTAATGATACTCATGGTCCACTTAGATATTGATTAAAATAAATTATGTATTTCGTTGAAAAAAAAGAATTTACTTAATATAGAGGAAATGTTATATTATAAGACTACAGAAAATTAACTGAACTTAATAATAATAATATAACCAATATTTTGTAAATAGAGATCAAGTACTATGTGTATCGTGTTATGTGTATTGACTTGTCATTTAAGAGTTATTTAATTGTCTACATATAACAAATAAATGAATTTGAGTTCATTTCATTTTATTACCCATTGTGTTTTATTTCCTAAAATGTAACTAGTAGACTTAATATACACGTGTCATGAAAATAGCACAGAAGTAAAAATGCAAGCAATTTTAAATCAATTGAAGATGTGAATGTAGGAAAAGAGCACCCGATACGCACAGACCATGTGTGTTGCAGTGTCTCACTCAGTGTGTCAAATATTAATTTGCACGGCCCACTTAGCCAGTACATTAAAGTAGGAATTGCGTAATTAAGTTCAACATAATATATTATTTAAGTCGCGGTTGAGTATTCGGACGTTAAACATGAGTTTGAGGAAGTTTAAGTAATAGAACTGAGGTAATGATGTTTGTAATAAAACTCAGTGCTCTTTTCAGTGCGATTTTCGACAACGCAGCAATTTCCAAAAAAAACCGTCGGAAAAAAGTCACCATGACGACGAAGCAATGTTTAGAATTGAATTTACATAAATAAAACGTTGCAAGCACGTGTTTTGTATTTACATAGGGTTACACAGAATTACTTAAGGTAAATTCAAAACTGATGCATGTGTATAATTTTGTCCTATAAAATTTATATGGTCACCATATTAGACAAGGACACCGCGACCAAAAAGTATTCTCTTTCGAGACCGATTTCTCGGCATTAGACAGCACTCCAGTTGTAGGTACTTATTAACTCCATGGGGATTACTAGACAAGGGCTGCCATCTGTACGATTGAAATCGTATTTGTACGACTCTTTGAAAATATTACGCGAGTACGATCGAAGCATCGAAATCATACTGAAAACGATACGATTTTTACATTTAATCCATTGTAACATTATTTTATGCAAATAGTTCTGGCAACAATTTTGTAAATCATTTATCACAAAAGACAAGTGTCCAGAGCCGTAAAATCTTCAAAAAAAAAACTGTTTTGACTGATTAATAAAATAATGAATATTGGCAATATTGCCCAGTTTCAGGGAAGCCGCTTTTATTCTAATTTCTATACATGAAAGAAGACATTATGCTTGCCACACTCGAGTGCTGATTGCGAAAGGACGTTTAGTGAAGTCAATTTAATAAAAACCAAATTTAGAAATAATTTGGCCAACGAAGCTGTCAATGGAACCTTACTGGCAAAGCAAATGATAAGAGCCACCGCAAACTGCACCGATTATAAACCAACAAATAAGATGATCAAACTGATGAATACGGAAAATCTATACAAAAAAAAGTGATTTACTATAATATTTACGTATGTACTATTTTCATAGTATTTTTTATTATTAATTTTGTAATAAAAGTGAATAAAAGAATGAATAATATCTATGTACGATTTTTTATTTACAATTTTCCTTAGGCGTACGACTTTTTTGTGCTGTGGTACGATTGCAAAATTTTTTCAGCTGGCAGCACTGTACTAGACAGTAATTTGAGAGAGGAAGCATTCTCTTTGGAGGCACCATTGCGATCGCACGCATCTCTGAGATCACCGCGTTTCTAGTTTGCTATCATTTAACTGTGTTCTTATTTCGAATCTAACCTACAAATGACTGGCCACGAGAACACAGGTGACGACGGTCGGGAAGAGCTCAACCCGACGTATATACGTTCGTGAGATCGACTTCTTCAAAAACAAAAAAAAAATCGCATGTATGTATTACTATCGTTACACGACATTAAAAGATATGCTTGGTAATGTGACGTTTCAAACGATATTTCGACGTGAACTTGAGACCGCAGTGCTTGCACATGGCGCAGTCCTGCGAATGATGTAGTTTGTAATGATCGTAATAACCGTTCTCGTTGTTGTACTCCAGATTGCAATCGACGCACCGATACGTGCGCTTGCTCTGCCCGTGGGCCGTTTCCAAGTGCTTCTTCCTCGATTTGTAATCTAAAAACCTTTCCAAGCATTTAGGGCAGCAATACGGCATGCAAGACTTTTCGGTGCGCCGGTGCTTCTCCTTCGCTTCCATAGTGGGAAAGACCTTGCGGCACTTCTTGCAGACGACCTGGTAGTCCTGATGCTTCATTCGGACGTGACGTAGCAGACCGGTGGTCGCCACGTAGCTGCTCCCGCACACGTGGCAAACGTAGCTCAGAAAATGCGTTATCGTGTGCCGATTCAAATGGAACAGCGACGGTTGATTCTTCCCGCAAACCGCGCACACGAAAACGTCCTTCTTGAGCAGATACGGCATAACGCCCAACTTCGATTGCAGGTCAATGCTCTCGCCGTGAACGCTCTTCAAATGTTCGGCGACAATCTCCAGAGTTTGGAAGCGCTCAGAGCATAGTCTGCATCGTAGGTTCGTCAGGTCCGCCTTTATAAACTCCGGCTTCGGCAGATTGTGAAACACGACCTTCAAGCTGAAGTACTCGTGTTCGGCGTCCATGTGATCGCGAAACACAATAGGATCGTCGTACAGCTCCTGACAGTAGACGCACAATATCGATTTGTCGTTCACCCTAAACGGATACGCCGACGTGCATCTCAATATAGTCTGGGCGTTACGGCGCGCCGTATCGATAGTCTCGTCTAAAAAAGAAAAATTCTCCATCACCATTACGGTTTCATCGTTCACGGTTTTTTTTTTAACAATTACCCTATACACGTTCTATTGCTTGTTTTTGTTCTCATCGTTTGAATACGTCATTTCGTCTTCGGATTTTACAAAAACAATAATATTGTTTTTTACAGCCAATTTTATCGAAAACGTGTTCCAACGAAGGTGGTCAAATAAATCAATGACGCGAAACGGGTTTTGTGATCGCGAAGTTCAATAATCACATGTTTCAGAGTTCATAGATAAGCATCATGAGCTCTACGAATAGAGCAACAGAGAGAGAGAGTCGGATTTCGGTATAAAAAGTAAAACAAATCATCATAAGAAATAATAGCAATCAATATCAATTTGAACCGACAATAATTAATTTAAGCTTATAACTAAACAAAAATCCAGCTGATTTTACGTATGTCATTTAGAAGTTAAAATCGTTCAAGTAAAAAAAAACCCGATTCAACTGGATTTTTACAACACATTCCCACTGACGGCATTGCAAAAACGAAATCTATCCCCAATGTTAAAATCCTAACCGTTTCATTGTTACAACGTCGCAGTGGCATTGCAATTCACATGGATATGTCTCTTATTAAGCACAGAGCTTTTCGTTACACAATACATTCGGTACCCATCAAAGAATACAGTTCAATAGTAGTCAATGAAACATATCAATAACACGAGTGACCAACAGTCGTTAAGCACATCCAATCTACTTCGCAATAATTAAAATCGGTCCTTCTGCATTACCTTTTTAAACGATTTAACAACACAGCCGATGTGTATAGACATGGGATTTAATGTCTCAATTGTCTACCCTGCCCTAGAGAAACCAGGAATCGTGGCTGCTACGCGGTAAAAATAAGCAGAATGACGTTTTCCCCCTCAATGCGCCAAAAACAAAAACCGGTCTTACGCCAAAAACAAAAACCGGTATTTTCAGAACGGATAGGATAGGAGCATCATTGTCACATAAGCTTCAACTAAATATACATAGGATGTGCATAACGACTGCACAACAACAAATGTAATGGCGCGAAACTTGTATGGTTTCCGTTTAAACCACAATCTCACAGAAAACACGAATTTATTTCAAATCTATTCATACAAATTCAAAATGTGGTAATTACATTTGCATCCATAATTCAAAAGAGGGTAAGTCGTAGATAAAGAAAAGGTTTAATTGAAGAGGAGAAAGCATTTTTAAGGACTATGTCAATTTTAGCAGAATCCCCCGAAACAAAAGCCATACTCTGTACTAAGACAGTAGTAACTCACTAATTGCCCAGCTTTGTATCAACACAATATTCTTGTACCAAGTGGATTCGATGAACCAGACAAAGAATTCAAATTAACATAAAAGATCCCAAGTCTTGGGTCATTTGGCCAACGAAGAAAAAAGGTACAAACGTCTATAATTTTCAGAGCAGCTTTCTGTTCTGAGTTATCTGAAGCAAAAAGTTCCACACCTGTCGATTAAACCTTTCTCTCTACAACTTACCCTCGTTGACAAACCACTTACCTCCGAAGCCTTCCCAGCTTATGATGACACACTTAATAATAACGCTTTCATAAAATAAACGGCCGACTTGTCATTATTACACGTATTAACGAGTGACCGGGCACAAATTGTGACATGTCATGTCCAGCTGTCCGCTGACAGGGGTTAGTTAATGTCATTGACATGATCACATCTCCAATAATTTATTTTCTCAGTTTGTTTAATGTATCGTTGCCTGTATATGTTTTATTTTATAATCGGCCGCCTATTTTATGCATTTTCCTGAAATAAACCACTACCCTCGTATTTAAATATGTATTTTATTTTTAGTTTTACATTACAATTACAAGAAATTACATTAAGCAATTTAAAAATTGATAACGTTACACACCTAATTATGTTTCTCTGAAATCTCTTTGTCACCTACGAAAAGATCTCGGCTTCTCAAGAACTTGTACTGAACTTACTTGTTCTCAAGAACTGTAACTACTATACTTGAATCTAACATCTAAAGATGAACTAATAGATTCCTATCAAATTTGTCTAGGCGAGGAGGGGAATGTGGAGAATGGAGGTGAGGGTATTGCGCATTAATAATTGGTTCCTTAAATCTACACCAAGGTCGCAAGTCCACTGGCTTTCTCCAAATTCCTCTCTCGGCAACACCATAAGATAATGAAGTCTAGCTCATAACAATTATAATAGGACTATACTGGTGGTAGGACTCTTGCAAGTGCGCACAGGTAAGTACCACAACCCTGCCTATTTCTGCCGTGAAGCCGTAGTGCGTTTCGGTTTAAAGGTTGGGGCACCCGTTTTACTGTAAAAACTGAGACCTTAGCACTCATGTCTCGAGGTAGGTGAAAGCATTTACATTGTAGATGTCAATGGGCTACGGTAACCGCTTAACACTAGGTGCCACCGTGGGTTCGTTTATCCATCTAAGCAATAAAAAAAGAAAGAACGGATTTCGTCTAAGTGATTTTAGTGGAAAATGTACCTTAATTTGTCATTTATATCATTTGTTGACTGAAGACGTCGACAAATCCTAGCGAATCCTACGTACACACGCACGCACGCACGCTACTTTTTCCCTACGATTTAAAACAGATATTCTCATTCACAGTGGTATTTTTTGTACCGGATCTTTTGACTCCAAAATAAATTTCCCTCCCCTCGACATGTCCTTTTTCAAAGACAATTCAACTCAATTGTCTTCTCAGGCATCGAGTAGACATGTTGGCGTCACATAAACACCCTGACACCAGACTACATCGCTGCAAAACCAAACTAGGAGGGATATTTCACATAGACATCCCCCTGACACCAGACTAGAACCAAACTAGGAAGGATATTTGGTGTGTAACGTCTACAAAGGGTAGTGGATTATGCGTCACGCGCGGGACTCGAACCCGTGACATGCACTAGCATGATTTCGACGATCCGTAGCTACGAGGTTCGTTCACCAGCTGCCCTCGACTTCGTTGTATCCTTACCAGTATTCAAAGACATAAATAAAACCCAAAAACGTTTTTGAACCATTTTAATGTCGGGAAGTAGATCAAAGAAATGTCTGGAACGTTCGCAAAGGACTCACGCTTGAGAGGTAGGTTGGTGAGGTTGAGATTACGACCACGTTCCTCAAAGGGGCTCATATTTAGTATGGCAAATTCGGGCCATGGAAACGAATTTCCAATAATTTCCTTTTAAACCTTCACATAAGTTATCGTCTTTCTAGCGCCGTGTCTTTCTTCAGCGAATTTCATAATGCATTAATCTGCAATTCTATTTTCCGTTAAATATTTAAAAAAAAAACGTTTTTATTTGGTGTTTCGTCTGCATTTGATTCATTTGAGGCTATTTGTGGGGACTCAGAGAATGTGTGTAGCGTAACTTGGTCCTCATTTATATTTTACGCATGTTAGGTGTTTTTGTTTTTAGCCGACTTCAAAAAAGGACTCAATTCGACTGAATACATCACACGCCAACCGATTTCGATGTTTATTGTTTTTAGTGTACATTAATTTGTTTTGGATTTTTTTCAATTTTTTTTTTGTTAAAGCATGTTTATTTACAATGATTATATAATTTTTTTCACATTTATAATGACGATCTTGTTAGAATCAGAACTGAAAAGTGTGAATACTTTGTTGACAAAACAATCATGCTGTTTGTTTTGTTAAAAGCAAAGAAATGAACTAAGCACTGCTTAGAGCCTATTTAATAAAACGTGTATGTTTAAATTTAATAAATCATTGCTCGATTAACTAGGCGTCCTACCACAATTAAAAAAAAACCTGTATTTAATCCCACAAAACGCTGCTACAAAATTCTAGCCATGAATGAATAAAAGTTTATCGTTTTTTATAACGTTGAATAATTTTTAATTTCGTTTTGTTTATTTTCCTTTGGACTAGATCAGCGTTCCCTTCCCTACTACGTTTGCCGCTAGAGGCCTTGTTCCAACTATATACAAATTTGAGTCAACTTTTACACGATCGACTTAAAAAGTTAAAAAGCTCGCACTAAGCACACAGGGCTGTTCAGGCAACATTTCACAAAAGTACATCAGAAAATAGTTTTGTATATAAATAGTTTGGATAATAGAATTATTCGTCAAAAGATATAATCAATATTTGGTTATCTTTATTCTTGTAACATTCCATTCCCATGACATAATTTAAAAGTGAAGCTATTTTTTACTATTATTTGAAGAATTCCCGGAAAGAATTTAGTTTTTGAAAATATATTATTCTGATTTTTTTTAGTACATTTAATTAATCCGCAAAGGTATTTAGCTTATACTGCCCTGAACTGCATTAAAATAGTTCTTGTGCTATGTATAATATATTTCATTCTGTATTAATACAAATCGGTTTGAATGTCTCGGTATGAATATTGTCGAGGGGTGAAAGACTTTTTGGTTTAAGCGACATTTTTGCAGCTTTACAGGGGAGCCATTTAAAGTTTACAATTTAAATAAATATCAAACAACAAAAAAACTTATTTAGCTATTTGAATGAGGTAAACATAATTTAAAGTTCAATTAAAAACTTCGAATTCGAATAAGATAAGCGAAATGAAAGTAGGCTAAGTTACTCCTTATATCAGCTACCTATCAGCAAAAGTCCCGTCAAAATCAGTCCAGCCGTTCCAGAGATTAGCCGGAACAAACAAACAGATAGACACGACAGACAGTCAAAAATTGAAAACAATGTTATTTTGGTGTATGTACCGTATATATATTCATATGCATGTAGTAAAAAGCGGTTATTTCAATACTACAAACAGACACCGGATGTATTTTTAATTTAACATTTTTTTTATCAACAAAACCGTATATTTTTATAAATAACTTATTTTCTTTTTAATTTATTATTTATACAATCAATAGAGAACAATTTACCCTATTAAAAAAACGCCCTAACTTCGCTCGAAGAAAGACTCTGCACTTGAGAAATATCCGAAAATAGGTATCACAACATTATATTATTAACTTGAGAATCCTTTGCTTAGAACCTGTTCAAAAAAAGAAATAAGGCACACACAAGCATAAACACAATAATTCAACAGTTAAATAACGAAAATTTTAAATTAATAAAAGCTCTGTTATAGCCTCGTTACGATGTCTAGTGTCCATTGTAATATGAAGCCCATAATACACAAAAACTACAAATTTTAACAATCTATTATCGCATTTATTCCAACAGTATAGAGTTTATTTTAATTTAAATATCTAAGGTAAAAATAGCCCGTGTTAAATACTGCGTTAATAGTTTCATTACATCAGAACACGAGACACGCTATTTTATGAATAAAAATAAATAGTTACGAGACGAAAGCTTTTTGGGATGATAACATAACCGATTCTATTTTAATATCAAATTGAAATTACAAAAATAAAACAAAATCGTATCCCTTTGAAAGTAATTCTATTTAATTAATTTTAATGTCAATCAGCAATGGACATTAAAATTATTCAATGTTAAATTAAAACCAAATATAACCTCATTTCAATACAAAGAAAAAACGCAAAGATCTCATCTCGTCTTTAAATTTGTAACGCAGACCACATAATCTATAGACATATCCATGTGAATTTTTTGTAACATGCATTATATATAAAAGTTTTATTGAGAGGATTTTTACTAAAATTTATAGATAAACTAACAAAACTTTTAAATTGTTTTAAAATTTTTTTTAATTAAGTATTTAATAATTAAAAGTCAGCCTTTAACAACTTTTAACACAACCAATCTTAAACAAGTTGTTGTTTACACCATTTAAATTAATTGTTAATGTGTGTAGAGTTTGTCCAGTTAAGTGAACCAAATAAATATAGAAAAAATAAAGAGTTTAGAAGACGCAAACCGTCTCTGGGTTCGGGAACAGACCAGACAGTAACTGGCCAGGTTGTAGCAAATTATTACTGGCACAAAAAGTTTCATTGTGACTACTATTAACACAACAATAGTTCAGAGCACCAAATAAAAGACATGCCCCCATATCTATCTCTCTGTATGACCTTATTTATCCCTGGATTTATGAATTATAATGCACTATTTGCCTGGTCTAGCCGAAATAACGCCAATGAATAGAAAAAGAAAGAGTGCCAGATATGCTGAATTTTGTTTTCAATATCAATATTTAGCATTTTTTAATAAATCTCGAGGCTACAAAAACAAAGCTACCTAAATTTATTTGGAAAAAAGTTGACAATTTGTTTTTGTATGAGGATAAGCAAAGGATTATGTGGTTGATAAATTACAAGGCTTCGATTATTTTTATGCACAACGAAATTTAAAATCTGCTTAAAATCACTTGTACACAAAGGAAATTATATTAATGAGACGTCCACTGTCGTCGGTTTGAATGAACCTGCTTTCACCGATCACCACTTGTGTTTGATACGCAAAGCAACTGCATTTTACTATTTGAAAGATGGCTAAAGGGGTTTTGATAGAGAGCTTGAAAACACACAAATAAAAATATACAAAAACTGAACAGTAAATTTTGTGTAGTATAGGATATGTGTAGATTTTTAAATTAATCGAGTCTTGAATTTTGTGTAAATGATTTTGAAAGATATCGTAACAAACATAAATATATGGAATCAAACTTATAATCGCATATTGTAAATCAATTAAAATATGTTATCAGTTTGTAAATAAAACACCTAATTTTGTTCCAATGCAAACAATACTTGGGATTTTATAAATAGTATATAAGTCAGTTATGTCACATTACATAAATAATTTCACAAATAAACATAAACCAAGCAAAAATTCTATCACAGAAATCTATTTTTGCATTATTCTAGTATCCACCCTCTCAATATAAAAGTCAAGACAGTTTCTGTGCTGTGGAATAGTTCTGATCATCAAATAATCGTCCATTGTCAATGTGAACCAGAGAATCTATGGCAAGGTTGCGTATGTACTTCATCCGTAACTTACAAAAATCATGCCAAGAAGAGGCAGCTTAAATGCAAAAGATCTCCCAATAAACAGATCATACATATACACATAACCTTACTTATGGAGATATAATCCGGCCCTATTAAGAACTACGGTGTGGCCCTCTATTAAAGCATTCGGATTATTTGATTAAATAATAAAGTTAATAATGTAAATAAAATAAGGCATTATAGTCAAATGTTTGACATAAGTTTCCAGATTCGATAGGTTGAGTGGTTAAGATGTACAACTGAAACCAATATATCAATTCACTAGGACTTATATATTCTTATAATATGATATGATTACTGAAAAGTTATCTGCTTGTGGTCCATACCAGATAAAACTATTAATAACCAGCATTCTTGGATATCATGGCACATACGCAACTGAGCAAAACCAATTTCTCACCGTAGACGCGAGTAGTGAAGCTATAGATTAGATCACTCTCCACAGCACTGAGACCGAATGACTATTTAATATGGAAACAATAGCGTACCTTTTTTCTTCTTGTCCTCATTTTTCTGGGCAGCCTTGCTAGTGGTCGGTTTGCCTCTAGCATCTTTTTTGATGACCTTCACCTTTTTGACGGAAACAGTTTTAGTTTGAGCCGGGGCCTTCCTTTTGACGGACAACTGCGGGCTTGCCAGCAACTCCATAAGGTTAACTGTTTCTTTTTTCGGTTCTTTACTGGCGAATGTGGTAAGCGGCTGATCCACTGAAAAAGTTTACAGTTCATTTTTAATTATATTAATCGGTTTTTTGGGGTTTAATGTTTACTAGATGATGACCTTTGTTCGGTTTTTTTTTATAACGCCATCTTGTTGTGTCTTTAAAGCGGTTAGTTGCCCTCAATTAAGAAAAATTGTAGTATTATTTGCCAATAGATGTCGGGAAGAGTTATTTTTGAAAATCGTTGGAGCCGTTTCCGAGTTTCAGATTATACGTATACAAAAGTTGCTCGTTTAAAGGTATAAGATTGTTAAATGGCAATAGAAATAATTACAAAAAACTAGCAACCTTAAAAGATAGGGTTGTAATGGGAAGATTTATGATTTTAATTTAAATGTGCTTTGAAGTTAACTTTTGCAGGTAATAATCAAACTTAAAACAGTTCCTTTTTGTGCAACTTTCAGTCGCGGAGCGCAAAGATATTCAAAGTTGTGGCAACAAAAATATAACTGACATATCCCGCTTCAAATAAGCTCAAAGGAGGTATTGAGCAGTAGGTGAGCTGACAGCACGACAGCTATTCCATAGCTTCCACGGTGAAGGAATAACATCGTGTAATAAAAATCAAACCCGCAAAATTATAATTTGCGTAATTACTGGTGGTAGGACCTCTTGTGAGTCCGCACGGGTAGGTACCACCGCCCCGCCTATTTCTGCCGTGAAGCAGTAATGCGTTTCGGTTTGAAGGGCGGGGCAGCCGTTGTAACTATACTGAGACCTTAGAACTTATATCTCAAGGTGTGTGGCGCACTTACGTTATAGATGTCTATGGGTTCCAGTAACTACTTAACACCAGGTGGGCTGTGACCTCGTCCACACATCTAGGCAATAAAAAATAAAATAAAAGCTACGCCACCAGATGGACTGTCCATTTATCTGCCTGCGAAAGAAATCAAATATATAAACAACTTACTATCATCATCATCATCATCATCACCAAAGTCCCGACTGTCAAACTCATCATCACTGAACTGCCTCTCGATTTTTACTTGTTCGACCTTCACCCGTTTATCCGTTGAGCTAGTTTGTACTGTCAAAACAAATGCATTTTAAAAATACAGGATGTTGTAAATGTCGAAACCCAACTCAGTATTAGCGGGACTTATTGATTAGATTAGTCTCTATCATGTTTTATTTTATTTGAAACAGAATTGTAAACTTTAGGACAAGCGTTTCGTAATAAGTATATTTATATAAACAAAAGTACCACACCCGTGCCGTGAAGCAGTACTGCATTTTGGTTTGAGGGGTGGAACTTTGGTTTGAACCTTAGAACTTATATCTCAATTTGGGTGGCGGCATTTACGTTTTGCATATTTATGGGCTCCAGTAACCACTTCCCACCAGGTGGGCTGTGAGCTTGTTCAAGCAATCAAAGCAATAAAAACAAACAAAAACTAACTACTTCACTGTGAAGTCTGACTCTTGTGAATCAGAATTAACATTTCTTTCATATATTTTTATAGAAATAATATGCATACTGGAAACCTGTAGTCATTAAAATGGCACCAGCCACCTTAAGACAAAAGGAAAGCTGATTTGTGGGCATATAGGTATTTTTGTTTCATTTTAACCAACCTTCTGATTCCAAAGTGGTAGAACTACTGCCAGGGTCCAAGTATTGCATAAAGGTCTTCTCGCACTCCTGCACCTGCTTCTTAAAGTCTGAAGCATCTCGGAGACGGGATATGCATGGTTCACAGATAAGACGGCTGTTGCTGTTAGGACCGCCTGACTTTGAGTATGCAATCTAGCGGAAGAATATTTATATTGATTTCACATGTCGTCTTTTCGCATTAAAAGTGTACAATTTCCAAAAATATTCGAAATTAAGTTAATATGCAAAATCATTTGGTATCACCAGTATTTTTCTCATAAATACTGTCAAAAGGGCGTAGTTTAGTTTCAGTTTTTTTTAGTTTACCTATATTTTGACTACTATTAACAAAATTAATACATAATTTTATCTTACTTTAAAAGACAAATAATGTAACTGGTAAAAACTAAAAAATAATCTTGCAAAGATGATTAATATTAAAAATATCATATGTTAAACCTTTAAAACACTCTCCTGTAAAATTTTGTAAGTTTTGGGATTATACAGTTTTAATGCGAGAAGACAATGTATCCATTTCATTTTTCTACATAATGTTACAAGTGTGTTCTTGTCTAAGTGTTTTCATGTCTCTTTTATACTTATATTTATCATATTATATACTTATTTTGGTGTCAATGCTATGATTTCCTGTAACTGAGAAAATTCAGATGCTAAGTACTATCAACTCTAGTAGTACGGCTAGTAGATATACAAAAAGGTTAAAAAGTAAAAATCTCAAAAAGTGCACATAGCAGATTTTGGTTTGACAATGACGATATACTCTGCACGGAACTCATATTATACAGGGTATCTCAAAAAAGTTATATCAAGCCAAAATGTGACTATGGTATATAATAATTCATCTCAAATAATTACAGTGTGTAAGCTGCACAGTCGCTTTCCACAATGCTTTAAAGGAAACTATGTCACAGAGATGAATTGTCCCATAGAGTTTACCGATATTGATATACAAGGTATCCCAAAAAGGGTATGAAACCGAAATGTGGCTATAGTGTCAACTGAGACGTAATTAATAGTTAACACAAAAACTTGCAGATGAAAAAATTTAAGAATTTATGCAACAAAAGTACTGGTGGGCCTTTCATTCATTAATCAAGTCAGAAAGAGATTGATAAAATGGTATCAGTTGAACTATCACGTTTGCTGCTTTTTCGTAGGACTTCAGATTTCCAAAAACAGTGCAACTTATATTTATTCAATGTTGTGTATGTAATAAAATTTATCATTTAGTACTCTTTATTGCCTAATTATTTACTTGGGAACAGAGGTTTTTAATCGAATCGATTAATATAATTGAACATTATCTAAAGTTTTTAATGCCTGTAGTTAGACACCCTTCTTAAATATAAATAACAGATACATAGATGAACACAAAACAATACCATACCAAAACAGTACCATTTCGTCTTAAGTTTATCATTGCAACTTTTTTTGCAATGATAAACTTAAGTTTTATCAATTGACAATCACACTAACAAACTGTGAATTGGCATTAACTGATGTTATGGCTTATCGTAAGCATTCACGAGTAACTACTACTATCCTGCCTATTGCTGCTGATAAGCCATCATAAGCCCTGCTTTGAAGGGTGGGACAGCCATAATCATTACAACCTGGCATAACAAGGTAGGCGTCGTTTACGTTGTCACATGAGCTCTGGTACCAATTTAACCTCAGATGAATTAGGTGAAATTGTATGCCATAAAACAAAAAATAAAATTTTTTTTGGAGCTTTCATGCTTTTTTTATTCATTGTACAGGCAATTGAGCGCACGGCATACAAGTGAGTATACGCTAAAGAAAACCCTTATAGTTAAATTTATCAAGTTCAATTTCAAAGTTCATACTAATTCAAATTTTTGCAAACTGTAAATCAGTTTACATCGATTTTGATAGCCGACCATTTTTAAAATCACTGATCGCAATGTTTCCAAACACAACGACGAGCAGTTTTATGCGGTCGGGTTATAACAAAAAAAAGTTCATTGCAATATAGACGCCATTAAAACAATGAATTACATTCAGATATTTCACTTACGGAGACACTGAAGGTTTCTGCTAACATCTCAGCGTAGACTTCCCTCTTTCCCATCCAAAAATATTCAGTGGAAATGTCTTTGTAACAGCCTTCAGCGAGACAACACCGACAAACCGTGGGCCCGGGTCGCCATTCACTTGTTTTATCAGCCATTATCACAAAATTATCACTAAACTTACATTTAAATATTACCACATAGTTTAAAGTAAAGCTTAATGTTATTTACAAGTTTAGAACTATGCTAACTAGTTTTTCTTTTTTTATTGACGAAAATTATTACCGACGCCATGAAGCTAGCGGGCGCGCGGTGACCTAGTGTTGCCAACAACAAATTAATGGAAAAAGGCGGAGGCTACCATGTGAAATTTTTCTATTCTCCCATTTAATATTTAATAAAAACCCCATTTTAGTGTTCTTAACACATCATGATAAACAATTTATGAATGATATATTAAGTATCGAAGTAACACAGGAAAAAACGTTAATTCAATTGTTAGAGAGATAAAGAGACAAAGAATAAAGGTACTTTATTGTACACCAAAACAAGTTTAACATTAAAAAAAACAGTCAACTAGTAAATATAGTTGTACAATAGACGGTCTTATCGCTAAAAGCGATATCTTCCAGGAAACCTTTCTATTTACAGAAATTCTGAAAAGATAAAAATACAGTAGGTATACCACAGTGTACTATTTATTAAAAATCCATTATTAAAGAAAATACATACATACAATTAGTAGATCAGATATAGACACACTGTGTTTACACTTAATATCAAGTCACTATATGATTTACTAGCGGCCGGCCCCGGCTTCGCTTGAGAAATAGCGCACGCGATGTAAAGAATTTTAGGTAATTTTTTTACACATTGGGTTACATTATTGGAAGTTCAGTAAGGATCCCAAATTTTTTTTTTAAATATAATAAATATAGCCTATGTCACCCGGGATACCGTAGCTTTCCAACAGTGAAAGAATTTTTTAAATCGGGTCAGTAGTTGCGGAGCCTATTCAATACAAACAAACAAACAAATATTTTCTCTTTATAATATTAATATAGATTTAAACATACTAATATACTTACCTACACATAATAAATCAATATTCAATCAATATTTACTGATGGTGAAGTCAAAATAAAACTGAAATTTCAAATTTATCTCTACGCTGTTTGATCCCGACCGTGAAATATACTCGAGAGTAAAAAAAACATATAAATCTCGAAAAAATAAGAATGCTAGCTTAATGAAATTAATTGTTTGTAGCACTATTAAATACTCCTTAAATTAAGGAATTAAAACTTCTTAGTTACTGCATAGCTATGTCATAAAAAATCAAAATTGAAAAAGGGAGACTTTCGAAGATGGAACTACGAAATTACGATTTTGCTTTTGTTTTTATTCTGTTATTTATGTAAGTGAGTATATAAACCATAATTGATAGTGTTCAATATTTATTAATCAACCCGTAATCATGTCGCTTACAACTGATTGAATGCACCAGAATCCTCACAATGCTGGAAACCGCCAGAGTAAGCGTGATACAGCCAGGACTGTCGGTGTCGCTGTCAACAGTACAACGACTTCTCCGAAGTTACGAAAAAACTGGCTCTAACCTACGTAGACCAGGAACAGACAGAACTAGGTGTACCACAGTACGAGAAGATCGATACCTACTTGGTGAACACCATGCTTCGTAATCGCTTTCTCACAGGAACTGTGTGCTTAGTGCGAGTTTTTTAACGCTCTCGATAGCGTAAGAGTTAACCCAATTTTGTATGCAGTTGGAACAGCGCCTCTAGCGACAAACGTAGGCAAACGATCCCATTCCATACAAATATGAGCTAACTTTTACGCTATCGAGAACGTTCAAAAACTCGCACTAAGCACACTGAACTTACAAATCAGTTTCGACGTCTCGGAGGAAGTAACCCAAGCGCATGGACAGTAAGCCGACGACTTACTGAAGCTAACTTGAAACCACTTAGACTTGCAAATGGCCCTAAACTGGAGCGTGGTGATCGTATTTCAAGACTAAGAATTGAATATTGGTCTGAAGATTGGTCGAAAGCTATGTTCTCCGATAAATCAAAATTGATGCTCTACAATCACGATGGCAGATACACGACTCAAATTTGTATGTAGGTACGTTTGCCTACGTTTTCCGCTAGGGGCGCTGTTCCAACTGCTTACAAAGTCGAGTTGACTCTTACGCTATCGAGAACGGTAAAAACTCGCACTATGCACACTGAATCTGTATTAACACATTAAATTCGCATACAACTCGACCAAGCTAAGTTTGCACCTCGCTGGAATGCGGCGGTCCGCCCGCTTCCCCGCTCACCTTCCCGCGATCGCCCTGTCGCGTCAGTACGGTTAGTATCATAGATTATACACTTAATATATTTGAGAGTTAGTATCTTTGTCGCCGACACGCGTCATACGAGTTTTCGTCTCCCTATCCTTTGAATTTTAAATTTTATACTGATCTTGTTAGGTTTTTTGTTGATATATTATTGGACTATTTTATAGTTATATTATTGGACCATTTTTGTTAAGTTTTTGTTGAACAGTTGTTACTGAACGCATAACGTTAATTTTTTTTTACTTCGAGAGGATTGTTGTGGGCAACAAAATGAAAGGAAAGGTCATACACAGTGAAGGGAGAAACATAATCCTGAAAAAGAAACATAAAGGAAAATTATTACTGAGCAATTGGGATACAAATTTAAAAAGTGCAAAAACGCCCGTGTGGTCTTAATACAAAAACCCGATATCGCTATATTCTAATGTACCTATGTATAATATATTGTTAAAAACAATAAATGCAAAGTAAAATCTAACAAACATTTGTTTGCATTTTTAAAGTCATAGCGAATCCTTTTTTCAGGCCGTACCTAAGCGGCAGTGTGACGTAATCGATGCGAGATGCCAACTTAGCTTGGTCGAGCTGTACTATGTTTTTTTCTTCTTTTGAGTGTTGTGAGGTAAATCGATTAGGAACATTGCCTTTGTTTAATTCATAAGTGATAGGAAATACCCACTGTAACGTAGCGTTCCGTTTCGCGGGGCAACAGGAGCCAAAGGAATCGTGAATCAGGTCCGTGCCGCGACGACCCACCCCGCGCTACCCGCGCCCTCGCATCTATTGCACCATTCGCACCCCCAATCAGTGCGCGCCAGACTTATATTAAGTGTATGCGCCAGACTTTGAAGCGGAATACACGCGTCCCCGGTCGATACCGGAACTGACAACCCGAGAGTCTGATGCCAGTCGGGCACCTAACATTAAACCACAAAAATTATCATTTTGGTCACAACAAATTCGGCATTAATTTTGAAATTTTCATGGCCATACGGAAACAGCTAATAACGTCAAGTCAACTCTCTTACACGCGCTAATTCTTAGGCACCACAAGCACCGGTCACCGTTCTCGTCGAACCCGTCACTTGCGACGAAGGGCTCGACGGGCGAATTAACCCATAGACATAGCCCACTGAGTTTCTCGCCGGATCTTCTCAGTGGGTCGCGTTTCCGATCCGGCAGTAGATTCTGCGAAGCACTGCTCTTGCTAGAGCCAGTGTTAGCAACACTCCGGTTGGAGCCCCGTGAGCTCACCTATATGTTAGGGCGTAACTGAAATAGCCTTTTAAGGCTATCAGCATAGGTAGAAAAAAAAGCTTAGACGGGTTAAGTGGTGTTAAGTGGTTACTGGAGCCCATAGACATTCACGACGTAAATGCACCACCCACCTTGAGATATAAGTTCTAAGGTCTCAAGTATAGTTACAACGGCTGCCCCACCCTTCAAACCGAAACGCATTATTATGCGTTTGCCTGCCTATTTACCACCACTCAGAGTGGTGGTACCCACCCGCGGGGACTCACAAGAGATCCTACCACCAGTAAACCTGTTTGTGTAAGACCTCCTCTGTTTGCGACAGAAAAATATCTGGCCATCCACGTAGTGTTCGTACAAAAAAGGAGTAAAAGCAGTAAGGGAAAGAATTCGAAGAAATCCTGTCCGAAAGCAAAAGATTTTATCTCGGGAGATGAAAATAGCACCTAGAACCATGTCGCGTATTTTAAAAAATGACTTAGGACTTGCAGCCTATAAGAGACGTACTGGTCATTTCTTAACTAATAATTTAAAAGAGAATAGGGTGGTAAAATCGAAACAACTACTGAAGCGGTACGCAAAGGGAGGTCATAGAAAAATTTTGTTTACGGATGAGAAAATTTTTACAATTAAGCAACATTTTAAGAAACTAAATGACCGTATTTATGCTCAAAGCTCTAAGGAAGCTTCCCAATTAGTCGACAGAGTGCAAGGTGGGCACTATCCAACTTCATTAATGGTTTGGTGGGGTATTAGCTATGAAGGAGTGACTGAGCCATACTTTTGTGAAACAGGTATCAAAACATCGGCACAAGTGCATCAAGATACCATTCTTGAGAAGGTAGTGAAGCCCCTCAACAACACCATGTTCAATAATCAAGAATGGTCCTTCCAGCAAGACTCGGCGCCAGGTCATAAGGCTCGGTCTACGCAGTCTTGGTTGGAAACGAACTTTTCGGACTTCATCAGAGCTGAAGACTGGCCGTCGTCTAGTCCCGATCTTAATCCGCTGGATTATGATTTATGGTCAGTTTTAGAGAGTACGGCTTGCTCTAAACGCCATGATAATTTGGAGTCCCTAAAACAATCCGTACGATTGGCAGTGAACAATTTTCCCATAGAAAGAGTGCGTGCTTCTATTGATAACTGGCCTCAACGTTTAAAGGACTGTATTGCAGCCAATGGAGACCACTTCGAATAAGCTTTTACACTTTAATTTGTTTTATATTTATGTATTAAACTAACACACTGTAAAAGTAATAAATGTTATTTGCAATAGATTTTTTTTTTCCTTTGTCTCTGTATTTATGGCCAGACTAAGTATATATGGGCGCAAACGCCACTATTGGCAATAATTAACATAATAATATATAGTTTAGTTTATTCTATATTAATATTTATTTATTTATATTTATTTAAAATCTTATTAATTACATAATATTTTTTAAAAAAATTATTAAAAATACAATTTTTAAAAAACACTATATAAAAATAGATTGCCGCTGATGGCGGTGTCTACGACACAAGCCACCAGTGGTTAGGACTCCAGAGTGAGAAACCTCCTCACAATGCGTGCAGTATCAAGGATAACTGCTTTCTGTATTAGGCCCTTAACCCAGCTGGATAACGAAAATTTCTTAAGATGTTGATCGAAACTTTTCGCCATCAAGCCGTGTACCGACACAACTATTGGAACAATGATGGTTGAATCAACATGCCACATGGCGGTAGTCTCGTGGGCCAGGTCTAAATATTTTATTAATTTGTCCTTTTCTGCCTTCACGAGGTTCTCGTCATGAGGAATGGTGACATCAACCAACACTGCTCGACGTGCAGATCGATCTATTATCACAATATCAGGTTTATTGGCTACAATATACCTATCCGTGATAATAGATCGGTCCCAGTAGAGCGTAACATGACCATTATCAAGAACTGGTTGAGGTTGGTATTGGTAATAAGGTACAGCAGAATCAAGAAAACCATATTTCAGAGCAAGTTGTTGATGGATAATCCTAGCCACTTGGTTATGTCTATGCAAGTACTCGCCGTTAGCAAACCGAGAACAGCCAGAAACAATATGTCTAATAGACTCTCCCGGACGGTGGCATGCCCGACAAATGTCGACCGTCCCATCCTTTAGTATATATTTCCGGTAGTTGTTCGTCATGATAACTTCGTCCATAATTGCAAAGATAAAACCTTCAGTTTCCCCAAAGAGGTTACTGAATCGTAACCAGGCCACGGAAGCTAATTGGTCTACATCAGGCCCTGTGAGAGCCCGGTAGAACCTACCGTGTAACTCCTTGCTCCTCCATACGGTTATGCGATCTGAAATACTCTCTACCTTCAGCCTCTTCCAATTCCCGTTAGCTAAGGATAGCGGAGTTAGCCCCTTATCGACTGCAACGACATCCCGATACATATTCACGTTCATCTTAAGGAAATATTCCCTAAGGTTGTATATCTCTCGGTTATGTAGATCCTTGGCATTCAAAATACCACGACCCCCACATTTCCGAGGAATATACAACCTCATTACAGACGAACGTGGATGATGCATTCTGTATGCCGTTAACAATCGCCTGACTTTTCTGTCCAGTATGTCCAGCTCTGATTGCGTCCACCTTAGTATGCCAAAGGAATATGTTAACATAGGCATGACCCAACCATTAAACGCTCGGATTTTGTTTCCGCCTGATAAATGGCTTTTTAAGACCTTTATAAGACGACCAAAAAACCGATCTCGAAACGATTGTTTCATATCTGCGTCAACAATATTCAGCACTTCAAACATACCAAGGTACTTGTAAGTTTCCGATTCACAAAGAGACTTGAGGACCACACTATGGTTAAGTAGTAAGCAATCTGAGCTTACAACTTTACCTCTCTGTACATCTATGAACGCACATTTATCAACACCAAATTCCATCCCAATGGCTTTACTAAAACTGTCGGTTATTTTTAGTAAACTCATTAAGTCTGGTTTTTTGGAAGCAAATAATTTGAGATCATCCATGAACAAGAGATGTGATATAGCCTCAGCTCCTCTGCGAAGTCGGTAGCCTAGCGTTGAATCTTTAAGTAATGTACTTAAAGGATTAAGCGCCAAACAAAACCACAAAGGACTCAGACTGTCGCCCTGAAAGATACCCCGCTTAATCCTTATTAAATTCGGGGCAGCAGAAGAAGTCATCTGACCTGGTTGACTAAGAAACGTAGACCATTGACCCATGCATGAGCTAAGAAAGGAGCATAGTATGGGATTTATTTTATATAGCTCTAAAACTCTCATTAGCCATGTGTGAGGCACAGAGTCATACGCTTTCTTATAATCAATCCAAGCCATATGAACGTTCCTCTTACCCCGCCGAACTTGTTGAGTAATGGTCATGTCAATGAGTAGCAAATCCTTTGTACCTCGAGACCCAGCCTTACATCCATTCTGATTAGGTGATAAAATGTTATTATTAAAAATGTGGTTTTGAATTTTGATTCTCAAAATGGATGTAAGTAGCTTATAGATGGTAGGTAAGCATGTAATTGGTCTGTAATTCTTGGGATCCGAGGTATTGCCAGATTTATAAATCAAATAAGTGATACCAGATGTCATGAAATCTGGGAGTGATCCCATCTCAAGGGCCTGTTGGAATAGAGCTGCCAGGCGTTCATGTGAACTTCGGATCCACTTGATCCAGTAACTGTGCAGTCCGTCCGGTCCCGGACTTTTCCAATTTGGCATCGAACGTACTGCACGAGAAACATCAATGGCGGATATTTTTATTGGATCCATCTCTTTATACGATTCACATTCCCGCCTGACAGTTTGTATCCATTCCCCTTCAGAGTGACCAATGGGTATCGACCAAATATTTTTCCAAAATGTTGACATGTCCTCTTCATTGACATTGTATGGCTCATTGGTCACTTGGGATTGAGACGACTCCCAGTTTCTGTATACACTTCTTTGATCTCTTTGGAAAACTCTATTCAAATGGTATCGCTCAGATCTTAGACGATACCGACGAATACGGCTTGCCCAAGCATAAACTTTTTGCTTCCAGAAGTCTATGCGCTCAATAATACAGGTCATGTATTCGTTTGAGCTTAATCCAGTTCCGGCAAAAGCCTGATCGACGAAACACATAACCCGTGGACGAGTATTTCCTTTCTGGAAGCACATAAGCTTTGCTATAAGAATCCTGGCCCTATCAATTCGCTTCTCAATTCTGCACTGCCATTGTGGTTTAGTAGGGGGTCGATAGGCTGTCTGAGTTAAATTTGGAGACTTAACCTCCGCTACACGACAAACCGCTACCGCACCGCAGTACAGAAGTGAGTGCGTATCAATTAGATCCGTACTTGATTCTAAATAGGGTTTTAGAATAGAGTCCAGGGCCCCTACAAGCGAAACATTACGTCTATGCATAGGCAAACGTGGTAATCGTGGTCTAGAGCAGGAGGAAACTAACCTATATTCTTGAATAGAATCCTCCAAAGCACTACTCAAACGCTCATAGTCCTGGTTACTTGCACAAACCTGTTCTTGAATTTCCTCATCGTGTTGTATTATTGGGGCGACGGTGTCAGTTACCACTTGGTTTTCTTGTGGTTCGATGGGAACAGGTAGCGCTTCGTAGCGTAGTCGATCAAGAAGAGACTGGTCCAACAGCCTAAGCCGCTGAATAGCCCTCACCTGATCTGACAGTCGTTGTGTCGAAACATTCACGGTCGGGCACAATGTCTGAAACACAGAGAACATTTTTGAGCGATACGCAGAAAGGTTGGTTTCTCCCTCCGTAGCCTCATAGTACGCTCGCATGACATTCATATTTATATTTTCGTTCCAACGCATGCGAGAGCGCACTACACCACTGGTAGCGGGGACCGTAGACGGGGCATTTCGCCTCGTTGATCCCAAGCGTGCCAATGGTGGGCGGCCCCGGCGCACAGGTCTTGGCGGCGCAGGGGACGGCTGTGTTTCGTCGCTGGATAAATTTTCAATTCTCGTCGGACTTGGAGAGCCATCCGACGAACACGACGGAATACATGGTGATGTTCTTCGTGCGCCACAGGTCACCTGTCTACACTGTCGACTTGGATTTTTCCTTAATGCAGTTGTCGTCGACATGGACGTGTCACATTGCAGTTTTCTTTAAATTCTTTATTTTCGTTTTTGCATCCAACTTTACACTTTCTCTTTTTGTTTTTATCATTTTTTAAATTTAATTATTTGTATTTTTTCTATAAATATTTGTAAAAATTTAGGTAAAATTAAATAAATTTGAATTTTGCAATTTTTGACACGTCTGTTGTTGTAGACGGTTTCCATGGTTATTGATATATAGCAAGATGAAACTGTTATTCTACCATATTTAATAATTGGCAGACACTGTTTTGATGTGAAAATGTTCAGAACATGTTTAATGTTTATATTATTGTTTAAAAACACAAATTACTGTATAAATAATTAAATATGAATAAAGCATAAATATTGATAATAATTTATATTATAATTAACAGTAATAATTAAGTATTGTAATTGTTATGCAATGATGTTGTTGGCGCCGTCTATTATAAAGCCGAATTTACATTACGAAATTAGTGGCGTGAAATTAATTTCGTGACATTAGTTTCACTAACAGTTTCACGTGTAATTTAATACTTTCGTAATGCATGCATTAGTTTCATGCATGGAAATTAGTTTCGTGCCCTGCGCGATTTTTTGTTGAAATTAATGTCATGCAACTAATTTCATAGTGTAAACGCGACGTGAAACTAATGTCGCGAAAGGGCCTGCGCTGTGCGGACGTGTGTATTGTTAGTTCGGACGCGCTTCAAGCGTTGAAAATGGCAAACCAATGATGGAGTACAGAAAAAAATATAGATCTTATTAATGAATATCAATGACAAGGGTCCCGAAACACCTATAGTAAAAAATCAAAATTATCTTCACTCATTCGAAAATAGTTTTTATAACTCTCAGGATCTTCATCTGCTAATTCAGAGACTAACTTCATTGCACCTAAATGCCTTCTTGTTGACCATCCTCGAATCTACCAACTTTTTTTTCTTGATAGTCTTTTTTTAAGTTTATAGGTATATAAGCATTTCTTTAGCTACATTGAATATAGCAAATTATAGCTTTGATGCTAACGGCGCCATGGTTACTGCGATACTGTGGATTTCGCGACACTAAATTTTTAACGAAATTACTTTCGCGTATATAGAAACTACTTTCGTGAAACTGAGCTCAATATGCATGACACTAATTTCGTAATGTAAACTCGGCATTAGGCTAGATAATAACAATGTTAGTTAATATTACTTTTAAGTAATTCATGTAAAATAAATTAAATGTCAGTCATGTAAAAATCACTAAAATATGTATTGTGAATATTAAGCTATATTTTGTGAATTGTTTCGCAGTAATTAAATTTGTTTGTATAAAAGAAGTTGTAGTTGCTATAACCATCAATCACAAGATGGCTAATTGTGTAAGAACCACTGAATAACTAAGGCGTGGCTTTTTGTTGTAAACAAGTAATGTTAAAGTTTTATAGAGTTGTATTATATTTTCATAGTAAAAGAACTTATGTGTGAAAACCCTGGCTTAACGCCGACATATATTGCACATTAGTACGAACGGCACAATGTTTTCGTGTTTTTTTTTCTTTTATTGCTTAAGTTGGTGGACGAGCTCACGGCCCAGCTGGTGTTAACTGGTTAACGGAGCCCATAGACATCTACAATGTGAACCTCCACGTACCTTGAGACAATATAAACCGCCACCTGCCTTGAAACAAAAAGTTCTAAGGTCTCAGTTTTTGCAGTAGGTACAACGGCTGCCCCACCCTTCAAACCGAAACGCATTACTGTTCCACGACAGTAATAGACAGGCTGGTAGGGCCTACCCGTGCGGACTTACAAGACGTCCTACCACCAATAAAAAGTGTTATAGTTATGCGAGTAACCTTGTCAAGACGAATTGAAAAATATTGCCCTAATCTGACCCTACACGATACAATGAAAAAATATGGTGCAAAAAGTTAAACTAGGTCAAAGTTTCGTATAATCATTGCGCAACCTTCAATATTAACCCTAAACAGTATTCATATTGCCCAATTCCCAATATTGCGCAATGTAATTGATTATCTAGACTGCCGCTTACATCTTCGGCCTGTATAGATATATAGCTTACAAAACACCTACTCATCATTATCCCTTCTATAATGGCTTCCTATGAACATATTCAGCATCAGTTCGGGTCAGACATTCATCGAAGTCACAGTTTTATAACTTTTCCTCACTATTTCCATATCTATACTTGATATTGTAAAGCTGAAGAGTTTGTTTGTTTGAACGCGCTAATCTCAAAAACTACTGGTCCGATTTCAAAAATTCTTTCAGTGTTAGATAACCCATTTATTGAGGAAGGCTATATAACATCACGGTAAGACTAATACAAGTGCAGCACCAATAAAGAATGTTAGGGGTCAAAATAGGGGTTTAAATAGCTCCTTAACCGTCTATAATTCATAAATATTTTCACTTTCTACGTAAATGAAGTAGAGGTAAAATTTAGTGTTATGCCAAAGTAACTATTTCACGCGGACGAAGTCACGGGCAAAAGCTAGTCATTTAATATAATATTTGTGTTAAATAAATCGTTTTTTTTTAAGACTCCGACCTTTCCACTTTAAACGGATACTAATGCAATGCTATCTACTATTATCTAAACGTTTTTTTGTTTCCCATCTTACCTTGGTTGCCTAGTTTATGCCGGCGAAGGTGAGCTTACGGGGCTCTAACCTGAGGACGTTGCTAACACTGGCCCTAGCAAGAGCAGTGCTTCGCTGAATCTACCACCGGATCGGAAACGCGACCCACTGAGAAGATCTGGGGAGAAACTCAGTGGGCTGTGTCTGTGGGTTAATTTATGACCGGTGCTTGTCGTACCAAAAAGCACCGTTAGTAGAGCGTGAGGATCACTTAAACCATAGATCAGAGTGCTTATGCAGTTGGAACAGCGCCCCTAGCGGCAAACGTACGCGAACGATACATACGAATACGAGCTAACTTTTACGCTATCGTGAACGTTAAAAAAACTCGCACTAAGCACACAGCTCTAACCTAGAACCTGGATATGCGCATATTCAAAAATCAAAACACAATTTATTTATTTTTTATATATTTATTTCTTTATTTTATCCGTACTCCGGGTGTTGACTCTTCATGTGCCCCTTGAGGCTGCAGTTCTGTATGAAGGCCTGCCCGCATATGTGACATCGGTAGCGTCTATCGTTCGTATGGATCCGCATGTGGTCCTTCAGGGTCTTGAGGCGAGGGTACGACTTCTCGCAGACCTTACACTTGAAGTTCCTCTCGCCCGTGTGCGTCGGCATGTGGTTGTTCAGAGCGAACCTCGTGAAGAACTTCTGACCGCAGCACTGGCATTCGTATCTGATTCAACGGACGGGATGTTTAGGTTTCGTGTGACGTCATTTGGGGCTAAGCCGTGCTTGTTTACTTTTTTTGTTTTTTCATTGCTTAGATAAATAAACGAGTGAAATGATCATCGAAGTCCATGGACATCTACAACGCAAACCCCATCGCCAATCTTGAGACATGAGTTCTCAGGTCTCCGTTTTTACAGTACAACAACTGCCCCACCCTTCAAACCGAAACGCATTACTGCTTCATAGCAGAAATAGGCAGGGCGGTGTTATCTACCCGTGCGGCCTCACAAGACGTCCTACCACCAGTAAAACACCAAAATGTCGATAACAGCTCATCTAATACACAATGTTAATAGCATATGACATGACTTGTAGTATGCATTTAGGATTATACTACAGAATTTAAAAAAACTTATTTTTGATTTTTTTTTTGCTTCGACTTATACAGGATCTCAGGGTACATCTAATGATAAGCGGTTACCGGAGCTCATGGGTATCATAACGTGAACACCACCCCGAAACTTGAGGTGAGAACTGTTGTCAACTGCCCTTTCTTCTTCTTTATCGATTCCTCAATGTTGAGGATCGCGACCACATGTCGTCTTCTCGCATTAAAACTGTATATCTCAAAACTTACAAAATTTTACAGGAGAGTGTTTTAAAGGTTTAACATATATGATATTTTTAATATTAATCATCTTTGCAACATTTATTTTTTAGTTTTTACCAGCTACCTACATTATCTGTCTTTTAAAGTAAGATAAAATTATGTATTAATTTTGTTAATGGTTAATTAAAATTATGTATTAATTTTGTTAATAAAAAAAAAAACTAAAACTAAACTACGCTCATTTGACAGTATTTATGAGAAAAATATACTGGTGATACCAAATGATTCCGCATATTAACTCAATCTCGAATATTTATGGAAATTGTACACTTTTAATGCGAAAAGACGATGTGACGTTCCTTCACAGTGTTCGACCATGGGTGGCACGGACCACACGGTACAGACTACTACTAAGCGCTTCCTTTACCAGATCTGACCATCTGGCTAGGTTCTACCCATGATCTGCCAACTGCTCTATCCTTCAAAAATCAGATAGCACGACTGTTTCGCTATAGAAATAGGTGGAACAGTGTACAATACAAGAAGCTTTTTTACCCTACCTATGCTGATAGCCTTGAGAGGCTATTTCAGTTTCTCCTTGACGTATACGTGAGCTCACGGGGCTTAAACCGGGAGTGTTGCTAACACTGGCCCTAACAAGAGCCGTGCTTCGCAGAATCTACCACCGGATCGGAAACGCGACACACTGAGAAGATACAGCGAGAAACTCAGTGGGCTGTGTTTGAGGATTAATTTACTCGTCTAGCCCTTCGCCGCAAGCGACGGGTTCGGCGAGGACGGTGACCGGTGCTTGAGGTACCTAAAAGCACCGTTAATGGATCGGGAGGATCCGTAATGACGTGTTTATGGCTACAAGAAGCCTTACATCAACAGTAAACGCAAATTTTCAATCGAATTTAATTTCGTATAACACTCGACACACCCAAAACAACTCTGTGGATTTGATTCTTTTTTTGATAACATCATTTTGTGTTCGTTTCCAACATTTTATACCTGAAATCCTTCAAGTGGTCCTTCCTCCAGTGTATCGTGAGGGTGCGTCGCGTCTCGCATACTTTATCGCACATAGTGCAAGGAAACGACATGGGTTGCTCGCCGTGTACCTGTTGCGAAAAAAAAAACAACAAAAATCTCATATTTTCTTTTTGTTTAGATGGGTGGAGGAGCTCACAGACCACTCTACAACGTAAATGCCGCCACCCACCTTGAAATATGAGTTCTAAGGTCTCAGTATAGTTACAACGGCTGCCCCACCCTTCAAACCGAAACGCATTACTGCTTGGCGGCTGAAATAGGCAGGGCGGTGGTACCTACCCGCGCGGACTCACAAGAGGTCCTACCACCAGTAATTACGCAAATTATAATTTTGCGGGTTTCATTTTTATTACACGATGTTATTCCTTCACAGTGGAAGTCAATCGTGAACATTTGTCGAGCACGTATTTCATTAGAAAAATTAATATATATATAATTGTGTAAGTATTGTATGTAAGTATGTATATTAGTATGTAAGTATGTATATTAGTATATTAGTATATATTATATGTAAACGGTATATATCTGTTTATTATATGTATATATTTTCTATAATAATGTATTGTCTATGGTACATCGCAACATATCTACTATATTTTTATATTTTACAGAATTTCTGTAAATTAAACGGTTGTCTGGAAGAGATCCCTTTTAGCGATAAGACCGCCTATTGTAAGTACAAATGTATCTGCTTTTTGACTGTTTTTTTGAATGTAAATTGTGTTAAGAAAATAAGCAACTCTTTTAGGTGGCTGGGTGTACAACTTTTCAACAAGATCCCACAAAACGTTCAATTACTACCTGTTCATAGATTTAAGAAAACTGTCAAGGAACGTTTGTGCAACAAGGCATATTATAAAGTTAAGGATTATTTACTAGATGGCACTACGTGGGAATGAGACGCTCGCTCCTGGCTTTTTCATTTTTTATTGTTTTTTGTTGACTTGTTTTTTCGTTTATTTGTAAATATTTTTACTCATTAAAAAAAAAAATTTTGAGCCAAAAAAAAAAGCCCGCTGAGTTTGTTTCTCCGGTTCTTCTCAGGACTGGCTTTTTTTGGAACCGGTGGTAGAGTAAACAGTGTTATTTATATTTAGACATTCAACAAGTGTGTTATACTGACATCTAAGTTGAAATAAATGATTTTGAATTTGAATTTGAATTGAATTGTGTTGGTGTGCAATAAAGTCTATTCTTTCTCTATAATACCTCGACCAGATGCTTCAGCTTCTGCGGGTAGGACATGAGCTTGACGTCGCACTTCGGGCAGTAGACCCGGCCGCGCTTCCTGTGCACGCGGTCCACGTGCAGGTCCCGGTTGTACTCCGCCTTGAACACCTTCCCGCAGCTCTCGCAGGGGAAGGCGCCCTGCTCGTGGCGCTGCTGGTGCATCACGAACCTGCCCTTGTCCACGAAACCTTGGGTAGGTACAGGTGTACCGTTAAAGCCTCGCGATCTTACGACTCATATCTCATGGTGGGTGGCGGCATTTATGTTGTACACTAAATGTTCACGATTGCCTTCCACGGCGAAGGAATAACATCGTGTAATAAAAATGAAACCCGCAAAATTATAATTTGCGTAATTACTGGTGGTAGGACCTCTTGTGAGTCCGCGCGGGTGGGTACCACCGCCCTGCCTATTTCTGCCGTGAAGCAGTAATGCGTTTCGGTTTGAAGGGCGGGGCAGCCGTTGTAACTATACCTGAGATCTTAGAACTTATATCTCAAGGTGGGTGGCGCATTTATGTTGTGGATGTCTATGGGCTCCAGTAACCACTTAACACCAGGTGGGCTGTGAGCTCGTCCACCCATCTAAGCAATAAAAAATAAAAATAAAAAAACATTTCAATGGGTTTGCAATGTTTGCTTACGTTTACTGCTAGAGACGCTGTTCCAACTGCATACAAATCTGAGTTAACTTTTACGCTATCGAGAACGTTAAAAAACTCGCACTAAGCACTGTCTTTTATTTATTTATTGGTTTGGTGGGTGGACGATCTCATGGCCCACCTGATGTTAAGTAGTTACCGGAGCCCATTGACATGTACAACGTAAATGTCGCCATCTACCTAGAGATATGAGTCATTTCATGAGAAAATTTTTGGCTTTGATAATTAATTATATTTTTACGGAGTACTTTTTAACACGTTGGATATATATATATAATATGTATGTATGTAATATTATTAACAATTTGGTTATTTTCGCAATAAGTAATGCACCTTTTTGCCACGTACCATCCGGCTTTGGAACGAGCTCCCCTCCACGGTGTTTCCCGAGCGCTACGACATTTCCTTTTTCAAACTGTGCACCCCTGGCATTGCTGAAGTCCATGGGCGACGGTAACCACTCACCATCAGGTGGGCCGTGTGCTCGTCTGCCTACAAGGGCAATAAAAAAAAACCTACCACAAGATTATCTACACCACCCTTGGTTGAGCGGTAGAGAATGCTTCAGCCATTAACTCCGCCATTGTACCTTTGCACATGAAGCTGAATAAATAAATAAGCGACTCACCCAATCCGCAAGTTTCGCACACGTAATTACTGAAATGCTCGTTCATGTGTTTGTTCAGAGCGTGGAAGTAAGGGAACACGAGGTTGCACAGCGCGCATCTGATCTCCTCCTTAGTCAAACGGAACGGCAACACCGAGTCCTTATAGTCGAAGTAGTACTTCTTCTTGTGCGTCCCAGCGATGTGGCTCTTGAACTCGTCCAGATCGTCGATCCTCTGAGGGCACAGTCTGCAGTCGATCCTCGTCAAATCCACCTTGATCATGTTCTTGTGCTCGGTCACCTTAAACTTCTTCGGGTGGTGCTGGTTCATCGTGTGCTCCCGCATCAGACGCGGATCCGAGAAGTTCTCGCCGCAGTAGTAGCAGAGCAGGTGATTGTGTCTACATTTGAACGGGCACACGTACGAGAATTCGACTATGGTCAATATGTTCGTTTCGGTCATGTACGTTGGGTCTTTCTCTCTTATGAGCTGCTGTACCTTCGTCATCGGTATACCTGGGTGAGATGAATGAGTTTGAAGTTATTTTTGAAGTGTAACTTCTAATGCGACTTCCTACAAGGTTGATTTTTTTTTCGTACCTAAGCTGATAGCCTTGAGAGGCTATTTCAGCGTAACCTTAACTAGTAGACACGGACCCTAGCTAGAGCAGTGCCTCGCAGAATCTACCACCGGATCGGAAACGCGACCCACTGAGAAGATCCGGCGAGAAACTCAGTGGGCTGTTTCTGCGGGTTAATTTACTCGTCGAGCCCTTCGTCGACGGACAAGGTAGAGTTAAACGTTTAACGCTACCATGAAATAAAAAGAGACAGAGTGAGAGTGAATACGTGGCACTCGAACGCATGCGCGTAGTATACCTGATACAGGCCAGCGCGAGCGTTAGCAACGAGTAGCCTCCAATATTTTAATCAACTATTTAAAATATATATATTTATTTTTCTATCTATAATTTAAAATATGTATATAATATAAATGTTGAAGATGTCGTATCTCTTACACACAGCATTCCCTATTACAAGAGTTGATTTGATTTAAGGATGAAAAATGAAGAAAACCACAATACTACACATCGAAAAAGAAGTTTCACTTCATTCACGTGCACCTAGTTGCACGCGCACCGTTTCTTTTTTACTTCCACATCTTTTGCAGATATTGCTAAAATATTTTTGAAAAAAAAAGTGGGTGTTTTATAAAAAAATCTACAAAAATTAATGCTAAATTCATAAAAAAATAATTTTAAACACGTCCGTACAGGTTGGTAACTAGTACCTTTAATCAAACAGCGCAAATAGTCGGTATTCCGAGGCTTCACGCTTCACGGGTTAACGGAGAGTCGATCTATCGACGATTCACGCTCAAAGAATTAACACGCGTCATTTATCTTTGTAATTCATCATTTCAGCCTATCGCCGTCCACTGCTGAACATAGGCCTCTCCAATAGATTTCCAGTGTGACCGGTCCATTGCCACCTGCATCCAACGAGACCCAGCGCTTTTTACTAGGTCGTCGGTCCATCTAGTAGGTGGCCGTCCCACACTGCGCTTGCCAGTACGTGGTCGCCACTCCAGGATCTTTCTGCCCCATCGACCGTCCTCTCTTCGTGCTATGTGGCCGGCCCATTGCCACTTCAGTTCACTAATTCTACGGGCTATGTCAGCAACCTTCGTTCTTCTACGGATCTCCTCATTTCGGATTCGATCACGTAGAGAAATGCCGAGCATAGCCCTCTCCATAGCTCGCTGCGCGACTTTGAGCCTTCTAAAAAGATCCCTAGTGAAGCACCACGTCTCCGAGCCGTAAGTCATCACTGGTAACACACATCGGTTGTACGCCTTTGTCTTAAGGCACTGAGGTATTTTGGACGAGAAGACGTTGTGCAGTTTACCGAACGCTGCCCAGCCGAGTTGGATCCGTCTACTGACCTCTCTCTCAAAGTTGGACCTACCTAATCGGACTGCCTGTCCTAGGTATATATATTCGTCAACAACTTCAAGAGTAGAGCTCCCAACAGTAACTATGGTGGGTGCAACATGGACATTGTACATGATTTTGGTTTTGTCCATGTTCATTTTAAGACCCACTTGTTGAGAAACCCTACTGAGGTCACCGAGCATACGCCCCAAATCTTCCAGCGACTCTGCCATGACCACGATGTCATCGGCAAACCGAAGATGAGTGATGTATTCGCCGTTAATATTGATGCCAAGTCCTTGCCATTCCAGAAGCTTGAAGGAATCCTCCAGAGCAGTGATAAACAGTTTCGGAGATACCACATCTCCCTGTCTCACTCCTCTCTTTACAGGGATTTCCTTCGTGCAATGCTCCTGTACTCGGACTGACATGGTGGCGTTATTATACAAACACTTCAATACTTCGATGTACCGGTGGTCAATACGGCACCGCTGGAGAGATCTAAGGACCGCCCATGTTTCGACGGAATCAAAGGCTTTCTCATAGTCCACAAACGCTAAGCATAATGGCCGATTGTACTCTTCGGTCTTCTGTACAATCTGCCGCAGCGTATGTATGTGGTCTATGGTACTGTAGCCTTTTCGGAAACCGGCTTGTTCGGTAGGCTGGAAGTCATCAAACCTGCGTTCGAGACGCTTCGTGATGACTCTCGAGAACAGCTTGTAGACATGGCTCAGCAGTGCTATGGGCCTATAGTTCTTCAATAAGGTTTTGTCACCTTTTTTGAAGAACAGGATCACAACACCCCTGTTCCATGCCTGTGGCGGTTTTCCATCGAGCAAAGAGGAATTGAAGAGCTTCTGAAGGACTTTCAGTACCGGCGTCCCGCCCGCTTTCAGAAGCTCCGTAGTAATTCCATCCTCGCCCGGTGCCTTGTTATTCTTAAGCTGTTTGAGAGCCATCCTAATCTCGTACAGGCTGATGTCCGGGATGTCTTCTGTGTAGTGTCGGGTTAGCTTGGCTCTAGGGTCTGCAGCTAAACCTTGCGGTTCAGCTGAGACCGAGGTAAACAGCTGCCCGTAGAACCTCTCTATCTCCCGCAGGACCTCTGACTTATTCGACGTTACACGTCCATCTTCGGTCTTCAGCTTCGTCAGCTGGCTTTGCCCAATAGAAGCGTCTCTTGCGAACACTTTAGAGCCTTGGTTTCGCTCAATCGTCTCTTTGATACGCTGAGTATTAAAGGAGCGTAGGTCGTGTCGCAAGGACTTCATGATATGTCTATTGAGTTGCCTATATGACTCAGCGTCCTCCGAAGTTTGGAGCGTCATCAAACGTCGACTAGCCATGAGGTTTCGGGTGCGGTCGGATAGTTTCTGAGGTCTATTCTTACGGTGGGTTTTGAAAAATTTGGACCCTACCGTACGGACAGTCTCTACCAGCCTGCTGTTTACATCGTCCACTGATGCGCAGCTGTTTAGCCATTCGAAGCGATTAGCCAATTCGAGTTGAAAGCTCTCGGGGTTTCGGATTTGTGCATTCGACGGTCGAAGCGTTGACTTCATCAGACGCGATCTTTCCAGTCTGACATTGATATTCAACATGCCTCTGACGATTCGGTGATCACTTCCTGTTTTAACACTGTTGATCACAGAGACATCGTTGAATATCTGTCTGTTGGTGCTCATGATGAAGTCGATTTCGTTTCTTGTTACACCGTCGGGACTCAACCAGGTCCATTTCCGTTGTGGTGGCTTCTTGAAGAAAGAATTCATCATAAAGAGTCCTTCCTTCTCCATAAAGTCCGCCAGCATCTGTCCTCTGGGATTCCGCTGCCCAAATCCAAATGGCCCCACTTTCAACTCATCATCGCCTCTACGGCCCAGTTTTGCATTGAAATCTCCCATAACAACGGTAAAATGTGATTGGGAGTTACGTATGGCCCTACTAATGTCCTCATACGTAGCCTCCACTTCATCGTCTGGATGTGACGTCGATGGGGCGTATACCTGTACAATCTTCAGCGAATACCGCTTTGAGATTTTGAGGACAAGGTATACTACCCTACTCGACACACTTTCGATGGCCACAATGTTGTTTATGAGAGATTTGTGGACGATAAACCCAACACCACCTTGGGACTTCTGTTCTCCCTCCCGGTAGTAGAACAAGTGGCCGGACTGTAAGGTTTTCGTATCCTCCCCCTCTCTTCGGATCTCCGATAAACCAATAACGTCCCAGCGCAACTTGTTCATTTCTTCTTCCAGCTCTATTAGCTTCTCGTCCAACCTCAAAGTGCGCACGTTGTATGTCACCAGGGCCAGTTGTCGTTGTGAAGGGGGGTGGTAGCCGGATCTCTGCCGGGGATTCTTAGCACCCCTTGCCCCGCCGTTACCATGGCCGCTACCGTAACCAGGAATAGCGGGGCCGCCGGGGACTAGGGGCCTGGTTCTGCGGTGTACAATCATTTTGGAGGTTTATTAGCCTACTGGTACCACGCTGGCTAGACGGGTTGGTACAGGGTTTAATTTCGAGTTTTCCTTCTCTCACACTAGTAAATATTGTGTGTTGTGCTTTCCCTTTTGTCGCCTCTTACGACTCCCCTGGGATGGTAATGGGGGTGGTGACAAAAGTATTCTAATGCCGTCACCACACGGCCTTTGTAATTAAAGGTCCGTTTTATTTGGTACTAGCGACCCGCCCTCGCTTCGCTTCGGAAACTGTAATTTATCATTGATTTCTCCACTATTTAAGGGATGTTATTATACATATAAACTTTCCTCTTCAATCACTCTATCTATTAAAAAAACTGCATCAAAGTCCGTTGCGTAGTTTTACAGATTTAAGCATACATAGGGATATAGGGACAGAGAAAGCGACTTTGTTTTATACTATGTAGTGATGATAAGCATCAACAGTTCGTCGTTTTTAATTGAACTTCAATTATGTTTACTCCATTCGAACAGCTAAAGAATTTTTTTTTGTTTTATTATATTTTTTCCAAATCATAAACTTTAAATGGCTCTCCTGTAGTCGCAAAAACGTCGGATAAACCAAATAGCATTTTACCTCTCCATATGGGCTTGATTTGGACGGATGTGCGACCAGATCCGGGGGGTGCGTGGCCCTATTAGCAGATCGAACCAACGCGCACCAGACAACTCCCCAACTGACTACAGTCAGACTGTTATTTTTTTCTGTTTTTCCTCGATCGTGAGATCACCGGGTCCTTATCACTACACAGTATAAAACAAAGTCGCTTTCTCTTTCCCTATATCCCTATGTATGCTTAAATCTTTAAAACTACGCAACGGATTTTGATGCGGTTTTTTTTGAATAGATAGAGTGATTGAAGAGGAAGGTTTATATATATAATAACATCCATTAAATAGTGGAGAAATCAACAATAAATTACAGTTTCCGAAGCGAAGCGAGGGCGGGTCGCTAGTCTATCTATATAACTCATACATTCAAGTTCTCACATGGATTCCTCTCGCACTTTCAAGCCGCACACTTAATCTTTCTTGTATCCATCCACACTCATCGTTTGTCGGGTGAGACTCCCGCTACTCTATGCTAATATAATTTTTACTGGTGGTAGGACCTCTTGTGAGTCCGCACGGGTAGGTACCACCGCCCCGCCTATTTCTGCCGTGAAGCAGTAATGCGTTTCGGTTTGAAGGGTGGGGCAGCCGTTGTAACTATACTGAGACCTTAGAACTTATATCTCAAGGTGTGTGGCGCATTTACGTAGTAGTTGTCTATGGGCTCCAGTGACCACTTAACACCAGGTGGGCTGTGAGCTCGTCCACACGTCTAAGCAATAAAAAAAAATAAAAAAAAATTTCTTTTACTAGCTGACCCGGCAGACTTCGTAGTGCCTAAATCGATAAATAAAATACCTAGACTTTTGTATAAAATAAACTTAAAACAAACAAAAGGAATCCGTCCGACATCAAAGGAAAAACAAAATTGTTATTTTTATTTAATTCCAAACATTTTCATATTTATCTACCTTTTAAACCTTCTCTGGACTTCCACAAATAATTTCAAGATCAAAATTAGTCCAATCGGTCCAGCCGTTCTTGAGTTTTAGCGAGACTAATGAACAGCAATTCATTTTTATATATAGATAGATTTTGGGAAAATAAAGTTTCTTACAGTTTCATTTTTAACTTTGGTTTTGTTTACAATACTATTTATGCTTTACATGTTCTTATGCTAGCCTTACTTATTCTTATTTTTACAGTCAGACTGTAAGGACGTACTATAAAAAATTATATGACGCAAAAACTCACGATTCGTCTTCCCCATCAAGTGTTTAAATTGACTAGCCCTGGTGATCGGTCTCTGAACTTCCTCCTTAGGTTCTCTACACTCACTGCGTTGTATTAATGGCAAGTTGTCGTTTGAACTATCGTGATCCGAACCTAGATCTGCCTTCGTATCTTCGACTGTTGAAACAAACAAGAAATATTAATATTACTGGTGGTAGGACGTCTTTTGAGTCCGCGCGGGTAGGTACCACCACTCATAGTTTCATTATCCTTTGTGTTAACACTAAACTTAACATAACGGGTTAAATGACCCGTTTTAAGCTTTTGCATTAAAAATGCACGAATCATCTTATTGCTTTTGCACATTTGACTTCATCATAACTTTTACCAATTAATCTACAATTATTATACTACTTTGTGTTGTTTTGTTTATTTTGAATATACTTGTCGTGTACCGTTATGTACCCGCTTTGGTAGAAATAGGTACCAGTAAGTGTTGGTATGATTAGTGTTAATTTTTGAATTGCGTATTTTATGTTTTCGTGTATATTTGTCTAGTTCTGCCGTGAAGCAGTAATGCGTTTCGGTTTGAAGGGCCGGGCACCCGTTGTAACTATATTGAGACCTTAGAACTTTTTTTTTTTTATTGCTTTGATGGGTTGACGAGCTCACAGCCCACCTGGTGTTAAGTGGTTACTGGAGCCCATAGACATCTACAACGTAAATGCGCCACCCACCTTGAGATATAAGTTCTAAGGTCTCAGTATAGTTACAACGGCTACTCCACCCTTCAAACCGAAACGCATTACTGCTTCACGGCAGAAATAGGCAGGGCGGTGGTACCTACCCGTGCGGACTCACAAGAGGTCCTACCACCAGTGACAAACTCATATCTCAAGGTGGGTGGCCGGTGACGTTGTAGATATCTATGGGCTCCGGACTTACGGCTAAATCCCACATCTGTTCCCCGCCGGCGACGAAATTCGAATTAGATTAGGTAGTGGGACAACCCCAATATTTGAGTATTATTTTTAAAAAAATGAGTATCCACTGCCCAAGATATTCATTCTGTTTTGTACTTGTCAGAGTATCACAGTCGCAAAGAATTTAAGGAATAGTTTCCAACTCCACCATGCAGAACGGATATTTTATTTATTTTATTTTTCATTTTATTTATTTATTTATTTGTTAACATAGAAGTAGAAACACAATCATAATTTGCATCTGTGCTTAATTATTAGATAGATATCACTATTGTACTATTATATATATATATATATATATATTACTAGTAGTAGATATAGATACTACTAGTATACATTGTATTAGATAGATATTACTATTTAATGAAATTCATAAGATTTAATGTACATCATCACATTGCTAAGCTTCAAAGTGGATTCACTAGCAAATCTCTGCAAGGGTTTGTGTATACTTCAACAATCTGCCAATAGCACTCATTCCTAATTCAGTAGTCACCTTAATAGAGATAAAATCTGTCTTCTATAATATTTACCGTTAACGTCAGGTAAGACCTCAGCACAGATGTCGCCGCCGATGCTAAGCTCATCCATCTCACAGGGTTCAGTCTTAACAACTTCAACAACGACTTGAGAGCCACCGTCCCCTAACGCATCTTCTAGAAGAGACTGACAGTCTGATGGAGGAAAGAAGTTTCTATGATGATTAATAATCTACTTATCTGCTTAGTTCTGTTTGTTTGCATCATTATCATTTATCGTTTGGCATACTGTTGATTTATTATGTGTATGTAAGTATGTATATTAGTATATAAATCAGTTAGTTACATGATTCATATTATATGTCAACAAAATATATCTGTTTATTGTATGTATATATTTTCTAAAATAATGAATTGTCTATACTACATCGCAACATACCTACTATATTTTTATATTTTCCAGAATTTCTGTAAATTTAACGGTTGTATGGAAGATCGCTTTCAGTGATAAGACCGCCTATTGTACAAATGTATCTGCTTTTTGACTATTTTTTGAATGTATAAATGCTATTAAGCAAAATTTTGCTTGAATATGAAATTAAAATAATTTATAGCCAAAGATTGTGTGTGTGTTTTAGTGTGTGTGCGTGTGTGTGTATTATTATTAACTGTATTACAAATTTAAACACACATGATATAGTACATTGTGCACCAAGTGAGAAAAGTAGGACATTTCGTCCTGAGGATGAGATTTCCTACTTTTTTCCCGTGGTGCACATACTATTTTTTCTCCTACCAGGCCTAAAATTCGTGGAGTACCGAGCCGGGGTCCAGGGGCGAAGCCCGGTGGGGCACTTGCCAGTACCCAGGGAGAAAAAGTTACACTGTCTTCCCTGTTCAGCGCGAGGAAAACCGAACTTTCGGCATAGGTAGGAGAAAAATTAATATTGTGTAGTAATCCGTATTATGAAGAGGAGACTTCGTTCCCTCACTAATACACTACAGATACCAGTGATACCACGAATGAAACATCTACATCCTTAATTACCTAGACTCGTTGAATTATACACCTTCGTTTGTAAGAAGGCTTCTTCGCAGTGGAGTACTTGCTGTCGGAAGGAGAAGGCATCGCGGATTCTCATGACGCATGTGGCGCAGACCAGCCTCTCAGATGGCTTCCCGTCCAGGCGAGACAGCTACAAGTAAACATATGATGTTTATCGTTATGTTCTTTCATTTGTAGAATAAAGTGAATTTTCTGTTCTTGGACTCAAACAAATTAAGGGAACTAAACCATGTCAGGTATATCAAAATTTAGTTATGTTTGGTTTGGTTTGTTAGTAAAATGTTTACAATTAACAAAAAATAATATTTAAAAAATTTACAAATTTTCATAGTTTTCCACTAATTAATTATATGTAGATACAATTTGAATTGCTCTGCATAATCTGTTTCCTAGTGTCACGGTAAAAATTTTAAAGTAATTAAAGAGTCAGATTAATTAATAAAGAATGCATGAAATTGAAATCTTAAGTTCTTATTTTTATTTTTATCATTAAAAATAAAATTTATATGATGATTTATATCCTCTTAAAGGAGTTTCATAAAATTCTGTCCAAATTTTATAATTCCGTTTTTCTTTTGTTTTTCTCACTTGAATATATTAGAGAGTTTCTTCAAGCCGTTTACATGTATTTTAAAATGTTTTTTTGTCAATTGAAATCACATTTATTAAATTCAATTTCATTACTAACTATAAAATCATTTAATATTTTATAATGAGAAATCAAGTTTGTTGGAGAACTCAAATATGGTTTCAAAAGAGCCTAAGCTATGGGCAAGGGCTCAGATTTGCCCCTGGAATTGCTGACGTCCAAAAACATTGGGACTCACAACGAAACAGGCAGTATGCTTCTTGAGACAATCACATTTCAAATATTCGCAAGCTTTGTATTTATTTTATTTGTACCAACCTGTACTATGGTCATACAATACAAATAATAAATCGAGCTAATGCGAACTTATTTATGGGCAACAAGCACAGATGGGTTTTTATAAACAAGCAGGTTCTGTCGTTGAAACTAAAACTTGTTTCAGAACTTACTAAGAGGCCGAAGCAGTCCATCATCATGTCAGAATAAACTTCTTTCTTCCCATTATTTTCGTATTCTATATTCAGAACACGACATTTCTTTATAGAACCACAACATCGACACAAACCCGGATCAAATATTGGACCTTTGCCCTTCGGGATGCTCATTTTGAGGCTTTTTAGGCTTATTAGTCAATGCTTAAACTACATTTTACAATAAATTAAAGAGGAATAATACTATATGTTATATTAAAAGTATTTTTCTCAATTAAAAATACCAACACGCTTTCTAATGCAATCACATTTTAATAATATTTATTTAAACAACTTCTTTTAATTTTTTCGGTCAGCGGTATACAGACCTTACAGCCAGTCTCAACACACATTTATTGGTCATTTTACGAAATTCTAATATTAAACAATTGCATTAAATAATTGGAAATGGGTTTAAAATGTAAGGATTCACAAGATTACGCATAACGTGTAAAATATTTTATATGATGTCGTCGTGGCGTAAAAGACGCCCGGTGTATTCGTATCGAGCGATGCAACGGTTTTCGAATCCCGCAGGCGTGTACTAATTTTTCCAATGAAATACGTACTTAACAATTGTTCACGGTTGACTTCCACGCTGAAGGATAGCATCGTGTAATAAAAATCAAACCCGTAAAATTATAAGTTGCGTAATTACTGGTGGTAGGACGTCTTGTGATTCTGCACGAGTAGGTACCAACACCCTGCTTATTTCTGCCGTGAAGCAGTAATGCGTTTGGGTTTGAAGGGTGGGGCAGCCGTTGAACTGATAAACCGAAACCTTACAACTCGTATCTCGAGGTGGCTGGCGGCAATTACGTTATCGATATCTATGGGCTACGGTAACTACTTCACACCAGGTGGGCCGTCAGCTCCCGCCCATTTAAGCTATTAAAAAGATGTTTACGAAGGTGAATTATTTTTAAATAATTAATGAAGCACCAAAATTAATCAATTGCAATTGTGTTTCTAATATTTCACTATAGCGGACACAAAGTAACTTCAGCACGTTTTCTGTTACAATTTGTTAAACGGTAGTAAGAACATTTAATTACTTAGCAACCTTATTTTTAATTAATCTCTAGGTTCTAGGTAGTACCTACCCATTCGTGTCCTCGAACTTTAGTGTCTGCTGTGATTTTCCTGCGTCCTGCTAGTCATCTTTAAATGCGTTGTACAGTGTGTTTATAAGCCATCCTTCTCCAGACATAGTTTTCTTTTTTAGGATGGAGCTTTTGCTGTGATCCCAAGAGCTTAGCCAGAGAGGAAGGGATTTGCTAACAGATGCTCGTGCGGCTCCGAAGGAAGAATGACAAGACAAGGGCAGGTACTGCGCTATCAAATCTAAAGCCAGATCGAAATAGCGACGTAAGAGCATTCGGCAAGAAATTCAGCATCACATGCAATATTTCAACAACGCCTATTCTCGGAGAGAAACGTATTGTGTGCTCACACAATTCGTGCCGTAAGACAGCACTAGCGTCAGTACCGCAAAAAATATACACGACTGTTTTATTTGAATAAGGCTCACAAAACCTTACTTCAGCACCTATTTTTCAATTAACATTTTAAACTATTGCATAGCTTTTAATTTTAAACTATTGCATAGCGAGTTTGAGCGCGGCGACCGAATCAAGAAATTCCGTAACGAAAATAAAACCTAACACCTGCCACTCCGCCTACCATGTAGCTCGCGTCAACACATTCACACGTTGCGCTTGTGTAGTGTTTGTGAGTAAGCGCGCGGCGTGACGTCGCACTGCATGCGCATCATGAAAAGTGTTCCCATCTCTCTCTCTCTCGCAGTCTAGCTTATGAGTGTGAAGGGGACAGTTAATGTTTTGCTTTTATTAATGTTTATAAATATAGCGTGGTCTTATTTTATTATTGTTTTAATATTAAATTATTATTGTCTAATTATAATTGTATAAGTTGATAAAAAATGCTATGTATTAGCTTTATCGCGGCAGTCCCAGAGTGCCACACGTGTTTTTTTATTGCCCTTGTAAGCAGACGAGCATAGTTGTGTCCAGTTCACCTGATGGTGAGTGCTTACCGTCGCCCGTGGACATACCAGGAATGCCAGGGACAGAGCCAAACCATTGCCTATCTATATGTCTCTGCGGGAAACGACTGTACTGACTTGTTGATCTGACTGTTTTGCTTTATAAATCACTTGTGCTTGTTTATGTAAATTAATTAATTAAAAGGATATAACTTAAACTGCTTGTTTAGCAAATTTGTAATGGATGTAACAGTGCGATCAGGATTCAGACAGACTCCAGATACAGATTAACATCTCTTGTAACCCGTGCGGACTCACAAGAGTTTCTACCACCAGTTAAAACCGGAATGACTTTTTTTGGAAGTTTGGTGGTCGCCGGGGCGGCGCCTCTGCCGCTCCGCCCACATGCATACCCCCACGGAATAGATAAATAAGGTTGGAATGGTAATGTAGGCGGGGCAAGCGTGCCACAGTTATGATTGTACAAACATAACTCGACCGATTCTTTCATTCACCGCGTTTAGTGCGCTTCGGACTACTTTGGCGAACAGATCTCCGCTTTATAGTGCCGTGTTGTGCAATTATAACTTGTAAAATAAAAAATCAGACCTCAAGTATAGAGCGAGGAGGTATATCTTTCGATCGGTAAGTCGAAATTACCATTTAATTACAATATTATTTGTCTAAAACATAAAAATATACTGAGCATTATGAAATTCCAAACATTAACAATATTATTGCAGCAAGTTATAAATAGCATACATTGCGCGATGTGTACTCGCCCAATGAACGCAATGACCAAGTCAGCTTCCAATGTACTACATGCATTGCGTTCTCTACACTTCAATCTTTGAAATTTCGGCGTTTGCCCTGATTGGCCGTGGTGCAGTTGTCGATAGTGAGGTGACCATGTGGTGAAATAAAATCATCGACAGAATTCTCGACTATATTTATATTTGACATGGATAATTTTTGCATTATTTTATATTTAATTAATGATACCTAGTATATTCTTAGTGAGACGTATTTTGAGTAAAATAAATATGTATTATTATTATTGAATTATTATCATTGAATTAATGTGAAGGTATAATATAAAGGGACATGTAGACCTCTCATTTACGGGTATTTACTATATTGTCTTAGACGTATTAAAATCTAAGTAAAATGCTATTTGACTTATGCAGTTAATTAAAATTTTTAGGTTTCCTAAAGAACCTAACGCCAGTGAATAATGGATTGACGTGACAGGTAGAGGAAACTGGAGATAAAGACGAGTACCATTTGCTCTAAACATTTTACTGAAAATGATTTTACCATAAAAAAATCAGAATACACTTAGCTTTGAAAAATTCATTCACAATTAATAGCAAGCGCCAACTGCTTAACAAATACGTTTTATTCCAGGGACAGTGACTATTTGTAATTAATAAAAGTAAAATAGTTTTTTTTTTTCAATATTTATTTCATGTTTCATTTTCTCCATTCATTCATCAGATAATTTATCGACAAAGAATATCGATTTTATCAAGCACTAGCGTGTATGAACATTTTTATTGCCTTTTTGCGTGTGTGAGTATGTATGCCTACGGGTGTTTTGTGCTAGTTTGCGAACGAATATCTGTCCTGAGATTTATGTGTGGGTGTTTTTGTTGTGTGCGAAATACTTGTAATCACAGTATGTGTATGTGTAGAAATTAAAATAGTGGGGATGAAGCGGCGACACTGGTTCTAATACAAAATTAGAGCAAAGGCCTTTCCAACCTTATTTAACTATTCCGTGCATACCCCCAAAAACCCACGAGAAGTAACAAATAGGGATGTAAGCGTTATATAAGGTTTTTTTTCTCGTTAAGCCATTTTTTAAATCATCCCCTTTTTTTTAAGCAAAAATTTGTTCCTAATCCCAACATCAGGATCCATCCAGGATCATTCCTAATACCATCCCGACGACAGGATTTCTTGAAATAAGAACAAAAACCAATTTACTTTTTCAGAGATCATAATTTATTACATTTTATATATGTACATACAGGTAGTTTTAAACACCTCACACAGTTTTTAAACTATTCTCTAGGAAGCCGTTTAGGTATGTGAGGACATTGAACACTATCCACAACGGCTGACACATGCTTAAAGAGAAAACGTTCGCATGGATGACATCTCATTATTATTTGAAGTCAACAACGAACATTTTTAATAGTCAATCACCTCATCGTCTCAAGCATCAGGGTCTCATATGTTGGGACATTTCAGGGACGATCTCACTGAACAACCTCACGCACTACCAAAGAGGGATCAACGCGTTCCACCCACACCGTCACGATCCATATACCAGATTCACAGAAACTAGCCGAAAGGACCACTCAAACTAGACCTGTTATTGTGTCTCAAAGTAATTTGGTTTAGTTTGATTATAATCGGAACTTCGGTTAACTTTGAGTAGCAATATGATACGCTGAGCCCTCAATCCAAAGATTCATCGACATTTTAGGCGATAGCTATAGAGATCCTTCTTCTGAGTCGGTCTCTTCATTTCTGAAGGTCGTGTCTAATCTGAAATGTGGACCACTCGATACACAATGCTTGCCCACGTCTTCCTGTCCTCGGCGGTCTTTATAGCCTCGGTTATTGGCGGGCCGGTGAGCGCCTTAACCAGATCAGACCAGCGGGTAGGTGAGCGTCCGCGTGATCTTCTCCCGTCAACCTGACCAAGTACCATCAGCTTGTCTAAGTTATCGGGGTCTCTACGAGCGATGTGGCCGAAAGTACGTGAGAATACGTTGGAAGCAGATAGCGGATAGCCTTGTGGCAACACCGGGCTCCTTCAGGATGAATAGGTTGGTCCGGCGTGCTGTCCATGGTATTCGCAGCATCCGGATATAGAGATCCACATCCCTTGATTTTCTTAGTTCCCTTATACCCGGCATCCATTACTCGTGGTAACCGTTCTCTATGTCCACGTCCTGATGCTGCCTTTTGACGTGGTTCTTCAGATTGACGTTCTGCGTGAAGGTCGCGTTGCATATCGAACATCGAAACTTCTTCTCCGTACTATGGGACTGCATGTGTACCTTCAGACCTCTCAACCTGGGGTAACTCTTCCCGCAGTACTCGCACCTGAAGTTCCTCTCGCCCGTGTGTGTCGCCATGTGCTCTTTGAGACGGGACGGCAAATAAAAACGCTTCTCGCACAAATCGCACTGATGCTTGAATATCTTCAGATGGTACCTCCGATTGTGTTCCCTCAACGATTTCCGACTAACGTACGCCCTGTCGCAGTACTCACAGGGGAACACTCGGTGCTCACCGTGAGCCTCCATCATGTGCCTGTACCGAATCGAATAGGAGAAGAACACTTGATCGCACTTGCTGCACTGGAAGACCGGCTCCTTCTTGTGTATCTTCGTCTCGTGCAAATACCGGCTGTGTTTCGATTTGAATACCTTCCCGCAGTGACAGGGGAAGCTCTCGTCGATACGCCGATGCGATTTCTGGTGTAGCACTAACATACGTTCCTCGAAGTAATGCGCTCCGCACACGTCGCATATGCAATTGCCGAAATGCTCGGCCATGTGCTTCTTCAGGGCGTGGAAGAAGCTAAAGGACGCGTCACATTCAGTGCACCGCAAATTCGTCACTGTCAAACGGAACTGTACGAAATCGCATTTCGTATCGTCAAAGCACATCGAGTGGGCATCGACTAAATGAGTTTTCAACGATTCCACGTTGTCTATGGTCTTTTGGCATAATCTACAGTCTACTCTGTACACGTCCAGTAATATCAGCTTCTTGTTTATGGCCAGAGTCTTGAATGAGGTCGGGTCGTGGGTCAGCGTGTGCTCCCGGAGTTTGTCGGGATCGGTGTAAACGTTCCTACAGTATATACAGAAGTAATCGCTGAACGAAGTATCGAATGGGCAAACGAATGAATTTTCGACAATCGTTATCGTGTTTAAATACGATTTCGTTTCTGAACCGGTTCTCGATTTTGATGCTACTTTTTTACCTGTAAAATAAATTGTAAGCTTTTGTCATTGACTTCTAATGAATGAATCGGCGGTGTAGCAGTTAGCGACTCTGAGTGTTGTGCCGAGGGTCGTGGTTTCGATTCTCGCGTCGAGCAAACATTCGTGTTACGAACAGGTTTGTTTGCTCTTCGTCTGGGTTATTATTATCTATAAATATGTATAAGTTTAAACTTAAATAAAATATAGTTTTTGCGAGTGATATATGCGATATTTTATCTAATAATGTCTCCCGCTGCTTGGACGAACTATTAAACAACCCAATGAGCTTCGTACCCCTATACAAATTCATTAAAAGTGATTTCAATATAATAATGTGAAGTGAAGTGATGAAGAAACAGAAATACTGATTTGGCTTAAAGAACTTTTTTTCCAAGCCAGTAAACATTATTTTAAAAAAAATATGTGTGCGTGATTTGTTCCCAGTTATTATTTATTACTATTTTCTAAATAAATAAATAAATCGTCAATCATAACTGAAGTATTTCGAAAGAAAAATCTTAAATGAAGTAGTTATCAATTTCATTCTTACCAATTTCCGGAAAAACGTAATATTTCTTATCTATTAAATGTCTTAATTTTTTTTCCTTGGTACCATCACAATCACCATCCAGAGATTCCCTATTATGTTTCTTTCTTGTTTTCAACTTTTCCTTTTTCTTTTTGCGCGTTTTCTTGCGCAAGTTTATTAGTGGCTCGCTTGACAGGCTACCTGAATCTGAAAAAAAAAACAGAATGTTTTGTATTTCTATTATAACCCCACTCCACAAGGAGCACTTTTTTTTTTATTGCTTAGATGGTTGGACGAGCTCACAGCCCACCTGATGTTAAGTGGTTACTGGAGCCCATAGACATCTACAACGTAAATGCGCCACCCACCTTGAGATATCAGTTCTAAGGTCTCAGTATAGTTACAACGGCTGCCCCAACCCTTCAAACCGAAACGCATTACTGCTTCACAGAAAAGATTTCGGCAGAAATAGGCAAGGCGGTGGTACCTACCCGTCCGGACTCACAAGAGGTCCTACCACCAGTAATTACGCAAATTATAATTTTGCGGGTTTGATTTTTATTACACGATGTTATTCCTTCACCGTGAAAGTCAATCGTGAACATTTGTTAAGTACGTATTTCATTAGAAAAATTGGTACCCGCCTGCGGGATCCGAACATCGGTGCATCGCTAGATACGAATGCACCGGACGTCTTATCCTTTAGGCCACGACGACAGCACAGCAATCATTTGTTTTAATTTGAAATTCTTTCGAGTTCCACTTCTATGGGTAGCGGAATTCTGTTAACCTTTTTAGTGCTGAGCTTATTTTCACATATTTTGCAGAAAATACTTAAGGGTTTTTTTCTAAAAATAAAAAGTACCTCACATAAAACTTTCAACTTCAAAAAAATTACAAAAATCAATGCTAAATTCACAGCTAAATAATTTAATGGTTATTTATAAATGTTATGGGCTTATAAACGCTATATGTGCGCGCGCTAAGACACGTACGTACAGATCTACACCTAATACCTATAATCAAACTGCATAAATATTCGGTACAAGCGGCACGCTCCGGCTCTGCTCGGGACTTTAACAAAAATTTCAACGATATTGAACGTTATTTTATTTTTTTAAATAAAATAACTTAAATTAAAATAACACTTATCGCGGCATAACTATAATAGTTAGACATATGCTGCCGCAACATTTCTTGTAAACAATAATGTGTTCTACAAAGTCGTAGTACATTATTTTATTCTATCATCAATAGTTTTCGCAGGGCACGCAATGTAAAGAATATTTTAGGTAATTTTTTTACACCTTTGGTTACATTATTGGAGTTTTAGTAAGGATCCCTATTTTTTTTCAAAATATGTAGTTTATAGTCTATGTTACTCGGGAATAGTGTAGCTTTCAAGCATTGAAAGAATTTTTCAAATCGGTTCAGTAGTTTCGGAGCCTATTCAATACAAACAAACAAACAATACAAACAAACAACAATACAAAACTCTTTATAATATTAAGTATAGATTCCGGCGATCCGTACATTATAGGTCGTCCTTACGGATCAATCAGATCCAATAACATTTGCATTGGACGGCTTCAACTCTAACACTAGGAGCAGGCTTAGGGACCCCGGTAACCGTACTCGTCGAACTCGACTAAGAGTTGGACATGCAACCCCTAACCCATGCATCAGCTCGCGGAGTGTCTCGCCGGATCTTCTCAGCGGGTCGCGATTCCGATCCGGTGGTAGATTCATTTGCGAAGCAGTTGCTATTGAGTTGTTAGGTTTAAAATATGTTTATAGGCATTAATACAGCGTCGATCGATCGACGGTTCGCGCTTAAAGGGTGTAAAGACTTTTAAACGGATCTATTTCTTTATGTGCTTTATCATATCTAGAAATGTTAAAAAAAAGTGTGCCGCGAAAAAAAAACTTGGAGAGTCGCTGTATTAAATTTTGTGTAGTAACCATTTTTTAAGCAATGGCTTCAAAACTCAGTGTACCATGAATAAAATTATAAAACTACTCACAATAAATTTTTTTTTACAAAATGTCCAAAGAACCTGTGTTTTTGATTAATCGCTTTATATAGAAAAGTTCAGTGGAAAGAAACATTGCGAGGCCACTTGGGGGCCATGAGTTCGTTCGTCAAAACAAAAATCAATTTAAACGCCGGTAGGTATGTGCAGATTGGTCAATTGCGAAGATTTTGGCGCCAAAAATAATTTTATAGTTAAATGTAGTTTTACACTAAGGGCTCAAACTTCATACAGCCAAAGCTAAACAATAAATTCAATTATTTATTTCATAGATACATAAAAAAATATATAATTTCTGAACGGCGACCACGAATAACTGCAAGTGTTCGAAACGTTGGAAATAAGAAAATTTAAATAACAAATGCGCGATTGAACAGTGACAATACTTTTTAATTAGGAACACAATAAGATTAAGTGTTGTCAATTTTAGGTAAATTGCGTTTCTTATTCTGAATCGGCAACCTCATTTCTGAAGGTCGTATCTGGTTTGAGGACCCTCATCTCTCGCTGCACAGTTCCTCTTCACGTGTCGGCAGTCTCATGGGACCATCATCCAACACCACATCCGAAATGCCTCGATATTAGATCTACCCTCTCTTCAGTATCGGGATTCAATCGCATAGAGAAATAATGTTTACAGAATGTATATGTAAAATAAATAATAGTTTGAAAAAAACAAAAAAAATACGCTTTTATAGAAAATAGAATTTTTATAGAAAAGCTTTTCAGGATATTATCAAAATAACCCTTCTACTCATATCCGTTCATAAAATATTTATAACTACTGATACCAAGCACCCCACGCTTTTTTTTACAATAAAAGCGCATTTTTTTTTTGTTTTTTTTAAACTATTATTTATTTTTAATTTTTTAGTTGAATTTCAATTTTTTCAATATTTTTTTTTAATATTGAGTTGTCATCGGACCTTAATAAGTATACCAAGTTTCGAGTTAATCCGACGTTTTGAAAGGAGTCAAAATCATGTTCAAAGATTCCGTTACAAACATACATACGTCTGAAGCTAATAAAAGCGTATTAAGAAGCAATGTCTTACCGTTACCTGCGTCATCAATGTAATGGTTGGTGTCATTTTGGACATCTTCAAGCCGTGTCGCATTATTGTCTTCCGCTTCCTGTTTTATATTCGTTTCGCTTTTAATGTCGAACCTTTCATTTTCTGTAATTAATATCGACATAGTAATTAGAAATTCTGACGAAGCCGTGTTGCCGATAATAATATGTAGGTACTTTTAGGTTATTAAAATAATATTTTGTGTAAATGTTTGGAAATAAACTTATGATTTGGATTAGAAATTAACCACTTGAAAATAAAAAAAATAAAAAACTTTACACAAATACAGTCAAACCTGGATAAGCGAGAGTTCAAGGGAGCACAATCTCATTCTTGCTTATAGAGGTTTCTCACTAACCCGAGTTTCTCGCTAATCCACCTTCTGAATTTCATTTCGCGATTTTCCGGATTCAAACGCATTCACTATTTTAAGTTTATTACTTAATGACAGTACTTTAATTTTCCGTTTTGACATGATGCAGAACAGAACTTTCTTTCGCAATTGATTAACGATAAACTGAGTAAGTCCGACAAACAGGACGGTACACAGGCACACGTATCCATTCGAAAAGAATGCGATAAATTAACAACGTTATTTAGTTCCACCAAATAGAATAGTTTCAATATTGACGAGAAAACAATACAAAAACAACGGTAGGAAGTTCCACGAAAGTTAATAGCAGATTTTAAATTTGCAGTTTGTTTTGTCATTTGTTCCTCTTAAATAATGTAAATAAATAAAGCTCGACTCTCTCTTACAGAGGTTTCTGTTTCTCGCTAATAGAGGTTTTGGGAGCTTAAAATGACGGGTCCTGGCTATTACTCTCACTTATAGAGTTTTCTCACTTATCCAGTTCTCACTTACCCAGGTTTGACTGTATTTGTGAGATTTGAGACATCTTCAGTCCATTTTATTTTCTACTAGCTGACCCGGCAGACTTCGCCCCAATCGATAAATAAAAGACCTAAACTTTTGTATAAAATAAACTTAAAACAAACAAAAGGAGTCAGTCCGTCCGAAGGAGGACACATCAGAGGAAAAACAAAATTGTTATTTTTATTTTATTCCGAGCATTTTCATATGTATTTTAAACCTTCTCTGGACTTCCACAAATCATTCAAGACCAAAATTAGCCAAATCGGTCCAGCCGTTCTCGAGTTTTATAGCGAGACTAACGAACAGAAATTCATTTTTATATATAGAAGAAGAAGAAGAAGAAGAAGAAAAAGAAGAAGAAGATAGATATCAACAGGTAAAAGGATATTTGGTTTAAGCTACGTTTCGCTTAACACGCGACTATTATCTTTGTAATTAAAGGTCCGTTTTATTTGTTATCAGCATCAACAGTTCGACGTTTTTAATTGAACTTCGATTAAGTTTACCCCATTCAAATAGCCGAAGAAATTTTTTCGATATGATATTTTTTTCAAAATTTTAAATTTTGAATGGCTCCCTTGTAAATTAACAAAAATGTCGCTTACACCAAATAATCTTTTACCCTTCGGTATATAAATTGTGCTGGCTGATGTTAGCTTATCATGTATTAGTAAGATTGCAATGTATAATAACTAAAACCCGTACGCTTCTTTATTAGCGTGAACTTTTTTTTTCCCCTACCTATGCTGATAGCCTTGAGAGGCTATTTCAGTTTCGCCCTAACATGTAGGTGAGCTCACGGGGCTCAAACCGGAGTGTTGCTAGCACTGGCCCTAGCAAGAGCCGTGCTTCGCAGAATCTACCACCGGATCGGAAACGCGACCCACTGAGAAGATCCGGCGAGAAACTCAGTGGGCTGTGTCTATTATGGGTTAATTCGCTCGTCGAGCCGGAGCGGGACCTGCATACAACCTTGCAACTTATACCAGATATACAAACGAAATCCTTCAATATATTTTTCGCTTTCGAAGCACCTCATTAAAATGAAAATCTGCCACTTCCTATGTTTCAACATGTTTTTTTTTTTCAGTTTTTAAACATAATTTGGTTGAGTTTTTTCTAATCTTTGATTTTCTATCTACTATATAAATTCACTAGCTTTTGCCCGCGACTTCGTCTGCGTGGAATAGTTTACAAATAATGCTTTATTTTAGAACAAATTTGATTAGCATAAAAAACGTTATAGTGAGCCAACCTTAACATATAGACATATGCGGTCGCAGACTTTTCTTTAGATCTTTTAAAGGGGAACAATTCTGTCATACATTATTTTAGCCAAACTTTAATCGTTTTTGCAGCGCACGCAGCGGAAGCTCTCAAAAGGAAAAAATAGCCCCGATTTTGAAACATTATTTATTGGTACTCTGCTTGTATCGGTCTTAGTGTGATGTTATAGCCTTCCTTGATAAATGGGCTATATAACACTAAAAGGATTTTTGAAAACGGGACCAGTAGTTCCTGAGATTAGCGCGTTCAAACAAACAAACTCTTCAGCTTTATAATATTATAAGTATAGATTATCTTTCTTGCTTCGCAGCTGTAATGGCTGGGTAGAACATCCAGAGATATTGTATTTCACACACTGGGAGTTACACATGTACAAAGTTCTTTTACCTGCTTCGTATGCAACCTGGAGTAGGGTCTGCTCACAGATCAGCACTTGCTTCCGGAATGCGGTCGCGTCACGAAGCCTTGTAACACACGTGGCACATATGAGCCTCTCAGCTTGCGCTCTGTCAAGGTGTGATAACTACAAGAGAATATGTTTCTATGTTTATATCGCACATACGGTGCTATAAAGGCACTTAAGCAATTTTTGTTAACGCTGAACTGATTACGAGAAAATACATTTTTTAATAGTTATTAGTGAGTTACGAGCGTGATGTTTGCTTTTATTGATGAAGTTTAAAATTGTAGTTTAAATATTACTAGATGATGACCAAGCTTTTTTTTGTTTTTTTTTTTTGATAACACCATATTGTTGTCTTTAAAGCGGTTAGTTGCCCTCAATTAAGAAAAATAGTATTATTATTTGCCAATAGATGTCGTGAAGAGTCATAAAGTTGATTATTGAAAACACGAATAAAACAACATTTTCTGAAAATAAATCGTAGCTAGATCGATTTATCGCCCCCGAAATCTTCTGTATACTTAATATTACGAAAATCGTTGGAGCCGTTTCCGAGATTCAGATTATATATATATATATACAAGAATTGCTCATTTAAAGGTATAAGATCGTTTTATTTCTATAGCCTAGCAGAACTACATAAGACGTTGAATTTTCCAATGTTTCTCCTGAAAAATTACATAATTTACATAAGCGACGTTATTGCACAGTATGTGCGATATCTCTCACACTATTTATTTATTGCATAGATTGGTGAGTGAGCTTAAAGTTTATACGTAACTAGGGACAATGTGAATGCCACCATCCACCTTCAAAGATGAGATGAAAGTCTCAATTGTATCCTATCTTCTTTCAGACCAGAACACACGGCTGCTTGCCAGCCAAAATACGTAAGATGGTGGTACCTAATCCTCCAGACCTACAATATAGTTGCACGTAATTACAAACGTTTATAATATTGACAGGTCTTATTTTTTTTATACAATGTTATCCTGGATTGTGGAAATCTATAGTGTCTTGTGAACCTGCACAGAAAGATACTGCCTTTTCTCTAACAAAGCAGCAATTTGTTCAGATTTGAAAGGTGAGACAGTACAGTTTTACTATTTAGTATGAGACTTGGTCATCATGCTTCAAGATGGCAGTAGCGGCATTCATTTTGTGTTGTCGACAGGCTAGCAGCAGTAACCACCAGGTTGGCTATGTGTTTGTTCATCCTGATATATTCTTTTTTAATTTATACTTTTTTGTTGTTTAATAGTCTTATACATTTATACAAGTTTATTTATTTGTAAATATCTTATTTGGATTTTAAAAAAGACATTAACTTTACAAGTCCTTAAGACTGAAAATTCAATTTATTTGTAGATTTGATATAGTAGATTGTGGAACTTAGGTCTGTTATCTCCATCCACTATCCTCTATTCTGCGTATATCGTTGCTCTACTTTATAACTAGATATCCTACACTGTTTCAGTGTCCGTTATCGGTTCTCTGACAAACTTAACCGGCCTATTTCCACATCAGATTGCTTATGCGTTGAGCTAGGCCGGTACTTTGATTCTCTGGCGAATGACTTCATTCCAGATACGATCCCCTCTTTCCATAGCTCGGAAACCGTCTATATACACGCATTATGGATAGAAGTGAATGTTTTATTAATTACCAAAAGCCCAAAGCAGTCGAAGAACATATCCGAATAAATTTCTTTTTCTCCACAAAATTCATACTCCTCATTCAAGACGCGACATTTTTTAATAGATCCACAGCACCGGCACAAACCCGGGTCTACAATTGGCCCCTTGACGCTTGGAACTGCCATCACAATTTGGGTCAGCAACAAAAAAATATTTACAAATATCTAACAATAAATATTTTTCAACGGAATTTCGCATTTTCGGAATATTTTGACGTATGCAATGAACTGTCATTTTGACATTCTACTCAGAGTTAGAATAGTTCATAGAGGAGTTTTTGGACGAAACGCAAGGACCGATGTTGTGTAAAATGTTGATTTTTATTAATTTAGTGTTTCCTCGGGTTTAAACGTCCATTGCTTGTGGCCTATAAATCATTTAGTATCTGTAAAAGTATACAAGGGTGGAACAATGAAACAAAGCCGCTTGACTTTAGCCTTGGGTAGTTCGTGAACGTTTTAGGTGGGGAGAGCGCTCTATTAGGTTAACTATGCGAACTAGTTCGCCAAAATATCGTTTTTAATAAATAAAATAATCTTAGTAAAATATTTTTATATTTTTCTATCATGGTGTGACACTGTACGGCTAACCAACTGATTTATCTTTTTAGTGTACCGCTCTTACCAGTGTCAAAGTTATATAATTATAATAATCTATGGTTAAAGTTTTATTGATTTACAATTCATGACTCTCACATCAACTTTCTACGTGAAACAGATTTCTTTATTTCAATGATAATTAACAGAACCCATGGACACAATCGATACTGTGAAGATATTACCTAAACAACCCACAATATTCGTAGATAGAATGAGCAACATAAACCTTATTAAAGTACTTTTAGATAATATTAGGGATTAAAGGTTTGAAATGGAAATGTTACCAAATAAGCGTCTAAAAATTCCTTCCGAGACATAAAAATAGTAAGAACTTGATCATAAAAAAATGTTCATACAAACCAAAGTCAGAAACTTTAAAGCGGTGCTAAAAAATATGCATCCATCTACTGATTCAGAGTATATGAAAGAAGCCTGTAACACCATGACAATTAATGTACAAATATTTTGAATGTTAAACGCAGTAGGTATCCATGACCATGGTGGACTTAGTTGCTTTCTTTATTAAGTCAGTCCAGCAGGTCGGTGGTCGGCCGCGTGACTCTTGCCTTCCATCTGGCCTAAAACCACAACTCACTTGATATTTTATAATCCTCCAAAAAAAAAAAAAGAATGAAGATAATAAACATTTTAATTTTTTATTACCATGGGACATAAGCTTATAGCGTGTGGAGATGAAAGTTAGTGTGGTACCTTATCAGTATAGACCATATAGGTTCTGTCCAATGAATATCGTTTAAGTTAACGTTTAATTTTTTTTTAAAACCTTTTATATATTTTTCTCCCTTCTTTTTGACTCCATCACCTGTCATTCCTTCTTCTCTTTTTCGACTTCCTCCTAATAGGTTGAAGTCTTTCTACCCATGGTAACCGCCTTGGTGTGGATGTGGTAATGTCCTTTTTAGTCATCACAAGCAGAAGGAAGAACAATAAAACTCTCTTGCATTAATCTTTTAAAATTAAATGTCTGCTCAACTTGTGACCTGCCGACATTTCGGCCGACTGGCAAAAGGAAGGTTCCAGACTTGTTAATATTTTTGTATAATGAAAGGCGTCAGTAATTTAAGCATGAAGTGTACCTTCAGTTTGAATCTCCCATCATCTGACGAATTTCGAGTTTAGAGCTTACACGTTTGTGACGCCGCCTCTTTGGGAACCAATTAATCCTCCTTGAAGGCATAGATTTTTTTTAAGAACGTAATTTTGAATTTGGAACGTCCCATTTTTTTTCCATTCCATTTTTTTATGCGCAACATGTAAAATGAATTTAAAATTAAATAATGAAACGCGCTTTGTGCCACTACAAGCTATTGCATTGTCACTGGAACCTTCTTTAATATTGTAAAGTGCTCGCTTTCCGTTCGCCGCTGAGAACATCAGGTGAGTGAGTATTGTATTTTCTGATCGACGCTGTGTTTTCTCATCTTCGTCGCGCCGCCAAAGTATCCCTATCGCCTTCGTCCCGCAACGCATAATTTAAGCTATTTTTCGACCGCGCAAACGGTGTAGCTATCTAGGCTAATCAACCACAGGTCGGTATCGTATGCATCGGACGCATCGCATTTAACGGATCGTAGTATTCTTTGTATAGAAAGTCATACAAGTGCGTCCACTGATCGGCATTGTACGGATCGCACATCGGCAGTGCCGACACCGATGCTCCCAGCCGTAACAACCTCGCGGAGCCCTATTTTCAGCGTTAAATTTTTTTATAATTAATAGAGATAGAATTCCGGGAGTTGGGACTTTTTTATTGGAAATTTCCTCCTCTTTCAGGATCTTTTTTCAAAATTCCTTAAATATCATTATTTTAGAAATTATTAAGGAAAAACCAAATTCCTTTTTTTTTAAATCTTATTTTGTTGATAACAATCGCAATTTTTTATGTGCTAATAAGCCCTTAAAAAACATTTTTGTAGACATGATTCCGCATCCAATGAGCTATCGTACATATTTTTAGGAACTTTATGTCTATATAACACGTTTTTGAACTTGTTGACTAGACTAAAAGTAATTACAGTGTTTAAATAAGAAAAGACGAAATTTTGCGTTTCTTCTAAACAACAAGAAACAACATTTAATGCCCTTTCTTCAATAATTCTTTAACACACATTTCACAACGTCCATTAACCGAAACATTATTTAAACAACTATCAATTGTCATATGACAGATTGACATTCAATCATTCATCTATATCTATATCTATACTAATATTATAAAGAGGAAAGATTTGTTTGTTTGTTTGTATTGAATAGGCTCCGAAACTACTGAACCGATTTAAAAAAATCTTTCACTGTTGGAAAGCTACGCTATCCCCGGGTGACATAGGCTATATTTATTATATTAAAAAAAAATAGGGATCCTTTCTGAAACTCCAATAATGTAACCCAATGTGTAACAAAATTCCCTTAAATTCTTTACATGGCGTGCGCTACTTCCCAAGCGAAGCCGGGGCGGTCCGCTAGTTACATATAAAGGACTGAAATACAAGTAATAAAATTTTTTGATGAAAACGTTCAAAGGGAACATAGTAGATAACTCTAAGTTTTAAAATGGCCAAAAAAATATTTAAATACTCATACTGGGCGGAATACGAGTTCATTTATGTAATGAATTTGTGTTCTGACGTCATCTGAGCCCAAAATATATAACAAGAACCCAGACCCAGAATTGTTAGGCTAATTTTTGATTACATAAATTGACTAAACCGCTCAGGTCCGAGAAGTTGGGGCCTCGCCGCAAGGCGAGTGTTTTCAAGACCCGGGGCCGCCCCACCTGGGCACTCAGCGATCATGGACGCTGTATTCGCGGAATTCCTCCGACTTCGTCACCCACAGCTCGCCTCAGAGTTTCTGGCTTTCAAGGCCAATCACACTGCGAGCTCTCTCGAAGACTCCGCCGTGCTCGCTGCTCCTGCGTCGCCTGTACCTGCGTGCAAAGCTTCTACATCGAGCACCGCAGCCTCCGTCGTGCCTGCCGTTCCCGCGTCGCCTATACTGGCAAGTAAAACTGCTGCGTCGTCCGCCGTGGCCACCGTTCCAGCAGCGCGATAATCCGCGGCCTCCGTCGCGCCCTCCAAAACACCTGCTCGTAGGTCACCTGCGCCCGCCTCCTCGTCCTCCGACTCTGACTCGGAGATGGAGGTCGACTTCGCCCCCGCCTCATCGACGGATGGATTCACCCTGGTACAAAAGGGTAAGAAGCGTGCCGCGGAGTCTCGAGCTCCCGCGGCCGCTAAAATTAGCAAAGCCGCGAACGCGTCGCGCCCCCGCCCTCAGACTCCCGTTGCGCCTCTAGCCCGTGTCACTCCGTCGCCGCGTCCGGTGGCACAAAATAAAACCCAGACCCCTCCCCCGGTAATCCTCCAAGAGAAGGCAGCTTGGGATCGAGTTTCCCTGGCCCTTAAGGCCAAAAATATCAACTTCACGAATGCCCGTAGCCTCGCGAACGGCATTTAAATTAAGGTTCGAACACCCGACGACCATAGGGCCCTCTCTTTTTACCTCCGTAAGGAGCGTATGAGTTTCCACACGTATACGCGCCAGGAGGAGCGCGAACTCCGTGTCGTCATACGTGGCATCCCTAAAGAGTTGGATGCCGAGCTCGTCAAGGCCGACCTTCTCTAACAAGGCCTACCGGTTAACTCCGTACACCGCATGCACACAGGTCGCGGAAGGGAGCCATATAACATGGTTCTCGTCGCCCTCCAGCCTACCCTCGAGGGTAAGCAAATATTCAACATCCGAACGGTCTGTAGCCTTTCCGGAATCGCCGTCGAAACCCCACACAAGAAAGGCACACCTAGCCAGTGCCATAACTGCCAATTATACGGGCATTCTTCCCGTAACTGTCACGCGCGCCCCCGATGCGTCAACTGTTTAGGCGATCACGCCACGGCCCTATGCACTCGCGATCAAAAAACCGCGACGGAACCGCCTAGCTGCGTCCTGTGTCAAACACAGGGTCACCCCGCAAATTACCGCGGATGCCCCCGAGCCCCTAAAATAAATCGCCGCGTCACCCGCCAAAACTGCCTCCGAGCTTCCGGCCCAGACATCAAAGCCTCGGCACCCTCTGTGTCGCAGGCCAAGCCAGCGTTCGTTCCGGCGCCGGTGCCCAGTGTCTCGGCTTGGGCGAAACCGCTGCCGTACCCGAACACACAGCTACGATCACTAAGAAAATCCGAATGAAACTGGCATCGGCAATCCGATTGCTGGTACTTGCGTCAGCAATCCGATCGCTGCCGATACAGTGGACGCAGTATGAAAAAATAATGCGGTTGATGCGATGCGTCCGATGCGTACGATACCGACCTGTGGACGCTTAGCTTAACACGCCACACACATCTTTTGATCCTTCGATAGTTCGGATAAATAATCTTGATATTCAATTCGATTCATATAAAATTTTCATCAATCACGCATTGTCATTTGTTTGTCGAGCAAAAAAACATTTGAAGTGACGCCACGTAAATTTTGAATTTCGAATTGACGCTCGTCTTGTTAATTAATAAAATTTTCCTTTTAAATTTTTTTCACATATTTTTGTGTAATGTAAATGTTTGGTAATTAGAAATTAAATTAAATTTATTAACCAATAAAATGGAATGTTTATTTGAACGCCTTAATAGTTTATTTAATTCATTCAAACACAAAATTCCAATTTTCGTCTCGATTATTAATGATATTTTTTCTAGAGCATTTTACGAGACCACATCCAAATTGCACTGTAATCTTGTATCGCTTACAGAACAAATTATAGAATTTAATATAGGAAAACAGATTCTACATAGAAGATCCGACTTTAGCGCATTGAGTTCATTTGAAGATTTGTATTCTACAATTAGGTAAGTATACCTACACGCAATAAATTACTTGAAACTCAGTGGGCTGTGTCTATGGGAACAATCTCAACCATATCTCAAGGTGGGTGGCGGCATTTACGTATTAGATGTCTATGGGCTCCAGTAACCAGTCAACCTCTAACCTCTAAGCCACTCTAAGGTCTCAGAATAATTAGAACGGGTGCCCCGTCCTTCAAACCGAAACGCATTACTGCTTCACGGCGGAAACAGGCAGGGTGGTGGTACCTACCCGTGCGGACTCACAAGAGGTCCTACCACCAGTAATTACCCCAAATTATAATTTTGCTGTAGATATACTACTCATTGTTATTTTATTGCTTAGATCAGTGGACGAGCTCACAACCCACCTGGTGTTAAGTGGTTACTGAAGCCCATAGACATCTACAACGTAAATGCGCCACCCACCTTGAGATATAAGTTGTAAGGTCTCTGTCGATGCACGGACATCGACGATCGCGCGGCGCGGGTGCCGGGAGGAGGACAGCGGCGCGGGGTAGCGGATTGACACCGGCTTCGTCACTTCGTGCAGCAACGCCGCCCGCGACACTTACTTGTTTTCGTCTTGTTTTGCTCTTGTTATAAACTTACCAAATAATACAGTCCACTCTTTTATTTTATACATCACCGGTCTACCCCAGAGCAGTTCGAGACAGTCTCAGTATAGTTACAACGGCTACCCTACCTTTAAAACCGAAACGCATTACCTACTGCTTCACGGGAGAAATATGCGGACATTTGAATTGATTTACAATTCGTTCATTTATTAATGAGATAGTCTACCAAATAAAAGTGAAACGAACCAATGACGTGAATGCTTTTTTTTGCCCTTGTAGGCAGACGAGCATACGGCCCACCTGATGGTGAGTGGTTACCGTCGCCCATGTACTTCAGCAATGCCAGGGGCAGAACCAAGCCGCTGCCTACCGCAATTTTGTCAATGTTCGATTTTATTTCCCGTCAAATTGTCGTACACAAGCTTAAATGCAATTTCGCAAAAACGGCCAACAACCCCACGCCGTAATATAGCTGTATTACAAATTTCTTTAAGGTTTTAAGTCACAAACTTGATTAAAACTTAAATAATAAACTGTCAAAATATATATAATCTTTATTAAAACAATTAGCAAATTACGTTCACGGCTCACGCCAATTGTTAACGAAAACCGATTTCACATAAAGCACAAGTATTTGTTGGCAAATATAATTTTATAATTTATTTTTGAATTTTACACGAGTCTAGCTCATTTTACATAAGTCTATATACCTAGTCAGGTCATAAGTATTGTCACACAGTAAAAACTTTTCTTTTAGAATGCTGGCCACAAAAAAGTTTATTGAATTCGAATTTCGAATTGTTCATGAAAATAAAATTAGTATACATTTAGAATTTTACTCATTTTTAAATATGGAGTGAACGCTTAAAGAAGACCGTGTTGCAGTTATTGCGTTGCATCGTTGCGGTTACGCGCCAATTCAAATTTTTAACATACTGAAAAATTTGAATATAACCAAAAGATTCGTTTATCGTACCATCAAACGATACAATGAAGACTCTAGTGTAGATGACAGGTCAAGAAGTGGTCGCCCTCGGTCTGTTAGGACTCCAGCAGTGATAAAAGCTGTGAAGGCGCGAATTCAAAGAAATCCCAAACGTAAGCAGAAACTGTTGGCCCTTCAGATGGGGTTAAGCAGAACCACGGTGAAAAGGGTGTTAAATGAAGACTTAGGGCTTCGGGCATATCGAAGAAAAACAGGACATCGTTTGAATGCTCGTCTAATGGACCTGAGACTGAAGAGATGCCGCGCTTTGTTGAAGCGGTACGCGGGAAAAAAATATCGGGAAATTCTTTTTTCGGATGAAAAAATTTTTACCGTAGAAGAGAGCTACAACAAACAAAATGATAAGGTGTACGCACACAGTAGTGAAGAAGCGAGCAACCGTATTCCGCGTGTCCAACGAGGTCATTTTCCATCCTCGCTCATGGTATGGTTGGGAGTTTCTTATTGGGGCTTAACAGAGGTACATTTTTGTGAGAAAGGTGTAAAAACGAATGTAGTTGTATATCAAAATATAGTCCTGACGAACCTTGTAGTACCTGTTCCTCATACCATGTTCAATAACAGGCACTGGGTATTCCAACAAGATTCGGCGCCAGCTCATAGAGCGAAGAGCACACAAGACTGGCTGGCGGCGCGTGAAATCGATTTCATCCGGCACGAAGACTGGCCCTCCTCCAGTCCAGATTTGAATCCGTTAGATTACAATATATGGCAACACTTGGAGGAAAAGGCGTGCTCAAAGCCTCATCCCAATTTGGAGTCACTCAAGACATCGTTGATTAAGCCAGCCGCCGATATTGACATGGACCTCGTTCGTGCTGCGATACACGACTGTCCGCGCAGATTGAAGGCCTGTATTCAAAATCACGGAGGTCATTTTGAATAAACTTTAGTGTCATAAGAATCTATGTTTTGTTAAGTTCATTTTGGTATATGAATGGTTACATAATGAATAAACTTGTTTCAATTATTTTACATTAAACATGTGACAGAATTTATGACCTGACTATGTATATATGCCTGATTATCGTTTATTCTCATACATACGCACTACTATTAGTACCGACGGGATGTTTGCTCTTTACATGATTTTTATAATTGTTTAACTGCGTATACGAGGCGGTACACAATCCGCACTTGTATTTCTTCTCGGTGTTATGCGATTCCATGTGCACTTTCAGAGCTTTTAGTCTGGGGTAGGTTTTGCCGCAGTACTCGCATCTGTAGTTTCTTTCCCCCGTGTGCGAGGTCATGTGGTCTTTGAGCTCAGAAGGCACGTAGAACCTGCGGTCGCATAGCGGACATTTATGTTTCAGCAGCTGTAGGTGATTTTTACGGTTGTGCTCCCGCAACGCCTTGCGATTGTTGTAGATCTTATCGCAACTCGAACAAGGAAACGAACGCTTCTCGCCGTGCTCCTCCATTTTGTGTTTGTACTTCAAGTGGTAGGACAGAAAGACCTCATCGCATTTGTTGCAGGCGAAGACCGGTTCCTTCTCGTGAATTTTGGCCACGTGATAGCTCTTGCCCTTCTTGCTGCGGAAGTTCTTGCCGCACCGGTCGCAAACGTAGTCCTCGTGCTTGTTAGAATCGGTGTTATGTGCCCTTTTCTTGTGGAAGGTCAGTAAGCGCTCTTCAAAATAATGAGTACCACACTCCTCGCATATAAATGAACCGAAATGCACCGCCAAATGCCTTTTGAGTGCTTGAAACGAGTTACAAGACAAACCGCATTCCGTGCAAGACAACAGACCTAACTTCAATTTGAATTTCAAAAATTCATTGCTCGTCTCGTTGTGAATCTTTTGGCCGTGAACCGTAGTGAGGTGGGTCTTCAGTGAATCAATATTATCGATGTTCGTCGGGCATAGACGACAATCGATTCTGTCGATATCGATTAGTAAATTCTTTTTCGATTCAACAACGTCCTTGTAAGTGGCCGGGTCGTGTTTCAGGGTGTGCACCCTTAGCTCTGAGGGATCGGTGAACATTTCCCTGCAGTACATACAGTGATAGTCTCCGTAAATAGTAAAGAACGGACAGACAAACGAGTTTTTAACTATAGTGATCGCGTTCTGTAATGAATTGTAGTCCTTGTCTATGTAGGGCTTCATTTTTACTAATTTGACTATCGGCTGTTTTATTTGGAGATCTGTAAAAAAGTTTAGTTGGGATTAACATTGATAATTTAAAAACATATGTGTTAATTGTTGTTTTGGAAGTAATAATTGTTACTTCTTTACTTAATAAACGAAGTCGTCGTGGCCTAAAGGATAAGACGTCCGGTGCATTCGTGTTGAGCGATGCGAGCGGTGTTCGAATCTCAGGCGAGTACCAATTTTTCTGATGAAATACGTACTCAACAAATGTTCACGATTGACTTCCACGGCGAAGGAATAACATCGTGTAATAAAAATGAAACCCGCAAAAATATTATTTGCGTAATTACTGGAGGTAGGACCTCTTGTGAGTCCGCACGGGTAGGTACCACCACCTTGCCTATTTCTGCCGTGAAGCAGTAATGCGTTTCGGTTTGAAGGGTGGGGCAGCCGTTGTAACTATACTGAGACCTTAGAACTTATATATCAAGGTGGGTGGTGTATTTACGTTGTAGATGTCTATGGGCTCCAGCAACCACTTAACACCAGGTGGGCTGAGAGCTCGTCGAACCATAAAAGCAAAAAAAAAAAACTATAACAAAAACATTTTTAAGGTATTAATAACATTAGCTTAAGTCACTTCTAGCAACAGCTACAAATCGCTGGTTTGCAGCGATTGCAGCAGCACTTACCAATAAGAGTCATCTTTCGTCTCAGCTCAAGAGTATCTAACCTGACCATACCAGTCACATAAAGTGATGAATACAAGAACGAATAGTGCCCATACATTTTCTTGAATACGAATCTACAAAATATTTTGTGCAGTTTTTCTAGCGTTAGCTTTTGAACAGCGAAAATCCCATAAGAATGCGTTATATGAACTTCCTCGCATTCTGTTAACGGCCGTCTGGTGTAGTGGTAAGTGACATGGTCACTACACAAGGGGGTCGCGGGTTCGAATCCCGCCAAGGGAAGATATTTGTATGATAAATATAAATGTCTTTGCCAGGGTTCTGGATGTATATTAAATATATGTATGTGTATAATAAAAATATTACATTTATTTCCGTTATCTGGCACCTGTAACACAAGTTCTTTACGAACTTATCACGGGACCAGTTAACGTGGCGTGATTGTTAGTAAATATTTATATTATTTATATTGTGTTAAAGTTCTATTACATATTCTTGAAAAGAGATTTGTTGAGATTCCTCAGTCGTATCCATGCATAAGCGACTATTGTGCAAGGGCGGATCCAGCTTTGGCGCCACAAGGGGGTCACATAGTCAAATTTTCGATGCGTTCGTTCCCAAACGTTTTCCATCATACAAAGTTATTATATAATATTATATTAAATTAATAAAAAATTGAAGGTATGTAAGTACATAGTTACATAAAATCTGTATAGTGACAAAATATATATATGTGGGTTCGTTCATGAGTAAAAGTGGGATGGATATAGCGAAACTCTTTGTTTTACTTCACAATCACTTCGTACACGTCTTTCTAAAGCTTTTCCTCTTTCGAACTACCCTCTCTAACCTTAAACTGCTATCTCTTTCTAAACCTAATAGAATGTTGCCATTGCAACAGGCACAAAATAAATATCCAAAAAAAAAAACTGAAAAAACGTAATAAAAATAACACTCCCCACATATAAATAAAATCATTATGTTCAATTAGTCGTCCACCTAAGTCCTGGAACCAGCTCAGGGTGGGGGGTCATGATCCCCCCATAAACCCCCCCTGGATCCGCCGTTGCTATAGTGACCAGGTACGTTGAACTGGGTTTAAAAGTATTAAAAAAAAGTAACTCACTGTTCTTCTTCATCATCAACAACTTTTGTTTCATGTATTTTAAGTTCATCAGCATTTCCCTTTTCACTTTCACATCTTTCAAACTCATTCTCTTCCTGCCTGGTTTTCTGACTGTTTCCTTAGAGCGTAGACCTAGTTTTGGAAGCTCCTTTACTTTATTTGTAGATTCGTGCTTTATTTTCACTGTTAATAAGACAATTAAAATGAGAAGCATAAATTAAATTTACCGCGTATGAGAAGAATAAGGGACTCCGTACTGACGGAGTAGCAACATTATCAGACTAATTGCTTATATGGGTGGACGAGCTCACAGCCCACCTGGTTTTAAGTGATTACTGGAGTCCATAGACATCCACAACGCAAAATGAGCCACCCAACTTGAGACATAAGTTCCAAGGTCTCAAGTATAGTTACAACGGCTGCCCCGTCCTTCAAACCGAAACGCATTACTGCTTCATGACAGAAATAGGACTCACAAGAGGTCCTACCACCAGTAAAAAGCATGGTTAGTTAAGTAACTGGCAAAATTTTACAAGTGCACTTATTAAATATTTCAAATATTACATTATGCTTACTGTCTTCATTACTGCCACAATCCATATGTCCATCGCTGGTATTATTGTCATTGTCATTATCACTATACAAACAATCATTATTGTTTGATTCCTCCAAAATGCAGTGGTCGCTTGTCTCTTTCTTAACTTCAATGTCAACCTTCAATTCAATGTCGTTTTCTGTAACTTTAATTACATTACATATTAAAAAATCGTTTTTATGCCTTAATATTGTGTTTATCATTTTTATTCTACAATATTAGAATATGTTAGGTTTAAGACAGAAATTGCACTCGTAACATTTAGAAATTTCATTGATGACCAGTCAGTGATTAAATCATTTCCATAAAAATATGGGTAGTGGTAAAAGAATACAACTGAGTCATTGTCATATTTTAAGGGTGTTTACAACAGTATTTAACTAAAAAATTCATTCCAATTTTTATTACATGTTTTAGATTGTATCCCAAACATACCTGTGGTCATCCTGCTTTTCAATAATGTCTCCTCGCACAGCAGTACTTGTCTCCTGAAGAGACTAGCATCACGAAGCCTCAGCACGCAGGTTGCGCATATCAGACGTTCCTCTGCCTCACCATCTAAGTGTGATAACTGGAAAAATTGTTGAATTCATTGAGTTCATCAGATGGCGAAATATCGTGCGAGAAGATTATACAGAAGGGCGGTCATCGGTACCAAAAGCATTGAGCAATGATTCAAGGAGGAAGTAATATTTAGGGCCAATTTCTTTATCAGAATGTTGTTAATGCTCAAAACAGACATTTTTTTTTATTAATTGTTTAGTATCTATTTAAACTAATTACTGTACCAAAAGTTTTTGTTAAATTTCCAATAAAGACCAATTAACTTTAAGATATTCAAGGTATATTTTATTGCTGTCATAATCTTTAATTTAAAATTAGTCAGATTCAGTTCCTTTTAACTTGAATTTAACCATTGAAGTAAAAAGTTTATTTTTAATTGACTATTATAGACTGATCAAACTTATGGCTGAGTTCTGTCACCTGTTGTTAAGTGGTTCAAAACAGAATGCATGATTGCTCTGCAGTAAAAATGAACAGGTTGGTGGTACCTACCCTTTATATTTACTATAAACCTGGTACATTTGCATCACATTTTTTTATATATAATAGCTTAGATGGTTGGTTGAGCTCATGGCCCACCTGGTGTTAGGTGGTAACCGGAGCCCATAGACAACGTGAATTCCGCCACCCATCTTGTTATATCAGTTGTAAGGTCTCTGTTTTAACAGTACAATGGCTGCCCCACCCTTCAAACCGAAAGGCATTACTGCTTCATGGCAGAAGTAGGTAGGGTAGGGGTAACTACCCATGTGGACTCACCAGATGTCCTACCACCAGTGTACCTCTTGATACAAATATGCCAATGAGGTGAGTTACAATGACTCAAGTCATCCAATATACCAATATCATGTGTTTAGTGGGCAGATCTACAGTAGCAGACATCTCAAATTATCCCTGTTTTGTGTATATGTAATATAACCTTAACTTTAGGCTCCACATATAAGCATTCTTTGTACCAATTAAAATGAATGAATGTGTGTGTGAAGGATATACTACAGGGGTCCCCAAATGGGAGCCGCAGACCGCCAACCTATTTTGTGTAGACCGCGAAAACACATCAACTTGCAATACAGAGTACGGAAATATCCAGAACTACAAAAATTAGCTTCGTAACTTCTTACTTTGTTTGGATCAACATATATTTGTGTAGCAGCATTTTCAGAGATGAACTTCATTATGAATAAATTTCGATCTCGACTGAGTGATCTCCAGGATTAAATGTGAATATCTTGCACTAATTTTACTTGAGACAGATGATCCGCAACAATGAATGTTATTTTTCTCATTGAAACGTAAAAAAATACCATTGTTAATTCGGTAGTTAAATTTGTTTGACAAATATTTTTGTCTACAAAATATTGTTCCGACTACTTCCGACCCCGATGGTAATTTCATTTCTTAAAACGGACCCCGATCTGATTGGCGACTCCTGGCACCCTACAAGACTGCTCGATTGGTAACTTCGACTGAGAAGGTAAGAGGCAGTAATATTGTCCATTTGTTAGTTGAAGTTATTAGCACTACAACTTACTAGAAGTCCAAAACAATCTAAAAACATGTCTGAATAAATCTCTTTTTGGCCGCTCCAGTCGTATTCAACATTTAGCAAACGACAACGTTTTGTGGCACCGCAGCAACGACACGAGCCAGAGTCAATTATGGGTCCTTTTTTATTAGAATTCATTTCTTTAATTTACAAAATTAAAACAATATCTTGCATTTCTGATCTCAAACCAAATATTTTGACGTGATCTGTCAGTCTGTCTACTGGCTAAGCAAAGGGAACGTTGTTCATACTACCAAATCTGTTGTAGGAATAGGCAAAACCATGTTGGTTGAGGAATAATAAAATCTAACCAATTAGGATGAAACCTTTTTTATATTCTTTGATTTGTTCACGATTGATTTCCACGGTGAAGGAATAACATCGTGTAATAAAAATGAAACCCGCAAAATTATAATTTGCGTAATTACTGGTGGTAGGACCTCTTGTGAGTCCGCGCGGGTAGGTACCACCACTACCACCGCCCTGCCTATTTCTGCCGTGAAGCAGTAATGCGTTTCGGTTTGAAGGGTGGGGCAGCCGTTATAACTATATTGAGACCTTAAAACTTATATCTCAAGGTGGTTGGCGCATTTACGTTGTAGATATCTATGGGCTCCAGTAACCACTTAACATCAGGTGGGCTTTGAGCTCGTACATCGACCTAAGCAATAAAAAAATTTTTTTTCAATGAATAATAGGCTAGCTGATTACACGAAACCAACATTTAATCAAATATTTTATTTTAAATAACAGTGTTATGATATATTTAATATATTATATATTAAATATAATAATTATATTTAATAAATAACGTCTTTATTGGCTTTATTCAAACAGATATTAGGAATACTTAGTATTACCTCTTTAGTTGTGAATCTTATTCGGTACAAAATACAAATATTGCAAGTCTCCGCTTCTTTATGCCACTGCCATGTACAGACTTTTGAAAAGCGACAACATTTTCAAGTAACTATTAAAAAAACACTCTTGTTCTTCTACTCCTTGTGACAGATTATATTTGCACCTGTAATCCCTGGCAGAGTTCTCTACAAACATTGTTTTTAGTCTGAGGTAGACAAACAGAAAAATCCACCAAAAGTTAACCTGTAAAATTTAGCTCTTACTATTGAATTGTAAATTTCGGATTTTAAATTTTTTATTCTATTTCAAAACTACTTACATGATAATTGCGTTGCTTAACTAGACATCGACATGAACGCAGTATATTGACCCCATTGTCTGGTCGGCACACAATCCTCTATTTCCATTCAGATCTATTAAATCATCATCTGTGTACTCACACCCATCTCTCGCATATCTTCACACAGTCCATACAAGACTTCTTAAGACATCCCCTCCTTATTAAAAAAAACATTTGAAACTATAAAAAAAATGGTTTCTTATTTTGGTCGATATTTTATAAAAATCTATTTTATTTTTGTTGTTCTTGAAGGGCGATAAGAATTTGATCTACGTGACGGTGAGTGGATACTGTCACTCTTGGACGTGAGTAATGTCTGCCAGGGGTAGAGTTAAGCCGTTGTCTATTGCTGAGTAATCTCCATAATCCTAGTTTGAAGAAGGACATGTCACAGCGCTTGGGGGACGTAGTAGAGGGGAGTTCATTCGCGTGACGGATAATAAGAGACAGAAAACGTCCCTGGAAACGCAACTGTACTAAGATAGTGAAAACAAGATAACAGTGTCATCTCGAGCAATTCCTCGTGACACTTCTCATAGAACATATGGTACAAAAAACAAAGAGAACCGAAGCCCCTCTTTATTCTGAGTTTCGAAACGATCCGTGAGAATGAGGCTATCGACAATGCGAACGGCCCTCTTCTGTAGCTTGTATTTGGGTGCCCCGGTCCAGAGGTGGGAGCAGTACTCCACGCGAGGCCGGACTTGTGCATTGTAAAGCAAAGGTCCACTGAGAGACCGTGACGGAAACCATCTATATATATTTTTACTGAGGACTTACAGGTGGGCTGCGTGCTCGTCCACCCATCTAAGCAATAGAAAAAAGTCAAAAATGTTGTCCACCCTAGTAAGCTGTCATGTCAGAGAACCAGATTATTTATAGTCGGATTTTTAATTAGACGAAGCCAGCTGACAGTAGCTAATGTCACTTTGTGAAATAATGTTGCTATATTTAAAGTAATAGTGATGCGTTCAGTTCTCATTTAATCACATGAATGAACAATGAGTGTGAAGAGTTAATCATTAATTTCAAACTATAAAAGAATATTATTTATATTTTACAATAAAATTGTATTAAAGTGCTCCAATATATGTTACTAGTAGTATGTAACTACAATCAGTTTTTTTATTTTCATTACCTACCTATAATTGTTATATTTTATACATCTATAATTTCAACTATATGATGTATTGGAAATAGGACAGTCTTACAAGCTTCCTCGCAATGTTTTTCTTAATGTTTAAAACACTCGGTATTCAGTACAGGTAGATACTATAGGAACATAATATTTCGTCGAAAACTCGTTGGTATGTTAAAAGCACGCCTAAAATTCGAACCCCGTACCCGATATCGGCAATTCGGCACACCTACTATTCACTAGACAATCGAGGCAATTTCATTAATTCAGGAGTTTTTCAATCGTTCACTTTGTCACAACACTATTTTTATTTCATCAAAAACTGACAACACAGTAAACGTCAGTTGACTTCGTATAATAAAAAATCCGACTATAACAGAAAGGCCTACGTAACTATTTTACCTAATAATTGTCTACTTTAATAGTTTTTCTATTTTTCATTCATGTTTGCTACCTCAATACAAGAATGTCTATAAACCTACTCAATTATTTGTCGTACTTGACAGGGGATCGGGAGGATCCGAAGTGACATGTTTTGGACGACGATGATTGTTTACCATTTGATCCTCTGGATCGGGTATGTAGTTGCCGGCAGCCACGATAAATGAACTATCGTGTCGCGTTTTTTTAAAATAACGTTCCGACGCTGACTTCAGTTACTTATGAATCGGCTCTAACTTTAGGTCATTGTGATGATGATCTATCCCTCAGAGCCGTACAGTATATCAAGTATGGTAAATAAACGAGATTTTTTTACCATCTTTGACAGGAAAAATACTCAAAAACAGCGGGCGATTTACAGAAACAGAGAGGCGCTCAATATGTTCCGAGATATCAAATGGCAAACACCGTGTTGGCGCGCCCGAAAGCGAAAATGTCCAACCGTCATTCCACAGGACTAAGCACGGTTTCTGGTCTAACGTTCAATGTGTAAAAGAAAACTTCACAAATCTGTATTAAAAAAAAAAACACAAAAACGTCAAGTAAAACACGTAAACGTAAATTAATAAATCTATAATTTAATAAATACTCTAAATTAATCAGCCGAAACTAGTATCTAATTCGTATCCCTGATGATGACTCTTCATGTGATTCTTCAAGCTACCGTTTTGCGTGAACGCCGAATTGCACAGGTCGCATTTGTACCTTCTTTCGTTGCTGTGCGACCGTATGTGTTCTTGCAGCGATTGCAGCCTAGGATAGCTTTTATCGCAGAATTCGCATCGGAAATTCCTCTCGCCCGTGTGCGTGGCCATGTGCTCTTTAAGCCGAGACGGTAGGTAGAAACGTTGGTCGCACAAATCGCACTGGTGCCTGTAGATCTTCAAATGTATCCTCCTATTGTGTTCCATCAGCGTTTTCCGCCTGTTATAAACTTTATCGCACAGTTTACACGCAAACGTTCGCTTGTCGGCGTGTACCTCGATCAGATGCTTGTTGCGTAAGGCGTAAGACAAGAAACTGGCCTCGCACTTATAACAGTTCACCGTGGGTTTCTTCTCGTGCACCGTGGCTACGTGCAAATACTTGCTGTATTTAGATTTCAGGTTCTTCCCACACACCTCGCACGGGTAATCGGTCTCAATTTTGCTGTGACTCTTGATGTGAGTCCGGAGCGAGTTCGGCTCGAGGAAGCATGCCCCGCAGATATCGCATGTCGACGTCCCGAAATGATCGATCATGTGCTTCTTTAGAGCGTCGAAATACGGAAAAACGCTACCGCATTCCGTGCACACCAAATTCTCTAAGGTCAATTTGAATTTCAAGAACTCATTCGTGACCGGATGCATCTGTTTCCCGTGTACACTAGAGATGTGCTTCTTGAAACTATCGATACTGTCTATGCTCACGTCGCATAATCTACAATCGATTCTGGTTATATCGATTTTTGGGATCTTCTTGTTCTCCATCATGCTCTCGAACAGTTCCTTCGGGTCGTGGGACAGCGTGTGCTCTCTCAGCTCGCCCGGATTGGTGAACTGGTCCCGGCAGTAATAGCAGTAATATATACTGATCCGGTTGTGGAAGGGGCAAACGTACGAATTGTGCACTATCGTGACCGCGTTCATATAAATCATCGTGTCGTGGTCCATAATCGGTTTCGATTTCTCCTTCCTCTGTAGCATTTTTACTGAAACACAAGTGTTCTTGTCAGTCACACTTTAGAATAATGATTTGCGTTATGACTAGGGCGTATTTAGTACAAGCCCGCACGGGCATTGCCCTTTTTTAACAATGTGACGGTAGTTTGACACTACATATAAAATTTCGACCTTATACCTATGGAGGGTAGAGGTAAGGAGCACCGTCTCATATGGGAGAAGCTTGAGAAAGTATCCGCACTAAATAAGCACTAAATAACAGTTCAAAAATCCTCCAGAATGGCGCTAGCATAGGTACAGGGTATGATATAACTTGAGCAGTTGTTAACTGATTGAAGTATGCTGAGTTAGGAAATTTAATATATTTAATGACTAGAGTAGTTAGTGACAGTGTAAATATACAAGACCTCACATGTTTACGTAGTCCAAACTAATTTCATCAATATAACCTAAAATGATTGCTGTGGTAAAACGTGGAGACATCGATTGCATTTGCTTATCAGCTTTATATAAAATACTTTTTATAATTTTATAGTGCTTACAGTTCTTTCGTCTTTATCTTATTCTAATAACTTTCAGCGCCTTTTTTAAAATTTACCCGGTTGCTACTGTAGCGCCACCTTTATTTAGCAGATTTTAACGGACACTTTTTCACACTTAGAGACGATTCTCCTTACCTCTATCCTCCATAACTGAGACCTTAGAACGTATATCTCAAGGTGGGTGGCGCATTTACGTCGTAGATGTCTATGGTAACCACTTAACACTAGGTGGGTTGTGAGCTCGTCTACCCAATTAAGCAATAAAAAAAAAAAAGAAAGTACTCCACAGTTGGAGACCACTTGCAAGGGAGATCAGTTGCCCTGCACAACTCACCCGGTTCGATCAAATGGTCCAGCTTCTCCCTGTACTTCTTCATGCGGTTGACGAGATCCCTCTTGCCGGCGACTTTCGCTTTCCTCGGCCTCTTCAGCTTCTTCGTGCCTTCGTAGTCGCTCGCCACTTTGACGTCCTTAATGTCGGGCGGCTTCAGGTCCTCTGAAATAACTCTTTATACGGTAGGTATTTATTGATCACTCGTAAGCGATGTACGGGATTCGCCTTCGAAAACGAAGCCGAGTTGTGGAAAGGCATTTAAGCTTTTACAATTACAAACAACTTACATTTGTGTGTGTGTGTGTGTGCGTGTGCGTGTGCGTGTGTGTGTGTGTGTGTGTGTGTGTGTGTACACACAAGGTATTTAGGCATCTGTTCAGTTCTCTTTTTTTTTAAATGCACCTGTTTTGAATTGCAATCCAGATTGTTGTGTTAAATATTTAAACTTATAATTTCTATGGTTGTAATTTGTTTTGTGCATGAATATAAATATAAATAAAAAATTGAAACCTGTATGCGATAGAGCTACAGTGTGCTTAGTGAGAGTTTTTCGCGCAAAAAATTGCACATAATACAGCGCCAACGAAATGCCGTCATTAGCAACGTTTTCGCATAAAAAACGGGGAAGCCTTATAACCCACTAGTGGTAGGACCTCTTGTGAGTCCGCACGGGTAGGTACCACCACCCTGCCTATTTCTGCCGTGAAGCAGTAATGCGTTTCGATTTGAAGGGTGGGGCAGCCGCTGTAACTACACTGAGTTCTTAGAACTCATATCTCTAGCTGGGTGGTGGCATTTACATTGTAGATGTCTATGGGCTCCAGTAACCACTTAACATCAGGTGGGGTGTGAGCTCGTTCACTATCTAACCAATAAAAAAAACGTGCGAGCTCACAAAGCCTTAAAGCCAGTAAAGCAATTGCTCGCAGCACCCAATACAGTCTGATTTAATTATTAATTACCATTACAGTCCATATCGCATGGTTCGTCTCTGTCGTCCATTGGCATGTCAGAGTCATCTGCTAGCGGCTCGGTTTTCACTTGAACGTCAATCCTGCTTGAGGCTTCTATAATTAAAATATTGAAGTTTTAAATACATATACATATTATTTTTGAAGGTGCAAACACTGCCTTAGGGAACTACAAACAGAATCTGCATGCTAATTCTTTAAGTGTAGTTGTTTTATTCGTTCGTCGTTGCTAAAATTAATGAATACACAATGACTAGCCACGAATGACGTCATTCGCTGTCATTGGCGTTTTAATTGCGATGTGAAAAAATGCAATATATTCACTTCATTTTATTTGAAGCTGAAGTCAGACAGCTACGCTTGGTTTTGGTTCGTCTCATATTAATTAACCTCTTCTTTGTCTCCACCTTATCCCACTAGGTAGGGTCGACACAGTTAATTTTTCTCTGCCATTCTCTTCTATCAGCCGTCATCTCAACATTCACTCCTTTCTCTCTCTCGTATCGTCATTCACACACTCCATCCATGTCTTCTTCGGTCGACCTCTTCACCCTCTTATTAACCAATCCCGTGTAATCCGTTTTAGTTTAATTTATATAGTTGCAGGGGTTAAACGGGTGTTTCATCTGGTGTTGAGATTGTTAACCGAAATCATATTGGACCTTGAAACACGGAGTTGGAAAGTCAAAGTCAAATTTTTCTAATGAAATACGTACTTAACAATTGTTCACGATTGACTTCCACGGTGAAGAAATAACATCGTGTAATAAAAATCAAACCCACAAAATTATAATTTGCGTAATTACTGTTGGTAGGACCTCTTGTGAGTCCGCACGGGTAGGTACCACCGCCCCGCCTATTTCTGCCGTGAAGCAGTAATGCGTTTCGGTTTGAAGGGTGGGGCAGTCGTTGTAACTACGCTGAGACCTTAGAACTTTAATTATATCTCAAGGTGTGTGGCGCATTTACGTTGTAGATGTCTATGGGTTCCAGTAACCACTTAACACCAGGTGGGGTGTGAGCCCGTCCACACAGGTAGGCTATAAAAAAAAATTTTTGGTACAAACTGGCAAAGTCAATACAGTTAACCCTATGACAGCTACATAAGTCATCAGTGCCCTACACGGTACACTGAAGTAATTATGTCAATTTCTGTTACAGTCTAATGCGAAGATTTTCTACTGTGTTCCAAAGGTATCTTTTTTTATGTTTTTATTGCGTAGATGGGTGGACGAGCTCACAGCCCACCTGGTGTTAACTGGTTACTGGAGCCCATAGACATCTACAACGTAAATGCGCCACTCATCTTGAGATATAAGTTTTAAGGTCTCAGTATAGTTACAACGGCTGCCCCACCCTTCAAACCGAAACGCATTACTACTTATTTACACAAGAAAAATAAATATGTATGATGTATATTCAACCCAGGTAACAGCAATAAATATTATTGAAAATCGTCACCTTCTTTACTTTGTAGTTTGGCATTTAGAAATGCCTCCTCGCACTGTAGAACCTGCTGACGGAATGCATACGCGTCTCTCAGTCTGACAACGCATGTTGCACATATGCACGACTCCTTGTTGTCTCCGTCCAGATTGGAAAGCTGTTACGACAAAAAATTTAAACGGTTAATACAATCTACTAATTATTTTTATCATAGTGAATATTATGATTCGTTTCGTTTTGTATGTCTCTTTGTATAATTTTTTTCAGGCAGCTTTTAAAACATATCCTTTCGTAATAATTTAATATCTAATTATTGTAGATTTTTCGAGAAAAATCTTTATCTTGGCTTTGTCCCTGGCATTGCTGATGTCCATAAGCTATAGTTACGACCAGACCATATGCCTACATTGGCAATAAAAAAAAATTTGCTGTAGGAATGTACTTCCAAATGAACAGTATTTATTATTTATGTAGAAAAAAGAATTATTATGACAGAAGTGCATTGAACATACTACACTACATTATGAATATTTTTGCTGAGCTTGACGCACTTTGTTTTATATGGGAATTCACATCACAACAGTGTTGAAACCTTGAGAAATGATATTCTGAATTGTTATTATATTGTATACAGAGTTCCAACCAATTAAATTGTAATATATGACTGCTTTGTGGAAGGAACAGGTAGGTTTAGTGCTACTGAGATTCCAATCTGGTGATTCTGTGATCACAGTGCTCTTGCTTAGGCCAGAGTTATTGCTAACAGCAATCTCTCCCAATTCCAGCGTTGTTAGCTCACTTACCAGCTAGAGGGTAACTGGAATAGCACTTTAGGCTACCAGTGAATAGGGAGGGGAAAATGATGCAAACTAACCCGTAAAACAGTGATATGAGTCGTATATTATCAAAGGTGGCAATCTGTGCATTTGGACAAAAAAAATTATTGATATGTCAATACAGATTGATTTGAATATAATCGTCTCCTTCAAAGAATACGGTTCAAAACCTGCATTAAATAAAGGTTAATAGTTAACCTGTTATTTATCTAAGATGTCGTTCCGAAGAGTTTTGTGACTGCCAATGGAATACAAAGTCAATAATTCGTTTTTCTGATTTACCAATCATTGTCCAAAAGTCAGATTGCCGGCTTTGATAATAGTCGACTCATATAAGGTAAAGCAGACTAATATGTATTATAATTAAAAAAACTATTTGATAATATTTCAATTGGTTAATTTACTTCATTCTTGATCAGCAGTTTTGTTACTAACTTATAAACATGGTTACTAAAAAACTATCTCATTTCAGAAAGAAAATTATTATAATATAGCAATCACAAAAATATCATAATAATCGGCTCAAACTAGGAAATCTAGAAATTGTGTGTTTGTTTCTCGGTGTCAAAACATAATAAATACGGGAAATAAATATGGGAAATTAAATAAAATAAAAATAAAAAATAAAAGTAAAATATAAGTAAATAATAATATAAGTACATTTAGTTTATTCACTGTTGAGCTTAATTATAGCAAACACTTACAAGCAAACCAAAGCAGTCCATTAACATCTCTGAATAAACTTCTTTTTGACCCATCCATTCGTATTCAGATGTTAAAAGTCGGCACTTCTTTATAGAGCGACAACATCGGCATAACGCCGGGTCTACTATGGGCCCTTTACCCTTCCCGGCAATCGTTGTAACAGCCATAATCTATTTAATTTTATTTCAGCATCTTTTGAATTAATAGAACGAAATGTTATCAATATTTTAATCGACGGGTTCATAAACATTTTTTTTTGGTACAATTTTTCCTTATTAGGAAAGGCAAGGGGATCTAAGCCCATACAATCTTGGGTTCATAGACACTAGAGTTTTGATCTTAAATTTTTTACCTTTTTTTTTAAAGGATTTTATGACCTGGTAACTAAGATAATAATAATAATAAGTCATGTCTTATTTTATTTTATATTCTTATTTTTATGAAAAATGATAATATGGAGTGAAATGAATTGAAATGAAATGAAGATGATTAATTTGAGACACTAATCAACTGGGATGAAATTAAATTAAATGAGATGTGTTGGATGGTTAAATTTGAGGGGATTGGGTTCTGTAGGTTAATGAGGGGCTATTTAAAAACACACTGCTTCATTATAATTATATTCCATGAACACTGTTACATCATTAGAAAATTATTATCTTTATATTTTTATAAAACTCTTACATGTTTCTCTGACCGTATCTAGATGAGAAGTTCTTACTTTTTCTAACGAGAATACAATCATCTGCTTTTTAAACATTTAAAATAATTCTAATATTCGAAATCTGTAATCATGTGTCAAGTGTTGCCTGCCATTACATTTATATTCAAACTCCAACAAGATGAGATGATATGGAATGAAATATAATCTTAGTAAAATGGTGGTCAATTACTGAGATTTTTTTCAGTGGGCTTTTTGGAGGATCCCGATAAGCTACGTTCAGCAGCCTTGTTTCAATTTCCCACATTTGTGCACTTTCACAGATATTAAACAGTTAAAAACTACCGTTATTACACATTAAAACCTGAACAAACACTAAATAGACAATATAAAACAAATCACACACTTCACTCCTCGCGTTCCCGCCAAAAAGTCTTTTTTTTTTCGGTTAGTCATATGTAGGTACACACGTTTTGTGTCACAGTGGTAGTGTATTACCTAAATGTATTTTCTATGGTGCTAGTGTGAAGTCGATTGCATTTTTAAGGGCTTTTGCACAGAAACGCGAGTTGCGAATTTGCGCGATTTTTTAATTTTGTTTATTTATTACTTCTTTATAGTTAAATGTGTAATAACTATTTAGCATCTGTGAAAGTTAAAAAAAGCCACTAGAAGTTTCTAGGGTTCTTCCCAAGTGCCCACTGAAAAAGTTTCACTAAAATAATCACTATTTTATTTCCATCACATTTCATTTCACTTCATTCATTTTCATTCGATGAAAGTCGATTAAAGTCTTGAATAAATGCACTCAATATGTATGCGCCGTACACCATTTTTCATACTTCAACAGAATGTAAGATGAAAATATGAGATTTAGCTTAAAGTTACGGTTACCAGATCATAAAAACTAAAAAAAAAACGCTTTTAAAAATCGCATGCAATCACAAAACGCAGAGGCTATTGACATTTTTCCGCTGTCATTACAGTCATCAGTCATTAAACTTCGCGTAACGTTGGTTTGTTGGGGTCGCTTTATATCTTTTGTTTGTTTACCAAATATCTAAATTACAATGAGTGATGCGAAGTTGAATTCGAGTTTTTAGTGAATATTTCAATGAAAATGGGCACGAAAAACAACGGGCCGCTTATAGATCCAGCGTTGTGTAGATTGTGTCGTGCCATAAAAAAATGCAGAATTCTAACAGTAGAGTACACTTGGATGGATCAAAAAGAAGTCTACGCCGATATGGTGATGGACTGCTTTGGCATTCTGGTGAGTTAAACCGGGTATGATAACTTCTACGGTGGGCAGCGGCTTGGCTCTGCCCCTGGCATTACTGAAGTCCATGGGCGACAGTAACCACTCACCATCAGATGGGCCGTATGCTCGTCTGCCTACAAGCGCAATAGGACATTCACTATTTTGGACAACCATGCCTTGTGTTTTAGAATACAATAGGTTATTAAAAAATCATGCTTGATTTTTATTAGTGATGAATCAAAGTAAAAAAAGTTTTCTATTCAAGTGGGCCCTCGAACAGGCATGAGCTTACCACCGATTCAGAATGCAATTTCGCCACTAAGAACAAACATCAAGAAACTGAAATCTTGAAGGTTTTATTAAAAGTACAAATTCAATTTGCAAAATATTGTGAGTTAGAATAAAAATATATAAAGATGTTGAAAAATTATTATGGTCTGAAAAATGTAAAGTTTATACATATTATACATATCTAAAGTAAGCAAAGAGGTTTTGTGATGCTAAATAGGTATACAGATATCTCAGCATTATTCTTGAGATAAATATAGGCTCTGTTAACTATTAAGTATCAGTTTCATTATAAATTACTGATGGTAGGACCTCTTGTGAGTCCGCACGGGTAGGTACCACCTCCCCGCCTATTTCTGCCATGAAGCAGTAATGTATTTCGATTTGAAGGGTGGGGTAGCCGTTGTGACTATACTGAGACCTTAGAATTTATATCTCAAGGTGGGTGGTGCATTTACGTTATAGATGTTACTGGGCACCAGCAACCACTTAACACCAGGTGGGCTGTGAGATCGTCCATCCATCTAAGCAATAAATAAATAAAAAAGATGAATCATAAAGCAATATAAACATTCTAATCAATTTGATGAAAATTTTCGTAGATCAAAATGAATAAATTTGTTAATATTGTGTTTCAAGTAATAACTAATTTTATATTCATTCTTCTTGTTTATTATTGTATTTCAATTATTTCCGATTTTTTAGTTACTTCACATTTTCTTTGGTAGCCGAAGAAGTCCTGATAACTGTTCAGCTGTAGTCTTTAATTAGATACATATATTAATGATATTATATTGACGCTTGAAGGGCAAACGTGACTAAGCGACAATGCATGAACTTTACAGTAGACTAATTTAAAGTTGAAATACCTGAAAAAAATTTTTTTTTAAGTAATCTACCTGTAGTATTGAAATGATTTTAATAGACCTAGAAATATTTTTTGCGCATCGAACATGGTTATTGCCTATCATTTATGTATAAAGCAGTTGCAGACGCGAAATAAGCAAAACTACGAAATAAAGCAAAATTTTCGAAATTTGGCCGTTGCAAATTGTAGGACACAGACTGCAGGCAAAACGATAAGAAACGGCAGTTCTGCGGTAAAGGAAGGATGCACAATACCTTACGTAGTCCTTACTGCAGGCTCGTACTGCTACGCGATGAGAAACACAAACAATTTCACTTAATTACGTATATATTACAACAGAGACACGAAGCGCGCGCGCGGTAGTTCAGCAATTACATTTCTTCTCGAGTCGATGTCGCCACACGATCTCGCTCGACCGCGTCCGTAGGTAAAGTGCGGGAGAGGGATGGGACAGGATTTGCAAAACCAAATGTTGCTATTTTCCTAAACCAAAAATTAACAGTTTTAAACCAGCGCAACCAGCAGTTATTGTCGCTCAGTCACGTTTGCCTTTCAAGCGTCGATATGATGAATCGGTTGCGAGTAATCCGAATAGATTATTTATACCTCATTACAGTTGTCCCACGTAGATGACACAGAGAAAGATTCAGGCGTCTGTGCTACATGTGTGGTGAGACTGAGAGATGCCTGCGCTTTCAGGCAGCAAGTACTCCAGTGCGAGGACCTGTTCCTTAGCTCAAAACTACACGATAAGGACACTGATGGTGAGTAGTACAAAGTGTAACAGACACATCATTGAATTCAAAAAGGTTAATTGCATATTTTACATACTACCTATGGGTACTTGAATTCTGCGACTGACCTTGAGGAATGTGGTTGCGCTTTCAGTTGCATTGTATAATGGTTGTATCACCCTACAAATTTTATAGCATGATTAGTTCACGGCAGGAATAGGCAGGATGAGAGCCGACATGACTCTCAACCAGAAAAGGCCAGTTGGCGATCCCAGTACACTTTTTATTTTTTTTATTACTTAGGTAGACGAACTCACTGCCTACCTAGAGCTAGGTGGTTACCGGAGCTCGTAAACGTCAACAATGTAAATGCTGCCACCCAGTTTAAGACATGAGTTGTAAGTACAGTACAAAGGCTGCGTCACCCTTAAAACGGAAAAGCATCGCTGCTTCTGACTTCTCTTTCATGACAGAAATAGGCGGGGTAGTGCACCTACACATATGGGCCCGCCCGGGTAGGTACGCCCTACCACTAGTTTGACCACCGCTTTCGAAGCTTACGCTATCCAGCTGCTCTAAAAGCTTTGTATACTACAGTTCAAGTCATTCTTCACATCGTATCGTGATGAGGTTTCAGACCACGGAGCCTATCATCAAATAACGTTGATATCTCATAGCTGTTGAGCTGAATTCTGTCGAGGTTTCGCAGCGGTTTCGTAATCTCTGGTCTGGTCTCTTATTAACGTGGAGGTACATACCTCGTTATATTTTGGAGTAGATCTGATTGCGCCTCTAATTTATAACAACTTCATCACAGACGCCTTCGAATAATTCTATGTTTCCAGATCAAAAAGCTGAGAAGGCAGCTCTGGACATAGAACTGAAAATGGAACCGAAAGATGATGAAGACCACCATTCTATAGGAGCTGTGGACCACGACGATGGAATGTCCGTCGATTACTCGGCTGATGACTTGCCTGAAGGTAGTTTATTTTGTTGCTCTGGATAGGTCATATAGCATTACGGCCTTTCTGGTTTTAGTTGGTTACTGGAGCCTATGGACATGACGACGTGACGCCTGCACCCACCTGCAAATGTGAGATCGAGGTCTTGATTGTATAGTATCACGGCTATCTCAATCTTCAACCGAATTATTAACTAGAATCTTGCGCCAAGGGAGCATGTAACATGTTCGAGAAATTTGGTGGTTCACCCAGTAAACGACTAATTTGCACTCTCGCCCGACGCCTAATCTCCGTCAGAAATAGAACCAAGGCAAGGTAGGTGAGATTCCGCGCTCAACACAGCAATCAGACACCCAGCTCTCCCCAAAGACTCTGCTGACGAAATCGCCGAAGCGATAGTGGCCACCACTCTGTCAGACCGCCCCAGGCGTTGTCGCTTCAGAGCCTCGCCTTATAAGCTTAACCTAAGGGAGGGAACCTGCTACAGCTCGGCTCGGCGGCGACGGAAAGGATACCACAATTGGGATATCTCAATCGGCACCTCGAGGCCTAACCTCTTATCGACGATCTTGCACCTACACAGGCAAGTCCTTCCCCTGGACGATTAATGTGTATTTGTCTGCCTGTACATCAGAACACCGACATAGTCCTGCATTACTTAAGTAACGAGTACACTTGTTATCTTATGGCCTACGTCACGTACACGTGCCCAAGGGTTCAGACGGGCCATAACGTCTTTGTCAACAAGGAATCCAGTGTAACCTAATCATTCAATCTACTGCAAACATTCCAGATCCTAAAACAGAAACGAAACCACCGAAAGAAGAGAAACTGAATCCCGAAAACGTGCAGCTCCCAGAGAAACCATCGAAGCTTCTAGAAGACGATGGCGGCGGAGGGACGGACTGGACCAATTCGTCGTCCGACTCAGACAAGCCGATCAAGAGGAAGGTCAAGGCCGGCAGGAAAAAGAAGAACGGCGTTCAGAAGAAGGAAGGAAAAACGAAATTAGGGAAGAGGAAAAGTGGTGAGTTTTCCATTCGTGTAAAACAACAGACAAGTTATTACTGTTTTTTTTTATTGCCTTTGTAGGCAGACGAGCATACGGCCCACCTGATGCTGACTGATTACCGTCGCCTATGGACTTCAGCAATGCCAGGGACAGAGCCATGCCGCTGCCTACCACTGTAGTCTATAGACATCATTAAGGCATCAGACACTAATACAAAGTCCCGACTAAACAAATAAACGTAACACATACAACCAGCCCAACCTACAAATGTCTTCTGTGTTAAATTCATCGAACTTTCTCGAACATCCGATATCTTGAATTCCAACTACCCACCGAAACGTTCCCGGAATGCAGACACACAACAAACCGACATTACTGGTGGTAGGCCCTCTGGTGAGTCCGCGGGAGTAGGTACCACCGCCCTGTCTATGTCTGCCGTGAAGTAGCAATGCGTTTCAGTTTGAAGGGCGGGGCAGCCGTTGTAACTTTACTGAGACCTTAGAACTTATATCTCAAGGTGGGTGGCACATTTACGTTGTAGATGTCCATGGGCTCTAGTAACCATTTAACACCAGGTGGGCTGTGAGCTCGTCCACCCACCTAAGCAATAAAAAAAAATAACTTAATTTAAACTGATTCAAACTAATGTAGTCCTGCTTTATGTTGTACGATACCTTCATCGTTGCCTGCCTCAATGGTCGATTTTTGTCAGCGGTATCCGTTTGCCGATTCGCAGGGACGGCCCAATCGAAAAAGAGCCGCGCCCTGAAGCCGCAGATCGAAAAAAAAAACAATCACGATCGGGACTTGGACTGCATGGCCGAGGAGAACTTAATGACAATCGTCCAATATTCGTACGTTTGCCCGTTCAAGAACAGACGCAACAACTATTACTGCTTCTACTGCAAGGACTACTACCCGAAGCCCGAGGATCTGAGGTCGCACACGCTCCAGCACGACACGAAGCCGTTCCAATTGCTGATGGGCTACAAGAAGATGCCCAAGCTGGACATAACGCGCATCGATTGCAAACTGTGCCCGATGAAGATCGACGATCTGAACGTTTTCAAAGCCCACGTCGATCAGATACACGGGAAGAAGATCTACTTCGAAGCGCCCGACAAGCTTCTTCTGTACCGCCTGACTTGGAACGACCTGGTCTGCGTCATGTGCAGCGACGTCTTCGAAGACTTCAACACGCTGAACACTCACATGGTGGAGCACTTCAGCAATTACACGTGCGACGTTTGCGGCGTGTGCTTTTTGGAGAAGACCAGGCTTGATGCCCATCTGAAGAGGCACAAGGATGACGAGAAGCACACCTGCGAGATATGCGGGAAAGTGTTCAAGTCGAATCACTACAAAGATATGCACGTTGATATCGTGCATAAGAAGAAAGCGATTATCCGCTGCCCGCGCTGCGATGAGTGCTTCATGTCTTACGCTCTGAAGAACAAACACCTGACTGAGGCCCACGGACAGAAGCGAACGTATCCCTGCAATCTGTGCGACAAAGTGTACAACCGTCAGAAAACACTGACCGAGCATCAGAGGAGGAATCATCAGAAAGTCCTGAAGCACCAGTGCGAGTATTGCGACCAGAGGTTTTATTTACCGTCGCGTCTAAAGGAACACATGGCTACACACACGGGAGAGAGGAATTTCCGCTGTGAATACTGCGAAAAGAGCTACCCGAGGTTAAAGTCGCTGCAGTATCACATAAGGACGCACACAAACGACCGTCGGTACCGGTGCCACGTGTGCGGTCAGGCCTTTATACAGAACGCGAGTCTGAAGTCGCACATAAAGAGTCACCACCCTGAATGCGATATAGAGGGATGCTATTTTTAATACGCTTTCATTAGCTTCAGAGGTATGTATGTTTGTAACGGAATCTTTGATCGTGATTTTGACCCCCCTTCAAAACGTCGGTTTAACGTCGCAAAAATGAACAATAATAATAATAGTTTAAAAAAAACTAACAAAATACGCTTTTAAAGAAAATCCAACTAAAAAATAGAAAATAATTTATTGTAAAAAAGCTTGGGGTGCTTTTCAAGATATTATCAAAATGACCCTTCTACTCATATATGTTCATAAAATATTTATAACTACTTTTACCATGTACCTCACGCATTTTTTTACAATAAAATCATTTTTTCTTACAGTATTTTTAATTCAAATTTATTAAAATTTATTTTCTATTTTTCTGTTGGATTTTCTATAAAAGCGTATTTTGTTCGTTTTTTTAAACTATTATTTATTAACACCTTAGACGCTTATAGAGCCACCGGTGGGCCTAGCGTGCCACACCATTCGGGCATAGCCAAAATAAGGGAATCAGTGATATTTATCAGCTCGAGATTTACATTCTTTAATTTACGAAAATTTGCACGTTTTATAAATAAAATTAAGGGCTTTTTTATCATCTAATTTAGGTATTTTAAAAGGCTCACGGGTGACCCACGTGGCCTGAATGGTTCGGTATGATAAGGCTTACCGGTTAGCCTAGTGGCCTGAATGAAAATACTCGATTTTTCATTTGGCGTGTTTCAGAGGCTTTTTTTTTTCACGACCCTATTTGATTTATAAGGTTTCTCGATTAAGCGATGAATTAAGGCATATTCAGAGGTCGATAGAGGTCGATTCGGATCTCAGTATGGTACGTAAGGAACAAGGGATTGACGGGAAAATTACTTACAAAAAAACTGTGCGCGGGAATGAAGTGAAACTTCTTTTTCGATGTGTAAGTATTGTGGTTTTCTTCATTTTTCATCCTTAAATCAAATTGCTCTTATAATAGGAAATGCTGTGTATAAGAGATGCGACATCTTCAACATTTATATTATATATATTTTAAATAATTGATAGAAAAATAAATAAATATTCTTTTTTAAATACTTCATTAAAATATTGGACGCTACCCGTTGCTGACGCTCGCGCTGTCCTGTATCCTGTATACTACGCGCATGCGTGCGAGTGCCACGCATTCACTCTCTCCCCAGGAGCGTTAAACGTTTAACGCAACCTTGTTGGAAGTCGCATTAGAAGTTTCACTTCAAAATTTGCTAACGTATTCGTTATAACGTTGTGATTTCTCGCAATTGATAAATATAGCGCCGAAAGAAGACCCATCGTTCGATATTAAATCGGTGCGGTAGTAAAGTATTGCCGATATAGTAAAAGCTCTTTATTCATGGGGTAGGTACATGTTCCGTAATTAAGGAGCGAATATATAAACACTTGAATGGTCATTTTAATCATTTTTTTTTTTCAAAAATGAACCGTATGCGTTGAGTAATAAGTTTGATTTCATTCTGTTTGCTGACATTCTCAAAAACGCCCACCGATGGCGAAGGGGGTTGGCGTCAAATGCAGAACCAATATAGCGGCGATAATCATTTAAAAACATACTTTAGTCACAAGTTGTAATAAGATCTATTTTACTTTTTTATTAGTACATTTGACAACGCGTTCACAAAAGATATTCGGTTGAATACGTTAATATTGTAATCCTTTTTATCAATTTGTATGTACCGATTAGTTAGCGAATAAATAATTCTTTAGCCGCGAACATGGGAATCGGGTCGTATTTTTTTTTAATCTGCGAAATAGTGAAAACGCGTATGAAGGAAGCGCGAATGAAGAGTTTTTACTGTATTTTTTTTTGTTATTGCCCTTGAAGCAACGGGTCCAACCTGATGGTGAGTGGTTACCGTCGCCCATGGACCTCAGCAATGCCAGGGGCAGAGCCAAGCCGCTGCCTACCGCTTAATACTCTCCACAAGCCTCGTTTGAAGAAGGACATGTCATACATAGCGCTCGAGAAATACCGTGGAGGGGAGCTCATTCCAAAGCCGGATGGCACGTGGCAAAAAGATCTCTGGAAACGCAATGTGTATGAACGCAGTGGTTATAGGTAGTAGAATGAACTTTACTCTGGTGGCGATGTTAAATCGATGAGATCTTAAATTCAAATTCAAATTCAAAATGTTACCTTCTTTGTAAGATTCGACACAGTATTCTTTGCGTTTTCAAATTAATGGAAATAATAGATTATAATTTTATGTATTCATTAATGAGATTATCGTATCCATAATAATTATTGTTTTTCGTTATAACGCAGTTCGACCATGCTTTTTTTATTCGTTTCAATAAGTTTTAAATGCTATTCGTTGGTATGCAAGAGCAAGGTTTGAGAACGGCTGGACCGATTTTATATATCGAGAGGTGAGAGGCTATTTGGTATAAGCGACATTTTGTTTAATTACTGTTACGTAGGTAAGAGTAACGCCATCTATCGCCGAAAAAATCTAATAAAAAAAAAGACATGCCCGCTGAGTTTCTTGCCAGTTCTTCTCAGGACGGAGGCTAGTTTTTGTTCATTGGCGATAGTTTCTTTTTGACGCTCAACAAGTATGTATGTACTTTCATTTATGTTGAATAACAAATTTTGATTTGATTTGAATAGTCGAACGAATATCGAAGGATCTAGTAGCATCTAGAACGCTCGAGAAGTACAACGCCATCTATTGTCAGATAGCAGAAACACATAATACTCTACTTTTGCGGAATATTCTCGAAGATTCTAAGGATTTCGTCTCGAACGTCGCGAACGGATCACTTGAAGCGAAGCGAATTGAGAATTTTAAAGTGGTCTGTGTGTGTTCTAAGTAATAAATACAGTTTTAAGTTGTACTGCGGTGGAACATTTGTTTATCCCGAACCCCAGCTCCGTAACAATGCGCCACATTTATCTTTGTAATTAAAGGTCTGTTTTATTTGGTATATCAGCATCAACAGTTCGAATTTTTTTGATTGAACTTCTATAAAATTTACCCTATGTAAATAGCTGAAAAAGTTTTTTTTGTCATGATTTCTTCCTCCCCTGTAAGGTTGCAAAAAAGTCGCTTAAACCACATAGACTTTCACTCGTCGAATTTGAATGTCAACAAGACGTCTTTTAAGAATAGATAATATAGGTAGGTACCTATAGTAGAATTATTTTGTCCGTGCAGCTTGGGTCATAAAAATCGGAGCGGTGAAGTTAATATTTCACTCTCTCTTCCACTCACGAGCATTATGGACGGGCATAGTGATGCGCATTATTGTTGTCGATAAGCGTTATCGATAGTGGTGTATTTAGTATTGTCATTTTGTGGGTTAGTGATAAAAATGAAAGAAAAAATCACTAATCGAACACTTACACCACATATCGCCGCAGCAAGCTAACGAGAACGGCAGAAATTAACACTTTGTAACTTTTCGGCATCTATTCTTATTTCAGTGAAAAACTTTAACACATTGTTGATAACAACACGTGCAAATATTATTTTGAATAAATTCATTACTCTTCGACACAATGTACCATAATTTGCAGGTAAGTACAAATGACTCATAACATAACAATGTCTCATCACCCTTTGTGTACCACCCCGCCGCCATGTACCTGCCTTCGATGACTCATTTGTTGTTATCGAAAATAGCGTTGCGCCCGCGCAACATGCTTACCGCCCTAGCCGGGCTATGTTTTATGACCCAAACTGCACGGACAAAATAATTCTACTATAGTGGCTTTCTTTTTTTAAGTCACGTTACGATAGGTTGGAAAGCGTGTGTTCTTTTATAGTTAACATAGAAATTATTATGCATCGCAATGAAATTATTAATAATAATAATATTTTTTTCGACGTACATACATTTGTTCCTTTTTTTTATATTATGACGTTTGTATTTTGTGATTTCCTGGATGAAAACAGATTAGGATCTAATCTCGCCTATGTACATTCTGTTTTGTAATTTAAAGAACTGATGTAATTCTTATATTTAATTTCTGTTCACAATCAATAATAAAATCGATAAGTTTTCCGTTTGTGTTGAACCATGGCAACGTTTATATCATCAGCGTGCTTAGTGCGAGTTTTTTAACGTTCTCGATTGGAACAGCGCCCCTAGCGGCAAACATAGTCAAACGTTCCAACTCCATACAAATTTGAGTTAGCTTTTACGCTATCGAGGACGTAAAATTTTTTTTTATCGTTTTTAAATCTGCTAAGATCTTTAAGTCATGTCTTATTTTAATTTATATTCTTAATTTTATGAAAAAAGATAATATGGACTAAAATGAAATGAAATGGAGATGATTAATTTGAGACATTAATCAACTGGGATGAAATGAAATGAGATGAGATGATATAGGATGAAATATAATCTCAGTAAAATGGTGGTCATTTACTGAGATTTTTTCAGTGGACTTTTTGGAGGATCCCGAGAAGTTGCGTCCAGCGGCTTTGTTTCATTTTACCACATTTGTGCACTTACACAGATATTAAACAGTTAATAAACCACCGTTATTACACATTTAAACCTGAAGAAACACCAAATAAACAAAATAAAACAAATCACACAGCTTTACTCCTCGCGTTTCCGTCAAAAAGTCTGACGTTAAAAAACTCGCATTAAACACACAGATCTGGTTAAGAAAGTATACCGTGCGGTCCATGCCACCCACGATCGAACACTGGAGAAAAGTCACATGTGGTCGCGATCCTCAGCAGTACAGCAGTCAACGATGAAAAACAATAGTGTACCATACTTATGGAGGGTAGAGGTAAGCAACAGTGATTGTGTATGAAAAAGCATTCGTGGAGAAGCGACCAATTAGGGGGCGCCACCTTAGCGAGTGGTGTAATTTCAAAGATGGCGCTAAAACTTTTGTTTATAAAATTGTTTAAATCTGCATACTTCACTCCTTTTACAACAGTTGCATTCATATCACACTGCTTGTAGTGCTGCCCTATTGTGGCAAGTTTCGATTTTTTTTTCTCAATTAGTTCGGTAAACAATCTCACAGCCCCACTATTGTTAAGTGGTCATAAGAGCCCATAAATATCAACAACGACGATATTTAAGGATCCTACCGCACTATACGACTCGCCTGCATTCTTACATCCGACGTCCGATCTCGATCGGGGGTCAGAATCAGATCAGGACCTCGCTGACCAGCCTGCCGAATCGGAACGCGATACACTGCCAACCAGGATGCTCTCCCACAATTTGTTCGACGACGATAATGCGGACCGCTTCGCAGGCCGCAGCCGCCGACGCGTCGTTCTATCCTCTTGGTGCCAGCGCGCTAGAGTGACGGTAGCGTGCGGCGCAGCCTCAACCCCTTAGGTCGCCCCGTGACCGTTACCGGGAGGAGACTGCCTCCTCACAGGAGCCGGAGCTGGACGAACGCCCTCCTCCGACCCCCAGCCTATGCGGCCACGGGACGGCGCCGAGAGGGGAGAAGAGCTCTCACTCTCCCGTACCGCTGCCTCCTTCTTTGAGATGGTGGACTCGCAGAAGTCGAGCATCGCCTGCCAGGGCTCGTCGCTGCTGAACATCGTAGCCACGATGTTCGGAAGCGACAAGTGCGGTCCTATTTTCGCAAAGAGGACGCGGCGCTACTCCGGCAGTACTCGAGCGTGTGCTCCGCCGTATCCTCGTTACGGTCACTGCAATAGTCACCGACATTGCGCTAGTGTAGGAAGTGGAAATAATATGAATGTAGCAGTTTTAAACCGAGTCAACTGTGCCGTGTTGAACTTTTTTTTTTTTTTTTTCGTAGATAATGGGTTTAAAAAATATGCAGTATTTAAAATCTCAACTATTCATTTTAATTACTGTTTACGTACGAAGTTTTTGTTTGTATTTAATTTAGTATCCTACTCTGGTATGGCGCTTATGGCGTTGTTTTTTTAAATCTTTCCACCTGCTACTGTGACGCCACCTTAATTGGCTCCTTTTCAGCGGACTCTGTTTAATACGCTGAGATAGTACTCCTTACTTCTACCCTCCATGGTTTGCCGCAGTTTTTAAATTAACGTCATTAATAATACTTAATATTTTGATTGATGTTTCTCCCCTGATCCACTTATGCACTGCGATTAGAACTAATTATATATTTTTAATTAACTCTTTACACTATTTTTGCATTTACGTGTATTTTTTAAACGAATTCAGATCTGTGTTGTGTTTGTTACATTGAAAACAATTTATAGTGATATTTAATGAATAAGTAATTAATTCAAATAAGTATTAATGTAACTAGTATAAAATAATGTAAAATATCAAGGCTATTATATTAATGTAAGAAATAAATATATCATAATTGTTTAATATTTTTCTTTTGTGTCATTCCGTTTTTTTATTATTATTTAGATGTGTGGACGAGCTCACAGCCGTTAAGTGGTTATTGGAGCCCATAGACATCTACGACGTAAATGCGCCACCCACCTTGAGATATAAGTTCTAAGGTCTCAGTTATGGAGGATAGAGGTAAGGAGAATCGTCTCTGAGTGTCCGTTAAAATCTGCTAAATAAAGGTGGCGCTACAGTAGCAACCGGGTAAATTTCAAAAAAGGCGCTGAAAGTTATTAGAATAAGATAGAGAAATAAAAAAGGACGAAAGAACTATTAGCACTACAAAATTACAAAAAGTATTTTATATAAAGCTGATAAGAAAATGCAATCGATGTCTCCACGTTTTACTACAGCAATAATTTTAGGTTATATTGACGAAATTAGTTTTGACTACGTAAACATGTGGGGTCTTGTATATTACACTGTCACTATCTACTCTAATTATTAAATATATGAAATTTCCTAACTCAGCATACTTCAATCAGTTAACAACTGCTCAATTCATATCATACCCTGTGCCTATGCTAGCGCTATTTTGTAGGATTTTTGAACTGTTATTTAGTGCCTAAAGTGGGACACTTTTTCAAATTTCTCCCACATGAGACGGTTCTCCTTATCTCTACTCTCCATAGTCTCAGAGTAGTTACAACGGCTGCCCCACCCTTCAAACCGAAACGCATTACTGCTTCACGGCAGAAATAGACAGGGTGGTAGTACCTACCCGTGCGGACTTACAAGAGGTCCGACCACCAGACAAGAGGTGAGGTTGTGAGGTGATGTGGTCAGGGAATATCATAATCAGTTTTCTGCCTGGTTAGGCTGGCTGGAGATACACATTGGCAATCTGAGAGTCTTGCCCTCTGTTTTATATTATTTCTAAATGAACAATTATAGAATGTGAATTTTCAAGCTTTCCTAAAAGATTTTTTTATTGTCCTTGTAGGTAGACGAGCACACGGCCCACCTAATGGTGAGTGGCTACCGTCGCCCATGGACTTCAGCAATGCCAAGGACAAAGCCAAGCCGCTGCCATTCCATTCCAAATTCTCATTTTCTCGTCAAATATCTTCACGCCTCATTTGATTGTAAAGGGTGTCCCGTAAAGGACACTTATATCAAACGGAAACGCGACATTAGTGGTAAGTGCAAATCACTCTGAAAATGTTAAAAATATATATCTAAATCGTAAATAGTCATTAGATGTTTCACGCAAAAACGAATTTATGTATTGTTTTGATTGTTCGATGACTGCCCTGGATTTATACAACAAGGATATCTTTAAGCCTTCATTCAGACAAACGCCTCAGAACGAATTAAATTATAAAAAATTCGTTATCTCATTTCGACAATGAATACGACAAAATCCAACTATTAGACGCAAAAGGCTCAAAAACTTTTGCATATTTTAATCTTATTACGCTGAGTTACGGTTAAAGTTACTAAATTTCTGCTTTATTGCAAAGACAATGAAGCTTTTTGATAAGCTAACACAGTCGGAGCGGGCTATCAGTGGGATCACTCAAACTCCGAGACTTTGTGTGGCGGAACTAGAACTATTTATTATATTTATTTTACTCCTGTAGAGTACATTAGTTATGAGCATACGGCTCACCTGGTGTTAAGTGACTATCGTACCGGAACTCATAAATATTACAACATGTGTTCATGATTGAACAAAATGATAAATACATTATAAGATACGAATTCTTCAAATGTTCAACAGAATTTATTTAAGAGAGAGAGAGAGAGAGTATTCTTTATTGTACACCAAAATACAAATAAACAGTGCGGTACATTAAATACAAAAAAAGTACAATTGGCGGCCTTATCGCTAAGAGCGATCTAGCGAAGGTCGATTTACAAGTTCAGTTATTTGTTGGTCTACCGCTTGTTGTATCGCTGATGGTGGTCTACCGCTGATGCCTCAGGTACAGGAAAGTGGCTCGTAGTAATAGATTATATCCAGGTAAATGATATACATCAGACACATATTACAATGATATACACTAGGAGACACAGCGGCAGAAGTGACAGAACGTGCCGTGGTTATGTCTTTCTTGGCTCCACCGTATGTTTTGACGGCTTTGGTCGTAGCTGTTCCCGTGTTCCTGCGCGGTGCCAGTATAGGGACACCGCCTTTCACCTCGTGAGCGAGGGGCGGTCTCGTGTGCTCTACAGTGGAGCTTCGCACCTCCAACATTGCGAATCGCCGCCTCATCTCCTCGACCTCGTTGGGATCTTCCGCTTCGGGCGGAGGAGGGACAAGTTCCGAGATGCGTTGCCGCTCGATGAGGCTGGCAACCATTCTCATCTCGGCCATGTCTCTGTTCTCCACCTAAAGTCAGCCGTTTTCTGATTTACTCGAAGCGGACATGCAGCAGGTCTAGTTCCTGCCGCAGGCCCGCTGTCTCTGCAGTCGTCGTCCGGTTCACCACCTTCTCCATGCGCTCCTCTAGGGAGGCAGTTGCAGACCTTAGGGCCGACACATATTGGCCCTTCAGGCCTGCGCCCGATTTGATCGCTATTGCCATCATAATAACTCCGACAATTTTGAATGTGCGGAGGGGGTCAGAGGGAGACACCTGCATTAGGGAGCGCTGCAAGCGCTCGACCTCTCCAAATTTTTATGCCGTCATTCGCCTCACAGCGGGCGGCCCTGGACTGCACCGAGAAGATGTTTTTGTCTAAGTTGGTAGCGGGCGACGCCGTAGTGGTCGCCGGCCGGGCCCTTCCGCTATGGCCATGTATTTGGCGCTGGCGGGTTCTCCGGGAGAACTTCTCCCTCCGAGGAGTCTGACGGAGCGGAGGACGCCGGCCGTCGTGCCGACTTCCGCTTCCGCCGAGTTCGTGAGCCTCTATCAATTTCTTGCGTGATAAGTCATCTGTGTTGGAATTATTTTTTCCTCTTTTTATACTCGAAGTTGTAATTCCTTAACTTTTAGTTTCCACCTTACGAGTTTTGGTCTGGGATATGGAAGAAATATTTTTGTTTCAAACAAAATCGCTCGATATACCTTTTCAGTATAGTTTATTTATGCTTGATCTAGAGTACGCGATAGGGCTATAGAACGATCTTTCCAACAGAAACCTGCAATAGATTGGCTGATTTTTTATAGTTTGACGCGTTACAAATGGTTATCCCGTTATCGTCCTAGTCAAACTCGTCGCTTGCGACGAAGGGCTCGACGAGTAAATTAACCCTTAGATACAGCCCACTGAGTTTCTCGCCGGATCTTCTCAGTGGGTCGCGTTTCCGATCCGGTGATAGATTCTGTGAAGCACGGCTCTTGCTAGGGTTCATGTTAGCAACGTCGTCAGGTTTGAGCTCGATGAGCAAACCTACTAGTAAAGTTTGCTCTGAAATAACCTCTCAAAGCTATCAGCTTAAGTAGGAAAAAAAGTGTTTATGGTTGCGAGAAGTTTGGGTAAATGAGAAGCAGAGTAGAAAGTTTTTTGTGTTTTGATGATTCGAAAACTATTGCAGTTTGTAACTCCAAGCGAAGGTAGTTTATATAATAACTTAGGAGTTTTTAAGTTTTAATTTTATGAAATCAGGCGTAAGCGGCTGTAATGAGGGACTTGGGAATCTCTTTCGGAGTTTTTGGTCTAGGGAAATCTTCGCCGGCCCTGACTCTGTTTGGGTTAGGCTTTACACCTCCGTCAGTTACTAGCTGGTGTCCTAAGTAGGATACCTCTCGTCTTAGGAACTCATGTTTGTTGGGCTGTAACTTTAGACTAAAGTTACGCAGTCTTGTAAACACTTCTTCGTGGTTTGTGGGTGAGAAGATCATATTAATCTATACATCTATACATATAAATAAAATTGGAGTGTCTGTTTGTAATATTGAAATAGCCTCTTTTTACTGCATGCATATATGAATATATATATACGGTACATACACCAAAATAACATTTTTTACAATTTTTGTCTGTCTGTCTGTCTGTCAGTTTGTTCCGGCTAATCTCTGGAACGGTTAGATCGATTTTGACGGGACTTTCACTGATAGGTAGCTGATGATATAAGGAGTAACTTAGGCTACTTTTTTTTAGACTAGCTTCGCCTCGTGGCTTCACCCGCGGTACGACAATAACCGCAGGTAACATCGCGGGACTCGGCTATCAATGTTTCCGAAGCGAAGCGAGGGCGGGTTGCTAGTTTATAATTATAATTCATATTTCATTTTTAATAGAATACGGAACTTGTGACGCTGTGGTAATTTTAAGCATGAAATATCATTGCCAGTGATATTCCACATGTGAAATGATGGTGATTTTTTTTAATTTCATCGAATGAAAATGAATTAAAAGTAGCAATCGTTTCCATGCCTTTTTGTAGGAGATTTTATGACCTGGTAACTAAGACTTTTAAGTCATGTCTTATTTTAATTTATATTCTTATTTTTATGAAAAAATGATAACCTTAGGTGAAATGAAATGAAATCAAGATAATTTCTTTGAGACATTAATCAACTGGGATAAAGTAAAATGAAACGAGATGAGATAATATGGGATGAAATATAATCTCAGTAAAATGGTGGTCATTTACGGAGATTTTTTCAATGGACCTTTTGGGGGATCTCGAGAAGTTACGTACAGCGGCTTTGGTTCATTTTCACACATTTTTGCACCTTCACAGATAGTAAACAATTAATAAACCACCGTTATTACAAGATGAAACATGAAGAAACACTAAATAGACAAAATAAAACAAATCACACAGCTTCACTCCTCGCGTTCCCGCCAAAAAGTACCCATGTCTACCATAGATTATAGTTGGTTATACACTTTGATACATACATAATTATTTACCTACCATCAATATGTAAGTATGTAGGTAATAAAATGTTATTAAAAAGTTTAAACATGCATAAACATTAAAAAAACATAGTCCAGACGCTGCTTAATAATTTTAAAGCTTGTGTATCGTTGTTACAGTCAATCGTTGACACAGACATTACATGTGTTATTGATGTGCTTTTAAATCTATTGGGGTTATTGTGTATCTACCTAATGATAACTTCCAAATAAATAAAACATGGATACCGAAGTACGAATGTATTTCGGGAGATGCAGATGTTGCTTAGAATATGGTTATTTAAAATACATGTTTTTTGAACACAAACATCGAGGACAGGTCGAGATTTACGGCGAAATGTTAAAGAACTGCTTCAATTTTTCTGTAAGTTGTAACAAATTCCTGTTAATCATATAACATCGATGAAATTCATTTTCGTATTACATAAATAAAAATGATACAGTACATTGTTGTGGTAAACAAAAGAACTGACAAAGATTTTTGCAAGTACCTTGGATGTGCTCCTGGCACTGCTGACGTCCATGGGCGATGGTAACCACTATCAGGTGGGCCGTGTTCTCGTCTGCCAATATTAGTGAATAAAGTCATTTCATGATATTTACATGAAACACAAAGACATTTAATAAACTGTTTATTGGTGGTTGGCCCTCTTGTGAGTCCGCAGGTAGGTACTACCGCCCTGCCTATTTCTGCCGTGTAGCAGTAATGCGTTTCGGTTTGAACGATGGGTCAGCCGTTGTAACTATACTGAGACCTTAGAACATATATCTCAAAGTGGGTGGCGGAATTTCCGTTGTAGATGTCTGTGGGCTCCAGTAACCACCTAACACCAGGTGGGCTGTGACTATCCACACATCTAAGACATAAAAAAAATTATCTAGAAACACGCACACTTCTCATCTTTCTCTTCTATAAATTCCACAGTGGATCCAATTAGACACGGAGGACTATAATCAGATCTGTGATCCGTGCATCAAGAAGCTAAGAGAGGCGTGCAGTTTTAGGAATTTAGTTATAAGATCCCAGAAGCAACTGCTTGATGAAATATGTAATAGTGAGTTAATGATTGTTACTTTCATATTGCTTATAGCCATGTGGGAGGTCTGCATAGCTAGTTCAGTCTATTTCTGTGGCAAAACAATTGTTCTGAAACATGATCTATCAATACCAATACCTGTTGTATACCTTTGAACTCTAATTTTGATTTTTAACAACAACTTAGTTCATGACAAAGTTTATTTTTAAAAAAAACTAGTAAAACCACAATAAGCTAGATATATAAATAAGTGTTCAGGCTTAGTTTTGTTGGATCTCAAAATTAGACCAGTTGGTCCATAGAACGCCTCGTGCAGGGAAGGAAGGAGGTATGAGTCTGGGGGATGTCACTAATGCAATGAATCAATCAAAATAAAACACATCAAGTCTGCCCTCCAACATGACATAACAATCACAATCATTCAACCAAGAGTGAAACGATTGAGATGAAGAATAAGACACATGTAATACACATAATACAAATGTATAACAAAATGAAACCCACAGAGTTTAAAGCGCTGCATAATTCCTGGTGTCGGAACATATTGTAGGTCCCGTCGTCATTACAATATATGCCACGAATAATAATGCAATTTAGTTTGAAGAGTGTGACAGTTTAATAAGGTAAACGACTTACATTCCATACCAGAATAGCATGTGCTGACTCTGTATGAAGAGACAAGCTTCAATGAGTTAGGACACTTACTTGATAATGTGGATCCTTTTAAGCAAGTATCATATTTAACTATCTAATTGTAACATAGTAGTCTTAAATTTTAATTATGTATCAATTCTGTCTAGGTGAAGAACCAGCAATAAAAGTGGAATATATAAATGAAGTGGAACAAGATTCATTATTGGAGCCGGTGCAATGGGAAGGTGGGTATGAAGAAATGAAATAGCAAAATGATGATAAGGATGTAATTAATAACTAGTGCACAATGTAATAAATATCATATTTTTTATCATTTTTACTCCATGGTCATCTGATGTTATTGAAGCCCATTAACTGTACAAGACATGAGCTTGAAGTCTTAATTGCATAATCTAACTGCTCAGCATAAATGGGCAGGATGGTCATACCTACCTTTGGGTGTCCTATTTACTGGTGGTAGGACCTCTTGTGAGTCCGCACGGATAGGTACCACCACCCTGCCTATTTCTGCCATGAAGCAGTAATGCGTTTCAGTTTGAGGGTGGGGCAGCCGTTGTAACTATACTTGAGACCTTAGAACTTATATCTCAAGGTGGGTGGCCCATTTACGTTGTGGATGTCTATGGGCTCCAGTAACCACTTATTATCAGGTAGACTGTGAGCTCGTCCACTCATCCAAGCAATAAAAAAAAACTACCCATGCGGTCTGACCATACCACCTCCATTATTAACCAGCTTACTCTATTTTTAGGTAATAAAGTAAGTATGACAACTCGAGCAAAGCGGAAGCTACTGAACAGGCAAGCATTTGATGAAGACGACTCTGAGAACCCTGTGAATACCAAAAGAAAAGCACAGGATGACAAATCAAACTACTATGACATCGAAGACAGAGTATTGTATGTCAAATTGGATGAGTGTGAGCATTAATTTATTATTATAAGATTTTTATTGGCATTTTTGGCAACAACTTTTTACTGGTGGTAGGACCTCTGGTGAGTCCGCTCGGGTATGTACCTCCGCCCTGCCAATTTCAGCCGTGAAGCAGTAATGTGTTTCGGTTTGAAGGGTGGGGCAGCCATTCTAACTATACTTGAGACCTTAGAACTTATATCTCAAGGTGGGGGGTGGCGCATTTACGTCGTAGATGTCTAAGGGCTCCAGTAACTACACAACACCAGGTGGGCTGTGAGCTCGTCCACCCATATAAGCAATAATTTTTTTTTTTAAAAATGTATTAATCTTTAGTGTCCCTGAATTTGGTAGTGATCTATCAAGACCTATACAGTCAAAATCTGTTATAACGACATCGAAGGGACTGCTCATATTCAGTCGTAAAAACCGATAGTCGTAACAACCGGTGATGGTTAATGTGTATCGCGCAAGTACAAACAAATCGATAGGGAATTATTGGAAAAATATATTTAGATAATACGCGATTTTTCTTCAATATTAATTTGTTTTATTTTTCTTTGCGACATTTTGAAAGTTTCATGAATAACTCCACAAAGTTTGAGTGCGTCTCGTGTATAGATAAGTAACAAACTAACTGAAGAGATATGAAGAGGCGGGCTTTGACTCTACTGCATGCGCGTATTTTGTTTCTAAGAAGTATAAAATACCCTACACTAAACTAAATCCTATTGTTTTCTTTCCTGATTTTAATAGCCATTGAAGACAAATGTGGATACCTATTCAAATTGTGTACAATATAACTTAGCCGGTCGTTCTAACAGATCAAATTCTCCGAAATATTAGTTAAATGTGGTCGTTTCATGAGGTATGTCGTTATTACCAATGTTGTATAAAGCAATGTTTTTAATAAGGGGGTCATATAGCATTCAGCCGGGACCTTTGTTCTTGGTTATTATAACCGGCATGTTGTTCTAAACGATGTCGCAGTAAACGGTTTTGACTGTATTTACCAAAGCCTTGATAACAAAGGAATGTTGTGATTCTTTAATCGTAAATCCACTGCCCTGTTTTGAAGTGCATAGTGTGTATACAAATTTCAATCTGTTTTGACTAATATTAAATTTTTTAGTATCAAAAACGTAGGTAGTACTCAAATCCTCATACTGAATTATAATAGTTTCAGGGAAACAAACTGTGGTGCCAAAGTCAGAAGTCCTTGAGATGGATAGTCAAGAAATTGAGGAAATGATGCAGAATAATGATTTACCTGGGAGAGGAGTGTATGAGGAAGTGGAATATTTAGATGAAGAATTCACTGATAATGGTGAACAGGGTTAGATATGTTTAATCATGCATTATTAAAGAAGACATTAAAAGTTGCATTTTGTAAACTGTCCACCAGAATATTTTCTGTGTTAGGTATTTACTCTAACTGGAAACTCATTGCTACTCTTTGGAAGGGTGTTGGATATATGATGGATAAACAAACCGGTTTTACTCATCTCTCGCAGGAACAGATGTAACGAAATAGCTTCAAAAATAAACAGTACTTTAGTACTAATAATTTTAACACTTTTTCATTGCATCAAACCAAACATTAATAGAATGTCTTTAGTCTATACGTATTCTAAGGTGATCGTTTTGTTAATATTAGCACCAAATAACGTAATGAAATAATGTACCTTTCGTGTTTTTCGTCTCAATAAAATGCTTTTTTTGTTTTCCTAGAAAAAAAGGTAAAATCAGTTAGAACATCCCGGAAACGGGCCAAGAAACTTCCTGGAGCTGAACACAATGAAGAACAACTTGGGTACAAAGAGGAGGATCTGAAAAGTGGTGTGGAAGCAGTCAGAAACAACAGGATGTCTAGATTAGAAGCAGTAGCATTCTATAACCTTTCGTTAAAGACTTTGGATGCCAAATTGAACATGCATGAGAAAAGTGAGTGTTTTGCGTTAATTCATTTTCTTACAGTTTCTTATTTGTACCAATTTTTATAAACACACCTTTCAGGTAAAAGGAAATCTGTATCCAGGAAGAAATCCTTAGTGGTGGTGGAAAATGAAGAAGCCTTGACAGAAGTTCGTCAGGATGATAAAATTGGATTCGAGAAAGGCACATATGTAGAAATAGAGTATTTAGAAGAAGATGCTGCTGATAATGTTCAAGAAGGTGAGACATATTTAAATCTACAGATTTAGGACCACAGTGCAGGGCTCTAAGTACAATAGGTGACATTTTTTCTGAACTATATCACCAGAGAGCTTTGACAAATGTTTCTTCAAAAGGAAGAGCTCTGACAGTCACCACCTTTAGACTAGTAGACGTATCATAATCTGCCTACAAAAGTCACTAAAGAATGAGATTTATTTTATGTCAAATTAAGGATATCCAAAAATGGGATAAGTACTTAGACAACCATCATTCATTATCCTGTAATTGTGTAATTCATTAATGTGATGTCTATGAATTCCTGTAAACAATCCACTTGAGCTGAACGGAGAGTATGCATATCTACAACATGAGACAACTGCTAAACGATATTGAACATTAGTAAGTATTATTATTTTGCAGAAAACGATGTGAAACCAGTGGCCAATGTAACCCGGAAGTGGCCCAAGAAACTACCCCGGGCTGAACGTAACAAAAGATACCTTCAGTACACCGAGGATGATCTCCGGAACGCAGTGGACGACGTCAAAAACAATAAAATGACTAGACTAGAAGCAGCAGAGTTCTATAAAGTTCCAAGGAAGACATTAGATGCTAAATTAAGAACGGAGGACGAAAGTGAGTGAAATAGATAGATTATTGCACAAATTTTTGTTCCAATTTGCGACACAGGGAAAGATTAACGGCCGTCTGGTGTAGTGGTAAGTGACATGGTCACTACACAAGGGGGTTGCGGGTTCAAATCCCGCCAAGGGAAGATATTTTTATGATAAATATAAAATTTCTTCCAGGGTTATGGATGTATATTATAAATATATGTATATGTATAATAAAAATCTTACATTTATTTCCGTTATCTGGTACCTGTAACACAATGTCTTTACGAACTTAGCACGGTACCAGTTAACGTGGCGTGATTGTTAGTAAATATATATTTATTTATTTTATTTATATCATTCGACCTTCCATGCAACGACAGTCGTATACTTTTAATGATAATGATAAATTGTAACTCTTTCCAGGCATAGACCCAGCTCGCGAAGAAATGTATAAATTCATAAAGGAAATAAAAGAGATATTGACGTTCACGAATGCGACGCCTTACAGAAGCAAAATGACGACCTTCAGCTGCGCCTACTGCACCGAAGTCTATTTCCACGCGGCGGACGAACTCCGCAACCACACGCGTATGAACCACATCGACGAGCGAACGAAGAAGGTCGACCTCATGATGAGACCTCACTCGATGAATGAAACCTTGAAATTAGACATAAACAACCTCATGTGTGTGGTCTGTTGCATCCCGATCAACGACTGGAACGATATGTTCAGGCATTTAAAAAATACACATGGAACAGTCTTCACGTATGCCCACAAACGGCTCATTCCATACATATTGAACCAGGAGCCTGACTGCGTGCTCTGCAAGCAACACTTCACGAACTACGTCCAGCTCGACGTCCACATGAACAGCCACTACGACAACTACGTCTGTGACGATTGCGGCCAGACCTTCATATCGGCTGCCAGGCTAAAGAATCACTCCAAGAAGCACGATTTAGGGAAATACTCGTGCAAATACTGCAACAAAGTGTTTACTCTAAAACATTACGTCAAGAAGCACGAGGCAGTCGTGCACAAATCTAAAGTGCACTACAAGTGTTACCATTGCCCGGAGAGACTGCCAAGCGATAAGGAGAGGAAAGAGCACATTGAAGCTAACCACAGGGAGAAAGTTAAGGAGATAACCTGCGATATTTGTGGCAAGATATTCAATTGGCGTCAGTATTACATTGGGCATCTGAGGAAAGTCCACGGTGATAGGAAGTACGCATGTACAGCTTGTGATAAAAAGTTTGCTCAGCGTGATGACCTAAAAAGACACATTGAGGCAAGACACAAGGGACTACAGCGGATCAAGAACCACATATGTCCGGTTTGCGACAAGAGATATTCCTCGAAATCGGCGCTAGTGACTCACTTCAGAATTCACTCGAATGACGATGAAAAAATTGTCGAAGCTGATAAAATATTTAAATAAAGTAATGTTAAATAGTGTTTGACATTTAAATTTTCTATACTAATTGTCTTTTTGAGTAGTAGTTTTAATTCTGTTGCATAATTTTTTAGGTTTATTTCACACCCCAACAAATGTAATAGTGTCTTGGGGCTTAACATACCATCAGTGTTTGATCAAACAACGCTAGAAAATTATACGGTTATATTTGATTTTTGTTTTTTTTTTCTAATTAGCCTTTTTTTTTGCCTGTGCCTACTACATGTGGTTGCGATCCTCAGTAGGTAGGGAACGATAGTAGAAAAATACCTACTCCGAGGCTACTAGAGCCTCGAGAGGTTATACTAGCTTTACCAGATGTATAGCTGAGCTCACAGGGCTCAGCCCAGCGAATTTACTAACATTAGCCCTAGTAAAGATAGAGCTTCGCTGAATCTACCACCGGATTGGAATGGTGACACAGAAAATCCGGCCACAAATTCAGTGGGCTGTGTCCGTAGGAGTTAACGTAGGCATACATACATCCTGGCAGGCGATGCTCGACTTCTGCGAGTCCACTATCTCGCAGAAGGAGGCGGCGGAACGGGAGAGGGAGAGCTCTTCTTCCCTCTCGGCTCCGTGTCGCCGCCGCCGCCAAGCTGGGGGTCGGAGGAGGGCGTTTGTCCAGCTCCGGCCCCTATAAGGAGGCAGTCTCCTCTCGGTGATGGTCACGGGGCGACCTAAGGGGGTTGAGACTGCGCCGCACACTACCGTCACTCTAGCGCGTTGGCACCAGGAGGACGGGACGACGCGTCGGCGGCTGCGAACTGCGATGCGGTTCGCATTTTCGTCGTCGCTGTCGTCGCCGAACATACTGTGGAAGAGCAACCCGGTCGGCGGTGTATCGCGTTCCGACCTGGCAGGCTGGTTCTGGCCCAGCGGGGTATCCCGGAACACCAGCGGCATCGCCCGGGCGGCCTGGTAGAGCCGCCGTACCGCGGAGACCGACGTCATTGGTCGTCGACTATCGCCTCGACGACCCGTCGGTCGGGTGTCCTCGGGGTGGCGCCGCGTGTCTGGTTGTAGTGTTGACCGCGGGAACCCCCTTACTCTGTCCGGGTTTTGTCCTTTTGTCCCCGAACGGAGATCGGACGTCGGATGTAAGAGTGCAGGGGAGTCGTTTAGTGGGTGGGCCATAAAATTCCTTGGGCCCGCGGTCTGCTCCAACACCTTGCAGATCGTTGATCCCACATACCCCGCGCGCCCCCTAGGCGCGGGGACCTCGTAGGAGGTTCGGCTACCGGCCCGAAAAAAAAGAGGCATACTATACACACATACTTTCTATTCGCCACAGCCTTTTGTCCCGCTGCATCGAATCCTGGGCTCTCAAAAATTCTGGTGTCATTTGTTACTTCATCTTTTTCTCATTTGCATGTTTAAAGCTAAAGATGAGATAAAAAATTTACACACTATTTTTGTAAATTGCCATTAGGACTGGTTAGTTTTCATTTAAATCAAACCAAATTTCCCAAAATGAATGCTGTCGAAATTTAGTATCTATTATTTAAATCGATACATTTTTAAATCTGGTTTTCCTGCTGTTTCACCCAGATTAGATTCATAGTCTTAAGGTCTTTTGCCGGTATAAGCGGACAAAAAATTAAAGGTGACAATATAAAACATCAATTGTCATTCGCACTAGTTTTGTTGAATTTACATAAACATTGCGCGAAATACAACAAATAGTGAACACAATATTACCCAAATCATTCTAAAATGGAATGTACTAGCGCTACTGCTATGTTTGGTACGTGCAGATGTTGTTCGGCTTTAGGAAGTCACCTGGATATCTTAAAAGAGTACCACAACGACGGAGTCAAAGAGGTTTTCTACGATATGTTTGTGAAATGTTTTGATTACTTTGTAAGTCAAAATTATATCAGATATATAATGTTCCTTGGACACTCGTGGCCTATCTGAGATGTTGATTCGAGTACCTGTGCAGGTGCTTTGTGAAGTTACAAATGTATGTAAAGACAGACTGGAAACTTGTTTTGACACTAACTTCTTATTTCAATTTCCTTGTTACGAAAAACTTACAAAATATACATACAAAAAAAGGATCACTTTTAAGAATATTAAATTATTATTAAATTCTATAGTTAGATTAAACGACACTTGAAGAAGAATATGAAATAACATTGAATTTTAGAATATATTATCATTACTTTAAAATTTTGTATTTTTTTTTGGACACCCGAGATGTCTGTGCTTACTGTTCCCAAAATTTCAATTTATTTCTAATTTAATTTAAAAATCACAAATTAATGAACAAACCAAACGGCTTATTGTTTCAGCTATCAACAAACAAAGGATTGAGTACATTAATATGTTCAAAATGCATCACTCGTCTACGTGATGCCTACTCGTTTAGGACAATGGTTGAGGAAACTGAAAGTTTGTTACTTAGCACCGTAAGAGACATCGATAAACAATTAACGGTATTTGTTGCCGGTGAGCGCTATTCATGAGCACCTTATTTTAATAACATCCAGTAGATTTAAACTAATATATCTAGTCCCTATGTATCAAGGGTGGCATTCTACAACATAACACTTAAAAAAAACAGTAGATTCTAGAGGTTGTGACCTGTATGTAATATACCACTGACATACTTGCAATTGGAACTCACAGAATTACTAGTGAAATTAAAATCCCATAGGATGCGTATGTACCACTACCCTGCCTATTTCTACCGTGAAGCAGTAATGCGTTTCGGTTTCAAGGGTGGGTCAGCCACTGTAACTATACTGAGATCTTAGAACTTATATCTCAAGGTGGGTGGCGCATTTAAACTCGACGAACTCTGCTAAGTTTGTTTGTGATCACAAAAGCATAAATATTTGTAATGTCAGAAATAATAATAAATTACTGCATAAAAAAAAATTATATGCAAAACAGTACTAAGACCTTTTACTGAGACCTTAGAACTATATCTCAAGGTGTGTGGCGCATTTACGTTGTAGATGTCTATGGGCTCCAGTAACTACTTAACACCAGGTGGGCTGTGAGCTCGTCCACACACCAACGCAATAAAAATAAAAAAAAGTACATGAATTCTTGGACATTTATTTTCTTGGAGTAAGCCAGTAAGTAAGTTCATCACGCCACATGTTCAATAATTTGTGACTAATTTTATGTTAAAACTGGTCAAATTGGTATATCTGACATTGTTTCTACCCAAATATGTAGAAGGCTTAACGTAGAATTGATTTCTTTAATAATAACATTACAATGTATTTTGATTTCAGTTCCAAGTACGAACATAACAGAAAATAATGTGTCCTCGGCCGAATGTTTTGACATTAAATCAGAAATGAACGAAGATTCTCCCTTCGAGAGCGAGTATAGTTGTGGTATGTCATTATTATTTAGAATCAAACATTACTAAATCATTAAAAATATTAAATTAACAAAACAAAACAAATCTAAATACTTGACACCACACATTTTTCTGAGTCCGCAGGGGTAGGTGCCACCCCCCTGACTATTTCTGCCGTGAAGCAGTAATGCGTTTCGGCTCGAAGGGTGGGGCAGCCGCTGTAACTATACTGAGACCTTAAAACTTGTATCCCAAGGTGGGTGGCGCATTTCCTAAAATCCTTGGGCCCGCGATCTGCTCTCAACACCTGCAGATCGTTAAGTCTCACATACCCCGCGCGCCCCCTAGGCGCGGGGACCTCGTAGGAGGTTCGGCCCCCGGCTCGAAAAAAAAAAAAAAAGCGTGGCGCATTTACGCTGTAGATGTCTGTGGGCTCCAGTAACCATTTAACACCATGTGGGCTGTGAGCTCGCCCACCCATCTAAGCAATAATAAAAAATCCATCAGAAATGAAACCAAAGTTGAGTCTTGAGACAATTTGGTAATACCCCCACTACATGTTTTCATTTCAGTTCAAAGTGTGAACGTCCCGGAAAACAATGTGTCCACAATGGCAGGGATGGAAATAAAATTGGAAATGAATGAAGATTGTCCAGATCAGAATGAAGATAGTTGTGGTATGTTTTAATATAATATGGAGTGAAACTTTGCCACTTTAAGAGCCAATTTTTAGGTCGTCGCGACCTAAAGGATGAGACGCTTAATACATTCACTATAATTTATTATTTATGTTTACAAACATATTTATATTGATAGTGTTTTTTTTTCTTCGTCTTACATAATTACTTTTTCTCTTCTCCACAACAAAACAGAAATGAACATGGCCAACGATCTAAAATCTAATCTCGTAGACGGAGAACTAGAACTCCTAAGACGGTTTCCTGTTGGTAAAGTGATGCTGCTTCCTACGAGACAAACCCTGCGAGGTCATTGTCCGTTGTTCGTGAAATATTTGGAGAAAATGAAAGGTTTGATTTTGATATTATCAAACAGTTGCTATATTATTATAATATTACTAATTTGTCTCAAAGATCCTGGAGGTATTTGCCGATTTACCAACGAGACGGCAGTCAGAATGTGCGGTAGTCCGAAATTAAATTTAAAGCTGTTGTAGCCTTTTTAAGCTATTGCATAGCTTTTATCGCGGGCTTTGAGCGTGGCGACCGAATCCAGAAATTCCGTAACGAAAATAAGACCTAACACCCCCACTTCGCCTACCATGTAGCCCACGTTCAACACATTCACACGTTGCGCTTGTGTAATGTTTGTGAAAAAGTTCGCGGCGTGACGTCGCACTGCATGCGCATCATGAAAAGTCTGCCCATCTCTCTCTCTCGTGCGGTCTAGCTTATAAGTGTGAAGGGGACAGTTAATGTTTTGCTTTTGTTAATGCTTATAAATATGGCGTGGTCTTATTTTATTATTACTTAGTAATCACTTAACACCAGGTCGGCTGTGAGCTCGTCCACACCTAAGCAATAAAAAAAATAAAAAAGTCCGTTATACCAACCGATAGACACAGTGGTGAGTATCTAGGCCGTTAACTGAATTAACGAGTAAAAATGTTAAATTTTTATGGAGTCAGGAGGCAGAAGAATCATTTAATCAACTTAAAACTGCTCTTATCCTGGCTTCTATTTTAAAATTGACGCCCAACGTGGGGCCAATTTGGTAACGGCAAAAGTGTATTGCAGAATTTGTCAAGCCATGGCCCGCAAAAACCACTGCTATGTAGGAATGTCAGTCCGCGGGCCGCAATAATTTTAATGATATATTGTACTGTGTTACATGCTTGCTCCTAGTGCTAGAGCTGCAGGCGTCTAATAGTCGTATTAATGAATCGGGTCGAACTTTTACTGTAAATGGGTGAATCTGCTCACGGCTCACCTAGTATAGAATGATGAGTCCATGATAACGTGAATACATTGAAGTCTCAATTGCACTTCATCACTAACGGTGCTTTTAGGCACTCCAAACACCCATCAGCGTTCTCGTCGAACGAACCAATAGCGAAAAAGCGTTCATCGTTCAAATTAACCCATAGACACAGCTTACTGAGTTTCTCGCCGGATCTTCTCAATAGGTCTCGATTCCGATCCGGTGGTAGATTCTGCAAAGCACTCTAGTGTTAGCTAATTCTCTCAGATTGAGTCTGTGAGGTCACCTACCCGTCCGCGCATAGCTCGAGTAGCCCCTTAGGCTACCAGCGATTAGGTAGGGGAAAAAAATGTGAGCCGTCACGGAACGCCTAGCAGATGTGAAACATCGACATTATTTTGTAAAAGTAATATGCAAAAAAGAACAGATTGTGATAGGAACTAAATATGACATAATGATAAAATAAAATATTACGAAAAAATAATTTATTTTCAAGTAAAACACAGGTTGTGTGTACTGTAGTAAACAACACAGTATACATTATAGGTATCCGAGCTCAGTGTAGCGAGAGAGATGGCTTAACGCCGGATCGAGTGGGAGAGAATCGCACAGTCGATTGCGCATGGCGACGCGTCTCCATGGCATGCGTCGCCACGCCAGAAATCGGTTTTACGTGCGGCTATAGATGTTTCGCATCAAAAAGATTATTATGTTTATGTGTACAATAAAGTATTCTCTCTCTCTCTCTCTCTCCTCTCTCTCTCTCCTCTCCTCTCTCTCTCTCTCCTCTCTCTCTCTCTCTCTCTCCTCTCTCTCTCTCTCTCTCCTCTCTCTCTCTCCTCTCTCTCTCTCTCTACTAATATCTGATTTTAACGCACAACAGGAAAACGGATAACACCAACGAACATAACAAAACTACTACACGGTAAGAGTAGGTCGCGCACGAGAAATGGACTAAACAAAAATTACGTCACCGAGAAACTGGCGAACACAATAAACGCGTGCACCCTGCTGGAGAATTCGAACGCGACAATATTCAAAACGAAAACCAGAGCCGGATATCCGTGCTTCTACTGTCGCGAAATATTCGGCAGCATGGACGACTTGAGGGCGCACCAGCCAGAACATCCCAAGTCGGGCCTCTTCAAGTTGTTCAGCAGGTACACGGCGGACTCGCTCGTCGTGTACGCTGACGTCACAGACTTGAGGTGCACGATCTGCGAACAAAACGTGCCGAATCTGAACGAGCTGAAGACGCACTTGAGGCGGGCGCACGCGAAAAACTACTACGCCGATTTCGAGGACCGAATAGTACCGTTCAAACTGAAGGGCGGCAGCGACTTTGAATGTCAAGATTGCGGCTTCAACTTCGAGACCTTCGGCGCTATAGAGCGGCACATGAACGTGCATTACCGGAACCGGATCTGCGAGCAGTGCGGCGCCGGTTTCGTAACGATGCACAGATTAAAAATCCACAATTACACCGTCCACAGAGAAGGCTCGTTCCCTTGTGGCATATGCAAGAAAATCTACGTCTCGTATTACAAATACAAGATACATTTCGATGTCGTTCATAAGTTGGAGAAGAAGAACAAATGCCCGAAATGTCCGGAGAAGTTTATTGATTATTTCACGAAGCAGAAGCATCTGGTCGAGAAGCACGGCGCGGCGCCGATACGGTACAAATGCAACGTGTGCGACCGCAGCTTCACGAGACGTTTCTCCCTGACCGGCCACATGAGGAGGCGCCATCTCGAACAGAAAGAGATAAAATGCGCGCACTGCCAGTACATGTGCTACACGAAATGGGAATTGAAGGTTCACATGACGAGGCACGGCGCCGAAAAGCTCTTCGAGTGTGGCCTCTGTAAGAAGTCTTACACCCGACAGAAGGCCCTGAAGGAACACGCGAAGGTTCATTTTAACGATAGGCGTTATCCGTGCGACGTTTGCGGTCAAAGCTACACGCAGAACTGCGCATTAAAGGAGCATCTGAAGACTCATCACCCGGATTTTGATGGAACGCAATAATTGGTACAGAGTATGTTGCAATTCTGCAATGGTGTTTTAGTTGACAGTGACGTAAGTTACGTGTCAGAATGTTTGTTTTGGCGGGAAATTTGAATAAGTTTTTGACGGATTTTGAAAATCCCGTCAAAACGAGGCAAGTGAAAGGCGTCTATCTCGCTCGCTCGACAGAATCTTAACAGCGGTGACGTTATAAACAAACATTTATTTCTTGTTACGAATTGGAAATTAATCTAACTTACACGTTTCTGGTAAAATAATCTGTGGCGAAGAAATACAGCCTTGCGGTATTGAGGTTGTATGGGCTTGGTTAGTGCTAGATGTATGTGAGCTTACATGAACATTGACGTCAATAAGTACGAGTTATGATGATCCCAAGTTTTGGTTTCGTTTACTGGGATTTTTAGACGAGAGGATCTTGTCTGTCCGGCGTATTAATTTGTTTGGGCACCCCGGGCTTTTGGTTCGTGGATGAAAACTTGTAATGTGCCAAATGAAAAAAAAACCTTGTTCCTTTACACATTAAAGTGATTGAAAATCGTATTTATGTTTTATTTTTTACTGATTGTTTAAAAAGATATTCTATTCACAGAATTGGAAACATTATAATCACTATAGAAGTATACAGACCGTGTTCTAGTTATATTGGTGATTTGTATCTTTAAAGTCGTCGTGGCCTAAAGGATGAGACACCAGGCGCATCCGTATCAAGCGACGGGACTGTGCAGGTGTTCGAATCTCGCAGGCGGGTACCGATTTTTCTAATGAAATACGTACTAGACAATTATTGTTCGCGAGTGACTTCCACGGTGAAGGAATGACGTCGTGTAATTAAAATTAAACCCTCTAAATTTTTAATTACCGTCATGACTGGTGGTAGGACGTCTTGTGGGTCCGCACAGTTAGATGCCACAGCCCTGTCTATTTCTACCGAATCAGTAATGCCTTTTCGTTTGAAGAGTGGGGCAGCCGTTGTACTGTAAAAACGGAGACCTTAGAACTCATGTCTCAAGGTGGATTTACGTTGTAGATGTCTATGAGCTCCGGTAACCACTTAACCCACCAGGTGGGCCGTGAGCTTCGTCTACCAATCTAGGCAAAAAAAAAGTACTCATGACACTAATGACATGAACGTAGTATACGCTACAAACGAAAGCCCGACGTGTAATTATTTTGATCACTTCCGACCAAAAAAAATCTGTAAAACATTTCTGTTATCAGTCGCCCAAAAATTACCATCGCACCAACCGCCACCCGAGTAGAATTCATCCATACTACCTGGAGCCACTCCGTTCATCCATAGTGCGTTTCCAGAGATCTTTTTGCCACGTACCATCCGGTTTTGCAATGAGCTCCCCTCCACAGTTTTTCCGAGCGCTATAACATGTCCTTCTTTAAACGAGGCTTATGGAGAGTACTTAACGGTAGGCAGTGACTTTGCTTTGCCTTTTGCTGATGTCTGGCATTGTTTGGTGGTCTAGTAACAGTATAATTCGTCACATCTAACCAAATGGCACCGGCATTACTGAGGATACCTATGTACTGTAAGGAACTGGACACAATGATGGAGAAGCTCGCGAAACTCCGGCCAACCTTAGCTTAGCTTATAGCTCGTCCCCGCCGCTCCTACACGACAACGCTCGACCTCATACGCCACAACAGACGGTTTCTGGTCAGGGCTACCTCTTGTAGGTTTACTCTTGTAAGCTTAAAGGCTAGCTCTTGCTAGGGTTTAAAGTCTTGCGTCTTGCACCGTACTCACCAAGCCTTGCGCCGACGTACTTCTACCTTTTCCAAAGCTTGGACAATAGCTTGTCAAGGAAAAAATCCGTACTCGAGAGGTAATACAAAATGTCTTTTAGGAGTTTGTTGGCTCCCGTACATCTAACTTCTTCCAGAAGGTCATGGAAAATTCACCACCGCGCTAGTTTACATCGAAATTATTAGGGCGTATGAGGTTGATGTGTGTGAAGGGGTTTTAAAGCAATGGGTATGGTAAATAAATTTTCATTAGTTTTCTTTGTATACATAATGTTTATTATGACATACGCACAATTAATCACAGCTATATTGGGCATAAGAATTGCTATATAAGAAAACAAGCTCAGTAGAAGATATCGAAAGGCGAAACATAAATCTGTGGTGCATGTGAAAATATATCTTTTTTTCTTATCTAATCGCTGGTAGCCTAAGAGGCTATTTCAGCTCCGTCCTAGGTTACACGCCTGATCTTCTCAGTGGATCGCGATTCTGATTCGGTGGTAAATATAATGAAGCACAGTGCTTGCTAAGGCTACTTACTGTCAGCAAATTCTCTCAGGTTGAGCTCGAGACCTCAAGTAACCGTTCGATCGTAGCTGTAATAGACATTTAGATAACCAGCGAAAAAACTTCAAGGTACCAAATCTGTGGGTACCTTCAAGTAATGTAGCGGTTTCATATTGCCTAAAGCCTCTTTTGGACGCCAAAAGCTAGGCTGGACCCTCAACGATAAATAAACTCCCAATTAGTCGGGGCGTCTTAGAAAGAAAAATAATAATATTCCGCTATGAAATTGCGGACATAAAAACTAATTTTAGCTTCCTCTGGTGGCACAGTCCTTAACGTACCGATGTGGTCACTATTAAGGGTCCTACTACACCGGAGTTACAACGCCGGGAAAGGTCAGCAGCCTGAACAGAGTCGAAAAGAGCCCTACAGTAAAACCTCGAAAATTTCTGCTAATAGCTCAGTGGCGCAAATTTTGAGAATTCCTATAGTGTACTGAAAAATTTGAAAATAATTTTATTAGGTCTCCCAATAAATCAATTTATCAGTGCATAATGTAATTTCCATAAATCTAAGGGTCTGTCACACGGCGAAGATTGTTGTCTACAAAACTGGCCAATTTTAATGGTTTAAATTTTAGTTCGCCCTGCGCTTTAAAAGATAGCCCACAAAGTTTCTCACCGGATCTACTTAGCGGGTCGCGATTCCGACCCTGTGGTACATTCAGTGAAGCATTGCTCTAGCTAAGGCCGATGTTGGCAACATTTCCTAGGTTGACCCCGTGAACTGACCTGTCCGCACGTAGCTGAAATAACCCCTTAAGCAACCAGCGATCAAAAAACCTTCTGAAACTCTCAAATCTATACAAGGAAAGGAAACGTAGACAATAAATTAAAACGCAATTTCCAAATGTATTTATTATGCTAAATTATATTCGAGATGGTGCGTCTTCATGTGTCCCTTTAAGCTGCATTTCTGCACAAAAGCCTGGCCGCAGACTGCGCACGCGAACCTGCGGTCATTATTGTGGATCTTCATATGTTCACTCAAAGTCTTCTTGCGGGCATACGATTTTTTACAGACCGAACACTCGTAAATCTTCTCCCCGTTGTGCTTTATCATGTGCATACTCAACTGTTTATTCGAGAAACATTTATAGGGGCACAGCTCGCACTGAAAATTCTTCTCCTCCAAATGATCCCTCTTCATGTGCATCGAGAGATTGTAGCGTCGACTGAACGATTTTTCGCAGACATTACATTTGTACTTGATGCTTGGCACCCCGTGGACATCTTCCAGATGCTTCTGCCTATAAACGTACTCCGTGAACCGCTCCGAGCATTTATTGCAGCGGAACCTCTTCACCATTTTGTGTACAGAATTGATATGATTCTTCAGTCGGAGTTGCGTTACGAACATTTTTCCGCACATCTCGCAGGGGAACGCCCCGCCGACGTGCGTGTTCCCGAAGTGCACTTTTAGTCTGGCCCTCGTCACGAAACCCGTGCCGCACTCTTTACATATATAATTCCGGTAATGAACGTTCATGTGACGCTCGATCGCGCCGAAAGTCTCGAAATTACATTCGCAAACCTGACACACAAACATGTTCACGTCCAACTTGAACGGTATCAAGCGATCCGTGAATTCGCTGTAGTATTTCATCTTGTGAACGCCGGTCAGATGCGATTTCATCTCGTTCAGGCTCTTCAAAAACTGACCGCATATGGTGCAGGCCAAATCGGTAACGTCCACGTTCACGACCAAACTCTCCGTGATGTACGTCTTCAGGATGCCGTTAATCAGTTCCTTGTCGTGTTCGGAGGTGTGCTCGCGGAGTTTTGTTGCGCTCTCGAATATATTCGGACAATAGAAACACAAGAATCCCTTCCGGCCTCTGCTTTTGAAGGGCGTCATGTTCGAATATTTTAAGAGTGTGGTCGCGTTGACGACCTGAGCCACTTTCTCGGTTATGTAGACATTGCCGGCGATCATGGGACGCCTGCTCTCATTCTCTTTGAGTAGTTTCTTTAACGTCCTAGGGAATACCGTTATTCCTGTAATTTCATAGACCTTGAGAATTTGCAACGAACCGAGCAACTGTAGGCCCACACCAGTAGCTACCAATACTCTCCCTCGACAAGGCAACAAAGCAGGAGATTTGGTCGCGGCACAAAGAAAAAGAAGGACCACCCACCATCTTCAGGCGCAAAGCTATCATGTGTTCCGGTTTCAAGTGCAGCTGTCGTATAGAGTACAAGTAAGAATTCAACCTTATACCTCAGGGTGGTGGCAGTTGTGATGACTATGGACTCTTGTCGCTTTACAGCAGATGGGCCGTGATCTCGTTTACCGATCTACGCTTCAAAAAAGGGCTACAAGTTTCGCGGGTACTATGAAATTCGTTTAATTCGCCCGGGGCATTAACTTTGTGAGGTCTGTATGCAGCGGCGACCACTAAGCATCAAATTGAACGGGTTGGTTGTTAGCCACCTGTAGCTAAAGTATAGTAATTCCTTCAAGTCGTCGTGGCCTAAAGGATAACACGTCCGGTGCATTCGTATCTAGCGATGCAACGGTGTTCGAATCCTGCAGGTGGGTACCGATTTTTCTAATGAAATACGTACTTAACAAATGTTCATGATTGACTTCCACGGTAAAGGAATAACATCGTGTAATAAAAATCAAAACAGCAAAATTATATTTTGCGTAATTACTGGTGGTAGGACCTCTTGTGAGTCCGCACGGGTAGGTACCACCACCCGGCCTATTTCTGCCTTTAAGCAGTAATACGTTTCTGTTTGAAGGGTGGGGCAGCCTTGTAACTATACTGAGACCTTAACATTTATCTCAAGGTGGGTGGCGCATTTACGTTGTAGATCTATATGGGCTCCAGTAACCACTTAACGCCAGGTGAACTGTGAGCTGTTTTTCTTTCTTTCCAATTACCCTAGCATAGGGTATAGGGTGATAAGATAGAAAGAAGAAGAAGATTTACTAGTACTCGACAAGTCTTATTCTGAGAACGAATTTATGGTTTTTTTAGGACGGGAATAATTACTGATGGCCTGGAGTCCTTCCTAAATTCACTAGGACAGGTGGGCAAGCATGGAGAGGACATTTATGGGTGGTAACTAGTTATAAGTGTACATGACTCATACCTGTTCTAGAAAATGTGGCAAATGAGAGTTAAAACCCATTGTCGGCTTACTGTATTAATGTATTTGTAAAACTCACCCTTGAGCAAATCCAAATGTCTGGCGTAATTAGGACATATCTGTCTTAAAGTGTGCCTAGTAGGAAGTGGATCTAGAACTTCGCTCCTGAACCGAGCCAGTAACTCTTCCTCGCCCTCCACCAGATCCTCTCTCACATCCAAGTCTGTAAATAGAGCGTCATTTGATTTCCACACAAACGCTAAACTTGAACTTCTTAGGATTTTCTTTACATTTTTCTAGTCGCAGCCACAAAATTATTTTAACGATTTAATTTCGTTTTTATTATTCCAAAATCTTCGAATACCTTACAGTTTTCTTGGTCACGGAGGGATCGAGTCATTAAAAACAGTAGAGATACATTTGTAGGATTGGTAAGAACGGAACCTATGAAAAGAGTGTGGAACGGAGCGTTAAGATGTGAGTGAGAGAAAACGGGAAGAAAGAGAGAAGAGAATGACAGAGAATTGGAGCAAGACGTAATAAAAGTGTTAATTACTAATTATTATTAGAAGAGAAGATTTTGGAACAGAGGAAGTTTTATTTTATGCGCTACGATCCCTATTCTACACATTTTATTTTTGACCTCTTAAAAACCTAGTGGGAACAGCCGGTAGAAAAAACAATATTAATAAGCATAAATACTTCTTATCACAATTTTTTTGTGCTGTGAGAAAATGCAATAAAAAGATATGCATTGCACTTTCTCAAGGTAGTTGACCTCAGCTTTAGCTGTTTTCTAATTACTTTTATGTTGTTGCTTAAGTCGGTGGACGAGCTCACAGCCCACCTGATGTTAAGTGGTTACTGGAGCGCATATACATCTACAACGTAAATGCGTTTTTTTTTTTTTTCCTGCCTAAGCTGATAGCCCTAGCGGCTATGTCAGCGTAACCCTAACTTTAGTAGGTGAGCTCACGGGGCTCAAACCTGGTGACGTTGCTAACACGAACCCTAGCAAGAGCCGTGCTTCGCAGAATCTACCACCGGATCGGAAACGCGACCCACTGAGAAGATCCGGCGAGAAACTCAGTGGGCTGTGTCTGAGAGTTAATTTACTCGTCGAGCCCTTCGTCGCAAGCGACGGGTTCGACGAGAACGGTGACCGGTGCTTGAAGTACCTAAAAGCACCGTTAGTGGATCGGGAGGATCCGAGATGACGTGTTTGGGGCGACGTCGACTGCTTTCCATTCTGTCCGCAGGATCGGGAATGTAGTTACCGGCGGCCACGATGAGAGGGTTCTCGTGTCGTGCCGCTTTATCGAAGTGGCGTAAATGCGGCCGCCCACCTTGAGATATATACTCTGCGCGCGAGCTCCGCGGATTCGGGGGCTGAGGAAGCGGGCAGGCGTGCACCGCGCCCGACCGTTGCTTCGTACCCCGCACTCTCCCAGTACTAGTGTTGAGCTTAACGTGAGAGAACGCTTACCGACTCGTTGTTTTTAAATTTGCGATAGCTGTATTAATTACGTGTGATTTCTAATATAAATAGTCTTACACTTATAAGTCTTTTTGTTTGCACAAATAGCTATTTAATTTGATGAAAAAGGAATGGCGAGCACTAGCATAATAAACATGTCTTAGCATTAGAGCTATATTACCGGCAAAAGGATGGCTTAATGGAGGACGTTGTCGAATCAATTATTATTGAAGTATGTGAGGAGAGTGACATCAAGAGGAGAGTACATCAAATTGTTCAACTATTGATTAATCTGATTGCGAGAGTAATTAATAAGATTTCACGTTCATTTTGTTCAATAAAAATCAGTTCATTAAATGAAATTCATACGTGATCTATTGTTTTTTTTTTTCAAGTACATAATACCCTCATAAAACTATTTTATAATTTACACTCGCACGGAGGCTTTAGATGTGTTAGTATCGATAGCGCAATATCGACTAATTACAACACTAGCTCATTACGTCAACATTCCTTAAAAATCCTCGGAGCTCGCGCGCGGACAGTAGGTTCTAAGGTCTTATTATAGTTATAACGGCTACCTCACCTTTCAAACCGAAATGCATTACTGCTTCACGGCAGAAATAGGCAGGGTGGTAGTACTTACCCGTGCGGACTCACAAGAGGTCCTACCACCAGTAATTACGCAAATTATAATTTTGCGGATTTGATTTTTATTACAAGATGTTATTCCTTCACCGTGGAAGTCAATCGTGAACATTTGTTAAGTACGTATTTCATTAGAAAAATTAGTACCCGCCTGCGGGATTCGAACACCGGTGTATCGCTAGATACGAATCCACCGGACGTCTTATCCTTTAGGCCACGACGACTTTGATTTTTCTAACTTTTAATTATTATTTTTATATGATTTTGAATATCACCAGTTATGCCTGTCTTTGTTTCCAAGGAGGTTGCAATTAGATGTACGAGTACTTTAAAATTACCGATAAAAGTTGTAAATGTTCTGTGATCACCTCACCGATATCATAATCGTCATCAACAGTATTATCTAGGCCGAGGAGTTCATCATCTGAGTCCTGAGGCTCCTCCTTTATGTCACTGTTTTGTTCTACCTTTATATCAAACTCTGTGTCTGGTGACGATTCATCGACTGGAACTGAGAAATAATTGTATCTCTAAGACAGTTTGTTCTATGGGACGTTGTAGACAATTCATCAAATTATGATGAAACTTGGCACACCTACCACTGTCACTTCAGCTAGGCTTTTTATTTTATTTTCATCGATTAGACCGTGAATAAGAGCACAGCCCACCCTGCATGAAACTTTACCAGAGACCTCATAAATGACTTAAGACGTGAAATCTGAGTCTTTGTTGTATAGTAAATACACAAATTATATATTTTGCAGTTTTGTTTTTTATTATAACTAGTCAGGTCATAAGTATTGTCACACAGTAAAAACTTTTCTTTTAGAATGCTGGCCACAAAAAAGTTTATTGAATTCGAATTTCGAATTGTTCATGAAAATAAAAATGCATACTTTTAGAATTTTACTCATTTTTAAATATGGAGTGGACGCTTAAAGAAGACCGTGTTGCAGTTATTGCGTTGCATCGTTGCGGTTACGCGCCAATTCAAATTTTTAACATACTGAAAAATTTGAATATAACCAAAAGATTCGTTTATCGTACCATCAAACGATACAATGAAGACTCTAGTGTAGATGACAGGTCAAGAAGTGGTCGCCCTCGGCCTGTTAGGACTCCAGCAGTGATAAAAGCTGTGAAGGCGCGAATTCAAAGAAATCCCAAACGTAAGCAGAAACTGTTGGCCCTTCAGATGGGGTTAAGCAGAACCGCGGTGAAAAGGGTGTTAAATGAAGACTTAGGGCTTCGGGCATATCGAAGAAAAACAGGACATCGTTTGAATGCTCGTCTAATGGACCTGAGACTGAAGAGATGCCGCGCTTTGTTGAAGCGGTACGCGGGAAAAAAATATCGGGAAATTCTTTTTTCGGATGAAAAAATTTTTACCGTAGAAGAGAGCTACAACAAACAAAATGATAAGATGTACGCACACAGTAGTGAAGAAGCGAGCAACCGTATTCCGCGTGTCCAACGAGGTCATTTTCCATCCTCGCTCATGGTATGGTTCTGAGTTTCTTATTGGGGCTTAACAGAGGTACATTTTTGTGAGAAAGGTGTAAAAACGAATGCAGTTGTGTATCAAAATATAGTCCTGACGAACTTTGTGGAACCTGTTTCTCATACCATGTTCAATAACAGGCACTGGGTATTCCAACAAGATTCGGCGCCAGCTCATAGAGCGAAGAGCACACAAGACTGGCTGGCGGCGCGTGAAATCGACTTCATCCGGAACGAAGACTGGCCCTCCTCCAGTCCAGATTTGAATCCGTTAGATTACAAGATATGGCAACACTTGGAGGAAAAGGCATGCTCAAAGCCTCATCCCAATTTGGAGTCACTCAAGACATCCTTGATTAAGGCAGCCGCCGATATTGACATGGACCTCGTTCGTGCTGCGATAGACGACTGGCCGCGCAGATTGAAGGCCTGTATTCAAAATCACGGAGGTCATTTTGAATAAAATTTAGTGTCATAAGAATCTATGTTTTGTTAAGTTCATTTTGGTATATGAATGGTTACATAATGAATAAACTTGTTTCAATTATTTTACATTAAACATGTGACAGAATTTATGACCTGACTAGGTATAATGGTATACATATTTACAATGGAGTCATTCGTGAACCTGAATTGAGTACAGATTTCATTCAAAAAATTGGTACCTGCCTTGAATGTCAGTATAGTTGTACCGTGATATGTGTGCACTTGGTGGCTTACCCTGTAGAATATTATTATGACACATAATATGACAAGAGGTGCTTGTTTCACAATGTATGTATGTGTATTTTATTAATTTAATATTAATCAGCAGTGCAGCAAGTTGCATTAGTGTAAAATAATAAATTTATTTTACCAGTTTAACTTTAGTCATTATTTTATTACCAACATAAGACTCAAATTAGCCTGCATTTGAATAAAGCACTTTAGGAGATGTCCTGGAACTGTGTCTGATTCGTACATACGAACACAAGTACAGTACAGACACAGTACAGAAATGCACAGCACTAGAATTTTTTTTAATTGCTTAGATGGGTGAACTAGCTAGAACTTGACCCACCCAGTGTTAAGTCGTTATCAAAACCCATAGACATCTACAATGTCAATGATGCCACCCATCTAGAGACAAGATTTGTATGATCTCAGTTTTAATAGTACAATGGCTGCCCCACCCTTCAAACTAAAACGCATTACTGCTTCACGGCAGAAATAGGCAGGGTGGTGGTACCAACCCATGCACTGGACCTCCGATCATCAGTAAGTTTAAGGAGCCCAAGAAGAGCTGGCCTTTTAAAGGAACTGGGATAAAAAAAAACTATTTTTTATTCTAAATCCAAACTGAATCTGATGTGTGTGCAATACTGACCATTGACAAAGACAGGCTGCCCCTGACCTCCAACAGCTTCTAGAAGTTTCCGTTCTGTATTTACGACTAGGTTCCTGAAGCAACATGCATCCCGGAGCCTTGATACACAACTCGAACAAATTAATGTTGTCAGCTGTTTGTGAGTTGATAACTGTAAGATAATAAACATGATGTGTTGTATACACATAGCTTATTGGAATATATTTTCTTTTTATTATTGCTACTGTATCTACTAATTAAAAGAGCAAACCCTGTGTTTTTTCCGATTCTTCTCAATATTGAAACTACGTTCCGAATGAAGGAGGTTTTGTATAAAAAATTTATTGAACTTCATATTTTAGAATTGCTTTAAAATGGACTCTCTACTTTATTCGTAAATAAGAGGTGCAATAAGTTTTTTGTTTTAATACACCAAATTATTTGTCGTAGTAAATAAACTCACATTATTTGGCACATACATTTTCGAATTTCGGAATTCGTCTTAAAGATGTTTACTTACAAATAAATTGAAGCAGTCGATAAAATTGTCAATGAACACTTCTCTTAGACCATTGTGATAATATTCCTTCGTAATATCTCTGTGTTTGCCTTTTGCTGAACAACACCTGCATTCTCCGTATTTCTTATTCGACATTCTGAGTTAATTTCATTCAGAAATCCATTAATTTTAATTTTTTTGTGGAAATTTGTTTTCTGTTTTAGCATCTTTGACATTTGCTTGTTTTTTTAGTAACAAATTCAGGGCTGGGGTTACAATACTTTCAAGCCTATGTTGATTTACAATGTTGGTAACAACACAACTGAAATGAGAATACCCTGTAAGGTATAGACTAGCATTTCGGCCTAATCTAGTGTTGTTTAAGTGGGTACAACTACTCATTATGCTATCTATGATAATGAAGGTGTAAACCGAGCAATGAGAGACAGAAGATTTCAATTAATGTAAAGATACAATGGGTATTATAGTATTTGGATGAGCAGCTCCAGTAACCACAGGTAGGCCATGAGAACTTTCATCTGACTGTGGATTAAAAAAGACAGGTTTAGCTCTATATTTCAATGGTATATTAATTACGGAAATGTGCACAAATACGGGGGAAGCATTAATTATTAATTAATTTATTAAAATCTATTCTGGCAATTCGAAAATCGTTTTGGAAACTTGAAGGTTAAATGTCATTAGTGTGAAATGAAATCTGAACGTAAAACCTTATTTTTTGCTTAAATAAACCGTGGCAGTACATAAAGCGCAATCGACCGCCAAATTAGAAGATATATTAGTACTTATGTAATCATTTTGGGACTTTTTGGCGAGAGCGCGAGGAGTGAGTGAGGCAGTTTTGTCTATTTAGTGTTTCTTCAGGTTTAAATGCGTAATAATGGTGATTTTTTGACTGTTTGGTATCTGTGAACGTGCACAAATGTAGGAAAATAAAACAAAGCTGCTGGACGAAACTTCTCGGGATCGTCTAAAAAAAAGTGCACTAAAGTCTCAGTAAATAACCACCATTATACTGAGAGTATATTTCATCCCATATCATTTCATCTCATCTCATTTTATTTTATTTCATCCCAGTTGATTAATGACATTTGATTTCATTTCACTCCATATTATCATTTTTTATAAATATAAGAATATAAATAAAAATAAGACATGACTTAAAGATCTTAGTTACCAGGTCATAAAATCCCAAGAAAAAGTTAATAGACGTACGGACTTTTTGGCGGGAATATGAGGATAGCATTTGTATGTTTTGTTTTATTTTGATAATTTAGTTTTTATTCGGATTTAAATGTAATAACGGTGGCATATTAACTGTTTAGCATCTTAATTATTAAGTGTATTATTTATGATTTAGTGTGAGAGTACACAAATGTGGGTAAATAAAGCAAAACCTTCGGACGTGGCCTCACGGACTCTTCCAAAAAGTCCACTGAAGTCTCTGGTAAATAACCACAATTTTACTGAGAACGGTTTTCATGTCATTTCGTTTCGTTTCATATAATTTATTCATATAACTTTATTTACCGAAAATAATAATAATTGAACATTTTTATCAATTCGACATTGACAACAATAGTACCTATTGCAAGAAGCCAATTTGCATATTAAATGAAAAGACGAAGAATACACGTACAAAATAAATCTTTATTTCTCGCTTATAGTCTCGCTTTTAGCGACTACATTTTTCACAACACTACAAAAGTACATATGACGCGACATCAATAGAAAGTACAAATATATTTATAATATTGTCTGTTCGTCCCGTATTACAATTAAATTGGTTAGTTGATACCTGTTCGGTACGTATCGAGGGGTGAATAACATTTGTTTTAAGCGATATTGTTACAACTTTACAGAAGAGCCTTTTAAAGTTAAAATATTTGGAAAACCATATCATAACAAAAAAAAGCTAAGTACTTCAGCTGTTTGAATTGGGTCTTAATATTGAAGTTTAATGAAAAACATCGAATTGTTGATACTGATACCAAATAAAACGGACCTTTCATTCCAAAAATAAACATCCTTTAGTATGTTCACGCCGGCGCCGGCGCGGCCGCGTGACCCACCGGTACGTCACACTTGACTATTGCATGGGGTGACGTGCATCACAGGTGAGTCACTTTCAGAAAATAAGTCGTTAAAAAATTAGGTTTTTTTTTGACTCTAATAACAGATTCTTCGGACGAACCATTTTCTTCCACATCCATTGGATCTATAATATAAGTGAGCAAAAATTGAAAAAAAAATGCTAACCGTCTCTGTAGAAGAAAATATAATTTTACCTTCATTTGATGCAAGAAATGTACAAATAAATTTGTAATATGTCTGTTCGTCCCGTAGTACATTTAAATTGTTTTTTTGATACATGTTCGGTACGTATTTGTTTTTAAAAAACTGATACTTACCTCAGTGTTCGAATCTCCGTTTTAAATGAATTCAACGCAACAATGACGTCATTTGTCAGTATCGCGCGAAAATTCTATCCTGTGGAGAGTTATTTCATGGAGACTAGTGCTTAGTTTTATTTTTACAAAATTAACAAATTTACATTTCAATGGCTTATCGTTTATTTTCTACTTTTATCAGTTTTATCAAACATAGCTTACAATTAATTTTACGGTTTAATCTCGCCTTTATTAATGGCATCCGTGATTGAAGACAGCTGTCCAGTTTTTGTGTAACGTCGCAAATAATATTGCAAAGTAAGTACATAACTCTCAAACGTTCTTTGCCCTAATGTATTCTGCATCAAATATTAAATGTCGCATCTACACATCTACTCATTGTAGAGTCGTTTAATAAAATAGGTTAGGTACTCTTCCTAAATAAGACAGTGTGTATCATTGTACTATGCAATAAAACGATTTAAATCTCTATCGATAATTTTTTCAATAATTAACCCAGTCCAGATAAATTAACCCTTTGACCGCCACGTAAACCCGTGGTGCCTTACACGGCACACTAAAGTAATTATGTCGATTTCTGGATCGTCCAACTTTGGTTTCTTTTATTTCTAACGTATAACGTAATTAGGTCTCTTACTCTTAGATTCATTCTGGGACTCTACGGATTGGCTTACTAGATCGAAATAATTACTTCAGTGCGCTGCAAGTGCACGTGTGACCCAAATGGTGTGGCGGCAGCAATCATACAACACAATATATTTAACAAATACCTGAATCTCGTTTGCGACATTTTCAAAATAAGCTTGCATATATACAAGTTCCGAACAACATTCGGACCGTCAGTTTGTAGGTATAATCACGGAGGAATAATCTTCGACCAAGCCATATCACCCGCTCGGTCATTATACCTACAAACAGGGCAGTCAAAAAGTTAATTGACATCATAAAGAGGCGAAATTAAACCGTCAATGAAGTTTTGTTTACGATTCGCTAAAATCGTACAGCTAGTGAGAACCCTAAGAGTTGCTTATGTGTAATTTATAACGACAACTTCGTTATTGTTCGAATGAATTTTGAAGTGCGTCACCAGCGCCGCTTTCGAGGAGTATCTCCTTTCGCACATCGGACACACGTGGTTCTTGGCGCCGTTATGCCTGGACTCGACGTGCCGACTCAAATCTCCATTCTGAGAAAACTTTTTATCGCAAACTGTGCACTCGTATTTCCTGTCGCCATGGACCTTCCTCAGATGCGCGATGTAGTACTGCCGCCAATTGAATATCTTGCCGCACATGTCACAGCTGATCTCCTTAACTTTCTCCCTGTGGTTCGCTTCGATATGCTCCTTCCTCTCCCTATCGCTTGGCAGCTTCTCCGGGCAGTGGTAACACTTGTAGTACAACCTGGCTTTGTGAACGACCGCCTCGTGCTTCTTGAGGTAATGCTCTAGACCGAACACTTTGTTGCAGTATTTGCACGTGTGCTTCCCAACATCGTGCTTCTTGGAGTGATTCTTTAGCCTGGCAGCCGATATGAAGGTCTGGCCGCAATCGTCACAGACGTAGTTGTCGTAGTGGCTGTTCATGTGGACGTCGAGCTGGACATAGTTCGTGAAGTGTTGCTTGCAGAGCACGCAGTCAGGCTCCTCGTCCAAGATATACGGAATGACCCTTTTGTACGCGTAGGTGAAGACGATACCGTGTGTATTCTTTAAATGCCTAAATAGACCATTCCAGTCGTCCATCGGGATGCAACAGACCACACAAATGAGGTTTTTCACGTCTAACTTTAAGATTTCGTTCATCGCGTGAGGTCTCATCATGAGGTCGACCTTCTTCGTTCGCTCGTCGATGTGGTTTGTGCGCGTGTGGTTGCGGAGGTCGTCCGCCGTTTGGAAATACACTTCGGTGCAATAGGCGCAGCTGTAGGTGGACATTTTACTTTTGTAGGGCGTGGCATTCGTGAATGAGAGTATTTTTTTTATTTCCTTTATGAATACGTACATCTCTTCTCGTGCCGGGTCTACACCTGGAAATAAAAGTTTGTATTGCGTTACGAAATAAGCTTCACGGTGTAACTGTTGCTTTTTATTTTTTCTACCTATTCGCTTGTGGTCTAGAGGACTAGTCCAGCTAGGCCAGGACGCGTACGTGAGTGCTAACACTAGTCCTAGCAAGAGCAGTGCTTCTCTACTACCAAGTGGGAATCGCGACCCACTTAGAAGATCTGACGAGAAACTCAGTAGGCCCAAGTGATGCTCTGTAGTCCCCACAGCAACTGACGCGCGGCATTATCACCGCACACGGCCCACCTGGTAAGTAGTTACTGGGGCCTATAGACATCTACAACGAAAATGTCTCAGTATAATTACTCAATGTAGTAAGGCGTTTTTCTCACCACAGAGTACAGTGAAAACTACCTACTAGTCGAACATCGACATTTCAACAATTTACCTTTTTTATTGATAGCTTTTTTATCCCTGGTGGACTATCAGTGAACTGTTTCTGGATAAACTATATAAGAAGAGTGAAAATCGTTCCTAATTTATCTTTATTTGTGTGTGACAATCAGTTATCGTGTGTGTGGCTTCGACGAGTGGGCGTTTGCAGCTGAACATTTTTTGATGTTGGAAGGTGTCTATATTCATAAGTTAGAATCATCAACCGATGCTAGTTCTATTGATGAAAAAAAAGCTAAGCTAAACTTATTATGACAATTGACCCTTCAATTTATGTTCACATTAAAAACGAGCAAACAGTACAAGGTGTGTGGAAGCGTTTAAAAGCCCTGTATGATGACTGTGGCTTCACGCGTCGCGTCAGTCTACTTCGTCAGCTAATATCAATTCGATTAGAAGATAGCGAATCAATGGAAGCATATGTAACGCAAATGGTCCACACTACACAAAAACTTAAAAGTACGGGTTTTCAGATCATTGATGAGTGGATCGGTTCACTATTATTAGCGGGCCTAACAGATAAATTTGCTCCTATGATAATGGCCATTGAACATTCTGGATTAGCCGTTAGTACGGATGCCATCAAGTCAAAATTACTGGACATGAGTTTAGAAGTTGACAACACTGCAACGAACAATGCCTTTTTGTCGAAAGGTTGGCAGCACCGAAACAAGAAAAATGGGTCTAAACAAAAAACGACATCGCCGGCTGCTAGTTTTGTTAATCATAAAGCAATCCGATGCTATAAATGTAAATAGTTAGGTCATTATATGAATAAATGTAAAAATATACAAAATAAATGTGAAAGCAATCATTTAGTGCAATATTTTTAAATGAAAGTTTTCATAAGAATAATTGGTGCATAGACTCAGGCGCAAGCTCACATATGATAACAGAAAAGAGTTGCTTACAGAATGTTTCCTATAACCACACAGTAAGGGAAATAATAGTTGCAAATAAAGACAAATTACCTATAGAATGCTCAGGAAACACGATAATAACGACAATTGTCGATCATTCAGAATTTAGCATTCCTGTTAATGATGTGTTATGTGTATCTAACTTATCGACCAATCTATTATCAGTAAGTCAGATGATTCGTAATGGAAACAAAGTGGGCTTCGAAGAAGACGTTTGCTACATACGCAATCGACAGAATGTGCTGGTAGGAAAAGCAAACCTGATCGAAGATTAGGACACATTAACAGCAGAAGCTTGAATATTATGAAGAATGGTGCTGTGGACGGGATATCATACATGGATAAAGCTGAAATTGATATGTCCAAGTGCATCATATGCTGTGAAGGAAAACAGTCAAGATTGCCATTTTCACATAAAGGTACGAGAAGTGAAAATGTGCTTGAACTTGTTCATGCAGATGTCTGTGGACCCATGGAACAATCTTCTATTGGACTATCAAAGTATTTTTTGCTTTTTGTAGATGACTACAGTAGAATGGCATTTGTGTTTTTTCTCAAAGCCGAGGACCAGGTTTTCAAATATTTTAAAGAGTTCAAAACTTTGGTTGAGATACAGACAGGCAGAAAACTAAAAGCCTTGAGGACAGATAATGGTGGAGAGTTTTGTTCGCTAGAATTTGATGAGTTTTTGAAGAAAAAGGCATAGTACATCAAACAACAAACCCTCACACACCAGAACAGAATGGCCTGTGTGAAAGAGTTAATAGAACTGTCGTGGAGAGAGCTCAGTGTCTTCTGTTTGAAGCAGGCCTAGATAGAAAGTTTTGGGCCGAAGCAATCAACACAGCAGTCTATTTACGAAATAGAACATTGGCAGCAGGACTTCAGAAAACACCTTATGAAATATGGAGTGGTAAAAAGCCAAATCATATACGGATATTTGGCAGTCCTGCAATGGTCCATGTCCCCAAAGCAAAGCGAACTAAATGGAACAAGAAGGCCAATGAAATGAGTTTACAGGAGTTAGGCTATAAAAAGTCTATGTATGAACATTGTTTGTTTATAAAATCAACAAAAAATTATAAAACATATGTGGCTTTATTTGTGTTATACGATTTTTTCATTTTTTCTAATTATGAAAAAGATGTAGAACATTTAAAAGTTGAGCTGAGCCAAAAATTTAAGTTAAAAGATTTAGGCCAGCTTAGACAGTGTACTGGCATGGAAATTAAGATTCATAAAAAAAAGACGTGTGGCACTCGGAGACTGCCGCGGTAAAGCTATTGCATAACATTTTTTATCAACTTATGCAATTATAAATCGACAATAATAATTTAATACTAAAACAACAATAAAATAAGATCCGGCGAGAAACTCAGTGGGCTAACTTTCAATCAATCTGCTACATTGTGAGTATTCCATTTTGACCGCGCACTCACTAGAGGGCGTTACATGGGATAGACACGCCTTTGGATGCTAGTTCTAACTGTCATTCGCCTAGAATCAACGGTTTAGCTAGTTTATTTTTAATGCCACTCCAATCACTGAATGAGTAGTAGGAGTAGTAATAAAATTATTCGACTAAGCGATAGAAAATGGCACGCCCAACGCATTGTAATGTGATATAATTTTCTATTTTACAATTCCGTTTGTCGCCGATAGATGGCGCTTGTGTTGCCCACGAAATTATATCACATATTTTGATAGTACATAAATCGGTGTTTAGACTTCTTACTTTAAACACCACACAAGCGCAACGTGTGAATGTGTTGAACGCGAGCTACATAGTAGGCGTTGGGGGGGGAAGGTTTTTTTCGTTACGGAATTTCATGATTCCGCTCTCAAGCCGCGCTCAAGGCCCGCAATAAAATCTATGCAATAGCTTAATAAAAATTTTGTTAGTCAGAAAAACTTTATTGAAAGATGATTATGTAAATTTAATTTATTAAATTGCAAGAATGTTGAGACGCCTATGGAAACTAATCTAAAGCTTGAGAAAGGAGATAAGACACATTCTAATTCCCTTATCAACAGCTTATAGGCAGCCTAATACATCTCTCTGTTCTAACTAGACCCGATATCTCATACTGTACAAGTTACTTAAGTCAATTTAATAACTGTAATACTGAAACACATTGGAAACATGCAAAAAAGAGTGTTGAGATATTTGAGTGGCACTAAATATTATGGTTTATTGTATGTTAAAAATAATTTAGACATAGCTATGCAGCATATGCTGACGCTGATTGGGCATCAGATAATCAAGATCTTAAGTCATACACTGGATATTGTTTTATTTATTTAGGCTGTTTAGTTTCTCATGAAAGTAGGAAGCAACAAACTGTTGCCTTATCTAGCATAGAGGCCGAATATATGGCTGTCTGTGAAGCAAGTAAGGAAGCTATTTATTTAAAAAAACTGTTAACTGAATTAATAGATAGATGAAATATTCCTATTGAATTATATAATGATAGTCAAAGCGCTAAAAGGCTAACTGAAAACTGTGTGTATCATAGAAGAAGTAAACACATAGATGTCAAATTTCATTTTATTAGGGAAGCAGTAGGTAATAGGTTAATTGTTGTAAAATATTTAGAAACAAATGAAATGCCAGCTGATATATTGACAAAAAGCTTAAGTAAAAATAAAAAATATTATTTTATGTACAAGATGGGTGTTGTAATGTTACATGCTTAAAATCCATTTGTGTTTGACTTTTTTTTTGGGTATTATTATGTTAAGTGATGGTGTTGTTGTAGGGTAACATAATTATATATGTACTTAGCGCCATCTATCATAAGCTATAAACAATATGTGTGCCTACCTACTCTGCTAAAATATTAATTAAAGTCAGTCTGTAAAAACTACTGTACGTGTTTTAATATTAACATCAGGTAAGCTGTGAGCTCGTCCACCCACCTAACCTATAAAAAAGGCGACCAGCAGAAATTACACGGGTTTGATCATACCCTCATCGTGAAAGTTTCTCGTGAGTATTTATTAAGTGCATGTGTCGTTAAGACAATGTGTACTTGTGAGATCTTAACACTGTGATAGTTATTTCGCTCGATACATGCAGACAAGGCGTGTTCTCCTATACGCCACGACAAGTATAACCAGATTACGACCGCATGTTCCTGGCATCTTATGTTGTCAATAATTTTCTACATTTGTTTTAGATATAGAGCACCGACGAAGACCGATTGAACCAAGTAAAATTCTAAGCAAGAGGAATAGATAAGTTTGTTATTCGTTTAAACTACTCACTCTCCTCGTCCATTTTGAGTTTGGCAGCCAAAGTCTTCCTCGGAACGTTATAGAATTCAGCCGCTTCTAATCTAGACATTCTGTTGTTTCTGACTGCCTCCACGCCATTCCTCAGATCCTCCTCGGTGTACTGAAGATACCTCTTGTTGCGTTCGGCTCGGGGTAGTTTCTTGGGCCATTTCCGGGTTAAGCAAACTGTTATCGGATCTTTCTCTGTAAATATTATATCAAACATTGTTTCTTTGGTGCGAAAATCCAGTGTAATTGAATAACTTTGCATTTAAGCGGGAGCTCTGGGCCCTGGACTTCCATAAGTCGGGTGGGCCAGATTGCATCTCTGCTGTGGTCCTGAAAACGTGCGCTCCTGAGTTGACACTTGCGCTAACGCGTTTGTATCGCCTCTCGTATAGTACTAACAAGGTTCCGACTTCATGGAAGACCGCCCACGTCCACCCTAACCCCAACGGCCCCAACTACCCCAATCGGACCCATCAAGTTATAGGCCTATCGCGATAACTTCCTTCCTTTCCTAGGTAATAGAGCGAATAATAAATACGAAACTCTTGAAGTATCTTGAGGATCGCCAGCTGATGCAAGTGGATCGCTAGTTTTTTGAGTGGGCGGAGCGTCCAGGTCATTCTAGACTTCTAGACGGTTACTTCTCCGAAATCATGACCATTAAACGATGGCGTTCCACAAGGCTTGGAGCTTTCCCCCACGCTTCCTGTATATCAATGACATACTATCTATTGATGGCATGCATTGCTATGCGGATGAAGCCACGGGGGATGCGCGATATATCGGCCATCAGCATCTTTCTCGGAGCGTGGTGCAGGAGAAACGATCAAAACCTGTATCTGAAGCGTAGATCTCTCCGAGGCGAGTCGAGTGATTGGACCAATTGAACTTGGTTCAATTAGTCCAATCAATTAAAAAAAGTTCAATTCAAATGCGGTGAACTTGATTTAATTCATTGATTGCGCATCCCCAGGCTGTCATCCGCATAGCAATGCATGCCATCAATAGATGTCATGATCTCATGTCATGCTAAATGGATGATAAGCGTGGGGTAGAGCGCTGAACCTTGGAAAACAAGCGTTAATGGTTATGGCATCGGAACAGTAGCTGTCTACAACGACTGATGCTCCGCCCATCCAAAAAGCCAGCGATTCACTTGTAGAGTTTCTTTGGGGATTGAGTAAGACAGTAACTATTAGGTGCCAATAATACATGAATTTGGTTTTTAGAATAATGAGAATCTGAGATCCACCTAAAATTGTAGCACTTAGGTATGATGATAGGTGGCTATACAGCTTTACCGTATTCCCATAAACATATATGGACCTGTTATTTTAAAACAACAAAAAGCTACGTGGAAGATTATAATAACTAACCTAGTTGACTGTTGTCTGTAACATCTTCCTCTAAATACTCCACTTCTTCATATGTTTTCTTCTCGAGTCCAATTTCCTCATCCTTGTTAATTTCTTCAACGATTTCTTGGCTTTCCACTTCTAAGAATTCAATTTTTGGCACCAAAGTCTGTTTATCTGAATCTAATATTTGCCTAGATCTTTATATGGTTAAACACAGTTGACCCCCTGATCCGTTATACCTCGGTCGCCAGCGACCCGGTTAGTCATTTTCGCTATCTAGTACTCGAGTAGGAAGATATTGTTTATGGACAATAAACTCTAGATCGCGGCCGTCACATTAGGACAGACGTTCTGGAAGTGGCGCATCGACATCAACCCCACTAAAAACACAGCCATCGGTCAACCCTCTTATGGTGACCGCTGCTAATTACATATCCGACCCAAGCGACGGGGCAATACAAAGCCGCCGTAGCCCGAAACATGCCTATCGTAATCCCCTGATCCACTCTCCATGCTTAGGCTCTAAAACCTTAGCATGGAGAGCCTAAGCTCTTAAAAAACCGGTCACCGGTCACCGTCACCGTAGAAATCGTCTATTAGTACCAAGAGTTCGACGAGCAAAGACACAACCCTCTAAGATTCTTTCAGTTCAGTGCGTTTCGATTCCGACTCATTAGCAGATTCTGCGAAGCGTTGCTCTTGCTTGGGCTAGTCGTTAGCAATTTCTCTGGGGTCGAATCTACCCGTCTGAGAGTTTTTGAAATAGCCCCTTAGACGACCGGTGAATAGAGAGGAAAAAACACAGCCGAATGCAAATACCGCTACCCAATTTGTCATATTAGACCAATGAATCAATTTTAATATGGCTTTTCAAGCCGGAATGCATTACTGTTTATTTTCAAAAATAGGCAGGATCGTGGTATCAATTCAGACAAGCTTACATATATCATGCATCCACGACATCAATGACTTGTAGATTTGTTACCTCAATTTAAAAAAAAAAAACAAAGAAACAAAATAATACTCACACTCATCCAATTCCTCAGTCAACATTCTATTTGAATTCCCATTGTGATTTGTAGTATCTATACGTGAGTTTTTTTTACTTCGCGACACATCCATAGTCTTCTCTGGGTCTCCCACAACATATTTTGTTAACCTATTGTCAATGTTCTTTGCTTGTTTGTTCGGAAGTTTTCTCTTTGTTGGACTGATGCTCATTCTTTTTCTGTCTACATAATAATACGAAATATTCGGGTTTTTTTTACAAATTAATATGTTTTTTTTTAATCTAATATATCACATAGGTCAACAGATGTGGTTGAGTTTTAAATATGAATGTGGAAGGCTTTACAGGAAAAGGAAGACTGAAGAAAAAATGAATGGATTGTGTGAAAGATGATATGTGTAAGGGGGGAGTGAGAGAAAAAATGGTATATGATAGAGTGGTATGGAAAGAGAAAATATGTTGTCGAACCCAGGTGACTGATGAATGATGATGAGGGCAGGAGAATGATGAATGATGATGGGTCAACAGAAAACAAACACTGTTTCATATAACAAACATTTTTCTAGCTATGTTCACAATAAGGTTAAGGATAGTACATAGAAATAAGTCTAAAATGCTTCAAATAAGAATTTTTTTTATGTAATTTTATGTTTTTCTTCTACATGTTGTTTCAGGGATGCTTTTCTGTAATGTCCAACAGTAATCTGCTAACATAATAATATGTGGACTCCCCTTAATTGATATCATACTCCACGGGCCATATCATATTATTTAGATCCCTTTGAGATAGTTGATGTGTAGTTGAGGAAGGAAAGGGGTCCTATGTGACGTTTCCAATAATTGCTTCTGGCATTAGACAGAGCAGAGCTTTGAACTGGTTCTCGTAAAAATAACTCTTTACTATTTATAGAAATCTTCTCACCGGTCCCATAAGAAGACCTATGTATTTAACACAACAAAAGTATGGAGCGCTGGCTTATTGCCCGATGGCAAAATCAAAATACGGTTGATATAACTTTGTTACTAAAATTAAATTTTAAGGGTTTGCCACATAATTTGACAAAAATTTTCATTCTAAACATAAAATATAAATCTCTATTAATCCATCAAATCATATAAGTAGTTACATAAACCACTTCCTTTGTAGTAAATACTTTCTCTCCACACAAGAAAAAGATAGCTTTTAGCAATGAAACATTTAACATTTAATATTATAAGAATTTTATTTATGTAGTACCTTAAGTCCTACTTTTTACTTGTATTTTATTTTTAAAAAAAATCGGTTGTCTGTAAAGTCGGTTTACTAGTTGAACGTGACAACGTCATAAGAAAATACTGATGGAATGGTTTCATTTTTCAAAAGAAAATTTTAATTTTATTTGTTTGATAGATATTTTGTATAGATATAGAGAAGGAGGTAAATGGAAATCACTATTGAATTGATCAAGTTACATTTACAAGTTACATTATTTGTACGCATAAATACAATTATGTCATAATTTTTTTTTACAATGTACACAGTTTTTTTACAAGTATGAATGTGCTTTGAATTGTATTATTGTATAGCTGCTGTCCACGCGGATGCATCGCTCACTCAAGTAGGAGAGAGACAGATCTCGAACGCTGCTGAACGCGGAGGCCGATTGTGCCTCTTTGTCGCTCGTTGCGCGTTCTCACTTGCACTTCAAGCCTTAAATGGAACGCTTCAAGGCCTTCCATTTAAGGCTTCATCATGAAAACAATAGATACTAGTGTTTGTGTTACGACATTCCACTTACCTACATTCTCTTTCGGTTTGACATCAACAGGAACATCATCTAAAAATTCCACTTCTTCATACACACTATCCCTCATGAGTTCTGGCTCCGATGAGTCTTTCTCTGCTTCATTTACATACTCAATTTTTATTGTTGATTCATGGCCTGAAGAGAATTAATGAAAATTTAGTTTTAAGGCAAAATATATTGACACAATAATCTATACTAAAATATAAATTTACAGTGGTTTTTACGGATTTTAACTTATAACTACTGAACCATGCATCCGATTGACTTGAAACTTGGTATCCACGTAGAAAATACCTGTACTTAATGGATAGGCTAATATTTATATGAGTGTTGGACTCCCTATTAATAATGACACTAAATAATAATGTTCATTTTAAATGCCCTGTGAAGCGGGCGAGTACGGCTAGATAAATGAAAACTTTGATTTGATATTAATTGTCAAAGTTATCATTTAACATAGCTTTTGTTGTTTTTCGGGCTGGGGTCGAACTTCCTACGAGATCCCCCCGCGCCTAGGGGACGCGCAATGTATGTGGGACTCGACGATCTGCAGATGTTGGGAGCAGACCGCGGGCCCCAGGATATTTTTAGGGCCCTACCGCACTAAGCGACTCCCGTGCACTCTTACACCCGACGTCCGATCTCCGCCCAGGGTCAGAATACAGGGTTCCCACGGTCATCACTACAATACGACTTGCGCCGCTACCCTGAGGAGGCCCGACCGACGGGTCGCCAAGGCGATAGTCAACGACCAACAACGCCGATCTCCGCGGTACGGCGGCCCAACCAGGCCGCCCGGGCGATGCCGCTGGTATTCCAGGATACCCAGCTGGGTCATCATTTAACATAGCTATGTCAACTTTCATGCAGTTTCGAAGTCGTCGTGGCCTAAAGGATAAGACGTCCGGTGCATTCGTATCGAGCGATGCACCGGTGTTCGAATCCCGCAGGCGGGTACCAATTTTTCTAATGAAATACGTACTTAACAAGTGTTCACGATTGAGTTCCACGGTGAAGGAATAACATCGTGTAATAAAAATCAAACCCGCAAAATATTTCTGCCGTGAAGCAGTAATGCGTTTCGGTTTGAAGGGTGGGGCAGCCGTTGTAACAGGAGGGTTGTGAGCTCGTCTACCCATCTAAGCAATAAAAAAAAAGTTTCTTTTACAATAGCTCAATTCCTGATTTTATCTTTAAGAGAAACTCCAAGCATAACTATTCCTATGACTTGGCAGTCGACGGTAGGGATGTCCAAAATGCAATAAAGTATCGATATATATCGTATCGATATTTTTTGAAAATATCAATGTCGATATTTATATTTTTATTACAAAATATCGATATATCGGTATGATTTGACAGAGAATATTCGTGCTAATCAATAGACATCATTTTTATTCATGACATTTTATGAAATTTTATAAAATTTCAATAGTATAATTTCATAAAATTTTGTGAAATTTCATAAAATTTCAGGAAGGTTCATGAAATTTCATGAAATTTCATAAAAAATAAAAAATAAATGTTTGTTGGTCTGAAAAAAATATCGATTTTCATACCTTTTCGATACTTGGAATTTTATATCGATACATCGATGTATCGAAATATAAAATATCGCTCAAAAATTTCGATACATTGAAAAAATAATATCGATATTTCGATGTACCGATATTTTTTCAACAAGCCTAGTCGGCGGGCAGTAGGCAGAATATCTAAGTCATGATCATCGATGTTCTACCTACTGCCAACATTGGAGCAGATAGATACTTGATTGAACCAGTAATCATACTATGGAATGGATTTACAAAGTGTCTAACAGGAAATATGAAAACAATGCTTGGTGTTACAAATTGGGAGAGATCTATGTCCAGTAAGGTATGACTGGTTTGATAATAGTCTTTACGGGTGGTAGGTAGGTCTTTTGAGTCTGCACGGGTAGACCACGGGCACCACCCTGCCTATTTCCGCCGTGAAGCAGTAAAGCGTTTCGGTTTAAAGGGCGGGGCGGCCATTGTACTGTTAAAACTAAGACCTTAGAACTCAAGGTGGGTGATCGCATTTACGTTGTAGATGTCTATGGGCGCCGGTATCCACTTAACACCAGGTGGGCCGTGAGCTCGTCCACCCATCTAAGCAATAAAAAAAGAATTCTTCTAAAGGTGCCTGGACTACAGCGCTATCAAAGGAAATATTGCGATAATAGCGATTAATGTTTGGTCACATATCAACAGTGCAAGTACCACAGAATGCTCTACCACTGGTAGTTATTTGAGATTAGCACAAACACTTACCATTACTTATCTCGTCCATCAGTTGTTTCTGGGATCTTATAACTAAATTCCTAAAACTGCACGACTCCCTTAGCCTCTTTATGCATGGATCACAGATTTGATTGTAATCTTCAGAGTCTAACTGGATCCACTGTGGAGTATGTAAATGGAAAATGTTGAAAATTTATAGATATGTTTTCACTCACACAATTGTACTACATTTAATGTAGTGTATTTCTAAATAATAAAAAGTTCGTATTTTGTTTTATTATTTTAATAGGGCTTAAAGTATGAAATTGCTGTTTTATTGTAATAGGTACTTCGAATTGATATAGAACCTTCATGATTTGAGATTTTTGAGTGACTTTTTTCAATTGGTACCTTTTAAAAAATGTGCTACATTCGATTATCGGCTTTCAGTTGTTTTTTTATTCAACTTAGACAAGAAAGATGGAAACTTCGAAAATTGGAGTGATTTTTGAACACGAGTTCCGACGTGGAACTAACGCTGCAGAAACAGCTCGCAATATCAATGTTGCGTTTGGAGAGGGGACTGCTAATTAACGCACCGTGCGATTTTGGTTTAAACGCTTCCGTTGATTTGAAGAACGAACCGTGTGGAAGACCGCCCACACAATGTGAATAACAATTAATCGAAAGAGATAGTGGAAGCCGATCCGAGCCAAACTACCCAGGAATTGGCACCATGGTCAAAGGTTTTTTTTTCCTTCCTATGCTGACAGCCTTGATAAGCTATTTCAGCTTCACCCTAACATGTAGGTGAGCTCGCGTGGCTCAAACCAAAAGTGTTGCTAATACTGGCCCTAGCAAGAGCAGTGCTTCGCAGAATCTACCGCCGGAAACTACCCAGGAATTAACAGCGTGGTTTAACGTTACATTACTGTTTTTGCAATGAGGACGCGGCGCTGCTCCGCGAAAGGGGAGGCAGTACGCGAGCGTGTGCTCCGCCGTGTCCTCGTTGCAGCCACTGCAGTGGTGACACTTCTGCGTCGGCTCCCTCCGGGCGACGAGGTGCAGGTAGCGACCGAAACAGCCATGACCCGTGAGCACCTGCGTCGCTCGGAAGGTGAGACGTCCGCCGTGTTTTAATACTACCCACTCTAGGTATGTAATCATTTTTATGAAAAGAAGTTTTTTTTTTAAAGGGATTTTATGACCACGTAACTGAGAAGACCCTTAAGTCATGTCTTATTTTAATTTTTACCATATTTTTATGAAAAATGATATTATGGAGTGAAATGAAATGAAGATGATTAATTTGAGACATTAATCAACTGGGATGAAACAAATGAAATGAAATGAGATGATATGGCATGAAATATAATCTCAGTAAAATGGTGATCATTTACTAAGATTTTTTCAGTGGACTTTTTGGAGGAATGCGAGAAGTTACGTCCAGCGGCTTTGTTTCATTTTCCCACATTTGTGCACTTTCACAGATATTAAATAGTTAATAAACCACCATTATTACACATTGAAACCCGAAGAAACATTAAATAGACAAAATAAAACAAATCACACACCTTCACTCCTCGCGTTCCCGCCAAAGTCTTTATGAAAAGAAGAAAGATTATTCTCCTAATACCCTCTTTCTTACATTACAGTTCACAACTAAGTTCTCGTTGTTTTTTTTAATGAGCATCCATAACTTAGGCCATTTTTTGGGATCGGTATATAAGCAGAACTGCCAATCTACAAGACAATATGACCTTGAACACAGCATTATTTGGCCAGCACCATATCTGGGGAATGAGGCTAGTTGGGTGGGATATCCATGTAGTTATGTTCGTAGCTCTTTCGTCGTGCAGTTGGTTCTGCTATGGAATGCGCTCTCTCTCGAAAACAGGACTATTATTGACTGGTCAAGTTAAGGGTTCGGCGAACGCTGTTGGAAAAGTTAGGTGAATCCTCATGAATTTATTAAGTTGTAGTTGTTTGTTTAGTCAATCTATATATATATATATATATATAATATATAATAATATTATAAAGAGGAAAGATTTGTTTGTTTGTTTTGAATAGGCTTTGAAAGTACTGAACCGATTTGAAAAATTCTTTCACTGTTTAGGAGCTACAGTATTTCCGAGTGACATAGGCTATAAAATTTTTTGAAAAAAGTTAGGGATCCTTACTAAAACTCCAATAATGTAACGAAAGGTGTAAAAAATTACCTAAAGTATTCTTTACATCGCGTGCGCTGCGAAAACTATTGATGATAGAATAAAATAATGTACTATAACTATGTAGAACACATTATTATTTAAAAAAAATGTGGCGACAGCATATGTCCGACTATTATAGCTATGCCACAATAAGTGTTAATTTATTAAAAAATAAATAAACAACGTCAAATATCGTTCACAGGGTAGCTTTTTCATAATTGTGGGTTTACTGGTGCCCCGGAGGCCTTTCCAGTTTCACAAGGACAGGTGGGCGAGCAAGGGCTCAGACAAAGCAAGGGCTCAGCCAGTACAAGGAAGCTCTGACTCAATAAACTCAATGGCTTTTGTTTTGTATGTATGACCTTTTTACGAACACTAGAAAAATAATAATATAAAAATAGATAAAAACAAATATTATTTCAACGAATATAAAAGTTTATTAAAAAAATAATATTCAAACTATCTTTATAATTTTCTATTTTTAGAGACCTGACGCAAATATAAGGGATAATGTGTGTGTATTATAATTTTTTATTTTGAAAATTTTGATAAAGACCCGAGCGAAGCCGGAGCGGCCGCTATTTATCAATAAAAAAAAACAAAATAAAAAATGTATACCCGAATAATTATTTTCTTTATACCTCGAATAGAACTTAAAATTAATATTTTTATAATAAGGAGCTTCGTTCCTATCCGGTGTCCCACGACACCACGCATTTTTTAATATGCTACATATATAATAAATTATGTATAATAGTCTTTTAAAAAAAGTTACCGTATTAGATCTGTGGAATTTTTACTGGCATTACTACGTAGTATAAAACAAAGTCGCTTTCTCTGTCCCTATGTATGCTTAGATCTTTAAAACTACGCAACGGATTTTGATGCGGTTTTTTAAATAGATAGAGTGATTGAAGAGGAAGGTTTATAATATGTATAATAACATCCATTAAATAGTGGAGAAATCAATAATAAATTACAGTTTCCGAAGCGAAGCGAGGGCGGGTCGCTAGTTTATTATATATATATATATTCCTTTGAATACTGTATAAACTATTATATGTGTATATGTATAAAATACTTTATATACTTTTATGCTTATTTTTATTATTGTATTACATTTTTGTGCATGTACTTGTAATTTAATATAAAATACTTTGCACCTATCACTATTGTCTCTGCACTTCCTTGGTTGACTCATAGAGAATGCTTTAGGCATTAAGTCCGCCAATGTAAATTTTACATGAACTATAAATAAATAAATAAAAATGTCAAATCTTAGCATTTTAAAGTCATTTTGTAGCTGCCCTAATTAATCACATTAACTGAATTTGACACATTTCTCCAATGTTACCTTTGAATCCAACAGCTTCTTCTTTGCCTCCACCGAATACCACAATGTGGGGTCGGCATGGCAATTTTTTCTATTCAATTCTCCTTTATCAGCTACCATTCACACACTGCATCCATCTCTTCTTCAGTAGACCTCTTCCCCCTCTACCTTGCACTGCCATTTCCATACATAACTTAATCATGTGATCACCATCTCTCTCCTGCATCATCTCTTTACACTTCAGTAGACCTCTTCCCCCTCTACCTTGCACTGCCATTTCCATACATAACCTAATCATGTGATCACCATCTCTCTCCTGCATCATCTCTTTACACATCACATGTCCATACCACACTAACCGATCGCTCTTCTGATTCCAACAACATAATAAAAAAATGCCAACCTGGTCCCATCAATACACAGTATAACAATCAAAAGTATATCGATTATCGAACAATAACTAAATAAATAATGTGCCAAAGCAGTTTGCTTGTCTTATGTTTCAGCTTGATTAGCAATGTCTTGGATTTGTCAAAAAGACAAGCAACTTTACTGCATCCATTGACAAACAGCAAGAGCTTAACTGCACAGCTAATAATATTCTAAGACAAATCACAGAGACCATTATTTTGTCCCTGCTAAGATTCTCTATACTATGTTAACTTGAGATTTATATACAAATATATGTAGGTACTAGCTTAAATATATAATTAATTGAAATAAATAGCTGATGTATACACACACATATGAATAAATATAGCAAATAAAAAATATAGGAGTAAGAATGTACTTTATCCCCTAAGTACCCACCAAGAACGAAGAAATATAAGCCGTTTATAAGAAAGCCGCTCGTTCGAATTTAGATGCTTACTCTCCCTTAAACAAAATCCTTTCGGACTACAGTAATATCCACAGTAGCGCGGTCTCCGTCCATGTTCATTCGGACTTGTCCGATTGTGTTGAACTAATTTTAAGTGAAATTGATGTTTTTTATAATTGTCTCACAACTTACAGGAAAAATCTGACGCGTATCATTTCCCAATTAAATATAAATTAATCTTAAGCAATCATTGAAATGTAATCAAATCTTAGTTATATATTTTTTTATTTTTGTTGTTTATGCACTGTCGATTGCACCTATAATTGAGGTGACATCTGCCATGAATTTTTGTCAATTGTTCAATGTTTTGTATTGATGATCACTTTGTTGGTGCAACTTAATAAATAAATAAAAAGGACTATTAAGTAAGAATGTGTATAATGTACTGAACATCAATAGATAGATACCATTCTCTAGCTTATTTCAGCAGCAAAACTGTAATGCAATTGAAGCACGCTTAAACCTCACATTTAATCTCAGGTAAAATTATTTATGTTCAGCTTCAGTAATCACTTAGCAGCAAGTAAGCCATAAACTGTATTTATTAATGGAAATTAAAAATCTTCATCTTAGAGTTACAAGTAATTGTATACCAAAACAAACAAAACCGTTGCATTAATATAACGTTTTTACAGTACCGATATTGGACATCATTACATTAATATAATAAACTTAAAAGCAATATTTTCCACTGTACCAATACACGGACCAAGTTATTTATCAGAATCTGATAGGGGATTTAACTATAAGATAACAAAGCAGTTGAAGATAGTTAATTGGACTGTGATCTCGTTGTTTTTCAAGATTTCGTAATAGAAAGGACAGTCTTTTTGAAATGCCGTCCCTAAATTTAAAAAACATGACATTCGCCAAGACATCTAGTTACAATGATACCAATACGTATAATGTTGAGTACCTATTTCTAATACCTGAAATCTCGGTATTTGTTATTACTGACCGAAAAAGCGTAGCATTTCGTTAACATTTCGCCGTACACCTCTGTATGTCCCTGCCATTTATGTTCGGACCATAAATATTTTAAATAACCATATTCCAAACAGCATCTGCATCTCCCGAAGTACATTTTCACTTCAGTTTCCATTTTTTTATTTTCATTAAATTAAAATTCGCTTTGAGTCAGCAGTTATTGATCAACCAAGAGATTAAGCAAAAAAATTAAGAAAATGTTAAAACACGGTTAAAACAATTCCCAAAACATACGCTGACAGCACGCCATGTTGACAATTGACATTGTTGACTAATGTTGAGTAGACATGCGTAGTTCCGGACCTAAATAGTTCCTGGAACTATGTCCTCATATGGAACTATATCATTCAATCCGAGTTGTCAAAATTAACATGTTCAGACAGTTCCATTTCCATTCCAAGTGTACTGTTATGCAGGAACTACGAACGCGTTGAACATGACGGACATGCGGACATGATTAGAGCATAGGTATTAGGTACCGCGCGGCGCGGAGGCGTGGCGCGGCGAGTCCACCCGAAAGAGTCTCGAACCGACACGAGTCCACGTAAAGAGATAAGGCGACATATGGCACGAATACGAGGGAGTGAGATGGAGCGAGTGCATGAAACTGCGTGTGGAGCTCTTTCATATTACATTTTTATTAATATTGAAGTTATGCTCTACGACCTACGTGTTACAGTCGATAGTTGAATAAATTAAAATGTTTTGCTATGGATTTTGACCTTGACCATGGATTATTCCTACGAGCACTTAACCTTAAGTGTTTGTAGACCATTTCTTAGAAAATCATAATTCAAAATTAGAGAATTTTAAAACATTCACCACTTTCGCTATTCGGTAAGGCTACAACGAGCACAAATTACGTTGTATATCAGAATAACGTGGTATTTTAATTAACAACTGATAGGTTATAGTTTCCGGTGCATCATACAATACATTGAAAAATAATGAAAGTAGTAGAGTAGTTGAAATTATGACAAAGTAATTACAGTACATTAATAAATTATGCAACCAGCTGTAACAATGAACCTAAAACTAAAAACCGTACAAAATAATAATTACAATAATAATTGCCATAAGCGGCAATCTATTTTTATATAGTGCTTTTAAAAAATTGTATTTTTAATACCTTTTTGAAAAATATTGTGTAATTAATAATAACTTAATACGTGATTCGCTACACTACAAACAGCTACTAGACTTAACATGTCCGCGGAACTAAACAGCTTCAAACAGCTACTAGACTTAATATGTCCGCGGAACTAAACAGCTACAAACTACAAACAGCTACTAGACTTAACATGTTCGTGGGACTAAACAGTTCCGCGAACATGTTTACTGGAACTAGTTCCGACACTCAAAAGAACGATGTCATGTTCAATCCAGTTCCGAACATGATTAGCGCACGTCTAATGTTGAGTAGTATTATTAGAGTTTTTTTTCGAAGAGGAAGGCAATAGAACTAACAGCCAATTCTTAAGTTTTATATTTTCATATATAATTGTATATTTCAAGGCAAAAAAGTCAATTCTTAAGTATTCTTCATTTATCTTTTTTAAATACGTGTTAATGTATATTCAGATCTTTTTCCATTATGTTTCGGTCGAGAGTTGTCTCAATCGTGTTTCTTGAAAAATCCGAGTAAAAAGTCAAAATTAATATTCTCCATTATAAGTCTCCGCACGTAGAGTTAATATATCCATATACTGGTCTAAAATTTTCAGGGCACTTAAGCAATTCTTGAAGAGATGGCGCGGGACGCTATCCTTATAAACCTCTTGCAGCTTATCGATAAATAGAAAACGATGAATATTAAAAGTCGGACATGTGAAAAAAATATGATATAAAGTTTGTTCTTCTTTTAGGGAGCAATCATTGCAATTTGATGATGAAGTTATTTTCATTCGGTAAAGATGAGCGTTGCAATGACAAAATCTTAGTTTACAAATCTGTGTGTAGAATTTCTTTATATAGAAAGATTTGCTCCTAGCGAACCAGGGCTTGCTACCAATGTCATTATTTATTTCAGCATACCATTTACCTTTGTTTGGATTTATAAGCTGCCTGTTTTCAAGCCAATTTTTATTAATTTGTTGACGAACATCAGGAATTAGGTCTTGCCATGGAATTGAAATATTCTTAATCTGAGCACCCTAGCTATTTATTGATTTTGCAAAATTAATCAAATTACTTTCTCAACCTAATTTATCTATACCGTCCCACGCTGCTAATTTAATTCATACTTACACTGATATTAGTAATGGCCAACATGGACAGTTCCCTTCGTTTTTTATTATTCATAAGCTGTAAATAATGAAAACGGCGAATTATAAAAATCTTATTATAATGACACTGGCTAATGCACAAACCGTACCGGAACCAAAAGAAAAATCACTTTGACGTAAACTTTTTGGCGGGAATGCGAAGAGTGAATTTGAATTGAATGAGTAGTATTTTGTTAATTTTGCGTTTATTCGGATTTAAACAAGTAATAACGGTAGCTAACTGTTTAACGTCTGTGAGAGTGCACAAATGTGGGAAAATGAAGCAAAACAAAATACCTTCGGACGTGACTTCACGGGCTTTTCCAAAAAGTCCACTGAAGTCTCTGGTAATTAACCAACATTTTATTGCTACTTTATTTCATATTTTTTCATCTCGCTTAATTTAATTACAGTCCAATTTATTGCAATTGCCTATTAATCTATATCATCCCATTTCACTCCATATAATTTTTCTCTAAGTAACCTTGTGTCACATTTGTTTACCTATGTACATTGATTGCATGTTTTTATCAACTTGACTTGACTAAGAACTCTTTTCTCTGTGTTTGTATTCCTGTTACAAGCTCCAAACATTTATATATATTTAAATGTTTCATTAAATGGTTATCAACAAAAATACACTAATAACATCATCTGCCATTTTTTGTTTGTTTTGCGTAGCCGGTTTGTCCTTTCACATCCTTGAAAATAAAAGCAAATGGTAATCTCCCAGGACCTTTCATTTTCATAATCAGTGCCCAATTCTTCACTGCTATCTTCACTTTCAGATCATTCAATTTGCTTGCGAACCGTTCCGTCTTTAGATGCTATTCCAAAGTCAGTTCCATCTTTTTTTTTGCTCATGTAGGCAGACGTGCAAAGGGACCACCTGATAGTGAGTGGTTACCATCGCCCATGGACTTCAGCAATGCCAAGGGGAGAGTTAACCCGCAGATTACCGTTCAGATTATATATCTGAACATTATTCACTTATGTTAGTAAACTTTTTCAATATTTCTTTTCTATTCGACATTTTTATGAAATGAAAATGCGAGTTGATAACAACATACGTATGTATTATATATATATTTTTTTTTATTTCAATTCAGGTTGGAGCTTTTATATAAGAAATACTTATTAATTAATATATTTATATTTGCAAATTTTAGTAAAAAAACAAGTAATTATTTTAAAAATCCGAAGCAGTCTGCTCTCGGGCAATATAGGTATAGCACATACGTATATCGAAAATAAAGAGGGAGGGGGTAAATACAAACTATTAATAAATGCTAAAAGTCATAACCATTTAATAAATTGTATCATCAAATTTTTATTTTATCTGAAATTAAAAACAATCAAAATGACTTTTGGGTAATCTAGTGTTAATGATTACGTTTTTCAAAGTACTACACAAGTACATATGATGCGATACAGATAGAAAGTACAAATAAATTTATAATCTGTCTGTTCATTCTGTATTACTATTAAATTGGTTTGTTGCAATGACATGTTCGATACATATTTGTTTTTAAAAAACTGATTTTTACCTCAGTGTTCGAATTCCGGCGGTAAAATGAATATCAACGCGAAAATGACGTCATTGGTAAGTATCGCGCGAAAATTCTATCCCGTCGAGAGTAATTTCATGGGGGCTACTAGTACTAAAGTTTTATTTTTACAAAATTTACAAATTAACATTTCAATAGCTTATGGTTTATTTTCTAACTTTATTAGAGTTTTATCTAACATAATTTACAATTACGGTTTAACCTCGACTTTATTAATGTCAAATAATATCGTACTTAGCGTAAGCATGTAACTCTTAAATGAGACGTCTATTATCAAAGGTGGCAATCTGTGCATTTGGACAAAAAAATGTTATTGATATGTCAATACAGATTGATTTGAATATAATCGTCTCCTTCAAAGAATACGGTTCAAAACCTGCATTAAATAAAGGTTAATAGTTAACCTGTTATTTATCTAAGATGTCGTTCCGAAGAGTTTTGTGGCTGCCAATGGAATACAAAGTCAATAATTCGTTTTTCTGAATTACCAATAATTATCCAAAAGTCAGATTGCCGGCTTTGATAATAGTCGACTCAAATATTTAACCATTGCCCTAATGTATTCTGCATCAAATATCAAATGCTGCACACATTATCTACCTACTCATTGTAATTTTTTTGCCCCTACCTATTCACTTGTAGCCTACCATTCCGGTTACGCCTAGACGGGACTCATTGTAGAGTCGTAAAATAAAATAGGTTACTCTTCCTAATTAAGACAGTGTGTATCATTGTACTATGCAATAAGCCGTTTTACATATCTATCGATAATTTCTCGAATAATTAACCCAGTCCAGATAAATTAAACGAAATTATAAAAAGGCGAAATTAAACCGTCAATGTAGTTTTGATTACGTATACGATTCGCTAAAATTGTACTGCTACTAAGAGTTGCTTAAGTCGAATTTATATAACTTTGTTATTATTCAAATGAATTTTGAAGTGCGTCACCAGCGCCGCTTTCGAGGAGTATCTCCTTTCGCACATCGGACACACGTGGTTCTTGGCGCCGTTATGCCTGGACTCGACGTGCCGCCTCAAATCTCTATTCTGAGAAAACTTTTTATCGCAAGCTGTGCACTCGTATTTCCTGTCGCCATGGACCTTCCTCAAGTGCTCGATGTAGTACTGCCGCCAATTGAATATCTTGCCGCACATGTCGCAGCCGATCTCCTTAATTTTCTCCCTGTGGTTTGCTTCGATGTGCTCCTTCCTCTCCCTTTCGCTCGGCAGTTTCTCCGGGCAGTAGTAACACTTGTAGTACAACCTGGCTTTGTGAACGACCGCTTCTTGCTTCTTGGAGTGATTCTTGGCGTGATTCTTTAATCTGGCAGCGGATATAAAGGTCTGGCCGCAATCGTCACAGACGTAGTTGTCGTAGTGGCTGTTCATGTGGAAGTCCAGCTGAATGTAGTTCGTGAAGTGTTGCTTGCAGAGCACGCAGTCAGGCTCCTCGTCCAAGATATACGGAATGACCCTTTTGTACGCGTACGTGAAGACGACACCGTGTGTATTTTTTAAATGTCTAAATAGACCATTCCAGTCGTCCATCGGGATGCAACACACCACACAAATGAGATTGTTCACGTCCAACTTTAAGATTTCGTTCATCGCGTGAGGTCTCATCATGAGGTCGACCTTCTTCGTTCGCTCGTCGATGTGGTTCGTGCGCGTGTGGTTGCGGAGGTCGTCCGCCGCGTGGAAATACACTTCGGTGCAATAGGCGCAGCTGTAAGTCGATATTTTACTTTTGTAGGGCGTCGCATTCGTGAATGAGAGTATTTTTTTTACTTCCTTTATGAATACATACATTTCTTCTCGTGCTGGGTCTACGCCTGGAAATAAAAGTTTGTATGGCGTCACTAACCAAGTAAGCTCTACGCTGTAACTGTTGCTTTTTATTTTCCCTACCTATTCGCTGGGGGTCTAGGGGGCTATCATTCCCGATCCTGCGGACCGATTGGTAAAGAGTAGAAGTCGCCCTAAACACATCATTTCGGATCCTCCCGATCTACTATGGGGGCTTTTAGGTACCTCAAGCACCGGTCATCGTTCTTGTCGAACCAGTCGCTTGCGACGAAGGGCTCGGCGAGTAAATTAACCCATAGACACAGCCTACTGAGTTCCTCGCCGGATCTTCTCAGTGGGTCGCGTTTCCGATCCGGTGGTAGATTCTGCAAAGGACTGCTATTGCTAGGGTTAGTGTTAGCAACGTCGTCAGATTTGAGCCCCGTGAGCTCACCTATTTATGAGGGTTACGCTGATATAGCCTCTCAAGGCTATCAGCTTAGGTATAAAAAAAAAGAAGACTATTCCAGGTACGCCCGTACGGGTAGGTGAGCTTACGAGCTCAACCTGAGTGAATCATCAACTTGCCTCCTATATGAAACTAGGCCTTTTTTATGTTTCCCTGCGAACATTAATTCCACGATGCATTACTGATTTTATTTTAGGTAGATAAATGAATGTTTCGTTACTATTTTTATGATACTCGAACTCAAGATAACGTAAATTGTGAAATTAGGCTTTTTTTTATAGTAACCGTGTATCTGATTCGTTTTATTCGATACAAAAACAAATATATTTCAACATCGATGAAGTCGGAAGCGTGAGACTGGCTGCAGTGGGTAGTTTCACATAGTTGATTCTATAAAGATTAATAATTTGCCTACATTTCTAGATTAATTTGATATTTTTGAACCTAGACACCAAGGCGCTTTCGTGCCGTCGTGGCCAAATGGATAAGACGCCCAATCTACTCGTGTCAAGCATGCGACTATGCCAGATTTGAAATCCCGTAAACAGGTACGAAATTTTGTATACATTTTTTTAAGCAACTTCGTCTGTGTCAACATAAACTCGTTTAATATTGGGTGGTGTGGCGTATAATTATTGTGTCAACCCGCACGGGTAGGTACTACAATCCTGCCTATTTCTATGAAGCAGTCATGCATTTCAGTCTGAAGGGTGAGATGAACAACGGTTATAGAAAGGTATTGTACAGTCCATAATATTATGGAATTCGCTTCCTAAAGAAATCAGGATGATCAGCAATCGCTTTACTTTTAAACTAAAAGTTCGCGAATACATCCACAAAAAACTGGAAGAATCATCTCCAAAGTAATTTATTTATTATTAATATATATATATATATATATATATATATATATATATATATATATATATATATATATATATATATATATTTACTTTTAGCCATTCTTAACTATAATACTAAATTGTGTATTTTCATGTGTATTTATATATTATTACTTTACATGTATATTATATTGTGTGTAATTATGTGTATGTATGTATTTTACTATTTTATACATAGGTATATTAAATTGTAGTATGTGTATTCTATAATACTGAGATGTTATATTAAGGAAGATTTTTGTTTTGAGTTTGTTGTTTTTTTGTGTGTTTTGTTGTTGTTTGTTATTCTTTTGTCAATGCACCTACCATGCATTATCTCTGCACCACCCTATGGTCGACTGGAAGAGAATGCCCATGGCATTAAGTCCGCCTGTGTACAAGTTTTGTTTTGTGCATAAAGTATAAATAAATAAAGAGATACCCCTTAGGCAGGGAAGGACTCCTTTGTTTAAGACGAACGATCTGAATATTAAGACAACACTTTAATTAAAACAATTATCACTTTTATTTGTTTAATAAATTAAATCTAAAATTGCATAAAACTTAATTTAATATTTACAAGTTTATAAATATTTCACAACTACTTTGTACACACGTATTGCGTGCGTTAAGACAATCTCATTCATTTTGCTCTTGTATTTGTATAATAGTAAATCTCCAACAACTCTGATTTTTCTACTAAATTATCCCTATACCCTTCATTCCAGTCTTGAGTATTGGTGGAAGGGCATACCAAAGAGACTAATATTATTATTGTGGTTCTCCAATCATAGTTCTAATAATCGTTCTTGTTCCAAAGCTACGCTCACATTGTGATACAAAAATAGACTGCCGCTGTCAACTCATTTGTCTCTCATCTATACTAACATTATAAACGCCAAAGCTTCTTTATACGTCACCAGAATGAGGTACAGACGACTCAAGGAATTTTGGTGAAATCTCGCATAAAAACAGTTTAAAGCTTGAATTAACATCTAAGATACATTTGATCACGATAAACTACACGACTCTGTATAATCGCCATAATAAATACGACAGTATTCGCAAATCGTCTGGTAGTCTAGTCCAAAGCACAAGCAAGTCTGATGCGACGCGTGCTATTCCATTTCAATCGCAAATTTAACGCGGCTAAAATCGCGTGGCATATCTTTCTACTTATGTATCACAGTCCACAGACGTCCGCTGGACTTAGGATTTCTTCAAGACCCCTTGCCGCAACGACCCGTCCCGCATCCAACAGACGCCTGTGACCTTAAAAAGTTCATCAGTGCGTTCAGTATGTAAATACTGCCATTCCTTGACCTTGTGACCTTGCCGACGCAACACGTTTCCATTACATTGTTCCGTTTGAATTCTTCGTCGAACATTTGCTGTCGACGACTTCTTAGTAATAACGACCTCACTGGATACTCTCGCCGTGTTTCTTCCAGCAGTGAGCCCTTAGTTTGTTTTTGGCGGCGAACTTGACATCGCAACGGTCGCACTTGTAGCGCTTTATACCGTAATGCGCTCTCATGTGCTGGTTGAGAGAGCATTTAGTACCGAAACGTTTATCGCACAACTCGCACTGAAACTCCCTAGTCTTTGTATGTGTGACCATGTGCGAGTTCAGCTCCATCTTGGAGTAGAAACTCATCTCGCACAGGGTACACTGGTGCGGTCGGAGCATCAGATGGTAACGCTTCTTGTGCTCGTCGAGAGACCTGGCGACGGTGTACGTCCGATCGCAAGCATCGCACTTGAACACTTGCTGCTTGGCTCCGTGGGTTTTGACCATATGATTCTGGACCTGCTGGGCGGATACGAACTTCTCTTCGCAGAGATGACATCGCCTCGTCTTCCTGCCGTGACGGTGGACAAGCCTAACGTGAGCACTTCGACGAGGCCGCGTGTCAAATACTTTCGGGCAATCTGGACACTTGAATTCGCCGACGTTTTTCTGGTGCCGATATGAATGTAGCTGCATAGCTTGCTTGTTCACAAATCCTCGTCCGCATACGGAGCATTCGTAGTTCCTGTAGTGATCGTTCATATGTTCCGCTAGCAGCTTGAAATATTTAAATCGCTTCTTACAGATCGCACATTCTAATACCTCTCCTTCGAATTTGAACGGAACCATGTGAGACTTGACGTCAGCGTGGAAGGTTTTCTTGTGGTCCTTCCTCAGATGTTCCAAGAACGCTTCAAGGGTTTCGATCTTGGCCGCGCAAATTAAGCACCGGAGTCCCGTTACATCCAGTTTAAGTATGAGATCGGACACGTATTTAACCCTGATCGCGTTTTGGCCGGCATCTTCGTGTATATTGAGATTGTGCTGTTTCAGCAGCGCCGGAGTCTGGAAACGTTCCGTGCAGAAGCAGCAAGAATACCCGGCGCCGCGGTGGTCTCTGATCAGAGTCGCATTCGAGTGTTGCATGACCATTCTTATGTTGTCCTTGTGCTTTGTCATCTCTAGAGCGGATGTGTTCTCGGGCGCGCTACGTGTTTTACATCGAACGATCGCTTTGTACCGCGCCCGTACGTCCGTCTCACCTTTACCGATCTTAGTACCGGCGTCGACGGTTGCCACTTCCCGGACATCTACAAAGAGATATTTTTGATTTTATTCTCGACTGTTTTCATCGGCGACGTTCTAATGAACTTGCTTTGGCAATTGGAACGATTCCATTTTTTATTTGTTTATATCTTCACTGGAAATAATCGAACGCACTGCGCGATCGTTTATACAAATGGTATAATAACCGGCAAACTTCTTGAGCATTTGTTGACGTAGTGGGGGTAAGTTTGCGCATGGTACACTCACGTGCAAAAACATTATTTACTTTGCGTCATAATGCTATTAAATTATTAAAATCAACATATGTATTTATTTATATATTTATTAGAACATCAACAAAACATATAGGTTAATAATTGTAATAATTTAATCTTGGGGTAAAATAGATATTCCTTCTATTAAGTCAAAACTAGAGCTGTTGCCAGGTCTTCGTTCAGTTGAAGCGAAGCTGGTATTTGTAATTTTTTTTTCGTTATCATAATCTTGACCATCATCATCATCACTGTTTTCATCACCCGAGTCGCTATCATCGTGATGAGTCGACATAGGGCTCATCGGCGTAGTTTACAACTCGGTCGATTCGGTCTTCTTTTTTGTCTATAATTAATTATTTTTTGAAGATATTCGATTCGTAGTAATCGAATGTTACTTTTTTCAGTTACCAGCTTCCGATTATTTTCTGTTATTTTTTTCCATCTGAAGCCTAGCTCTTTCATAATTCGTCGTAAGCTTCATTCCGAGCCATTAAAATTTATATCTTCTTTAAATTTTTCGAAGCCTTTCTACGGTACGGAGTTTCGCTGCTTGTTATGTAGTTATTATGATTACATCTTTTTATTACAGATTGAACGAAACTATCCATTCCGGTAACTTTCTTCTTCCCTGATCTTTTCTTACCCGGAGTCCGAAACACGGCGAGCAAGCCAGAGCCTTTAGCTTCGTTAATAATGCACCTAACAGTACTCACTGATGTTTTTGTTGCTTCCGAAGTCTGTTTTAATTTTTCCATATCATTCTTCCCCTGTTTTATAATGAAGCAATATACGTCGTACACAAATTTTCTACCCTTTCTTTTAAGTACTACACCAATTTGCCACGGCATAGTGTATGTTTTATAAAAAATCAACAAACACTCATCAAATAGCAATGGCAACAAAGTCCACAAGCAATTATAACAAATAACTTAACGATTAATAACGATAGACTTTCCACTGTACGCAAGCGTACTTTTGGGAGCAAGCGGAACGAGGGCGCGGTGCGGGACGCAAGGTTCGACTGATCTACCAATAACGCGCTCGATACGATTTCCCCTGCCGTCGCGCCTCACCCTCACCACCAAAGTGATCTAAAATTCGGTTCTGCGCAGTCAAGGTCATTTGCTCAAGAAGTTTGCCGATTACTATAAACGCTGAGCACCATGAGAAAGTTTCAACAATTTATCTTGTAACGGATAGTAAATGCTTCGGCGAATTTTAGAAAAATCATTATGTGCGATTTGTTTTCATTATGTTCGTGTTAATATATTATCTTTTAATATTCCACCCTATATATTTATATACTTATACTTATATAGATATATTTATACCCTAATATGTAGTAAGTTTTCTCTGCATCGCCTATGGTTTACTGTTTGAGAATGCGTTAGGCATTGTACCCGCTAATGTATACAAAATACATTATATAGAAAATAAATAAATAATACTATGGAAATAACTTTTCTTCAACGTTTATAGATAGACACTCAGCGAGATATTTGCTATATTACACTGACTACTCTTCTATCTCCTTTACAATGTCGCAACATACACTAATTTTTAAATATTTGACTACTACCCTCGGCATCGAATTTTCCTTATTTTTTAATTCTCTGGTAAAAATTATCTACGACAATCCAATCCAAACTAATGTAATTTCCACAAACCTAGTGTCGGAGGTGTAGAAAAAAGTACATGCAATTTTGCGTGTAGTTATAATTCAATATTTCCATGTACAAATACGTATATGTGTTTCGACAGAAAGTTCAGTACAAGGGTAAGGGTGTATTTTTGTGAATAGATGTAAATTTTTAGTATCTCAATATTTTTTCTATTTTCTCTAGTTACTTTTAGTGGTCATTAGCTAGAGTTGTTATTATCAATTAAAAAAACAAATAAAGAACAGTCTCCTTTACACCCACACAAGAAAACCATGATTGAACAATGATTCAATTGAACTTGATGGATCAAACGAATTCAGGGGTTGGGATGTAAGCGATGAAGGTCGAATTTAGAATGTATAAAACTAACTCAAAAAAAAACTTGTAACTTTTAGCTGTATATAATAAAAAAGTATGACAAAAAAAAAAAATTCTTAATCGAAATATTATTTTCGCTTCTGAGAAGAGTTTCTATTTTTTACGTGTCATTTAAACCCTCCTCCGTAAAGTTTTCATTCGCAAAATTTTCAAATTATAGTTTTATAAAGCTTTGAATAGCATACGCTAGAAACGGGCCGAATCGAGGAGACGTTTGATGAAATCTGTCATTGTAGACTTACTGAGTTACACCGAGAGTCATCTTTAGGTCAATAGCGGTACTAGCGGATAGCGCTTACCTAATTGCATAATATGTTACCAACGCCATCTATTAGGGTGTAGACGAACGATCACAGAGACCTTACTGAAAATCGTACCGCACGAATGTTTCGGGTTGTTTGAATGCATTCCAGAGTGTAGGGTGGGGCGGACACACGCGGCAAAACGGAAGTCAAACGAAACAGCGTAAAGCAAGAAAAACTACGAAATGAACGTTAGAGCGAATCGAGTTAGGGACGACATTCTATGACCGCTTTTATCATTATTTTACTATCACCGCATTTATTGCTTTCCTCTGAACTGCCGAATCTCGTAACAAACCTATTGGGATAACCGATAGAAAAATTTGATTCTTTTGTAGTAAACGGCACAACGATATTTAATAGACGCCGCTCGCCATCGACTTTGAGACATGAGGTCTAAGTATCAATCTTATTGTATAATGGAAGACCAGCCCCCATCATCCAAGCCACACACATTTCACAGTAGACCTACCCGTGCGAATTGAAATACCCCCTGCCACAAGTAAATGCCACTTGACAGATAGACCAGAAGACAGACGACCATCAGAAATTACACGGGTTTGATGGTCATACCTTCATCATGAGAATCTCTCGTGAGCATATGTTCAGTGCATGTGTCCTTAGGACAACGTGTACCTGCCTGTGAGATTTGAACATCGGCATAGTTGCCTCGCTTGATACATATAGACAAGACATGTTATCCTTTACACCACGACGAATATAGCCAGATTAAGATTGCATGCTCCTAGCATCTCATGTTGTGGACAACTTTGTATATTTGTTTTGGATCTGAATGGAGCACCGTATGAGACCAATTGAACAACGCAAAATTTAAAAACAAGAGGAATAGATAAGTTTGTTATTCGTTCAAACTACTCACTCTCCTCGTCCATTTTGAGTTTGGCAACTAAAGTCTTCCTCGGAACGTTATAGAACTCGGCCGCTTCTAATCTAGACATCCTGTTGTTTCTGACTGCTTCCACGCCATTCCTCAGGTCCTCCTCGGTGTATTGAAGGTATTTCTTGATGGGTTTGGCCCGGGGCAGTTTCTTGGGCCGGGTTAAGCAGACTGTTATCGGATCTTTCTCTGTAAATAATATATCATAAATTGTTTCTTTGGTCCGAAACCTTTGCTCCAATTCAGTGCTATTGATGTGGACTCGACTGTCAACTCGATCTGTCAATTCTGCATATCTGAGAACCCATTCCTATTAGTCTAGTACATTTTTTCCCCTACCAATGTTGATAGCCTTGGGAGGCTATATCAGCGTTACTCTAGTGTGTAGGTGAGCTCTCGGAGCTCAAACCAGAGGTGTTGCTAACACTGGCCCTAGCAAGAACAGTGCTTCGCAGAATCTACCACCGGATCTGACTGAGAAGATCCGGCGAGGAACTCAGTGGGCTGTGTCGGCGGGTTAAGGAATATGAACTCATTTGTCAAATACAAAAGAATTTTTTTTGTACAAGTAAATAGAAAATAAAAATATCGTCATATAGCAAAAACGGATATCGAAACAACTAATTATAATAGTCGTCGTGACCTAACGGGTAAGACGTCCGGTGCATTCGTGTGGAGCGACGCACCGGTGTTCGAATCTCGGCGGGTACCAATTTTTCTAATGAAATACGTACTCAACAGATGTTCACGATTGACTTCCACGGTGAAGGCATAACATCGTGTAATAAAAATGAAACCCGCAAAATTACTGGTGGTAGAACCGACCTCTTGTGAGTCCGCACGGGTAGGTACCACCACCCTGCTTATTTCTGCCGTGAAGGAGTAATGCGTTTCGGTTTGAAGGGCGGGGCAGCTGCTGTAACTATACTGAGACCTTAGAATCTATATCTCAAGGTGAGTGGCGGTATTTGCGTTATAGATGTCTATGGGCTCCAGTAACCACTTAACACCAGGTGAGCTGTGAGCTCGTCCACCCATTCAAGCAAAAAAATAAATAAACTGGATATCGCTCGAAACATCGACCCCAACTATCCTAATACTCGTGGAAGGTTGCGGGGATACGCCTTGGAATTGCGGCACTATGACAAAAGGGTCCTTCTTTGCAGTGAACACGCAACCTTGGTATCTTTAAAAGGTTGAATTGAACTAAGTTCTTAAAACCTAGTTCAATTCACCCCACTCACTCGCCCCAGAGAGTACTGCACATCAAAGACACATTTTTGATCGTCTCTCCTACACTACGCTTCGAGAGGGACGGACTGATGGTCGATATGCCGATATATCGCGCATCCCCCGTGTCGTCATCCGCATAGCAATGCATGCCAGTAATAGATATTATTACGCACTGGGGTTCGGGATAAATAAAATTCTACCGAATTACATGTTAACACTGTATTTATCACTTAGAACACTTAAAACACTTCATAAATACTTTACAATTCTCAGTTCGCTTCTTCCCCTTCGCTTTAGGTGAATTGTTCGCTGTTTCCACACATTTGGAGTATTGTGTTTCTGCTATCTGATAATAGATGGCGTTGTACTTCTCGGGCGTTCTAGGTGCTACTAGATCCTTCGATATTCGTTCGACTATTTGGCGATAGATGGCGTTACTCTTACTGGCTTAACAATATCATATTGTCAAGTTATGATATACGGGTGAAAAGCGTAGGAGAACCGAACCTTGGTCATGGTCAGAACAGCAATCGTCTGCAACGACAGTGATGCTCCGTCCATCCAAAAAGCTAGCGATCCCCTTGCAGTTGGTAACTTCGACAGAATTTCATTATGCCAAGCCCTGTCGAAGGTCTATGTAATTGTACAAGAATTTGTTTTTTTATGATGAGAGTCTGAGCTCCACCTGAACTGGATTCACTTAGACATGGTATTGGCTGTACAAGCTCACCGTATTTCGATAAGCATATATTGACCAAGTATAACTATTTAATAACAACAAAAAGCTACATGGAACATTATAATATCTAACCTGGTTGACTGTTATTTGTGACATCTTCCTCTAAATACTCCACTTCATCATATGTTTTCTTCTCGAGTCCAATTTCTTCATTCTTGTTAATTTCTTCAACGATTTCTTGGCTTTCCACTTCTAAGAATTCTATTTTTGGCACCAAAGTCTGTTTATCTGAAACTAATATTTGCCTAGTATCTTTATATTGTTAAGCACAGCCGAGCCTCTGATACGATATAACGCGATACAGCCTGTATATACGTCATATCCCGGTCGCCAGCGACCCAGTTAGCCCTTTTCGCTGATGATACGGCTATCTTCTACTCGAGTAGGAAGATGTCATTCATGCATAATAAACTCCAGATCGCGGCCACTAAATTGGGACAGCGGTTCCGGAAGTGGCACATCGAAATCAACCCCACTAAGATCACAACCGTGCTCTTCAAAAGGGGTCCCCCTGCCTACCATTGCTAGTATCTAGTCACGAATTAAGCACGGTAACTCTATTCCCGCCATCAAAATCCTTGGTCTGCCCATACTCTACCCTAGGCTTCAAAGTTCAAGTACCACTCTCGATAGTATGACATTCGGTTCCTACATTAAGTCAGTACGTGACCGAGCCGCGTTCCTACCCAGTCGACTCTACTTCATGATCTGCAAGTGAAGTAAAATTTCCCTTCGTAACAAGGTGACATTCGACAAAACTTGCATACGTTCCATTATGACCTATGCAGGGGTAATGTTTGCTCACGCGTCCCGCATGCACATAATCTTTTTCCAGGTTAACCAATCTCGTTTTTCGCCGTAGCACCGTGTTTCGTGAAGAATGACGACCTTCGCGACGATCTAAATTTAAAATCGTTAAATATCTTAAGATAGCGTCAGAACGCTATTTTGACAAAGAAGCGCTACAGGATAGCCCTCTTATAATTACAATCCCGCTAAATACATATCCGACCAAGACGACGGCGCAACTAAAAGCCGCCGTAGCCCGAAACATGTCTTATCGGTTCCCCGGGTCCACTCTCGGTCCTTTAAGCTTTAGGCTCTTCTAACACCGGTCACCATCCTCGTCGAACTCGTTGATTAGTATGAAGAGTTCGAAGAGCAAACAAACCCATAAGCACAACTCTCTAAATTTTTCGCTAGATCCTCTCAGTGCGTTACGATTAAGACCCAGTAATAGATTTTGCGAAGCATTTCTCTTGCCAGGGCTAGGGTTAGCAAATTCTCTCAGGTGAAGCCCATGAGCTCACCTACCCGACCGCGCGTAGTTAGGATAGCCCATTAAGCTACCAGCGAATAGATAGGGGGGAAAAAAGCCGACCAATATCAGCACAGAGTCCACAGGGATCACAACGCAAATACTGCCCATCCATTTTAAGACATGAGGCCGTTGTCTCAATTTTTTCAGCCAGGAGGGGTGAGATTTGCTAAGAGCTACCCGAGCGCCTCCAAAGAAGACCTAACAACTCAAGAGTAGCTGCTTCACGAATGAATCTACTACTGGATCGGAATTGCGACTCGCTGAGAAGATACGGCCAGAAACTCAGTGGGCTGTTTAGGTTCGGTTGCACGACGAACTCTTTGCTGAGTTCGACGAGTACGGTTACTAGGGTCCCTACTCCCAGTGTTAGAGCTGAAGGTGTCTAATGCAAGGGTTATTGGATCTGATGGATCCGTAGAGACGCGTCTAGGGCGTCGACGGTGACTAGCTTTTGTGTGATCAGGATTCGGGGAGTAGTCAGCGGTGGCAACGACAAGGCGATTATCATGACGCATAGCCTTGTCGAAGTACCGTCCCGACGCTGACTTCGTATGTTTCCGGATTGATTCGAGGCCCAGGTCGTCGTGTAGGTCAACGTTCCTCACGAACCACGGAGCTTCGACGGCTAATCAGCAAAAGCAGGATTGTAGTAGGGATTGGATTGGATCGCGTAAGTCATGATGGACCTTATGCAAGTTTTGTAAAGTGTCACCTTGATCCGAAGGGACATTTTACTCTGCTTACGGATCATAGGGTTAGTCTGCCGAGAATAAACGCGGCACGGTCGCGGACTGATAGGCTTACATACATCCGGCCCCCAATCCGTCAATTATTTGCATATTTGATAGCTCAATGTTTCTCACCTTCATCCAATTTCTCGTTTAAGATTTTGTTTGAAATCCCATTGTGATTTGTAGTATCTATACGTAAGATTTTTTTGCTTCTCGATACAACCATCGTCTTCTCTGGGTCTCCTATGGCATATTTCGTTAACCTATTTTCAATGTTCTTCGCTTGCCTGTTTGGAAGTTTTCTCTTTGTTGGACCGGTGGTCATTATTTTTCTGTCTACAAAATAATAACGAAATATTAGTTTATTTATTTATTTACAAAGTTATATTTATTAAATTTTTTTATTTATTACATCAGTCAACAGAAAACATTTTTCGTTTTATGTAACAAAAGTTTTGTCTAGTCATGTATAGAATAAGGATAAGGATAATAGAAATAAAATTAAAATGCTTCAAATACATATTTCCAAACAAAAATTTATTGTAATTTAAATTTATCATTTTTTTGAATTTTTTTTATTAATAATCAGAAGTTATTTCGTTATATTGCAAACGTTACATAAATGTAACTTAATGTTTTTCTTCTATATTTTGGTTCAGGGCGGTCTCGTTGTGAGGACACGGCGGAACACACGCTCGCGTACTGCCCCGTTTTCGCGGAGCAGCACCGCATCCTCGTTGCAAAAATAGGACCGGACTTGTCGCTTCCAACTGTCGTGGCTACGATGCTCGGCAGCGACGAGTCTTGGCAGGCGATGCTCGACTTCTGCGAGTCCACCATCTCGCAGAAGAAGGCGGCGGAACGGGAGAGGGTGAACTCTTCCTCCCTCTCGGCGCCGTGCCGCCGCCGCCGAGCCGGGGGTCGTTTGGAGGGCGTTTGTCCAGCTCCGGCCCCTATGAGGATGTAGTCTCCTCCCGGTGATGGTCACGGGGCGACCTTTTTTTTTATTGCCTTTGTAGGCAGACGAGCATACGGCCCACCTGATGGTGAGTGGTTACCGTCGCACATGGACTTCAGCTATGCCAGGGGCAGAGCCAAGCCGCTGCCTACCGTTTAATACTCTCCACAAGCCTCGTTTGAAGAAGGACATGTCATAGCGCTCGGGAGACACCGTGGAGGGGAGCTCATTCCATAGCCGGATGGTACGTGGTAAAAAAGACCTCGGGAAACGCACTGGCTCCAGGTAGTATGGATGAACTCTACTCCGGTGGCGGGCGGTGCGATGGTAAAAACGAGATGCCGGTATCATCTCGAACAATTCTTCAGTGCACTCCCCATGGAACATACGGTACAAAATACAGAGGGAACCGAAGTCCCTCCACAGACCCAGAGGTTCCAAACGATCCGTGAGAATGGGATTATCGACAATCCGAACGGCCCTTCTCTATATGGAGTCAAATGGAAGAAGCTGGTATTTGGCAGCCCAGGCCCAGAGATGGTAGCAGTACTCCACGCGAGGCCGGACTTGTGCTTTATAAAGCAAAAGTCTTTGTCCAGGCGTGAAGTACCGCTTCGCTCTGTTGAGGACTCCCAGCATTTTGGACGCCAGCTTGGCTTTGCCTTCCATTTGACTCCGAAACTGGACATCGCTCGAAATGTCGACCCCAAGTATCCCGATACACTCGGAAGGTTGCAGGGATACTCCTTGGAATTGCGGCGCCATGACAAAGGGGTCTTTCTTCGCAGTGAATGCGCAAACTTGTGTCTTTAACGGGTTGAATTGAACCAAGTTCAATTCACCCCATTCGGAGACTCGCCCCAGAAAGTTCTCCACTTCAGACACAAGTTTTGATCGTCTCTCTTGCACCACGCTCCGAGAGAGACTCTGATTGCCGATATATTCCGCATCCCCCGTGCTGTCATCCGCAATGCATGCCATCAATAGACAGCATGTCATTGATATACAGCATGAGAAGCGTGGGGGAGAGCACCGAACCTTGTGGAATTCCAGCGTTAATGGTCATGGTATCAGAACAGTCACCGTCTACAACGACCGTGATGCTCCGCCCATCCAAAAAGCTAGCGATCCACTTGCAGAGACCTTCGGAGATTCCGTAAGATGGTAGCTTCGACAGAAGTGCCCTATGCCAGACTCTGTCGAAGGCTTTCGCGATATCAAGGCTCACAGCAAGAGCCTCGCCCTTGCTCTCCAAGGCTTCAGCCCACCTGTGAGTAAGGTATACAAGAAGATCGCCAGCTGAGCGACATGACGGAAACCGTACTGATGGTCACTGGTCAGTTGGCGATCTTCAGGATACTTTAGGAGTTGTATATTTATTATTCGCTCCATCACCTTGGAAATCAAGGAGGTTATCGCGATAGGCCTATAGCTCGATGGGCCCGACCGGTCACCCTTCTTGGGGATAGGGTGGACGTGGGCGGTCTCCCATGAAGACGGAACCCTGTTAGCACAATAAGAGAGGCAATACAAACGCGTTAGTGCAGGCGTCAGCTCAGGGGCGCACGTTTTCAGAACCACTGCAGGGATGCCGTCTGGCCCACTCGACTTATGGACGTCCAGGAGTCGGAGTTCCCGCCTGATTGCACACTGTGTGAAGCAGGTCTCCGGCAGTATTGTGATACTCTCGGTGTGCCGAGGGATGTTCGGTGGTGTGGCACCCCCGTCGTCCACTGTCGAGTTCGAGGCGAAGAGTTTGACCAGAAGGTCAGCCTTCTCTTTCGCACTATGGGCCAGACTGTCATCGGACTTGCGTAGTGGTGGGAGACTAGACCTGCAAAAGTTTCCTTCTGCAGCTTTGGCGAGCGACCAAAAAGCACGCCTCCCAGAGAGATAGCTCTTTAGTCGCTCGCCAATTCTAGCAACGTGCTCCGAATTCGCCCTAGCAATAACCTTCTTGTAGGACCTGGAAGCGGCGTTATATTTCCGCCTTTCCTCTGAGACGTTAGGGTCCTGACGTCTCCTGTCGTCAACCCATGCCGCGTATCCGGAGCGCTTAAGGTGTGCAGCATCCCTACTGGCATTGTTATACCAGGGTCTGCCACGACCCCCAACGGGCACCTCAGAGGAGGGAATAAACAATTCCATCCCTTGGAGCACCACGTCTTTAAGACAATCCGCACAGACATCAGGATCGGCAGAAGAAAAGCAGAACCGTTCCCATGGGTAGGATGCGTAAAATTCACGCAGCCCATCCCAGTCTGCCGACATATACCGCCAAACTCTTCGATACCCGGTCGTCGTTCGACGACCAGGACGAGGAGTGGTATGGCAGCACGGATAAGGCAGTGATAAGACGATCCAAGCGGAGCGTCGACCACCACACTGTATCCGGCTGGATCGGTGGTCAGCAGAAGGTCCAACAGAGAAGGCTCATGCCCCTCAATATCTGGGACACGGGTGGGCTGTGTCACCAGCTGGGAGAATAAATAAAAAGACCTAAGGGGGTTGAGGCTGCGCCGCACGCTACCGTCCCTCTAGGAGGACCAGGAGGACCAGGAGGACGGGACGACGCGTCGGCGGCTGCGGACTGCGATGCGGTCCGCATTTTCGTCGTCGCTGTCGTCGCCGAATTTACTGTGGAAGAGCAACCCGGTCGGCGGTGTATCGCGTTCCGACCCGGCAGGCTGGTTCTGGCCCAGCAGGGTATCCCGTAACACCAGCGGTATCGCCAGGGCGGCCTGGCAGGGCCGCCGTACCGCGGAGACCGGCGTCGTTGGTCGTCGACTATCGCCTCGACGCGGTGGCGCCGCGTGTCTGGTTGTAGTGTTGACCGCGGGAGCCCCCCTACTCTGACCCGGTTTTGACCCCGGACGGAGATCGGACGTCGGGTATAAGAGTGCAGGGGAGTCGTTTAGTGGGTGGGTCCTAAATTTTCTTAGGCCTGCGGTCTGCTTCCAACACCTTTCAGATTGTTGAGTCCCACATACCCCGCGCGCCCCCTAGGCGCGGGGACCTCGTAGGAGGATCGGCCCCAACCCAGAAAAAAAAGGGCGGTCTCGTTGTAATGTCCAACTGCTAACATATTATGTGGAGTTGAAAAGTTGGTGTTAAAAGTTACATGTTGAGAATAGAGAGGCTTTCATCAATAATTCTTGGGTTTTCCGAGCCCAAATAATGACAATTCTGCTTTTTAATTAGTAGCTTCCAGGCGCAAATTGAACTCGTTATTAAAAATGTTTTTCAATGAAGTTCCAGATTCAGTTTAGGCCTTCAAGTAGTTGCTGACTGGTTAAATAAAAATTTACTGACTATAAATCCATCAAAAACAAATTACATCTGCTTTCACAAAACAGTTAAATCAGCCCCACCTCCAAACTTATCTCTAGCGATACATTCTTGCCAAAAAAACAATTTCCTTACACCAATTCTTCCATGTGATTGTCCGGAAATACTTAAAGTTAGTTCTACTAAATACTTAGGCATCACTATCGATGAAAAACTTACATTTAAAGAGCATATAGGCTCTACTACTTCTAAAGTCCGGAAATTAATTTTCTCCTTTAAGTTGCTCCTTGCGTAGCAAGTATAAACATATTGAAATCCATCTACCTCGCCCTATGCCAATCCATACTCTCATACTGCATCCTGGCCTGGGGCGGAGCAGCCACTTCTCATCTAATTACCCTTGAAAGAGCTCAGAGAGCAGTATTGAAAACTATTTTAAAGAAACAATTTAGGTATCCCACAGACACTCTCTTTAAAGAATTTGGGGTCCTGAGCGTGAGAAGAATATTTATCCTTAGGGCAGCCCTTGATTACCACAGAGAAGTTCCTAAAATTACCAACATCAAAGTTCTTGCTACAAAACGCACTCCTATAATCCCGACGCCCTCAGTTAGGACGGCTTTTGCTCGTCGTTTTAGCTCCTACATGAAACCTTACTTATATAACAGACTCAATAAAAAATACAAAATTCTTAACCTAAATTACGAAGAACTTAAAAGAAAGTTAATAAAAGAACTGCTTAATTGGTCCTACTCTTTTTCGGAGGACTTTCTGAAATGCATTAAGTAACCCTAAACACGGAATTTGATTAAGGGGGTGTTTGATGGTTAGCACATGCGAACGATTTTTCCTTTTAATTTTTAATTGTTTGTGTTTTTGGTTATATTTTTTGCTGCCTATATCTATCTGTGTTTGTTCTTCTTGTTGTAATTGTCAAATTTTGTGTGAAGTCATAAGGTAAGTTTTCATTTATTTAATCTCGCATAGTCAATGCGGGCCGATCATGGAGGTTGACGATCGACCCCCTGGCCGTCCCCCAGATCCTAGTTTAACCTGGAACGATGAGGGACAACATCCTCAGGGTGATTTTACATACTCACCAGTCCTTACTGTACCATTAACTAGTTTCGAGTCGATTGAAGCACATCATCGTAAGCGAGCTCTCGAAACCAACAATGATAATGATCTTGCTTTGTCTACTTCCAAACAACAACGACCGTTAGCACCTAATAAGTATAGCCGCGAACGCTATTCTGCGAGGGATGTGGCTCCATTTTTGGTCCATGTTACTCGTACAGAATCTGACCCGAAATCGGGAACTACCCTCCACCCCATTAAGTTTGGACAGATGATGATCAAACTTAATATTAAAAATGTTCTTCCTGATGGAGTCAAAAAAATAGGTCGGAATAGGATTGCTGTCCAGTTTAAATCTCCAGAGGATGCAAACTCATTTTTGGCCAACAAAGAATTGTTAGAAAATGGATACTCCTCATTAATCCCGACTTATAATATCACTAGGATGGGTATTATTAAGGGTGTGCCTAATGACTGGTCAGAAGAAGAGATAGCTTTAAATATTAAGACACCATCTGGTTGTGGCGGAATACTGAAGGTGAGACGCATTAATCACAAAGTTATTACTGATGGGGTACCAGAGTGGAAACCTACTTCCTCTGTGGTTCTTACATTTGATGGTCAGACCCTCCCAAAACGTGTCTTTTGCTGCTTCAATTCCCTCCCTGTAGATATATATTATTTCCCTACTGTACAATGCTTTGGATGCTGTAAATTCGGTCATACAAAAACTCAATGTCGCTCAAAGCCCCGCTGTTTCCGCTGTGGTGATGAACACTTTGGTGAGAACTGCACTAAAGAGGACCCAACTTGCTTTTATTGCTCTGGACCTCACTGTGCTAATAGCAAGCAATGCCCTGAATACCAGAGACAAAAAAATATTAAAGTTGCTATGGCCCAGAACAACATCTCATATGCAGAAGCATCCAAAACATTCCCTACTGTGTCAAAGTCCTTTGCTGATGTTTCAGCATCAGTCCCTCCCACAACTCATATTATTCCTTCAGCCCCCTCGTCCTTACGTTTCCATCCTCAGACTTCCTCTTCCTCCTACAGAAAAACGATCCTCCAGAAGCCTAAAAGTCATGCCCCTCACGTCTCGGGCTATGATCAAAGAACCCATAGAGCTATTACTAATTCCTACTCTTTTTCTCCCTCTACTAATGGCTGCGCTCTCAGTAAAAATTCTTCTCCTTCTGAAGATATTCCCTCTAGTGAAATCTTCTCTCTAATTAAACTACTAGCTTCTCTTTTAACTAAAATTAACCTACCTGACCACGTTGCCAATGACATAATTGACACTATTTTTTCCCACCATAATGGATCTAAATCTCTTGCAGTGGAATGCCAGGAGCGCCCTCCCAAAAAAACATGACTTTCTCCATTTAATCAATTTATATAATCCCGCAATCTTTGCAATTTCTGAGACGTGGCTCTTGCCACATCTCCCATTTCACATCCCAGGTTATAGCACCTACCGTGATGACCGTGATGACGGGTATGGTGGTGCTGCTATACTGGTCAACAATGTCTTCCCTTCTTCTTCTCTTTCTCTTCCTCCTCATGGAGCCGAGATTAATGCCATTGGTGTTAACATCCTTGGTATTAATTTTATCTCCATTTATTTCCCTCCTTCTGTCCCTATATGTATTCCTTTCCTAAGAAATTTATGTATTTTATTGAACCCAATTATTCTTATGGGAGATTTTAATTGTCATCACTTCTTGTGGGGATCTGACCATTGTGACGCTTCAGGTACATATTTGGCAGAGCTAATAGATGAAATAGGGTTATACGTCCTTAACGATGGATCGGCCACTAGACTCCCTAGACCGGGTCAAAGCAGAAGCTGTGTGGACCTAACACTGTGTTCATCCACTCTAGTAAATTCCCTAGACTGGAAACGTCTTAATTCAACATACGGTAGTGATCATTACCCTATTTGTTCTACCTTTTCCAATAGGTCTCTCCCCAGCAAAAATAGAACTCCCTTATTGCAGTATCGCATTACTGACGCCAGGTGGGACATTTACCAACAGAATCTAGATAAAAGAATCCTTTCCTTTCCCCAAATCTCTTTTGACAATTTGGATGCTTGTTTGAGTTTGTATTCAGATTCCATTTCAGCTGCTGCAGATCTGAGTATTCCCTTGAAAAATTCAGCTTTGGGAAAATTATCTTCTCCTCCCTGTTGGGACAGAGAATGCACAGACCTTATTAAATCCCGGAAAGAAGCTGAATTTAATTACATCAAGAATATGACCCTCTCCAACCTTCGGGAATTTAACAGAATAGTGGCTAAATCCAAGCGCACATTCAAGAAAAAAAAGTATGAGAATTGGAAAAAATTTTGTTCCTCTCTTTCACCTTCATCCCCGTCTTCCCTAGTCTGGCAAAATTATAAAAAATTTTGACGCGGATGCTTCCCTCAAAATTCTCCCAATATCTCACGGAGCATCGCCCTACAATTCATTAACAGATTGGCTCCTGCCTATGCTCCTCTTATTGATGAATGTCCCTCATTGGCAATTAATATGCTCGCTGTTGATCCTTTAGACGAACCTTTCTCCATAAATGAGCTAAATTCTGTACTTAAATATGTCCAGGACTCATCTCCTGGCTTAGATGGCTTTCCCTACTCTTTTTACAAAATGTCTGGTCAACATAGTCGTCAGTTCCTTCTAAATTTAATAAATACATGTTTTAATTTTGGTTATATCCCTGACGCTTGGAAATCTCAATTAATCATCCCTATTCTGAAGCCAGGCAAATCTCCTGATAATCCTGATCACTACCGTCCTATTGCACTCTCCCCTGTAATTGGTAAGATCCTTGAACATTTAATTAAAAATAGGTTGGAGTGGTATGTGGAAAGTAAAGGAATGATAGCAGACTCTCAGTTTGGATTCCGAAAGGGGTTCAGTACCTTACATAGCATCGGCACCTTTATTTCTGATACGCGAATTGCCTTCAGTGAAAACCAGTCGGTTGTGGCCTGTTTCCTAGACATTTCATCTGCATACGACAATGTTCTTCTTTCCGTGCTCAGAAGTAAATTACGTGAGCTGAGTGTTCCGGTAAAGATACAACGTTGCATATGTAATTTTCTGGCAGGCCGTACTGTTAGCGTACACATCCCTGGTGATCTTGTCCACACATCCAGGTTGCTCTGGAGGGGTCTCCCCCAGGGTTCGGTGTTGAGTCCCTTGCTGTACAACATTTGTACATCTGATTTACATAGGTCACTCAACATCGGATGCCATATTTTACAATATGCAGATGACCTGTGCATATATACAGCTGTCCCATCCATAGTTGACGCTGGCATATCCATGCAAATATCCCTCAATTCTCTGAATCATTGGCTTTCTGCTCATGGACTCCAATTGTCAGCCTCTAAGAGCTCTGTTGTGGTTTTCTCTCGTAAACGAGTTATACCAGATGTACATCTAGAAATTGAAGGATCTCCCATCAAGGTCGAAGATAATGTGAAATTTCTCGGCGTCGTCTTGGACTCTAGACTATCCGGTATCGCACATTTTAATTACACAATTAGTAAATGTGAGAGAAATATTAATATGTTGCGGGCTCTTGCGGGTGTTTGGTGGGGTGCCCATCCTATCACATTAAAACTCATTTATAATGCTACAATAAGAAGTTTATTGGATTATGGCTCTTTCTTATTAGACCCTTGCAACAAAACAGCATTAGCAAAATTGGATGCCATTCAATCAAAGTCTCTCCGCATTATATTGGGTTGTATGAAATCCAGCCCAAGCAATGCCCTGCAGGTGGAGAGTGCCGACCCACCTCTTATCCTTCGCAGGCAGTATCTTGCAGATAGGTTTATAATTAAAGCATACTTCCATAAAAACCATATGATACTGCCAAAACTCATCCACCTAGATAGATTATATGGGAACGTAGATTACTGGAAGTATAAGGATCCCCCTCTTATTTTGAATTCTTTTAGGAAGATCCGTATGATTGAGGAAAGAACTCATGTCCAGCAGTGTAATAGATTCCCCATGTATGACTCTCCAATTGAAGTTTTAAGCTTCATACCAAATTATATTGCGTCCATTGACTTGGACAAGGAAACTGTTGAGGCCAATACACAATTCTTGTCCATAGTTGAGTCCAGGTGGCGAGATTATCACAGGTTTTTTACTGATGCTTCGAAACTTTCATCTCATAGTGGGACGGGTGTCTCAGTTTATTACCAAAATTCCAACATTTTCCTTCAATTCCGGTGCCCTCCGGAAACATCTGTGTTTTCTGGGGAATGCATTGGTATTTTAGAGGCATGTCAGTTTGTTTCTTCCCATAGCACTATTACAAGGGCAGTTATTTTTTCAGACTCTAGAAGTGCCCTGGACGCTATCGTCAAAAACCCTTTCAGGGATAAACTCCACAGTTCAATAATCTCTGAAATTAAAAATTTTGTTTGTTTTCATGCTCGAAGAAGCAGATCGACATTATCTTGGTATGGATTCCTGGCCACTCTGGCATCAGAGGTAATGAGATTGCTGATTCATTGGCCAAAGCTGCAATCTCCAGCAGCCTAGCCGACCTAAAACATCACTCTGTCCAAACTTATGATTTACTCCATCTTGCTAAGTCTAATTTAAGTAAGTCATGGCAAGCCTACTGGACAGAGTCCAGTAAGACGAAGGGAGGCTTATATGCTTCAATCCAACCCACCGTTCCTACAAAACCATGGTTTTTTAAATTCAAAAAGATTTCCAAACCTGTTATATCTGTGCTCTGTAGAGTTCGTTTAGGTCATTGCTGTTCTCCGGTATTTCTACATAAAATTAGAATACGTGACAATTCGTTGTGTGAATGTGGTTTGGACGACGGCAGTATAGATCACATTTTCCTCAATTGTCGCTTGAACAACTCACTCATATGGGACCAAGTTATTAGCGAACTGAAAATTCAACGGCCGGTAAATGTCCGTCACCTCCTCTCACTATTCCCAGACTCCCGTATTTTAAATGCTTTTATTAAGTTTATAACTACTAACTCTATAAAATTATAATTATATGTAGTGCATTATTCTCTGTACATAATCTTTATTATAATATGTAAGTTTATAGTAACATTAATTTTGTGTTAGTCCCAGGCAACATTATTATTTCCAAAATGGGATACTTTTCATAATAAAAAGTGTATTTAAATAGCTCGACAATGTTCCATGTGTAGCCATAACACGACACTGGCAGAAATTGCTGAAAATAGCAGCAGATTGGCATTATATAAAAAAAAAAAAAAAAAAAAACCCTAAACACGTACTTATGGTAAAAATCATTACACCTGTTCCTTTTCTTTTATATATATGTGTATGTGTATATATGTATATGTGTGTGTGTGTATATATATATGTATAATATTTCGCTTAACTATTTTGATTTACTTGTATATTCAGCACCGTTATTACTAGTTTTAAGATACTCCTGTAAAAAAAACTCTCCACGAGACAGGCAGTGCCTAGTGTGGAGAGTTTTTAGCAAACTGTTATGTGTAAATGTATCATGGTTAATAAATAAATTATTATTATTATTATTATTATATAGTTCGATGAATTTCAAGCATTGTCTTATCGATATACGTATCTATCAAATCTTATAACTAGTTACATAAACAAATTCCTTTGTATGAAATATTTTCTTTTCATACAAGAAACAGATCGCTTTAAGCAATGAGACATTAGAATTTTATATTATAACAATTTACATTTTATACCTTTAATTTATACATTTTTATTTTATACCTTAAATTTTTTGTTTGTTGATATTTTGTTTAAAAAAAATATAGAAAATATTAATACATATATCCAATATGAAATAATGTGAAGTTGTTTTGTTGTTTGTCTGATCTGACTGTGATAGTAGACTTTGTATATTATAAAGATATAGTTTATACTTTGATGTGTTTCACATAAGGAAATACCTTGCAAAAATTTCATCCAAGACAAATGAAAATTTTATGGTTCATATTAGAACTGAGATGTGAGCTTGAATGTATTTAAGTCATCATGAAAACAATAGACAATAGTGCTTATGTTATGACATTCCACTTACCTACTTTCTCTTTTGGTTTGACATCAACAGGAACATCTAAGAATTCCACTTCTTCATACACACTATCCCTCGTGAGTTCTGGTTCTGATGAGTCTTTCTCTGCTTCATTTACATACTCAATTTTTATTGCTGGTTCATGGCCTGAAGAGAATTAATGAAAATTTAGTTTTAAGGCAAAATATTGTTTATTGATACAATAATTTTATGATAGCTTTGATATCAATTATCAAAGTTATATTTAAGACAGCTTTTTGGTTTTTTTTTTCGGGCGCGGGCCGTACCTTCTGCGAGGTCCCCGCGCCTAGGGGGCGCGCGGGGAATGTAGGACATGACGTTCTGTATTTGTAGGGAGCAGATATTGGAAGCTGATCGTGGGCCAAAGAAGATTTAGAGCCGCACTGAGCGACTCCCCTGCACTCTTACACTCGACGTCCAATCTGCGTCCGAAGTCAGAACACGGTCAGAGTAGGGGGGTTCCCGAGGTCAACAATACAACCAGACTCGCGGCGCCACCACTAAGACGCCCGACCGACCAACGACGACCAACGACGCCGTCTCCGCGGTACGGCGGCCCTACCAGACCGCCCGGGCGATGCTGCTGGTGTTCCGGGATACCCCGCTGGGCCAGAACCAGCCTGACGGGTCGGAACGCTATACACCGTCCACCAGGTTACTCTTCCAAAGTAATAATTTAACATAGCTATGTCAACTTTCACGTAGTTTCCTGTAGGATAGCTTAACTCCTGATTTCATGTTTAAGAGAAACGCCAAGCATAACTCTTCCTATGACATGACAGTCGGCAATATGTAGAAAATCGATGATCATGATCACATTGTTGTTCTGCCCACTACCGACATTGGAACAGATGGATACTAGACCAGACCAGCAGTCATAATGTGGACTGAATTTACAAGGAGTGTCTAACAGGAACTATGCAAAGCAGGCTTGGTGTTACAATTTGAGAGAGATCTATGTCCAGTAGGGTATGACAGTGGTTTGAAAATAGTAATACTAAAAGTGGTTGACTACTATTCTATTAAAGAAAAGATTGTTACTGATTAATGTTTTCTTGTCCAACAATGATGCAAGCACCACTGAATGCTCTATCCATGCTAGTTATTAAAGATATTGGCACAAACACTTACCATTACTTATTTCGTCCATCAGTTGCTTCTGGGATCTTATAACTAAATTCCTAAAACTGCACGACTCTCTTAGCCTCTTTATGCATGGATCACAGATTTGATTGTAGTCCTCAGAGTCTAACTGGATCCACTGTGGAGTATACGAATGGCTATTTACATGATGGAAATTTCTAGATAGATATGTTTTCACTCATAAAATAAGTTATTTTTATTACGTAGCTGACACAAAAATATTTTGAGTATCCTCATCAAAAAATTGATTGAAAGAAATTGAAGAATTAGCTTGTGTAGTACAATGTTAGTTTTGTATATTTCTGAGTAATAAATAATAAAAGGTATGTACATATAGTGTTTTGTTATTTTATTTAGCAAATTATAAATTTAAGCAAAAATGTTAGGTAACATGTCATTAGTTCACTAATGTGTTTGTTTTAATAAAAATTGCACTTAGTAATTCTTTTTATGAAAATGAGAATAAGTACCCTCACTAATACACTACAGTTCATAACTAAGTTGCTATTTTATTAATGAGCGTTCATAAATTAGGGTATTTCACATCTGTATGTGAGCAGAACTGCTAATCTACCAGACAATGTGATCTTGAATAGAGCATTATTTGGGCACTGCACAATATCTGGGGAATGTGGCCGGTCAGGTAAGATGTCCCATTTGAAGCCAAGTCTCATTGTGGCTGCCCAGCACTCCTTAATCACATTAATCGATAGCCATACATTTACCCAGTGATAGTTTGGTTCAATTCCAACAGCTTATAATAAAAAAAAACATCAATGTATTTGAATGTATTTTTTTATTTGTAATTTTTTTTAACATAACTTTGTTTAACGTAAATCTTGGAAGACTTGTACTAGGTAAATATAAATGCCCCGGGATCTGGACGGGACCTGCAGCACGCAATGATTGCGTGCTGCGGGTCTCGCCTGCGAGGGAGATGCTGGACTTCCACCGGGCGCGTCCGTAGGTGGCGGATCACGGGATCCTCTGGGCGACATTCCCAGAGGTATCGTCCGATCTTTTTCGTTGCAAGGATTCTTAGGTTTAGGTCCTAGGTTTAGGATTAGGTTTAGATATAGGTTAAGGTCCTAGGTTTAGGATTAGGTTAAGGTTTAGGTTTAGGATTAGGATATTTTAGCTAGGCTTTGCAACGAAAGAGATCGGATGACGCGGACCAAATCAGCACTAGGAGGAGCGGAAGGTCGGCGCCCTCCACACTCTTCACTAAGTGAAGAGTGCTCCTTCTGGAGAGTGCAGCTTCCGATGGCACCGGTTTGCCGGCATGCCGTGAGCGGTGGCACTCTGTGCCCCGTTGTCGTGGAAGTGAGCCGGCGTTGCATTTCTGTGACTGCTGGCCGCTGGTTGCCATGTCCCCGGCTTCGGCTACAGGGGAGCGCCCCTCAGATATGGGGGGTACCGGTTCGCCGGCGTGGCTCCGTGGTTGCTCGTTTCGAGCGTCGGGCGGTGGTCTACCGAGTTGCCCTGGGCATTCGGTGGGCGACCGGCCAACCCGTAATCCCCACTGAGTGGGGGGCGGTGACCGCTGCCGCAAGGCACGGGGTCGCGAGGACGTAAACCTCTATAAAAAATACCCCAATCCCAAGCTCCGATGCCTGGCGAAGGGATGAATGGCTGGAGAGAGTTCAGTCCCAAGGGCATCACTCGATCCCAGGGGACCAAACCCCTGGTTAAATAACAAAGGAAAAAAAAAATGAAAATGGACAATTGCAAACAGATATTACCCCAGGAGGGTACCTCTCGCTCAGCGGGAGGAGAATCCCTCCGTGCCTCTGAGCAATCGGAGGCACGCTGCCCCTCGTATTCTGGGGGGGGCAACAATTGCCAAGAGGAAGGCGGCGGCAGCACGAGCCGCGAAAGGGAGAGGATCCCACTCGTGCACCCCGAGCGCTGTGACAGTGCGCTCTCACTGCGCTCGACCCAAAGCTCCGCAAGGGGCTGCGTGTCGAGCGGTCGGGAGTCGCCACTTTTCGTCCACGACAGCGCCGGACTTTTCGTCAGTCGGAACCAGGCTGACCCGAGAGCTCGAAGGAAGCGGAAGTCGGTCAAACGACCGGCGGCTCCCGCTCCCTCCGAGTCCTCGGAGGTGGAACCCGCACCTGCCAAGTTCCTGGCAGTCGAGGAAGGGCTGGTGAATGCTACGGCGTTACCCCCCATAGGATGCGGACCTGCACGAAATTTGACGGTGACCTACGGCGAACCGGTTGTCACCACCCCGGTGCGGACCAGTGCCTCCCGCTGTAGGGATGCAGCTCATGTGAGGGAAGGTGAGGTTGAGCGACTATCCCGCTCCCTCGTCAAAGAAATGGAGGCTACGGATCCACGGGGGACATTCGTAGTCTCGAAGGAGATTGTCTCCGCGGTGGCGACCAAGTCGGGCTCGTTGAAGGGCACATATGTGCAAGCCCTGAACCGCGTGGCCACCGCCGTGGAGACACGACTGGACGATCTCCTAAAACGGACAAGCACGGACGAAGTGATTAGCCTGCGGTTGCAAATGGAGCAACTGCAGGCACTATACACTTCCGTCCAAGTAGAAAACGCGGAGCTTCGTGCGGAGAGTGCTCGGGTGCGGGAGGAGATGGCCAGGATGCGTGTGGTCCTTGACGATGTCGTGGGATGCCAAGGCAGCTCGGTCTCTCCGCCACCCGTGCCCTCACCGCAGGAAGCAACGGATAAAGACCGCGAGATAGAGGAATTAAAGAGGTGTCTCGCGATAATGGAGGCCCGCACGTCTACGGTGGAACGCGCAAGGCCTCCACTGGCGCACGAGCGGCCTGTGCCCACAAATGCGACAGCGACCGCAGTTGTACCAGCGCCCACGGGGGCTGCAGCCAAGGTGCGTATGGCACCCGCCACACGAACGGTGCGCAGCTCTCGTGCACCGGCCAAGCCCGCTGGACGACGAACGCCCGCCCAGCCCACGAGGCCCCAAGCCGCGGCTTCTGCCCCGCCCCAGGCCGCTGCTTCTGCCCCGCCCCAGGCCGCTGCTTCTGCCCCGCCCCAGCCTGCCAAAGTGGGGCCTGGCAGAAGCCGCAAAAAGCGAGAGAGGGGCGTGAATGCCGCTGAGACGGCGCAGATCCCCCAGCCCCGCCCATTACCTCCTGCTCCGTCCAACATGGATGAAGCCTGGAACACGGTGGTGAGGCGGGGGCGAAGGAAGGCTGCAGAGCCAAGCACCCGAACCACCCCTGCGGTCGCCTCCCCTCAAGCAATGGGTCGAGCGACGACTGGGGGAGGGAGAAAAGGGCGCAAGGTGAAGAAACCGCGCGCCCCACGGTCGGCAGCGGTCGTATTAGAACTGCTGCCGGCTGGCAAGGAAAAGGGCCTCACCTATGGGGAGGTGATGGCTCGGGCGCGCGGTAGCGTCGACGTTGACGCCATAGGTGTGGAAGGGGGACTCCGAGTCCGGCATACGGCCAGCGGGGCTCGGCTGTTGGTATGTCCTAGTGCTGACTCCGGCGCGGCCGCAGACAGACTGGCAGCCCGGCTTCGCGAAATTCTGCCGGACCCGGAAGTGGTGCGCATAGATAGGCCTGTCAAGATGGCGGAAGTCAAAGTGACGGGCCTGGATGAATGTGCCACTAAGGAGGAAGTGGCCGCCGCTATTGCGTCGCAGGGCAACTGCGCCCTCGCACAAGTGAAGGTGGGGGAGCCTCGGAGTTGTTACTCTGGATCTTTCACTGTGTGGGCGCGTTGCCCTGTGCAGGTGGCCACTCTTTTGGCCACGCCTCCACAAGGTCGGCCCGCCGACTCGCCGGGGAGGCTGCGCGTGGGCTGGGTGATAGCCCACGTGCAGTTGCAGGAGGCACGTCCATGGCGATGCCTCCGGTGTTTTGGCACCGGTCACGGCCTCGCCAAGTGCCCATCGGCTGTGGATCGCAGCGGACTTTGCTTCCGTTGCGGTCAGGCTGGGCACAAGGCAGCCTCTTGCAGCGCCGCCACGCCACACTGCGTGTTGTGCGACGCGGCGAAGCGGCGGGCCGATCATCGAGCTGGAGGCCCGGCCTGCTGTTCCGCCCCCTCTTCCACAAAGAGGCGGCGTGGCGGGAAAAAAGAGAAGAAAAAGGCAGAGAGAGAGCCGGCTGCACGTGAAGCAGCCGGCCCGTCAGTTCCCGCCGCGGCCGTCGAGTCGCAAGGCGGGACGGAAGACGAGGGAGCGATGGATGTGACACCTCAATAATGGGTCACGTCCATCGCTTCCTCCAAGCGAATGTGAACCACTCCGCCAGGGCGCAGGATCTCCTCGTCCACACCATGGCGGAGTGGTTCATCGACATCGCGATCGTCGCGGAGCCATACTTTGTACCTCCCGACCGGGAGGATTCCTGGGCCGGAGATGTCGATGGCTCTGTGGCGATCGTGATGCGACAGTCGGCGGCGTTACCCCCCCTTGGAATGGTGGCCAAGGGACCCGGGTACGTCGTAGTTAGGGTCGACGAAACCGTCGTGATCGGGGTGTACTTCTCTCCGAACAGGAGTCTCGCCGAGTTCGAGCAGTTTCTGGGTGGGCTCGAGGCGTTGATCCATCGCTTCGAGTCTCGCCCGTTGATACTGGCGGGGGACCTCAACGCCAAATGTACGGCGTGGGGTTCCCCTCGCACGGACTCACGCGGCGAGTTCCTGTCGGAGTGGGCCTTCGCGACCGGCCTCTGTCTTTTGAATAGAGGTTCGGTCGCGACCTGCGTGCGGTGGAATGGGGAATCACACGTGGACGTCTCGTTTGCGTCCTCATCCGCCGCGCGCCGTGTCCTTGGCTGGCGTGTCCTCGAGGGGGCGGAGACGCTCTCGGACCATCGGTTTGTCCGATTCGAGCTCTCTGCTTCCAGCTCGTTGAACGCGCCGGCTGAAGACGCCCGCGGCGAGGAGGAGCTCCCGCGTAGCGCTCCCCGATCATTCCCACGATGGGCACTGAAGCGCCTGAACAAGGTGCTCGCGGTGGAGGCGGCCACAGTGGCCGCGTGGGCGCCGATGCCCGCGCATCTAGTGGACGTGGAGTCGGAGGCCGACTGGTTCCGGGGTACAATGCGTCGCGTCTGCGATGCTTCGATGCCCCGGATCAGCGGTCGCGCTCCACGTGGTGGTGGACGCCCGAGATCGCACTCCTCCGAGAGGAGTGCGTGCGGGCGCGCCGCCGAAGCGCCCGCCACCGCCGTCGCCGCCTTCGCGATGCGGACTTCGCGGAGGTAGCGGCCCGCCTGCATGCCGACTGCCGTCAGAAGCAGGAGGCACTGCGGCGGGTCATCGGCGAGGCCAAGTCTCAGAGCATGAAGACGCTCCTAGAGACGCTCGACCAGGATCCCTGGGGGCGCCCGTACCAAACGGTCCGCAAGAAATTGCGGCCGTGGGCGCTCCCGGTGACAGAGCGTCTCCAGCCTCAGCAGCTGCGGGAGATTGTCTCCGGGCTGTTCCCACGGATGGAGAGGGACTTCGAGCCCCCCTCCATGGGCGCGCCGCCACGGGGTGATGTGAGCGGTGATGCCCCTGCTGAGGTGGTCCCTCCGAGTATCTCGGAGGAGGAGATTCGTGCGGCCGTGTCGAGGATGCGGAGGAAGGACGCGGCCCCCGGCCCTGACGGTGTTCATGGTCGGGTCTGGGATTTGGCCTTCGGTGCCCTTGGGGACCGGCTCGTGCGGCTCTTTGAAGCCTGCCTCGAGTCGGGACGGTTTCCGAAACAGTGGAAGACGGGCAGACTTGTTTTGCTGAGGAAGGAGGGACGCCCTGCAGACTCACCTGCGGGGTACCGTCCAATCGTGTTGCTGGACGAGGCGGGAAAACTGCTCGAGCGAGTGGTGGCCGCCCGCATCGTCCAGCACTTGGCGGGGGTGGGTCCCGATCTGTCAACGGAGCAGTTCGGATTCAGGGAGGGCCGCTCGACCATCGACGCGGTGATGCGCGTGCGCGCCCTCTCTGATGAGGCTGTCGGCCGGGGCGGGGTTGCACTGGCGGTGTCCCTGGACATCGCCAATGCGTTCAATACCCTGCCCTGGTCGGTGATCGCAGGGGCGCTGGAGTATCACGGCGTCCCTGCGTATCTCCGTCGGCTGATCGGGTCCTACCTCGAGGACAGGTCGGTCATGTGCACCGAGCACGGTGGGGCGGTGCTCCGCTTCCCCGTCGAGCGCGGTGTCCCACAGGGGTCGGTCCTTGGCCCTCTCTTGTGGAACATCGGCTACGACTGGGTCCTGCGGGGTGCCCTTAGCGCTCCTCTCCCGGGTCTAAGCGTAGTTTGTTACGCGGACGACACCTTGGTCGTGGCCCGGGGTAGGGACTTGCGCGAGTCTGCCCGTCTTTCCTGCGCGGGGGTGGCCTTCGTCGTCGGCAGGATCCGAAGGCTGGGTCTGGAGGTGGCGTTCGATAAATCCCAGGCCCTGTTGTTCCACGGGGCCCGGAGAGCGCCGCCTCAGGGGGCCCACCTCGTGATCGGAGGCGTTCGCGTCGAGATCGAGGCGACCGGGTTGCGGTACCTCGGCCTCGTACTGGACGGTCGTTGGAGCTTCCGTGCTCACTTCGAAAGATTGGGTCCCCGACTGATGGCAGCCGCCGGCTCGCTGAGTCGGCTGTTGCCGAACGTCGGGGGTCCCGACATGGTGGTGCGCCGCCTCTACACGGGGGTGGTGCGGTCAATGGCACTGTACGGGGCGCCCGTATGGTGCCACGCCCTGACCCGTGACAACGTCGCAGCGTTGCGACGTCCGCAGCGCGCGATTGCGGTCAGGGCGGTTCGTGGGTACCGCACCGTCTCGTTCGAGGCGGCGTGCGTGCTCGCCGGGACGCCTCCCTGGGACCTGGAAGCGGAGGCGCTTGCTGCGGATTACGCGTGGCGATGTGATCTCCGCTTCAGGGGGGAGCCGCGTCCCGGCGCGGCGGAAGTTCGAGCGCGGAAGCTTCAATCTCGGCGTGCCGTGCTCGAGGCGTGGTCTCGCCGCCTGGCGGACCCCGCCTACGGGCGACGGACCGTCGAGGCGATCCGCCCGGTCCTCTCGGACTGGGTGAATCGCGACCGAGGACGTCTCACCTTCCGAGCGACGCAGGTGCTCACGGGACACGGCTGTTTCGGTCGTTACCTGCACCTCGTCGCCCGGAGGGAGCCGACGCCGAAGTGCCACCATTGCAGTGGCTGCAACGAGGACACGGCGGAGCACACGCTCGCGTGCTGCCCCGCTTTCGCGGAGCAGCGCCGCGTCCTCGTTGCAAAAATAGGACCGGACTTGTCGCTTCCGACCGTCGTGGCTGCGATGCTCGGCAGCGATGAGTCCTGGCAGGCGATGCTCGACTTCTGCGAGTCCACCATCTCGCAGAAGGAGGCGGCGGAACGGGAGAGGGAGAACTCTTCCTCCCTCTCGGCGCCGTGCCGCCGCCGTCGAGCCGGGGGTCGGAGGAGGGCGTTTGTCCAGCTCCGGCCCCTATGAGGAGGCAGTCTCCTCCCGGTGATGGTCACGGGGCGACCTAAGGGGGCTGAGACTGCGCCGCACGCTACCGTCACTCTAGCGCGCTGGCACCAGGAGGACGGGACGACGCGTCGGCGGCTGCGGACTGCGATGCGGTCCGCATTTTCGTCGTCGCTGTCGTCGCCGAACACTGTGGAAGAGCAACCCGGTCGGCGGTGTATCGCGTTCCGACCCGGCAGGCTGGTTCTGGCCCAGCGGGGTATCCCGGAACACCAGCGGCATCGCCCGGGCGGCCTGAAGGGCCGCCGTACCGCGGAGACTGACGTCGTTGGTCGTCGACTATCGCCTCGACGACCCGTCGGTCGGGCGTCCTCGGGGTGGCGCCGCGTGTCTGGTTGTAGTGTTGACCGCGGGAACCCCCCTACTCTGACCGGGTTTTGACCCCGGACGGAGATCGGACGCCGGGTGTAAGAGTGCAGGGGAGTCGTTTAGTGGGTGGGCCCTAAATTCCTTGGGCCCGCGGTCTGCTCTCAACACCTGCAGATCGTTGAGTCTCACATACCCCGCGCGCCCCCTAGGCGCGGGGACCTCGTAGGAGGTTCGGCCCTCGGCCCGGAAAAAAAAAAAAAAAAAGGTAAATATAAATGCATTACAGTCAAAATCTGTTATAACGACATCGAAGGGACTGTTCATATTCAGTCGTAAAAACCGATAGTCGTAACAACCGGTGATGTTTAATGTGTATCGTGCAAGTTTTGGTGCATCTTGTGTATAGATAAGTAACAAACTAACTGAAGAGATATGAAGAAGCAGGCTTTGACTCTAGTGCATGCACGTATTTTGTTTTTAAGAATTAGAAAAGACCCTACACTAAACTAAATCCTATTGTTTTCTTTCCTGATTTTAATAGCCATTGAAGACAAATGTGGATACCTATTCAAATTGTTTACAATACAGCTTAGCCGGTCGTTCTAACAGATCTAATTCTCCAAAATATTAGTTAAATGTGGTTGTTTTATGAGGTATGTCATTACTAGCAATGTCATATAAAGCAATGTTTTTAATAAGGCGGTCATATAGCATTCAGCCGGGACTTTTGTTCTCGGTTATTAAAACCGGATGTTGTTCTAAACGATGTCGCAATGAACGGTTTTGACTGTATGTTTTGTTATTTACAAGGCATATGTTGCATCTATTTACTTATCGATACCTACCAACTCCACAATAAAGAATTTGTTGTAGTGTAAGTGTAACATAAATAATTTCGGTGGCGGCGCGGCCCGGTTTATCAGAATCTGACAGAGGACCTCACTTTAAGAGAACAAAGCAGTTGACGATAATAAAATGGACTGAGATCTCGTTGTTTTTCAAGATTTCAAAATAGAATGGGGAATCTTTTTGAAAAGTCGTCCCTAATTTTAAAAAACATGATATTAAGCCGACATCTATCATCAAGACATCTAGTTACAATGATACCAATACTATAATGTTGAGTACCTATTTCTAATATCTGAAATCTCGGTATTTGTTATTACTGACCGAAAAAGCGTAGCATTTGGTTAACATTTCGCCGTAAACCTCTGTATGTCCTTGCCATTTGTGTTCGGACCATAAATATTTTAAATAACCATATTCCAAACAGCATCTGCATCTCCCGAAGTACGTTTTCACTTCAGTTTCCATTTTTTTATATTATTAAACTACAATTCGCTTTGTGTGAGCAGCTATTGATCAACCCAGACATTAAAAAAGAAAATCAATTATTAAAGAAAATGTTAAAGCACGGTTTAACAATTTCCAAAACATACACTGACAGCACGCCATTTTGATAGACTAGTTATAGGTAATAGGGCTTTTCTCGAAGAGAAAGGCAATCGAACTAAGCCATACAGCCAATTCTTAAGTTTTACATTTTCATATTCTAGTTTTATATTTCAAGGCAAAAAAGCCAATACTTAGGATTCTTCATTTATTTATTTTCAAATCCGTGTAAACGTCTCGTCAAGTTTTTGCAAAAATAAATACTTTTTCATAACCCACTACTCCACAATGTGCTGGAGTCCATGTGAATTCAACAGTGATATTTTGATTATGCAAATCCGTTCATAGCTTTTTAATATGATACATAGTTTATTCTATTGCTAAAGCAATTATTTTACAGGTTGGATAAAACTGACATATTGTCACTGACGATAAGCCATTGCTTCAGTTTTCTGGCACATATGTGTTCTTTTATATATTTCAAGGCATGCAATATAGCAATTATTACTGATGGTAGGACCTCTTGTGAGTCCGCACGGGTAGGTACCACAGCCCTGCCTATTTCTGCCGTGAAGCAGTAATGCGCTTCGGTTTGAAGGGTGGGGCAGCCGTTGTAACTATACTGAGACTTTAGAACTTATAACTCAAGGTGGGTGGTGCATTTACGTTGTAGTTGTCTATGGGCTCCAGTAAGCACTTAACACCAGGTAGGCTGTGAGCTCGTCCACCCATCTAAGCAATAAAAAATAAAAATCAAAAAGTCTTCTTTAGATTTAAGGTCATTATATAAAGATATACGCATAGCGCAGAATTTACTTACAAATGTATATTCTTATCAAGCTCATTTAACAACTGCTTTGTAAATGTTATATTGCTCAACAAACGCCATAAAATTCGAGAAGTGAAGACGAATGAAGGGGTATTTTGGAGAATTAATGGAATAAGGAATAGTTTGGGAATGCTGAATTTTTCGCAGTAGTGCATGATGTGAAATAGCGCACAGCTTAAGAATAAATTTAAATTTTAAAACGCCATTTTGAGATAAAAAGTTATTTATTTACTAGCTGTGCCCGCGACTCCGTTCGCGTGGAATAGCGACTTTGGGCAGCAGTTTTAGGACATATCTTTTGCTTTATAAGCACCGTCATTTGGGTCTTTAGAAAAATCTAATTTAAAGTAATGCTTCTCTATACACGACATAGACGTATAGCCATCGGAGATCAAAGCATACAAGTTGCTAACATGTGACAGAGCTACATAACCGTGTGACCGAGTTGACTGTGTGAAAAGCAGTTGACACTTATATCTACACCCACATCTTTTAGCGTCTGACCTTGGGCTTTATTTATTATCATCACGAAGCATAGACTCAATGGAAACGCGATCGGTAGGGAGTTGTGCTTCCCGTTATTCTAGTGTCTCCCGAGACCGGGCAAGCTTTTGTTGTCCGAACTCTCTGAGAGCTCAGACGGATTTCCCTATCAGTAAAGGTTTGAATTGAATTGAATTTGAAATTTGATCGGCAGTAAGACGTGTTTCTCGTTCTTCAAGTGTCTCCTAAAACCGGGCATATGCTGATTTGCTGTCCAAGCCCTCTGAGGAGCTCAGGCGGGATTCCCTATCAGTGAAAGTCTCAGACTCACGCGATAGTGTATAAGATTCACGATCGATGGACAAACTTGCGTCACGCTGTTCCCTGTTCACCCTAATTCGAGTGGTCTTTTTTTGAGAACAATGTGAACTCAATCGAGGTTCTCGCTGAGCCGAAGTTTCTCTAACACGAAACCTCGCCTGGCATTCCTGAGATGTAGTGAGTATTGCCTCATGACCTGCTTCATATTTCTGTGATCGAACTAATTTCATCCTTTTAGCATTCCTGCTGCACTGGGAGAGGTTGCATCTTTTTTGAGACATTCTTACAATAAGTAGTACCTACTAACACAACGTTGTTTGGTAAACACGTACTTATCATAAAACTAAATTATAAATACTTACAGATTATTACACAGTTTAACTTTATTACAGTTTATTAATTATGAATAACTATTAAGTCGTGTCAACCTAATCTTTTAACTATAGAAAACAAACGTGCCTATTGGTTTATTTACTCATCGAGCTCTTCGTCGCAAGCGACGGGTTCTTCAAGGAAGCAGCGGCACGGCATCGGCGCGCCTTGTATAGGTACCCGCGCGGCTGCACAGACGTAAACAATCTACAAACGCCCAGCTACGTGATTCTTTAAATTGGCATAACTTTTTTATTTATGAACCGATTTACACGAAACAAACACTAAACGTTAAGTAAAGCTTGCCACAATAAATTAATGAAAACCACATTTAAATCAGCTGGGCTGTTTCCGAGATTAGCGTGCACAAACGCACAGAAAAACAGACAAACAGACACACAGATAAACAGACCAAAATCTAAAACTCTTTTTGGGTTCTATTGCGTTCATAAAGCCCCCTATAACAGTTTTCCTGAGATATCTTTCATGTACAGACAGCGACCAGTTACGATTTTATTATATGTATTGATGATGATTTAAAACTAACAGCCGTCAGTTGTGTTGTACTTTTTTTTTTTTTTTTTCGGGCCGGGGTCGTACCTCCTACGAGGTCCCCGCGCCTAGGGGGCGCGCGGGGTATGTGAGACTCAACGATCTGCAGGTGTTGAGAGCAGATCGCGGGCCCAAGGATTTTAGGGCCCACCCACTAAACGACTCCCCTGCACTCTTACACCCGACGTCCGATCTCCGTCCGGGGACAAAAGGACAAAACCCGGACAGAGTAAGCGGGTTCCCGCGGTCAACACTACAACCAAACACGCGGCGCCACCCCGAGGACGCCCGACCGACGGGTCGTCGAGGCGATAGTCGACGACCAACGAAGTCAGTCTCCGCGGTACGGCGGCCCTACCAGGCCGCCCGGGCGGTGCCGCTGGTGTTCCGGGATACCCCGCTGGGCCAGAACCAGCCTGCCGGGTCGGAACGCGATACACCGCCGACCGGGTTGCTCTTCAACAGTATGTTCGGCGACGACAGCGACGACGACAATGCGGACCGCATCGCAGTCCGCAGCCGCCGACGCGTTGGCCCGTCCTCCTGGTGCCAGCGCGCTAGAGTGACGGTAGCGTGCGGCGCAGCCTCAACCCCCTTAGGTCGCCCCGTGACCATCACCGGGAGGAGACTGCCTCCTCATAGGGGCTGGAGCTGGACAAACGCCCTCCTCCGGCCCCCAGTTGTGTCGTACAGCCCAACCTTAAGTTGGTTAAAAGTTAAAATATACTTTTTATAGACAAAATTTTTGTTTCAAAATTCAATCCAGAGATTGTCCAGTTGTTTAAAGAATTACGTATAGAGTTAGACGTAGAGTTAATTGATGTTCAATCACTACATATTATATTAAATAAAATGTGTTTTTCTACCACCGACTGATAACAAATCTCATTTTGAATTAGAGTTTCCGTTAATGTATGTGCTGAGATATGAGATGAAACAAAAAAAAAACTTATAAATAGTTTTCATATTAAATTAATGTGTAATATAACACAAAAACCGTTTTGCATAAGATGAAATAACGTCTTAATAAGATGGTGGAAATCTATAGTTACATAAAATCGATTGAAAGAACTCGACACGTCCACATGTTTAATTTCTGCACACTTATGCATTTACAGATTTTAAGCGGTAAATAAGGCAGCAATATGATAGTTCCAACTACAAGAAACAGTGAAAGATCAAAACAATTCACATCATTTGTTACTGGCGCTTCCGATACGAATTCCTCAGCTTACTTTTAAACAGGTATAGTTTCGTTCTTTGATCAAAACTTTGGCATTATGTGCTATATTGCCTTTGCCTGTCCAATAAACTAATTCAACAAAAAACTCTTGTCAATTTTGTTGTCAACAAGCTGAACAACTATTCAGCTTTTCCCATAGACCGCTTTTCCACAATCAAAATAGAGTAATTTATTTACCAAATAAAAATGGAATCGAAACGAAATAGAAGTAATTATGGAAAGTGCCGTTGCTGTTTAACTAAAGGCTATCATAAAGATATAATGAAAGAGTATTACCACGACGGTATACGAGAGGTTTACTTCGATCTATTCATGGAATGTTTCAACATGTTTGTGAGTAAATAGATTTTAAATTGTATCGAATGTTCTATATTTAAAGATCGATATAAAATAAGTCCCATAAAAATTTACCAAAACAAGCTGTAAAAGATGAAAAGTAAAAAAAGTCACTTGTTTTTAGTTTAGTTCAGTGTGATGAGTGCGAGTTTTTTAACGTTTTTTACGCTATCGAGAACGCTAAAAACTCGCACTAAGCACACAGCACACAGCCAACCTGCAGCCTACTAAATGTTAAGTGATCTTCAGTATACATAGATATCAAAAACCTGTGAACACTTCAATGAGACAGACCAGTCCTGTATCAGAAAAAGGCCATCTCGCCCTTCAAACCGAGACTTGTGCTATCAGCTTAGGTAGGAAAAACAAAAAAAAATCTAGTAGCAATTTCCTTCCAGTTTGAGCCCTGAGAGCTCACCTACACACTATGGTGAAGCTGAAGCATAGGTAGGAAAAAAAAACTTAAAAATAGACTATAAACTGTAATAAAAAAATTGAATGAATTTGATAGCATAAATCATAGAACTGTTATTTTATTCATTTTAATGGTCGCTCTACAATATTCTTTGTAATTCCAGTTGTCGACAAACGAAAAGCTAACAACATTAATATGCAAATCATGTATTACAAAGCTAAGACATGCAAGCAGTTTCAAGTTAATGGCTGAGAATACAGAGAAGCAGCTACTAGACGAATTGGTACTCAGAGATGACAAGAATACCGTGTTTGTTAATGGTGAGATACTACATTTTTGTTTGGCCCATCAATAGAGTGGACAGTTACCATTCTTTTTTATGTAAGTTTGTCTGGTATTCTGGCTTTATTATTGGAAGTCACTCTGAAAATTGATTGTATTCAGGTTAATTTGAGAAATGACTATATTTTATGTTTTTTTTGTATCTGTCTCATGTAGATCCATAAGCTCTTAAACTTATGATCTCCATGATGAAAAAAAAATGTTTCGCCTTTATACATTCATATTTTTATGGCTTAAATGGGTGGACAAGCTCACCTCCCACTTGGTGTTAAGTGGTTACCTGAGTCCATCGATACAATAGCTTCAATGCCGCCACCCTCCCTGAGAAAAGTCATTTAACTCTTAATTAAATAAAAGGCTGTCCAACCCCCCAAAAACCACAATGCATCCTTGCACAGCCGAAATTGACGCGATGGTGGTATCTATCCATGGTGTTCTAGCTTGAACGCCAGATGAGGTCGATCATGACAAAATGAAGAAATTTAAAATTTTATGATACATACTTCGAAGCCTAGTACAAAAATAATTATTTTCCAGTGCCGGTAGAAGACGCAATCTTAGATGATGATCTAATAATAAAAGCTGAAGAGCTGACAGAGGTTAAAGAGGAACCACCAGACTCTGAACCTATGGAAACTGACTTTGATACCGATTATATTGACAATGACAGTGGTAAGTTCCTCTCAATTAGCAGAAAATCTTGTGACATATACATGTTCACAAGAGGATGACTGTGCTTTGACCTGTTTTTTTTTTTTTATAAATTGTGTTTTTTAGAAATTATATTTAAATACGAATTACACATTGATACTATATTATATTATTTGTTATTTTCGTTCAATAAAACAAAAAAAAGTTTTTTTTTTTTTTTTTATTGCTTAGATGGGTGGACGAGCTCACAGCCCACCTGGTGTTAAGTGGTTACTGGAGCCCATAGACATCCACAACGTAAATGCGCCACCCACCTTGAGATACAAGTTCTAAGGTCTCAAGTATAGTTACAACGGCTGCCCCACCCTTCAAACCGAAACGCATTACTGCTTCACGGCAGGAATAGGCAGGGTGGTGGTACCCACCCGCGCGGACTCACAAGAGGTCCTACCACCAGTATGTTTAAGTTGATTATCGATACATTTGATTATTGAAAACACGAATAAAACAAAATTTTCGGAAAATAAATCGTAGCTAGATCGATTTATCGCCCTCGAAATCCCCTGTATACAAAATTTTATGAAAATCTTTGAAGCCGTTTTCGAGATTCAGATTATATATATATTTATATACAACAAGAATTGAAATAATTATATATATTGGGCAGTGACAATTTTCGGTCTCAGCACTTCAGACCTCGACATTACATCTCATGGTGCAACATGATTGAATACTATGGATTGAATACTGCTGGATGAATATAATGGATGAATAATGCAGATTGAATACTATGGAGGAGTTGGAATTGTGGTAGTGAAATATGGTCATGGAGTCGTGAAAACGAGCCCTCAATCAGGAATTTCTCAAGGTGGATTGCAGCATTCATTTTGAGAATTAAACCTTAATCCGAACATTAAATATTTAAATAGATATAAGGGTTCGATTTTTTTTAAATGTCAGAATAACAATATACTTACTGACTGACTGCAAATTTGGGGGTTGATTGCTTCCCGCTTCCGTAGGTTTAACCCGCGATTCCCTACAAGTGACCCCTGGGTGGTGCAAAACGGGAGCCGAATACATAATCGGTGGTAGGACTTGTCCGACTGGCTGGCGACCACCCTCCAACTAGAGTCCGCCGCCAAATAGCCTAGCTGTGTTCCGGCGTGTGGGTTGGAGAGCCAGTGTTATTCCTTCCCTTTCCTCTTCCTTGTTGGGGGTGAATCTTGGCGATACCTGGAACATGCGGAGCAGACGTGCGTGTGAGCTCGCGGGACGTGATTGTTTGACGGGGGTATAGGGAGACCCAGTGAAACGGTGTTCGCCGCCGCCCGCCGGTCAGTTGGGGACCTGAACCCGGGTGTCACTACTAAACTCCGCCCCGGGAAGCTGTCCCGCCAACCGGTGTAAAATCCTGTCGTGCGGTCGTCGTGCCGGAGTCGGAGACCGGAGTGGATCCCGGCGATCGCACGCAGGGTGGACTGGGGGCCCTTCCATGCCCTGCGTCAGTCGCTCACGCAACCCGTGGTCGAGCACGTACTGTGCTCCGCGCTTTATTCAGGTATTGTCACGATTTCGCCTCGAACATCCTACCCCGCCCAATCCCACTCTCCAAATAAAAAAAATAAAAAAAATGAAAGTTCGAAAAAGGAAAAGGGTTTTGTCGGCGACTCCCCATTCCACATTTAATGTGGATTTCAGCAATGTAAGGGGTCTACATAGTAACCTCGACGCCGTACACCACCATCTTGAGACGGCGCAGCCTGCCCTTCTTTTTCTGACGGAGACGCAGATATCTGCTCCGGATGATACTTCGTACCTTGAATACCCCGGCTACGTATTGGAGCACAACTTCCTGCGTAAAGCCGGGGTGTGTGTATTCGTCCGGGCTGATGTCTGTTGTCGCCGTCTACGAAGCCTCGAACAACGGGACCTGTCCCTCTTGTGGCTGCGCGTAGATCACGGGGGCTGTACCCGAGTCTACGCGTGCCTGTACAGGTCCCACAGCAGTGATGCAGGTTCAGCTCTGATAGAGCATGTGCAAGAGGGGACTAACCGCGTGCTTGAGCAGTACCCATCTGCGGAGGTGGTGGTTCTTGGAGACTTTAACGCTCATCACCAAGAGTGGTTGGGGTCCAGAACCACTGACCTCCCGGGTCGGGCTGCTTACGATTTCGCCTTGGCCTACGGCCTCTCCCAGCTGGTGACACAGCCCACCCGTGTCCCAGATATTGAGGGGCACGAGCCTTCTCTGTTGGACCTTCTGCTGACCACCGATCCAGCCGGATACAGTGTGGTGGTCGACGCTCCACTTGGATCGTCTGATCACTGCCTTATCCGTGCTGCCACACCACTCTCTCGTCCTAGTCGTCGAACGACGACCAGGTATCGAAGAGTTTGGCAGTATTTGTCAGCAGATTGGGATGGATTGCGTGAGTTTTACGCATCCTACCCATGGGGGCGGTTCTGCTTTTCCTCTGCTGATCCTGACGTCTGTGCGGACCGTCTTAAAGACGTGGTGCTCCAGGGGATGGAATTGTTTATTCCCTCCTCTGAAGTGCCCGTTGGGGGTCGCAGCAGACCCTGGTATAACAATGCCAGCAGGGATGCTGCACACCTCAAGCGGTCCGCATACGTGGCATGGGATGATGCTAGGAGACGTCGGGATCCTAACATCTCAGAGGAAAGGCGGAAATATAACGCCGCTTCCAGGTCCTACAAGAAGGTTATTGCCAGGGCGAAATCGGAGCACGTTGCTAGAATTGGCGAGCGACTGAAGAGCTATCCCTCTGGGAGCCGTGCTTTTTGGTCGCTCGCCAAAGCTGCAGAAGGTAACTTTTGCAGGTCTAGTCTCCCACCACTACGCAAGTCCGATGACAGTCTGGCCCATAGTGCGAAAGAGAAGCCTGACCTTCTGGTCAAACTCTTCGCCTCGAACTCGACTGTGGACGACGGGGGTGCCACACCACCGAACATCCTCCGGTGTGATAGTTCCCTGCCGGAGATCTGCTTTACACAGTGTGCAGTCAGGCGGGAACTCCGACTCCTGGACGTCCATAAGTCGAGCGGGCCAGACGGCATCCCTGCAGTGGTTCTGAAAACGTGCGCCCCTGAGCTGACGCCTGCGCTAACGCGTTTGTATCGCATCTCTTATTGCGCTAACAGGGTTCCGTCTTCATGGAAGACTGCCCACGTCCACCCTATCCCCAAGAAGGGTGACCGGTCGGACCCATCGAGCTATAGGCCTATCGCGATAACTTCCTTGCTTTCCAAGGTGATGGAGCGAATAATTAATATACAACTCCTGAAGTATCTGGAGGATCGCCAGCTGATCAGTGACCGACAGTACGGTTTCCGTCACGGTCGCTCAGCTGGCGATCTTCTTGTATACCTTACTCACAGGTGGGCTGAAGCCTTGGAGAGCAAGGGCGAGGCTCTTGCTGTGAGCCTTGATATCGCGAAGGCCTTCGACAGGGTCTGGCATAAGGCACTTCTGTCGAAGCTACCATCTTACGGAATCCCCGAGGGTCTCTGCAAGTGGATCGCTAGCTTTTTGGATGGGCGGAGCATCACGGTCGTTGTAGACGGTGACTGTTCTGATACCATGACCATTAACGCTGGCGTTCCACAAGGTTCGGTGCTCTCCCCCACGCTTTTCATCCTGTATATCAATGACATGCTGTCTATTGATGGCATGCATTGCTATGCGGATGACAGCACGGGGGATGCGCGATATATCGGCCATCAGAGTCTCTCTCGGAGCGTGGTGCAAGAGAGACGATCAAAACTTGTGTCTGAAGTGGAGAACTCTCTGGGGCGAGTCTCCGAATGGGGTGAATTGAACTTGGTTCAATTCAACCCGATAAAGACACAAGTTTGCGCGTTCACTGCGAAGAAGGACCCCTTTGTCATGGCGCCGCAATTCCAAGGAGTATCCCTGCAACCTTCCGAGAGTATCGGGGTACTTGGGGTCGACATTTCGAGCGTGTCCAGTTTCGGAGTCATTTGGAAGGCAAAGCCAAGTTGGCGTCCAAAATGCTGGGAGTCCTCAACAGAGCGAAGCGGTACTTCACGCCTGGACAAAGACTTTTGCTTTATAAAGCACAAGTCCGGCCTCGCATGGAGTACTGCTCCCATCTCTGGGCTGGGGCTCCCAAATACCAGCTTCTTCCATTTGACTCCATACAGAGGAGGGCCGTTCGGATTGTCGATAATCCCATTCTCTCGGATCGTTTGGAGCCTCTGGGTCTGCGGAGGGACTTCGGTTCCCTCTGTATTTTGTACCGTATGTTCCATGGGGAGTGCTCTGAGGAATTGTTCGAGATGATACCAGCATCTCGTTTTTACCATCGCACCGCCCGCCACCGGAGTAGAGTTCATCCATACTACCTGGAGCCACTGCGATCATCCACAGTGCGTTTCCAGAGGTCTTTTTTGCCACGTACCATCCGGCTATGGAATGAGCTCCCCTCCACGGTGTTTCCCGAGCGCTATGACATGTCCTTCTTCAAACGAGGCTTGTGGAGAGTATTAAGCGGTAGGCAGCGGCTTGGCTCTGCCCCTGGCATTGCTGAAGTCCATGGGCGACGGTAACCACTCACCATCAGGTGGGCCATATGCCCGTCTGCCTACAAAGGCAATAAAAAAAAAAAAAAAAAAAATGTATATATTATACTGTATATAAACAGAATTATTAAGGAATTTGGCTCCAACGCCTTAGAATTGATTTTGCCAATGTCAAAGTATTTACAAAAATGGCACGTGCTTAGAGAGGAAAAAAGTTAAAAATTTGGTCAGTTTTTCCATACGCGAATCTCTGGTTTTAAGAGCAGCACAAACAAATATATGTTAATTTTCTTGTTTGTCTGTACGAAATAGCTAGACCGATGAGAGATTTTGATGGGAGTTTAGTTGATGATTTCTGAGACACATTTTCATATTCCATAATGAAAAAAAAAATCACCAATTATTAATAATATATAATATAAAAATTAGGTATAATATTAGAGTGTATCTAAGTAGATGAATAGGAATGAAAAATTGAAATTATCAATTTGGAACTTTCTTGTTAAAGTATTGTGATGATGGACCTTTTGTGAGTCCGCGCGGGCAGATACCATCGCCTTGCCTATTTCTGCTGTGAAGCAATAATGCGTTTCGGTTTGGAGGGTAGGGCAGCCGTTGTAACTATACTGAGATCTTAGAACTTATATTTCAAGATGGGTGGCGCATTTACGTTGTAGATGTCTATAGGCTCCAGTAAACACTTAACACCAGGTGGGCTGTGAGCTCGGCCACCAAGCAATAAAAAAAAACGCGTACACACACACATCAGAGAAAAGTTGGAAAGTGCACTTGTATTGCACGAAATATATAAAAATTTAATCTTATGTTTCAAACCTCAAAATTAATCTTGAAGTAACTTTTCCTCCTCAGATGTAACAACGAAAAACCATTCGGACACGGAGAAAATGGTGAAAGGCGAATCCGAATTGTTGGCTCGCTTCGATCGAACCGAATTGAAGATGTTGCCAACTAGGAGGGCGCTGCGAGATCTGTGCCCCAACTACGTCAGACACTTGGAGCTGCTGAAAGGTCAGTCTTCTTACGCGCCGGGTTTCGGGATAAATAAAAATTTCACAAAAGTACAACTTAAAACTGTATTCAACACTAAGAACACTTAAAAACTTCACAAACTTTTTTTACTGGTGGTAGGACCTCTTGTGAGTCCGCGCGGGTAGGTACCATCACCCTGCCTATTTCTGCCGTGAGGCAGTAATGCGTTTTGGTTTAAAGGGCGGGGCAGCCATTGTATCTATACTTGGGACCTTAGAACTTATATCTCATGGTGGGTGGCGCATTTACGTCGTAAATGTCTATGGGCTTCAGTAACCACTTAACACCAGGTGGCCTGTGAGCTCGTCCACCCATCTAAGCAATAAAAAAAACAGACCCAGCCCCTAGCTTAATTGAAGAAAAGGCTTATTTATGTTTTCTTGCAATTCCCTGAAATGTAATTTTCTAGGTATAGAAGTCGTACCGAGAATGGTGAGGAAGTTACTACAGGAGAACACCAGATTAACGAACAGCAAAAGAGTATACGTAACGGAGAAGGTGGCGCAGATCGTGAACTCGTCGACGCTACTGGAAAATTCCAATATGACCCCGTTCAGGAGTAGGGCCCGTAACGGCTACCCCTGTTTCTATTGCAGAAACGTATTCGAGAATCTAGAGAAACTTCGAGAACACACGGCGATGCACAAGAAAAACGAAATCGCCCGAGTCCTAAGGACATACGGCTCCGAATGTTTCCTGGTCAACGTAGACGTGACCGATTTGATGTGCACGATATGCGACAAGAAAATGTCGAACGTGAACGAATTAAAATCCCACCTCAGCAAGGTACACGAGAAGAAAATCTACACCGAATTCTCGGACAAAGTCGTGCCATACAAATTATCGCGCGATAACTTCGAGTGCCAATTCTGCGGGTGCAACTTTGAAACGTTCGGCGCTATAGAACGCCATATGAACGTGCATTTCCGGAATTACGTCTGTAAGGAGTGCGGCGCCGGTTTCGTCACGAAATACAGACTGAAAGTGCACGTGAAGGGCCACTCGGATGGGGTGTTTCCATGCGAAATGTGCGGAAAGATCTTCACTACGCAACAAAAACACAAAAACCACGTCGACACCGTTCATAAAATGGTCAAACGTTTCAAGTGTACTCAGTGCCCGGAGAGGTTCACCGAGTACTTCAGGCGACAGAGGCACATGGTCGAAGTTCACGGCGTGGCCCCACTCCAGTACAGGTGTAACGTTTGCGATAAAATATTCGAAAGGCGATATACACTGTCGAGGCACATGAAGAGGGATCATCTAGAGGAACGCGACTTCCAGTGCGAATTGTGCTCTTACAAATGCTTTTCCAACAACGAACTGAGCATGCACATGATAAAGCACAACGGGGAGAGGATTTACGAGTGTTCGGTCTGTAAGAAGTCGTATGCGCGCAAGAAAACTTTGAGCGAACATATGCGAATCCATAATAATGACCGGAGGTTCGCGTGCGCGGTCTGCGGCCAGGCTTTTGTGCAGAAATGCAGTCTAAAAGGACACATGAAGACGCACCATCTCGAATATAATATACCTTGAGGTTGTAATTGTAATGTCACAAAACCTGTGACCGTTAGTGGCGTGGACATAGCCTAATGAAAGTGACCACTTGATTATTTGGTCGTACTCAGAGACTCCATAGGTAGGTACCACCTTTGTACTGATCTGTTGAGGTTAAAGTTCAACCTCATACCTCATTGCCGGTGGCAATATCCACATTGTGATGTCTATGTGGGCCAATATCTGTTTAACATTATGTGGCCTGTGACATCTGCATACCTGCGATCAAATTACTGAAGTTCTGTTATGTGTGAAGATATTCTAACTACATAAATTTAATTATTGTAAAATCTGTATTTTTGAAATAAAAGTCACCAGTGATTTATAAGAACTTTGATTTATTGTATTCCATTACAGATATGTAGTATACATTTTTAAGGTTTTACATAGTAACTGAACTCTAATGATCACTAAATCTAACTATACTGAGATCTTTGAACTTATATCTCAAGGTGGGTGGCGCATTTACGTTACAGATGTCTATGGACTCCAGTAACCACTTAAAACCAGCTGGGCTGTGAGCTCGTCCACCCATCCAAGCAATAAAAAAAAATGTAACATTCAGAATCACTTCAAATATGATGGCCATTGGAGGCAGACTCGTGATGTCCGACCATAATTAAGATATGAATTAAACCTACTATAACTTTTCTATAGACTGTAACAGATTTAAATATCAGCTGAAGCACGGGTCCAATGAATTTGTGATGCCAGTATTATAATGTTTTAGTTAGTATAGCAGTTACAGACAGACAAATATCTTAGCAATCTATGGATTCATTGTGTGGGATCATCATATTGCTGACAGAGTAATTCAGTGAACTTGCGACTAGTGTAGGCTTATAAGTAAAACTAAACATTAGAAGTTAAAAGCCATTAGGGCAACATCACCACCAACAATAGGTGCAACATCAGTGAAACAATCCGAACCGGTACACCTCTGTTTGAATTTAAATGGAAGTGCCCTGAGAAATTGTTTGAGATCAACCTTTAATCACCTTTTTTTTTACCACGACACCTCCCTCTACCGGAGCAGAGTTCATACACAATATGTGAAACAGTTGTCTTCTGTCATTGACAGTCCATTTTCAAAGATCTTTTCTACCACCTACCAACTCGTCCTGGAATGAACTGTTCTCCTGTTTCGTAAAGCTCTAATACATGTCCTTCTACAAACGAGGTTTCACGGGAAGAACTCAACGGTAGACAAAGACTACTGTTGAATACTGAATGGGGACAGTGTCGATTGGCATTACTGACATCCATTAGTGAAGATAACCACACACCATAAGGTGGACTGTATGGCTGCCTGCTTATAAAGATAATTAACATAAATAATAGTTTAAAAAAACTAACAAAATACGCTTTTATAGAAAATCCAACTAAAAAATAGAAAATAAATCATAATTAAAAATAGTGCAAGAAAAAACTGATTTTACTGTAAAAAAAAACCGTGGAGTGCATGGTATCAGTAGTTATAAGAAAGGTTATTTTGATAATATTCTGAAAAGCAAATCATGTTCAAAGATTCCACTACAAACATACATATGTCTGAAGCTAATAAAAGCGTATTAAAAAATAGCTGATAGGGATCTCCAGCCTAGAGATGGGAGCAGTACTCTACACAACGATAAAACGTATATTTTGACTCAACATGTAGGTCTTTACTCCATTGAGGACTGCCACTGTTTTACATGCCATCTTAGTTTGTTAGAAATTGCTGACATCCATATGCGACGGTGACCACTGATTGTCAGGTACTCTGTATACAAACTGTCTACCCTGACAGAAAAAAAATGGGTATTAATTCCTTATCAAGGAACTAGTTTAACACCTTCCAAATGTATTAGTGTTTCAGCTCACTGAAAAAGTGTCATTATTGCTAATATGAAACTACGATTTACAATTTTTAATTGATGTAGAAAGATTTGCAAGACATTATTCCTTCAGTAACATATCAACATAAGCATTATCAATTAGATCCTCATTCTGTACACCAAGCTTTTTTTGGAGTTCGGAAGCGATCTTCTGACCATCTTCAACTGTCTGTTCCGGAGCTAATACTACTTCTAGCTCCATAAAGTGTCCTAGGTCTTTAACTGTGTCTATGTGTATACGTGTCTGGCCAACCATGTACAGTTTTCTGAAAAAGTTGTGTCTGTTATTGTATATGTTGGAAGTTGAAGTTTGGAATTTTGGAAGATGATGATCAACCAACACATCAAGGGGTCATTTTGCAACTTTACAGGGTAACCATTTAAGTTTAAAATTTTGAAAAAATGTAAAAAAAAATCTTCTTTGGCTATTTGAATGGAGTTGACATAATTGATGTTCATTTAAAAAATAATGTTGACGCTAATACCAAATAAAATGGACCTTTAATCACAAAGATAAATGTTTCGTAATAAGCGAAATATTGCTTAAAGCAAATAGCCTTGCACCCCAGATATGAAATCTCTTCAAATATAAACTTAAAATTCATGTAGTTTCCTTAAGTTAATTATATTAATGTTGTGTTTGTGCTTCTGGTGTTGGTGATGGCCAATAGTGATGATAAGCAGATGGGCAGTGAACTGTATTCAAAAGCTATAAAAAGCTTTGGAATATGGCTACAGGTTAATGCAAACAAACTTAAACTTTTTTCATCAAAACTTTCATCAGCAGAATTCCAAACGTAGTTGATAGACTTTAATAACTAGTTCGTATTTGACTTTAGTTTCGTCTGAATAGTTTCAACCGAATTAGTGCAGTGGTGAACATTATTTTGGCACTCTCATATTGCCGTGTATGGCATGTATATGCCGTATATCTTTTTTTAGTTTATTTAGTAATCAATTGTACCTTGAGAGGAGCCAGTATTATTAGATTTAGCTATGAAGTTGCTGTTTAGTATGCAGAAATTTACGTAAGCTAAATAGTAAACAATACACACCAGATTGGCTCTGCCACTGGCATTGCTGGCGTCATTATCGCCGACAAACTCTTATTTCTTAACACTCATATTTTATGGTAACCATGATAAAAAAGAAACGAATTCACTAAAACAAAACACTAATTATTAAACAAATGATTTTCTTTATGAATTGATTTCGGGATTTTTAAAAGAATTTATTTGAATTTAGAATTTATGGCCATACATAAATTACGTTTTAAATAGTATTATAGAACAGCAACTTGACAGATAAAGAGCAACTATTTATCTAATATATTTAAACTCATCGTATCTACCAGGTATCTTATCCTTTAGACTCTATACAAATAGAGCTGTGACTATGCCTCTGTAGGCGTATATTTTAGTACCAATTTTTTGAAGAGAATATGTGGGTACTTAACAATTCTCAACTAATGACATATGCAGTGACGCATATTGTGGTAATAAAAATAAAAGCAGCAAAATTATGATTAGGAGAATCTCTGGTTGTTGGGAGTCTTGTGAGCCCGCGTGAGTAGGTGTCAGCACCCCGTCAATTCTACTGTTAAGCAATAATGCGTTTCGGTTTGAAGGATACAGCCCTTCTGCTGTAGAAATAAAACTTAAACTTGTGTCTTATGGTGGGTAGTGGCATTTACGGTGTTAATGTCCATGGGCTTCAGTAACCACTTAACATCAGATGGGTCATAATGTCATATCTAAAAAATAAAAATAAAAAATACCCACCGTTCTTTCACAACACGGCCTTGCGCTCCCAAGCATTTCTTCAACATATCATCCAAAAGTTTAGCCTTCTCGTATTCTGCAGTGGTAAATTGTAATAATTCGTAATTCGCTAATTTCGGGCCCTTTTCTTTACTTCTATCATATCGCACTAGGGTGGCAGCGGAGTCCGCATAAAATCTCATTTTTAATCTACCGTTGTTAACTTTGTAAAATATGTCATTCTGCTTGATCAATGTTGGCGGACCACCACTTAATTCTTCTGCGACTTTACAGATCTTATCGTAGTCTCTTATTTTCCCTTTAATTTCAACGTTTCTCATTTTCTGTTGCCTATTTAATAGGTAGGGTATAATTAAACAACGCCTGACTACCACTTAGATTTAAAGTTGAGCAGGAATGCCCGCCAACTTAAAAAAATGTAGTACAGATAATTTTTTGTTTCATTTGCCTTCGGGCAAGTAAAGGGAACGTAGTTCATACGTCCAAATCTTTAAAGCAAAGGTGGAGTCCATTTATATTCTATGAAAAAGTGACAGCTGTTAAGATATTAATAATTGAGATATAATTAATTATAAACTAAATGTCTCAAAACCAAAACTAAACATCGTAAGTATTGGTCGACATGAAATAACTTCATTTACTCCAAGTTCAATGGACTTCAAAGGGCATTAAAATTTTTCTAGGGGTCCTCCATGGGATTTTAACTAATTTACTGTCTTTTCATTTTAAGGTTAAGTCATTTTGCCTCAATTAAGACTTTTGAACCAGTCTTTCATTGCGCGTGAAATTTTGGTGCCTAGGAAGCCCGCAGGGTATGCGGGTCTTGACGACCCGCAGTAGATGCGAGCGAACCATGGGTCCAAGAATATTTTAGAATCATATCAACCAAAGACTCCTCTTCTTTCTCTCTCGGTCGTATTTTTGTCGCAACCATAATGGTGGCACTCCATTGGTAGTTCTCTCCAGACGAAGCGGTACAGGTGTAGGCCAAAATATCCGAGACCCGTGAACACTTACATCACCCGCAAGACGAGACGCCCTTAATCCTCGTTCACCCCGTTCGCAATGTGCTCAGTGCGATCTGGACCCGGTATCGTGCCATGGATCGCACCACTCTCACGTAGATGCTTGGCAAGAGCTGGAACAACGTGTCGAGTGTCGCCATTAGCCAAAGGCCAGGCGTAATATGATTCGTTGATCTGAAAGCCATCCTGCCTAGGGTGAAGGCCTAATTAGAGGAGGTAGGCACGTGATAGATGATGCAATTGAGGGACAGTGGCCATCTCTGTCATTACACTATCGACGGATATGGACCCATTCTGATCAGATTTCATATCTCCCACTTTTAACTAATATCTCACTTTTAACAGTACAACGGCTGCCCCGCCTTTCAAACCGAAACGTATTACTGCTTCACGGCAGAAATAGGCAGGGTGGTGGTACTTACCCGCACGGACTCACAAGACGTCCTACCATCAGTAATTACGCAAATTATAATTTTGCGGGTTTGATTTTGATTACACGATGTTATTCCTTCACCGTGGAAGTAAATCGTGAACATTCGTTAAGTACGTATTTCGTTGGAAAAATTGGTACCTGCCGCGGGATTCGAACACCAATGCATAGTTACATACTGGACTGGATCGTTACATACGACGTACTGGATATACATATACTTTAGGCTACGGTGACTTCAAACGTGTCTTCCAACGATTCGGAAAGCGTCTCGATTTGAGGCAGGCTTCAAAAAATCTCTGGTTCGGACTCGGCGGGGTATCCCGGAGTACTAGTGCCGCTGATTGGAGACTAGTGTCGTTGGTCGTGGACGATCGCTTTGACGGCCGGTCAGTCGGGTGTCCTCGTGGTGGCACCGCGAGTCTGGTGATAGTGTTGACCCCCTATTCTGCCCAGCGCTGCCCCTGGTGGCGATAGAACGTAGGATGAGAGAGTCTAAGGGGAGTCGCTTGATGTATAGAGGCCTTAAAAACAAAAATGCTAAATAATCTATATGTACCGGTCCCCAGGGTACCGAAAGTCCAATATCAAACACGCTGTTAGGCTCGGGAACCAAGTTCTTTGTTCATGTTCATCTGCAACACGGCCACACAGCTTTTTGTCCTTGAGATATTCGGAGGGTGTGGTGGCGTGCCTTTGAAGGCTGCTGAAAGACCCCCTGCGGGAATAGCGCAAAAACTATTTCCCCCAGCTCCCGAGGCCGGAGTCGTAAGGTTACCGAATCGTTTTATACGGGTGAACACAAGGCAGCATGCAGCCATGCCGCCACTTCCGAGGAGACGAAGACGACGGTGATGAGGCCTTTGGTTGCGAGTCAGCCTGCTCGCAGAAGACCAGGGTATCAGATATCGATAGAAACACTTAATATGTGTCGGGCGATAACTAAAACGCATCGCCACGCGGAGTGCGACCGTCTCAAATATTATATTGTATGGGCATATTGTCTTTGCTTTCTCCAATCGATAAAATGAACGAAAAAAAGGGATGTCAAAAAAAAACAAACAAATAGAGTTTTGCAAATGAGAACAGAATATTTTTGGGAAAGAGAATAATTTGTAATAAAAAATTATGGCTTTTGGTATTATTAATAATTTAATTTCACAGCCAAATGTCTGTAGGTGTTGTCTATCTGCTGGCGGCGAGTGGGATATTACGACGTCTTATTTAAGTGCGGACGGAAAAAAAGAAGTTTATTCTGAAATACTAAAGGATTGTTTCGGGATTTCTGTAAGTGTTTTAGCAACAGGAAATCGTTTGATTATAACGAATTCTCAATGTAAACGAATGGTCTCATTAACATTAACATACTACTAACTTTAAGATCCTACATCGTAAAACTCAACATAGAAAAAAATAATTAAAATCGTCCTACAGCTTATTTAATATAAAGGCTAATTATGTTTATTCGTAACTGTTGGACGGTTCAAATTTGAGGGGATTGGGTTCTGTAGGTGATGAGGGGCTATTTAAAAACACAACTGCTTCATTATAATTATATTGCAGATTGCTTGAACACTTTTAAACCATTATACAATTATTATCTTTATTTTTTTTTAATAAAACTATTACATGTTTGTCTTGCCGTGTAAGATGAGAAGTCATGACATTTTCTTAGGAGAATACAATGATCTGTTTTTTTAAACATTTAAAATCATTCTAATATTCGAAATCTAATCAAGTGTCAAGTGTTGCCTGCCATTACATTTAATATACAAACTCCAACAGTAACCAATTTAGGTTCTTTAAAAATACGACATTAATTTTATTGTAGTAACTGGTAGTACTATAGGTTTTTTTTTTTTTTTTTTAATCAATTTTCTTTTACTCAAAAGTATTTAATTTAATTTGTTTAAATTTGTCTGCAGTTATAAGACTGGATAGTTGTCCTTTGAAGAAAACACCCAGTTGAAAGATTCCATAATATAGATAGATAAAAATTCACAAATTTGCATGTACAAAAAACTACAAAGACGATTGATACTCTGTGAAGGAATAACAGTGCAATAAATAATAAAGTCGATTATTTATATTATAGCTGTAGTGTCTCATTGTGTAACTCGCATGCTTATGTACCACCCTTCTGAATAGTACTCCCACAAAATAGAAATGTTTTGCAGTCTAAGATAGGACAAATATTAAGACTCCATGTCTTAAGATTCACATGTCTCTATGAACTCCAGTAATGATTCTAAAGAAACATATGTAGAGATAGAGTTGCCCCTTAAAACCCAATATTTTTAAATTACAGCTATCGATCATAAAAAATATAAGTCTGAGTTTGCGAGTTTGTCAACTATGCGTGGAACACCTCCGTGAGGCGAGTTCGTTCAAGAAACAAGTTCTAAATGCTGAAAAAGTTTTCAAGCAATATTACGGTAATTGTAACACTACTATCATCATTGTTCTCCATCATAGAAGAGAGGGGTCAACGGTGAGCGTTGCCATAGTTGTCCTCCCACCGTTGCTGATGTGCATGAGCTTGTCCTTTTACTGTCATGCGCTGAGCAGCATATTAAAATAGCATTGAGACGAATATGTTAACAATCCATGGATTCATTGTGTTGGTGCCGGGTCTATCGTTGAGGAATTTGGAGAATGCCAGTGGCTTCATAACATTGATAACGAAGTAATTGAAATAGTTTTTGTTTTATCAATAAACAATATTAAAAATTGATTTTCGGGTACCGGGTTTATAGAGATAATATTTTTTTTTTTAATTATTCAATAATTGAATAAATAAATAAATTAAACATAAATTTATATTTTAGAACACATTACAGATATTCATCGAGATGTAGCAAAACCTTTAGGAAATACCTTAAAAGAGGATGACAATTTAATATGCGGCGTGAACTCTATTGAAGGCAGCGGTAAGTCTCATTTTGCAATGAATAATGTTGGTTTGTTTTAAATGATTGGGACCAATCATTCTTATTATATTGGTATATTCTCAATCGTTTCACTCTTGATTGAGTGGTCGTGCAGTCATGTGTTAGAGGGGACATAATAGCACATTGGTACAATATTGGTATAATAGTCTTCATATCCCATATCCCATATACTCAGGTGACAGGGCAACGCAAAGCCGTCGCCCTAATCATACCCTGTCGGATACCCTGGGTTTGCCTTCAACGCTTTTAGGCACTAGAAGCATCGGTCACCGTCCTCGTCAAGGACGAGGAAGTCCATAGACACAACCCACTGAGTTTCTCGTCGGATCTCCTCAATGGGTCGCGATTCCGATCCAATGGTAGATTCACCGAAGCACTGCTCTTGCTAGGGCCAGTATTAGCGTTAATGTAGCCATCATGAAGCCTAAGATTTCTGACAGATACCTGATTTTGGCCAACGATTTTTTCAAGATACCTTTGCTACACTTTGCTTGATAAAAGAAAAAAAAAACCCTATCTTAAACTGATCCTTGTTACCTTCGATCAATAATAGTACTAGATAAAGGATCAGGAACAAAAATAAGACGCTCGAGTGGCCACGTTTGCAGACACGAAAACATCTTCATTTCTTAGAAAAAAGTTTAATAATGTTAACGACTTCAGCTAATTATAAACCTTAATGCTTAAACATAAAGTTTAATTACCATTGTGAAATATATTTATTTAGGTCCTTTCGTCAGGGAAAGAATATTATGGAATAAATTTAAAATGTCACTTGAACATAAAAAGTCATCAGTACAAAAATATTTATTCTAAAATGATACATAAAGACTAATTTATAAGGTTTAAAATATTTGTTTAAAATTTCGTACTTATTGTATTGTGGAACTAGATGTAGTTCTTGGTATTACATTTCAATGCTCAGAACACAGTAAGTATTGAAAGACGTAGAGTTGCAGAATATATTTGTTTTAGGTTTATTTTGTATGGTCGCAACTATTTTTGACCGATTCAAAAAAGTAGTAGATAATATTTTACATGGCCGCTATTACAACAAATAGGTAATAAATAATAAAATTGAAGTAAAAAAAAAATGAAAGGAAACAAGAAACATGTCTTCCACGTATTCTTTATACAGAAGTAATTAAAACAATAATGTAGGTTTAATTACCTCTTTTTTACAAATATACTATATAAAATTTATGTATTAAACTAACACACTGTAAAATTTATAATCTAATTATTTACAAATATAATGTAATCTGATATCAAAGAATTTTTCTATAATCAGTTTAATTTAGGCTTATTTTATGGCTGTGTTCGTTTCCCCTAGAAAACAAATCCTTTTCTGCATATACGCTTAGAATATTTATACATACATATAAAGTTTTTATAATACTTTTTTGCATTGATTTGCCACCACCATTGAACAATTCTAGAATTTTTATAAGGGTTCTATATTTCTTATCCTCTTTCTTTCGCGACAATATATATCCATTGTGCACAGCGAAAAGGAGCTACTAGGAAATCTACAAACAAAAATAACATTATAAAATAACAAAACTACTCTATGCATTCCCTGTTCAAGAATAGGTGATGTTTGTTACAATAGTTGGTGCCTTGTTGCAAGCATTGGCCAAACAATGACAATATTCGTAAATTGAATTTTATTTACTATATAATTCTTTTTATTATTTTATGAAATTCGTTTTATAATATAAACTTACCAAAAAAAGATATTCCTTCCAAAACCTTGGTGTTACGGTAGTTTTTTACTCTGTTTTTGAACGCGCAGTGCAGCGTTTTGACGTCTTAATGTTGGCTATGATTGGACCATACTAATTTGAAATAAGACCACAAATAAATTTGTGGTCTTATTTTTCGGGCCGTTTTTGAAGCGTTAATCGCGAATCTAGTAGTATTATTGATCGAAGCTTGTTACAGATTTGCAAAGAAAACCCGATTCACTTAATATTTGCAAGAGAGGCAGGGAAAGAGAATCGAATGGGCACATAGTTGATGATGATGTTGATGATGATGATGATGATGAAGAGACACCCATATCGGAACTCGTGAAGAGGAATTCGCATTTCAAAATACAAGATGAGACTTCAAAACATATTGACCCTAAAGTTGAGAGGCGTAGAGTCCAAAACTTATGTGAGTCTTACGGGTTATTGGCGTCCACAGAGTTACAGCTAGATATGTGTCCTTCGTTCAATTTTAGAGATTCAGATCAGTACTGACCTTATGTGACAACGAACGACTAAGCGAGACGGGCGAAGGGCGAGACGCGGCAACCCGAAATGACCCGAATGACTGTCGTATGGTTCTTTTCTTCTGATTCGTAGGTTTTGTGTTAAACGAGTCGATTTAGTGAACGACTCATATTTTTTGAAGTGACCCTATCGTTCGTGCGGAATTTGAGAACCGGCTCGTTTGATTCGTTCGTTCGCGAACGACACATATCTGGTTACAGCTTAATGGCGTAGGTAGTTAATAATATTATATCTATATATATAAAATTAATTGCTGTTCGTTAGTCTCGCTAAAACTCTAGAACGGCTGGACCGATTTGGCTAATTTTAGTCTTGAATTATTTGTGGAAGTCCAAATAAGGTTTCCTCCTCCTCCTCGAGTCGTGTTCCTCATGTCTGAGGGTCGTGACCACCATCACCCATGAGCTTCAATCTTAGGATCTTTTTCCACTTTCCCCTGTCCACGGCGTCATGCAGCGCGCTGTACACTGTACTGTCCAAAGCGGTGCGGATCTGATCGGACCAACGAGTATGGCTGCGGCCTCTAGATCTGTTGCCTTCAACTTTCCCTGTGATCATAAGTTTTTCCAGGTTATCGCCGTCTTTCCTCGCAATGTGACCAAAATATTCGAGGATCCGCTTCAGACATACAGTAGACAGTCTGATTTTGATGCCCAGTTGCTTCAATATCGACACGTTAGTCCGGAAGGCTGTACACGGAATTCTTAGCATGCGTCTCCAACACCACATTTCGAAAGCATCGATGCGCATTCGGTCTGCTGCTTTCAACGTCCATGTCTCAGCTCCATACAAGAAGATAGAGAAAACAAGAGTCCGCACCAGTCTGGTTTTAGTTTTCAGGCCTATCCCTCTATTCTTCCAGATCTTCTGTAGCTGAGACATCGCACTTTTAGCCATTCCGATACGTCGGCGCACGTCAGTTTCACATGAGCCTTTGTTGCTGGTGCAGGACCCGAGATACACGAATTCGTCTACAACCTCTAATCCAAGCGCCCCACTCAATCTTAGAACATTTGCACGATCCACCACCATTAATTTCGTTTTTGATCTATTTATGGAGAGGCCTAGGCTGTTGCTGATACGTTCCATTTTGCTGAAGAAAAGAGACATTTCAGATTCGTCTGCAGCTAGCAGGGTCGTATCATAATATAAGGTTTAAAAGGTAGATAAATATGAAAATGCTCGGAATTAAATAAAAATAACAATTTTGTTTTTCCTTTGATGTGTCTCCCGTCGGACGGATTCCTTTTAGCCTTGAGAGGTTTTTTCAGCGTAACCTTAACTAGTAGGTGAGCTCACGGGGCTCAAACCGTATGAAACATTTGTCGATAACAATATATTTTTTAACATAAATGATTTTGACGTGATTAACGTCTTATGAATCGATGAATTCCGGCTGCACGCACGAATAAGTGTCACGTTCCGCTTGAGTCTGAGCGTGCAAGCGAGAGCGCGGTGCGAGCGATAGAGAGGCACGATCGGACCGTGCGTTGGCTTGTGACACATTTATCTCTCGTCTCGCGTGACGTTAATTCGAATAGTTCTGCTACTGACCTTATCACGTAATACTGTAGTCCGTAAACAGATTTTACAGGAAAGCATTTTTTTTTATTTCAATTGTTCGATAATGTTTTCGAAGATGTTTTTTGTTTCAGGTCAATATAAAGTACAGAATTCCGTTAAGGAGCTATCGGAACGGAAACGACTCATCGTAACTTGCGAGACGGTCCTCAAGTGGACCACCGCTTGTCCCTTCCGCCACCACAAAAGCTGGTTCCAGTGCTTCTACTGCACCGATGACTTCATGGAGATCGCGAAGCTTCGCGAGCACACGGCCAAAGCCCACAATAACACAGACGACGAATTAAAAAAAATTAAACGCTTCCCTAGATCATTGCAGATCGACATATCGAATCTCAAATGTTGCCAGTGCGAATTAAATTTAGTTGACGTCGAAGCGATGCGGCGTCATCTCGCCGAAGCCCACAACCGGGTTCTGTACAAAGAATGCATAGCCGATTACAAAGTGAACACCAGTCCTTACACTTGCCACTTGTGCGGGAAACGGTACCACGTGTTCCGTAGTCTGACCACGCATCTGAATGTGCACTACGCGAATTGCGTTTGTGATGTGTGCGGGAAATCTTTTATGAACACGAAACGGCTTAAGGTCCACAGGGCGACCCACGAGAATGGCCACTATCCCTGTTCCGAATGTGGGAAGGTTTTGAAAACGAAAATATCGAAAGCGAACCACATGGGTACGCACGCGAAGCGCGTCCTAAAATGCCACATCTGCTTCGAACCGATGAAGCACTACAACGATCGTCTGAAGCACATGTCCGAGCGGCATAATGTGACGCACAAGTTTGTGTGCCCGGTGTGCGGGAGGGAGTTCAATCTCAAGCATTATCTGGCGACGCACGTGCGGCAGACTCACGGGAATAGAAACAAGGCGTGCCCGGATTGCGGGATGACGTTCAAGACGAATTACGGGCTTAAGAAGCACATGCTGAGGCACTCTGGGATCAGGGCCTTCAAGTGCTCGGTGTGCTGTAAGACGTACGCCAGGAGTTATACGTTGAGGGAGCACTTAAGGACCCACGAGAGCGAGGGGGTGGCGACCCTAACATGAAACAGAAATGTCGTCACAGATTTCGCGTAAACATATTAGATATGTTTGTATATGTGACTGATGTATTTTCGAAGCAGCTGCCCTTGAGTTGTCAGGTCTAAAGAAGCCCTCGGGCAGCTGTTCCTAGAAAATCTCATCGCTTCCGGCTGAGCCGGTGCTTGCCCGATCTGGTGAATCTGGAAAGACCTCCGAGCCAAGAGTCATCCTTCTTTCCTAAAAAATAAAAATATATGACACCACTGGATTCCATACAGGATTGAACCGAGAGAGTAATTTTATTGATGTATAATATCTTTCAGAGCTGCAATAGTATTTTGTGCAATTTAGGTGTGATAACACAAAGCTTACAACTTTTTTTTTCTTTTTTTTTTTATTTCCCTTGTAGGCAGACGAGCATACGGCCCACGTGATGGTGAGAGGTTACCGTCGCCCATGGACTTCAGCAATGCCAGGGGCAGAGCCAAGCCGCTGCCTACTGCCTAATACTCTCCACAAGCCTCGTTTGAAGAAGGACATGTCATAACTTTCGGGAAACATCGAGAAATGTCACCTATTGTACTTAGAGCCCTGCACTGTGGTCCTAAGCTAACAACTCCACGGACCATTTGTTTTGTTTGGTTTTACCTTTTTTCCTACCGAATTGGTTACCTAGAAGCTATTCCGCCTATGCTTGGACCGATGTTTTATAGTTAATCATGACATGACACAGTAAAATTCCCTAGACACCAAGACACTCAACAACAGACGACTCAAGACATTATTTAATTCTACCCTCACATAGAGTCTGTACGCGATTACATAGTTTGCGTCTAGTTGAACAGTTTCATTCAGTACCCGGATTCGACAAATATTGCCTCAGACACAGCCCACTGAGTTTCTCGCCGGATCTTCTCAGTGGGTCGCGTTTCCGATCCGATGGTAGATTCTGCGAAGCAAAGCTCTTGTTAGGGTTCGTGTTAGCAACGTCGTCAGGTTTGAGCCCCGTGAGCTCACCTACTAGTTAAGGTTACGCTGAAAAAACCTCTCAAGGCTATCAGCTTAGGCAGGAAACAAAAAAAAAGTACTGTTTTCGACAATTGTTTCATACTCAATGTGGCCACGCGTAGACTGAAGACTGGTAATGGAGTGCTGGTAGGACTGGTAGGCTGAAATAGCCTCTCAAGGCTCTCAGTTTACGTAGGTAAAAAAAAGAGTGGAAATATACGAGTAGTTCGCTCGTCATAAAACATTCAAAGGAATATTACAATGCCACCCAACTCGATATCGATAAAGGGGTGCCGCTCTGGTTCCGGTAGTCAGATGACGTGGTGTTTGTCACTATCAGGGCCCTGAATCTGCGATATTTTAAGGTAAATCTTTTTTGTGTATGGAAACTAGCGACATCTTGTAGCGGATGCCCCTAAACTTATATTTTGTTAAAGTTAAAACATTTAATTAATGTGTAAGTAAACACAGAAAATAAAAAATGTATAATCATACAAGTCTTTACTTATTATAGATAAATTGATTAAATTTTATCAGAGAGAGAGAGAGAGAGAGAGAATACACTTTATTGCACACCAAAACACAATTTACATTCAAAAAAACAATAAAAAAACAGATACATTTGTACAATAGGCGGTCTTATCGCTAAAAGCGATCTCTTCCAGACAACCGTCAATCAATCAATCAATTAGTGGCTTCCGAAAATTCACAAAATCCTTCATTAAAAATAAAATATATAGGTAACATGTTACTGCCATCTACAGGAGCAATGAGAAACTAATCGAAGCGAAGCCATCTAGTAGCTGACGCCCGTAAACATTTTTGTTGAGTGCTCGAGTTGCTTATCTATAACTAGTTTATGTGTATTATCTATGGTAAAAAGTGTGTTAGCTATCATTAGACAATTCTACGCGAACCATGGAAGCATTATTCCATAACTTAACTTTGTTGAAATTAAAGGGCGATATTAACGCCCAAACTGGTTTGATTATTCATAATGTGTTGATCATGTCTAACGAATTAAAAAGTGACCCGAAAAAATTTCTTTTTTAAATTTAAATGATTAACGTTTTTTTGTGTAATTGTATTATATTTAGTTTTTATACACACAACACTAGAAGTGTGTGAGCGAGAGATCCGATTGCCTATAAGTGTGAGCGAAAGGTCTGATAAAAATGATTTATGACTTAGTTCGCACGTTGTAATGGCTCAAGTACAATCAATGAGTTCGACAAGGACTGACTGGTGCTTGAGAGGTCTAAAAGCACCGAGAGTGAATCCCCCGGATTCACACCGACTTCCGATGTCGTCATGACCACAGAGCCTCTGGGCTCGTAGAAGTGTAGACATGTCATAGCGTTCGGGAAGCACCGTGGTGGGGAGCTCATTCCAAAGCCGGATGGTACGTGGCAAAAAAGATTTCTGGTAACGCACTGTGGATGAACGCAGTGGCCAGGTAATATGGATGAAAATGGATGAAGTGTGATTGCAATTCCCAAACTGTATAATATAGAAAGGAGTATATTCAAAACAGTCACTACTGAAATCAAACCAAACGGTACCCTAAGCACCGGTCACCGTTCTCGTTAAACCCGTCGCTTGCGACGAAGGGCTCAGCGAGCAAATTAATCCACAGACAGCCCACTGAGTTTCTCGCTGGATTTTCTCAGTGGGTCGCGTTTCCGATCCTGCGGTAGATTCTGCGAAGCACTGCTCTTGCTAGGGTCAGTGTTAGCAACTCTCCGGTTGAGCCCCGTGAGCTCACCTACAAACGTTAGGGTAAAGCTGAAATAGCCTCTCGAGGCTATCAGCATAGGTAGGAAAAAAAAAACAGCAAAGACAAAAACAAAATAAAGCTGGAACCAAATGTCAAAAATTTGGCGGGAACGCTGGAAGTTGCGTGAATTGTCTTATTTTGTTAGTATTTCTTCAGGTTTAAATCTGTAATAACGGTGGTTTATTACCTATTTAATATCTGTGAAAATGCACAAATGTGGGAAAATGAAACAAAGCCGCTGGACGTAGCTGCTCGGGATCTTCCAAAAAGTCAACTGAAAGTCTCAGTAAATAATCAACATTTTACTGAGAGTATATTTCATTACATATCATCCTATTTCATTTAATTTCATGTCAATTGATTAATGTTTCAAATTAATGAACTTCATTTCATTTCATCCTATATCAATTTTCAAGAAAGAGAATAAATAGAACACAAAATATTAGGTAGTGTACCTTCGCCTTTCTAGTTGGAAAAATGGAATTACTACTACTACCTACTACTGTCAAAAATGGTTTTTGTCATTGCCACTGACATATGTCAGATGGTCAGGAAGTAGCCAATGTAAATACTGGAGAGAAGAATATCGTATAAGTACCTATTACTGCGTATAATTTAAATCCTGGTAAATATTTTTCACAATAAATGTGGACGTATCTCCTTTCAATATATTTGTTTTTTAAACATATACAACGCAATAATACTACAAAAGAACGGAGTCCAGTAAGATAAAGGCGTATTTGGTTTAATTCAACATTTAACTTCGTAGAAAGGTTTGGTTCTCCAAAAAATAAAAACTTCCATAAAAACAATGTTCTTTATGATTTGCATTGATCAATGTTGCTCAAATAATATGTCCATGTAAAATTAGTATACGCGACATTTCGTTGTGTTGATGTGCGATACCGTAGTTTGGATTCTCAGCTATTATAAAAACGACTCATTTTACAAGTTTCGGTTAGCAAGTGTCCTGTGCAGCCTACTGCAACTCACAGAACCACATTTTAGAATCGTATTTATTAAGAATATTAACTCAATAAATGATTAAATTTTATTGTCTCTGCAAAAAGTTTAAAATAATGTGCTATTTTTAAAGACTAGCATTCGTTTTGTGTCTATTCATATTCAATATTACTTACTTATTATATGTAAGGATTTAAAAATAAATTAATTTGCATTACAAGTGGGTAGGGCGCCATGCCAATTTCTGTATTTTTTTTTTATTTTTTTTTATTGCTTAAGTGGGTGGACTGGTTCACAGCCCACCTGGTGTTAAGTGGTTACTGGAGCCCATAGAAATTTACGACGTAAATGCGCCACCCACCTTGAGATATCAGTTCTAAGGTCTAAGTATAGTTACAACGGCTGCTCTGCCCTTCCAACCGAAACGCATTACTGCTTCACGGCAGAAGTAAGCAGGAGCAGCATGTTATGAAGGAGTATGTTTTCTTTTCTTTAACTAATCTCTGGTAGCCTAGGGATCTATTCCTAGATATACACAGATCAGTAAGCAAGTTCGTATGCTGAATCCAAAATTAACACTTGTCCTAGCTGTGTAGTCTTTACTGAATGTACCATTACTCCACGAGAGGCATCTGTGACCTACATGACAGTCAAAGGGCTAATTAATAAATACATATTTTTAGAAATTGTCGGGAAATTAATACTATGGCTGAAGCTGAAATACAGATGCCGCATTACATAGATACAGATGAAAATGTAGGAAGTCGCACGATGAGCGTTTGCTGCTGTTGTCTGGAATTGGTTTGTAGGAAGTGTCTTTGGACTGAATACACCTGGATGGGGCAAGTAGAGGTGTACGGTAACATGATTAAAGACTGCTATGGGATTGATGTAAGTCTTCCACAAATTAGATACCATTTTATTCTTGATTATGTATTAGAAAAATCCTTTGAATACCCCTGATGTTTCATAAAGATATTGACTTTGATTGGGATTAGAACCTAAGTTCCATGATGCATTACATAGAATTAAACATCAAATATATGCTACTTATGAGATGAATTGCTTTAATTTTGTTTATTGCTGATTCACAGATGTGAATTCCGCCCATTTGATGGTGAGTGGTCACCGTTGTTCAACAGCATCTTGAACTGTGCAGCAGGATATGTAATAACTATCAGGTAACAAATTGAATCATTTTCTGAATATAAAACGATATTTCTTTGTCTATCAAATTAAGTTAAAACCATCATGACACGACAACTTTTTTTAGGGGCCCAAACGCCCATAGAAAATGGGCATTGTCCTTTGTAAAAATTCAAATGTCACAGATCCTACCAGCGTACAATGTGTCATGTGTCATGCGATGTTACCTGCGATTATTGTCGTACCACGGGTGGCGCCGCGGGCGAAGCTAGTCTAAAAAAGTAGTCTAAGTTAGTCCTTAGTCCATCAGCTACCTGTCAGTGAAAGTCCCGTCAAAATCGGTCCAGCCTTTCCAGAGATTAGCCGGCACAAAAATAAAGACAGACAGACAAAATTAAAAAACAAATGTTATTTTGGTATATGTACATTTAGTAATACGTGGTTATTTTATTATTACAAACAGACACTACAATTTTATTTATTTGTATTACAAAACGGAAAAAAATGAAACCGTAAAAGTAATTTTTATTTACGCCCGCGTCCGTTCAACCTCGGAGGGATCATTATTACAATCGGTTTTAGGTTGTACATTGAAGTGTGTTTTGTTACCAGATACCCGGGGAAAGTAGAGGCATCTGCGAAGTGTGCATAACTCAGTTGCGGAATGCAGTACGATTTAAACGACAATTGATCCTGTCCCAGGACAAATTGAATGCTCTGAAAAGTACGTATGCGAATTGAGGACTTGGAACACATAGTCTTTTCGCATTTAAAGTGTACAATTTCCAAAAATATTCGAAATTGAGTTAATATGCGGAATCATTTGGTATCACCAGTATATTTTTCTCATAAATACTGTCAAGAGAGCATAGTTTAGTTTTAGTTTTCTTTTTATAATAGTTTACCTATATTTTGACTACTATTAACAAAATTAAATACATAATTTTATCTTACTTTAAAAGACAGATAATGTAACTGGTAAAAAATAGAAAGAAATTTTGCAAAGATGATTAATATTCAAAATATCACATGGTTTAACTTTTAAAACACTCTCCTGTAAAAATAGTAGGTTTTGAGATTATACAGTTTTAATGCGAGAAGACGACATGTCAGAGATGCATTCGCAATGCAGCTTCCGATGAGTTTGGTGTCCTGCGGAGGCGTTCGGGCAGCTGTTACCAAATTCCATCTCTCTTGGCTGAGCCTTTGCTCACCCACCTATCCTGGTAAAAATGCAAAGGCTTCTGGGTCATAAGTAATAGTTCCTTTAAAAAAAACGTGTGGCACTCGGGGACTGCCGCGGTAAAGCTATTGCATAGCATATTTTATCAACCTATGCAATTGTAATTAGACAATAATAATTTAATATTAAAACCGTATTAAAATAAGACCCCGCTATATTTATAAACATTAACAAAAGCAAAACATTAACTGTCCCCTTCACACTCATAAGCTAGACTGCGCGAGAGAGAGATGGGCAGACTTTTCATGATGCGCGCTTTGCGCGCGCTTATTCACAAACACTACACAAGCGCAACGTGTGAATGTGTTGAACGCGAGTTATAACCAATATAACAATAATACCAATAGCATTTATTTCTTGTTCTAGATAATATCGCAAAAGGGAATGAATTTGATCTTGTCGATGGTGGTTCGAAGGGAAACGCGCATTACGGGAATGAGTTCGATGGGGATGATTGCGTGATCGGTAAGGCTCTGGAGTTGGGCTTAATGAGGGGTCTGTGGACATCACACAGCGAGTGCCCTCGATTTTTTTTTTATTGCTTAGGTGGGTGGGCGAGCTCACGGCCCACCAGGTTTTAAGTGGTTACCGGAGCCCATAGACAACTACAACGTAAATGCGCCACCCACCTTGAGATATAAGTTCTAAGGTCTCAAGCATAGTTACAACGGTCGTTATAATAATAATAATTGATGTTTCAATCTCAATTTCGGTGACCGCATTCACGTTGGGATGTCCACAGATACGGATAACCATTTGACCAGGGTGGGCCGTTGGTGGGCGGTGGAGAATTCGATAGACCATCACTAACACGAAACAAGTTTTGTTTTCTACCGTATTTTCGTTACAGGATGCAAACAGGAATCTGTAAATTATTCAGATTCGGATAGCTCTGATGACGCGCCTCTGGTGCAAGCCTTGGACCGAGAGCGAGGTGAGTTGGGTTAGGTGGCGAGCTAATGGAACGTGTGACTCCAGATTCATTCGCGAAGCAGCTGCCCTGAGTTGTTGGGTCTCTACCGGAGGCGCTCGAACAGCAGTTAGCAAATCCTTTCCCTCCTGGATAAGTCTTCGGTCGCTGTTCTGGGTGAAACTCGAAAGGCCTCAGGGCCGCCAGTAATCTTTACTTCCAAAAAAAGAAACGTCTGACTTGACTTCTTGCCCTTATCACACATTAGGTTTTTTTTTATTGCTTAGATGGGTGGACGAGCTCACAGCCCACCTGGTGTTAAGTGGTTACTGGAACCCATAGACATTTACAACGCAAATGCGCCACCCATCTTGAGATATAAGTTCTAAGGTCTCAAGTATAGTTACAACGGCTATCCCACCCTTTAAACCGAAACGCATTATTGCTTCACGGCAGAAATAGGCGGGGCGGTGGTACCTACCTGTGCGGACACAAGAGGTCCCTACCACCAGTAATTACGCAAATTATAATTTTGCGGGTTTGATTTTTATTACACGATGTTATTCCTTCACCGTGGAACTCAATCGTGAACAATTGTTAAGTACGTATTTCATTAGAAAAATTGGTACCCCCGCCTGCGGGATTCGAACACCGTTGCATCGCTATATACGAATGCACCGGACGTCTTATTATTTAGGCCACGACGGCTTCAATCTAACAAGCCATAGGGAAGGACTGCTCTGTTTCTTCCTTTAGCGTTTCTTTTACTTCATCAGGTTTCGGTTCTATGATTTGCATTTGATTATCATAAACGTTGAAACTAAAATATAGATTTTCAAATAAATAAAAAGAACATATCACATATCTCATTTTTTTTTTAAATACTGTTTTATAACGGATGTGTGATCTACCATGTGCCATGTAGTTTAGGACATGAGATTTCAATGAACAGTCGTAGGTCGGCATTTCATGGTGTGGGGCTCTTAGCGCAGTTAGGTACCACACTGGGTATTTTTGTTGGGAAGCAGTCCTGCCTTCTGGTTTGAAGGGTGGTGGTGGGTAGCCATTGTAGCCTATAAAACTGAGACTTGCAACTCATGTCTGAAATTCAGTGGGGACATTTACGTATTTCATGTCTATGGGCTCTGGTAACCACCTAAAACCAGCACGGTGAGCTCGTCCGCCCATTTAAGCAATAAAAAAGAGATGTCCTTATGGCCTTCAATGAATAGTTACCTCTTCCAAGTTCGGGAAGATTTTCACTCCGTGTACGGTTTTCTTAATGTTAAGGTGTTACAGAGCGTCGAGGAGTCCCGAAATATAGGCTCGACCATTTCTGAACTCCTTCAAATCATACCACTGTACCATGTTTAGTGGTCTGCTACATACTGATGGGCATTAAGGTGGGCGTCCATTAATTACGTGAGGTGTTCTAGGGGGGGGAGGGGATCAAGCTAAATCTTTCCAAATCTCACTTAGAGGGGAGGAGGGGTCTTAGCAAATATCATGTAATTATATTTCTCGCAGAAAACGGTGTAAAGTTGCGTGAATAAAATTTTTCTAGAATAAAATATGGGGAGGGAGTTGAGAAAAATCTTACGATATCTCACCATGGGAGGAGAGGGTCAAAAAATTTTCAAAAACGCCTCACGTCATTAATGGACGCCCCCTAAGCTCTGTACTGGACCTTCTATGCATGAAGTTAAATGAATACTCTACATCGACAGCCCGAAAAGAAACTCCGCCTAAACTGAGAAGTGGAAGACGACAGTACAATTACATGAAAACGAGACGTAACGTGTGCCTTATCTTAGAGAATTCCACGATCCTACCGTTCAAATCGAACAAGGGCTACTTCACTTGCTTCTACTGCCACAAGCAGCACGCCGTCTTCGAGGAGCTCAAAGCGCACATGAGCGAACACAAAGACTTGACGGTCAAGGACAGCTTGAAATGCCTGTTACGGCCGCACGCCATCAAAGTAGACGCCAGCAATTTGTCGTGCAAGCGATGCGGCCAAGCTCAGCAGACGATGCACGATTTGATACAACACTTGACCGAGAATCACGAAATCGACTTTGACTTCGACGCGAAAATGAAACCGATCGACACGGTCCTACCGTACGATCTGGCCGACGGCAAATTCCGTTGTTTCATATGCAAAAAGGATTTCATGTTCTTTAAGACCTTATCGAAGCACATGAACGAACACGGCGCGAACTACGTATGCGATAAGTGCGGTAAATGCTTCATTTTGCCGGAGAGGCTGAGGGCTCACAAGCAGAACATACACATAGACGTCTCGGCCGTCAAGTGCGAACACTGCGGGAAGCTGTGCTCTTCTAACGTTGTCCTAAAGAGTCACATACGATACACGCACAAGAGGATATTGTTCGTTTGCTCCATATGCGATAAGAAATTCATGTCGTTCAAGAAACGTTTCGACCACTTACAGCAGTACCACGGCAGGGCGGCCCTGAACCTGACCTGCGATAAGTGCTCGAAGAGTTTCTCGACGCCCGGCAGTCTGAACAATCATGTCCGGAAGGAGCACTCGATAACAACGAGAGACCCGAAGAGGTTTCACTGTGAATTGTGCTCTATGACGTTCAAGACAAAGTCCGCGTTGAAATGTCACAGCGTTGTGCATTCCGGCGAGAAGAATTTCGAATGTGAAGTCTGCCACAAGAAGTACGGAAGGTCGAGGACCTTGGTCGAGCACATGAAGATACACAGGAACGACAGGAGATGGTCCTGTGCTGCATGCGCGCAGGCCTTCGTTCAGAAATGCAGCCTCAAGAACCACATCAGGGTCCACCACGGAGAACTCAACGGGGATCAGTTATTGATTTACAAGGAACCGGAGAAAACGTGAAGATCTTTAATTGGAATTATCGAGAGATCTGCTTTGGAATTGATTAAAAACGACATCACCGTTTAAGACCAGGTGATACCGATTTCCTGAACCCTTTGACTGTTCATTTATATAGCAGCAATAAAGGGCTGAATATGTATATCTATATATTAATACGTGAAGCAAAAACTTTGTACCCTTTTTTACGAAAACTGCGCGGACGGAGGAATATGAAATTTCCCACACTTATAGAGAATATAGAGGAGTGCACAATGCTATTTTTTTTTTAAATAATGCATAAAAGATACATTAAATCAGTAAAGAAAACATAACACACACATGTATTGTATTTGACACACACAATAGTCTTTGTTTATTGACCAACTTTTGTTATTGCATAGAGTCTGTAGTCAAATTGAGAATAAGTTAATATTGTTTATCTTTCTTGGCGAAATCTGTCACTATAGAAATATAATAGTCTTCGACAATAGAATCATAATAATGTTCAAACTTATGATTTCAATATTATAACACGTTAATAAAACTTCCTTCATATGATAAAAATCTTTTATTGTCTCAATTATTTTTTTTTCTCTTCACGTACGGTATATTGAAATGGTCGGTTCTCATATGGCAACCGAGGTGGCTGGTCGTTTTGAAGGCCTTCGTGCAGATCTTGCAGCTCAGATCGAGAGGCGATCTGTTGTGCACCTCCTCGAAGTGCTGCATCCTCATACGGAAGGTCTGGAAGGATTTGTTGCAGATGCTGCACACGTACGACCTCTTGTTGTGGTGGTGTCGCTTGTGACTCCTGAGTCTGCCTACCGTCGCGCACGTCTTCCCGCAAACGTCGCAACTGACCGAGCTACTGACGTGGACCTGCGCATGCGCCTTCAGCCTCTCCGCCAGCAGAAAGCACTTCCCGCACACGTCGCAAACGTAATTCGTGCTGTGCTCGTTCATGTGCTTCGTCAGGGTTTTGAAGAAATAGAACTCGCTTCGGCAAACGACGCAAGCGAACTTCCCGTCCTTCAAGTCGTAGCACAGCAGACATTCGGTCGGCTTCAGCATTTTCTCCTTGTAGTTAAACTGGACGTTGTGTTTGGTCTCCAAGTGCTCGACCGTTTGGGGCAGACCGTTCAAGGTCTCGCTGCAGAGCCGGCACGAGACCTCCCCTATATCCGCTTTGACTTTATCGTTGGGTCGCAGGATGTTCTTGGTGATCGACGCGAATGTAACGTTGCCGTGCGCCGTTTGCGTGTGTACTCTCAACTGTTGGATCACGACGAATTGTTTGCCGCAATAGAAACAGTTGAAGTAACCACGGTTCGATTTGAACGGCAATATCGTTGTGTGTTGGAGTAGGAGACCGATGTTCGCTCTCGGCGTTTTGGGGTCAACATTGCGGATTTGTTTGGTTTTCGACGCTAAAAAGATTAGAATATGCTTCATACTGTATTTTTTTCCTAACTGTTTCCTGGTAGCCTAAGAGGCTATTTCAGGTATAAGCCGCGCCAATAAAGAAACGAATCTAAAATGGCGGCGGCGGTTATGCGCTCTCACTCTAAACTATTGCTGTCTTTTACACGGCGCGTACTGCATGCAAAAAAATTTATCAGTTCTAACTTTGCTCTCAGACGCGCTCTGTTTTCTCAAATTATGTTGCTATTTGTTGCATTTGTTCGTTATTTCGTGGTTATTTTGATATTTATTTTACACCTCCGCCTCTGCCAGGGCACCAAAAGTACATTCTCATTTGTTTTTTTATATTTTTTTACAATAAACAACTTTTTTTTGTTGACCCTACCATCTGTCAGTGCAGGTACACAGACGTCATTTTCGATTCGCTTCTTTATTGGCGCGGCTTATAGGTGAGCTCACGGGCTCAACTTGGGAGAATTTACTAACACTGGCCGTAGCAAAAGCAGTGCTTCGCAGAATCTACCGCCGGATCGGAATCTCGACCCACTGACGACCCACTCAACACAGAAGATCCGGCGAGAAATTCAGTGGGCTATGTCTATGGGTTAGTTTGTGCGTCCGTGACTGATCTTTGAGGAACACTGTTTAAGTCGTCGTGGCCTAACGGTTAAGGTGTGGTTGAGTCTCCTGACAGACACGAAATTTCCTTATAGCACGGACATGTGGATATGCAAGTATCTTCCAACTTGCACCAAAAATCAAATTGGTAGTACTCTTATAACCGAAATTGATTTAACCTATTGCAGGTCTTCCGGTATGTAAGGGTGCAAGGAGGATAGACGTAGTGACATGAAGCCTTTAAACTCTGATCTAGGTTTAACATTTTTGTACTAGTTCTTTTTTATTGCCCTTATAGGCAGACGAGCTTACGGCCCACCTGATGGTGAGTGGTTACCGCCGCCCATGGACGTCGGCAATGCCAGAGGCAGTGCCAAATCGGTCCCCACGAGCCTCGTTTGAAGAAGGACACGTCATAGCGCTCGGGAAGCACCGTGGATGGGAGCTCATTCCAAAGCCGGGAAGTAAAAATGCGCGGTTACCCTTGCCCATGGACATCGACAATGCATAGTGATTCAGAATTATTTGCTTAACTTTGATCTGAAGGACAAGTCATGCGTGTACCAAACAACTTTTTCTCAACTTTACAAAAAAAAAATGAAATTAAATCTTGAGGCACCAATAAGTAAATAAGATCGAATTTCGATACTTGGACGACCACTGGAAATTTCGCCAATACAAAATGGTGCATATGTCGCGGGATCCTATCTGGCATTTGATCTTTAATTCTATTACGTTAGAGGTCAAAATAAATCGGCACGCGGCATAAACTCAACTTCACAATATTTAATACCCTATCTACCGAGGTACAACCAATAAAACTTACGTCTACCCACGATTTTGTCTTCGGTCTTATATTTCCTCTCGGGTTCTTCGACGTACTCGCCTGAAATTGTCGCAACATCAATAAATGGTATTTGAAATTCAACTGGTCAGTTTCTCTTTCATTGCTCAGTTGAATGAACGAGCTTACGACCCATCTGGTGACAAGTCCAAAAAAATTAAAAACCGGGAAGCAGTAATGCGTTCCGATTTCGTAATGTGGCACGATATTGTTACGATACTGAGAATTCGATCCCCTCAGATGGGCATCAGTGGCCGCTGCTGTGAAATACCATCTGCGTCGTGAGGACGTTAATTCCCTAGTCGAATACAGGACATACCTTTCAGTTTTCCTGTTTCGATTTCGTCGCTGTCATTCCGGATGTCATCTTGGTAGTCTGTAAAGAAGAGAGAGAGAAAGAGAGAGAGAGAGAGTATTCTTTATTGTACACCAAAAAACAAATAAACAGTGCGATACATTAAACACAAAAAAGTATAATTGGTGGTCTTATCGCTAAGAGCGATCTCTTCCAGACAACCATCAGGTGGACAAGAATCATTTGGAAACGAACTACGCGCGGTGTACCATTCCAGTGAAATACATATACGTATATGTACACATACATATCTCCGTAAATATACCTATACATACAATTAATACAAAGTATTATAATATAATAATAATTATTAAAAAAAAGAAGTCTATATTAATTACGATCAAATGGCAAAGTGCTGGTTTTGTAGTATCCTATGGTAGCACCCATCCTCCATTTCTTCAGTAGGTGTCGTAAGACGACTAAAATACTGAACAGAACAGGCAGTAGCGTTCTATGACCACGGCCTCATTATTTACTGGTGGTAGGGTTTTTTGTGACCATAGGCAAGTAATAGCCTCCTAAAGGATAAGACGCCCAGTGCATTCGTATAGAGCGATGCAATTGAGCCGGTGTTCAAATCCCGCATGCGGGTACACACTTATTTCATGAAATACCTACTAAATGAAATGTTCATGATTGACTTTCACTGTGAAGGAATAACATGTCATTTGTAGGCAGCGGCTTCGCTCTGCCCCTGGCATTGCTGAAGTCCATGGGCGACGGTAACCATTCACCATCAGGTGGGCCGTGCACTCGTCTGCTTACAAGGGCAATAAAGTAAAAAAAAAAAAATCATCATTTGCGTAATTACTGGTTGTAGAACGTCTTGTGAGCTCTCACGGTAAGTACCACCTCCCCCACCTGTTACCAGCCGTGAAGCAGCAATGCGTTCCGGTTGGTAGGGTGTGGCAGCCGTTGTATTGTAAAAATTAAGACAAACTCATGTCTCCAGTTGGACATGCGTCACGTGCATTGTAGATGTATTAATTTAATGAGCTCTACTCAAATAAGCAATAAAAAAGGGCAGGTACCATTGTCCTCCTACTTTGCGGAGTGGCCGTGCGTTCCACCAGTAAGTCTCGATCGGCTATAGCAGTACTCTGGTATATCACTCAGTATATTCAGCTGGTATATACAATATTCAGAGAACGCTTCTGCCAATTTTTTTATTGCATAGTTGGGTGGACCAGAGCCCATAGACATCTACAACGTCGATGCCGCCACCCACCTTGAGATAAGAGTTCTAAGGTCTCAGTATAGTATGTTACACTGGCTACCCCACCCTTCAAACAGAAACGCATTACTGCTTCACGGCAAAAATAGGCAGGATGTTGGTACCTACCCGTGCGGACTCACAAGAGGTCCTACCACCAATAACGACACCCGCGAGGAGAAATGGGGGTAGCTATTCCAGACAAGAATTACAGCCCTGATCGACTATGACTAGTTCGGATCTAAGCACTGTGGATGAACAAAGTGGTTCTAGGTAGCATAGACAATATGCTTCGCTGGAGGGCGGTGAGAACAGATATCCCGCCCACGGGTAGTGACCCAGTGTCGCTCATGTACATCAGCAATGCCGGTGTCGTTACAGTCAAACTATTCCATGCCAAATTTAAAGCGCTATCCAAAAAGGACCTATTTGTTTGTATATTACTGGTGGTAGGACCTCTTGTGAGTGCGCGTGGGTGGGTACCACCGCCCTGCCTATTTCTGCCGTGAAGCAGTAATGCGTTTCGGTTTGAAGGGTAGGGCAGCCGTTGTAACTATACTGAGACCTTAGAACTTATGTTTCAAGGTGGTGTCCCATTTACGTTGTAGATGTCTATGGGCTCCAGTAACCACTTAACATCAGGTGGGCTGTGAGTCCGTCCACTCATCTTAGCAATAAAAAAAAAAGAAAAAAAAAATTGTATATCTAGATCGCGTAACTTACCTATTTCATTGTTGTGGTCCGCGGGCGAGAATTCTTCTTTGATTCTTTCTGTTGATCCTAAGAAAAACCACGTAGGAAATTAGCATAACTCTTGTTAAGATTTCAGAAAAATAATTGGAAGATATAGTTTACACCTTTGACGCACGGCACACTGGAGTAATTATGCCGATTAATAAGGCGCCTGGATTGCCTTATTTTGTTATTAATGGATGTTTTAGACTTTTGAAGTCTTTTAGAAATAGACTAGCTATTGCCCGCGACTTCATCCGCGTGGAATAGTTTACAAATAATGTTTTATTTTAGAACAAAATTTGGTGTGTATAAAAAACGTTATAGTCAGCCAACCTTGACATATAGACATATTATTATGCTGTCGCGGACTTTTTTTTAGATCTTTTAAAGAGGGAACAATTCTGTCATATATTATTTTATCGAAACTTTAACCGTTTCTGCAGCGCACGCAGCGGAAGTTCTCAAAAGTGGAAAAAAGCCCGATATTGAAACGTTATTGGTGCTCCGCTGGTATTGGTCTTAGCGTGATGTTATATAGCCTTCCTCGATAAACGGGCTATTCAACAATGAAATAATTTTTCAAATCGGACCAGTAGTGACTGAGATTAGCGCGTTCAAACAAACTCTTCAGCTTTGTAATATTAGGTCCCAGAGTCTACTTGATATTTCGTCGCCTCAGGAACAGAAATCGACATAATTACTTCAGTTTGCCGCGGTGACCTACAAGGTCCTACACCGGTGACCTACAAGGCGCTTAGAAGGATTAAAGTGTTAAAAAAATTATGCGTCTCGGGACGCCTTTCAGATGTGATAACTTAAACTAATCTAAGTTGAGCTATTTCATTTTTATTATCCTTGTAGGCAGACGAGCATACGACCCTACCTAATGCATCACGCGGGTCACATTCACGGGTTGACGTCGCCCATGGACCTCAGCAATGCCAGAGGAAGAGCCAAGCCTTTACCTACCGTTCTTCACTAGGATCGTTTGAAGAAGGACATGTCGTAGCGCTCGGGAAACACCGTAGAGGGGAGCTCATTCCAAAGCCGGTTGTTACGTGGCAAATACATCTCTGGAAAGGCACTGTGGATGAACGCAGTGGCTCCAGGTAGTATGGATGAACTCTACTCCGGTGGCTGGCGGTGCGATGGTAAAAACGAGATGATGATATCATCTCAAACATTTCGTCAGAGCGTTCCCCATGGAACATACAGTACAAAAAACAGAGAGAGTCCCTCCGTAGACCCAGAGGTCCCAAATGATTCGTAAGAATGGGATTATCGACAATCCGAATGGCCCTCTTCTGTTTGAAGTCAAATGGAAGAAGCTGGTATTTGGGAGCCCCGGTCCAGAGGTCGGAGCAGTACTCCACGCGAGGCCGGACTTGTACTTTATAAAGCAAAAGTTTTGTAATATTGTTAATATTGAAATTGTTTAACGTGAGAAAAGCTTTTGTTATTACTTTAATTTCATGTATATTAATATTATGATAATTTAAGAAAAAATATAACATTAAGTAATTGAAAATGTTAAACAGTTAGGTGTTACATACGTTCTCACTATCGCTGCGGTATGCGTGAGAGAAAGAGAAGCCAGACATACTGACGCCGTAACGTAACGCGTTACGTAAAAAAGCGGTTTATCCTCCCCTAAAAAGGGGTCACTTCAAAAATACCTGCAGCTATTTTAACGTCTCGAAGGCTGTCCATTAGTCTCTTGGTGCATTCGGCGACTTGCCTCTTGAACCGAACCGAATCCCGGAGCCTCGTGACGCAGACCTCGCATATCTGCTGTTTGGGCCTGATGTCTTCTGGGAACTGAAGACGCAAGGTTTACTAGTAGACTTTATTTATTTTTTATTGCTTAGATGAGTGGACGAGCTCACAGCCCACCTGGTGTTAAGTGGTTACTGGAGCCCATAGACATCTACAACGTAAATGCGCCAACCACCTTGAGATATCAGCTCTAAGGTCTCAGTATAGTTACAACGACTACCCCACCCTTCAAGCCGAAACGCATTACTGCTTCACGGCAGAAATAGGCGGGGTGGTGGTACCTACCCGTGCGGACTCACAAGAGGTCCTACCACCAGTAAACATTGTATAATAATAGTAAATATTGGAGTAACTAATAAACTAAGACGGGTGGTGATTTTAGAAGAATCGTAAGATACATGACATAGCTAACGTTTACGACCGCAGGTATCCACTCACCATCAGTGTGCTTAGTGCGAGTTTTTTAACGTTCTCGATAGCGTAAAAGTTAACTCATATTTGTATGCAGTTGGACTACAGCGCCCCTAGCGGCAAACTAGTGTGCAATTCACACGTGGTAGAAGTGAAACCTTCCAAAATTAAAATACAATTATCCTAAACGTCTTAAGTATATGTAAAATTTTGTCATTAGTAAATAATTGTAAGGTAGCGCCCTCTGTGAATTGATATTTTAATTTCACGTATAATCCTAAATTAAAATTCACTACAAGAGCTTTCATACACACGTTAGTATTAAAAAATCTCACAGAAGGCGCTGTATTAAATAGTATGTATATTTCTGTCTCATTCTTTGCTGGCTTCATCCTACACATTTTTGTATTTGTGTCTTTTACCTGTCGTTTTTTCCGTTGCATCCGGTTTGAAATCACAACGATTCTAAAGAAGTTTTCACTTCAACAATCAGCAAGCAAGAAACAACATAAGCAAAGGAGGAATACACCAGACTAATTATTTAAATGTACACTTATCTATAAATGTCACAAATTAATAAAAATCAGTTGCTACACATCACCGGCACATGACCCCATACTCCTAATATATTGAGGCCTATACACTAACTACCATTTTTCTATCATCCATCGGCCATAAGCTTTTGGGTGAGAATCTGTTGAGCATTTTTGCACTGCTATATCATTGTTTCAACTACACGGGGTGGAATGATAATAATAATAAATAATATTTTAAAAAAACTAACAAAATACGCTTTGATAGAAAATCCAACTAAAAAACAGAAAATACATTTCAAAAATTTTGAATTTTATTTGCTTTTTAGTTTATTATCAAAATAACCCTTCTACTCATATCTGTTCATAAAATATTTATAATTACTGATACCAAGCACCCCACGCTTTTTTTTACAATAAAATCATTATTTCTATACTAATATTATAAAGAGGAAAGATTTGTTTGTTTGTTTGTTTCGAATAGGCTCCGAAACTACTGGACCGATTTGAAAAATTCTTTTTCCATTAGAAGCCGACATTGTCCCTGATGAACATAGGCTACTTTTTTTTTTTATTTTTTTTTTTTTTTTTTGTTTCATGTGTGTTTTAATGTTTCCGAAGCGAAGCGAGGGCGGGTCGCTAGTCTTACAATATTTTTAATTAAAATTTATTTTTTATTTTTTAATAGGATTTTCTATAAAAGCGTATTTGGTTAGTTTTTTTTAAGTTATTATTTATTTTTCATTTTTTAGTTGAATTTCAATTTTTTCAAATTTTTTTTTTAAAAAGGAATTGTCATCGGTCCTTAATAAGTATACCAAAGTATTTCAAAGTTAATCCGACGTTTTGAAGGGGGTCAAAATCATGTTCAAAGATTCCGTTACATACATATGTACGTTACATACGTCTGAAGCTAATGAAAGCGTATTAAAAAGCTTACATTAAATCCAAAACATTGTTCGAGCATTTGCCCGTAGACTTCGGTGTTTTCCATCCAGGTGTATTCAAGCCACAGGTTCTTGGGGCAAGGGAGTTCCATACAGCAGCAGCATAAACTGTACTGCTGCTCCGGACGAGCATGAGGTGCTGCTATGGATGGAGGTGAGCTGCAGGTTAACGTATTAATGTTTTTTTATTTTATTGCTTAGATGGGTGGACGAATGGATGGGTGAAAGATCCTACGGAACTTGAACACATAATTAAAAAAATTGTAGAAAAAAGCAGAGAAATAGAGCTAGAAATTACTGCAGATAAAACAAAACTAATGACGAACTCAACAGAAAGGAATATATAGGTAAACGGAACCAACTTCGAATATGGAAGGAATTCGTTTACCTAGGACAAATTATATCTCCTGAAGACTCCATGTCCAAGGAAATAAACAAAAGAATAGCCTGCGGTTGGAAGAAATACTGGTCCTTGAAAGAGATAATGAAGAATAAAGATCATATCAAGAGAAAGACTTTCAACACTTGTTTATTTTTTTATTTTTATTTTATTGCTTATATGGGTGGACGAACTCACAGCTCACCTGGTGTGAAGTGGATACTGGAGCCCATAGACATCCACAACGTAAATGCGCCATCCACCTTGAGATATAAGTTCTAAGGTCTCACGTATAGTATTCTCCCTTGCATGGCTTACGGCTGTGAGACATGGACATTAACTGACAAACAGAGAAAAACTTGCTAAAACAGAGCAATGGAAAGAAGCATGTTGAGTATGAGACTTAGTGACAGAATTCAAAATTGGGAAATAAGAAGGAAGACAAAAGTAACGGATATAATAACTCGTATAGAAAATCTTAAATGGAGTTGGACAGGACATGTGCTACGTTGCAAAAAAAACAAGTAGAGTAAACAAGTAACTTTATGGTATCCAAGAGGGGACACCAGAAGGGGCGTCCAAAAACAAGATGTAGTGACGATATACGCCGAACTCTAGGACCATACTGGACCAGAGTTGCAGAGGACCGAGCCCAATGGAGAGAGCTGGAGAAGGCCTATGCCACAAGGCACGCCGAACTACGAGATATATTATAAGAAATAAAATGTAAAAAAAAACACAAAAATGTTAAATTTCAACATGCATGTAGTTCGGAATTAAAGGGCTTTATTATTATTTATTTATATTTATTTAAAATCTTATTAATTACATAATATTTTTTAAAAAACATATTAAAAATACAATTTTTAAAAAACACTATATAAAAATAGATTGCCGCTGATGGCGGTGTCTACGACACAAGCCACCAGTGGTTAGGACTCCAGAGTGAGAAACCTCCTCACAATGCGTGCAGTATCGAGGATAACTGCTTTCTGTATTAGGCCCTTAACCCAGCTGGATAACGAAAGTTTCTTAAGATGTTGATCGAAACTTTTCGCTATCAAGCCGTGTACCGATACAACTATTGGAACAATGATGGTTGAATCAACATGCCACATGGCGGTAGTCTCGTGGGCCAGGTCTAAATATTTTATTAATTTGTCCTTTTCTGCCTTCACGAGGTTCTCGTCATGAGGAATGGTGACATCAACCAACACTGCTCGACGCGCAGATCGATCTATTATCACAATATCAGGTTTATTGGCAACAATATACCTATCCGTGATAATAGATCGGTCCCAGTAGAGCGTAACATGACCATTATCAAGAACTGGTTGAGGTTGGTATTGGTAATAAGGTACAGCAGAATCAAGAAAACCATATTTCAGAGCAAGTTGTTGATGGATAATCCTAGCCACTTGGTTATGTCTATGCAAGTACTCGCCGTTAGCAAACCGAGAACAGCCAGAAACAATATGTCTAATAGACTCTCCCGGACGGTGGCATGCCCGACAAATGTCGACTGTCCCATCCTTTAGTATATATTTCCGGTAGTTGTTCGTCATGATAACTTCGTCCATAATTGCAAAGATAAAACCTTCAGTTTCCCCAAAGAGGTTACTGAATCGTAACCAGGCCACGGAAGCTAATTGGTCTACATCAGGCCCTGTGAGAGCCCGGTAGAACCTACCGTGTAACTCCTTGCTCCTCCATACAGTTATGCGATCTGAAATACTCTCTACCTTCAGCCTCTTCCAATTCCCGTTAGCTAAGGATAGCGGAGTTAGCCCCTTATCGACTGCAACGATATCCCGATACATATTCACGTTCATCTTAAGGAAATATTCCCTAAGGTTGTATATCTCTCGGCTATGTAGATCCTTGGCATTCAAAATACCACGACCCCCACATTTCCGAGGAATATACAACCTCATTACAGACGAACGTGGATGATGCATTCTGTATGCCGTTAACAATCGCCTGACTTTTCTGTCCAGTACGTTCAGCTCTGATTGCGTCCACCTTAGTATGCCAAAAGAATATGTTAACATAGGCATGACCCAACCATTAAACGCTCGGATTTTGTTTCCGCCTGATAAATGGCTTTTTAAGACCTTTATAAGACGACCAAAAAACCGATCTCTAAACGATTGTTTCATATCTGCGTCAACAATATTCAGCACTTCAAACATACCAAGGTACTTGTAAGTTTCCGATTCACAAAGAGACTTGAGGACCACACTATGGTTAAGTAGTAAGCAATCTGAGCTTACAACTTTACCTCTCTGTACATCTATGAACGCACATATATCAACACCAAATTCCATCCCAATGGCTTTACTAAAATTGTCGGTTATTTTAAGTAAACTCATTAAGTCTGGTTTTTTGGAAGCAAATAATTTGAGATCATCCATGAACAAGAGATGTGATATAGCCTCAGCTCCTCTGCGAAGTCGGTAGCCTAGCGTTGAATCTTTAAGTAATGTACTTAAAGGATTAAGCGCCAAACAAAACCACAAAGGACTCAGACTGTCGCCCTGAAAGATACCCCGCTTAATCCTTATTAAATTCGGGGCAGCAGAAGAAGTCATCTGACCTGGTTGACTAAGAAACGTAGACCATTGACCCATGCATGAGCTAAGAAAGGAGCATAGTATGGGATTTATTTTATATAGCTCTAAAACTCTCATTAGACATGTATGAGGCACAGAGTCATACGCTTTCTTATAATCAATCCAAGCCATATGAACGTTCCTCTTACTCCGCCGAACTTGTTGAGTAATGGTCATGTCAATGAGTAGCAAATCTTTTGTACCTCGAGACCCTGCCTTACATCCATTCTGATTAGGTGATAAAATGTTATTATTAAAAATGTGATTTTGAATTTTGATTCTCAAAATGGATGTAAGTAGCTTATAGATAGTAGGTAAGCATGTAATTGGTCTGTAATTCTTGGGATCCGAGGTATTGCCAGATTTATAAATCAAATAAGTGATACCAGATGTCATGAAATCTGGGAGTGATCCCAACTCAAGGGCCTGTTGGAATTGAGCTGCCAGGCGTTATTATTATTATTATTATTATGTTAGATGGGTGGACAAGCTCACAGCCCACCTGGTGTTAAGTGGTTACTGGAGCCCAAAGACGTCTACGACGTAAATGCGCCACCCACCTTGAGATATAATTTCTAAGGTCTCAAGTATAGTTACAACGGCTGCCCCAGCCTTCAAACCGAAACGCATTATAGCTTCACGGCAGAAATAGGCAGGGTCGTGGTACCTAACCGTGCGGACTCACAATAGGCCGACTACCAGTAATTACGCAAATTATAATTTTGCGGGTTTGATTTTTATTACACGATGTCATTCCTTCACCGTGAAAGTCAATCGTGAACATTGGTTGAGTATGTATTTCAAATTGGTACCCGCCTGGGATTCAAACACTGGTGCATCGCTCAATACGAATGCACCGGCCGTCTTTATCCTTTAGGCCACGACAACTTCAAATAGCAATAAGCTTGTGACTTCAAACTCATGTTTCTAGATGCCGGCATATAAATATTATGTCATCTTGCCTTAGGGTCAGACCACTTAATATTAGGTGGGCCTTGTCATGAGCTCGTTTATGTATTTCGAGTGCCCTTACTGACAGGCAGCGGCTTGATTGTGATCTTGGTATATTGATGTCTACAACAGCTTGAAGCCGTAAGCTACCTTAGACGCCAATACAAAAAGTTCTCAATAACATAATTCATACTACTATGAAATTTAAATCTCACGTTGCTCATGTTTAATGTATATTATTCCCGATATTTCTAATATATTAATGATACAATGAATAATTAAATTAAGTAAAGTTAAGTAAAAGTTAAAAATTAAGTAAAAGTTGATTTATGTCTTTAATTACCTGTAATCAACTTTTGGAACGTTTAAGGTGATTTCAGTAGTCGGTTCCGGTTCTGTTTTGTTTGTATTCGATCTTTGCCTACACCCCTTCTTGCGATTGGTTTTATTCATCGTTTTAGTTTTTGTTGACGTTTTGCTGAAATAAAATTGTCGGATAGAATGTACAACACTAGTGGTCGCTTAGCAGCCAATGTTAAACCTTAATTACGATATGGACATACTAGAGACAGAGTAGTAGTAAGTCTAGGGTTTATACATATTTATTAATTGCAGTACACAGTGATTTGGTTGTACTCTGGCATTGCAACTGGTGCGTCGCAAAGACAGTATCCACATACCATCAGGTGGTCCGTATGCTTGTCTGCTAAAAAAGGTAATAAAAAAATACTGACATCATTATAATTATCATCATCAACATTAATAAACAAATAGTAGTATTTTCATATTTATTTCGTCGTTATATTTCGTTATTACTTCATAATTATTTCAAGTTTTTTTTTAACATTTTTTTTTGGTTTGTAGAAATTTGATATAATTCCTAACATTATTAAAAATTTTCAAAATTAAAAGCTTTTTCAAGAACTCGAAAACTATTATTTCAAAAATTTTTTGTGTTACACTCAATGGGGCACAAACCTTATTCCGTGATTTGAATGTTTGTTTTCGTTCATTTTATCTTTTAAGTTTCGTTTCATATTCTTAAAGAATTTTAGTCATATTTCATTTATTTCATAATAAAGATTGACTTGCGACGAATAAAGCTTCTAAAATTCGAAGAAAATTCGTCAGTCAATCGCACTATAAAGTATTTTTTTTGATCCGTTAAACAGATAAAGGGAACCTAGCCCATACAGCTTAATTTTATGAAACAATGGCCCAAAATCATATCTGTTTGATTAAAGTTTTCCAATTACAGCACTAGAGCGCATTATGCGGCATAATGCTCAACGTTAATGTTCCAACTACAGCAACGCTTCGCACAATCGAGTTGAATCGAACACTGTCAAAAGTACTGCGTGATACCTAGGTTTCCTACTTCAGTGGCGATACCAACTCAGTGACAGAAAATTGACAAGTGTTTTTTTTATGTTTGCATCGATCTTAGTAATATTATTTTTAGTCTGAGGTCACTTGATAACATCATCCAATTTCGTTAGAATCCAAGTTATGACACGGCGAATGACTCGGAATGTTGATGAAATTGAAATATCAAAAAAAAAAGATATAGTCCGCAATGGTTCAGTATTTGCAATAAACCACAAAAATATTAACTATCAGATACTTTATTAATGGCTCAAATAACTCATCTGTTTATTATCATATATATTTTTAATAAATACATCACTTGTTAATTAAATTATTGATTGATTTAAACTCGGAGCACTCGATAAATCATCGTCATCACTATCACCTGGATAAGATGATTCAATTAAAAAATATATAATTTTCTTAGAACTCATTTTTAAAAAATACTCAAAACGTAAAAAGTTCTAATGAAATAATCGAAATCCATATTACTTATAATAACCGTAAATAGTTTTCAATCAATTATTATTGTTTACCACATTATTTTCAACACTGAACTTAGCGCACTCTGCTGATGCATTTGAAAACTAATTCACGTTCCAATTAAGCTTCAGCATAATTCGGCATTGTGCGCCACTGAGTCGCATTATGCTCTGTAATTGGAAAACTAGGTAAGTAACTATTTAACATGACACAGAAAAGTACAAAAGTAAAGCCAATACGTGGTACAATAATACGTGAAAAATAAGTCCATAGATCAAAAGATGCGAATTTTATTTTTATTAGTTGGGAGGACGAGCTCACGGCCCTATTGGTGTCCATTGGTTACCAGGGCTCATATAAATCAACAACATAAATGCCGTCAACTCGCCTGAGAAAAGCTACCAGTAGGATTGAAAAACTGATACGTAGGTTTAATTTTTTACTTTACAACGACTGCTCCACTTTACAAGCCGAAGCGCATTAATGCTTCACGGCAGAAACAGGTAGAGTGGTGCTACCTACCTGTAGGGGCTCACAAGGCGTCTTAGCACCAATCGGTACCACCAGATAGTAAACGTAATATTAATAGATACAAGTCGTACGAATTGAGTGCGCACTGAATACGTTTTTCACCCCCAAATAAGCACGGTCTCCGTGATATCGTTTTCTGTAAGCCCTCTATGGCACGTAATAAGTAATTTGTGTCTTCCAGGTCGAAGTTATGTAAGTGATTACTTGCATCAGTAGTACAAGATATTGTAAAAATCTAATCGATGTAAATTATTAGATATATTAGATATCGATGTAGATAAAATATTGTAAAAACCCTAAGAATGCGACCGGTCTAATCGTGAAAACTGTTCGAACTTATAAATGTGCACGTGATGCCAGCTGATTGAAATATACACACATAAGCACTCGGCCGGCGCCGCTAGTCTGCTTCGTCTCTTCGGCACATCAAACAGCTTTTGTACGTTCTTCGGCAAATTTTTAAGTTGTGTTTAATGTCACACGCCAATCGGTCTTAACGTTTGGATTCATCGAATGACAAAGTGAAACTATATAGAATGTGCACTTATATCGTTTATATACGGGAACCAGGAAATAAACATTAAACTTCATTCGCTTTTGTTCTTTGCAATCAAGGAATGTTATTAAAATTCCCGTGCTAAGTTTGAAATTTCTAGATGTTTTTATGCGTACATTTTATAGTATGGTTCCATTTTTTGTTGTGTACACTGTGTGATATGAGTTAAATAAATTTTGTACCGCCTATTCAATATTATTCCGAATTCAAACACATACTAACTAAGCATTTACAAAAACTTCTCTGGGTTATTTTGTTTCTTCACGAAAAAGTGTGGCAGAAGATGAGCTTACAGCGGTGTGCTCACGTTGTTATTGCTCTAACAAGTTATAAGATTACGTTTTTGTTAGTAATTATTAAAATTGTAATTACAAACGCGTTTGTGTGGGGCTTAGTTTTAAGTTGTTAGTAATGGATGCATGGGCACAATTTTATTTGCCTGCCCAACTGACGGAATAAACGAAAAAAAAACAAATAAAAAATGGCGGACAAATAAACTTCGAACTCAAAAGTCAAAATATTGTTGCAATCATAATTTTTTTAAAATACTAAATGAATTTAAAATAGCTATGTTTTATAATATTAAGATATAAAAATGTCCGAAGTTGTATGTAAGTTGGAAGACGATTTGTGTCGTTGTTGTCACAGTGAAGGGGCATACAAGAACCTCACCGGAGTTTACAATTTTGGCGGAATCGAAGAAATCTACTATGATATGCTACGCGATACTTTTGATATTAATGTAAGTAAAATAAACACATAAAAATAATTCGATTTCTTAATAAACTAGACTACGTTGCAAATAAGTGTAATAAATACCAAAACATTGAGAATTTTAATAATATTGTTTACTTTGAAAATTAATCATTTATTCGGTATGTAAAGAAATCAAAATTATAGTAATTCTTGTAACACTGCAGCTCTCTTGCCTAATATATTTGTTTTGCTCAGTCGTTGACTGGAAGTAATCACTTTTAGTGGTAAGGTCACCTACTGTTGTACACTACAAAATTTGTTTAATAGTTGTAATTAGTTTATTCTGCTCAGAGTGGCTTATTGACTGCTAGAATACCTGCGACTCACTTCTCAGATACTGTCAACATGCAGAATCTTATCTTATACCTTTAAACGAGCAATTCTTGTATATTAATATATATGTATTTAATCTGTATCTCGGAAACGGCTCCAACGATGTTCATAAAATTTAGTATACAAGGTATTTCGGGGGCGATAAATCGATCTAGCTACGATTTATTTTCAGCAAATGTTGTTTTATTCGTGTTTTCAATAATCAACTCTACCCAACATCTATTGGTGAATAATAATACTATTTTTCTTAATTGAGGACAACTAACCACTTTAAAGAAACAACAAGATGGCACTATAAAAAAAAAAACTATAAAAAAAAAACCAGCGTCGTCTAGTAAAAGTAAAGACTAAAATTTAAGAAAACCATTGATTTGCAGAATCTCATTGAGTCAAAAATATTGATGATTATAGAAATGTTTTTGAAGAACACTTCACTGCTTTGAGTACTATGTGACCCTTAGAAAAAAGCTGGCTCTGATCGGGAACCATGATCGGCCACTACCAGGTCATCAAGACCATTTTAGACTCAATGTTCCAATTAATTGTTAAAGTTAGACTTACAATAAATTTTTTACGAGGAATGTACCTAATGTTTCTTAAAGTATTTATCTATATATAATCTTATATAATATATCTTATAAAATATCTGATATAATCTTTAAAAAATGAAATGAATCTAACTTTAAAAATAATGTTATTTTTCTTAATAATTGATTGTAATTATAATAATAATTGATTCATAATTGATTAGAGGCCAGCACTGATTAATATTAACTTAGCCCAAATTTTCTTTTTTTTTTTTTTTTTATTGCCTTTGTAGGCAGACGAGCATACGGCCCACCTGATGGTAAGTGGTCACCGTCGCTCATGGACGCCAGCAATGCCAGGGGCAGAGCTAATCCCAACACCGGTGGATGCAGCGCCGGTATCCGGCGACTGTACCTGGGGGTGGTGCGTAGTATGGCCCTGTACGGTGCTCCCGTGTGGTCGCCCGCACTTACCGCGCGAAACGCGGCTCTGCTGCTCAGAGCTCAGCGGGCGCTCGCGGTGAGGGTCATCAGGGGGTACCGTACCATCTCTCAGGATGTGGCCTGTGCCCTCGCCGGATCCTTACCGTGGGACCTCGAGGCCGAAATCTTGGCCGCGACATACCGACGGAGAAGACAGTCCTCGACTCGGGAACAGACACCCGGCCCGTCGGTTGTCGATCGATGGAGGCATGCTGCGCGTGGTCTGGCGTATGCCAAATGGAGAGAGCGCTTGTTGGAGGAGCTCGGCCGAACTTCGGCCACTCGTCAGCGCACGCTCGAGGCACTGGTGCCTGTGCTGGAGGCATGGTCGGACCGGCGACATGGTGAGCTCTCCTTTCGCCTCACCCAGGTCCTTTCGGGGCATGGATGCTTCGGGAGGTATCTGTGGAGAGTCTGCAGAAGGGAGCCACATCCGGGCTGCCACCAGTGCGGGCACCCGAACGATGACGCTCAGCACGCGCTAGAAGCGTGCCCACGGTGGGAGCACCCGCGGCGAAACCTCGTCGCGGTGTTGGGGCAGGACCTCTCTTTGAGGGCTATCGTCGCCCGTATGGTAGAGGACCGGAGTTCGTGGGAGGCCATGGCTGGGTTCTGTGACTTGGTCATGGCGCTTCGTGAGGCTGAGGAGCGCGAAAGGGAATGGGATCCCTCTTCGGCTCCTCAGCGCAGAAGGCGGGGTGGACGGCGCGTGCGAGAGGCCGCCGCTCAGCCCTCGTAGGGACTATCGAGTGCCGGGTGCGGGGGCTCCCGGCACTCGACTGTTGGTCCGGTGGTGAAGCGGTGCAAGGTGGCTCCTGTGCGCCGCTCACGGTGTGTCGCCCGAGACGAGGTTCTACGGGATTTTCCCGGGGATGAAATCCCGTCTTAACATTGGTACGGGTACCGCCTAAGGCGAGACTTTCGGCGCGCATCGCGGTACCGTAAGTTTCGTGTAGTCGGTGTGGTGGAGCTCGATGGGGTTTAGTCGGTAGTCGTTCTGCGGGGCAAGTGCTTCGCGCGCCTTTTTCAAGGCGTAGTCTCCTGTGAGAAATTGGGGGAGGTGAAGGACCTCGGCCCTTCTCTTCTCCCCTTCTTCCTCTCAGGAGGCGCCGGAGTCCGACATAACCCGGTTCGTTACCCCCCTCGACCGGGTATCCGTAAATGGATTCCCCAGCGTTAAAAAAAAAAAAAAAAAAAAAAAAGGGGCAGAGCTAAAATTAAAATTAAATAATTAAAATTCATAAGGCTAAGGTTGGTATGTAGCTTATTAGCTGGTATTCCAGTGGACGAAAATCTTCAGTAGCCGATAGCAACAGGTGACTATAAGGTAATATAACTAGTCAGGTCATAAGTATTGTCACACAGTAAAAACTTTTCTTTTAGAATGCTGGCCACAAAAAAGTTTATTGAATTCGAATTTCGAATTGTTCATGAAAATAAAAATGTATACTTTTAGAATTTTACTCATTTTTAAATATGGAGTGGACGCTTAAAGAAGACCGTGTTGCAGTTATTGCGTTGCATTGTTGCGGTTATGCGCCAATTAAAATTTTTAACATACTGAAAAATTTGAATATAACCAAAAGATTCGTTTATACCATCAAACGATACAATGAAGACTGTAGTGTAGATGACAGGTCAAGAAGTGGTCGCCCTCGGTCTGTTAGGACTCCAGCAGTGATAAAAGCTGTGAAGGCGCGAATTCAGAGAAATCCCAAACGTAAGCAGAAACTGTTGGCCCTTCAAATAGGGTTAAGCAGAACCACAGTGAAAAGGGTGTTAAATGAAGACTTAGGGCTTCGGGCATGTCGAAGAAAAACAGGACATCGTTTGAATGCTCGTTTAATGGACCTGAAACTGAAGAGATGCCGCGCTTTGTTGAAGCGGTACGCGGGAAAAAATATCGAGAAATTCTTTTTTCGGATGACAAAATTTTTACCATAGAAGAGAGCTACAACAAACAAAATGATAAGGTGCACGCACACAGTAGTGAAGAAGCGAGCAACCGTATTCCGCGTATCCAACGAGGTCATTTTCCATCCTCGCTCATGGTATGGTTGGGAGTTTCTTATTGGGGCTTAACAGAGGTACATTTTTGTGAGAAAGGTGTAAAAACGAATGCAGTTGTGTATCAAAATACAGTCCTGACGAACCTTGTGGAACCTGTTTCTCATACCATGTTCAATAACAGGCACTGGGTATTCCAACAAGATTCGGCGCCAGCTCATAGAGCGAAGAGCACACAAGACTGGCTGGCGGCGCGTGAAATCGACTTCATCCGGCACGAAGACTGGCCCTCCTCCAGTCCAGATTTGAATTTGTTAGATTACAAGATATGGCAACACTTGGAGGAAAAGGCGTGCTCAAAGCCTCATCCCAATTTGGAGTCACTCAAGACATCCTTGATTAAGGCAGCCGCCGATATTGACATGAACCTCACGGAGGTCATTTTGAATAAACTTTAGTGTCATAAGAATCTATGTTTTGTTAAGTTCATTTTGGTATATGAATGGTTACATAATGAATATAAACTTGTTTCAATTATTTTACATTAAACATGTGACAGAATTTATGACCTGACTAGGTATGTGGCTATATCTAAAAAGTAATAAAACATACAGGTATTTTTAGGACTATAAAGCTAATATTAAGTATTCTTAACGTGGAATTTACTCTTTGCTTACAGTTAAACCCGATGCCGGGATTATTATGCGTTTCTACATACACAATATGCGATGCATGCATAGAAAAGTTAAGAGATGCTACCAACTTTAAGAAACAAGTACTTTTCTATGAGGATAAATTCAAGGAAATGATTAGCAAAAATTTAATCAGAGGTATACCTAATTTCTTTGTTTTTAACACAGTAGGCTGATCACCATTAACCTCACCAAGTAATAATAACACTACCTAATATTATTAACCGACTTCAAAAAAGGAGGAGGTTCTCAATTCGACTGTATGTTTTTTGTTTTTTTTTTTGTTTATTACCTCATAACTTTTCACTGGGTGAATAGATTTTGATGATAATTTTTTATTAGAAAGCTGACGCTTCCCTTGTGGTCCCATTTCATTTTAGTCCAGTTCTGATAATGGGATCCACGAGAAAACCATATAAGTCTTAAATTTGCTTTAAGTATGTGTGTGACAAATAGATGAATAACTCAATATGACACCAATCGATTTCAATGATTATTGTTTTTAGTGTATATTAATTTGTTTTGGAATATCTTTTTTTTTACTATTTGAAGTCGGTTTTTGTTAAAGCATGTCTATTTACAATTATTAACAAGTATTTGGGCAGACTTCTTATTGCTTTGACAGACCTTTAATGCAACATTACTGTAAATTTTAGGAGCTGAATCAGACGACGTTTTAGAAATTAAACAAGAAGAAACTGATGAAGGTAACATTCTTAAAATATATCATATTTGTCTACGGTACATTAAGTTCAATGGATGTAACTTTCATAGTAATGTATTAGTAATGCTGACGTCTATGCTGATGTGTCTACGTGCAGTGGTAGATTCAGACAGCATACCTTCAATATTGTTCCACTCGTTAATTTTTACAGATGATCCCTACTATTAATACGCTTTTATTAGCTTTAGACGTATGTATGTTAGTATGTAACGAAATCTTTGAACATGATTTTGACCCCCTTCAAAACGTCGGATTAACTCGAAATGTGGTATAATTATTAAGGATAGATGACAATCCAATATTAAAAAAAATAATGAAAAGATTGAAATTCAACTAAAAAATGAAAAAGTAGTTTAAAAAAACTAACAAAATACGCTTTTGTAACATCCAACTAAAAAATAGAAAATAAATCTTAATAAGAATTAAAAATAGTGTAAGGAAAAATGATTTTATTGTAAAAAAAGCGTGGGGTGCATGGTATCAGTAGTTATAAATATTTAATGAACAGATAGAGTAGAAGGCTTATTTTGATAATATCCTGAAAAGCGAAATACCTCATACACTGGTCATGGTAGAGAATTTACCACGCAGGGACGCAGGAATATGCTGCTCTTAAACAGAGCCATACATGTACCAAAAGAGTATGTTTAATTAAAGCAAAAATTGCAGTTTTAATGAAGTTTGTGAAATATCATTATGACGAATAATATGAACCTTAGTTGTCTGTGACTACAAAAAGGAAAGTATTTGAAATATCATAAATAGTAAAAATAATAATGAATTTAAGAAGCAGTTTTATTTTAAGTATTAGATAAATTTTGATTGTGATATATTATGTCCTGTGATATATCGTCTTTTCGCATTAAAAGTGTTCAACTTCTAAAAATATTCGAAATTGGGTTAATATGCGGAATCATTTGGTATCACCAGTATGTTTGGTCATAAATTCTGCCAAAAGAGCGTAGCTTAGTTTTTTCTTTTTTACTTTTCTTATGTTTTGACTACTATTAACAAAATTAATACATAATTTTATTTTACTTTAAAAAACAGATAATGTAACTGGTAAAGAATAAAAAATAAATGTTGCAAAGATGATTAACATTAAAAATATCACATGTTAAATCTTTGAAACATTCTCCTATACAATCAGTAAGGTTTGAGACTATACAGATGTAATGCGAGAAGATGATATGTGTGAGACTCTTTTTTACCACTAGTTGGAGTGTCAATAAATGTCACAGAGTCCGCCTCAAAGTAATCTGATGACAGTTTTCAGCAGGATACCTGGTAACAGAGTCAAGGTCAAGAAGCGGAGTGTGAGCACCACATTGAGCGATCACAACGATGATGTTGACTGGCATTGCGATGATGAATTACTCGATGAAGGTAAATCATTTAAGGCTTCAATTGGTTTATGTTGTTTGTTGAGACAATTTTTTTGTAATTAAAGTCCATTCACAATATTGTGGTAGTGTGGTAATATAATTTACACATCAACACGGATATAAACATGAATTGAGATTATGTATAGATATGGTAGAAGCATAAGAAAATAGATAGATACAGAGAATCAAAATTAATAGTGGAAAATATTTTTAAATAATAATTTATCCCTTTGAAGGCGAAACGTCGATAAATCGACTCTATTAATGCGTTTTTTAAGTGCAGAGCGTCGGAATACCGACTATTTCGCAGTTTGATTATAAGGTATTAGGTGTCAACCTGTATGGCCGTCTTAGCGCCCGCACGTATATTTTTAATAAGTCAATAACGCTTAATAAATAGAAATATTGCTTAGATGAGTGGACGAGCTCACAGCCCACCTGGTTGTTAAGTGGTTACCGGAGCCCGTAGACGTCTACAACGTAAATGCCGTCACCCACCTTGAGATCCAAGTTCTAAGGTCTCAGTATAGTTACAACGGCTGCTCCACCCTTTAAACCGAAACGCATTACTGCTTCACGGCAGAAATAGGCGGGGTGGTGGTACCTACCCGCGCGGACTCACAGGAGGTCCTACCACCAGTAAATACGCAAATTATAATTTTGCGGGTTTGATTTTTATTACACGATGTTATTCCTTCACCGTGGAAGTCAATCGTGAACATTTGTTGAGTACGTATTTCATTAGAAAAATTGGTACCCGCCTGCGGGATTCGAACACCGGTGCATCGCTGCATACCAATGCACTAGACGTCTTATCCTTTAGGCCACGACGACTTCTACATTGATGATATTTAATAAGTAGCTAATGCTGATAATGCTGATACTAGCATTTAATTAGTGTTCTTATTAATTTTAACAGATCATAAAGGACAATCCGAAGTGCCAAAGAAGAAATCTAAACGTGCTCAAAGCAAAACAAAGGGCAGGTCGAAAAAGGACTTGAACAAAAAGAAGAAGATTAAAATGGAATCGAGCGCAGAGAACAAGGATAATGCTGAAGGTAGGAGCCGTGAACGCTTAACGTTAAGTAGACTGTCAGCTGGTTACAGAGGTTGCATGGACCATGCAAGGATACCACTGAAGCGTTGTTACTGGTGGTAGGACCTCTTGTGAGTCCGCGCGGGTAGGTACTACCACTGCACCATCAAAGCAATAAAAAAAAAAAGTGTGTTCTAAATTCAAAATAATCAAAAAGTTGAAAATAAGGAAAAGTTTTTATGTAACAGTATTTATGGCCAGATTTGTTACATACACATTGCTAAGCCGACTGACTCGGTGGTGCAATAGTTAGCGGCCTTGACTGTGGTGCCGAGGGTCGTGGGTTCGATTCCCGCATCGGGCGAACGTTCGTGTGACGACCAGATTTGTTTGCTCTTTGTCTGGGTGCTTATTATCTATATATGAATATATTTAAACATATAAAAGTATGTTTATCACTCTCTGGTACACTCAAAATACCGTGCGTGTTTTGTTCCCTTTTTTATCATATATGTGTATTTTCTTTTATCGTCTTATAAATTCAACAAACAATCAACAATCCATACGAAATAAATACAAATACATATCGACGCTTGAAAGGCAAACGTGACTAAGCTACAATGCGTGAACTTTACAGTAGACTAATTTAAAGTTGAAATACCTGAAAACAAAATTTATTTTAACGAATCTAGCTGTAGTAGAATCTAGCTAGTAGCTGTAGGATTGAAATGATTTTAATAGACCTAGAAATATATATTTTTTGCGCATCGATTATGGTTATTGCCTGTCATTTATGTACAAAGCAGTTATTGTCGCTTAGTCACTTTTGCCTTTCAAGCGTCGATATCAATAGTTATGCGACCAGACCCTACCATGGGTGAATACGTAAAATATATACCGTATTTTCCATAGGGAGTGCTCTAAGGAATTGCTTGAGATGATTCCATCATCTCGTTTTTACTATCGCACCGCCCGCCACCGGAGTAGAGTTCATCCATACTACCTGGAACCACTGCGGTTGTCCACAGTGCGTTTCCAGATATCTTTTTTTGTCACGTACCACCCGGCTATGGAATGAGCTCCCCTCCACGGTGTTTCCCGAGCGCTATCACAGGTCCTTCTTCAAACGAGGCTTGTGGAGAGTATTAAGCGGTAGGCAGCGGCTTGGCTCTGCCCCTCGTATTACTGAAGTCCATGGGCGACGGTAACCACTCACCAACAGGTGGGCCGTATGCTCGCCTGCCTACAAGGGCAATAAAAAAAATATAACTCGATTCTTAATACGTCATTATTCTAAAACCCTTGTACTCCTTCGAGAAAATTCTCTTGTGATCGGTACCTGTCTGAAGGCGTCTCCAGTTCACGTAGCGACCCTGTGCCTCTGGTGAGGTGAGAGTGCCTCTGGTGGTAAGCCCTCATGGGTAGGTACCACCACCCTGCCTATTTCTGCCGTGAAGCAGTAATGCGTTTCGGTTTGAAGGGTGGGGCAGCCGTTGTAACTATACTGAGACCTTAGAACTGATATTTCAAGGTAGGTGGCGACATTTGCGTTGTAGATATCTATAGGCTCCGGTAACTGCTTAACACCAGGTGGGCTGTGAACTCGTCTACTCATCTCACTCGTAAATCTATACCGGATATTCCGTGTGTCACCGCTCATTGAATTTCTTGCTCTCTCGATCGGTGGTAGGTTCAGCGAAGCACTGCTCTTGCTAGGCCCAGTGTTAGCAAATTGTCTAAGGTCAGCCTATGAGCTCACCTACCCGTTGGCCAGAAGCGGGAATAATCCTTTAAGCTACCGGCGTATAGATAGGGAAGAAAAAAATCTTACGACGCTATAACGCTCCAAGTGGCTGATATTACCCAGTTTTCTCTTTGCAAAGAACGATGAGCATTAGTAAAGCCGGGTTCCGTTGGTTATTGTATATTTGTGAATTCAAGTCCGGCGTTACCTCAGCGAAGTCACGAGTATCATTAGTTTTATGTTTTGGTGAAGGTCTTAATGGGGATTCCCCACGAAAGTCCGAATGTCCCGCTGCTTGGCCATCGTTACTGTGTGGTACCTCAAGCACCGGTCACCGTTCTCGTCGAACCTGCCGCTGGCGACGAAGGGTTCGGCGAGCAAATTAGCCCTTAGACACAGCCTACCCAGCTTCTCGCCGGATCTTCTCAGTGGCTCGCGTTTTCGATCCAGTGTTGGATTCTGCGAAGCATTACTCTTGCTAGGGTTAGTGTTAGCAAATTCGCGAGGTCAGAGACCCGTGAGTTCACTTACTTGTGACCACGAGGGGTCACTAGAATAGGTAGGAAAAAAAAGTAACTTCGTTTAAAACGATGCCTTCAAAGCGTGCAGTGGAATCGCTTCCATTTTCCAATCGATTTCTCCGTATAGTTTTTTATTAACATTTTAGAAACTGTTTAAGAAATTGGCTTAGTGTTACTCATAATATTATTACTGTCTATGATTAGAAAAGAAATAAATGTAAAGCCCGCATGGGTATATACCGCCGTTCCGCCTAATTCTGCCGCGAAGCCGTCAACTGTTGCGGTTTGACGGGTGACCTCACATCTCAAGCTGTGAGGCGGCCCTTTGCAGAAATTGTTGCAACGCCATTGAGGTCGTTCATAAATAATCGTCAGTAAAAATAACTTGGCATATTAATATGTTGTATGGCGAAATGCTTGCGCTTTTATATCGACTTATATCATACCATTTATCTAAACAATTACCTTACCACTTACCTTGTGCTCTGTTAAGATCGCGCTAGTGTAGAACCCTGTCTTTTTTTGAAACCTCTTTTATAGTGACTTATATTATATCATTTATCTAAACAATTACCTTACCAATTACCTTGTGCTCTGTTAAAATCGCGCTAGTGTAAAACCTTCTGTTTTTTCGAAAGCGCTTTTATATCTACTTATATGTATTATTATACTATTTATCTAAATAATTACCTTACCAATTACCTTGTGCTCTGTTAAAATCGCGCTAGTGTAGAATCCTATCTTTTTTCGAAAGCGCTTTTATATCTACTTATATTATTATACTATTTATCTAAATAATTACCTTACCAATTACCTTGTGCTCTGTTAAAATCGCGCTAGGGTAAAACCTTCTGTTTTTTCGAAAGCGCTTTATATCGACTTGCATTATACCATTTATTTTAACAATTACCTTACCACTTAACTTGTACTTTGCTAAAATCGCGTTACTGTAAAACCCACTTTTTTCGAAAGCACTTTTATGTGGACTTATATTATACCATTTATCCTAAACAATTATCTAACCACTTACCTTGTGCTACGTTAAAATCGCATTCCAAAAACTTTCGATCGATTATCGATTTCAACAACGTCACGTTTATTCGTTATATTTTACCGACGAAAAACGTGTAAAGATTCTAGAAAATTTGCCATCTGTGTTGTACACTTCGACCCAGAAACATCAGATTGGATCCGTTTTGAAGGTTACATACAAAACGCCCTTAACGCAAGCGAGATCGCCGATTGGCCAGACCGAGTTGCGCGCCAAACGAAATAAATTGTTTTCTGTCTTCTAGGAGGCATTATTGCGGCCTCGTCAAAATTCCGCGTCCGCGCCGACGACTATACGCGCGACGGAACCACCATTGTCTGCACGCACTGCGGCAATCGCTACAACAAATACTGCACGTTCCGTTACCACGTCAAAACGAAGCACTATAAGATACCGAAGTTCAAGTGTCCGCGATGCCCGGAGAGCTTTATGACCCCGGCCACGTTCACGGTGCATAAGCTCCGCGAGCACAATATAGACGATCGCATCAATTGTAACGCTTGCAAGGGCGTTTTCAACAGCAAGATCCAGTTGAGGAAGCACATGGACAACTTTCATATGATGGGCGAGAAATACAAGTGCGATTTTTGCGATTACGAGTCCTTCAGCTTCGAGGGTATGTACAAGCACAAGTTCAAGCACAAAACAGAGAGGGACTATCACTGTAGGTTCTGCAAGAAATCGTTTCTGAGGAGGGCCACGCTGAGCCTCCACGAGAGGATACACACGGGGGACCGGAGGAAGGTGTGCACGGTCTGCGGCCAGGCTTTCGTGCAGAAAGCGAGCCTCAATTACCACATGACGAAATATCATCCGGAAGTCAATTTTTGAATATTGGCCGCACTGCTATGTTAAGTCTGTCCGTTAAGGCCTTTGGTCTATTGGGTTACTATTTGTTTTCCCCGAACTTCGCCCTCTAAGAGACCGTCTGATTTTGCGCCAAAAATATGACCGTGGTTAGTTTCGGCTAATGGGATGTAGTTAAGAGATTACGCCTTCATTGATCGGAAAATGCGTAAAACTTTTTGGGTTCATCTAACCATCGAAATTCGACCATAATCCCCAATATAAGTAAAAACTTTTACGCTATTGAGAACGTTAAAAAAACTCGTACTAAACCCACTGTAGTCTAGTCAACAAGTTCAAAAATGTGTTAAATAGACATAAAGCTCCTAAAAATATGTACGATAGCTCATTGGATGCGGAATGATGTCTACAAAAATGTTTTTTAAGGGCTTATTAGCACATAAAAAATTGCGATTGTTATAAACAAAATAAGATTAAAAAAAAAAGAATTTGGTTTTTCCTTAATAATTTCTAAAATAATGATATTTAAGGAATTTTAGAAAAAAGATCCTGAAGGAGGATGAAATTTCCAATAAAAAAGTCCCAACTCCCGGAATTCTATCTCTATTATTTATACATTTTTTTTAACGCTGAAAATAGCGCTCCGCGAGGCCGTTACGGCATAGGCGCGCCGTCTAAAAAGCCGGTATATCACCTAAAATAATTTTTTTAAGTATTAAATAACAATTTAAAAATTTTAATAAATTATGGTGTAATTTAAACACTTGAACGAAAAAAACCACGGTGAAAAAAAATTTTATATCAATTTTTAAAAAATTTACACCATTGTTAATTAACTAACTTTTTTCCAATCTCTGTTTTTATAAATTACGGTATAAAAGTTTCAATAATTCCTCTATAAATTTTTCCCTTCGTGGAGCTCTTATCATTTAAGTTCTTAATAAAGTAATGCAAAAAAAAATTTTTAATCTTTATTATTTTGATCATTATAATTTTTTTTAATTAACAAAAAATTAAATTTCTAAAAAATGTTATGAAAAATAGTTTTTTTCCGTAATATCTTAATATTGCTGTTTTTGCATCTACCATAGGTATTAATTAACATTTAAAAAAAAAATTTACGCTATTTGTTAAGAAATTTTTTATAAACAAATAGACAATTTTGGGATTTAAAAAAAAAAACATACTGTCTTATTGTATAGGTGAAATAATGATTTAAAAAAAAAAAAAGCTTAAATAAATGTTTTAATTGTTTAAAGTCGTTTTTTTCATATTTCAATTGTTTAAATAATTAGTTAAGAAATTATTTTTTTCTTAAAAATCATCATTGTCTCTTTTCAGCGGATTAACAAAGAAATACATTTTTTTATAAATAATTTCATTGTTTATTAACTTAACAATTTGTTTTAAAAAATTAATATTAATCGTTATATTTTTTTTCGAAAACTACAAAAAATTACAAAAACAACCATACATAACAAAATATAGAACAACATTTTTTTGTATTTTTTACAGCATTTTTAGATATTATATGATAATGAAATTATAGCCGTTACATAATTTGTCAAGTTATAAATTGTTATAACTTTTAAACTATAATAGATACGGTAAAGGACACTCAGGTCATTTTTATAAAGGATTTATTTATCTTTAAAATAAATTCAAAATCGATCCTGTAACTATTGTTTATCAGTTGTTATAAGCATTTGATAAATAAATGAAAACTGATCGATAGCAGAATGTAAATGAGGTAAGTATAAATTAAAACTAGTATATTATTTAAACAAAATTATATATTTCTATGATTTATACGTAATTAGAAAGATATTTTATCATAGAACAAAAAAGTTTTTGGGTCCGTAGCTGTATCTATATTATTTAACAAATTATAAGCTATGAAATTTCAAAAAATATCAAAAACATCTTAAATTTTTATAAACAAATGCTTATAACTGATAAACAATAGTTACAGGATCGATTTTGAATTTATTTTAAAGATAAATAAATCCTTTATAAAAATGAACTGAGTGTCCTTTACCGTATCTCTTATAGTTTAAAAGTTATAACAATTTATAACTTGACAAATTATGTAACGGCTGTAATTTCATTATCATATAATATCTAAAAATGCTGTAAAAAATACAAAATTTTTTTTTCTATTTTTTGTTATGTATGGTTGTTTTTGTAATTTTTTGTAGTTTTCGAAAAAAAATATATAGATTAATATTAATTTTTTATAACAAATTGTTAAGTTAATAAACAATGAAATTATTTATAAAAAAATTTATTTCTTTGTTAATCCGCTGAAAAGAGACAATAATGATTTTTAAGAAAAAAATAATTTCTTAACTAATTATTTAAACAATTGAAATATGAAAAAAACGATTTTAAACAATTAAAACATTTATTTAAGAATTTTTTTTTTTAAAAATCATTATTTCACCTATACAATAAGACAGTAATTTTTTTTTAAATCCCAAAATAGTCTATTTGTTTATAAAAAATTTCTTAACAAATAGTGTAAAAATTTTTTTTTAAATGTTAATTAAACCTATGGTAGATGCAAAAACAGCAATATTAAGATATTACGGAAAAAAACTATTTTTCATAACATTTTTTAGAAATTTAATTTTTTGTTAATTAAAAAAAATTATAATTATCAAAATAATAAAGATTAAAAATATTTTTTTGCATTACTTTATTAAGAACTTAAATGATAAGAGCTCCACGAAGGGAAAAAATTATAGATGAATTATTGAAACTTTTATACCGTAATTTATAAAAACAGAGATTGGAAAAAAGTTAGTTAATTAACAATTATTCCAAACGCTTGAAGAAGGTTACACATGATGCTAAGGCTGGCTGGTACTTTGCACAGAGAGTGAGTCTGGCTGTCCAACGAGGCAACGTAGCCAGTATCTTGGGGACTGTGCCTCCTTCAAGCGCGTTGGAAGATCTGTTCTGTATAAATTATAAAAAAAAAAAAAAAAAAATAATTAACAATGGTGATTTTTTTTAAATCGATATAAAAAAAATTTTTCACCGAGGTTTTTTTCGTTCAAGTGTTTAGATTACACCATAATTTATTCAAACTTTTAAATTGTTATTTAATACTATAAAAAAAATATTTTAGGTGATATACCGGCTTTTTAGACGGCGCGCCTATGCCGCAACGACCTCGCGGAGCGCTATTTTCAGCGTTAAAAAAAATGTATAAATAATAGAGGTAGAATTCCGGGAGTTGGGACTTTTTTATTGGAAATGTCCTCCTCTTTCAGGATCTTTTTTCAAAATTCCTTAAATATCATTATTTTAGAAATTATTAAGGAAAAACCAAATTCCTTTTTTTTTAAATCTTGTTTTGTTTATAACAATCGCAATTTTTTATGTGCTAATAAGCCCTTAAAAACATTTTTGTAGACATCATTCCGCATCCAATGAGCTATCGTACATATTTTTAGGAGCTTTATGTCTATTTAACACGTTTTTGAACTTGTTGACTAGACTACTGATCTGTTGTCCATACTTGGATACGACACGACAGATCTATTTTCGTTTTTAATAATGTTGGCCTTTCAAATCATGTCACGAAGGAAGCGACGCAGCAACACGTCACAATAACCTTAAATACCACAATAATCTTAGAAAAACATAGGTTTCTATTGGGCAATACAGAAAAAAACGGTCTGACCTTTTGGGGCGCATGTCCATTGGGAAATACAGAAAAAACAGTCTGATCTTTCGGGCGCTATGTCCCTAAATATATCATAGTCTGGTAACTGTTGTAATCGTTTATATGCCGGTCTGAATTTAATATTATTTCGGTTCTGTACATTGTATATTGTAAATATATAAAGCAATAAAAAAGATTTTGATTACATGTCTTTCGTTAACTTGATTTCAACGGAACCCCGATATTGTATTGTTTAACGGAATCTTGCGAAAAGTCTTCATGCGCTTGAAATGGTGGTGTAGCCTGTGTGCTTAGTGCGAGTTTCTTAACGTTATCGATAGCGTAAAAGTTAGCTCATATTTGTATGGAATGGGATCGTTTGCATGCGTTTGCCGCTAGGGGCGCTGTTCCAACTGCATACAAAATTGGCTTAACTTTTACGGTATCGAGAAGGTTAAAAAACTCTCACTAAGCACACTGAGCACCTCCCCCCTTTCCTAAAACCGGATTGCACTACTGCTTCGCGGTACAGATAGGCTGGTGGTACCCACATATGCGGTATCACAAGACGGCCTCCTACCACCGGTGAGAAGAACCCTGGATTTGTTTCAACGAGTTCTGTGGACAGTTCTTTAAACTAATCTGTTTTATTTATTACTAGCTGTACCCGTCCGCTTCGCTGGGCATTTAAAATTAACATTATTATTTCTCACCCCCACAAAGATTCTCATCATTAACGCCCCCGCAACAGGTGTAGGGAGTCCAAAACTCATATAAATATTAGCCTATCCATTTTTTCTACATGGATACTAAGTTTCAAGGCGATCGGATGCATGCTTCAGTAGTTATAACCAACCACTGTAGATTTATAGATTAGTCAAATACGGTTAGCAGATTAGGTATTTGTTTTAATTCTAATCTGCCTTCACGGACACTTCTTAAATACGACTGGACTTTTTGGCGGGAACGCGAGGTGTGAAGTTGTGTGATTTGTTTTATTTTGTCTATTTAGTGTTTCTTCGGGTTTAAATGTGTAATAATGGTGGTTTATTATCTGTGAAAGTGCACAAATGTGGGAAAATGAAACAAAGCCGCTGGACGTAACTTCTCGGAAGCCTCCAAAAAGTCCACTGAAAAAATCTGAGTAAATGACCACCATTTTACTAAGATTATATTTCATCCCATATCATTTCATTTGATTTCATCCCAGTTGATTAATGTCTCAAATTAATCATTTTATTTCATTTCACTCCATATTATCATTTTTATAGGGGTATGAGTATAAATTGGAATAAGACATGACTTAAAGGTCTTAGTCACCAAATCATAAAAGCTCTTAAAAAAAAAATTAATACGACTGGTCTCTATTCGGAATGAATCGACATAATTACTTCAAAGCGGCGGCATGTAGGGCCCCGTTGTTGACCTACATAGCAGTCAAAGGATTATATTACTATTTTTAGTTTTAAATATTATTAATTTTGTAAAATATATATGTGTATTTATTATATATTTTTTATGTAATTATGTTATTTCAAGACTGTTTTTCGATTAAATTGACATTGTTATGTAATTATGTTTTTTTTTTTCGTCTGTTACTCGACATAGTTGACATTTCGGTTTTGACAGTTGACATTCGCTAAATACATCGAGGGGTGAAAGGCGAACAAAGGTCTAGGCCACATTTTTGCAATTTTGCAGGGGAGCCATTTAAAGTTTGAAATTTGGAAAAAATATTACAACAAAAGAAACTTCTTCAATTATTTTAATGGAGTGAACTTAATTGAAGTTCAATTCGATGCCTCCAATGAACACTACTCTAACTCAAAATTTTGAAATTTTCGTTTTTCACGCAAATCGCTTCACTATTTTAAAAGTATTACAAATTCATTATTAATGGGGTTCGAAGCAAGACTAAATCAGATAGTTACACAAGAAAAAACCATAAAATCTTTATTATTGCAGATATATTTATCAACTTTTTTTGTTTAAACTCTCCTCCTGTAAACCTACGAATTTGGAGTTAGAGTAGTGTTCATTGGAGGCATCGATTTGAAAACATCGATTTGTTGACGATACCCAATAAAACGGACCTTTAATTACAAAGATAAATATCGCTTATTTGAAGTCGTCATGACCTAAAGGATAAGACGCCCGTATTGTGCATTCGTATCTAGCGATGCACCGGTGTTCGAATCCCGCAGGCGGGTACCAATTTTTCTAATGAAATACTTACTTAACAAATGTTCACGATTGACTTCCACAGTGAAGGAATAACATCGTGTAATAAAAATCAAACCCGCAAAATTATAATTTACGTAATTACTGGTGGTAGGACCTCTTGTGAGTCCGCGCGGGTAGGTACCACCGCCTCGCCTATTTCTGCCATGAAGCCGTAATACGTTTCGGTTTGAAGGGTGGGGCAGCCGTTGTAACTATACATACACATATAAGCAATTTTTTTTTTAACCAAATATCCTTTTGGCCTTCGTAATATAACTGGCCGTACTTAGTTATGGCCGAGGTAAGGAGAACAATCTTGTATAGGGGACAAAATGAAAACTGTCTACTTATAAACAGAAAAAGAAATGGAAGCGATATAGTTAGAACGGTTTTTTTTAGATGCATGGACGAGCTCACTGCCCACCTGGTGTTAAGTGGTTACTGGAACCCATAGACATCTACAACGCAAATGCGTCATCCACCTTGAGATATAAGTTCTAAGATCTCAGTATAGTTACAACGGCTGCCCCACCCTTTAAACCGAAACGCATTACTGCTTCACGGCAGAAACAGGCAGGGCGGTGGTACCCACCCGCGCGGACTCAAAACAGGTCCTACCACCAGTAATAAATAGAGTGAATTTTGCTGGATCGATACGAAGTGTGATATTTTATGACGCTGTTTTTTGTTGATATGCGTGTTTCAGCTAACATCCGGTGCAATCAATCAATTTTTTAGTTCGGGAAGCTTAGGGCGACATCACAACTTTCGACTTTCGAAAGCAATCCGAAGTTGCCGGGGATCTTCGTAATAATCTTAAATTCTAAAAATTCATTTTTACTGGTGGTAGGACCTCTTATGAGTTCGCACAGATAGGTACCACCACCCTGCCCATTTCTGCTGTGAAGTAGTATTGCGTTTCGGTTTGAAAGGTGGGGCAGCCGTTCTAACTATACTGAGACCTTAGAACTTATATCTCAAGATGGGCGGTGGCATTTACGTTGTAGATGTCTGTGGGCTGCGGTAACCACTTAAAACCAGGTGGGCCGCGAGCTCGTCCAACCCCTAAGCAATAAAAATAAATAATAATATTTAGATTATCAAATTGTGGGTATCCTAAAAAAAATTAATAAAGACGTCTTTATGGTATAAAAAGAAAGTACTGAATAAACATGTATAGTAATTATAATGGTAAACACATTGGATGTTTGTCGGTTTGTCTAGTACAGAATCGAGCAACAGTCCGTTTGGATTTTGTACAAGGAGTATTGTCGAATAGGAGAATGACATAAGAATTAGTTTTTAGAAAACGCAACTTAACTAAACTTAAGCTTAGTATATTTTATATGGGTGGCGCATTTACGTTGTGGATGTCAATGGGCTCCAGTAACCACTTAACACCAGGTGGGCTGTGAGCTCGTCTAACAATAAAAAAAAAGAAAAAAATACTTATGGTTTATGTGGACGAGTCAAGAAAATCGATTTCGTACAAAATTACCCACGAAACGGATAAAAAACTAAACTGCCGTCTGTACCCGATTAAAACGTCCGAATCGAGGAGCCAGAAGACGGAAAAGGCTGACTGACCCCGGCGAAATTTCTTTTCTAGGGCACAACGAGATCCCGCGCTATTACACGATCGTGCGAAACGATTATACCTGCAACGTTTGCCACAGAACGTACGCGTCCCAACCGCTGGTGTCACAGCACTATCGATTCGTCCATTTAAAACGTAGACCGAAGAACCGAAAGTGCCCGCATTGCGACCAAAGAATCCCGGGTCACTTGAGGGCGTATCACTTGGCCGACGCTCACGGCATACCCGCCCCAACCTGCGGCATATGCGGGAAACGCTACCGGTACAATTGTCATTTGGTGCAGCACCAAAAGAAGGTGCATATGGGCGAGAAAAGTGCCGTATGCGGGGTCTGCGACAAGGGATTCTTCAATGACGTCAGCTTGAAGCTGCACATGATGACGCATTCTGACGAGAGGAAGCACGAGTGCGGGCATTGCGGCCGCCGATTCCGTTGGGAGAGCAATCTGAAAGATCACGTTAAAATTCACACGGGTGACAAGAGTCACGTCTGTCGGATCTGCGAGAAGGGCTTCATTCAGAAGTCGACTTTGAAACAGCATCTGACCAGGGTACATAATGAGATTGGTGCTGTGTGAAGTTTCTAGGGCAAATAGTGGTCTAATCTCGTCTTCTGCGGGGAGGGGTCTTAGTAAATGTGTAAGTTGGAACACCATGAAAACCGGTCTGGTTCTGTATAAAGAAACTATATGTGTTTCCAAGCCTAAAGGTCGATCGTTGCGTTTAAATTTCCCAAATTTTTCCTCGACAATGACTCGCTTTGGAGTCTCAAGTATTTTGTTATTACAAGAGTGCGCTTATGCTTTTCTATTTATTAAGTTAAATAATTGTAACTTGCAGAAAAATAATATGAAAATCGACAAAATGTCAGGAACGTAAATAAGCAACACAGAAACAATCAAATCATGATCACCCTGATAAATACCTAATAATTTTTATTTTTGGAGTTTACTCCTTTAGAATCGATTTACATATATAGGCCCGGGGTATGAAAATTATGGGGACCAAAATCGTACTAGCATGTCACACGAAATGCGTTATGCGCCTGATTGCGCATGTCACACGAAATGCGCGCCGGGCTGCTGCGCCGGCAGTCCGCCACAAAGCCTCGTACTGATCGCGCGTTTCTCTCATTATTGTATTTTCATATATTTGTTAGTCGTTTGTTTTGTGTCTCGTTAATTTGTTAATAATCTGTAGTGTATCGTGTTGTCGTAATATAGAACTATTTCTCGTATTGTTTCGTTTAATTTTTTATATCCAGTAAACTCCAGTCGTGCGTCGGAGCGGACACACACACTTTTAATTTTTATTTTTATTGGTATGTTTGGACGAGCTTACGGCCAACGTGGTGTTTAGTGGTCACCGAAGTCAATAGATATCGTCGAAGTAAATGGCGCCACCCACCTCGAATCATGGGTTTTAAGCTCCGTTTTTACATCGGCTGCCCCGCTTTTCAAGCCGAAACGCATTACTGCTTCGCGGCAGAAATAGGCAGGGCGGTGGTACCTACCGTCCTACCGTCAGTTAGTATTGTAAACATCTCAAGATGGCGTTACTTTTACTGGCATAACAACACTCTTTACCCTCCATATCCCATCCATGTTCAATCTGACTACCTTACTGTAGTTTGCCCATGCGGTCTAATATGTCTAGAATTAATAGAGCCCGTGTATTCAATGGAATATTCGTTTAGAAGTAAGCTACTTTCTCGACAATACCTTTACGTCAATTATTTTATTGTTTGGGCGGTCAGTCGATGATGGACGAGAATTAAAATTATATCTATATTTTTTAGTTTATAAAAACCAACTTGTGACTGATGTTAAATATATGGCATTCGAAGGACTTTGTGTTTTATTTTGCCTCGTAGTGCCTCAATCGATAAATAAAATACCTAAAGTTTTGTATAAAATAAACTTAAACAAAAGGAATCCGTCCGACGGGGGACACATCAAAGGAAAAATAAAATTGTTATGTTTATTTAATTTCCTGGACTTCCACAAATAATTCAAGACCCAAAATTAGCCAAATCGGTCCAGCCGTTCTCGAGTTTTAGCGAGACTAACGAACAGCAATACATTTTTATTTATATAGATTACGTGTATCATTTAAAAAAAAAAAAACACCAGTTATCACATCACCAGGTTGATTTAAAGACTAATGTGCGCGGCGAGCTACAGGAGAGAAACGAGATCGAGGCTCAAAAGTCGTTTCTGTTTTCTAGGGACAGCGACGAAGGCGATCGACGATTATTACACTAGAGAAATAGCCGATGACGCGATGAGGTACACTTGCAAAACGTGCGGGCGATCATTCAAGAATATCCCCTGCATCAGGCAGCATTACACGCACGTACACCTGAAGATGCGTCCGAAATTACGCGGGTGCTACCTCTGTGCGGTTAAAGTTGCGTCCCATATGCGGGCCGCACATATGGAGCAGGCTCACGGCGTTCCGGCCCCGACCTGCGGAGTGTGCGGCAAGAAATTCCCGTACCAGAGCAAGATGCTGAAGCACCAGAAGAACGTTCACATGGGCGAGAAGTCAATCGCGTGCAGCGTTTGCGATATGAAGTTCTTCTCGCGAACGAATTTGGCCCAGCACTCGATAAAGCATTCCGCGGAGAGGATTCATAAGTGCGATTTTTGCGGGAAAGGTTTTAAGTGGCGCAAGAATTTGAGGACCCACGTCAGGATGCACTTGAATGACAGGAGGTACGCGTGCTCGGTCTGCGACGAGGCCTTCGTCCAGCAGACCAGCTTGAAGTATCACATGATGAAGAAACATCCTGCCGTAGTTTGAATTTTTATGGTGTTTAAGAATGGAAACGGATTTTTTTAACAATAAATGATTGTTTTTTTATCTGATCACGTTTTTATTGGCTAAGTCTTCTCGATTAGGAGAGGGTGACAGATTTTAAACTTCCCGATAAGTTAGATTTTTTGGTTGTAGCTTAAAGATTAGGTAACGATGCAGAAATTAGAACTAGAGACGAAGATAGTAATAGAAATAAGAAAGATGTTCAGCACCTTTTTATTCCGTACACGGGAGAGGGAGCTCACGACCAACCTGGTCTTAAGTGGTTGCTGGAGCTTAGAGACATTACAACGTCAATGTCGCCACCCATCTTTACACATGAGGTTTATGTACCACGTGTATAGTAATTACGCAAATTATATTTTTTGCGTGTTAGATTTTTTTACGCAACTTAACGCGTTTATAGTGTAGGAGGCCCTTAGTTCCCAAAGTGGTCACAGTGAACCCCAGGGGTTCTACGGGTGTCTACGTTGACATGACAATAAAAGGAGGTCCACAATTGGTAAGCGGGGTCCATGAAAATTTGTTTGTTTTCGATATTAAATTATTTGCTGTCAATCCATCAAGTACATCCATCCCATTAAAGTTATATGACTATTTTGCGATTGTCATTGTAGAAGTCATATAACGTTATTAATGTGTAATTTTAATTAGGTATCTTAATAAAATCTAATATAACATTAATCAATAATAGTGTAATTATTATTAAGTTGAATGGATACGACAAAATAAAAAATATACTATAATATTTCCCATTAGGGAGCTTTTTTGTGACTTGGGGACTGTTTTTTTTGCCATGGTTGGAGCCCATCCAAAACGTAAATTTCCATATGTAGATGTAATATTCACGTTCCTCTTCGAGTTTTGAGCATATTGTGGATATCGATCGAGCTTGGAGGGGGTCTACTGGAAGCAGGTAGGTATATATTGAAAGTCTAGGAACTTCTGGTTGTAGGTTATTCATGAACGTTTTTTTTATTGTTTAGATGGGCAGATGAGCTCACAGCCCACCTGGTGTTAAGTGGTTACTGGAGCCCATAGACATCTACAACGTAAATGCGCCATCCACCTTAAGATATAAGTTCTAAGGTCTCAAGTATAGTTACAACGGCTACCCCACCTTTCAAACAGAAACGCATTACTGTTTCACTCACAAGGGGTTCTACCACCAGTAATTACGCAAATTATAATTTTGCGGGTTTGATTTTTATTACACGATGTTATTCCTTCACCGTGGAAGTCAATCGTGAACGCTTGTTAAGTAAGTATTTCATTAGAAAAATTGGTACCCGCCTGCGGGATTCGAACACCGTTGTATCACTCGACACGAATGCACCGGACGTCTTATCCTTTAGGCCACGACGACTTCAAACTGTGTGTTAGCTACGTATTTAATCATAAAACCATAGTGTACCTGTTTGCGGGTTAAGATCGTCAAGCCTCGTTTGAAGAAGGACATATTATAGCGCTCGCGGAACCCCATGGAGGGGTGCTCATTCCAAAGTCGGACGGTACGTGGCAGAAAACATCTTTGGAAACGTACTATGGATAAACGCAGTGGTTCCACGTAGGATGAACTATGCTCCGGTGGCCCACAGACACAGCCCACTGAGTTTCTCGCCGGATCTTCTCAGTGGGTCGCGTTTCTGATCCGGTGGCAGATTCTGTGAAGCACGGCTCTTGCTAGGGCCAGTGTCAGCAACACTCCGGCTTGAGCCCCGTGAGCTCACCTACATGTTAGGGCGAAGCTGAAATAGCCTCTCAAGGCTATCAGCATAGGTAGGAAAAAAAAGCCGGTGGTAGGCGGGGGGTGATGGTACAAACGAGATGACTGTGTGGCGACTCACCTACCCGCCACTACATTCCAAAAATAACACTACTAGGCAAGCGCCTTACAATTTCGACAAAATCGCTGACGCTTGTGATTTTAGGTCATCACCCGCTTTTATTAAGAACACGTTTGGAAATATTTCGTCAGCGCATCGGCAATCTTGGAAACTGCGGGCAGTAATACTTTTGATACGTTTGCCGTGTTATGTTCACTTACCTTTATATTGAGTTACTTAAGTGCAAATCTACCAATGTTGTACCTATCTAAATCCTAGATCAGCTATAGCTAGATCTCAGTCGGTCGCGTTTCTGACCCGGTGGTAGAATCTCCGAAGCACTGTTCTTGCTAGGGCCAGTGTTAGCAACAGTCTGGTTGGAGCCCCGTGAGCTCATCTACTCGTCTAGGAGAAGCTGAAATCATCTCGTTTTTACCATCGCACCTCCCGCACACACACTCTACTCCACACTGGAGTAGAGTTCATCCTTACTACCTGGAGCCACTGCGTTCATCCACAGTGCGTTTCCAAAGGTCTTTTTAGCCACGTACCATTTGGCTTCGGAATGAGCTCCCCTCCACGGCGTTTCCCGAGTGCTATGACATGTCCTTCTTCAAACGAGGCTTGTGGAGAGTATTAAGCGGTAGGCAGCGGCTTGGCTGTCCCTGGCATTGCTGACGTCCATGAGCGACGGTAACCACTTACCATCAGGTGGGCCGTACCCTCGTCTGCATACGGGGGCAATAAAAAAAAAGTTCTTAAATTACGTAACATTTTTATTGCTTTAATGGGTGGATGAGCTCACAGCCCACCTGGTGTTAAGTGGTTACTGGAGCCCATGAACACCCACCCACATTGAGATATCAGTTCTAAGGTCTCAGTATAGTTACAACAGCTGCCCCGCCCTTGAAACCGAAACGCATTACTGCTTCACGACAGAAATAGGCGGGGTGGTGGTACTTACCCGCGCGTACTCACAAGAGGTCCTACCACCGGTAACTGTAAATTTTTTACCTCTATTTCCAGGCGTAGCTCAAGTTGACGATTACATAGCCGTAAGGTCGGATCCGAACAAGAGGTACTCTTGCACGGCCTGCCAGTTATCCTACCGACGCATATCCGACCTCCGCTACCACGTCATCAGGGTGCACTTGAAGATGAACTTCATTAAATGTCACTATTGCCCCCAGAAATTTAAGTACCACAGTCAGAGGAAACAACACGCTAACAGAGAGCATTGTTTGAGTACGCCAGATAAATACGCGTGCGACCATTGTGGCCGACAGTTCAATAGGAAGAACGCGTTAGCAGAACACATGCAGGCTGTCCACGTTAAAAGAAAATGTCTTCATTGCGACATGAGGTTCGCTCGCAGGGATTATATGTTCCACATGAATGAAGAGCACGGTGTCGCTATGCCGACCTGCGGGATCTGTGGTCACAGAACTCTGTTACAGAGCGCTCTTGTGCGACACCAGAGAAACGTGCATTTGAAAGAGAGAGACAAACAGTGTTCGCTTTGCCCGAAGACCTTTTGTACGCGTTCGAACTTGAAGGAGCATATGGTGAGTCATGAGAAAGAGAGGGTTCATAAATGCGACGTGTGCTCGAAGAGTTTCGCCAGACGAGGCTGTTTCACGACCCACTACAGGATACATACCGGCGAGAGGCCGTTCTCTTGTGACGTTTGCAAAGCGTCTTTCGTGCAGAGAGCGAGCCTCCGATTTCACATGAGGAGCAGGCATCTCGAACGGCCATAAGTGTGGCACAAAAGGCGTCTCTAGTCCTTGTAAGGTCCGTGTGCAATAATTACCCCAAACGCCGTCTAGTCAGCGCGCTGTCAAAATGGAATGGAAACAAATGTAACAGGTTTATTGACAGTGCCGAGGTCAGCGTCCCCCAACACAGCTGCGCCCATACCTCGCACCATAGGAAAGGCTGTCTCTGAGTTGAAGAAATTGTTCTTTTCTGAGGTCTCAATGCGGTGAGCGTCCGTGCCCTATAGCGATAGGCTTGAGTTGAACGTTGTTTCAACGGTTGGAAGAGAATGTCATCTCGCTGACGTTTCTGTCTCGATAGTAATGCCTTTGACAGTTAGACTTTGACGTTTCAACAATGAGGTATAGATAAAATAATTGTTCCATGAAATGTTGTTTTATTTTGCCCGGCAATTTTTAATGATTCTTCCACTTATTTGGAAATGGTGGTGAAATTTTGTTAATAAATCGACGGGTGAAAGGCTGTTTTGGTTAAGCGACGTTTTTGTAACTTTACAGGCGAGGCATTTAAAGTCTAAAATTTGGAACAATATGATGACTAATACACTTCTTCAGCTGCTTTAACGAAGTAAACTTAATTGAAGTTCAATTAAGAATATCGAACTGTTTGTACTCATACTAAACAAAAAGGACCTTTACTTACAAAGATAAATGTCGCGTATTCAGCGAAATGTCACTTAAACCAAACCTTGCGGAACTCTAGCCGAGATTTTTCGCGGCTGAGAACGAATTCCCTCGACTCGATACTGTAACGAACGGTTCGACAAGAAGTCTCGTATGATGGGCACGAGATTGTCTGGCACGCCCGTGTTATACAGTTTGTAAATCAAACATCACCTAAATTTAGATTCGATACGTAAATATCTTCAGGTAGCGTCAGAACGGTACTTCGACAAAGCGGCGCAACACTATAACCCTCTTATCGTGGTTACCGCTAATCACATATTCGACCCAAGCGACGGGGCAACGCATAGCCGCCGTCGCCAGAAGCATATCTTGTCGTATCCTCCGGATCCGCTCTCGATGCTTTTAAGCTCTTCACGCACCGGTTACTGTCCTCATCCAACTCATAAATTACGATGAAGAGCTCAACGAGTGAATTAGCCCACAGACACAGCCCACTGTGTTTCTCTCTGGATTTCTCAGTCGATCGCGATTCCGATCTGGTGGTACATTTTGCGAAGCACTGCTCTTGCTAGCGCTAGTTTTAGCGATTCTCCCAAGTTGAGCCCGTAAGCTCACCTACCAGTCCGAGCGCAGCTGGAAAAGCTCCGTAGGTTACCAGGGAATAGGTAGGCTGAGGCTTACCCAGACTGCGGTTTTCGGTATGCGGTCGCGAATCAAGATATTTACAGCCTAATCCCACTTCTCCTGACTGAGCCTTTGCTCGCCCACTCGTCCTGGTGAAACTGGAAAGGCCTCCGGGCCACCAGTATATCTTTCAATTAGAAAAAAAAAACTTTACGGCCCCAGAGACCATCTATTCAATGAGAAATGTACTCTGCCCACTGACACTTTAATCTTGAAAAGACTTATGCGCCTTAATTTAAATGCGACTTAATTTTTAATCCCTTACGTTATTAAAAGGAAACCTACGCACAAATTTAGGAATGGTGGTTCGAAGTAAAAAATCTTAACGCAATTATTCAATATTTTTTTCGTTGAAAATGAATATGACATTAACATACAACAATCATACAAACGTGTTTTGTCATTAATCATATTTCGATACAATGTTTCGCTCATCAACTATCCAGTGTTCAGTAAAAGTTGGGAGAATATGTTGTTTTTATTTAATCTAGGCTCATTTCATTCCTGTAGCGGTATTGAAAATCAGTACTTAGTTTTGTTCTCTTGGTATCACCGAAAGGTAGTGTCATCTGGCGGTAAATAAACGAAACTCAAACCTGAGCCGCGATACTGCGTGAAATTCCCATATCAACATTCTAATTCCTTGGTTTAAATTATGGAGGCCTGGTTATGGTTTAAATTATGGAGATGGACCTCTGGTGAGTCCGCACGGGTAGGTATCACCACCCCGCCTATTGCTGCGGTGAAGCAGTAATGCGTTTCGGTTTGAAGGGTAACTATACTGTAACTATACTGAGACCTTAGAACTTATATCTCAAGGTGGGTGGCGCATTTACGTTGTAGATGTCTATGGGCCCGGTAACCACTTAACACCAGGTGGGCTGTGAGCTCGTCCACCTATCTAAGCAAAAAAAAGGGTGGAAGTAAGGAGTGCCATCGCAGTGTAATAAGGTATCCGCTGAAAGGAAGCTAATTAAGATGGTGCCACAGTAGCAAGTGGAAAGATGAAAAAAAAAAAAACGCGCCGTAGGCTATTAGAGTAGAATACTACTACTACATTAAGATGGAAAGAAATACTTCCTACGTAAATAGTACTCTATCTATATAATTTACGTGAATCAAAAACTTTGGCCCCTTTCTTACGAAAATTACGCGGACGGAGGAGTATGTTTCCCACACTTATAGAGAAGGAGTGCAGAATGGTAATATTTTTTAAATTATGCATAAATAAATAATAGTTTAAAAAAACTAACAAAATACCCTTTAAACTTACGCTTACCATAACGCTTATTACGCTTACAATAAAATCGTTTTTTCTTACACTATTTTTAATTCAAATTAATTAAAATTTATTTTCAATTTTTTAGTTGGATTTTCTATAAAAGCGTATTTTGTTAGTTTTTTTTAAACTATTATTTATTTTTCATTTTTTAGTTGAATTTCAACTTTTTCAATTTTTTTTTAAATATTGAATTGTCATCGGTCCTTAATAAGTATACCAAATTTCGAGTAAATCCGACGTTTTGAAGGGAGTCAAAATCATGTTCAAAGAGTCCGTTACAAACATACGTATGTCTGAAGCTAATAAAAGTGTATTAAAAATACATTAAATCAATTAAAAAGAACAATACACACACTACCATGTATTTGACACAACACATACACATAAATCAACTCTTTGTTTATTGTCAAACTTTTGTTATTGTTTAAATTGTCAAATTGAGAAGAAATTAATATTGTTTGTCTTTAATATTATTTATCTTTAATGTAATTTTAGCTAAATCTACGATTATATTATAGAAATATAATATTAATGTTTCACAATAAACCCATAATAATGTTTAAGCTTATAATTTCAATTAATTGTAGTCGAATTTCGATTACTGCGGGACCACTAGTAAAAATAATTAGTTGAGCGTTTAAAACTGTAATAGGTATTCATATCACTTCCACTTGCCACACTAGCGTTATTTCGGTGAGTCTTCCAACAATAACTTTCTGTTTACAAGCGGACACTTTTTCAACTTGTCCCTTAAATGGTCCTCCATAGCTTAAATCGAGGGGTGGATGCGACATTTTTGCGACTTGACAGGAGAGCCATTTAAAGTTTAAAATTTAGAAAAAATATTACAACAAAAAAACCTCTCCAGCTGAAGTCAGAATGGGGTAAACTTTATTGAAGTTCAATTAAAAAAATCGAACTGTTGATGATAATACCAAATAAAACGCACCGTCAATTACAAAGATAAATGTTGAATGAACTAAATCACAGAACACTATTACTTCTAGCGAAGAACTAAATATCCTTTCTTAAATATTAAGTGTATAATCTATGGTAGCCTTTCACCCTTCGTTAATATGGAGGGTAGAGGTAAGGAGAACCGTCTCTGTGTGAAAAAGTGTCCGTTAAAATCTGCTAAATTACAAGGGTGGCGCTACAGTGGCAACCGGGTAAATTTAAAAAAAGTTGCTGAAAGTTAATAGAATAGGATAGAGAAATAAAAAACGACGAAAGAACTGTAAGCAATACAAAATCACAAAAAGTATATTATTTAAAGCTGATAAGAAAATACAATCGATGTCTCTACGTTTTACTACAGCAATAATTTTAGGTTATATTGACGAAATTAGTTTTGACTACGTAAACATGTGAGGTCTTGTATATTACACTGTCACTAACTACTCTAGTCATTAGATATATTAAATTTCCTAACTCAGCACACTTCAATCAGTTACCAACTGCTCAATTCATATCATACCCTGTGCCTATGTTAGCGCCATTCTGGAGGATTTTTGAACTGTTATTTAGTGCTGAAAGTGGGACACTTTTTCAAGCTTCTCCCATATGAGACGGTTCTCCTTACCTCTACCCTCCATACTCGTTATGTAACGATCGAATTTCTACAGTTGACAGTTGACAGTTACTTTTTGACGAAGCATGTTGCTGATAACTTTATTTCTGTAATCTGACGAAGCATGTTGCGGATAACAACATGTACTTTTGGGTTAGGAATATTGTGTTCTTTTTTTTTATAATAAATAAATTTTAATATAATACAGAACTAGTTGACAGGTAGTGAGTGATACAAATTTGACATTATTTTTCTCAATTGTATTTAGAGGTTGTACATAGGTTTTTCCTACGAATGTTTGAAACGAACGCCGATTTAGTAAAGAAAACTTGGTGGCAATTGAACAAGGGATCCAGGTACGCGTCCTATCCCGTCAGAAGAATTTGATTTATCTTACTTTCATATAATTTCGACCTGGCACTCTAGTGCGATGGTAGTGTGGCATGGAGATGGATTGTGGTAATCTCGCCAACTTAAGTGTGCTTAGTGCGGGTTTTTTAACGTTTTCCGGGAAATCACTTGAAGTTTTTTTTTATTTTTTTTTTATTGCTTAGATGGGTGGACGAGCTCACAGCTCACCTGGTGTTAAATGGTTACTGGAGCCCATAGACATCTACAACGTAAATGCGCCACCCATCTTGAGATATAAGCTCTAAGGTCTCAAGTATAGTTACAACGGCTGCCCTACCCTTCAAACCGAAACGCATTACTGCTTCACGATAGAAATAGGCGGAGCGGTGGTACCTACCCGCGCGGACTCACAAGAGGTCCTACCACCAGTATTAAACGTCTGACGTCTTACATTGCAGCTTTAAAGTCCTTCCTGAAAACATACTTTTCGATTCCAACTAATCCGCTTTCTTTGGCAGCGGTCTTTCCATTAGATGGTATCTTTTGGTATGCGACGACAGGGACCTTTGATTGTCGAATGTTTTCTCGCAGGCGCTACACTTAAGCACGATCGGCTTTGCTCCATGCACTTTGATCTCATGTTCATTCTTCTTGGTATAATCATTGAACTTTTCCCCGCAATAGCCACACTTGCTTCTTTTGTTATCGCATATATGTATGGCCCTTTCGTGGTCCCTCTGTTTGATTCTCGTATCGAAAACCTTCGCGCAGTAGCTGCACGAGAACTCGCCGGTCCTGTGCCTGTACATATGGCACTGCAGTATTCGCTTGTTCACGAAGCCATTACCACACGTCTCGCAAACGTGGTTCCTGTAGTGGACGTTCATGTGCTGGAGCAGAATCTTGAAGTTGCTGAATTCTGTGCGGCAGAGCGCGCATATCGTCTGGCTCGTTTCGAATTTGAATGGAACTATGAAGTTCTTCAAGTTGCTCGGGAAGCTTTTGTCGTGCTTCAACGTCAGGTGGTCGATAAGCTGTTCGACGTCGTCGCTGGGCGTGTCGCAAAGCTCGCAGCGGAGGCAGGTCGCGTCCAATTTCACCTTCAAAGTGTTGATGCCTCGGTGCTTTTGCAGGAACTTCAGTTTGTCGGCTTCTTTGTGGGACGAGAGCGTGTGGACTTTAAGATCGCGCGGGTCGTCGTGTTCTTTATCGCAGAAGTTGCATTGGTAGCCGATGCTCCCGTATTTCCTGATGGGAGTCGCATTTGAGCACAGGAGTATGACCCTAATGGCTTCGACGAGCTTCTGTATTTCGGTGACCCGTCTCAGTTTCACGTTGACCGCGTCCCTCTCATCGTCTTGGGGCGTTATCTTAATGTATTTTTTCTTTCTCCTCAGCTCGGCCTTTCTTGATGTGATGATGATGCATTTTTTCTTCCGGCTCTCACCTAAAACCCATGTTAGTTCCGGTCAATATAGTGTATTTAGATAAATTTTGTTACCTATGCTGATCGCCTTTAGAGGCTATTTCAGCTTCGCTCTAACATGTAGGTGAGCTCACGGGGCTAAAACCTGACGACGTTGCTAACACGAACCCTAGCAAGAGCTGTGCTCCGCAGAATCTACCACCGGATCGGGAGCGTGACCCACTGAGAAGATCCAGCGAGAAACTTAGTGGGCTGGGTCTGAGGGTTAATTTACTCGTCGAGCCCTTCGTCGCAAGCGACGGGTTCGACGAGACCGATGACTGGTGTTTGAGGTACCTAAAAGCACCGTTAGTGGATCGGGAGGATCCGAAATGACTTGTTTTGGGCGACGTCGACTGCTTTCCATTCGGTCCGCAAGATCGGGAATGAATATTTAGTAATGGTTAAGGTAAGCACGCATAAGGTAAATAATAATTGTTTTCGATTGGATAGACCTCTTATCGTGGCCGCAGTAGGTTTTCGCCAATCCAGACGACGACGGGGCGACACACAGCCGTCGTCGGCCTAGACATGTCATTTTGGATTTTCCCGATCCAGTCATGTCAGCGTGTGAAAATATATCTGGCGACAGATTCTACTTAAAAACATATGAAAAAGAATGAATTGCTTGGATAGTTGAATGAGGTGACGGCTCATGGATATCAACAATGTTAATACTGGCGTTCACCTTGAGGGAAGAGTTCTATGTGTCAGCTTAGTGACACGGCTGCTCCATGACTGTTCAAAACGTATGTTAACAGTAAAGTGTCATAGATTCTCATCATTTGCCAAGATAAATGGTTTAGCTTTTGTCGTCCTGAACACATACGCGGGTCAAAAACTTCTATGTTCGCCTTACGGAGTGTAAAAGTAAGAAGGACAATCTTGTATAGGGGACATGTCTTTTTTTTTTAGATTGGTTATGGCTTAAATTGGTGGAGGAGCTCACAGCCCACCCGGTGTTAAGTGGTTACTGGAGCCCATAGACATCTACAACGTAAATGCGCCACCCACCTTGAGATATAAGTTCTAAGGTCTCAAGTATGGTTACAGCGGCTGCCCTACCCTTCAAGCCGAAATGCATTACTGCTTCACGGCAGAAATGGGCAGGGTGGTGGTACCTACCCGCGCGGACTCACAAGATGTCCTACCACCTGTAATAAAAAGGGTGTTCAGCTGTAAACAACAAGTTTTGTTGGAAGACTCATCGAAATAACGCTAGTGTAGGAACTGAAAATGATATATAACAGTTTTAAACATGCTTAAGTGTGCTGGATTGAAGTGAACCATGGTAGTTTATAATGCGGTTTTAAAAATCCTCAAATATACATTATTATTAAGTTAATATTAATTAATATTAAAAGTATTTAGGCATTAATATTAAAAGTAAAAAATAAAACCTGTTACAATCAAAATTAAAAATCTGAATTGATATTGTTTTTGCATAAACAAACTATGTTGGTGGCGCCATCTATTATCAGACTGTGTAAAGATAATGTTTGTTTATAGTAGTTAAAACTAAAATAAATGGATAGGAGTCGTGTAAAATTTATTAAAATATTTATTTTTAAAATTAAGCTAGATTGCACGAATTGTTTCATAGCAATTTCATTCGTTTGTATAAAAGAAGTTGTATTTGCCATAACCATCAAAACATTATGTAAAATGGCTGACTATCTTAAATATTATGTGTAATAACGATCAGTGGCGTTTCTAGGTAACCAAGGGCCCTGGGGCAAATGAAAAAATGGGGCCCCACTACTATATAAACTGATTAGATTTTATCAAATAAAAATATGAAATATACAAATTCTTTAAAAATGCTAAGCTACTTAAGCTCTTTTTTGTGCATTGCAGGGCAGGTAATAAAAATGAGTCGTCTATTATCAAAGGTGGCAATCTGTGCATTTGGACAAAAAAAAATTATTGATATGTCAATACAGATTGATTTGAATATAATCGTCTCCTTCAAAGAATACGGTTCAAAACCTGCATTAAATAAAGGTTAATAGTTAACCTGTTATTTATCTAAGATGTCGTTCCGAAGAGTTTTGTGACTGCCAATGGAATACAATGTCAATAATTCGGTTCTGATTTACCAATCATTGTCCAAAAGTCAGATTGCCGGCTTTGATAATAGTCGACTCAAATATTAAACAGTAACAACATAACAGGTTGGGGAAAAAGTATTTTCGCATTATGGTATGTATGAACTAGTAATAAAATTTCTTTGGCTATACTATTTGTATCTGGCTGGTTTTGGTATGAATAAAAGCTTAAATTTTAAAGAAGATAATTTGAAATTCAAATTAGGAAAATGTATGATTTTTATTTATTTTTCGTACTGTCAAGATGAGTGAATCTAATGAAGAAATTCGATACATTTTAAAATTTTACTACAAAAAAGGTAAAAATGCAACGCAAGTCGCGAAAAAAATTTGCGATGTTTATGGACCTAGTGCAGTGTCTGTGAGAGTAGCACAAGTAGTAGAAAAATTGAATTGAATTTTTGGAGTTATACTTCTTTAGGCGCCTTATGAAAAATTGATGAGAGTGAAATTTTACGATGCGCGCGCACCGTGACACAAGATTAACAGAATGAAGTTGTCCACTAAATCGCTCATTACAATACGACCGACGTAACTTGGCGAGTCTGGATATAGCCGCAGGCAGGGACGTCTTAAATTAGGCTGGGGCCCTTGGGCACACAAGAATTTGAGGCCCTTTTGGAAAGTAAAAAAAGCGAATTATAATAACATTTTTTTACTGAGTATGACCATTTATTATAGGTGATCAAATACAGTATGATATAATATGTCATTAAGGATATTAGAATGCTGCTGGTTTTTTGGTTACGATTGCTAGTTGGTGTACTTAGTAAATTAGGTAGGATGCCTTCGGCAATATTATTAATTAGTACAGTAAGAATAGGCGCAGTAATCGATATAACGGCGTAGTATATGCCTTGTAAATACCTTCTGACAAGATTACTGATTTGTGAAAAAAGTGTAATCTGCCCGACAAAAATGTTTAAGGAATAAATGTGTGAGAGAAATTGTCGGTCCTTAGGGGCCCCCTGAGAATGGGGGCCCTGGGCACGGGCCCCGTGTGCTCTTATGGTAAAGACGGTATTGGCCGCAGGTAAACTTTCGCTCATGTACACTCGTAAAAAAAAGTGTTATTAGCATTCATTTTTAGTAATATAAATGACAAAATTATTATTGAATATAATTCATACTAAATATTAGTAAATTATTAACGTTAAATATTAATTATTAATTATTGAATATTAAAAAAAAAATATTAATAAAAATAAAGTATATCTTGACATTAGCCTACTTACTCCTGATACAGCATAACATTTTAACCGTCCTCGAAAAAAAAATCTTAATCGAATTCAAAATAAAACGCACATCGATGAATAGTAAAACGCACATATAAATATCCGTCAAATTGACAACACTGCCAACCTACAGAAAGAATTTAAGGGAATTCCCTAGACATAACTTTTGAATTTCTCTCAACTGAGCTGTCATGATTAAAGTGGGGTTGCAACTTGTCATCTTTATTTTGAAAATGGGAGAAATTTCCAAAAGTTCATTTCGATCGAGATTTCTGGTAAGGATTCGAGGGCCCTCTGAGCATGAGGGCCCCGGGGCACTGACCCGCCTAGCCCCTGGGTAGCTTAGCTTCGCCACTGATAACGATGTTGTGTTAAAATAAAAGGAGCTGTGACCTAGAAAGCCATTTTATCTCATGGTGGGTGGCGTATTTACGTTGTAGATGTCTATGGGCTCCAGTAACCACTTAACACCAGGTGAGCTCGTCCACCCATCTAAGCAATAAAAAAAAAAGTTGTTTTTTTTTGTTTGTCATTGTCATGTCTGCTAAGATCATTTTATTCAAATTACCGTATTAGAAACATAGTAAAATATTAATAGCAAACTCTGTTGAAGTATGTTTAAAATACATTTATTTAGAATCAATCCTCGTGGCCATTATTTATGTAAATATTAAAAATAGGAAATAATAACAGACTAAGACTTATGATTATTTTATAACTTAAATTCTAGTTTCATGACTATCCTAAATTTTGTTGACTTCCGCCCTGGCACAAAGAGGCGCGGCGTGATGCACGCAAAATGGCGAACGACACACTGATTGAGCGAGGACAGAAGCAAGACGTACTTTACAAAGCGTATCGATTAAGGCAATTAGTGTACTTTAAAACCTATTTGAAGTTGTTGAAATAAAGGGAGTGTAATCAAACAGCATTTGGATTGCTTTTTTTTGCGGTGAAAGCCAAAAGTTCAGAAGCGGGATCACCATGAATACATAAAATTTTCTAAAGCGTCCACAAAATGTAAGTAAAGATGAAGAAATACGATATCTCTTTTTTTTCTTTCTTTCTTTTCCATGGAACTCACGTAACATACAATATATAATTAATACAAATAAGTAGCTTCTTTGGCTTACGAATAATAAAAAGACTTTGATTACTGTTTTCTGTAATTTATTTTGTTTTGTTTTCCCTGTTTCTGTTGTTGATATTTTTTTTTTTATAACTTATTTTTCTTACACACTAAACCTCGTTTTATTATTATTGTCTTTTTTTTATTGCTTGGGTTGATGGACGAGCTCACAGCCCACCTGATGTTAAGTGGTTACTGGAGCCCATAGACATCTACAACGTAAACGCGCCACCCACCTTGAGATATAAGTTCTGAGGTCTCAGTATAGTTACAACGGCTACCCCACCCTTCGAACTGAAACGCGTTACAGCTTCACGGCAGAAATAGGCGGAATGTCTTCACCTCTACATTTCCTTTGCTGAGAAACTAGCAATATTTTACTGACAAAACCGCTTGGGTATATATCAGTCGGTATGTCTACATATATCTACATATATATAGACGTCTATAAATATCCAATTTGATTTACAAAGTAAACACTATAAAAAGACCAAGTCAAATCTCTTTCATATTACCAATTTGAATTCAGTAATGGAGTAGTACATTAAAACTTTATAATTTAAAAGGTGTAAATTTTGTATGATTTATGTGACGTACATCTTAAAAGAGCTAATATAAATATAAATATGCTAAACAGGTGTAACGGACGTGACGTCAGCTGTTATGCCCTGCCGCCAGCCAAGCCGCCAAGCCATGTTAACACGCCCCCTTCCGCCACCGCCGCCAGCCAAAGCCAACGAAGGGGGGATAGTGTTAATAAAACAAGCCATGCCAGCCATTTCTACCTACTTTTCTGCATTCTTGCACAAATAAAAGAACTTGTCGTTACGCTGCTGGTTTTTATTGTCACATCATTTGCAACAATCAGAAGTGGCATAAAGAAATGAAACAACGTCATATACACGCTCAGATCTCTCGGTCTTCTGACAAGTTTGAAGAAGATGAAGCTCCTATTCCAATGGCGAGGAAGGTGTTGAAAAATTTCTTCAGAAGGAGGTCCACAAGGCGATACTTGAGCTACAGGATGAAGAACCTGGAACAATCAAATCAAAGGGACTTCGACGTCGTCGGACCAAGAGCGCCTGCCGCCCTGTCCTTCCATCATTCTGGTTCATGTGGAGGAAAACTAGAAGAGCAGCAACGTGGTTACTCAACTGCGGCACTACGAGCTTCACGGCGATTCACGAGATTCACGGCTACGAGCTTCCTTCTCCCTGCCTGCGACGCTGCTGCGCGGCGAAGACAGCTACGTCAAAGTCATCAACATGAGCTCAGAGACCATCATGTGGCCGCCGGGCAAGGTCCTGCCGAGGGCCAACAGCTGCGAGGAGCCACAGCCAAATAGCCAGGTGTGTTGCATTTCTACTTGCCCTAGCCATGCCATTACAAATATTTCGAGATTTGAGGGTAGAAATAAAAAAAATTAAAAGGAGCCATTAAATTATAAGGGTCATTCAGATTTAAAAAATACAGTATAAGCATTGCTTTGCTACGAATACACATGATTTAGGTATTGCCAATTTAGTTCAAATGCAAATTAAGCTTACTAATGATCAGCCCGTGTATCGCCATCTTTAGACTTTCTCATAATGAACAAACGATAGTTAAATCTAAAGCTAATCAACGTTTAGATGCCGGCATTATAAAATAATCTGAATCTAGTCATGCTTCACCAGTGGTCTTATTAAGAAAAAGAACGGCGACAGTAGGCTATGCGTTGATTATCGTGCGTTAAACGCTATCGTGGTAAGATATAGGTATCCACCAAACAGTATTTCACACGATTAGCCCAGGGCTACTATCAATTAAGCGTTGTGCCAGACACACAAAACTGCTTTCATTACACCGCAAAGTCATTATTACGAGTACACTAGAATTCTTTTTGGTTTAGCAAATGCGCCATCTGTATTCATGCGTTTCTTCTTTTTCTCCACCTTATTCCACTAGGTGGGGTAGTTAAATGCGTTTAATAAATAAAATAATTGAGTATGTGGGTAGAAAAGAAATGGGTAAAAATAAATGCAGGTCAAATCGAGATACTAGCGATTTTAAACGATTTTACCTCTACCCTCAGTTGGTAAAAAAAATCAGGTTCAATAATTATTGAGAAGTACTGGGAAATTTTATGGTGGAGACTTAAAATTATGAGTAAATGCTCATTCTTGGAGAAACAAGTCACTTATTGAGGTCATGAAATATCTTCAGACGGTATACAGCCGGGTGCAACAAAAATTGACGGCCGTTTCGCAGTTTCCTGTGCCAAATAATGCTCATAGTGTGCGACAGATTATTGGTTATGTGTTACTTTAGAAGTTTATTCCCAGTTTTGCCGTGATTGCGCGTCCATTAAAGGACTTAAGAAAAAAAAAAAAACAGATAGGTCGTTTTCGAACTGAAAAACAGTTTATGTTCCAAACCTATGCTAGCTCTGTATAATCCTATGCTTCTTACAAAAATACAAACCGATGCGTGTAACTTAGGAATTTCTGGTATACTATTACAAAAACAAGGTATACTATTACAAAAACAATTTGACAACTCACTGCGGCCTGTTATGTATTTTAGCCGGGTTACTAGGAAGGAAGAGTGTGTATCATAGTTAAGAGCTCATAACCTGGCGGTCGTACAATCGTTACGTAGGTTCCGTGTTTATGTTGTAGGTAAACATGATATAGTAGAAACTGATTGTACTGTGGTTTGTGCTGTATACCACGCATTGCGCAATGGTGAGTTTTGAAAGCAGATTATGACATTAGTGTTGAGTATAGACCTGGTGAACGTATGGAACATTTGTAGACGCGCTTAATAGGCATCCTGTTGACATGATGAACGTGAATCGTCTTAGTTACTGATTGATTCTGTACTGTGCAATGTCAGGACGAAAAACTTGGTTCGATTATAAAGCAATCTATACTAACATTATAAAGCTGAAGAGTTTGTTTGTTTGAACGCCCTAATCTTAAGAACTGCTGGTCCGATTTGAAAATTCTTGCATTGTTAAATAACCCATTTATCGAGAAAGGTTATAGGCTATATAAGGCATCACTGTGTCACGCTAAGACCAATACAAGCGAAGTACCAGTAAATAATGTTTCAAAATCGGGTTATTTTCCCTTGAGAGCTTCCGGTGCGTGCGCTGCAGAAAGATCTAAAAAAAAATGTCCGCGATAGCATATGTCTATATGTTAAGGTTGGCTCACTATAACGTTTTTTTTAAGCTAAGCAAATTTGTTCTAAAATAAAGCATTATTTGTGAACTATATTCCACGCGGACGAAGTCGCGCTGATGTTAAAGATAAAAGTAACTGAAACAGACTCGCGGTCCCTTCGACTAAATGGAAAATTGTACAAATGCACTATGACGACATTTGTCACGTGGATCTAAATCATCGTTTAGCTTTGATTAAAAGCCAATATTGGTTTCTTAAAATGACACGCTTTATTAGGAAATACGTGGCAGCATGTCTTTATTGTACACATGAGAAGGATAACTATGTTAAAAAAAAGAAGACTGTCTATATCCGATCTCTAAACCATCTGATACTATGCGCATGGTACAAATAGATAACATGATGCCCTTCTGTAGGACATCTAAAGGGCACCAACCAGTACATGATCGTAATGAAAGATGCGTTGTCTAAATTTGTGATAGCTGAACTAACGCGTACTGTAAATTCAATCGGGACCATTCGTGCATTGAAAAATATATTAATAGGGTTTGTCCAGATACCCGAATCACGTGGTGACAGACTACGGGAAAGCTTTTACGAGTAGGTACTTTAAAAAAATATATCGGAAGATAAACAGTTTAGGCATACGTTAAACGGTACTACTAACTAAACATACAATTTTATATGTTGCGGGCAACTGATCCTAGTGAAGCAACAAATAATTTAGTGAACTCCGTCAATTGAGGCACAAACAACACAATTAAAAGTAACAGCGGCTACAAGCCTTGTGATTTAATCTTTGCGCGCTCTGGTAGGTCAATATGTGATGTTTCTATTCCTGGTTGCGAACCAGAAACTGTTGATGCACGCCGTAGATAGCTACAGCTAGGATAAAATAAGCGAGTACAATAATGACACCCAACATTAAGATAAAAAAATGCTCATGTTTATAAGAAAAGGGATTTTGCATCGTAGAGACAGGCTCCAACTGGTTAGCAGCGCCGCTAGGATTAATACCAAATTAGACTATTTGTACTCAAGTCCGTATGTAGTAACTAAAGTAGTAGGTAACAATCGGTATCGAATTAGAAGTATATCTAAAAGGTTTACGAAGTTATAAAAACTTCACTGGCCTGGAATCAACAGATTCATTAAGGCCCTGTAAAAGTATAGCCCATGTGTCCGATAGCGCTAGTAGTTCCGATGAGCAGCTTGAAACTGAAGACCTTATTGATTTATTTGAGAACTAAATGTTTTTGTGTGTTCCCCATTGCGGGAGCAATTGTTGCAGGATGGCCGAATGTAACGGACGTGACGTCAGCTGTTATGCCCTGCCGCCAGCCAAGCCGCCAAGCCATGTTAACACGCCCCCTTCCGCCACAGCCACCGCCGCCGCCGCCAGCCAAAGCCAACGAAGGGGGGATAGTGTTAATAAAACAAGCCATGCCAGCCATTTCTACCTACTTTTCTGCATTCTTGCACAAATAAAAGAACTTGTCGTTACGCTGCTGGTTTTTATTGTCACATCATTCGCAACACAGGTGACATAAATGGTAATTGGAATATTGAAACATTACAAGGAGGAACGTTACAAATATTAAGGACATTTTTGAATATTGAAACATAAAAATTGGTGAAGCAATAGCTTTAAATGTTGTTTCTCTTTATAGAGCAACTCAGTTTGTGCTATAGATTTACTGGGCTAAACTTTATTTTGATGTGAATTAAATAATACATTAAAGTATATCACAATTTACTTTAAACAATAATACATTATATGTGTACTTGCGGGTTCCAGACAAAAATGCCCATAAATTGTTTCTAAAATTATTAAATTAAATGGAAAAGCAATAGTGATAAATCGAGGGTGTAGATCTCTATCCAAATATCAGAACTCTTGATCACAATTAGTACACAATATGCACAACACGCACTTCGTTTATGGAGAAAATGTAAACCGCTATTATGCTTATATAAAAAAAATAAAAAAATTTATGTATAAACCAAGTATAGACTGTACTCTTACTTGAACGATTACTAAGCTATTTTTCTTCTTCTTTTGTTGAGGTCTAGAAATATGGAAGGAGACACCCGAGGTCAAGGGTCGGAATTAGAAGCCGCCCGAGGTCAAGGGTCGGAATTAGAAGCCGCCCGAGGTCAAGGGTCGGAATTAGAAGCCGCCCGAGGCCAAGGGTCGGAATTAGAAGTTGCCCGAGGTCAAGGGTCGGGGAATTAGAAGTTGCCCGAGGTCAAGGGTCAGAATTTGGAGTTACCCGAGGTCAAGGGTCTGAATTCGGAGTTGCTCGAGGTCAAGGGTCAGAATTCGGATTTTCCCGAAGTCAAAGGTCGGGATTTGGTAATAATGCCCAAGGTAAGGATTTGGAATTTGGCGATGTCCAAGGTCAGGGATCGGAAATCGGAAATACTCGAGGTCGAGGGTACGAAGTCTATAATGCCCGAGGTACAGAGCCTGAAATTGATTACGAACGACTGCAAGGACCAAGAGATAATGACATAATATATCGTGGGATTACTAATGGCGTAGTGCGAACGCGTGAACCGAGACATGGAACCGAGTTGTATGGCGCGAAAAAATTCCGGCGGAGACAGCGATTGGAGGGGAGGTCGGAGTCCAAGGAATCTGAAGAGGACTTTATATTGCGGGTTCAGAGTAAAAGGAGGCGGTCTCCAAACCGACGAATTAGACGTAAAGGAACTTATAAAGGTACAACTAGTACATCAACCGAATCACTATCTAGCGGATCTTATAGGGACTGTTCTAAACCTAACCGTGCTAAGTACTCTAAAAGCTCTTCGAGCTATAAAATGTTGGATAAGTTTCTGTCGATAATCAAAGATGTAAGGAGGTCCCACAATCCTAAAATGTCTTTCAATAGCAATGTGATTCCGGACTTTGACCCCATGACTAAGACACAAACTATATTGACGTGGATAACAAAAGTTGAAGAATGTTCTGAAATATATGGTTGGGGTGAAAGGGAAACCATACATTATTCTCTGCAAAAATTAAGTGGTGTTGCTAAATCCTAGTATCAAGGTCTTCCCACATTGCTATACAGTTGGTCCGAATGGAAGAAAAAGCTTATACAAACATTTCCTTCCCAAGAAAACTATGCTGAGCTTCTCACTGAAATGTTGAATAAGAGAGCTAGGTACGGAGAGTCTTTGGAACACTATTACTATACTAAGGTCAACCTTCTAAACCGCTGTAGAATAAACGGAAAACAAGCCGTCGACTGCTTACTTCACGGCATAGATGATCGTGCCGTTAAAGTGGGGGCGCAGGCAGAGCACAATTTTCTGAGCCCGAACAGGTCCTTATATATTTTAGGTCAGTAAAAATTGGTAGCCCCAGGGCAAATAATGATAAGTTTAGGAACAATCGGGTTGACAGGAATTCATATTCAGTCAACAACAAAAGAACGAATACTAGACAGAGTATCAGTAATCCGAGTATTAAATGTTTTAATTGTAATCAGCTGGGACACCCTAGTTTTAAATGTTAAAACCGTTGTCCAAATGTACAAAATGCGATAGGATAGGACACCTGGCACCTAACTGTTATAAAGACAAAAATGATGAAAACGGAACTATGAATAGGCCTACTACCAAAAACGAAAATCTAGTCTCGGAATTACGTGCTTCGAACAGAACAAATGACAAATACATTATGAATGTCAGGGTCAATGGCATACAGTTCGAATGTCACTTGGACTTAGGGAGCCAATGTTCACTAATTAGGGAACGCGACACAAAGTTACTTAACACAACTATAGTTACAGATAATGAGTTGCCGATGCTTAGAGGCATTGGTGCGACCTTACCCGACCGTTAGGTAGGATAGCTGCGCACGTAGAGGTGCAGGGAATTTCAGAGAACATTGATATGTATGTGGTAGAAGATTACGTGTTAAGGCACTTTGTTCTCATACGACATTCATTCACAGAAAAATCGAATATAGTTATAACGAAAACACCTGATCAGTTAATACTACAGAGAATATCCAAAGATCAAAAACTACATGTCTTAACACGTGACAACACGATAATTGCTGCGAATGCATGGCGAGCGGTTCCCGTTCGCTGCGAGGTACTGGAGAAAGGCTCCGTTTACGTCAATGGTTCTGTAAGAGAACGCGACGGACCAAAATATTACCTGTTACCCGGCGAATACGAAATATCAAACAACGGCTCTGCGTTGCTAATTCACAATCTCTCTAACTGCGACTTTAACATCCAAAGGAATTTTCTACTAACAAGAGCTTGTCGATCACAAGTGGCACTTCATACTTGCGAGGTAACTGTTGATACAATACGACGCAATGATGACACAATACATTATAACCCAAAGCTAACTCCCGACCAACGTTTAGCCCTTCAAAATTTACTTACGAAATATAAAGACTGCTTCTCATACAGCCTTCAAGATTTAGGTTGTACAAAACTAACTGAAATGACCATCGATTTGGAGAACACTGAACCAGTCGTTTACAGACCGTATCGAATGTCTCATTCCGAGAGATCATTAGTTAGAGACATGATACAAGAAATGTTAAATAGTGGGATTGTTAGAGAATCTTCTTCGCCATATGCAATTCCAATTGTCCTTGTAAAAAAGAAAACGGGGGAAAAACGACTATGTGTAGATTATCGCGCTCTGAATAGAAAGACTAAAAAGAACCATTACCCTTTACCAAGAATTGAGGACCAATTGGACTTATTAGCGGGAAACACGATATTCACATCCCTAGATTTAGCATCCGGCTACTAACAGATACCAATAGAAGAAGGTTCGCGTCACAAAACCGCATTCGTGACTCCAGACGGTCAATTTGAATATAATCGGATGCCATTTGGATTGGTGAATGCACCGGCGGTATTTCGAAGAACTATAAATACTATCCTGGCGGAAGCCAAAATTAAGTATGCTCTTGTTTATATGGATGACATATTAATTCCCTCGAAGAATTTTGAAGAAGGAATGATCAGATTAACGAAAGTACTGAAACTTTTGCGAAGTGGAGGGCTCACTTTGAAAATGAGTAAATGTAGCTTCTTCCTCGACGAGATTGACTTTCTTGGATTTGAGGTTAGCGCAAAAGGTATTCGACCAGGGTGCAGAAAGACCGAAGCGGTGTCTAATTTTCCTAAGCCCAAAAACCAACATGAACTACGTAAATTTTTCGGATTATCGGGGTTTTTTATAAGATTTATCAAAAACTACGCATTGGTAGCTGCGCCTCTAACTGAACATCTTAAGAAGGATCAAGAGTGTATATGGAACGAACATAGAGGAAAATCTTTCACACATATCAAGGAGCTCTTGTTGTAAGACAGAGCTCTTGTAGAAGAAAAAGATTCTGAGCGATTCAATACAAATAGAAAACCGTGTAAAAAGTATGAAGTAGGAGACCTAATCCGAATAGAAAAGCATGTGTCCAACGATGGTCATCCAAAGAAACTTTTAATGAAATATCAGGGTCCTTACCGCATCTTGAAAGTCTTGGAACACGATAGATTCTTAGTTGAAGACGCTTCGTTGTCTCATAAGGGCGGTCGTCGTTACGAAGTGTTGTCGCCATAGACAAAATTCAACCCTGGACAAGCTTTAATCGAAACTTCGATGATGGCTAGAGCGAAAACGATGACGAGGATAATAAAGACAATGATGATGAAGACAGGAAGGATCAAGCGGGTAATTGACGTAGATGTAGGCAGTAGTGACGTTTTAGGTGATTATAATATCAATGTAACCAGTGACGTTAATGCTAATGAGATTCGCCTCGATTAAAAGTTGAGACCGTCCTAATAATGTAATACTTTAAACTATGTTATAAGGCATTGCAAGTAGACAGGAAGAGAATGGTTGTTCCTGTATAACATACAAGCATCACGAAGGGACTCGTGATATTGCAGGAAGGCCGAGCTGTTAGGATCATTTTATTCAAATTACCGTATTAGAAACATAGTAAAATATTAATAGCAAACTCTGTTGAAGTATGTTTAAAATACATTTATTTAGAATCAATCCTCGTGCCCATTATTTTTGTAATTATATTTATGTAAATATTAAAAGTAGGAAATAATAACAGACTAAGACATGATTATTTTATAACTTAAATTCTAGTTTCAGGATTATCCTAAATTTTGTTGACTTCCGCCCTGGCACAAAGAGGCGCGGCGTGATGCACGCAAAATGGCGAACGACTTACTTTACAAAGCGTATCGATTAAGGCAATTAGTGTACTTTAAAACCTATTTGAAGTTGTTGAAATAAAGGGAGTGTAATCAAACAGCATTTGGATTGCTTTTTTTCGGTGAAAGCCAAAATGTCTTTTACTGGGCCAACATTTATGAATCGTCCACTAAAATTTATTGTGTAAGTCGCCCTTATAATAACAGTCGATTATACTTAACTAGCGACCCATCCTCGCTTCGCTTCGGAAACTGTAATTTATTATTGATTTCTCCACTATGTAATGGATGTTATTATACATATAAACCTTCCTCTTCAATCACTCTATCTATTAAAAAAAACCGCAATCAAATCCGTTGCGTAGTTTTAAAGATTTAAGCATACATAGGAACAGACAGATATAGGGACAGAAAAAGTGACTTTGTTTTATACTATGTAGTGATACTGTTAAAGAATAATAAATTGAATCCTCATTAAGATTTGTCTCTTTAAACGACCACTATTACACTTAATTAGTGTTTGTTGCTTTGTGAACATGGATTGCTTACAACTTAAAATATTCCGGTCAACGTCCTCGTCGAACCCGTCGCTTGCGACGAAGGGCTCGACGAGTAAATTAACCCATAGACACAGGTTACTGAGATTCTCACCGCATCTTCTCAGAAGGTCGCGTTTCCGATCCGGTGGTAGATTCTGCGAAGCATTGCTCTTTCTAGGGCCAGTGTTAGTATATTCTCTCAGGTTGAGTCCGTGAGCTCACCTAACCGTCCGCACGTAACTGGGATTGGCCTTAAAGCACCAGTGAATAGATAGAGAAAACTATATAACGTTTCTCTGTCTTATTTATGCTCCTCGATTCGAATGAAAATGTCCGTTGGTTTTTGGCGGGAATGCGAAATGCGAAGTGGTGTGAATTGTTTTATTTGGCTGATTTAATGTTTTCTCAGGCTTCATTGTGTGATAACGGTGGTTTATTAACTGTTTAGCGTCCGTGAAAGTATACAGATACCCGAAAATAAAACAAAACCGTGGCTTCTTCTAATGAGTTCACTAAAAAAGTCTTAGTAAACAAATACCATTTTACTATGATTTTATTTTAAACCTATCTAATCTCGTCTCATTGAATTTCATCTCAATTAATTAATGTTTCAAATTAATCAACTACATCTTATTTCGTTTTATGTAATTTTTATGTAACAATATAAACATATTTATTAAATAATCGAAGATTTTATAGACTCGACACTGGCAACAATGGCGTCGCAAGAAGCCAATTGCCATACTTAGAAGAAAGAAGATACTTTTTCAGTAATTTGAATTTTACTGGCACTGCCGGAAAATTCTAATGAAATACGTACTCAACAAATTTTAATGTTCACGATTGACTTCCACGGTGAAGGAATAACATCGTGTAATAAAAATCAAACCCGCAAAATTATAATTTGCGTAATCACTGGTGGTAGGACCTCTTGGGAGTCCGCACGGGTAGGTACCACCACCCCGCCTATTTCTGCCGTGAAGCAGTAATGCGTCTCGGTTCGAAGGGTGGGGCAGCCGTTGTAACTATACTGAGACCTTAGAACTTATATCTCGAGGTGGGTGGCGCATTTACGTTGTAGATGTCTATGGGCTCCAGTAACCACTTAACACCAGGTGGGCTGTGAGCTCGTCCACCCATCTATGCAATAAAAAAAAAATTAAAAAAAAATTGGGATTTCTTGTGGAATTTTTTTGAAGGAGCGGTGACGGATATGAAAAAATATGGCGCTGAGTGAAGTAGGAGTGTATGGTGACATTTATTTCTAGTTAGAATTTGAGAACTAAATAACTTAACATTACAAATAACAATATCTTGTGAATGTTGTGTTTTTGTTTTACAGAGCAATGAAAATAAATCGTATAATAAGTAAGATGTGTTGTTGATTATTCAAGATAATTGAAACTTTTTTCTATATCATGTCATACAATACGAAGTATTAGATGAAAAAGGTTTGTACTAGTGCCGATTACGAAGAAAACAATATACTTTACACTTACGTACATAAATATTATATATGTATGTAAATGAAGCTCTGGCTTGTGTCTCTTGGCTTTCATTAAATTTAAATTTCCCGCGCTTTAACTTCGACTATAGGCATAATAGTATTTGTTATCTATGGTGGCAGCATTTTACACTATGTTCATTCTAGAATTAGAAAAACTGCTCTTTGGATTTGTACATTCAAAAAGATAACGTGTTTTTCTAAATTATAAATATTTCAGATTTTAATAAAGATATTGAATATTGAAGAAATATCTTTCAATGTTGTTTCTCTTTACAGGTTCGTAAATTATTATAATAATTGTAAGTTCTACACTTAGTAAGTTAATAAAATAATAATAAATAAAATAAATCTTTACAGAACAACAACTTGGGTTTTTGTTTCATTAAACTACACTCACATGTAATTATAAATAAAACAAAAGTCAAACTCGATACTAAATGTATTTTAATTTTATTGTTAAATTTTATATGACAATCAACGCGGTTGCTTCACATATAATAATGGCAGAGTGTGACGTTTTTAAGGCGCATTCATTGGCTTTGTATGTTTTTTGTTTCACTGAATCTATAAAAGATTGACTTCAGGGTGTCTGAATAACTTAAAAGCTGTGCACACGCATCAAGTACCGTTAATATAGATAAAAATAATTATCACAATTCTCTTTTACAAAACCACATTAATTCACGGCCCAGAGATTTGTGTACTCAGCAAAAAGACCGAGAATCGATCGCTGGTGTATGAGCTGAAGATCCTTAGACATTTTTATTGCACTAATGGATGGACGAGCTCACAGCCCACTTGGTGTTAAGTGGTTACTGGAGTCCATAGACATCTACAAAGTAAATGCCGCCACCTTGAGATATGAGTTCTAAGGTCTCAGTATAGTTACAACGGCTGCCTCATCCTTCAAACCGAAACGCATTACTGCTTCACGGCAGAAATAGGCAGGGTGGTGATACCTACCCGTGTAGACTCACAAGAGGTCCTGCCACCAGTAATTACGCAAATTATAATTTTGCGGGTTTGATTTTTATTACACGATGTTATTCCTTCACCGTGGATGTCAATCGTGAACATTTGTCAAGTACGTATTTCATTAGAAAGATTGGTACCCGCCTGCGGGATACGAACACCGTTCCATCGCTAGATACGAATGCACCGGACGTCTTATCCTTTAGGTCACGACTTTAGCCTAAGACGCTGGCGATACAGTCGTGCGTGCTAATTACTGCAATACCGAGTCAATCATACACGTAGATGATACGAGATTTTAACCACCCTCAGACTCAGCCCACTGAGTTTCTCGCCGGATCTTCTGGTCGCGTTTCCGATCCGGTGGTAGATTCTGCGAAGCACGGTTCTTGCTAGGGTCAGTGTTAGCAACGTCATCAGGTTTGAGCCTCGTACGAGCCCCGTAAGTTCACCTACTAATATACTACGTTAAGGCGAGCATTTCTCCTCCTTGCGTCTCTCCCCCTGCTGCAGCATTTTCTCATGTACAATTTCCCTCCATCTATTACGATCCTTGGCTTCGAGGCACTTAATGTAAAGGCAAAAGAGAATTTAGTCCGAACATCTCTTCTTTTCCCTCTAGAACAGTATTTCCCAAAGTAGGCGATAACGCCCCCTTGTGAGCTCTGCAGGCCTGAAGGGGGCGGTAAGAGACCCAGAAAAAAAAGGGGCGTTGTGTAGAGGCTTGGGGGGCGATTTGTAATGTCATATAGGAGGACTCTTAAACACCGACTGAGCTCTCGCTATAGTGGTTTTTAAGTAGGTGAAAAAATGGGGGCAATAGACAAAATAAGTTTGGAAACCCTCTGCTCTAGAATTACAAAGCTTCCTTGATCCGTCCGCTAAACTAGGTGCACCGTTTTCTTGTGCTCCAAAAGCTTACTTCTAATAACGAAGCCGGAATTGCAAAAGTCGCAAACGTAATTCTTGAAGTGCTCCCTCATGTGATCTTGTATGTCGGCGAACTGTTCCAAATCCGTCGGGCACATAGTGCAGAGCAACTTCCCGTTGTTATACTTGTAAGGAACGATTTGGTTCTTGATCTGTTTGTGTATTAACGCGTCGTGTGTGCTCTTCAAGTGATCGGTCAAGTCCTGCAGACCGTCAATGTTGACGTTGCAAATCGTGCACATCAGATCGGTTATGTCCAAATAAACCACGTGCTTGGAGAGGGAGCGTAACTTGAAGAAGTCCGGCGAGTCTCCGGCGTGGGTTTTGGTCGTGTGTCGCCTCAGGCTCGCCGGATCCGCGAATTGGTCGAGGCAGTAGCTGCATGCGTACCGTGCGCCTACCCGACATCTCATCGGGGTCGCGTTCGAACATTCCAGAATCGTTTTGATGTTGTCGAAATGCCAGTCCAGTTCAGTGAGCCGTTTCTGATACGAGATCCTCTGCTGGCGCTCCCTGACGGACGGCAGGACTCTCTTCCCGACCGGTCTGATCGTGATGAACGAGCAAAAGTTTAATTTCTTGTCCAAACTCAGTTTGGTCGGGGCGCCGTCGCCGGAAGACCTCTGACGTCCGCTACGCGTTACGGGATCTGTAAACGACAAGTTTCCATGACATTTTGTTATTAGTTAATGCCTTTTAGAATTGAGATTGATTATTCTAAGCAGGACAACAAAAACGGTTGTTTCTGAAAAGTTGTCACTTTTTTCCCTACTTATTCGCTGGTAGCCTAAAAGGCTATTCCAGACGCCCGGACTGGTAGGTGAGCTCACGGGCTCAATTTGAGAGGTTTTTCTAACACTGGCCCTAGCAAGAGTAGTGTTTCGCAGAATCTACCACCAGATTGGAAACGCGACCCACTGAGAAGATCTGGTGAGAAACTCAGTGGGCTGTGTTTGTGGGGGCCCAACGTTGAGTGGTGGAGCTCATGGGCATCACCATGCGAGACGTTAAGTGAAACTCGCAATATATTGCAATAGTGTCCCATCCTTCAGTCCGAGACATGTGACTGCTACGCGTGAAAAATAGGCAGGATTGTGTGACCCTTCCATTCTCAAGATACTCCCTACAACATGAGTGATGACGCATATTTATATTTCCATTACACTTCGCACCTTTAGAATTATAGAGATCTATTCCAAAAATGCGTTTTTTTAGAAAACATCAAATAAAGTTTTCAAACTCAGCACATTTGACTTGTTTAGCCGTGCGAACGTATAGCAAGTGATTCTTCGTAATTTTTTTTATTTTATTGCTTGGATGTATGGTCGAGCTCACAGCCCACCTGGTGTTTAGTGGTTACTGGAGCCAATATACATCTACAACGTAAATGCGCCACCCACCTTGAGATATAAGTTCTAAGGTCTCAGTATAGTTACGACAGCTACCCCACCCTTCGAACCGAAACGCATTACTGCTTCACGGTAGAAATAAGCAGGGTGGCGGTACCTACCCATGCGGACTCACAAGAGGTCCTACCACCACTAAATCATTTGCATTTAACGCTGAATTTTATACGACTGGAATCTGTTTCTAAGCGGGTATCCACCGTAGAATTTGAATCAGGGGTGTTAGACGGTTCTATATGAAGGCACTGGGTTCTGGAGGTGAGGGGCTATTTAAAAATCATGGTTATTCACTTCATGGTTAATCACTTCATGGTTAATCGCTTCATGGTTAATCATTGAACGGCCGTCTGGTGTAGTGGTAAGAGACATGGTCACTACACAAGGGGGTCGCGGGTTCGAATCCCGCCAAGGGAAGATATTTGTATGATAAATATAAATGTCTTTTCCAGGGTTATGGATGTATATTAAATATATGTATGTTAGTTGTTAGTAAATATTGTTGTAAATATTTATTATTATTTATTTATTAAAAAAAAAAAGAAAAAAAAAATCACTACATAGTATAAAACAAAGTCGCTTTCTCTGTCCCTATATCCCTATGTATGCTTAAATCTTTAAAACTACACAACGGATCTTGATGCGGTTTTTTTTAATAGATAGAGTGATTGAAGAGGAAGGTTTATATGTATAATAAAATCCATTAAATAGTGGAGAAATCAATAATAAATTACAGTTTCCGAAGCGGAGCGAGGGCGGGTCGCTATTATATTATATATTACAAACACTTTGTACACTATTAAACCTATACAATATTTTATTTTTATAAAACCCCAAGATGTTGCACTATCCGTGTATAGATGAGAAGTCATTGTCATGACAGAAGAGAAGACAATCATCTGTTTTGAACATCTATATATTAATACGTGAAGCAAAAACTTTGTATCCCTTTTTACGAAAATTGCGCGGACAGAGGAGTATGAAATTTTCCACACTTATAGAGAATATAGAGAAGAAGTGCACAATGCTAATATTTTTTTAAATAATGCATAAAAGATACATTAAATCAATAAAGAAAACATTACACACACTACATACCATGTATTTGACGCACACACGCATGCATACTATTTATTGTCAAACTTGATGTTCTTGACGTCTGTTGTCAAATTGAGATTAAATATTGTTTGTCTTTGTTAATATTTTTTATAGTGTGGTTTTGGCGAAATTTGTGATTATAGAAGTATAAAATACAATCATATTAATGTACAAACTTACAATTCCAATTAATTATAGTCGAATTTCGACTACTGCGGGACCTCTAGTTTAAATAAACATTCCAATATTCGAAAACTGTAATTTCACATGTGACAAGTGTTGCCTGCCATTACTTACATATTCAAATTCCAACAAGGGGTCGCACGCATCACTATGTATTCACAATATGTATTCCGGATATATAATAAACGACAACACAGATCTTCATTTGCACTTTTTAAACATATTTCTGCTCTAATGTTTGTGCATAACAGGGTGTATGGCGTCATTTACGTTGTACATGTCTATGGCCTCCGGTAACCACTTAACACCAGGTGGGCTGTGAGATCGTCCACCCATCTAATAAATAAATAAATAAATAAATAAATAAATAAAAAGCAAATTATTTTGGGTACGTTATCTAAATAAAAATATGCATCTTGTTAATAAAAACGTATTTATTGTACTTATTGATTTTAAATTTTATATTTCCATACAATTATTTGTACTTAGCATTATTAGTTTTGAAGCAAATAAAAATTTGAAAGGACTTCTCTATATGTTTTATTGGCGTTCAAAATGATTTTTTATGATGCACTAATGATATGATGCAAATTGATAATTAATTGATTTAACTTGAAGGGTGGGGCAGCCGTTGCAACTATACTGAGACCTTATAACTCATATCTCAAGCTGGGTGGCGGAATTTAAATCGTAGATTTCTATGGACTCCGGTAACCACTTATCACCAGGTGGGCCGTGACCTCGTCCACCCATCTAAACAAATAAAAAAAAGAAAATGGTGAGGCAGCGCCCTAAATATCCTTGGGCCTGCGGTCTGTTCCCAACATCTGCAGTTCGTCAAGTCCCACATACTCTGGGTGCCCCTTAGGCGCAGATACCTCGTAGGAGGTTCGGTCCCTCTCCCAAAAAAAGAAAACTAAAGATTCCACGTCTATAATGGATACATCGGCTTTTATAGATATGGACTAGTGGTCGGCAACCTTGTCAACCAAAAGAGCCAAATATAGATAACACACAATTGAAAAATATTCAAAGAGCCAATTTTTCTTAGCAAATATTCTTATAGTTAGTCAAATGTTTCAAAAATGTTTTATCGTTTCTTACAAGGCAAGATAGATAATCTATATATTAATACGTGAAGCAAAAACTTTTTACTAAAATCGCGTGGACAGAGAACTATGAAATTTTCCACACTTATAGAGAATATAGAGATAAAAAATACATTAAAACAATAAGAAAAAAACATTACACACGCTACCATGTATTTGATCCACACACGCATATTATATACTCTTGTTAATTGTTGAAAAATCTGTGGTCTAATTGAGAAAAGATTAATATTGTTGGTCTTTAATATTATTTGTCTGTCTTGCTGCCTTGACGAATTCTGTGATTAAAAAAATATAGTCTGTGACAATAGAACCTTAATACTGTTCAAGTTTATAATTTAAGTTAATAATTATGGTCGAATTTCGAATACTGAGCGACCACTAGTAAGTAATATGTGTCTGGCCAAAAATTTCGCGGAAGAGCCGTAGCCGAGACGTTAAAATGTTATAACGTCAAAGTTATTTGACGTTATTTCGGGCGCCAAAATAAGCACAGATTATAAGCGAATTAGTCAGTTTTCAAATTGTTAAGAATCGCACATAAAGGACATGGGCCACTCTCCATACATTGCACGGCCCACTAAACGAAGTTCAAGGACAGTAATGAAATTAAGTTTAAATAACAGACTATATATCCCTTTTATTGTAAACAAATTAAAATCAATATTGTTCATGGGGATACAGAGATATCTAAAAATAAGATAACAATTTTAGGTTATATCATATGATTTTGCTGTCAATACACTGACGTTTATTTTAACATCATCATCAGCTTAAATATTATATATATTACAACAAAATATAATATGCAGGTATATCGCAACGAAACACTTAATAATATTTACAATGCGCACGAGTGCGAAAACGAGTGATCAAATGTAAAACGTCAATAAACATTAAACAAGCGTAGTTTTTTTTGCATAAGATCAACAATTATTCATCGATGTAATGATTTATCCTACGGATTTAAAAGTATAAAAATAGATTTTTGTTTAGATATAATATTTTGTATTAATTTTAAAATCCATTATTTAAATATGTTAATATATTTTGCTAGTTTTTTGCAATATAATTTTTTTTAAGGAATTTTAATATGAATTGTTTAAAATATAAATATATTTTACCTATGGCAACTCCTTCAATATTATCAATGTAGCTTAGTCATGCTAATTTGTTTTTATAGAAGATTTTAATTATCCCACCATTATAATACCTGTTGTTAAATGATATCACCGCTGTATTGATTCCGCCTGACATAAGCCGCCTTCGACATTTTTGAGAATGTAAACAAACAGGATGAAGTCAACCTTATTACTCAATGCACTTAGGGACGTATGACATTAAATCCTGTATACATAAACTGCCAATCCCTATTCATGAGTTCCTGAAATCGCGGCGTATTTACGGAACATAAACCGCGCGAATAAAGACCCTTTACTGTGCTATAATATAATCAAACGATTTCTCCGTGCTTCGAACGCATGTGACTTTTCCAACTGCACTTCTGCACGAAGGCCTGCCCGCAGTGGACGCAAGCAAACCTCCTGTCGTTCATGTGTATCCTAATGTGTTCTCTCAGCGTGTGTTTCCTGGCGAACGCTTTCAGACAAACGTCACATTTGTATTGCTTTAGCGTTCCGTGCTTAGCCATGTGCCGGGAGAGACCGCTCTTCATAAAGAACCTCTTGTCGCATTCCGTGCACTCATAGCGACGCTCCAACAGATGATCCCGCTTCGTGTGAACGGACAAGTGCTGTTTACTCTGGAAAGTTCTATCGCAGGCCTGGCATTTTATGACGACCGGCTCTCCGCCGTGCGCTGTCACCATGTGACTGTTCTTCTTCCATAGTTGGGCGAATCTCTCGTTGCACACCGTACATTTGAACGGAGTTGTGTGCCCCAAGTGCGATCTCCCGACGTGGATCTTCTTGTACTGCGAGTTGTTGAACGTTTTCTCGCAGTAATCGCACTTGTGCTGGCCGGTCCCGTGACGCCGCACGTGACTAGCCTTCAGCTGCTCCGTCAGGAAGCCGGCGCCGCAGGTTTCGCACTTGTAGTTCGGGTAATGCGAGTGCATGTGCTCTTGGAGTCTCTTGAAGGCGGCGAACTCCAGTCCGCAGATCGCGCATCGGAGTTCCACCGTGTCAAACTTGAACGGTAATATGAGATTTTTGACGTCAGGAAACACTGATTTCCTGTGTAAATCCTTCAAGTGGCATATCATGTCATGTAATTTATCTATGCTTGAGTCGCAAATGGTGCATCTCAAGTTCGTCGCGTCTACCTTGACGACGCGATGGAATATGTTGTTCAGCATTGTCTTCGACAGTTTCACCTTTCTGTATTCGTTGGTGAAATGTGTTTTAAGGGCGCCGGCTTCCGGGAATCTCTTCAGGCAGAATTCGCACTCAAAACCGAGCGCGTCCTTCGACTTGAACAGATTAGCGTTAGAATATAACAATATGTTGATCAGATTAGTCTTGTTTTGTTGCACGTCCGTGTGCTTGTCAGACGATACGAAATTCCTTTCTATCGATGGCTTTTGTTTTTCGATTCTGATGATCCTAGTTCCCCGTGCGACACCTACAAAGAAAAACCTTTATTATCTTTTTTTTTTAAATTTATCAACTGAAACAATTGACCGAGTAAGGGTTTTGCTGTTAGCTGGTTTTCATAGCTCATAGACATCGCAAAGTCAATGCTACAAAACTCATAGGTTAGAATGTCCGATATAAAATTGTAAAGGATTGATATAAGAGCTAAACAGCATTTGGATCTCCCATAAAATTGGGTGTTTTGCACAGGCTAATATAACATCTTTTAGGGATATTGCCAACCTTAAGATACGGTGAGAGCTCTTGGGATAGCAATGATAGATAGATGAAACTATTGGCACCGTCATACTGCCTATACCAGCCGCCAGACAGACAAGGGCGATGGCGAGCAATCATTTCAAAGATTAAAAATGTATCATATTAAATAATTTTGTGGCGGTAGCCATCACAGAACAAAAGATATTTGACAGATGCCTGAATCTCGCTTCCGACATTTTCAAGATGAGCTTGCATATATATAAGTCCAGTAACATTCGGAACGTCGGTCTACCGAGCAATCTCACCCGCTCGGTAGAAGATCTTCCCTTTGTCGTATATCTCCCCACACTTTTATAATCTTATGGTGGTGGTTTCTTGGGCATATGATCCTCGTGGGTTCTCGCGTCACGTTACCCGATGTGCAGACCCACGATACAATGCATATATAGCCATCATCAGCAGCCTGTATCTCTCCACTGTTGGATGCAGGCCCCTCCCATAATCCGCCATAATGAACGATTATCTACCTTCCACGCCGTCTATACACGCGACGCTCAATATGAAAACAAGGCTTCCTAGCATCAGCCTCAAACGAATCCTAGAGTACTTCGGAGAGATTACCATTTTTCTTATTTTTTTTTATTTATTGCTTAAGTGGGAGGACCTTACAGCCCACCTGGTGTTAAGTGGTTACTGGAGCCTATAGACATGTACAGCCAATGCCGCCACCAAACTTAAGATATGAGTTCTAAGGTACCAGTATAGTTACAACGGCTGCCCTACCCTTCAAATCGCAACGCATTACTGCTTCACGGCAGAAATAGGCGGGGTGGTGGTACCTAACCGTGCGGACTCATAAGACGTCCTACCACCAGTAATTACGCAAATTATGATTTTGCAGGTTTGATTTTTATTACACGATGTTATTCCTTAACCGTGGAAGAACTATCTTGATATATTTGTGGCTACTAGCAAAGTAGAAGGAAAATGATCGCAGCCCAATGCATTGGTTTGATAAAACCCGCCCCACAATCGACTCTGCTAGCCACGATGCTCTGCTGTTCTCAGAGTAGCATAAATCGAGATTAGATGGCACAATACCGTTAGGAACAAAAGTCCTTGTAGGCCAGGGGCTCCCAATTTTATTTAGTCTACTGCCCACTTTGAGAATAAAATATTTTTTAGCGCCCCCATCTTTCACCTATTGAAAACCACTATAGCGAGAGCTCAGTCGGTGTCTAAAAGTCCTTCTAGATGGAATTACAAATCGCCTCCCAAGCCTCTATACAGCGCCCTCATTTTTTTTCAGGGTGTCTTACCGCCCACTTTGGGAAAGGCTGTTGTAAGCAAAAGGATCGGAGTCATAAGGAGCACGACTGGTGGATTATATGTTAAAGAAAACCCATAGTAATTTTTATAAAAAAGACTATAGCAAACATCAGGCAACTAGTAAAAGCCTTATCGTTGCATCGTTAAATTGAGTTACTTACTTTTTTAGCGGGGATGGATAACACAAGTTTACGCCGTCCATCCAAGTCGAATAAATTAACCTTTTGAGCGCGAACCGTCGATAGATCGACTCTATTTTAACGCGTATAAAGCGCGGAGCATCGAAATACCGACTATTGTGCAATTTCATTATAGGTATTAGGTATCGACCTGTATCTATGTATGTCTTAGCGCGCGCACGTGTAAAGTTTTTAATAAGTTAGTAATAACATTTATAAATAATAATTTAAAAATATTTTGCTGTGAGCTTAGCATTGATTTTTGTATTTTTTTGTAGTTTTTAAGTCAAAGTTTTTATAATATGGAACTTTGTTCAAAAATCCTTTAGTAATTTCTGCTAGGTGTGTAAAAATAAGCTAGACACTAAAATGGTAAAACAATTTTTGCTAGTACGGTACCAAGATTAAGAAAATGTGATGCAGTTCGCTTGTCTATTGTTTTTTAGTTTTTTAATGTTTTCATTTCAATTACATAATCGATTCCAAAAAAAAGAACAGTTTTTAAAAGCAAAGACGTTTTTATGTGTGTTACTTTAGAAATTTTTTCTAGGTGAATCGATTTTGATGATTCTTTCTTTACTGTAAAAATCTATGTGTTTTCGGTGTGAAAGGTAATAAATGATTTTTTTTACCCATTTCAAAGTTTTATTTTTATTACCATATTAATTTTTTAAAACGCTTTTGTTAGCTTGGTCTTGATCTATCTATCGTCGTAGGAAGAAAATTATATACAATGACGTATTATCTTGACACAATACTGAATTGATTAGGTGTTTCAATACGTAACTAATTACGTGTTTTAATAACAATATTTTTTCATATTACTTTTTAATATTAAAAAAAAAAAACATTGTTACCCAATGTTTATTCAATAGAAGTTGAATAAAAAAATTAAACTTAAATAACTTGGATATATTATGTATTTTCACATGATTCAGATTTACTAAAATTAAATGTTCTCTTACTAAAAAAAAAGGGTATTTTTCTATCAAAACATATTTAAATCAAAATGGAGGTAATGTATTGCAGTTCTAAGTTATTGTAATAACAAAAACTCAAAATCGAAATTTCCATAAAATTTTGTAAGATGTAATAATTTTTTTTATAAACAAAAATTAAAAATTAATATATTGTGGTTTAAGGTTACTGAGAGCACAGGAATATGCTATCTTGCTGATATTTGCTATATACAAAGACTTTGTAAATAAAAGATAAGAAACAGAACAAACTCATCTGTACTTCATTTATTACCGCCAATTCAATAACAAATTCATTGTATTATTTTTCTAAGTTATTCAGTAGCACTAATTAAAACATTATTGAATATTACTTTGAATGAATTGTCAGTACGTTGGTCAATTCGTTTGACTTTGATTAGAATATTAATTTAACGAGGTGTGAAAGATTATTTGGTTTAAGTGACATTTCTCTTAATACGCAATATTTTTCTTTGTAATTACAGGTCCGTTTTGCTTGTTATTATGATTAATATTATTTTGTTGCTTAGATGGGTGGAGGAGCTCACAGCCCACCTGGTGTTTGTTAAGTGGTTAGTGGAGCCCATAGACATCTACAATGTAAACGCGCCACCCACCTTGAAATATAAGTTCTAAGGTCTCTCAGTATAGTTACAACGGCTGCTCCGTCCTTCAAACCGAAACGCATTACTGCGTCACGGCAGAAATAGGCAGGGTGGTGGTCCCTACCCGCGCGGAATCACAAGACGTCCTACCACCTGTAGTTACGCAAATTGTAATTATTTCAACCCACGCTTTTTTTACATTAAAATATTTTTTTCTTACACTGTTTTTAATTCAAATTTATTAAAATTTATTTTCTACTAGCTGACCGATCAATCGATAAATAAAAAAACGAAACTTTTGTATAAAATAAACAAAAAAAACCGTCAAAGGAAAAACAAAATTGTTATTTTTCTTTAATTCCGAGCATTTTCATATTTATCTACCTTTTAAACCTTCCCTGGACTTTCACAAATAATTCAAGACCAAAATTAGCCAAATCGATCCAGCCGTTCTCGAGTTTTAGCGAGACTAACGAACAGCAATTCATTTTTATATAATATATAGATTTTTTAGTTGGATTTTCAATAAAAGCGTATTTTTTTAGTTTTTTTTTGACTGTTATTTATTTTTGATGAGGGTAGACCTAAAACTTGTCAACTGACGCCCGGTCATCGAACCTGTCGCATGGCCAGTTCGTCAAAAGACCGCTTGTTTCGTCTCAATATTTGGACTTTGCTACTTTCTCTTACGAACTCCTACGGACGATCATCGTCGTCGTCGTTGTGCGAGTGTTAAACAGGTTTAGTGAACAGAAATAATTTAGAGGAGTGTTGTCAGGCCGTCAGGCCAACCGCCGCCATTACGCGTCGTCCATCAGTCACGTTTCCTGAATTCTACAGTCTGCAAGAAGCCGGCGACGGGTAGGCAGGTACATTTTATTTATTATTTTTATTGCTTAGATGGATGGACGAGCTCACAGCCCACTTGGCGTTAAGTGGTTACTGGAGCCCATAGACATCTACAACGTAAATGCGCCACGCACCTCGAGATATAAGTTCTAAGATTACAACGGCTACCCCACCCTTCGAACCGAAACGCATTACTGCTTCACGGCGGAAATAGGCGGGGTGGTGGCACCCACCCGTGCGGACTCCCAAAAGGTCCTACCACCAGTGATAACATCTACTTCTCATTTCAAAATTGCCTAGCCTCGGCCTATCCTTCTTTCTGTTCACCCTTACCGATACTCGCCCTCCACAGGAACCTTCAAAAATATTAAAACTAGCGCACCGCCGTGTTGAACATTTCTAAAAGATTTTGTTTTTTTTTCCATCAAAAATAATAATACTGACTAATAATCATCTGACCCTAAACTAGGATTCCTTGTATGGCACCCAGAGACTGTTCACACACTACGTTTAAATTTACATGTATTTAGATTCACAGCAACCCAGATCAAGAGCAAACAACCTGAATCATAGCGGGAATAGTTACCTCAATCTCAATAAAAATCTCAATAAAGAACCAAATTAGATATATTTATTGCACGTCCATCCCATGTTTGTTCCTCATGTGACCCTTCCAATTACACTTGTGCTCAAAGTCTGACACTAAACACATTTATTGCACTGCCATTCCATTTTTGTTCCTCGTGTGATCTTTCCAAGTGCACTTCTGCACAAGCCTGACATTAAACACATTTATTGCACTTCCATCCCGTGTTTGTTCTTCATGTGACCCTTTCAACTACACTTCTGCCCAAAGTCTGACACTAGACATATGTATTGCACGTCCATCCCCTGTATGTTCCTCATGTGACCCTTCCAACTACACTTCTGCCCAAAGTCTGACACTAGACATATGTATTGTACGTCCATCCCCTGATTGTTTCTCATGAGACCCTTCCAACTACAATTCTGCCCAAAGCCTGACACTAGGCATATTTATTGCACGTCCACCCCGTGTTTGTTCCTCATGTGACCCCTCCAACTGCACTTCTGCACAAAAGCCTGGCCGCACCGCTCACACTTGAACCTCCGATCGTTATTATGTATCCTCAAATGCTCCGTCAAAGTGCTCCTTCTTCCGAAAGCCTTAAAGCACACTTTGCACTGAAACGCCCTTTCGCCTGTGTGCGAGAGCATGTGCTTCCTCAAAGCGAATTTCGTGAAGAATTTCTTATCACACTGCTCGCAGTCGTGCGGCCGGTCCATGAGGTGATCCCGCTTCAGATGAATGTAGTACAGGGTTGACTCCGTGAAGGTTCTGTCGCAGGCTTTGCATTTGTACGTGGGCAAGGGAACGTCGTGGCTTTCGGATATGTGTTTCCACTTGTATCTGTTGTTCACGAACCCCTGCCCGCAGTATGGACACTTGTGGCAATTCGCGTCGAAATGCGATCGCTCGTGGCTCTTCCTTTTGGTCTCCGTGTCGTAAACTTTGGGGCAATGCTTGCATCGGAACTCGCCGATCGCATGATTCTTCATGTGATAGCCCAATTGGCGTTCGTTGATGAAGCCCGCGCTGCAGACCGCGCACTCGAAGTTCTTGAAGTGCGACGTGTGCATGTGCATTTGCAGCGTTTGGAACTTCGCGAACTCCGCCGAGCACATGCAGCATTGGTATTTATCGGTATCAAATTTAAACGGTATTACGTGTCTTATGTAATCCGGGGAGGTGTTCTTTTTGTGTATCTCTTTCAAATGGTCCACGGATTCCATAATGGACTCCAGCTTATTGCCGCAAATCTTGCACCGGAGCGACGTTATGTCTAGTTTGACGGCGAACTCTTTTAGTGATTTCTTCATGAATACCGCGTCGGTTGTGTCGGAATGCGTTGTCAGCGTGTGCTCCTTGAGGAGCGCCGGTATCGGGAAGCGTTCCTTGCAGTAACAACAGCAGAAGCCGACGACATGCGACCGGCCAATCGGTGTAGCGTTTGTGTGCCTCAAAATCTCCTTAACGGTGGCGGCGTGACAGCTCGTTTTCTTTAAGAATAATATACGTTTTTTTTCTCTCTCCGTACCGGCCTCGCGTTTCGGTATAAATATCATTAGTTTTTTATTGAGGGCTCCGCGCTGTTTACCTACAAACAAAACGTGTAGTTTGAATAGCGCCAGATTTATTCTGCACATGTAAATGCGTCACGGAGGGAATGGAGGAAGGCTGCTAAAGATAGAGAATAATGGAATATGTTAGAGGAGTCCTATGCCAATATACTCAATGAACTGAGAGACATTCTGTAAAATAGAAAGAAAAAAAAACAATAGTCCTAAAAGTTTTGGATAAAGGGCTCTTTAATTGATTGATTGGTTGGTTGAAATGCACCATGGACCGAATGTAGAACCATGAAAAATATAATGCATATTGTATCTGTCGCCGTAACGTCATTATTTAGTTAACTAAAAATAGTTACAGTTAACTGTTTCCTTATTGCTACGCATATTAACAACTGCTTAAGACGGGATTCAAGAGAATTCATGACTAAGCTACCCCCACTTTCCACTATAAATACGAGTGATTATTGCTCAAAACATTCCGACTTGAACAGCCGAACGGTGAGGAGCTCTCTGTTGTTATTGTTTACTGAAAATCAATAAAGGAATTGTTTGGAAAAGAAAGTTTTAATTACTGTCACTATGGAAGGCAATGATAATGACGAAGAGAATGGTGTCAATAACGCTGGAGTCAGCATTTTTAAAACATCATGGAACCAGCCCTCTCTGTCTTATCTAATGATATAGTGATGATAAAAAACACGACTGTAACCGTAAAATATAAAATATAAGCCGTAAGATATATTTAAAAAAAATATTAGTATAATTATCCAATTTAAAGACCCTAATGCTGTTTTTTTTTATTGCTTAGATATTATCTATAGTGCATTTCGTGATTTCAATTATTCATTAGGCGCTACATTGAATGTCTCTTTGAAACTAGAAGTTCAATTTTTTCGTAGGACCAGGTAGGTAGGTTGAATGGTAGGACCTCTTGTGAGTCCGCACGGGTAGGTACCACGGCCCCGCCTATTTCTGCCGTGAAGCAGTAATGCGTTTCGGTTCGACGGGCAGGGCAACCGCTGTAACTATACCTCACATCGGGTAGATCATGAGTTCGTTTACCCATCTAAGCAGTAAAAAATAAGAGTTGCGTCCTTTTTTTACCGACTGGTATAGTACTTCTGAGACTAACTCATTTGGCAGTTAGAATCCCTGACTGCTGAAACAATTCTCAATGCGTTTCGGTTTGAAGGATGGGGCAATACTTGAGACCTTAGAACTTATAACTCAACGTGGGTGACGCATTTACATTGTCGATGTCTATGGGTTCCAGTAACCACTTAACACCAGGTGGGCTGTGAGCTCGTCGAACCATCTAAGCCATAAAAAATAAATAAATAAAAATATTAACCATACGAAAGCGTTAAAAGTGTGACGGTTGATGTTGGAAGCTCTGACCTCTTAAATGAAAAAGTAAAAAAAAAACATACTATTAGCATCACTAAAACCAATGTTTCCTAGATAAAACCAAGCTAGATAGACCAGACGGAACAGACTAAACAATAAAACGAGAAATTGGTCTATCAAATAAAATACAGTTTATTTAGAATTATATTTATATTTTAGATATTTATTACCAATAGCTATTAAAAAATAATCAACTATGAACGACTAAAGGGTTGCCATAAAAATAAACTATCGTGTTTTATTTATTTATGTGGGTAGACAAACTTACGATTTAGGTATTAGGTATTTACTAGAGACAGTAAAAATCAAATACAAATGCCTTTAAATAATTTAAGACACGAGATAGTTTCAATTGTACAACATAACGATTCAAACTGAAATGCCTGATCGCGACAGGAATAAGAAACCTGGATCAGAATATGCCCCATAATCAGTAAATATCCCAATCTAATATTAACATTACGTGGATTAAGCGGAGTTGGATTTCGTGAACAAGGCGAAACATTTTCTTAGATTTAGCTAAATTTCTAACAGAAATCGGAGGATATTGCTATGTTCTTGAAAACTAGCTCAACAGGAGCTGGTGAATGCGCTATGATCCACAGTGCCTACTACTTATTTCTTCCCTCCACTTAATTTCTCCTCATCTTTATTGGAGCTGGAGCATATCTGTCCGGATGGGCTATATCATCATATCGCCCTCTCTACATATGTTGCAAAATCGTGCATTTCAGTCTAGAAAAACAACTGTCTCACAATAAAACCAATGTAGCGGCGAGTGTTCTATTCATTTGTTGCATTTTTGTTCCCTACAATTGGCTAATTGTCTAAGAAGCTATTCCAGCTACGCCCGGACGGGTAGGTGAGCTCACAGGTTCAACCTGAGAGAATTTGCTAACCCTAGCCTTAGTAAGGGCACTGCTTTGCAGAATCTACCGCCGGATCGAAATCGCGACCCACTGAGAAGATCCGGCGAGAAACTCAGTAGGCTATGTCTATGGGCTTGCGCAATGAAAAGGAAACATGGAAAATTGCGATGCAATCGCCAACATCCCAACGTATAAATATGACTACCGCAAATCTGTACACGATTACAAATCACGCAGATAAGATAGCTAGATTGAAGATGCAATGAGGCAGCATCCCATTTAATTCATAAATTCTCGCACTCACGTCTCCTCCAACTCCAAGTTAATAGTGTAAGGTAACTAGACCGAAGAAGCAACGAAGCGATGCTTCATTTAGGCCACAAATTCTGATACGGTCATTTGCCGTATTCGTGTCTTCGCATGTGTTTTCTTAGACTACCTTTAGCGCCAAATCTTTTAGAGCACATATCACATTCATATTGCTTCAAGCCCGTATGCTTGACCATATGCTCCCTCAACTGCTCAGCCCTGAAGAAACTCTTCTCGCATTCCTTACAAGCGTGCTGCCTCTCCATGAGATGATCCCTTTTTATGTGCGACTTGTAAGCTTTGCGGTTCTTGAAGGTCTTAACACAGGCCCGACATTTAAACAAATCGGGCACCACGCCATGCGCTTCGTTCAAATGACGTATCCTCTTGGCGTCCGCGTTAAACGCCTCAGCGCACAACCAGCACTTATACAACATATTTTTGTGTCTGTGAACTTTCTCGTGGTTGTGTTTCTGTCTTAAATGCTTCAAGATTTTCGGGCAATACGAACATTTGTAGGCGCCGTCAGTGTGTATGTGATAATGGCTCTTCAGGGCGCTAGAATTGATGAAGCCGGCGCTGCATTTGTCGCACGTGAAGTTCGTGTAGTGAGAGGTTGTGTGCTCCAGTAACTTCTTGAAAGAGTTCAAAACGTGGCTGCACAGGGCGCAGCTTTTTAAGTCACTCCGAAAATCGAACGGCAGAATGTAGTTTTTGTCAAGAACGTGAATTGTCTTAGCATGGACCTCACTCAGATGACTGATGATACCGTTTAGGCTGTCAACGTTAGCACCGCAAACCGTACAACGTAGGGCCGTCACGTCCAATTTGATTAGAAAATTGGGCAAGTTGAATTTCTTCATGAATCTTGCTTGCGTTACGTCTTTATGTTGTTCTAATGAGTGCCGTTTCAAGTCCCCCGGGTTTCGGTACTGGTTATCGCAATAAGAACAAGCATAGCCCATTCGCACGTAGCGTTGTATCGGCGTCGCGTTTGAATACTTCAGTATCTGAGCGACGTTGTGTAGATGAAGCGATATCTCAACGCCGGGTTTATGTTTGGTCTTTAAATCGCTACCTTCATTAGTGCTCTGCTTTCGTGCGATATAATTAAGGCCACCTATAAAGAAATTCTCTGGTCAGTTCGGGCATTGTTCCGTGTTTACAATCTATACTAATATATAAGTATACAGTGGTTTTTAAGGATGTCCCGTTATCTATATATTAATACGTGAAACAAAAACTTTGTATCCTTTTTTATGAAAATTGCCTGAACGGAGGAGTATGAAATTTCCCACACTTATAGATAATACTAGATGATGACCGAGCTTTGCTCGGTTTCTTTTTGATAACGCCATCTTGTTGTGTCTTTAAAGCAGTTAGTTGCCCTCAATTAAGAAAAATAGTATTATTATTCGCCAATAGATGTCGGGAAGAGTTGATTATTGAAAACACGAATAAAACAACATTTTCTGAAAATAAATCGTAGCTAGATCTAGATAGCTAGATAGAATATAAATTAAAATAAGACATGACTTAAAGGTCTTAGTTACCAGGTCATAAAATCCCTTAAAAAAATTAAGAAGCCAATTGCCGAATTTGATCATGGGGTGATACGACTGTTAACTTACTATTGTTGACCGACTCCAGCACACCTTCCAATTAAATTGCTGAATATTAGTTGTATAAGGTCTAAAAGATTTTTACTGGTGGTAGAACGTCTTGTGAGTCCACACGGCTAAGTACTACTACCCTGCCTATTTCTGCCGTGAAGCAGTAGTGCGTTTCGGTTTGAAGGGCGGAGCAGCCGTTGTACTGTGAAAAGTGAGACCCTACAACTCATGTCTCAAAGGCGGCATTTACGTTGTAAATGTCTATGGGCTCCAGTAACCACTGAACACTAGGTAGGCCGTGAGCTCGTTCACCCATCTAAGCAATAATAATAAAAAAGGCAAAGACCTCGGGGTCGATCCTCCATGCGCTGGATTGACCTCATTACCAGCGCTACGAAAGCCACACCAGTACAATGTGCTCGCAATGCTAACAGCCGTCTCCAATGGAGGGACATCGCTGGATGTGCGGCTGATTTGGAAGCAAGCGGCGACGTGACACAACCCTGTCCATCGACAACCACAACTACTCTGCCAAGAGTATCCGACTAAGAAAGGTCTAAGAAACAATCGCCTACATTTATTTAAACAGATGGGTGGGTCGTTTTTAGTTTTGCGGCCAAAAAAAGTTACGAATTAATGAATTTAAACTTTATCTAAGTTTTTTTTATGCGTGTTTAGAATAAAAAATGCTTCATCACAATCAAGTCAAATATAAAAATGAATTGCTGTTCGTTAGTCTCGCTAAAACTCGAGAACGGCTGGACCGATTCGGATAATTTTGGTCTTGAATTATTTGTGGAAGTCCAGAGAAGGTTTAAAAGGTAGATAAATATGAAAATACTCGGAATTAAATAAACATAACAATTTTGTTTTTCCTTTGATGTGTCCCCCGTCGGACGGATTCCTTTTGTTTGTTTTAAGTTTATTTTACACAAAAGTTTAGGTCTTTTATTTATAGATTGAGGCACTACGAAGACTGCCAGGTTAGCTAGTATTATATAATATTGATTTATATTTTACATTTTACGCATTTGATAACGCCAACACGGATGACAATTTAAATAGGAACTTTTTTAAAAGCTTAGAAATCGTGCTTCTTTTGTTTTTAATAATGTTCTAATATCCAGTTAGTTTTCCTTTATTATTGTATTAAATACCGATTAAATAAAATTGCCGAATTTCAACACGCATTACTGTAAAAATAGCAAACCAGTTAGAATTTGAATTTCGAACCAGTGATACGAATGAGATTTGGGGTAGTTTTTAATGTATAACTCCTAATTTAAGTGTTTACGAATATATAGTTATAGGACCACGTGCCTGTTGTCATTACAACATATTTACTGTACTCATAATTACGGTAACATTAAGGTTATGAGAATTAAATCAAATAACTCGCTTTTGTTCCCAAATTTGAAAACGACCCAGATGGAAGGATGTAGTCGTCGTGGCCTAAAGGATAAGACGTCCGGTGCATTCGTATGTAGCGATGCACCGATGTTCGAATCCCGCAGGCGGGTACCAATTTTTTTCAAATAGGTACGTTCTCAACAAATGTTCACTATTGACTTCCACGGTGAAGGAATAACATCGTGTAATAAAAATGAAACCCGCAAAATTACAATTTGCGTAATCACTGGTGCTAGGACCTCTTGGGAGTCCGCGCAGGTAGGTACCACTACCCTGCCTATTTCCGCCGTGTAGCAGTAATGCGTTTCGGTTCGAAGGGTGAGGTAGCCGTTGTAACTATACTGAGACCTTAGAACATATCTCGAGGTGGGTGGCGCATTTAGGTTGTAGATGTCTATGGGCTCCAGTAACCACTTAACGCCAGCTGGGCTGTGAGATCGTCCACCCATCTAAGCAATAAAAAAAAATGGAAAAAAAAACAGTGATTCGTTGATAAATAACACATTTATTCAAACATTCCAAAGGCGTTTATAAACATTATTATTTAACGCAGTCTTAAGGTGTTTTTTCATATTAAATTGAGGTTTAGACAGTTCGGCATGTTAACATCTAGCTCTTCCTAGAGCAGTGTTGGCAGTCTCCAACACTACGGATTATGTTTTATAATAACCTTTAGTACTATTAAACAAAACCACAAACGTTTAAAACGATTTAGATGTCGTGAATGATCTGGAGGTGTTTTTTCAAAGCGCCTTTCATTGCGAACGATTTGCTACAAAAATCACACTTGTATCTGTCCTTGTGCAGTCTCATATGGGTTTTCAGGGTTTTAGCGCTCGCATACATTTTATGACAAACGTTACACTCAATTTTAATAGGACTATGCGTTTGGGCGTGACTCTTCATAGCCCAGTTGGAGAAGAAGGTTTTCTCGCAATGCGTACACTTATGCGGCCTGTCGAGCATGTGAAATTTCTTAATGTGCACCCTCAGCTGTCTGCTGTTAACAAAAGTCCTGTCGCAGGCCTGACAAGGGTATTTGGCCGATACTACACCGTGCTCGGCGGACAAATGTTCAATCTTCGATTCGTATGAACTGAACACCTTATAACAATAGCCGCATCTGTGAGTTTGGTACTTCATTACGTGTACCGATCTAAGGTGATTCTTCAGTTTGGCCATTGTGTCGTATACTTTTTCGCATCGCTCGCAAGCAAATATGCCGATTCGGTGCGTCTGCACGTGCCTGGACAGGGAGCCTTCGTTAACGAAGCCCGCGTCGCACGTGTCGCAAACGTAATTCCTGTAGTGGCTGTGCATGTGCTCCTGCAGAAGCTTAAACTTCGCGTACTCGTTACGACATATGCAACAACAGAGTTTGTCGTCTTCAAACTTGAACGGAACGATTCGGTTCTTTATGTCCGTGTGTATAACCACGCTGTGGGTTTGCGTCAAATGCGACATTAGTTGCTTCAGGGAATCCATTTTGTTATCGCATAGCGAGCATTTCAGGTTTGTTATGTCCAGTTTGACGTAATACTCTTTGCTTAGATTCCTGTAGCCGGGACAGAGGATTGCTTCGGTTCTATTCGGGTGTTTCTCAAGACAATGCCGTTTGAGATTGCCCGGATCTGGGAACTGGACTGAACAATAGCCACACACGAAACCCGTTCCCAAATGGCGCACCAAAGGAGTCGCGTTCGAGCATTTTAATATCTCCGTTATGTTGTGTTTGTGCTTCGTCATCTCTTCGCAATTCCTTGTATTACTTTTGTAGTTAGGTTTATTTTTCGCATCCGCCGAGACTGGTCGATTAATTTTCGGTTCGTTTATACCTTGACCACCTACGGACAAATTAATGGGTGTTAATTCTTCGATGTTCTCATCTCATTTCTGTTGTTCGATTTGCGTTTTTTTTCCTACCTATGCTGATAGCTTTGAGAGGCTACTTCATCTTTACCCTAACGTGAAGGTGAGCTCACGGGGCTCAAACCGGAAGTATTGCTAACACTGGCCTTAGCAAGAGCAGTGCTTCGCTGAATCTACCACCGGATCGGAAACGCGAACCACTGAGAAGATCCGGCTGAACATCGAGAAACTCAGGGGGCTGTGTCTATGGGTTAATTTACTCGTCGCGAGGACGGAGGCCGGTGCTTGAGATAACTAAAAGCACCGTTAATGGATCGGGAGGATCCGTAATGACGTGTTTAGGGCGACTCGATTTGCGTAAATTAATGTATAAAATCTCAACTCAAAGCGCTAACGTCGCCAGCTACGGAAGACTTATTTCAATCAGACATCAGTCGCAAATGTTTAGAACATACATTGATTTTACATATAACATTTCGGAGTATTTTGTAGGGTATGGTATTTATTGCGTTTTTTTGCTCAATCTGGTTGAGTTAGCCGAAAGAACGGCGTACGGTTATAAAAGCTTTAAGTATGATTGCACAACTAAAGTTATCTAAAACTGATTCGACGAACTCAACAAAGTATCAAACTAATGACTTTTTTTAAGACATTCGAAATTTCAGGGTACGCATATACAAATGAAAATATTGATATAAATCGAAAGAACAATTTTATTATGTATTAATAGGTACATTATAAAAAATATCAATTTATCTAAAAATTCGAGACGAATATCATGTAGCATTTGTTCTAAGCGGAACACTGCTCAAGCAAACCGTGCGAGGGAGAAGAAAAATAGTACTCTTCCATTTCCTCGAGAAACAGCAACCTTCCAAATCAGATAATAGCGGAGTCACGAGGAATTGACTTTAAGAATTCATAGAATATAGTTTTTAGTAAATATACTTTTCTTCCTCCATTATCGACCATCGACTCCGCTGCAGCGTGCAGTCGAGAAAGACCAGTGTGCTTAGTGCGAGTCTTGTAACGTTCGCGATAGCGTAAAAGTTAACCCAATTTTGTATGCAGTTGGAACAGCGCCCCTAGTGGCAAACGTACGCAAACGATCCCATTCCATACAAATATGAGCTAACTTTTACGCTATCGAGAACGTTACAAAACTCGCACTAAGCATACAGGAATTACTTTGTTAACAAAACATTTTTCTAGATAAACCGATTTTTATAATCCTCATTATACCAACAACCAATAGTTTTTGTGATAATCTTAAGATACCAGCACATTTTATTTGGTTATTGTTGTTAAACTTTCACATTATATTCGGCATTAATGGAAGCTTATCCAATGAAATAGAAGGTGGCTACAAAGAACTAATAAATACGTCATTGATAGTCTTATTGCCAATTACATTTAACGACAGTATTCCGTGTTTCGTTTTCAAGTGGCCACTCAAACTGGTCTTTTGGACGAATCCTTCGCCGCAGTGCGCGCATTTGTACCGACGATCATTCATGTGTATCCTGATGTGTTGCCTGAGCGTTTTCTTGCTGACATACATCTTCGAACACAGCCCGCACTGAAACTTCTTCGCGCCATTATGCTTGGCGACCATGTGATTCCTGAGGAAGGCGACATTGCCGAAGCTCATTTCGCAGTAGGCACATTTAAAAGTCTGTAACATTAAATGGAATTTTCTGATGTGCTGCGACAGTCGTGCCCATGTGGCGAAAGACTGATCGCAAGACTGACACGGAAACTGCGACGCCCTCCCGTGAACGTTCTTCAGGTGCAGCATTTTAGTGTGGTAATGTTTGAATTTCTCGTTACACAAGCTGCATTTGTTCATTCGTATTGCGTCGACGTGGACGCTTCTCTCGTGGCTGTTCCTCTTGCGGGCCGTGTCGAATGTCTTCGCGCAATTACTGCAAGCGAAGCTGCCTTTCAAGTGCTTCGGTTTGTGGTGCCTGACCATTTGGGCGTTCATGAATTGACTCCCGCAGACGTCGCACGAGTGTTCGCCAAAGTGCCTATACATGTGCTCTTGCAATGACTTGAACGAACCGAAAATAGTATTGCACGCCGTGCACCGTAAGTTCTCATCGTTGAACTTGAACGGCAAGATGTGATTCTTTAAGCCCACGTGGAACGGTATCTCGTGCGCGTTCGTCAAATGCTCGTAAATCCCTTCCAGTTTTTCGATAGTCGCGTCACAGATCTTGCACTTTAAATTGGTTATATCCAATTTAACGGAGAAGGCTGTGAGTCCTACTCCCTTCATGAATTGCTCTATGGTTTTGTTGTGCTCCTTGGCGGTATGAGCTTTTAAGTCCGCAGGGTCTTTGTACTGTTGCGTACAGAAGCAGCACAAGTAGCCCGCGTCATTGTACCTTCGGATTGGCGACGCGTTTGTGTACTTCAAGACTTGTATGACGTTGTGCCTTTGCTTGCCTAGTTCTTGGGCAGCTAGTACTCTCTTGTCCTTTGTGAGATCGGCCTTTTTTTGAACAACCTTCACCACGGCAACGGCTTTCTTTTGTGGCAACATGATTTTTGTCAGATCTTTACTTAAATTTAAGTACTTTTGTATGTAGTCTTGATCAAGTCTTCGAGGGGTCCCTATAAAAGAAGATTCATTCTGAATTCTCAGTTGTTTTAATATTAATCGATTTAAATATATATTTATTCTTTAAATAACGAATCGAATCTAATGGGATAAAGATTAAAGAGCGTTGTTGAAGCGTTTGCCTTTCGAAGTGGATAAATACTAAATAGCTCTTTTGTGATCATGAATATTATGCGCATTATGCGAATATACCCATATGCACAATAATATGGCTCCTACGATATAACTGTATAAGTCGCTACTTATTTTGTATTTAATTGCATATTTTTAGTATTTATTTGTATTTAATCGTATGTAAGTCTATCTTATATTGTATTTATTTTTCACATGTGTATATAAGTATATATTTTAATGTAAGTTTATTAAGATATAGCACCGTCTATGCTAGTTTGTTCATTCCTCTCCCTGCAAGGTAGCCTGGAAGAGATCGCTTTCAGCGATAAGGCCGCCAATTTATGTCACCGTCTATTATTTGTTTTATATGCTTACTCTGTAGATGTGGTGTCAAATAAAGAGTTATATTATCTTTTTATTAATACGTGAAGCAAAAACTTTGTTTTTTTTTTTTTTTTTTATTGCTTAGATGGGTGGACGAGCTCACAGCCCACCTGGTGTTAAGTGGTTACTGGAGCCCATAGACATCCACAACGTAAATGCGCCACCCACCTTGAGATATAAGTTCTAAGGTCTCAGTATAGTGACAACGGCTACCCCACCCTTCGAACCAAAACGTATTACTGCTTCACGGCGGAAATAGGCAGGGTGGTGGTACCTACCCGTGCGGACTCCCAAGAGGTCCTACCACCAGTGATTACGCAAATTATAATTTTGTGGGTTTGATTTTTATTACACGATGTTATTCCTTCACCGTGGAAGTCAATCGTGAACATTTGTTGTGTACGTATTTCATTAGAAAAATTGGTACCCGCCTGCGGGATTCGAACACCGGTGCATCGCTACACACGAATGCACCGGACGTCTTATCCTTTAGGCCACGACGACTTTGTACTCCTTTTTACGAAAATTGCGCGGACGGAGGAGTATGAAATTTCCCACACTTATAGAGAATATAGAGAAGAAGTGTAGAGTGCTAATATTGTTTTAAATTATGCATAAAAATACATTAAATCAATAAAGAAAACATTACACTACCATGTATTTGACACGCACACATATACTCTTTATTTATTGTCAAACTTTTGTTATTGCTTAAAATCTGTAGTCTAATTTAGAAGAGGTTCCTTATGTTTTAACATTATTTATCTACAGTGTAGTCTCGGCGAAATCTGTGATTATAGAAGTATAATAATAGTCTTTGACAATAGAACCTTAATAATGTTCAAACTTATAATTTCAATTAATTAGTCAGTTCAGTTATAGTCGAATTTCAACTACTGCGGGACCACTATAGTAGAATTATTTTGTCCGTGCAGTTTGGGTCATAAAAAGTCGGAGCGGTGAAGCGAGTATTTCGCTCTCTCTTCCACTCACGAGCCTTATGGACGGGCATAGTGATGCGCATTATTGTTGTCGATGAGCGTTATTGATAGTGTATTTAGTTTAGTCATTTTGTGGGTTAGTGACAAAAATGAAAGAAAAAATCACTAATTGAACACTTACACCACATATCACCGCAGCAAGTTAACGAGAACGGCAAAAATTAACAGTTTGTAACTTTTCGCGATCTATTCTTATTTCAGTGAAAATTTTTAACACATTGTTGATAACAACACGTGCAAATATTATTTTGAATAAATTCTGCCGTTTTGATACAAAACAAAGGAGTAGGCATTGTGTCACTAAAGAAATTCAGAGAACGAATGCATAAAAACACATTTATTTCTCTTCCACATAATGTACTACAATTTGCAGGTAAGTACAAATGACATACATATTATAATAACATAACAATGTCTCACCACCCTTCGTATACCACCCCGCCGCCGTGTACTTGCCTTCGATGACTCATTTGTTTTTATCGATAATGGCGTTGCGCCCGCGCAACATGGTCACCGCCCTAGCCGGGCTATGTTTTATGACCTAAACTGCACGGACAAAATAATTCTACTATAGTTATTATATATACCCTCCAAATTAACCGAACCGAATGACGTCAGACGTCCCCAGGGCGGCACACATTCTCTGTTAACTCTTTCAATTTCCTTCTCCTTCGCCTTATATGCAAAGTTTTGTGTTTTTTTTGTGGACGAGCTTACAGCCCACTGGTGTTAAGTGGTTACTGGAGCCCATAGACATCTACAACGTAAATGCGTCAACCACCTTAAGATATAAGTTCTAAGGTCTCAAGTATAGTTACAACGGCTGCCCCGCCCTTCAAACCGAAACGCATTACTGCTTCACGCCAGAAATAGGCAGGGTGGTGGTAGCTATCCCTGCACAAGAGGTCCTACCACCGTATTTTGTCGTGTGAAACAAAAAATGAACGTACTTTGAGTAGCTAACGCTTACGTACGGCAGTGCTTCTCAAACTTTGTGATATACCGCCCACTTTGGGCAAAATATAGTAGTAACCAACGTGCCCCCAGAAATTCTTCATCAAAACTTTTGACACAGGGAAATAATAATCTCTAAACGCTAAGGTAGAGTTATTTTTTTAAATTAAATATTATTGCATTACGTAACGTAACACAATATTCCAAATTGACTTAATTCATAAAGCTGTTACTGCAATGAATCCATGTTCTATTAAAAACAGTGGCAGGAAATTTATCGATTTTTTTTTATCTTGTTAAACTTTCCACCGCCCACCGATTTTTATTTAGCAACAACCACTTTCCCCCATATAACTTAGTTTCGATCGCTCACTCAGCCCCAGCCCGCGCTGGGTAGCGACCAACTTTGAGAGCCTATGATCTGATACGAGGCGCATAAACTTTGACGTCACAATTCAATATATGAAATAGAATTGTAAAGCTTTAAAAAATAAGCAGGGATAACGAATTATTTATGAATAATTATAATTTAACTTCCATTAGTCGGTCACTTGCATCTGTTGTACATACGCTTGTTTTTTCTTAAAGGGATTCGTTAAGCGACTGTACAATACCTTTGTAAGTTGTTACAGCAATTTTATTAAAGACTAGCGGATAGCTCCGGTTCCGCTCGGGTCTTTAACAAAAATTTGAACGATTTTTTTAAATAAAAGAACACTTATTGCGGCATAACTATAATAGTTAGACGTATGCTGTCGCGACATTTTTTGTAAATAATAATGTGTTCTACAAAGTCGTAGTACATTATTTTATTCTATCATCGATAGTTTTCGCAGGGCACGCGATGTAAAGAATATTTTAGGTATTTTTTTTACACCTTCGGTTACATTATTGAAGTTTTAGTAAGGATCCCTAATTTTATTCATAAAAGATTATAGCATATGTCACTCGGGAATAGTGCGTAAAAGAATTTCTCAAATCGGTTCTGTAGTTTCGGAGCCTATTCAATACAAACAAACAAACAAATCGTTCCTCTTTATAATATTACTAGCGACCCGCCCTCGCTTCGCTTCGGAAACATTAAAACACAAATGAAACCAAAAAAATAAAATAAAATAAAAATTAAAAAAAGTAGCCTATGTTCATCAGGGACAATGTCGGCTTCTAATGGAAAAATAATTTTTCAAATCGGTCCAGTAGTTTCGGAGCCTATTCGAAACAAACAAACAAACAAATCTTTCCTCTTTATAATATTATTATAGTATAGATATAGATATAGACAACTGTCGTCACCCCAAATTGTACATGAAAATCAATCCGATATCTGGCAGAGCATTGCGCGAAAAGGGTAATAAGAAAAAAGCAAGGAATTTCTTTCAAAAAAAATCTTATTTACATTACATACATTCAAATCAACAATGTAAAATCATCACACGTAAATTTAAACTAAGACATCACCACAATCAATAAAATTCACTATCTATTTAATATTCAGAAAATAAAGAGATCCAATAGGGCTTAAGCCTTTCACCGCGGTGTAGGTCACCTGTGCCCTACGCGACGCAATTAAGTATTATAATTATGTCGATTTCTGTTATTAAGGCGCCAGAACATCTAACATACTCTGGGAAAGGCGAATCTGAAGATACTGAGAATTAATCTATTTCTAAGAGACCTCAAAAGACTAAGTCGTCGTGCCCTAAAGGATAAGACGTCCGGTGCATTCGTGTTGAGCGATGCACCCGTGTTCGAATCTCAGGCAGGTACCAATTTTTCTAATGAAATACGTACTCAACAAATACTCATGATTGACTTCCACGGTGAAGGAATAACATCGTGAAATAAAAACTCAAACCCGCAAAATTATAATTTTCGTAATTACTGGTGGTAGGACATCTTGCGAGTCCGCATGGGTAGGTGCCACCACCCTGCCTATATCTGCCGTGAAGCAGTAATGCGTTTCGGTTTGAAGGGTAGGGCAGCCGTTGTAACTATACTGAGACCTTAGAACTTATATCTCAAAGTGAGTGGCGCATTTACGTTATAGATGTCTATGGGCTCCAGTAACCACTTAACAACAGGTTGGCTGTGAGCTCGTCCACCCATCTAAGCAATAAAAAAAACGACTCTGGGACAGACAAATCTGAAGATACTGAGAATGAATCTATTTCTAAGAGACCTCAAAAGACTAGGCATGCATTAAAAACAAAGAAGGCAACGTTAGTAACAGAAATAGAAACAATTTCTACAATGCGTCGCCCGAGGTCTTCGGTGACCTACATAGCAGTTAAGGGGCTAAAGAACCTCCATAGCAGTTAAGGGGCTAAAGAATCTCCAAAGCAGTTCCGACTAATTTCACCAAACCACAATCATTTGGATACGTTCGAAGCGATCAAGGAGGCTTTAGTCAAACCGTGGCTTTTCTTCAGATGCTTCCCTTTGCTGTTCTCAGTGGCGTATGCTTTACCGCAAACCTCGCACTTGACTTTCCGCTCGTTTGTATGCGTGGCCAAATAGTGCCCTAACATGTGCCTTTTGATGAAGAATCCCATGTTGCAAACCGAACATTCATATGGCCTTTCTTTGAAGTGCACGCTTCTCATGTGCAAAACCAATGTGGACTTCAGATTGAATCTCTTATCGCACATGCTGCATTTTATCCCTTCAACGTTGTGGACTTGAGCCATATGCCTGGTCTTTTGGTAGTAATTCTTGAATCGCGCTGTGCAGATCCGGCAAACGCTTTCGCCCGCGATCCCCTTGTGTTCGGTGTTCACGTGAGCTTTCTTCTTAGATTCAGAAGCGAAGACCTGCCCGCAGTACCGGCACGCGTAGCTGGACTTCTTCTTAACGTGCGTCGTCTCGTGTCTCAACAGACGGAAGCTGTTCACGAAACCGGCCCCGCAAGTGGTACATATAAAGTTTCTGTAGTGCAAGTTCATGTGTTGCATCAGCAGCTTCATGTTGTGGAAGATCTGGTCGCAGAGGCAACACTTCATGTCCTGATCCGGCGTCAGCTTGAACGGTTGGAAGTAGTCCGTTAGGCCCAAGTAGAACTTTTTGTCGTGTTCCGAAAATAGATGCTCCATTAGCGCGGTTATTGTGATGAAAGGCATTTCGCAAATCGTGCATTTAAGGTCGGTTATGTCTAAAAAAGCAACGAAGGTCGACAGGCCGGCGCTCGCTTTGTAATCTGGCTTCTGGTGTTTGTGGTCGGCGTGCGTGTGTCCTCTTAGCGTGTCCGGATCTTGGAAGATGCGGTAACAATACGCGCAGACGAAGCCGGCGTCGTTGCGATCCTTAAACGGGGTCGCGTTTGAATGTTTCAGGAGTAACGTCAGATTGTGCCACTGCTTCTGCATCTCGGGCAGGTTTCGTTCGCGAGCTATCAATCTGTGAAGCGGTACATTATCGTCGCGTTCCTCCTTTAATTCGTTCTTTCGTTTATCTCTCCTCCTCTTTCCTATAAAAGAGAAAATATTCTTTCACACGCGTTTTTATATGACCTCCGAACACACAATTGTTTCAAACGCTGAATTTGTAAAAAAAAAAAAGAAAATTGTCACGTAACAATTAAATACACAATAAATATTTTTGTACTGATGATAATTATGATTTTATTTATTTTGGATGAGTAGTTAAACTGTACCAATAAGAGTTATAATTCGTATTGAAGTGGCGAGACACAATATATTATGTAAGTATGCGTTTGTTTTTTGCATGTCATTTACAACATAACATTTTTTAAGGGATTTTATGACCTGGTAACTAAGACCTTTAAGTCATGTCTTACTTTAAATTATATTCTTATTTTTATAAAAAATGTTAGTTAATAAGGGGTGAAATGTTACATAACATTTCACTGTATTTAGGAATGTCTCAAAAAAAAAAATGCATTGAGCATTTATATAATGTAAAATTGCGTAGTATTTTTGGGCCTGCAAGCGAAATTGGGCTTTAATTCTGAACTCATAGCTTATAAGCTTTGGTTCGGACGGACATGAAAGAGAGAACCACTGAATTTCGGTTAAGATTCATCCAATTCAATCAATAAGTCATCCAATTCAATAAGTTCTCTCCACAATTCTAAAGTGCCAAGACCCCTCTCGTGAGAGTCAGCCAATCCATTCTATTAACTCATCCCCTTATGCAAATTCCCATCCCAACTTCATTATTAAGTCTGTGAGAATAGAGGCCTGCAGAGAGTACTTTATGGTGGACAGCGGCTTGGCTCTGCCTCTGGTATTGCTGAAGTCCATGGGCGATGGTAACCACTTACCATCAGATGGGCCGTATGCTCGTCTGCCTACAAGGGCAATAAAAAAAACTGCCAAAAGAGCATAGTATTTAGCTTTTTTTTTTAGTTTTTTTTAGTTTATGTTTTGAGTTTTTGACTACTATTAACAAAATTAATACATAATTTTATCTTACTTTAAAAGACAGATAATGTAGCTGGTAAAAAATTAAAAATAAATGTTGCAAAGATGATTAATATTAAAAATATCACAATATGTTAAACCTTTAAAACGCTCCTGTAAAATTAGTAAGTTTTGATATTATACAGTTTTAATGCGAGAAGACGAAATACTGTTGGAAAAGTTAGCAGAATCGTTATGAATTTATTAGTATACTCGGACCACCGGGGCGACCAGGCCGGAAGCTGTTCCGCCTGCTATGGCAATAATAACAAAACATTCGCGTCACCGCGTCTCGCATTCCACTGGTGGTAGGACGTCATGTGAGTCCGTACGGGTAGGTACCACCAACCTGCCTGTTTCTGCCGTGAAGCAGTAATGCGTTTCGGTTTGAAGGGTAGGACAGCCATTCTAACTATACTTGAGACCTTAGAACCCATATCTCAAGGTGGGTGGCGCATTTACGTTGTAGACGCCTACGGGCTCCAGTAACCACTTAACACCGGCTGGGCTGTGAGCTCGTCCACCCAGTTAAGCAAGTCCGTGTCGAGCAGCCAAACGAGGCAGAGCTCTGTTGTTATCGCTATACACTTGAAATCTAATAAATGGAATTCATTGGAAAAGTGAGTATTATTTACTGTCACTATGGAAGGCAATGACAACTTAACATAATGACGTCATCGTTTTTCATAACAACGTGGCGCCAGTCGCTGACGCCATCAGTCTCTGACGTCATCTGAGCGGTGACGTCAGAGACCATCTATCGTAATTTCGCATTAAAAGTGTACAATTGCTAAATATATTCGAGATTGAGTTAATATGCGGAATCATTTGGTATCACCAGTATTTTTCTCATAAATACTGTCAAATGAGCGAAGTTTAGTTTTAGTTTTTTTTTTTTAGTTTACCTTTGTTTTGACTACTATTAACAAAATTAATACATAATTTTATCTTACTTTAAAAGACAGATAATGTAACTGGTAAAAAATTAAAAAAGACAATGTTGCAAAGATGATTAATATTAAAAATATCACTTGTTAAACCTTTAAGACATTCTCCTGTAAAATTAGTAAGTTTTGAAATTATACAGTTGTAATGCAAGAAGACGATATATTAAATTCATGACGATAATTAACATATTTTTCCTACCTATCTTATTAACCTCAAAGGGTTATACTAGAATCATAATTTATATCATATATCATATAGGTGAGTTCAGGGGGCTCAACCTGGCAATTTGATAACATAGCCCTAGCAAGAACAGTGCTTCGCAGAATCTAACCACCAGAATCGCAATCCACCGAGAAAATCTCGAGAGAAATTCAGTAGGTTGAGTTTATGGGCTAGGTTGAAATCTTTGACGGGTTTGGCGAGAGCGGTGACCGGTGCTTGGATTGCCTAAAAGCACCGAGAGTGGATTGGGAGGATCCCGAAGGGACGCGCTTTGGGCGATGGAGACTGTTTAATGTTTGGTCCAAAGGATAGGGTTTTTTTATCAGTACTTCAAACTGAACATCAATCACAACGGATTATATCATATGCGGTTAAAAGTTGTCTATTAGTGTCTAAAATTTTTTTTTTATTGCCCTTGTAGGCAGATGAGCATACGACATATGATGGTGAGTGGTTACCGTCGCCCATGGACTTCAGCAATGCCAGGGGCCGAGCCAAGCCGCTGCCTACCGCTTAATACTCTCCACAAGCCTCTTTTAAAGAAGGACATGTCATAGCGCTCGGGAAACACCGTGGAGGGGAGCTCATTCCATAGCCGGATGGTACGTGGCAAGAAAGACCTCTGGAAACGCACTGTCGATGACCGCAGTGGCTCCAGGTAGTATGGATGAACTCTACTCCGGTGGCGGGCGGTGCGATGGTAAAAACGAGATGCCGGTATCATCTCGAACAATTCCTCGAACAATTTATGGTTGGTTCGTCATTTATTTCGGCTCTGATTGACATCAAACGTAATTAACTTTGGAAAATCAGTACGATCTCCTATTGAGACTGTGACCTCGTGACTCAACGCAATATATCCGTGCCCCTCGAGTCCAATGACCACACAACGCCGGCTAGTTGGCTCCTTTAGAGTCTAGACCTACCTATTAGCTAGTAGCCTAAGGGGATATTCCAGCTACGTCCTGACGGGTAGGTAACACCAGCCCTAGTAAGAGCAGTACTTCGCAGAATCTACCACCGGATCAGAATCGCGATTCACTGAGAAGATCCGGCGAGAAAATCACTGGGCTGTGTTAATGGATTAGTTCGCTCATCGAACTCTTCATTGTAATAGATGAGTTTGACGAGGAAGATGGTGACCCAATTCTAAGCCACTAGAAATTAAAAACACAGCTTCATAATTTTTCATTTTATTACTACATGAATAACCCCTGTTGTTTCTGCGCTAACTCTTTCTTCTTATTCTCGGCTGCGATCTGTTTCAAAGTCAACTCTCGATTATCGATCAGATGTTTCACATCGTCGAACTCCTTGAAGATGTCCAAGTTGTCCTGGTGGAGACGGACGTGATTCTTCAGACCGCCCTTCTGCATGAAGGTCCGCTTACAGACTTTGCATTGGTATCTAGTGTCGTTTTCGTGCATCCTCAGATGCTCTTTGAGGGTCCGAAGTCGGGAGAAGGACTTGCCGCATATATCGCACGAGAACATCTCCGCGCCCTCGTGCCTGGCTATGTGATCCACCAAGCCGCGTTTCGAGAAGAACATGGCGTTGCATTTGTCGCAGACGAAGTTCTTCTGCTGTAGATGGTGATGCTTTATATGTCGATTCAATTCGAATTTCTTTTTGTATATTTTGTTACAAGCGTTGCACGGGTACAGGATGGGGGTCTGGTTGTGGACCTTGACCAGGTGTTCGGATCTGTCGTAGTAGCTGACGAAAACCTCAGGACAGTGGGGACATTTGTTCCTCAGCCAGCCCCCTTCGTGGACCCCCTTCTCGTGATTCCTCTTCTTCGTTAGAGACCCGTATGTCTTCTCGCAGTAGTCGCAGGTGAATACGCCTTGAGCGTGGGTTTTATGGTGCTTCCTCAACGCTGCTATTGTGATGCACCCAACGCCGCATTTATTGCAACAATAATTCCTGTAATGACTGCTCATATGATGATAGAGATTCTTGAATGATATATGAACGACCGAACACAAAACGCAAGTGAAATTGCTTCCGTCTCCGAGACGGAACGGCAGGATGATGTCCTTTATGTGTTTATGGATGACTTTATTGTGTACAGTGACGATGTGGTCTTTCAGTTCGTTGAGATCCTTCAGGGGCAAATCGCATACGGTGCAACGCAGATTCGTGATGTCGACTTTGATCGGGTTGTAGCTGAGCTTGTAGTCGATCATTTTGTTGATTTTGTTCTTCTCCTTCTGCTGTGCGGTGTGCTCTCTTAGTTCGTCGATGTTCGGGAACGCTTTGGCGCAGTAAAGGCAGGAGAACCCTCGCATGGTCTTGTCTCGGAATGGGCTAGCGTTCGAATACTGTAGTATGGCGGTCAGGTTGACCCTGTGCTCTACGCGTTCTGGGGTGGCGCTAACGTCTTCTCTTCGTTTTTTCGGAGCGGCTCCGCCCGTTCCTACAACAGAAACGAGAGCACATCTCAATACTTCGGCCACTTTACGGTATCCTTATTTCTAGTGCGGTCTTCGGGGCGCTATTTTACGAATCGCTCGTCTTATATAACTTTTTTTTAATTTTATTTTTCGTCGATACATCGTCGTCTCCGTCACTACGATATTGCTTAGCGTTCGATTTAGCGATTTCAAAGTTAATTTGTGAACATTCATAATTCAGTGTTGGAATGTTTGAAAACGTTATACATATTTTAGTAAAAGAAATCGTTTTTAAGATTACATTAGATTTGGGGTCGATACCAATGTATTCAAGTAACGCGGAGATACACATTCATATCCTTATTAAGCAGGTATTCTGATATCTTACAACTACGATTATCATCACAAGATTATTAACAAACAAAATTGATTATTTATTGAAAATAAATATATGAAAAAAAAGGCTTCTCCTCTGTACTTTTTAGACTCCGTACTTTTGTGCTATCTAGATAGATCAATTACTGCAAGAATATTTAATCCTAAAAATTCTCAGACACACATATCCATGTATAATATTATAGATTTGAAACTGTCTATTAGTCTACACACGAGCTGGTCATCAATTCCTAAAAGTAATAATTTTTTTAATTTGTCGAGAAAGATTATAAATAACGATAAATATAACTATATACTGATTTTGAAATGTATTCTATAATACTTTTGGTTTTCATTTACCTATTTGTAAATACATATGAAGCATAATGAACTTAAACCTGTATTAATTAGAAAAGTGAAAACCTTAAATTTCTTATCAACTGTTTTCAGTGATGAAAACTTTTCCGAATGTATCAGTAAAACCAAACTTAAATAAAATTGATATTTTGATTACTTTTACATATTAAAAAGCCCCACATATATCCACAGTTATCAGCAAGTGATGAGAATTATTACCGCCCAGAAATTAATAGCCGAGCCAGAGTTTATTAGTTATAGTCACAACTAATTTATAGAGATATACTTGACAATATAAAAGGTGATTGAATTAGAAAAAGTGTCAAGAAATCTGCGTATAAACGAATGCTATATACAAATATATTTGTTTGCCCTTGTAGACAGACGAGCATACGGCCCACCTGATGGTGAGTGGTTACCGTCGCCCATGGACTTTAGCAATGCCAGGGCAGAGCCAAGCCGCTGCCTAACGTTAATGTGTAATCTATCTGTCTGTAATTCTGTCATCATTCTGTATTTATCTTCGTTTGTGGCAATGAGTCTAACTTTCATCTTATATCAGAAATTTTAAGGTTAAATTTACGGTACAAATTAGTCTAAAGTTTGTTTTATACATGGAACCCCCCAATTTGCTATGTTATCGGACAAATAATTCAAAGAAAGCTTAAATGGCACACGTCTTAAATACATCGACTTCTATGTGAGATATTAAATTCGAAGATTTGAAATTAGTACGTGACCTCAGATCTCCAGTCTGAAGACTTTTTGCTACTAAAGTATTTTATCAGTCATTTTTTAAAGCAAGATGAGACAGACACGAGAATGTTTTCATGATTGCATTAACTGCTGCACGTATTTAAAAGGACACATCGCACCTTTAGAATTATAGAGACCCATTTCGAAATTTTTGGATTTCGTCTATATCCATTAAAAAGTGGACCTAGAACAAAAATGAAACCCGCAAAATTATAATTTGCGTAATTACTGGTGGTAGGACCTCTTGTGAGTCCGCGCGGGTGGGTACCACCGCCCTGCCCTTTTCTGCCGTACAGCAGTTATGGGTTTCGGTTTGAAGGGTGGGGCAGCCGTTGTAACTATACTGAGACCTTAGAACTTATATCTCAAGGTGGGTGGCGCATTTACGTTGTGGATATCTATGGGCTCTAGTAACCACTTAACACCAGGTGGGCTGTGAGCTCGTCCACCCATCTAAGCAATAAATAAAAAAACATTTTCAGCGACTTTTAATAATCAAATGACCAGAAGTAGCTTGTAAAGGGACAAAGCTATCCATTGGTCTCTTTCACACCGTCCCCTTCCTCTACGTTTTTTCGGTTTGCGAACTTTAATCGATGTTTTTAAAAAAAAACGCTTTTTGGGTTGGGTCTTTATAAGTCTAAAGGTGCGACATATTTGATTTTTAACAATTCGGTCAGTAAAATCATTACTGCCTTAAGCTAAAAACTATTCCGTACACTGCTTTATAATTTTCATTTCTAGTCTTAATTCTTTTTAGTAGGTAATTTTCGTTTCTAATTTTCTAGTCTTTCATTTATCACACAAAAATCTAAGGGAGATAAATTTAACTGAAAGTTATTTTGAATATTTGACCTCATGCCGAACAGCGAAATGTTATGATAGGACTCAGAATGAATGAAGAAAACATGAGTATAAAAATTTTTACTTAATAAATAGTCGTGTTTCTCAAATGTCCTCCGACACAATTGGCTATTATTTCATTGGGTACTATTTAATTATTATTATACTATTTAAATATTATTTATTAGTATACTATTTAAATATTATTTATTACTATATATTTAATCGTCAGTGGTATTTAATGGCCAACCAATCATCTAAGACCAAAATTTGTGATTCGTTTATTCTGTCTTATTCTTGAAACCTATACCTGTGATGTAATTTTTAAATCAAATCTTTAAAGAATCCTTATTCCTAAATGATTTCATTAAATATATATAATAATATTTTATAGTATAATACAATCTAATACGATTCAGTTTTGGTTATTTGGACGTTACGACAATGTCATTCAGTTTTGAAATCTTAATTATTTGGACCGTTATGTCTCGCAATAACCATTGCAAATCAGACATTTAAAATCGAATAGGGCTGGGATAGCTTTAATATTTCTTTAGAATAAACAACACACGGACAGCCTTGGATTAAAAATTGGTGCTTTCACAATCCGAACCACGTTATACTACAAACAATATCATTTTTTAAAAGAATCTTTTGAAATAAATATCCTAACAGCTTCGATTGTGTGTCCAACTTCTAAAATTCCACCGATTTTTAAAGGCATACGAACAACGCTTATATTTCGCCAGATTACTTTAATTCTACGATTTATTGGAGTTTATAAGTCAATGATCTATCTAAACACATCTGTTAATATCTTACACGTTTATTTTATTTCCGACTCTACTCATCATAGCGTCGGCACGTGAGAAAAATAAAACTATTTAATTAGGATTTGGATTTCTTTTACTGGGCTATTCAAAGGTATCCCCACGGCGATCCTTCTCTATAAACCCGAAACCATTACTCAATTCTATCCACCGCCGTTGAAACGAAATTCTAACTTATTGCCAACAAGCTTAGAAACATATTACCACAAACATTAATAGTTTGAGTTATGAAATTTTCACGCATCGTCGGTAAGCAATATCGCAGAGCGGAATTCTTTTTGGGAAAACCCACTATAATTTTATTTTCTAGCTCCTTAACGTAATAGGCAAAGTAATTCTATTGAAAATTTCGATCCCCAATTCCCAGAGGCCTTTAAAACGTCATCTTTCTTACACGGTCAATTTTCGCTGACATCCCACGGAACATTGGCAACAATTGGGCTTTCATTTGTTTTATTCTTCCCGTTTTTCAAATGACGTATTCTAAAGCTCCGTTCAAATTTAATTTACGATCTCTATTGAGCCGCTTTCCGTCGCGTCTCTCTCACAATCAAACTTTATGTTCCTCATTTCCTCGTGTTTTCGGTACACATTCCAATCTGCCCGAGGACTTTTCGGCACATTCCGAATTTAAATGTGAAAGATTTTCGGACTCACCTTCAATGCTTCGGCCTTCTTGGGCAGCAGAGACATTGAATTCGGAACTAAAATCGCGCTGTGTCGGTGCTTTGACTGATTCACCTTCTCTCTTAACGGGCAGAAAGTAGTCTGACGAATTCTCAGATTCAGATGAAAACTTTGCCGTCTTATTCGAGTGGGAATTTTGGACCGTTGACGATTCCTCGGTCTTATTATCCTCGGCATTGCTTAACTTTTCATTCTTATAGATGAGCGATATGTCTTCAACTAGAAAGTCCGGAGGCTCTGAAAAAATATAGTTAGATGGAGCGATGCAAGCTACTTGCATCAGTACAGACGGTAGAGCACTTGACTGTGAAACGATGTCATCAACATCAAAGTTAAAGTTTGGCGGTGTCTTTGAAACCATTCGACATTAATAACCGTATTGTAGTGGGTATTTATTTTTAAGTCAAAAAGAAACGAATTATAACGGAGAAGTACGAACAAACACATTCGGCTCGTTGTGAGAAAAATGTTAAACACGTAAATGTCAAATTTTGATAATAAAAAAAACAATATTTACGACAAAGTACATCTTTTCTGTGACGGTTGCCTTGGACAGAACAAGAATAATACGGTTATCCTATTTTCGATGGCAGTGTCTGTGCAAAGAAATATAATGGTCAATACATATTTTCCAGTACGAGGCCGCCACTCTTTTATTGATTGTGACAGAAATTTTTTAGTTCTCAAACGGAAAATCAGAGGTGAAGATCGCGTATTCACCCATCAGCAGTATATTGATCTTATAATACAATCCAGCAACACCGAGAAATTTAACGTTGAAACAGTCAATACAGAAGATATTATTGATTTTAAGAAATGGGCACAAATAAATTTTAAAGCTAAACCTTTATCATTGAGAAGTTACGGAAAAGGTGTGCCTAAAAATCAAAAAGTTACTTTTCAGGTATCAACTTATTATGAGTTTGTTTTTGATCCCAGAAAACCTGGTGAAGTAAACGCAAAAAAATACATAGATAACAATATTTCTCAAGAGATTTACGTTTTTCGAAAGTAAAAGGTACTTGCAGTAACTTACCTAGCCAAGATAATCCAGCCTATAGTGGTAAAGTACCTATTAATCACCTAAAAATTGAAGACGTTTCAAAGGTGAAACAATACATACCGGCAGAATTTACAAATTTTTATAGAGAAATTCTACAATGGCCAACTACTACCGAACGAGAGCCTCCAGAGGAAGATTTTTAAAGAAATTATTTATAAATATAAATATTTTTATTTCTGCCGTGAAGCAGTAATGCGTTTCGGTTTGAAGGGCGGGGCAACCGTTATAACTACATGAGACCTTAGAAACTTAGAACCTTAGACCTTAGAACTTATATCTCAAGATGGTGGCGCATTTACGTTGTAGATGTCTATGGGCTTTAGTAACCACTTCACACCAGGTGGGCTGTGAGCTCGTCCACCCATAAGCAATAAAAAAAAAACTAATTATGTGGTGTCGTGGGACACCAGGTAGGAACGAAGTTCCTTCGGCTAATGTAGAAACGACACAATTTGCAAAAAAAAAAATCGTGCTCAATTTTATGTTGGTTTTCTTGATTTTTTTCTTAAATTTTGCTGATTAATTTTTATTTAAGTACAGCAAAGTATTTAGGAAATTCAGTATTTTAGGAAATAATAAATTACGTAAAATAAAAATAAAATCGTAATTCCAATTATCAATTAAAATAACAAAATATGTCTCTTTATTTTTGTTTGACAACATAAAATTACATAGTAATATAAATAATTACAAAATAGAGAGAGAAGGGATGAGAGAACGAAAAGAAAGAGGGAGAAAGAGAAAGGTATTATACACTACTCGCTTGTGTATACGACTGTCGCGCCTACGCACGTCTCATTTAACGGTTTTATTCCACGCACTTTTTTCCACGGATTTTTTCTTACGGTTTTACTATCACATTTTTTTCAGTTCGATCGCGCAGCAAAATCCCTATCCCCTCCAAGCCTGCCGTAAGGAACTTCGTTCCAATATGAAAATTCTCGGAATTAAATAAAAATAACAATTTTGTTTTTCCTTTGATGTTTCCCCGTCGGACGGATTCCTTTTGTTTATTTTAAGTTTATTTTATATAAAAGTTTAGGTCTTTTATTTATCGATTGAGGTACTACGAAGTCTGCCGGGTCAGCTAGTTTGTAATATAAAGATTCAATAAAAATTTAATTTAAAAAATACAGTCCACGCTTAATTATCACAACGCAACATATTATTATGGTCCTTCTCCCGTGAAACAATTGGATCGACAATCCGCGAACAATACAATTTGAAAACTGACGCTTAGCCGCCATTTTCAAGTCGTCGGCGCCTACACCGGCTGGATAAAACAAAGATCGCTGAAGACATCGGCATCAAGGAATTAAACACAACATTCAACATACAATTAGGAAGCACATAACTGCACAGGAACCAATTTTGCTGACACAAAGAAGGAGGTTGCACCATTCACTGTGAGTCAGTTCCAATCATCTAATACATTCCTTTTATCCTTTTTTAATTTTAACCATCGAGATTATATTATACAGGGTGACTTGTAAATTCGACGTATTCCTCTTGGAATGTGATAATACCAAGAAATTTCAAACAAAATTAACCATAATGTCCCTAATACCAAGGTCTTACCTGAGGATAAAAGGGGTACAAAGTTTTTGCTTCACGTATTAATATCATTATATTATCGTGGAAAATGGACGGTAGCCGTTCAATACATGTGTTGGGGAGTAGGTCCTATAAAAATTATTCGTCTCAAATGCTAGACACCGCAGTGGATCTGGCAAGCCGCAAAATTATTTGATCATTAGAGGCATCAATGCAAATTTCGAATTCCCAGAAGAACAATAGACAATAAAGTAAAAAATAAACACCCAAAAAAGCCAGGAGCCCGCCCAGCAACGACTTACTGCTACCGAAGAACTAGATATAATAATAGTAAATGACGCGGCAGCAGATTTTGGGACACCTGTGTCGAGATTGGAACCTAGGCTCATCGTCCGCACTTACTTGAATAAAAATAATAAGGGGAATTTGTTTAGTGACAGCCTTCCTGGAAAATGGTGGGTTAAAAATGGTTTTGACCCGCTATAAAGAAAAGTTAACAGAAAGAGTCACGCAAAACATTAAAAGAGTTCGCGCTTCCACTAATACTGGTGACTGACTTTTTAAAAATTACATGATTCTCTTGATAATATACCCTCTCGAAACATTTTAGATTATGATGAGACCAATCTCTCAGATAATCCTGGTTCAACATAATGTATTTTTTGACTTTTTAAAATTTACGTAATTCTCTTGATAATATACCCTCTCAAAACATTTTAGATTATGATGAGACCAATCTCTCAGATAATCCTGGTTCAACATAATGTATTTTTTGACTTTTTAAAATTTACGTAATTCTCTTGATAATATACCGTCTCAAAACATTTTAGATTATGATGAGACCAATCTCTCAGATAATCCTGGTACAACATAATGTATTTTTTGACTTTTTAAAATTTACGTAATTCTCTTGATAATATACCCTCTCAAAACATTTTAGATTATGATGAGACCAATCTCTCAGATAATCCTGGTTCAACAAAATGTATGTTTAAACGTAACGTAAAATATCCGGAACGTATATATATTCGAACGTATATAATATTCCCAAAGGACCTATTTCTAGACGGCAGATAGTACTCTGTTACCTACATAATTATACAGTTTACAAGGCTGAGCATTTATGGACAGTGTGGTGCGAAAATGGGGCTGACAATGCGCGATATAATAGGAGTAAATCTGGTTGGTTCGACTCGACAGTTTTCCAAGGCTGGTTTACTTCAGTTATCATACCATGGGCAGACAACCTGGATGGTCCAAAGTTGATTATAGGCGACTATCTTTCAAGCCATCTTAATGTTGATATAGCGTGTAAATGTGAAGAACATGTAGGTACCCTATATTTATTAAAGTTTTTTTATAATCTAAATATTTTTTAATCTTATGACAACCCTGACTCCCATTTCTTGTTTGAAAAAGTCTAAAATAGGCTACTAAATTTGCCACATTGTAGATATTTCCATTGCTAGTCGGGAATATGATAAGTTTTTAGTATATTTTTACTGTGACCAAGCGTGTGGGCAATGACAACAATGACATTTTATAGTAATTCCATTTATTTCATTCGAAATTTGTGTATGGCAATCTTACCACAAGTGATGCTTAACTTTGCCATTTTTGTTTTTGGACTTAAATATCAATAATATTTAAGAAAAATGCACTATCAAGATGATTGATTGCTCTATATATTCTCATAGAGATTTTTTAAGAAAAACCTTTCCAAACTTTTTTGTCGGCTGAAAAGTGGTAAAGTTGCCAGGTTTCTTGTCTTTAATAATGTCTAGAATAATGTCTAGAATTTAATGTCTACTTCTAGTTCGACGCTACAGGGCTACGACAGTTGGAGGGAGGATGGATGTCGCAGATTTGATCCTGAAAGAAGTTTTATAAAATTATTAACAAATTAATTGACTCAAAACAACTTTATGAAAATGTTTCCCAACATAAAGACGAAGAATTTTAACCTCCATATTATTATTTTAATTTTTTAATAATGTTTTTATTTAGAATTTAATTTTAAAAAAGCATTGATTTCTTTAATTAATGGCGGTTTCTTTGTTAATTTTATTATTTTATCGTTAAATCAAAGTAACATTCATGTTGTTACCATGTAACACGACAGCAACAAAATATAATAGATATTTAGTAGTTAGTTAGATAGTTTCTCGTTCTCTTTTGGTAGAATTCAGTAGCTTTTAACCTCCACAAGCAGTATTCGTCAAATGAAATCTCGTGACACTGAACATAACCTTGTTCGTTTACATTAAAAATGCCAGACATTAAAAATCTAAATAAAAAAACGAGTTTCAATTAAAGCAAAGCTAACACAATATTCACATGAACATTTCTTAATCGTGTGCAAAAAAACTAAGTGAGCTTCATGTGACAGAAATCCAATACCGACTTCAAACATACCAATCATTACACGAGAAATAAGATGCATTACAGAATGATAGGGAGTCTTTGGTGGATGATCCCAACGAGCAATATACGTAGCGTGAAGAATTCGAGAAACAATATTACTTGGTTTGGTAGCTTCATTACGTCAGATGATCAGTGCAGTGCGCAAGCTTCTACAGGAAAAAACAGTGTCCGAGATGGATTCTTTTGATGCACATACACATAAACACTCAATAACATTGCCTAAAATAGACCTTCCAAAATACAATGGTGTTTATCATGACTAGTTGGAATTTAGACTCTTTTTTTTTTTTTTATTGCCTTTGTAGGCAGACGAGCATACGGCCCACCTGATGGTAAGTGGTCACCGTCGCTCATGGACGTCAGCAATGCCAGGGGCAGAGCCAAGCCGCTGCCGCTTCAATATAATTCACTAGCTTTTGCTGGCGACTCCGTCCGCGTGGAATAGTTACTTTGGCATAACGCTAAGTTTTACCTCCCACTTCATTTACGTAGAAAGAATAGTACATTATGCACCAAGGGAGAAAAGTTGGACATTTCCTCCCGCGTGTAAAATTGCCTGGCATTAACTATGGCGCCATCTAGTTTTGTTAGTTGGACACGCTTTAATGTTTTCATGTTAAAACAAATGCAGCTAAATCTCTAGCAAATTCCATTCAAAAATCGTTACAGGCATCAAAAACAGCTACATATGCCAACTAGTAAGAATCAAATACAGCTAAGAGTTACGCCAGCCAATCAGAGAGCAAGATTTCGTAAAAACAACATGGCCGTCCCGTATAATTCATGCGAATGTTTCGTCCGTCAAACGTAAAATGTCGTTATCGCATTATTGTCGATCATCCTCTCAAGAACGCAAATACCCATCTAGTGACTAATGCCCGTTTTCACCGACAAGTTCCCAAAGTGCTCCTACGTAGGAAACACTTTAGACAGGAGATTACCTAAATCAACCACCTACCTAAATTCATTTTCACCATGCTTTGTGCTAAGTTTTAAGGAGTTTCTTAGTTAGGTGACGTTTTAATATTTTGATTTGAGTACTGTTTTATCAATAAAAATATGTGATCCGCGATTACCTTTAAAATATCCATCAAATAAAAGAATAATAAATATTAATGACAATAAATCATAATTAAACGTCTCTGGTATATAATTTATTAAAAAAACCCAATCTGTTATATAAATATGAAATTGAATAACGCACTTTAGTCGTGAATGTCAATAATTCAATTTTCAGTTTAAATAAAAAAGTTAATGTCAAACTAAAAACTTCAAACAAAAGTGACCAAAATAAATTTGTGGATTTAATTCATTGAAATTGCTGAAAGTATCGGCAGATTGCCATTAATCTGGCAAATAATAATAATAAATTCGTTATTCTTCATTATCATTTTGAAACCAAATTATGGCGGAAAAAAAAAACGTGGCCAAAACTTTACGGCCGAAGAAAAAGATAAACTTGTGAAGTTATTGGCTTCCAACAAAGAAATTATATTAAATAAAAAAAACAGATGGCTGTACCAATGAGGCCAAAAATAGGGCCTGGTTAAATGTGACCGACGAATTTAATGCGTCTCCGACTGTTTACAGGTTAATAAATAAAAAATTTTAACAAAGTTTTTGTATTTAATGATATAACGCTATAATCAGAATACTAAAAAAACCGTATCGTATTAACTACGAATATAAAAGTTGAAATAATAAAAATAATTTCAGGACTAAGGACTCATTGATGAAAGTGTGGGTTAAACTAAAAATTGAGAGCAAATTATACTATCAATCCGCTAAGCTGAGCGTAACTAAAACTGGTGGTGGTCCTGGAGAAGTGAAAATTGATCCTATTCTGGAGCAAGTCTACAGTACACTTCTCGGCCGAGTTTGCACAGGCATAATAGGCGTGCAAGACTGTACTGCTAATGTTTTGAATGTGGTGGAAAATGAATCACCAATAAAAGAGAGATGTGCACAAAAAATACTGCGACAGTAGAGGAGTTTGTTGCAGAAAAGAAAATCAAATTCCAGTTGAAGTATGAATCATTAATAATTTTTTTGTGCCTTCATCACCAAATGTTCTGTAAAATTCTAAGTATGAATAATAGTAAGACCTACTATTATTGTTCCAGAATTATAGTACAAATAATACACCACTATGGTCAAGGAGACGACCACGATTATCACTCAGTAATGAGAGGACATGGGCTATGTCCTCGCTTTGTACAAGTTTTCAAAATGTGAACAAAAAGAAAGAGGATATAGAAGACATAAAAAGACAACTTCTTCAGGAAGAATTAGAATATAAAAGAAAGTTTTACAAGTACTCATTAGAGGCAGCAGCAAAGGAAGTCGAAATTAAGAATGAAATCTTACATCAATAATTAAAATGTAATTTAAAATAATAATTTATTTTTACTGAACTAAAGATTACAGGTAAATGAGTAATAAAATAAAAACATGACTGCAAATATTAACTTTCTTTTCTTTCAGTTGGTATAAAAATAGTAACCAGAGCTATATTGAACATTAATTTGGAATTGGCTATTTATTAGTTTTTATTTTATACCCATAGAGCTATAATTAAAATTTACTCAAACACTCGTTCACTCCAAAAACCTTACTTTTCATTTTTTGGATAAAAAAATATTTTTTTCTAATAAAAATAGCACAGTTTCTTTTGATAGCCTATACCTAAAGACAAAGTCTTTGTCATCGTATTTTCCGAAATCTTCAGTTCTCTGACGATACAAGCGTGGCCTTTTAAGTACAGAATGACTAGAAACTAACTGTAAAGACTCAACTGCTTCCAAACTTTCTAAAAATAGAGTTAAATCATCATCCATTGTAAAAATGGTTTTCAAACCTTTTGAATGTTATGTATTGAAATAGATGACAGCAGACATTAAACTGTCTTCTAGTGTTAGGAGACAGTTAAGGAACGAAAAATCGGGTTCCTAAATTTAGGGAGCGTTTTAAGAACTTAGGAGATACCTAAAGGTTGGTGAAAACGAATTTTTAATTAGGGGCTCCTTAAATATAGTTAAGGGATCCCTAAATGTCGGTGAAAATGGCCATTAAGGTCTTAGACTTAAGGTCTTAGACTTAAGACTTAGCAGAGTCATCTAATTGATAATATTTATATATATATATATATATATATATATATATATATATATATATATATATATATATATTATTGCTTCCTCTGACATATATGTCAGAGGAAGCAATGAGTCGAGTTTATTCTTGTTTCATGCATAATGCTTATTATTATTATTACGTTGTAATTACTTTTATAATTCCTAATTTTATTTTATTTTACTTGTTACGTCTTTCTATAGCTTTAAAACCTTTTATAAAAATAAATTGTTATAAAAGGTACTGAAACTGTAATTCACGTAAGCAGCGACCAATAGAGCACGTAAGAGCAGAGCGTTTGTCTCGAGCGTGGTCGAGGCGCCATCTTTACTTTGGAAAGGCTTGTATTGTCGGTTGACACATTTTTTGAGAGAATAGAGAATTTAATTTAGGTTTCGGTATCCCTCTAGCACTGACTTCTGCTCAACTTGTATTGAATTGAATGAAAGAATCGAAAAAGAAAACGATCGAATCGAAAAAAATGAGTTAATGACTGCACTAGCTCTTTAAAAAAAAACTAATATTAAAAAAAAAAATGTTGAAAAAAAAGGCATGCCCGCTGAGTTTCTTGCCAGTTCTTCTCAGGACGGAGGCTGGTTTTTGTCAATTGGCGGTAGTTCTTTTTGACGTTCAACAAGTATGTATGTATCTTTCATTTATGTTGAATAATATTTTTTTTGATTTCATTGATTTTATTGATAAGACTGAGAGTGCATAAATTACGAGCAAAGACGTTCTTTAAAATGCTGCAGGAGCAAAAAGATCATATTATGATAATCTTCTCCTTTGATTTCCAGAAAAACTGTCCACTCTCTCGAATTCCCGACCAAAGTGCTTACTTACTACAGTCGCCAATTTTACTTATATAATTTTACTATTGTGCAAGGATCCTCTAAAGACAAGCTTAATAACTTAGAATAATAAGAAACCTAGCCATATTTACTAAGCACATTACTCGGCCCGTCAGTGCTCTCAAATATATTAAGTGTACAATCTATGGTCAGTGCTCAAAGACGTGTCGTATTGAAAACTACTCTCAATTTTTTATTAAAAATGACGGTTTGTGCAGTGAACGGATGTCACAGTATATCGGAAAAACACAAGAAACATAGTGTGGGTGACTCAAATGTATTCATTTATTTTATAATATTTTATTATAATTACACTACACAACAACACATACATACTTTATTTTATATCAACACATTCATTTATCTCACAATCATACAAAACATTATTTACACTAAACAAAATTAATTCACAAACAAAGTCAGGCGATAACTGCAGTATAGCGGCGACGATAATATTTCGCGAGTACATCGGTGCATAGACGAACCGGTTGTCGCATTTTTACCGATCCAGTCGAAATCTGACTTGCGAGCGCGCATCCCGTGTTATTCTTTTTGTACTACGCCTTTTAATTATTGCTCTTTGTTTCGTGTTAAAGCTTGTGCTGCTTGAACTATTTCATGTTACTTTCTCCTTCTTTTATATTTGTGTTCGTCTTAAATAAAAACTTTCTTTGTGTCCTTTTGTGTTTGAAAAGACATTAAATTACAACCCGAGACGACTAAAGATAGTAAAGTAACATTACATTTCACGGGTAAGTAATGCGTTTGAACGTATATATCTGCGTAAAACATTCATCAAAATGAAAAATAAATTTCAATAATTTGTCATGCACAGTTTATGAAAATGTTGCCAACACGGGGAAATATTCTCCCACATAAAAGTGAAACACGTCTCAATTAGCCAATCAAAAGTGTTTTTTTTTTCTTTTTGATTATATTAAATTGATTAATAAAGAGACTGAGAAAAAAAAAAAACAAGTTCGCATACTTATAATAATAATATGTAATTTTATGTTTTGGTTTGGTTTTAGGTTTCCTTCTGATCCGATCATTGCGGCTTGATGGACGGGAAAAATTAGACGTAATCGAAATGTAGACAATTGGGTGCCAGCTAAAAATACAAAAATTTGTTCCTTACATTTCGAGGATAAAGAAAAGTATATTACTAAAGGTGATCTTTGTACATTACGCAGGGGTGTAGTTCCAACTAAAGTATAACAATTATTGTCCTAACAAAATTAAAATACCTTTTTCTTATTAACTATTTTTGTGTTTTAGAATCTGCCCGTTTTTATTATTGAAGAGATTGTTAATAGCAGTAGCTTATGATGTTGTGATTTACAGCAACACCAAGAGCGAAATCTACCTCAGCCGGTTAGTTTTAAATAAAATAAACAATATACGTATGAACTAATTTAAATAGTAAATTAACACGTGATACGTGGTATTGGTTTAAAATAATAACTACTATATGGGTAATCTAATATCAAAGGCGGCAATATCCACTCTTGGCCAAAATTAAACCTTGAATGTCATTTTATTCATCTGTGGACGTACTTTGTATCAAAAACATTGGACATCAGGTACGGCAATATCCCATGCAAAACCCTACTTCAAATATGAAGTTTGTAACAAACACGACTTTGTCCCTTGCCATTCAAATCAAATCTGACAATATCCATGTCGACCAATCAGAGCGCAGAATTTAGTATGGCCCCAAGGTTTGTATCTGCTGATCGGTGTGTGTTTTTATTGTTTTTCGTCGAGTTTAAGTGTTATTTGAAAGTATATAAGTATTAAGAAAAACTTGAAATATGGAGTGTCGGGCATGTCCGAGTACATCCAATCAATCCCGAAAACGCACAGCTCAGCCAGAAACTTGGAAAAATTGCCTAAACAGGTTTGATACTTTCTAGACATATTTAAAATTTATTGCGTGGTATTTTTTATGTAATTACCTACATCATTATTATAGGATCAATATACATTGTAACGGACTGCAATAAAAAAGAAGATGATCAGTTTGACTGTTACGTAAATTGTTGTACATTATGTGAAGAACATACTTGCAGTGTGAGCAGTGGGCTTAATCATGTACAATGTATAATACATTATTGGTGATATAAGATGATGTTCTCGGCATCTTAAATATTACAAAACACAGAGTGCAATATATTACAAAAAAGTTTTAGAAACTGGTGGGGAACCGTGAAAGAGAAAAGAGGAGGTGACCACAAGTCTCATTTATTCACAGAAAAGAAGAAATCAGTGATGCTATTTATTAACATGTTTCATGTTGACGAACCGCATTATTGTCGAGGACATTCACAGCGACGATATTTGCCAGCGACACTTTCCATCAACAAAATGTGGTAAATGTACAATAACCATCCAAATATCGAAGTACAGTTAAAAGTTACGAAAGGTTATTTTAGAAAAAAAATGTAACAATAACTATAATCTCGGTTTCGGCAGTCCCAGGACAGACGTATGCTCAGTATGCCTTCAACTGCTAGAAAAAGAGAAAAGATTGAAACGCTAAAGCAAGGATTTCGGATAGAGCACAGAGTCCATAAGCTGAAAGCCAAACCTTTCCTTAATTTAGTAAAAGCGGAAAGACATGATTTGAAAACCTTTTCTTTTGATTGTCAAAAGAATCTGCCTTTACCCAAAACACCCGATCAAATAACTTACTATTCGCGGCAATTTTATCTGTATAACTGTACAGTCGTAGAAGGTTCGTCAAAGTCTCCTCTTACGAAAGACAATGTGTTTGCTTACTGCTGGACCGAAAACGAGTATGCTAAGGGCTCCAATGAAATTGCATCCATTGTATTTCATAGATTAAGAAATACAGACTTAGCTGGTATAAAAACGATGAGACTAATAGCCGGTGGATGCCCAGGCCAAAATAAAAATACAACCATGATCGCAATGTGCTCAAAATGGTTAGTAGATTTGGCTCCTAATCATGTGTGAAAAATCGAAATAGTTTTCCCTGTGGTGGGACATTCCTTTATCCCGCCAGACAGGGTATTTGCTCATGTGGAAAAAGATGTGAGAAAATTTGAATCCATTATAAAACCAGAAGATTACCTGGAAATAATAGGCACACACAACACTATTGTTCGATTAGGTTCTGACTGTGAGGTATTCGACTTCAAGAGTAGTATGGGCACGGTGATAAAGGATGTAGGGTCTTGGCACTTTCAGTTTAAAAAAAACAAAATATTTTATATACAACGATCTGCCCAGGCAGACAATGTTGCAGTACAAGGCGAGGTACACTTTAATAATACTCAAGGTGTTTTGAATAAGGTGACTCGGCGAAATAAAAAAGTCAGTGACATGAATCCTGTCATTCGAATAAGATCTGTAAAAGTAAAACCTGCTAAAGTAGCAGATGTCAAAAAACTGTTAAGCAGCCATTACGGTAATGATTGGGAAAACGAGAATGGATTGGAGTTTTATGTAAACATTTTCTCTCAAACATCAAATGTAGAAGATACCGAAGATAATCACCCAACAGAATTGCTTTGTGAACCACGTATTAAAGATAACTGTGTAATCTAACATTGGAGAGTAATGTCTGAAAATTTTCAAACTATAATTTTTACAAATAATTCTTGGTTTATTTATTTATTTATTTAAGATTATGATACTGTATGATTCGAATGTTAATACCTTCTAAAAACACCATTAGTCTCGTGAAATATTATACGATCTTATGTAATTGTACCAAAATTGCCTACTGGCTGATATTCTAAAATAAAGAATTTCTAGTATCGTTCTTACATGTTTATTTCATGTAAGGTAATATGTTTGGTAATATGTTTGGTAATATAATGTTTAAGGTAATATCGAAATTTAATACCCATTCATAAAGTATCAACATTTTATAAACTATGAGACACCTTTTAAACATGGCGGACAACTCTAACAAACATGGCTTTCTCTATCCCCGTCTAGATCAAATCCGGTAATATCCACGTTTTTATCAAATCCGGCAATCTCCAATGATTTTACGTAAATATCTTGTCTCTTTGATAATAAATATTTAAGGAAACCATTTTAAAGTGTTCAGAATGTTGTTAATTTATTCTATAATTAGTTTCAAAGCAGTAAGATAATCAATTTCTCTGATTATACAAATTTGTCATTTTCTACAAATCTACTTAAGTGGATATTGCCGCCTTTGATATTAGATGACTCATATGTATACAATGGCAATATTGTTTTTTCAGTGTACCTCAGGCTGTAATACGAGTGAAAACGATAATCTGGGCACTCAGTCACCTTTATCTTCAGGACTAGATTCCATTTTTGATACGCCTAAAAAGGCTTCCTTACGGAGACACCTACGGAAAAAGATTTTGCTGCAACGAAATAAAGTAGAAAGATTAAGACTCTAAAGCAAAATAATCACCGTTTAAAGAAAATAAACGTCACATTTAAAAATATTTTAGTAGACTTGCAGAAGAAAAGATATATCAATAATGACATCTCCAACATTTTGTTGGAAAATATATTTGTAGCAGAACTATGCAATAGCTTGGTTAAAAAAATACGTAAAGAAAAAAACGACCGATGCCCATATTAGTTGGTTTTAGAAAGTTCTGCTTTACTCTGCATTTTTATTCGCCACGAGCATACACCTATGTTCGTAAAACATTTAATACGTGCCTTCCACACCCGAAAACAATTTATAGCTGGTATAGAACAATAAATGGTTCCCCGGGCTTTACCGATGAAACTATTAACATTTTGAAATCAAAAGTACAACAGTGTATGCAGAAGAAATTATATTAATATGTGGCTTGGTCATCAATTTGTCATCAAGTGTGAAATAGTTTCAACTTGCCCTATTTTTAGGCAAAGTTAATTTATTGGCAACATTATTTTTTTCACCGTTTCGCGTTACGTCGAGCGTAAATACAAATACCTTACGCACACATAGATTATATTCTTGCCTCGCTTTTGACAGACCGCTTTGAAGAGAACTATCGTTCTATGAGTTATTATTCTAAGCTCAATAAAAACACAACCTTTGCATACACCTGGACAGAAAACGAATTTGGTAAAACAGCTAATTAAATAGCGTCAGCCGTCTATGATAGATTAAATAAAACGAATTTATCAGGGATCACTATCATACGCTTATTTGCCGACGGATGTGGTGGGCAAAACAAAAATAGCATAATGCAAAGTATGCTATCAAAAAATGGTTATTGGAAAAAGCTTCTGTCAAATATATCGAAATAATATCTCCCGTAACAGGGTATAGTTTAATGCCTCCGGATAGTCTTCGGTAATATAGAAAAGGTTCTAAAGAAACTAGAAGTAATCATCATCCAACCAGAAGAGTATTGCGACATCATTTCAAGTAATGCGACGATAACGAATCTAAGGGATATTATTATGTTAGACTTCTAAAGAGCCACTCAAGAGCTTTTTAAGCCGACAGCGAAATGGCCATTCACAATAGCCGAATGCAAAGATTCATTATAAAAAGATCGAAGACCTCAGGAAACACAGTTATCCGCGGTGTACCGTTTTATAATTCAGATACGGAATAAAGCCTTTAATGTCTGCAAAACCGGTAAAAATACAAACCTACCACAATTTCAATGGGAGTGCCTGTAACGTAGGCCAAAATAACGGATGTTGAGAAATTGTTAGCAAAACATTTCGAATTAGCAATTTTGGCAAGACAGAGAAGACTTAACATTTTACGTAGGTATTATTATTAGAGGGCCATTTGTTGAATTTAATCAAAATTTAGAAGAAAGATTTTGTGGAGGGATAGCAGAAGAATCACCAGTATTAACAATATAATAAGTATTTAATATATAATAAGTATTTCACTTATCTAATTAAAAATGTATTAAAATTTGTAACAAAATAAGATAATTTTATTTTTACTTTATCAATGTTAATGTTTAAGATCACTAATCCGAAGCCGTCATTTTGAGTTCAAAATGGCGGCTGTCATTATCAAATACAGTTATATCCAGTTACTCAGTATTAAATTCAGCAAGCAGCAGTCCTATAGATGGAATCGAAGACAGCTAGCTAAATGCAATTTTATTTTTACTCTTTACCAACGATTTTATATCCAAATAATGCGACAAAAATATTCGAATTTTTAGAGAAACCCAAACAATATATTTTGTCCTTACGAATTTATAGTAAAACTAAGCGAATTAGGGGAAGAAGAATTATTATTAACATATCAAAAAAGCAATAGTTGAATGCAAATAAAAAACGGGCTTTTTGGGCTTTTTGATTTGCATCCAGAGTTTGAAGCATATTTTTCCTACTTACGTTACTGCAACAATATCACCATTTTACGATACGCCAGTATTAAGGTATATCGCAACATACCGATTAAGTCAAGACTACATTGAAAATTTTTTTGGTATTATCCGGCGCCAATGTGGTTGCAATAACAATCCGAACACTATTCATTTTAAAGGATTGTATAAAAAAAAATCAATCACTTAGAGTTACGCAGTTCTTTTAATGGCAACTGTATTCCTTTGGAACATATTCCTATACTCACGTGCTCATCGTCAGATATTATAAATAATATTAATTCTTCATCAGGACTTCGTGCTTTAGAGGAAACTGATATAATATTGTAGATGTCCCTAAAACTAGTGATAATAATTCTGAAAACAATGTTACTATTCTTGCCGAAATGCTAAATATTGAAAATTGTTCAGAATCAGCCAAACAAATAACAGGCTATATTTCTGGTTGGATTGCGCGAAAATTAACAAAAACTTTAAAGTGTGAAACCTGTATTAATACTTTATATACCAATAATAAATTGTGGTTCCATAAATTAGTTACAATTAGAGATATGGGAGGTTTATGCTATGAAAATTTGTTTTTCATAAAACTAAAATCTGAAAATACTATAAAATCTCATTTAAACGAAAAGGGAGTTCATTTTGTAAATAATCAAGATATTGATTTATTAAAATATCGAATTTTAAAAACTTTTTTAAATTCCAATATATTCGACTCACTCTTAGAACATTCAAAGCAACAAGCCCCCGTTTTTAATCATTGCGTGAATTTAATTAAACCATAACCTGATTTCTGGTATGCATGAATAGTTTAAAACACCTTTATGCTTCACTTATTGAAGATAATCAAACACTGGACTACATATCCACATATAGACTAAGCCAGGATCACTCATAGAGATTCTATTTGATGTCATCCGGAAGCAAGGAGGCTACAAAAATAACCCTAACGTGGTTAAATTTAAGGGTATATATAAAAAGATTTTAAATCATTTGGAACTGCGTAACGCTTTTAGTGGTAATTGCATCGCAGTATGTTTGATTTCGGAACGTCAAAAGTGTGAACGAGGGACGTCCGCTATGACACTTTCGCCTTTTCAATTCCATAGATTTCATATTTCATAAATTCATATATCTTTAATTTGTCACTTATGGACTAACTAGATGATGAGATTTTTCTTGATAACGCCATCTTAGTTAGTTACCCTCAATTAAGAAAAATAGTATTATTATTCGCCAATAGATGTCGGGAAGAGTTGATTATTGAAAACACGAATAAAACAACATTTTCTGAAAATAAATCGTAGCTAGATTGATTTATCGCCCCCGAAATCCCCTGTGTACTAAATTTTATGAAAATCGTTGGAGCCGTTTCCGAGATTCAGGAATTGCTCGTTTAAAGGTATAAGATAAAGATATCACCAATAAATACAGTCCACTCTCAATTACCACAACGCAACACACTAGAAAGCGTTCCTATTTTAAATTGTTAATTCGCCATCTCGAATATTGACTGGTCATCTGGTAAACGTGCAATAACCTGAGTCAATGAATCTGATTCTTCAGACGGAGCCAAATTACTGAAAAGTGATAACACTGCACAGGACAATGTTGATCGATTTGTGAAAATTCTTAATGATGAATACTCAACCGATTCTATCAAACAAATAGTGGGCTACGTTTCATTGGTTGGATAACAAGAAAAATAAGATGCGAAATTTGTATTAACACGTTATTTTCTTGTGAAAAATTGTGGTTGCACAGATTAATATCAACCAAAGACATTGGTGGCCTATATTACTCGACCGAAAATTAGTTCTTTATTTGCTTGAAATTGGAAAACATATTTAAGGCATATATATATAAAAGAGAACGGTGTATATTTTACAACAAACAAAGAAATTAACGTTGTTAAAAATCATATTTTAAAATATTTTGTCAATTCAAATATTTTTAATAATCTGCACGATCATGCGATGACAAAGCCACCAACTTTTAATCACCGCTTACATTTAATTAAAGCAATAATAGAAAAATATGTTAACGTCCGTCTTCACTTTGCGCATAAAAACAACCCCGACTTGAAAAAACTATCAAAAAGGCAAAAAAGTAAAAAAACTTAATTTGTTTGAAGGTAATTAGAACTAAATGAAAATTAAAAAAATATAACTATTTGTCCTTTGCTGTTTTATTTCTTAAAAGAATAGTCAGAGTTCATTTTAGATATATCAATTCTGCTTACTAAACCGTAGGCATCAAACCATTTTATGTCTGTTCTGTGACATTTTAATTGTTAAGCTATGAAGTCGTGACATCGCAACGACACTGCGTAATATATATCCATCTTGTTTACGGTCTTGCAAATTAGCATGCTATCTTTTTCACACATTACAAGCTTGTCAAGTTAACTCTGCTCATGCGGCTATATAATATCATCAACTTAACAGTCCATTTAATTCGACCGCATAATATCGTATAGTTTAGTGTGTTTATAAATATATTATATAGGTACATACCCCGCGGACAATGCTTGATTTCGCCTTAGTACTAATATATCGTATCTACCTCTTTTTATTATAACACCGGTCACTCACATTCGCACGAATACGCAAACCCGCAAGTGTAGGACGACATTTGCAAATTATTATGCAAAGTTTTCGCTGCATTCGTGGTTTTCCAAGCTGTGTCGGTTTTTTAACAGACATCAAAGCGCGCGAACCGCGATCCTTCGCGTGGTCTCCCACACATTCGTGTGACCAGTTGCGCCCAGGATTGGGAAGGCAACGGACGTTTCGCTAATTTCATAGATCGTGACGTCTACTGTTTAGCGTATCTTCATCAAAAGAAATCCCATAAAAACAGCATGGCTATTAATGATGTCTGGGAAAGAATTCAAAACTCTTTTTCTCTTCAATGTTTTATTGACGAATTAAAAAGGAGGAGAAATTCGTGAGACATTCGTAAACAAGTGTAGGAGGAAGCGCAAACGGGTTCGCAAATTGAGTACCGAACCCATTTGCACAGCCGCTGAGTTTGCGAATGAATGTTTGACGGCCCAAACATTCGTACAATGTACGAATATTTGCGCGCATGTGAGTGGCCGGCATAACATCATTGGTATTTGCAGTGGAGTGTGCGGGGAGACAACTCCGCGCCGGCGCATCGCCCCGACCGACAGTGATTGTCACGTCTTGACGCAGATCGCATGTCGCTTATCGCTAACTCACTGATTTACGTAATTCATTAATTCCTATATTTGTTTTGTTTAAATTCAATTTTCACCTTACTTTCTTTCTTCATCTATCTCACTATTCTATGTACTAATTCTTCGCTTGTGATTGTGGCACCTGCTTGTGTTGTGTTCCAAACTATTGTATATATAACAATCAGGTATTGTAAGCGCATTTAGCATGCGGTAATCGCCGCAGGTGGATCTTGATGATTTCGATTTATGCGCATTAAGAAATAAAATCCATGAAATGTATACTGTCAGAAAAGTTGTTCCCAACCGTGAATAAATTACTTATTGAATTAAAGAATTATATATGTAGCGACACAGTTTAGTAGCGTAGGCAGTTTTGTACATCGCTTGCATTTGGTCAGTCGTACATAGCCCACCCGACACGGCAGACACTTGTGAATATACGGAGTTAAATTTGAACCAACATGTTTTATTAATAAAGGGCAGTTTACACCCTTTACTCTTGCATAAGCAACCGTACAATATAAACTTTGGTGGAGGTCGAACGACTTTGTGATTTTTTTTAAAACGAATCGAATTTAAAAACAAAAAGTGTGGTTCGAAGCGGTAAGTCTTAATGAAAAGACACGACATCATTGCATGGAGACGCAAGTATATCGATACTATGAGGCAAAATCGTGTAGAAGGTCGGCCAATAGTTTTCTTAGATGAAACATACATTCAGGCATCATATGCAGTGAAAAAATGTTGGCAAAAAGATGACTAGGACGGAGTACTAACAACAAGTGATCCTCCTGGAGCTCGATGGATTATTGTTAATGCAGGTGGAGAAATGGGGTTCATTTCTAATGCTCAATTGATTTTTCAATCACAGAGTAAATCAGGGGACTACCATGAGAATAGAACAAATTTTATGAAGTGGCTTTCAGAGAAACTTATACCCAATTTGCTTCCACACTCGTTATTCGTCATGGATAATGCTCCCTACCATACAGTACAAGTGAATAAAACACCTTCTATGAGTTCCTCAAAACTCCAAATGCAAAAATGGATTACAAATAAAGAATTGTTTTATTTACCAACAATGTTGAAAGCGGAGCTTTATCAAATTATAAAAGAGCACAAAGAAGCGCCCATTTATGAGGCTGACCAATTATTGATAAGTCATGGCCATAAAGTGGTTAGGTATCACTGTGACTTCAATGTAATTGAGTTTATGTGGAGTCTTTCAAAGAGACGAGTAGCTAGCAATAATGTCGACCAAGAAGCTGGTAATATCGTGAAGTTAACTGAAGAAGCTCTTTCATCGATAACCTCTCAGGATTGGCATAAACGGTGTGAACACGTAAAACATTTAGAAGACAAATTTTATGAACGTGATGGCTGCATGGATAATATTACGGACAAATTCATAATTGAACTAGGAAATGACAGCAGCACAGATTCGGATACGTCAGACGACGCTTATGCAAGTGACAGTGATATGTCTGGAATCGTCAGGAAAAATTAATTAAATAAATAATTTAAAATTTAAATTGTGTCATAATTTACAACCTTCCTAGTCTTTTGGCTATATATTATTATTATCTAAACATATAATAAAAATAAGCTAGGTCGATATCTGTACTTTGAAGATATTGAAGAAAAACTAATACTAAAACTAGGGGGTCTTTATTAGAGCAACAGGAGCCAAAACAATAATTTTACATTACACACAATGTTCCGGCACATTGCTAGCCGTCCCTCAGTGGAGAGGCGCGGGGAGGGAGGTTTCGGCTCGCGGCTGGGAGCGCGGCCGCCGGCCACTTCTCCAAGGACTAGCTAAGCGTACGCGCATAATTTGCAATTCAAAACACAATTTCGGCCACGGCAATTTGTAATCAATTTGTAATAATAATTATAGTAATGTCACAAGTTTAAACCGTAATTTCATTAAGAGAACCTACACATACAAAACACACAAGATAATGGGGAGTAAAAGGTACATATGTTGTTGGCAGCACCGTTGGCAATGCTACCAATTCCCAAGGCAGGGGACATCCAAATCTTGGACGGACCGCGATGTTTGCCCGTATGTTGTAGTCCCCTATTTTGAACTTCTAACAGTTAGTTACAAAATTATGGTTTATTCTTTCTAACACATTTAAAACTGTACCCAATGAATTGACCTTCTCTCTCACACATTATTTACGACAAAATAGCTGAAGGGGGCTGTGTGAATCAGGGGGGTGCAACTCCCATACAAAGGAAAATAACATACAACTAGCGTCATCTTACTCCTGTGGCGACGTCATTTTTGTAACGTTTAGGCATTAATGATCTAATAAACTCACTAGATGGCAGATATGAGTTCTGACTCAATAAAAAATGCTAGCGTTGGTAGAAGTTGGAATTATTTCAGAAACAAAAAATAAAATGTTAGAAACATAAACCGTACTTATCAATATTTTTATTTTTAACAAAAATCCAACATGTCTTATGTTACATTAAATGATATTTCTGTTAGGAAAATAAACAGTATCATGGAAATAAACTGCTACTAAAACCAAATTTTAGAAATATTTTACTTTGGATTGGCAACTTTGTAGTAGTTTGTAGTTTTCAAAATGGCGTACCTGACGCTTTAATTTTTTAAATCGTTTTTGGTTTGGTCTCGGTTTGTGAGCTATTTTACGATTTAGTATCAATTTGGAGCAACTTTTAGTTTGTGAGAATATTAGACGATTAGGCATTAAGAAACTGTTTCGAATTCTCTTTAGACATAACTTGGTTCCAATACTTTTTCTTCGTTATAGTTTCGTATACCTGTGTATATTGTTTTCATTACTTACAGAAAGTTTATTATTAATAGTCAGCATGCCTCGAAGATCGAGAATGAAATTTTAATTCGGATGCCTTGGTAACGGTGAGTTTGCATTATTTTCCCGCTATATCATTTGCTAACAGAAATATTATTAATTATTTATTTGAATGAAATAGCACCAACTAATGGTCCTTCCTATTTCTGCTGCCAAGCTATCATATTATTATGTTAAGTTTCGATCGAAACAGTCGTTATTAAGTCTCGTACTATCACCCAATCACACCTAAGATAATCGTCTCGAGTGGGTGGCACTATTTATGTTTTGCAACGCAACGTATTATATGCTTATTGTCAAGTGGGCTCGGAATTAATTTTTTGGAATGATCAATTAAAGACTAGCTACTAAAAACATATTTTCTTAATTTTACGTATTTGAAGGCCCCTTCCATGCATTTGCGAATCCACAAAGTTTGATAATAGAACAAATTGAGAGATTTAATAAATGGAAATCTGTACTAAGTGCAGAATCTCAGGAAAACAGTGAAAAATATATGTATAACAACATTCGCCTTTGCAACAAACATTTTGAAAAGTGCTTCATACTACCATCAAATAGACTTATAACAATATTAATTTATTTGTTTGTAAATATTTCAGACCAAAATTATGCAGCTCACATCGAAATTGATCAGCCACAGTTGTTGAGTGGAATTGTGCCGACTTCAAGTATGAATAATATGACAAAAATTGAAAGTGTATCATACAGAAGTAGGTGCCAATATCTGTCTTTACTCTAATACTGAACATAAAACTATTCATGACTAAAACCCATATTTGAATAGTTTGTTTAGTATATTTGATTTTGAATTATACACTTTTCTTTTCAGAATTTAACAGGAGCTCAAATTATAATTTGACAAATTATTTGATTCATTTAATGGTCATTCTTATCAAATTCTCCAAAACAATACAAAAACCGCTTAAAAAGAAATTCTCCTCATTTTAATTTATGGCATGATTTACTGCCTATATTAGAGTCTATTAAATTCAAATCAGTAGTTATAAAAAATAATGTAGTAAATATTAAACACAAATCAATTCTTTCAATCCAAAACTGGATCCATAAAATCAAAGTATTTAAAGAATTGTGGCATTTTTTAAATCAATACCACAATATCTGCAATTTACTAACTAGAAATTTGAATCAAGATCAGTAGTCAATTTATTAATGCTTTTAAAACATTGCTCATTAATAATTTTGTTTCACCTCATTCTCTAGGAGCGAATTGTGAGAAAGACAACACTAATCCAATGAAAATCTTTACAAAGTTTTTCAATCAGAAGTCTAATGACATTCCCAAAATAGATTATTCTATTGATACTGAGCAATTGATATTAGTGGTGGGTCAATTAAAAAGTAGCGATTGTTTGATTTATGCTGAATTAAAGAAATATGTATCAGGATATATTATAAAAAAATGTTAATCCAAGATTTTTACTGGATGTACTGCCTGCATGCATGATTTAGCTGAAAACAATTTAGACATTAACTCTTTTATCTATGAGATTGATTGCACTAAGAAATCTTTGCCCAATCACAATTTTATCAATTTAATGAACAATATTTATTATTATACAATTGTGGCCTGTTTACCTTTTTCTCCCGAATCATCCTTTTTAAAGCATAAAACTGCTGTTGCGCTTAACCTCGCTTGTGATTATAGTTTTATTACATGTAAGGAACACAAAACCAAATTAATTAATTTTATTAATGATCTCCAAATTTGATTAATAATATATAGCTGGTGTAGGTACTGCTGTAAATGGTATTTTGCATGGGAAAATTTCGAAATTTGATAAGAATGACCTTGTGAAAGTACAAACCTTAGATTATTATAACAAAAAATATAGAAAACAAATGATTTTGTTAAATTAACTTGGTTAGTATAATTATAAATCATTTTGATTTCTTGGTGGTAAAATGAAATAGAATATTTTTACTATACAAGAATACTGCAACTTCTGACTGGAATATAAATGGTTGAGGTAGGGCATATTGTAAAGTTATACTGATGTGTATCACTATCTTGCTTATTTCTGTCGGGAAGCAGTCATGGTTTCCTATTTAAATAAAATACAGCACAATTGATCTCACAATCAAAGTTAGATGATGGCATTCACGTTTTGTTTTCTGGTGTTTGATAACCTAGTTACACCAAGTGGCCTGTGACCACGTTCATCCTTCTACCCAATATATATATATTGGGTAGAAGGATGAAAAAAAAAAAAAAAATATATATATTTTTTTTTTTTTTTTTTGTAGACAGAGTTCGATAATGACAAAATTTTATGGAAAAGTTATAAGGAGCTAAAGCGTCAGAAACGTCAGAATAGAAATAAATTAGAAGGGAAATAAAACTATAACTATTGTAATCATGTCTAAGATTTCTATAAGCGTCATTAAGTACAAACTATCAATATTTAAGAGTACTTTAAATCATCATTACATTTTTTAAACATTTTTTGTTTTTTTTTTTCAAATTATGTAACAAAACGTTTTGTGCAGAACAAAATGTCACATATTATGAACAATTGTGGGTTAATTGTTTCATAAATGTGTAAATATTTATAAGAATGCTAAGAATAATTTAGTATTCACTTTAGTGTGTGTGTTATCTCTACAATGCTAGTTTAAATGACAATTATTGTATGACGAAGCATAGGTAGTGTTTATAGATGTAAGATTTTCGTACAAGGTCATGATCTGTCACGATCAACTTTAAGCAAGAACTGCTATCATTGTGAAACAAATTTATTACATTTAATTCAAATTGTCTACTATGTTTGTAATGGAAAGCTGACATGTTTATATTTCGCACGAATGACTTAATTGAGATGGAATGATTTTATTATCTAGACTTATTTAACTTTTAGATAACTTTCGATTTAATGTTATTAAGTACTCTAGTAGGATTAATCTAGAGGAGTGATTGTTATTCGAAATTTTATACAATTGTACGTTCATACTATCTTTTAACAGTAAATTGTTTGTAATATAGGGAAATTAAATAGCTTACAGAGAATTACAGCTTTTTATTTTAAAAAACTGTTTTCTCTCTGTATCTTATCGATTAGAATGCTGGACACAATCAAACGTTCTTTAATATTTCATAAGTACTACGGGGAATTTCAGCGATTCTAAACGATAAGATTTTTTCATAAAGAGAGTTAATTATAAAAAATATTAAAATTACTAAAAAAGCCACCTGGCGGGGGGTAGGGAGACTAATAATCGACAGCAGCGACGCCTGCTGACCTGGGCTCTAACTAAAGCAAAAATAAAAATGAGAGTTGCGCATCTATCTCAAATATATTAAGTGTATAATCTATGGTGTGAATCAGTGTGAAATACGAGTTCAGCGCGGTTGCACGTGTTCGAAGATTTAAAAAAATTAAAGTGTAGTGGATTTGTTGTATTGTTAATAATGGAATCGTGAGTATTAATTCATTATATTTTACTAACATGAAGTAAATGTTATTTGCATTTTATGACAAAAAAACGTCTTTGAAGTAACGGCCTCGTCATTTTTTTAACCTAACGGTCATCTTTAGTTGGTCGTTTTTAATAGAAAAATTAATAAAATCCAAACGATTTTTTGTAATGAGATCAATATTTTAATGAACTTAATTAAAAGTATTACAAAGGACGTGTATTTTAGTCGCAAATGTAAAAATTTCGACTTCAAAGATGTGAACACACTTTTTTTTATTGCTTAGATGGGTGGACGAGCTCACAGCCCACGTGGTGTTAAGTGATTACTGAAACCCATGGACATCTACAACGTAAATGCGCCACCCACCTTGAGATATAAGTTCTAAGATCTCAGTATAGTTACATAGGCTGCCCCACCCTTCAAACCGAAACGCATTACTGCTTCACGGCAGAAATAGGCAGGGCGGTGGTACCTACCCGCGCGGACTCACAAGAGGTCCTACCACCACTTATAGTGAACGGTCTGTAAGTCGTGACATCGCAACGATACTGCGCAACATATATCCTGCAGCGCTATCACGTACTTCGCAGACAATTAGCAGAAGACAAATACCTATTGTGCAAATATTGCTGTCAACTGTCAATTTCGTATTACGGACTTACAACAAATCAGCAGATCCCGGATCATTACTATTGCTGCCTCTGCAGAGCGTTTTGTGAAACTTTAGTGCATTCTTTTCCATACGACTACCAACAATTAATTGACATACAGTCGGTATTACGGATGCTCTTGTCTGCCACACAACAGCAGATATTTAGCAATTTCGTTTGTTAAATTTGCGACACCTTTTGTATCTAAATTGTGCTAAATTGTTGCAAACTATCTGCAAGTGTAACATTTGGGAAATTAAATAATTTTAACTTGATTTATAATAGGTAAGTGTAATTGGTTCAGATCTTTATTCGTGTTTGTGTTTTCTATAATATTAACATTAAACACCACGCTGGGCCATTTAAGTACATTAATAATGTTGAGGTTATAAAGTTTATTTGTTACAAATTAATATTTATTCTAGATATATGACTATGGACAGAGCTCTAATGATAAATGGGGCTTTGGAGGCTAAGGAAATTGAGTCGGATACACTCGAATCAGTGCGTTTGCGACGCTGTCTTCGTAATCAATCTAGCCCCCTTAATCTATCGGAAAGTCTGTTCAGAACACATTATAGAATTTCAAAACATCTATATTTGCAATTGTGCTCTGAATTAAAGCCGTTAATAATCTAGATCACCAAGACGAACAAGAATAGAATATAGTAGAATGCAAGGTACCTATATATATATATATTCAATTTAACATCTGAATATGTGTAAATAATGAAGAAAATAAAAGATTCACAAAATCGTGTCTTCAAAAGTAGCATTGTTTTTTTATTATTTCAGACTTATTCTTAACTAAATGTTTTAAATAGCTTGTTTATACAGATGTTAACAGCATTGCAAAATTTCATACCAGAAACCTGTGGGAATGAGCTTTTTGCATTTTGAGTCAAACTGCAGTAAATTCAATCCCATTAGGGAAGTGACTATGGCATTAAACAACCGTCCAATTTTATTGAAACATTTAAAGTTTCTGCCAACAGTACAATGGGTCACAAGTTATTATAAATGGGTAAGTTAAATAATTATCTTATTATTACAGCACAAGAGTTCCACTGATTTCACAATTTCCACGACTCAATCATATAGATCAGTTATATTCTTGAAGCTTTATAATTAAACAGAGTTCTGATAAATGTCAAGCCCTGGTGAAACTGGAAAGGCCTTCAGGCCTTCAATTTTTTTTAAGATTTATTTATTTATATTTATAGTACATAGATATTTGAATGATAATAATTTCGTGTGCAGTGGCATTGTGATTGAAAAAATAATATAATAGTAAAAAAAAATTTTTCATTATAGGTTTTACAATAAATTTTGCTTTCCTGGGGTTTCGGAGTGTATAGATGGCACTCATGTTGCACTTGTCAGATCTTCTGAATATGAAGAAAGGTTTTAGAACCGCAAGCATTATCATTCCAAGAATGTGCAAAATAGTAAGTGTTTTGCTCAAGCCTATCATTCACAATAACATACATTTGATAGTACTTATCTGAAGAATTAAATTTTTCAGATTTGTGATAGTGATCTTAACATTTTAAGTATTGATGCAACATTTCATGATACATTTGTCTGGTTTAACACTGAACTGAATATGCCTATGCAGGATCTGCACGATAATGGTGAAAATGGTTTTTAGGCAAGTAAAACATCATGAGCTCTTCTCAGTAACCCGACTACAAAATAATACTCAATCTAAAAGTCTAATGCCCTAAATGCCCTAAAGGATAATGCTAAAGATAATATTGTAGCAGGTTTCAAAAAAACAGGAATAAATCCATTCGACCCCACACAGATACTGAAACGATTACCTGGATATGAAAGAGTTAGCCACCAATCAGAAACTATCAATGAATCTGTTTCAACAATACTAAAAGACATGCGTCATAGAACAATGAATGTCGTTGAACCTAAAAGAAAAAGGAAAATAGTAGTCGAACCTAGAAAAAAGGTCAGTCTTGAAGAAACTTATGCTGAAACAAAAGAGAAGAATAAAGAACGCAAGAAAAAGAAAAGTAAACTACAAGTTCCTAAAAACAAAGAAGGAATTAATGACAACAAGCAAAAAGGACCAATAACAAAAAAAGGAAAGGGTATAGGGAAAAAAACAAAGCCACCATACTGCCTGATTAAACTGATAAAGCTAACATTTTCAATAACTATTTTGCTATAGTAACCATACCAATTATTTTTGGAGATGATATTTTGACAAGTCATTATGAAACAATTGACAAGTATAATGTTTCAGATGTCATAGTTTCAACTAATGAAACCAATAACAAAATTCAAGTTCTATCTGATATTACGGTTGCAGTTTCTAAACACAAAAATTCTCATATAATAATGATAATAATAATAATATCAAGTTTATTTTGCCCCATACTAAACTACAAATCTTAGAAAAGTCTAGAACTGTTAATAAAGGGATTAAGAAAAAAGTAAAAGTACCATTAATCAAGACAATCAAGATGGAAAAGCCACGAAGCAAATATAAAGATTTCGATGACATCTTGCTAGAAATTGCGGTATACAAAAATATATTATCGTCATACGAAACAGAAAAACAATTTGGTATACCTCGCCGCATGATTTTAAATAAGGTCAAACAAAGACACAAAAAGAGTTGGATGTCCTACCACAAACCGCCACTAGCTGATGAAAAGAAAATTACAAGCTGTTTGATTCTATGTGGAGAATATGAGTATTCCTTTACCTGGTTTGAACTAAGGTCAATAGTACACGACTATTTAGTTAAAAACGGACTCACCTTTTATATCTTTTTAATAACAAAATGCACGATACCAAAAGTGGGTAAGGAGCTTTTTGAAACGCAACAAATATATTCTGAGTGTGCCGTTTACAGGATATAGATCTATAAAGGAATCTCGGGCCAAAGAATTTTTATTTTGAATTTTTTGAGAACCTTAAAATTTCTGTTCATAATGTTAAATCAGATCATATAGTGAACTATGACGAGACAATTTTTTCCGACAACCCAGGATCCCAAAAATGCATATTTAAAGCAGGCGCTAAACATCCAAAAAACGAAAACTGCAATATCAGTCATGTTTTCGGCTACAATCAGTGGAGTAATATTCCCGCCGTATGTGGTATATAAAGCTGATAATTTATGAACAAATTGGTGTACCTAAAGGAACCAGATATATCAAAACCAAATCTGGCTGATTTGATTCGAAAACGTTCGAAGATTGGTTTAATACCATAATTATTCCATGGGCAGAGAAAACTATAGATCTTAAGGTCTTGATCGGAGACAATTTATAGAGATATATATTTTTTTTACACATTACATATGGAAAATAATATAAGATTTATTTTCCTGCCCCCCAATTCAACATATCATACTAAACCTCTCGATGTGGTCTTATTCGGCCCATTAAAGAGAGAATGGAAAAGAATTTTAATGGACTACCTAGTTCGACACCCAAGCGCAAATAATATCTTAAATAAACAAATATTCTCCGAATCACTGAAGATATTAACTGGTTGCCTCGAAACTTAGACAAAGTAAAAATTTGTGGATTTCGTGTTGCTGGGATATTGCCGTGGCGTGCAACCTCTTTGATAGGAGACCTACAACGACTAGACACAGACTAAGACAGACACTTGACAAGAATTAAAAAATAAAGAGAGAAATGGAAAGAGGGCCTACGTGACTAGCGGCAGGCGGTACTTTTTTTGACTTCCTAAAAGACGGACACGAACCAGACGACGAGGAACGAATTGACCGTTCTCATATGTATATAAAATAGACGACAAAAGAACTAACCGACCGTTCAGATTCTGGATTAATGGGATGTATTAATCCAGAAGCTGTATTAAAGAAATTGCCAGATTATCGTAGGTCTCAAACCGTGACTTATGACGAGACATTTGTCAACAATTTACAGGATTTGAGAACTCCGGCTACCCATAAAAAAGGAACTACAAAAAAAAAACTAAAAACAGAATCTGGAAAATTTGTAAGTGTTAATGATTTGAATGAAGAAGATCACTTTTCATCGGTAAGTTTTTTTATTTAAACATTATTTTTTTATTAAAACACGATTTTTATTATTCGATAATTATTAGTAGTTTAGACTGATTAGCCGATGTTGCCAGTTTATTACTAGGGAATTTGCCGAAATTATGGGATACAAATTACAAATATAATTTCATCTTTATAAAATTTTGAATAGAACTTGTTATGTTTATTTAAAAAGATGACAGTACATATTTACTTAAACTGAAAATGATAACTTATTTACATTCATAAACGAAACGAAATATTTTGGGTTTCAAATTTCCTACATATTCCGCACTAGCAAATCGCTGGAGAGAAATTATACTGCGGACACGAAATAATGACCAGTGGACAAGACTTCAGTCGCTAATAGTAGATTGAAATCATTTTGTTAGAAGTTTTGGTTAATTCAGTGAAATATAATTAGGCCAGTTCAGTAATTTATTTCCTTTTATTAACTACCTCACTTCTGGTCGATAATAGTATTATTATCATCATCATCATTTCATTTTTTGTTATCACTAATTTAAACATTTATGTACGTACTGAAACACTGTTACATTGTTTTCCTGCGAGTTACAGTGCCGAGTAAGAACGAGATAGATATATGTTTATGTGTGTGCCTTCAAAATGGATGCTATTTGTATAAGCAATGGTACGTATAGAACAATATGTCGCGTCCCTACCTTAAAGGTCTATGGTTCATAATCAAAGCTTTCACATTAGTAATACCCTGTCATTTACTAATTGTGTCGTTAGGGATCCTAAGTATGTTTACCAATAAGGTTCATAGTCTAAATGATTCATTTACTAATTGTTTAGTAAATACTATTTGTGTATAAATTCTCTTCCTCCTTAAAACTTAAAGAGTTCGACATCAACCTTCAAGCTTATAACATTCTAACTCTGTCCGTGTAACATCAGATTTTTGTACAGGATAAATAAATTCAGTGTGTATTAAAATAAAGTTTTTTTTTTTTAACTACAAAACCGTTAACCGCGTAACAACCTGCTCTTTTCAATCACTGGTGGTAGGACCTCTTGTGAGTCCGCGCGGGTAGGTACCACCGCCCTGCCTATTTCTGCCGTGAAGCAGTAATACGTTTCGGTTTGAAGGGTGGGGAAGCCGTTGTATCTATACTGAGATCTTAGAAATTATATCTCAAGGTGGGTGGCGCATTTACGTTGTAGATGTCCATGGGCTCCTGTAACCACTTAACACCAGGTGGGCTGTGAGCTCGTCCACCCATCTAAGCAATAAATTTTTTTATTGAAGACTGTTTATGCGCGTCGTTTGTTGACATCGCTACATCTAGACGTGTTTATAAACATTTACGTATATTCATGTTTTATTTTATGTATGCACTGAAACACTGTTACATTGTTTTCCTGCGAGTTAAAGTGCTGAATAAGAACGAGATAGATATATGTTTATGTGTGTGACTTCAAAATGGATGCTATTTGTATAAGCAATTGTACGTATAGAACAATATGTCGCGTCCCTACTTTAAAGGTGTATGAGACGAGCCGGCGGCTGCGACCCACCAAGCGGCAATACGTTTTTATGTACCTAAAAGTGTTTTATTGCGCCAGGACGTTTATATGTTTTGTTTATGAACTCTTGAGTCTCTGTAATTCTGTAATCATGTTGATGCTTGAGCCTCTGATAATGAGGAGAAGTCGGTGTGTGAAAACTATGATTAATATGTTGTGTTTGTGGGCTTAACATTATTTATAGGTTATGTCCGTTTTGGTCTAATTATGGTTCATAATCAAAGCTTTCACATTAGTAATACCCTGTCATTTACTAATTGTGTCGTTAGGGATCCTAAGTATGTTTGCCCCATAAGTGGGGGTTTAAATTATATGTGATGTGCAGCGTGAAAGGTTATGCTCATAAATTTGAAATATATACTGGCCAAGAGAATGAACGGCTTCCAGATGAACCAGATTTTGGGCCAGTGGGAAATATTGTAGTCCGGCTTGCTAGAGGTGTACCAAGGCATATAAATCATATAATTTATTTTGATAATTTTTACACCTCTGTACCTTTAGTTACCTATCTTGCCAAACAAGGAATCTATAGCCTAGGTACTGTGCAATCTAACAGGCTAGTGAACTGCAAACTGCCGGACAAAAAAACAATGATGAAGAAATCTGTTCCTCGTGGAACTTATGAAGAGCAGATGACTGAATTTGACGGTATTGATTTGACAGCAGTTACTTGGAAGGACAATAAAGTTGTAACTTTTCTATCTTCATATGTTGGAGCTGAACCTGTGGGCCAAGTAGAAAGATTTGACAAGGCAAATAAGACTAGAATTAAAATTTCATGCCCACATATAATAAAAGGAATATAATGCCCATATGGGCGGAGTGGACCTAATGGATAGCTTTATTGGGAGGTACCGAATTGCAATGAGAAGCCGAAAGTGGTATCTTCGTATCTTTTACCACTTATTGGACATGACGGTAATAAATTCTTGGCTTGTGTATAAAAATTTAAAAACAACTGAAGCCAATTCATCAGTTCTAAACCTATGTAACTATAGACTGGAACTAGCTGAGGTATTAGCCAAAGTAAATAACTCATTTGAACTCTGCAACAAAAGAGGAAGGCCAAGTACCAGCAACAGTGTTGAAATGGAAATACAAGCAAAAAAAAGGAGAGGACCAGCTCAACATATTCCTCCTAAGGACATAAGGACTGATAATGTTGGTCACTGGCCTGGTAATTGTGTTCGCAGCAGATGCAAAATGCCTGGATGCAAGGGATACACGCAAAACAGGTGTGAGAAGTGTGAAGTAGCTCTTTGTCTTACCACAACCAAAAATTGTTTTAAAAATTTTCATATGTAGTTATTGTCTAGTGAGTGCATAGTGTTGTAGTTCTGCAACAAATGGTTTTTAATAAAAATAGCTATGAAAATAAAAAAAACTATTTTTTTTATTATTTTTCCCTAAATCAGCATATTCATGGCTCCAAAATATATTTTTTCTCGGTCTAAAAATAAAATCATGCATAAAATCATGCATTTAAGGGTTAAAGAGTTCGACATCAATCTTCAAGCTTATAACATTCTAACTCTGTCCGTGTAACATCAGATTTTTGTACAGGATAAATAAATTTAGTGTGTATTAAAATAAAGTTTTTTTTTTTAAAACTACAATGCCGTTATCCGCGGAACAACCTGGTCTTTTCAGTCACAAAGTTAGTCTTATAAATGCTATTCTATATAGCTAGAAAAGTTTGTTTACATTATATCGCAAAAAAAAACAACAACATTAAAGTTGAGAAATCTAATTCAAAAAGACAACTCTACAATAAACTTCACTTATTTCATGGAAATCAATGTTTCCAGATGGCAGCTTTTTAGTTGTTTTAAGTTTCCGATATATTTTTAGTAAACATGTCAGTTTAAATATTTATGATGTATAAAAAATTACATATTCTGTGTTTTAATATACATAATTATGATAATTATATTTTTTTGAGTTTTAAAAGTGATCCGTAGTAGAACCAACGTGATACTTTATAATTTGAATTTCGCTACTAGTCTAAGAGCCCGCGACGGCCAGACCTTGGTTATTTTATAAAAGCTGATAGTTTCTCTGTGTATGTCTGATGATGAGAGCTCTTTAAGCAGCGCTAGTAATCAAAATGTTCATGTTGATGTCGTTTCTAACACCGTTGTATCGCTCGATACGAATGCACCGGACGTTTTATCCTTTAGGCCACGACTTCACTCAAACGACTGTAAAAAAATATCATATTTATTGCCCTACAGCGGTGCGAATTCGTATGATATACTGTGTGACCTGGTTTCACCGCCTAACCAAGTAACCAACTAACCTTATGTATGATCAAAACATTGCAACGTTAAAAAATCATTTGGACACCCCTCGAAATCTCAGAATACTACAAAATTTCATCACAGACTTCAAAAGGAAAGCGAATCAGTAAAATATTAGATTGCTATACTACGTAAAATGACTTCTACTTGTAATTTTGGACTATTTCTTAACACTGCTTTAAGAGAACAAGTTTGTGTGCGAGCCTATTCCCAAAAAATTAAAGGACTTTTAGAAATTCGAGACCTCTCCCTAGATAAAGCTATTGAAAAGCCAGCCAGCACGTAAACTGTATACACAGGAAAATCATTATACCCAGGAATTTCACCAAATCGGTACTTTGAGAAGGAAAGTAAGCTCCACTGGCCTCCCGGCAGGAAACACTAACCAAATTATCTGCTTTCGTTGTGGAAGTGAACATTATGCTACTAAATGTGCAAAGATTAATTATAAATGTCATTTCTGTAAAAAAATTGGACACATCAGGAAAATGTGTTTACGAATGAAAAAATTGATTCCAGCGCAGTATGTGAAAGCACCTGACTTTAGTCTCAACCAAAGAATGGAATCTGAGGAGGTGGTGTATATCAATGTAAAGAAATTATTTCTTTATAGTACATTTGTACCACGGTCTATAGCTCCTATGTAATCATATAGATGGCGCTGTCGATAATGGTGATATGCATTGATATTGAAGAGTTGACATGTTCGGGCATATTGTTACTAAATTAAATTGGATAATTATCTTAAGGAATTGAGAGCGGTGGACTTTGAATGTCGTTTCTTTGTTTTCAGGTGAGATACCTATTATAGGTTTGCAATGTGATTGTACTGTAAAAAAAAAACCACATAATTAATGTCGGATCTGAGCAATACGACAATGCTATGCCCAGTACTTCCAAAAAGCAAATGCAGTGGATGTAGTAACTACTTCTCCCAGCACCGGGGTCGTCGCAAATCAGATGAACCAAAACCAGCCCTTAACGGAGCCACCACGCAAACGAGAAAGGACAACGCAGGCCTATGCTATTAAAAAAATTTACTTCTGATGAACGAAAACGCCTAGATCGAAATCTGCTAGAATTATTTATAAGTGATTATCAACAATTCCGAATAGTTGAAGATAAAGGATTTAAAATATTTGCAAAGAGCATACCGGGGTATACGCTGCCTAGTAGAAAAACTATATCTACAACAATGATTACGGCCTTATATACGGACACATTAAATAAAACGAAGGAAATAGTATCTGGAGATGCTATTTCAGTATGCATAACCACCGATTGCTGGACATCATCTCAATTAGAAAATGACATTGGTGTGACTGTTCAATTGATACAAATTTTGGACCGAAAGTGAAGAACAAGTGTTATGGGAGTGCAAAGAGCTCAATGAAAGTCATACCAGTTCGAATTTAGTCAAAGAATTAAAGAGAGTAACAGATGAGTCGAATTTAACACAAAAGGTTAATTTTGCAATATCGGATAATGCTCGCAATATTGTAAAGGCGATAGAATCCGAATTAGGATGGAAGCACTATGGCTACTATGCACACTCTTTGAATTTAATAGTCACTGCTGCTTTAAAACCAATAGAAGTATTTATAGATTAAATAAAAAACATTGTAGCGTATTTTAAAAGAAGCACAAGTGCCACTAATATGCTCCTCAGCTATCAACTTAAAAATATGCCAGAGTGTGGTGAGCCTAAAAGGCTAGTAGTACAACAAGTGCCTACACGTTGGAATTCCACGTTTTATATGCTGCGTCGATTTGGTTTATTAAAAGAAGCTATAAAACAATGTATGGCGCTACTTGATAGAGATTGGCCAGATATCAGTACGCTGGATTGGGGGATAGTGGGCGAAATATGCACAGTGTTACAACCTTTTGAAGAGATTACTTGTTCAATAAGAGAAGAAGAATAATTAACCGGAAGTATGGTTATAGTTGTTACAAACTGTTTAAAGAAGTTTGTGATGATTTTTTGAAAAAAGAAGAATACAGACTCTTTTATCTAGTAGTTGTGGAAATGATCACGTCTTTACAAACAGTTTTAAGACTTTTTAGGTTTCCTAACAATGGATTGACGTGACATGTAGAGGAAACTGGATTCCGACAAAGACGGGTAATTGCGATGGCGCTTAGATTACCTAATACTTATATTTTGTCTTGTTATTTTGTTTTGGCTTGCTCTTGTCAAGTCTGCATTTCAAGATAATTTATGCTATTTTTAATTTTAGGATTTGCAAGCACAGGCGTCAACTTCAGTTTTGTTAACACAAAAAAAAGAAAAATCTTTAAAAAGAAGAGACCCTAAACTAAGTAACTACCTATAAAGAATGGTAAAGAATCGTTTCATAGTTGTTTTTTTAAAGATTGATGTCATGCTTCTAGCTGGATCCCTGTTGGATATTTCTTAGTTGACGGAATAAACGGGAGATAGTGCGCTGACTTAATTATACAATGTTTGGAACATATTGCAGAAACAGACCTAAAAATATTTTCCTTAACTTTTGATGGATGTGCTACAAATATAGCAACAGTGGAATGCTTAAAATGTTCAATCAAAAACAAAAAACAAATTTCCACACCCGTCAACGAATGATCTAGTATTTGTAGTTCTAGACCCATCACACATGATAAAATGCTGTAACACATTTTTAGATAAAGATAGTAACACCATAGAATGGAGATTTTTGGAGAAATTAAATAACCTTCAAGGAGAACTTTCATTTAGCGAACAAGATTCGTTACCTTCATGTTAATTTTCAAAATAATAAGATGAAAGTTAAGCTTGCAACACAATTGTTCAGCTTAAGTGTAGCAGACGCTATACACTTTTGTCGTGACCAATTAAATCTGCCTTCATTCAGAAATAGTGAAAGCACAACATTTTTTTCAGAATCATTAATAACATGTTTGACATTTTTAATTCCCGAAACACATATGAATATAACTTCAAAAAAGCTCTAACAAAAGCGAACTCTGCAATGCTGCTTAGTTATCTAGACATGGCGACGACATACATAGCCGAGTCGAGAACACAAGAGGGAACTCTTTTGACAAAAGTTTACGTAAGACTGGTTTTATTGGATATGATGCAGCTATTAAACGTTATTATGAAAAATTAATACGTCCCGGCGCTCTGAATTTTATGTCATTTAACAAACTAAGTCAAGATCACCTTGATACGCTTTTTGGTAATATAAGGTCACATGGTGGAGGCAACAATAACCCCACGGCCCGCCAGTTCAGAGCAGCATACAAAAAACTTTTAGTTAACATAGACTTGTGGCGGCACATCACTAGTCGTGTGTGCAGTCACCACTAGTACAAAACCCATAGAGGCGATAGCGGTGTGCGGGGACGGGAGCGAGTAACGCGCAATGGAACCGGCTCCCAGTCGGCCGCCGAGAGCGCAGTGCGCAACGAAACGACTCGAAGACTGAACCTACGCAGCTCTGCTCGCACGCGCATACAAATATTATTGTATTCTCTTTACACCAAATAAAACTGATTAAAGTCAGACTAGTTCTCATTGCGACGACCCCTTCCCGCTCGCACTAGTACCATAGTGGTGACACCGACGCTGGACAATGGCACAAGGAAGTAAAGACAACGCCGTCGCGGCCGCCGCCGAATCTTTATTAAACGACGAACCGGATCCGGTCGCAAGCCGTGTAGCTGTGCGCTTACCGCCATTTTGGCCAGAAGATCCCAAAGTTTGGTTCGTACAAGCGGAGGCGCAGTTCCAAATATCTTGCATCAAGGAGGATACTACAAAGTTTTATCATATCATCTCGCAGCTGGAACAGAGGTACCTCCGCGAAATCAAAGATATAATAAAAAAATCCACCGGCTACCGGCGAGTACGAAAAACTAAAACAAGAGCCAATTAAGCGCTTATCGATTTCACGGGAACACCAAATCACCCAGTTGCTTTCTCACGAAGAACTTGGTGATAGGAAGCCGTCGCAATTTTTACGGCATTTAAAAACGCTTGCCGCTGACCAAGTTACTGACGAATTTTCACGTAAAGGCTCTCGATAATGGAAAATGTACTGCGCTTGAACACATTTCGATTCTTGATAGTGCATCATCTCCTGTAGCACGGATTAATAAATCCACACGAAGAATTGCGGTTGAATACGATGATGAGAATGATAATAATAACCAAGAGGATATTAACGCATTTTTCAATACCATCTCAGATTTTATTAGCAATCAAATCATAAGCCATATTGCAAGATTAATAGCGCATATTTTAATTAAGAAACTCGATTACGACATATGCATTGGAGCTCTATTGTCCAATAGCATAAATGAAGAACATAAATTCATAGTAGCTAAAGAAAAGGGTTGTTTGTTATATCCGAGAAAAAAAAATTCGATACAGATCTGTAAAATATCAGAATCGGTTATCAAAATGTATACAGAAACCCTACATAATATAAATAAAAAAAATGTTAGTGGCAAAAATTATGCCTAAATTTGTAGGTAGTGAAATATTAAAAAACATAATTTATCATCAAATTGGCCAATACCCTACAGCAGATCACGTCACAGAACTCATCAAAGCAATTGTTGAAAAATATATTAACGTGAGGTTACACTTTGTTTTGAAAAATTCATTCGCAATTAATAGCAAGCGCCAATTACTTAATAAATACGTTTTATTCCAGGGACAGTGATTATTTGTAATTAATAAAAGTAAAATACAGTAGAATTCATATACAACGACTTCGCTGGTAACGACTAACCGCTTTTAACGAAGACAATGTTTAGTCAAGATAGGTTTCAAAGTTAGGTACTGAGAAAATATAACCGTTTAGTGCGACTCCATTTTAAGTGACCAACTGCTTATAGTAATCATTAATTATGAATATTGTGATAATGCGTCCGGTTAAAATGACGCACAATGTTACAAAACATTTTTTATTTACAACGACCTACCAATACCTTGGCGCCCCAACCTCACCCCGCTCCCTCTATTGGCGCGTGAATCACAGTTAGTGTTTGTCACTTGTTATGACAAGTTCTTAAAGCTCGACAAAATGAGCGAAAGTGTTTTACAATTGAAGAAAAAAGTGTAATATTACACCGATTAGAAGCCGGTGAATCAAATGCAACCCTCACAAAGGAGTTTGGCGTATCTCATTCTACAATATCAACAATAAAGAAGAATAAAGATAAGATCGAGCCGCTGTATAATGCCAATGTTTTAAAATAATGGATAAGGCATTGTTACAGTGGTTCATGTTTCAGTGCGACCGGGCAATACCCGTGTATGGACCTCTGCTACAAGAGAAAGCAAACTTTTTCGCTAGACAGTTAGACATGCAAAATTTCACATGTTCCATAAATTCGATAAACCGTTTCAAAGTAAGACACAACATCGTGGTAAGATTGCTGGCGAGTCTTTATCAGTTCAACAAGGTGATGTAGTAGATTGGTTAGAAAAGGTTTGGCCTACTAGGCGTGCCCAATTTAGAAATGATGAAAATTTTAATGCGGATGAGACTGGGCTGGATGGACTGACTGGTAATCGGAAAATCTCAACGTCCCAGATGTTTTAAAAATGTACGGCATTAGCCAGTAGATTATGAGAGCAACCGAAGAGCCTGAATGAAGTTTTTTTTAATACTTATTTCATGTTGCATTTTTCCCCATACATTCATCAGATAATTTATCGATAAAGAATATCGGCTTTATCAAGCACTAGCGTGTATGTAATTTTTTATTGTGTGTATGAGTGTCTATGCCTACGGCAATTTATTGTAGTTTGCGAACGATAATCTGCCCTGAAATTCATGTGCGAACTCACACGGGGTCCTACCACCAGTAATTACGCAAATTATAATTCTCTACGATGTTACGAGTTACAGCACAGTTACAGCTACGACAAGTTATCTATATACGAAAAAATTAAAGAAGATCTAAAGAAGGAAAGGCGAGGGGAACCTAGCAAGAAGACTACATCAAACTTCATGGTTCAGCTGTGGTGATAAGGGGCATGCGTCTGCGCATTGTACAATCGGCATTAAGTGTTTTCGTTGTAACAAATATGGCCACGTGGGAACACGCTTTCCTCGCATCGGTGAAAATAACAGCGGCGGAAATGGCAGGCGGAACTGTTATGATACCCTCTGGTTCCTAGCTTTGCTTTCATCATCACCTTTCCCGAATAGTATCAGCACTTATGATCCTTTATTAGAGAACAATCCCCTCCCTAGTCAGGCAGTCTTATTCCTAATTCCACACGGCACGGTTGCCGTCATTGTCGTCGTAAAATCTTTATATGTCTATTTCATCAATAAAGCCTTTTTTAAAAAGATATTATCTCAGTTCCGTATAACAGAACGTGTCGGTAAAGCAGTTTTCAAAACCAACGCAAGGGCACGCAGTCGCCAGAAATCGCCCGCAGCCGGTTTCGGTAAAACAGCGTTCGGTTATGTTCGGAACGACTCGGATGTCATCTACGGACCAACATGGCGGATGCATACAATCCTGCCGTGACATAAAAAAGAATAACATCGAAACGTCAATGTGTGATGAAGAATCAAGGTTTATGCAGATAGTAAATAAGGGCTTTAAACCGGTAAACCCATGAAAACAGTAATATTAAATAAAAACATTCTTCTAGTGCGCTCATAGACTCGGGTAGTGGCGTAAATCTAATCTCAGCTGAACTAAGCATGAAGTTGTTTGATACTCAACTGAATGGTAGCGGTCTAACACTAATAGAATTTGGCACGTCACAAGTGCGTTCGTTAGGGAAGATTACGACGTTAATTACATTCGATGGATAGTATTACAGTAGTGTCACATTCCACATAATGCTGTTACGCCGATAAGCGTAACGCCATCTATCGCCGAATGTCGAACGAATATCGAAGGATCTAGAAGCATCTAGAACGCTCGAGAAGCGCAACACCATCTATTGTCAGGTAGCGGAAAAACACAATACTCGAAGTGTATGGAATATTCTAGGAATGTAGTATCGCTTATAAAAACGTTGCAGAGATGGCACGCAATCAGTCAGTAAGCGGAACTACTCGAAGCGAAACAGCGAACGGATCACCTGAAGCGAAGCGGAAGAAGCGAATTGAGAATTTTAAAGTGTTTGTTGAGTGTTCTAAGTGTTCGAAGTGTTGAATACAGTGTTTAAGTTGTACTTCGGTAGATTTTTTTATTTATCCCGAGCCCCAGCGAGTAACAACACCTAAAGATTGTATGCCTTACGATATTATTCTCTTTGGAAAATAAGAAAAGTGATGTAACAAATAATCAGATGAAAGAAAAACTTGATCACAAACTTGGTCACAGCTGGCCAAAGAACTCAGTAGTTTGTCATAATTTGTGTTCAGAAGTGACAAGACTCTTCACGCTAAGTATGAAAATATAAAAAAGAGGGCCAAGACCAAGTATAGTACTTTTCGGAGAATTTTGTACGAAACAGGGGGGGACCATCCGCTGAAATTAATTTCACTCAAGAAGAGAAAGTGGTAATGGAGTTATCTGGGACCAGTGTGATGGGATTACCATCTCGCAATGACTGTAATGAGGTATGTATGAGTAGCTTCTACTTATATCAATATCTCAATTTCCCTCATAATCAAATGACCACTGAATAAACCTATACTTTGCCAAAAGTCATCAATAATGAGAGGACAGCAGAACTTCAAAACTGTTTTCTATTCTAAGCAAAGATATGATGTGAAATTTACAAAAATGGTAAATTGGAGCAATTTTGTCTTTTTACAGATAGTAAGTAATAAGCAAGAAAACAAAGAAAAAATATGCCGAGACCAGCCAAGACATAGCACTCCAGCTAAAAATAATAATAAAAAGAGATGGCACGCAGTCAGTCAGCGGAACTACTCGAAGCGAAACAGCGAACGGATCACCTGAAGCGAAGCGGAAGAAGCGAATTGAGAATTTTAAAGTGTTTGTTGAGTGTTCTAAGTGTTGTAAGTGTTGAATACAGTGTTTAAGTTGTACTTCGGTAGATTTTTTTATTTATCCCGAACCCCAGCGAGTAACAATACCTAAAGACTGTATGCCTTACGATATTATTCTCTTTGGAAAATAAGAAAAGTGATGTAACAAATAATCAGATGAAAGAAAAACTTGATCACAAACTTGGTCACAGTTGGCCAAAAAACTCAGCAGTTTGTCATCATTTGTGTTCAGAAGTGACAAAACTCTTCGCGCTAAGTATGAAAATATAAAAAAGAGGGCCAAGACCAAGTATAGTACTTTTCGAAGAATTTTGTACGGATCAGGGTGTGGACCATCCGCTGAAATTAATTTCACTCAAGAAGAGGAAGTGGTAATGGAGTTATCTGGGACCAGTGTGATGGGATTACCATCGACTGTGATAAGTAGCTTCTAATTATATAAATATCTCAATTTGTCTTATAATCAAATGACCACTGATAAAACCTATACTTTGCCAAAAGTCACCAATAATGAGAGGACAGCAGAACTTCAAAACTGTTTTCTATTCTAAGCAAAGATATGATGTGAAATTTACAAAAATGGCAAATTGGTGCAATTTTGTCTTTTTACAGATAGTAAGTAATAAGGATGTAAACAAAGAAAAAATATGCCGATACCAGCCAAGACACAGCACTTCCAGCTAAAAATAATCAAAATACATTGGTGTGTATTAATTTTATAAAAAAAAGAAGTGCTTTGCAGAATATACCACAGTGGGCTGTGTCTATAGGTTAGTGAGAAAGTGTTAAGACATAATGTGTGCCAGCACGAGGTCCCACCGTCCTGCCTATTGCTACCACAAATCATACAAGTGTTTCATTTTCTTAATCCGAAAGCTTGAAGTTGGCAGAACTCTAAAATTTGTTTTTATTAAACTGATTTGTATTTTCTTTGCCTTAGATTGATGAAAGAATTAATGAATCAGAACCCCCAAAGAGCAGTAATTTTCTATTAAAGAGAAAACTATCTACACCCCTTACCAAAAAAAATCCAGAAGTGTTCAATAAAACAATGAATAATTATAGTGCCTTGGCCAATAAAAAAATTAAATTACTGGATGCACAAATTGATAATTTAAATAAAAAACAACAACAAGAAACAAAGGAGCATGAACTGAGATGTATACTTCTACAATTAGAAATTGACATAAAAAAATGTACTCGATAGTTTTAATGAATAGAAAAAATGCGTTGTTAAATTTAATATATATGTAATTGTAAATTGTTGTAATTGTGTAATTATATATAATAAAAAAAGATGAGTTTGTTTTCATTTCATATTAAAAATTGGTTTTATTAAACATATAAAGGGCAATAGTTGTAGTAAATTTACAATATATTTTGATTTTCCTTTTTTAACAAGTAATTCGACTATTGTAATTGTCAATTAACATTTGCAATTAACATTTGCACAACATAACTAATTGTCACTGTAATTGCTGCTGTGGATGGCATCCTGGTTGTTATCATTGCCAGTCACATCAATGATATTTTCTATGTTAACATCTAAGTTAGGCATGACATCATTATTCTTTATACACAAGTTGTGTAAAATGGCTTTTGCAACAATGATATCTTGATATCACAGATTGATAAAGAAACTTATGCTGTTGTTTATGGGGTTAAAAGTTTCTTTCAATATTTATATGATAGGAATAAGCCACCGGTGCAAATTTTTTCGCCATCTAAAACTTTGCCACACCTTTCTGCTGCATGAATACAAAACTATACAGTTTTTCTTCAGGATTTTCAGTATGATACCAAATACAAGAATACTAAGGATAATGCTAACGCTGATACGTTTTCATGGATACCTGTTGTGGAACAATCAATTTTAATTTAAGACTTTGATGTTCTCCAGATAGGCATGCTTACTAAATTTCCTGTTAAAAAGACATAACTGATGCAACTAAGAAGGATAATAGTTTAAAGCCATTATTAGTAGGTATTGACAATGGTAGGAGGGTTTTCTCATAATGAACGTTTTGGTATTGACCAAACTAAATTTTCCTTGCTTGAGGGTTGCCTAATGAGAGGCACAGGGGTGGTGGTGCCCACTAGTCTAAGACACACTATCTTGAATGATTTGCACTCTTGCCACTTAGGAACAAATATAATGCTCTCCTTAGCTCGCTGTTAATTTTGGTGGCATATATGAACAATAAAATTAAGGAAGCTACTAAAAACTACCGTTAGTGTTCTCTACATCTGAACTCTCCAACGGACGTTGCTGCAAAACACACACGGGAAAGACCTTTTAAAGGTTTGAAAGAGTGCACATAGATTTTGCCAAATTTCAGAATTTTTATTTTCTTTTTATTATTGATGGATTTTCAAAGTGGCCAGAAGTTCACATCTTAAACTCATCTACTAATAGTACAATTGAAGTCCTAAATAAGATCTTTACCGCCTTTGTCTAACCACAAATACTAACAAGTGATAATAGTACACACTTTGTAAGCCCGAAATTTTTTAATTATAAAAAAATGCTTGGCATAAATCAGAGGAGATCTGTCCCTTACAAACCAGCCAGAAATAGTCAAGTGGAGCGTAATGTGCAAACCTTGAAGCAAAAACTGCGGTGTCTTAATTCAGATTAAACTTCTATTTAGCAAATATCTCTTAAGCAAAAATCTTATTTCAATACCGTATTACTCTACACCCTACTAATGGTAAATCTCCTGCTAAGCTGGTTTTACCTTACAGACCGACTTCGCGGTTATCTTTGTGTTGTCCAAACAAGTCTAGTACTGTCTCAGAAGTAATTAAAGGTAGTATGTGCGCGAAATTTGGCCCCTGGTGCAACAGTCTGGTGCACACGTACCAAGCGATCCGGCTAGGCCATGACTATTTTTGTTCTAAAGAAGTACGTGATCAACAATCAACATTATTAATCAACATTAACCCAAAAACAAAGAAAGAATTACATCTATAGCGAATTGATGGTGCAGCAGTTAGCGCCCCGAAATATTGCGCCGAGGGTCATGGATTCTATTCCCGCATCGAGAAAACAATCACGTGGTCGCACGAAATTATACAGAGGAAGGAAAATGAAAATCAGGAGTAGTACATAAAGTTCTTGGTACCTTGTACTACCACCTAATTAAGCTAGACAACGGCAACTTATGGCCACGTTGACCAATTGTGAAAAGTAAGGGATAGTAATCCAGCCAGTGAAAGTTCAGTTGATGTTTTTTTCTATTGCCCTTGTAGGCAGACGAGCGCACGGCCCACCTGATGGTGAGTGGTTACCGGCGCCCATGGTCTTCAGCAATGCCAGGGGCAGAGCCAAGCCGCTGCCTACCGAAAATTATTTAAAAGTATTTGTTCACACCGAGTTTCAAGGTGACTCAAGTTCTGTAACTATGTCTGGTGATTCGTTAGTCGACTCAGGTTCTAGTGTCGGTACTGCACTAATATAACGGCCAAGTGATTCAGAACTTCAGAGAGCTTTGCTACCTGACTACTTAATTCCTAGAGATAATAGCGGTCGCGATGTTCCTACAGAGCCCGTGTTACGTAGAAGTAAAAGAACATTAAAACCTGTTCTTCTTTTTCTCCACCTTATCCCACTAGGTGGGGTCGGCACAGAATTTTTTTCTATTCCATTCTCTTCTATCAGCTGTCATCTCAACCCTCACTCCTCTCTCTCATATCGTCACTCACACACTCCATCCATGTCTTCTTCGGTCGACCTCTTCTCCCTCTACCTTGCACTACCATTTCCATACATCTTCTAGTCACATGCATCTTCTCTCTATGCATCACGTGTCCATATCACGCTAACGGTCCGCTCTTTAATTTGTTAATTACCGGGGCTACATTAAAACCTCTTGTTCGTCTTAATTTGTAATTCGTTACTTTTATTTTAGAGCATTATTATATACCTATAGTTAAGAAATAAACTTAGTTTAGAATACTATCCGTAAATCTAAATCATCTACTTAATTCATAAGTTACCGTGTTATAGATCATTATGTATGTCTTAAGTTAGTACTACTAACTTAGTAGGTACCTAGGTTCTGTGCATTGTTTCTTTTCTGGAATAGGGAAGAAACTGTTACAATGAATGCGCCGGAATGGACCTTAACGTCAACTGGCAAACGATCACCTGTCCTTGATGCAGCGTCCTTTTTGCTTTTACCGCGTTTTCGGGAACACATAAAAATGTTTCAACGTTAAATTAAATTTGGTGCATTGATTTATTTACATACTTGTATGGTATTAAAGTAAAGGGTTGATAAGTTGCTGTGTTTGCTTACTAACTACACTTTTACACGATTCTTTTTAGATCAAAATTTACAAGCTAGTTAGGAATATATAGTATTAAGCAGGTCTCCTTCGGAGGCGCTCGGGCAATTGTTAGCAAATCCCACCCCTCCTGGCTGAGCCTTTGCTCACCCAGTTGTCCTGGTGAAACTGGAAAGGCCTACGGGCCACCAGTAATACTTCAATCATAAAAAAAAGTTTTAAGCTTGTTAATATTAGTTAGTATCCAAGTCTGTGGCATCTAACAAACACTCAACGTCAGCCAAATAAACTAAAAAAAATTGATAAGAATCTGACATTAGTATTTTAGTTAACAAACTGGAAAGAAATGGCACTGTTGATTCAATAATAATAACTGCATTAGCTGATCGATAAACTATTAAACTTTACGAAATCTTCGAAAATCAAATACGTATTGTTTGTTCCATCTAAATTATAATTTAAACGCTAAGAAAATACTATAAAATAAAATAAAAAATATTTACTAACTATCACGCCACGTTAACTGGTCCCGTGCTAAGTTCGCAAAGAACTTTACAGGTACCAGATAACGGAAATAAACGTAAGATTTTTATTATACACATACATATATTTAATATACATCCATAACCCTGGAAAAGACCGCGACCCCCTTCTGTAGTGACCATATCACTTACCACTACACCAGACGGCCGTTAAAACGTTATAAAATGGAAAAAAATTAGATCCGCTGGGGAGGGTAGTCGTCAAACACACAAAAACACGTCACATTACCGGCCGTTACGATACGATTGTGTGAAAGAGATAGCGAGATGATCAAACATAAATTATTGCATCATTTTCCAAAGAATATAATAAAATAGATACTGCTTTAACAAGAACAGGCCTGTTTAATGAAATTGGCTTTACGTGCAAACGAAATTACAAGACTGGACCACCAAGTAGTGAGCCGGCGTATTTTCGACTAATAGTTTTTATCAAACCTAAAGCGTAATCTAATATTATTATTTTCTACCTATTCCTTGATAGCCTTGAGAGGTTATTTCAGCTTCGCCCTAACGTGTGTAGATGATCTCACGGGGCTCAAACCGGAGTGTTGCACTGACCCTAGCAAAAGCCGTGTTTCGCAGAATCTACCACCGGATCGGAAACGCGACCCACTGAGAAGATCGCGCGAGAAACTCAGTGGGCTGTGTCTATTGGTTAATTCGCTCGTCGAGCCCTTCGTCGCAAGCGACGGGTTCGACGAGGACGATGACCGGTGCTTGTGGTGCCTAAAAGCACCGTTAATGGATCGGGAGCATCCGTAATGACGTGCTTTGGGTGACGTCGACTGTTTACCATTCAGTCTACAGGATTGGGTATGTAGTTTCCAGTGGCCACGACAAGAGGGTTCTCAGGTCGTGCCGCCTTCTCAAAGTGGCGTAATCTTAAGTGAGAGCAATTAAAAACATAATTCCATCTTGAAGTATCCACAGATACAAACCGACGGATAACTTCCACTTTCAGTACCTACTAGCGTAGACGTTTTACAAACGCATGTCAAACGTAATGAGAAAAGGACTCATCCAAAATTATAAGGCAACAAGTCTTTTTGGCTAGATTTTTGACAGGTACATGCGAATTAAATTTGCCTTCACGGTAAGAGTCAGACCAGCTATAAACAGGACGGTAAGCGACAGTATCCTGGACCTATTTGCTACATCTTCATGCCAGTCCAGTTTTCGTGAACAGAGCTTTTTTCCAAGCATCTTTTTGGCACGTACCGCTTTGGAATGAACTTCCCTTCAGAGATTCCTAACACGTATTTCTTCAAAAGAGCTTTGCACCGGTAGGCAGCGACATTGCTGGGCACCTGATATTGCTGTCCAAGAGCGATGGTAACCACTGACCATTAGGTGGGTCATAGGTTCGTCTACAAGGGCAAAAAAAACGTATTCTGATTTGCTTCCCCATAACACTTACTAAGCTCCCCCCAAACACTAACAAAGTGATCCTATTTGCTAGTGATACTCATCTATTTTAATTTGCGTAATTATTGATGGTAGGACCTCTTGTGAGTCCGCGCGGGTAGGTACCACCACCCGGCCTATTTCTGCCGTGAAGCAGTAGTGTGTTTCGGTTTGAAGGGTGGGGCAGCCGCTGTAACTATACTGAGACCTTAGAACTCATATCTCTAGGTGGGTGGCGCATTTACGTTATAGATTTCTATGGGCTCCAATAACCACTTAACATCAGGTGGGCTGTGAGCTCGTCCACCCACCTAAGCAATAAAAATAAATAAAAACTATCATCCGGCTTTAGAATGAGCCTCCACGGTGTCTCTCGAGCGCTATGACATGCTTCAAACGAGGCAGCTGGAGTTTATTACACGGTAGGCAGCAGCTTGGCTCTGCCCCTAGCATTGCTGTTGTCCATGAGCGACGGTAACCTCACACCATCAAATGGGCCGTATGCTCGTCCGTTTACAAGGTCAATCAAAATAATATTTATTAGTATCATAATAAATGAACGACAATATTTTTTGTCTTCAAGTTTAAGATTTGTATGACATAGTTATCTGAGGAGCATCAGAACAAAAACCGATAAATCACACAGTCACACTTGTGTTTTTTGTGGAAAAACTTTTGTGGACTTAAACGAAATCTATCAATTTATTAGTGTTAGCACGGAAACCATTACATTAATTGGATTAGAGATTAAATGGCGTGTCAGATCGTGTGACCTAACACCGCTCGAGGTGGAACTACGTGAAATCTCTAGTCTATGCAGACAAACCGCAGTCTATAGCCGCCCTGAAGGCCAATATAACTCGCGCTCTTCGTGACATTGGGCCCCAATATTGGTGTATCTTGGATACACCACCTACAGCGGAGTCGCGGCGGCCATTTGCCCGAATTTATATTAGAATACCCATAATTACTTCGAATACCCTTTAAAATAATATGAAAATTGTGGCAGTATCACTTATACAGGCTTTTTTTTAATATTTTTAAATTCGAGCACTCTTAAGCGCTCTGTAAACGATCTTGTTTGACAAATTTGTTTGTCAAACCAAAGATCAAACAAGTTTGTTAACTTGCCCGTAGATTCTGTTTTCTCCTCGCCGTAACGAGTAACGACTGAGATCTTGTTTGACAAACACCCCCATACACGTTCCAACTTGTTTGTCAAACACGCCGTCAATAAGATTTCCATCAAACACGTCAAACACGTAGACTGTTTGACAAACACGTCAAACAAAGCTGCATACTGTCAAATAATTTGACAAACAATTTGATCGTTTACAGGGCGCTTTAATGAAAAACCGTTTATAGATACGAGTTTCTTTTGTCGCACAACACATTACGACTCGAGCAGCCGAACGGTGTGGAGCTCTCTGTGGTTATTGTTGTACACTTGAAATTGAATAAAGGAACTGTTTCAAAAAAATAAGTTTTAATTACTGTCACTATGGAAGGCAATGGTTATGAAGAAGATAATGACGTCAACGACACTGACGTCATCATTGTAAGAACACCATGGAACCAGCCACTACTTCATATACATATAACGAATTTACATAGTCGAAAGTATGAACCAACATTCCATATAAAAGAACAAAAAAAAAACAATCACCTAAAGATGCGTGAACCTGTTTGCGGTATTAATACCAGAAACGAAAATTAGGGTGTTTAATATTCGAGTGTCGTAACAATTAATATATCTTTATATAACCTAACTATATCAAATTCGCGCGGACGGGTAGATAAGCTCACGGGCTCAACTTGGGAGAATTTGCTAACACTGGCCCTAGCAAGAGCAGTGCGTCGCAGAATCCACCACCGGATCGGAATCGCGAGCCACTGAGATGATCCGGTGGGTAACTCAGTGATGTATATAAGCTAAGTTGCACGTCGAACTTTTGGCTACCGGTGCTTTGGGGAGAGCTTAAAAGCACCGAGAGCGATCTTAGACGACGGCGGCTTTAACACTAAACATACCATAAAGGGTCAAATGACCCATTTTGAACTTTTGCAGCGAAAATGCACGTACTATATTATTGCTTTTGCACATTTGACTTCATAATTTTTTTACCAATTAATCTACAGTTATTATACTATTTTTTTTTGTTTTGTTTTGTTTATTTTGAGTAATACTTGTATACCGTCATCTACCCTATACGGTACAAATAGGTATCAGTAAGCGTTGGTATGATTAGTGTTAATGACTATGCCGCTGGTACCGAAGCTGCGTTGACACACGACCATAGTCACAGGTGAAGACTAAGTCTACGGACGCGAAACTTGCGACGCCCGAGCGATGGCGGTAGCGGCGCGACGGCGATGTATACAAAAGCATTGCACAGTATAGGGACGGGCACGAAACAGGCGATGGGGGAGCGATTTTTTTTTTTGTAGGCAGACGAGCATACGGCCCACCTGACGGTGAGTGGTTACCGTCGCCCATGGACTTCAGCAATGCCAGGGGCAGAGCGAAGCTGCTGCCTACCGATCGAGCGATGTACGGGCGACGCGGAAGCGACGAGAACAAACTAGTTTGGTTTCGTCGCTTGCGTAAACAGTGTTAAATTGAATTATTATTTTAGTAATGGAAATTGATAATGAGGAATTTATAATTTAACAATTTTGTACTGGTGGTAGGACCTCTTGTGAGTCCGCGCGGATAGGTACCACCACCCTGCCTATTTCTGCCGTGAAGCAGTAATGCGTTTCGGTTTGAAGGGCGGGGCAGCCGTTGTAACTATACTTGAGACCTTAGAACTTATTCTTAAGGTGGGTGGCGCATTTACGTTGTAGACGTCTATGGGCTCCAGTAACCACTTTACACCAGGTGGGCTGTGAGCTGGTCCACCTATCTAAGCAATAAAAAAAAAACAAAGAATTTAAAATTTCATTGAATGACACCTTAGCGCGTAATAAAGCGTAGAAAATTCTCCCAAATTGCGTCTTCGTGGATTTATTGGAAGAACACCATATCTAAGTAATCTATATTATTATATTAATACATCCATACTTTGTATCCTTTTTACGAAAATTGCGCGGACGGAGGAGTATGAAGTTTTCCACACTTACAGAAAATATAGAGAAGAAGTGCACAATGCTAATATTTTTATTATATAAAATAATGCATAAAAGATACATTAAATCAATAAAGACGTCTGTTGTCAAATTGAGATTAAAAATTGTTTGTCTTTGTTAATATTTTTTATAGCGTAAATTTGGCGAAATTTGTGATTATAGAAGTATTTTAATCATAATAGTGTGCACAAACTTACAATTCCAATTAATTATAGTCGAATTTCGACTACTGCGGGACCTCTAGTAATAATAATTCCCTCATCAGGGGACTAGGCTCCAATAGTTCTTTTTGACGTAAACTCATGGTTTCGCACAACACTGTATGAGCGCGACTGCCCGCCAGCTTGTTTCGTGCCCGCGCGAGATATCGCTGCCTACCCGCCCCGTGTCGCGTCACACCGCTGCCGCCATCGCGAGTTTCGTGCCCGTAGACTAAAGGCGAATTTACATTACGAAATTAGTGTCATCCAACTAATTTCATAGTGTAGACGCGACGTGAAACTAATGTCGCGAAAGGACCTGCGCTGTGCGGACGTGTGTATTGTTAGTTCGGACGCGCTTCAAGCGTTGAAAATGGCAAACCAACGATGGAGTACAGATAAAAATATAGATCTTATTAATGAATATCAGCGACAAGGGTGTCTCTGGAACCCGAAACACCTACAGTAAAAAATCAAAATTATCTTCACTCATTCGAAAATAGTTTCTATAACTCTCAGGATCTTCATCTGCTAATTCAGAGACTAACTTCATTGCACCTAAATGCCTTCTTGTTGACCATCCTCGAATCTACCAACTTTTTTTTTCTTGATAGTCTTTTTTTAAGTTTATAGGTTTTAGGTTTAAGCATTTATTTAGCTACATTGAATATAGCAAATTATAGCTTAGATGCTGAAGGCGCCATGGTTACTGCGATACTGTGGATTTCGCGACACTAATTTTTTAATGAAATTACTTTCGCATATATCGAAACTACTTTCGTGAAACTGAGCTCAACCTGCATGACACTAATTTCGTAATGTAAATTCCGCATAAGAGACAGGTTTAAGCTATGTACTCACGTTTCTTGGGCGACTCTGCGTCTGAACTTTTCGACTTCTTCGTACGTGACGTGCTCGCCTTGATCGGGGCGGCGCGCTTCTTAGGCTTAATCTCATCCCCGACTGTCACCGTCTCGGCGACGTGCTCCGTCTTAATTGGAACCTCGTCGAATTCTGTAAATAAATTACATTCATCATTATTCTTTGGCAATTCATTCACCGTCCACTCCTTCTTAATTGGAACCTCGTCGAATTTTGTAATTAAATTACATTCATCATCATTATTTGGCAATTCATTCACAGTCCACTCCTTCTTAATTGGAACCTCGTCGAATTCTGAAATTAAATTACATTCATCATCATTCTTTGGCAATTCATTCACCGTCCAGGCGGTTCGATTGTGGAACGCTCTGCCGGATGCAGTGAGAAGTGCTCCAACTTTAAGCTGTTTTAAAAGAATGGTGAAGGAACACTACTTATCTGCTTAGTGCTGTTTGTTTGCATCATTATCATTTATCGTTTCCATACTGTTGATTTATTATGTGTGTGTGAGTACATTAGTATGTATTGTATGTAAGTATCTATATTGGTATATATTATATGTAAACGGTATATATCTGTTTATTGTACACCGCAACATACCTGCTATATTTTTATGTTTTTTTTTTTTTTATGGCTTAGATGGATGGACGAGCTCACAGCCTACCTGGTGTTAAGTGGTTACTGGAGCCCATAGACATCTACAACGTAAATGCGCCACCCACCACGAGATACAAGCTCTAAGGTCTCAGTATAGTTACAACGGCTGCCCCACCCTTCGAACCGAAACGCATTACTGCTTCACGGCAGAAATAGGCGGGGTGGTGGTACGTACCCGCGCGGACTCACAAGAGGTCCTACCACCAGTAAAAAGCATCCTCTAGTAATGTTAATTTTAAATGCCCAGCGAGGCGGACGGGTACAGCTAGTAGAATAATAAAATTATTGTAAGGGATATCTCGTGTGGCTACTGACCTGGTTCCGACAGTCCGTCGTCTGTGACGTTGGCATCTGTACTGTCATCGTCAGCAAGAGCTTCCACTTTAACTATGCTAGCTGCAAATAAAGGGGAAAGCGAAGACATTAATAATAAGTGTGACTGTGTGAATGAATTTTTCCTCCTACCTACGCCGAAAGTTCGGTTTTCCTCCCGCTGTACAGGGAAGAAAGTGTAACTTTTTCTCCCTGGGTACTGACAAGTGCGCATGCGCGTTAGTGTCTACGTCTGCTCTCACGCACCTAAAATTCTCCGCCATTGTTGTGCTCTGGTAATTTGCAATATTGTGTTTACCGTAAAAGTGAAATAAACAAAAGGCAATAAAATTTAATAGTGAAAGTATTAAACAAAGTTGAGTTCATCAGACAGTTCTTATTTAATTAGTAGTAGTTTATTTAAAAATTAAAAAACAGTTAAATTGTTTTTTTATGAGTACGGGGAGGCTCCGCCCCCCTTGCCCCCCGCCAGGGCTTCGCCCCTGGACCCCGGCTCGGTACTCCACGAACTTTCGGTCGCGTAGGAGAAAAAATAGTATGTGCACCGCGGGAAAAAGTAGGACATCTCATCCCGGAAATGTCCTACTTTTCTCCCTTGGTGCACAATGTACTGTATCATTTCGAAGGATGAAAAGGTACTTGGTTTAAAGGACATTAATCATTGTAATTAAAAGTGCGTTTATTTGGTATTAGCATCAACGGTTAGATGTTTTTAACTTAACTTCAATTGAGTTTTAAACTTTAAATGAATCGCCTGTAATGTTGCAAAAAGCACTTAAACCAAATAACGTTTCAACCGTTGATTTAATATGTTAATATTACAGATCTAATGCATCTGAATACTCTTTAAGCGGAGCGAGTATTGTATTCATCTCTTTCCTACACTATATTAAATTCCAGTTACGACTTTAGTACGATAGAGAAGACTATGTTTTTCTTAGCTGCGACGCAAGCGAGATTCGTATTTGTGGTGCAGGGTGCTACAGAAAACCACCACATATATAGGAGGAGTTACTCAAGGATATGTTTAGCATTACATCATGTTGTTGATGTTCAAATTGGTATCTTCAATTTACAAGACACGCGTGGAAGACAGTTGCGGAGCGGTTGTTTTCCTACCTATTCTAGTAACCTCAAAGGGTTATATAGGTACTAGATTCACTAGAGCTAGTAGGTGAGTTCACGGGCTCAAACCTGATGAAGTTGCTAACACTAACCCTAGAAAGCGCAGTGCTTCGCAGAATCTACCACCGGAATGGAAACGCGACCCACTGAGAATATCCGGCGAGAAACTCAGTGGGCTGTGTCCCAACCCACACACAACAAACCCACAGACTAACTAACCACTAACCCGTCGATTCGACGAGAACGATGACCGATGCTTGAGGTACCTAAAAGCAGCGTTAGTGGATCGGGAGGATCCGAAATGAAGTGAACGTCGCCTCTAAATCTCCTCGGCTCCACTAAACTGATACTCACTCTTGAAAACTTTCTGCACGTGCTTCTTGAACTGCTCCTCTGTGAGTAGCACTTGCTTCTTGAAATTGATGGCGTTACGGAGCTGGGTTATGCAAACCTCGCATATGCCACCGTCAGAGCTCTCCGGCACACTCAACTGTTTGAAAAAGAAAAAAAAAACACATTATACATAACATAGTGCCTTTGTACACTATTTTCCTATTCCTCTGTACTATGTCTTCTTTTCTGTGTGTACATAAATAAATAATTAAATCGTAAGGAATTATTAAAACTATCCCAGTTTAAGGTGTATAATTTACTAATATTATAAAGAGGAAAGATTTGCTTGTTTGTTTGTTTTGAATAGGCTTCGAAACTGAGCCGATTTGAAAAATTCTTTCACTGTTTGGAAGCTACACTATTCTCGAGTGACATAGGCTATAATCTTTTTTGGAAAAAACTAGGGGTCTTTACTAAAATAATATAACCCAAGGTGTAAAAAAATTACCTAAAATATTCTTTATATCGCGTGCATTGCGAAAGCTATTGATTATGAATAAAATAATGTACTTCGACTTTTTAGAACACATTATTAATTACAAAAAGTGTCGCGACAGCATATGTTTAACTATTTTAGTTATGCCGCAATAAGTGTTCTTTTATTAAAAAAAATAAAAAAACGTCAAATATCGTTGAAATTTTTGTTAAAGACCCGAGCGGAGCCGGAGCGGACCCCTAGTAATTTATAAAGTATATTGATGTAAGATATATTTCACCCAGTGTGGTCAGAGCGCGGAGGGCCCAATCTCGGCGGTCCGTGCTGGAGTCATGGTCCAGACGGCTGGCTGATCCTTCGGCTGGTCGTAGGACCGTCGAGGCGATTCGTCCGGTCCTTGTGGATTGGGTGAATCGTGACAGAGGATCACTCACTCACTTTCCGGCTCACGCAGGTGCTCACTGGGCATGTTTGTTTCGGTGAGTTCCTGCACCGGATCACAGCCGTGCCGACGGCAGAGTGCCACCATTGTAGTTGCGACTTTGACACGGCAGAGCATACGCTCGTCGCCTGCCCCGCATGGGAGGGGTGGCGCCGTGTCCTCGTCGCAAAAATAGGAACCGACTTGTCGTTGCAGAGTGTTGTGGCATCGATGCTCGGCGACGACGAGTCGTGGAAGGCGATGCTCGACTTCTGCGAGTGCACCATCTCGCAGAAGGAGGTGGCGGGGTGCGTGAGAGACGCACAATCCCACCGCCGATCTCGCCCAGGCCCTGGCCCTCGTAAGTGTTTCGGGTCCCCCTTACATGTCGGTCTGGGGACAGGCGAGGGGGGCCTAAGAAGACGACGTGCAAGCTGCAGTCGGTCTGGGGACAGGCGAGGGAGGCCTAAGAAGACGACGTGCAAGCTGCTCTGCACGCGTTTTACGCAAAAGCATCCGGGTGATGGAAGGCCGGCTATCCTCGACCCACGCTGGTTCTGGCCCAGCGGGGTATTCCGTAGGATAGCTCACTCTAACCGGCGCCATCTAGGCGGGCTTCGGATAGCTTGCCGGCCGAGAGGGCTGGTGGTCGTGGCGACGACGACCGCCAGTTCGGCGTCCCGAGGCGGAGGGTGATGGGAGAGATGTGCTCCGCATTAAACACTTCACTTTCCCCTCTTTGCCTTTTCATGAGTTCTGTCTCATGCGAGGTTTGGACGTTGGTTGTTGAGCGACAGGAGGTTTTAGTCAGTTCGACTCTGACATGCTCCGCCCTCCATCCCCAGTGGAGGGCGAAAGTCCGGCGATTTCGACTATGGGCTCCAGTAAGTACTTAACACCAGGTGGGCTGTGAGCTCGTCCACCGATCTAAGCAAACAGGCAGACGACTAGACCGACGAGCGTACGGCCCACCTGATGATGAGTGATTACCGTCGCCCGTGAACTTAGAACTTAGACATGGACAAACCCAAGGGTAAAAAATACGGCTCAAGCACAACCGCCTTGCCTATGTCTGCAGAGAAGCGGTCATCAGCGCGTCGACGAGGACGATGACCGGTGCTTGTGGTACCTAAAACCATTGTTAGTGGATTGGGAGGATCCGAAATGACGTGTTTTGGGCGACGTCAACCGTTTACCATTCAGTCAGGATCGGGAATGGAGTAATCTCTGGAAACTCAATGCAGTTTACAACATTTCCATATTGTACAAACGCACTATCGGTGTAATGGTAAAAACAATATGACAAGATTGTAGACTGACGTGAGTATCGAAATAATGTATGCGTTCTAGATTAAGAAATATACTCGATCTGTACTGGGTTAATTAATTGAGAAAACAGTTAAAGATGTAACCGTTTATTGTAAAGTACAATGATACACTGTATTCATTAGGAAGAATAAACTATTTTAGTATGGGACTTTACACAATGAGTAGATAATGTGTAGATGCATAATTGATACAGAATACATTAGGGCAAAGGCATAGATAGTATAACATTAGTAATTAATTGATGAAATATAATAAAAATTACTTTTATGGTTTAATCCTAGTTTAAGATGAATTTCTTAGCAATCCATGGAAATCACCGTATGGATGGAAACTTTGAGAATGCCTGAAATAGGCTTGCGACCTTCGTGTAGGTGTAAGGGACCCTTTCAATGCGAATTACACTCAACTCCCCTTTCTGCATTTCTCTTCCTACTTAACCAAAGAAGATAGCCCGTTCTTGGTTTCCTGTTGTGCTATGATCGAATAAATACAAATACCTAAATTTTTTGTCGTAATTTTGCAGTTACTTTATTGTATAGTATTGAAAAAAAAATCGATTTACAGACAAACAATTAACAATAATATTATATTATATTATCTGTTTAGTAGAATCACAGTCAAAGGATTATTTATAATTTTACTATTAAGGCTGACAGATCTAATATTTACTTAGTGTTTTCAACGCGATCACGATTTAGGAAAAGTGTATTCAATCATATATCAACAAAATATTAATTATTTACAATTTAGAAATCTAAACATAATGTGACTGGTAGTACCATGACATGGGGTAAATTGGGATCCTGGGGTAAATTGGGACAAACCTGCGGAAGATTCTCAAAGTACCTGTAGCACGGAATCTACCTAATTTTGTTTATGTTAATATTTATCAATGTATAGAAGAAAAACCAAGTTAACTATGGAAGTACTAAATATGAGTTAAGTTGGTCCCAAAAATTCGTCAAATTAAATTGAAAATAGTGGTTGAAAAGTGCGTTTTAAAACAGCTTACAGAACTTTTAAAAAAAGTAATATTATCGTTGTTTTTTCAATAAGATCACAGTTTATATAAGTTTTTAATACACCTGGAAATACCACAACAAACGGTAAGTTGCAATATTCTTATTTTAAATACAATATTTCGACAAAATAAAAAATGTATAATTTTTCCTTTCTTTTTGGGGAAAATTGGGACGTATGTGGGGTAATTTGGAACGAGACTGGAAAAATTAGGGACGAGAAAACACAAAATTGGAACGCCAAAAGACAAAATAGGGATGGATTGTTAGGGTTGTCACTGATATCTTATAATAGATTTTTTAGCCTATACTATCACTCAATTGCGTGATGTAAAGAAGGTTAATGTGTTTATCAGTTAGTTTATGTAAGTACTATAGGTAAAAGAAAAGTATATATATAATTACATTTTTTCGCGACATTTACCTTGTAATATCTGCCCGGTCGTATGTCCTCTATAGCAATAAAATAAAATTAAAAATTAAAAAGAACTCAAACGAATCAAAACTTTTGTTATTTCAGAATCTATTCACGCGTCGAATCATGATTTTTTTAACATTCACAACGCACACACAAATAAAAACAGGCCTCAGATTTTAAATGTAACATTAATTAAAAATCCGAGATATCTAGGTTCCAATTATGAGTTTTTTTTTTTTTTTTTTTTTTTTTATTGCCTTTGTAGGCAGACGAGCATACGGCCCACCTGATGGTAAGTGGTCACCGTCGCTCATGGACGTCAGCAATGCCAGGGGCAGAGCTAAGCCGCTGCCTAAAAGTGAGTGAATTAATTGAGTTTAGTTATTTAGCTTAGAAAGAATTTCTTTTATTTTTGTTATTATAGGCAGTAATCAGATTAAAATTGCTTTTTTATCTTATTCACCTGATATCTTACTCTTGCTCAAAGATTATTTTGAAAATGTTGATTAAATAAAATTGTATTATTGCATTTCCAGTCCTTTTGTTTTCTATTTTTTACTCTATTTTATGATTTTGTTTCAGAGTTGTGATTTTTAAGGAAATTAAATAATAATTTCTAAAATATAACATGCACATACTTTTTTTGATCATTGTATTGTTGATTATCATTCACGTCACATCGCTTCGGAATAGAAACCAGCTTAATTTACACTATTTTGTGTATTGTGCTTAAATTATGGATTGTATTCATCATTTCGGTCCATATAAATAATTGTATGGCACCTACCTACCTACCTCCCTATATATCGCAGTACCGCGAACTGACAACCCTTACAAATATCCCAATTTAACCCTTACCCGTGTCAATTTACCCCAAATGCGGTGTAAATTGGGATAGCCATTATTTTTCCGATTATTTCTTTAAATTGAATAATTAAAATAATGTAACGGTTTTTATCACCTAGGTACGTTCAAGACTCAAATTATTGCTTTGGTTGAGCAGTGACTATTTAATTGGAACTATGTTAAAATTCAATCTGAAGTTCGATTTTGTCCCTATTTACCCCATTTTACGGTACTGAGATTTGTGATTGACATTTAAAAAGTACCGTAAAACGGGGTGATTAGGGATTGGGAAAAACCAGGACAGTCTTTCGACGCTCAATATTAGTTTTATATTCGTTGCAAAATCTTCCATTTTTTGTAGTGTATAAGTATAATGTTGAAAGTTCACAAAGTGACTGAATATGCATGACAATAGCGGATAACTTTTAAAAAATCGCATTTCAAATTAACTTCTTGTGGTGGTAATCATTTTAGTGCTTGAAACTTTGCTCTTTTTTATTTATTTGATAATAATAGAAGACTGTGATTTATAAACGTTATTTAGTGTTTGAGCCATAATGTATATTAAAGTAAGTCTCAGTTGTTATTGGTTTTAATGTTTTTTGATAATATAGAAATACATGTAAAAATATTCTTGTTGGGGTATTTTATGGGGTTAATGGGGACGTCTCAGGTATAAAGAACAACGAAAGAGGGGTCAATTGGGATGAGAATAAGTTAAATGGGAACAACTTAAGTATAAATAGGTCTAGGTTTATAGGGCTGTATATGTAGTTATAACAACCTTTTTTAAATGTATTGGTAAGAATCTGGTTTATTCATGATGTTTTCGTCTAGAACTTTTATTTAATCATTAATGCAGTGTTATTTTATTGTTTGGCAAATATTTATTTTTCTAATATAAGTAAGTCGGTTTGGCACAGACATGTAACAAGAACAATGAAATCTCAAAGTGGACAAAATGTCTAAGTGAAGAAGTACATAATAAAATATATTAATATTTGTTCACAGTGGTGGTATCCACTTGATTAAACCATGGAATAACCGACACACCTAATCTCTTAACCCAGATAAAAATCTCAGCCCCTAAGTACTAATTCTACTTACCAACAACGAAGAAATATTAGGCTATATTGACTTATCTGTCTCTCTATCTCTCTCTTACAGTTGACTCATGTCAATTAATTATTAATATTAAAAGAAAATCAGTTAAAAATTAAATAATCAGGTAAATAATTAATACATGTCACACTCAGTCTCATGTGCGTGGATAATGCCCTCGCGCTCTTAAGCCTTGTTCGGACTAGGCGAGTATTTTAGTCGAGTACCGAGTAATTTAGTAGCTAAATGTGTCTGAGCACCAAAAATTTAGTCGAGTAGGTTAGTAAATAATTTAGTCAAGTCAATCCATTTTGTTCCACTTTTTCGTGCGAGTAGCGAGTAGTTTAGCCACTAAATTACTCGGTACTCGACTAAAATACTCGCCTAGTCCGAACAAGGCTTTACCCACAGAGGTATTAAATTGAATTTAGGGGATGATTGGCCCCTTGGATCAGTCTGTCTTTTTGTAAGAGGTTTTAAAATAGTTGTCTGGTGGATATATAAAAATCAGCTTTCAGAATTTACGTGAAGCAGGTAATGATTTTATGTACCTTGAGTACCTGATACCTGAAAATTAGCCGTCTAAGCAAGGTAGCAGGTAGGCATGCGTTCTTAGTACATACTAACATTACGCAATCGACCACATCTCGTTCGTCAGAAAATACGTGACGTCTGGGGGCCCTGGGATCTTGGACTATGAGGTAACATCTGCCATGTACTTTTGTCAGTTTTTCAATGTTTTTATTGATTATCACTTTGTTAATGCAACTAAATAAATAAATTTATTAAAACCAAGTAGTGCCAGCCCTAGCAAATTTCTTTATTGACACTAATTTCGTCCCCACTAACCCGAATTTCCAGGTAAATAGGGATATCACTTATTAATAATAGGGATTCTCAGTGGGTCGCGTTTCCGATCCGGTGGTAGATTCTGCGAAGCACGGCTCTTGCTAGGGTTCGTGTTAGCAACGTCGTCAGGTTTGAACCCCGTGAGCTCACCTACTAGTTACGGTTACGCTGGAATAGCCTCTCTAGGCTACCAGCTTAGGTAGGAAAAATAATAATAGGGATAATTATTATTATAATTGTTCATCAAGTTGGAATTTGTCCCTAATCACCCCGTTGTACCGGTACATAACTTCATTTTTTTTTCTTTTCTCCAATATGGCGAAACATAAAATTCATTTGACTAACTGACGCCGTTTCTCGCCTTTCTGACGAAGTTAGATGGTTTGTGTTTCTCTCATAATATTTGTTATTTTGTTAGCTATACTAACTGTATGAGTCGTTTCATAATGATCGAAATTATACCGCCTTTACTCATTGCGGTCGCGGTGGCTGATTTCAAGAGAAATTACAAGCCATCTTTATTATACCAACATAGGTAGATACGCAGGAGTCATTATAGTGCACAGGCTATCCTTTACAATGCAACACAAATTAGTTGTTTCATGTCATAAGCGAAACATGTATTACTAGCGGCCCGCTCCGGCTCCGCTCGGGTCTTTAACAAAAACTTCAACGATATTTGACGTTGTTTTATTTTTTTAAATAAAATAACACTTGTTACGGCATAACTATAATAGTAGACATATGGTGTCGCGACACTTTTTCTAAATAATAATGTGTTCTACAAAGTCGTAGTACATTATTTTATTCTAACATAAATAGTTTTCGCAGGTCATGTATTGTAAATAATATTTTAAGTATTTTTTTACACCTTGGGTTACTATATTGGAGTTTTAGTAAGGATGCCTAATTTTTTTCAAAAAATTATATAGCCTATGTTACTCGGGGATAGTGTAGCTTCCAAGCAGTGAAAGAATTTTTCAATTAGGTTCGGTAGTTTCAGAGCCTATTCAATACAAACAAACAAACAAACAAGTCTTTCCTCTTTATAATATTAAGTATAGAAGTATAGATTAATAGGATTAATTTTTATAGGTATCTCCTGACAATAGCCTGTGTTCTGATTGATATGAAATGCTGCAACGGGTATCAGAAGGTGTATCACCACTACGACCATCACCTATGTTTGGTCATAAAAGTGAGTGCTTTGCTTGTGGCGTATCTACTCTACGGATTCGCAGTCATTTAGTATATCATGATGAAGTGTTTTAATTAGACAGACATTACTTCATTTGGTATGTATTTTTTATTATAAAAATATATACATTTTTACTGTTTTAAAATGTATGTAAGTAAATAGGAGGTGAAGCCACCTGTGAAATCTAGTAATAAATAGTACATCTCATGTTTTAATTTCAGGTACCTCATCTGACTGGAGTATGCAGTGTATGTTGGACCACTGCTAGAAGAAATATTCAAAGACAAATTCAGCAAGACCTTAATAGACCTTGTAGACTTGGATAGACGTAAGTTGGAAGTCGTCGTGGCCTAAGGGATAAGACGTCCGGTGCATTCGTGTTGAGCGATGCAACGGTGTTCGAATCCCTGGCGGGTACAAATTTTTCTAATGAATTATGTACTCAACAAATGTTCACGATTGGCTTCCACGGTGAAGGAATAACATCGTGTAATAAAATTGAAACCCGCAAAATTATAATTTGCGTAATTACTGGTGGTAGGACCTCTTGTGAGTCCGCGCGGGTAGGTACCACCGCCCTGCCTATTTCTGCCGTGAAGCAGTAATGCGTTTCGGTTTGAAGGGTGGAGCAGCCGTTGTAACTATACTGAGATCTTAGAACTTATATCACAAGGTGGGTGCCACATTTACGTTGTAGATGTCCATGGGCTCCAGTAACAACTTGACAATAGGTGGGCTGTGAGCTCGTCCACCAATCTAAGCAATAAAAAAATATGTATTGATGAGCAAGTTCACTGTAATATACCTGTCCCTCTTCCATTGGCCCTAGCCATACAATACTATGATAGCTAAATCAGTATTATATACATTTTTTCATTAATAAATTACTTTATATGTATGTTTTTGTGTATGTAGTATCTCAACATAATCCAAAAATATCTACTGGTGTCTTGTACAAAACATAATTCTGAAAACTTCATTGGTCTTTTACTAGCATCGCCAGCGAACTAGGAATATATATATATATATTTTTTATAATTGAATTAACATTTTAAGCCCTACAAAATTAGGTTAGTTACCTGAGAGTACAAACCAAATTCCAAACTTCAGTGGGCAATCTCCTTTGATGAGGACCTCATAATGTGGCTTTACATGTTCACTGAATTATAGAATTTACAAATGTTCTTTCTTGACAAGCCAAGGTCTTTTAATAGATTCTAAAGAGATTTTACTGGTATACCTCTTGCTCCTACTTTGAAAGTATATAAATCTCATTTGTGAAATCTTAGTATGTACTTGTTTTTTAATAACAATATCTTTATAATACTATACTTTTGTGGTCACCAACACAATACCATTTATCACACTTCATGGTGACCCTATTTGAGAAAGATGGCCTGCTTTGATGTTTTTTATAGAGTTGTTGCAAAACCTTCAGTACAACAGTCAGGGGCTAACTACAGCACCGCTGAGTCAATCATATTGTTATATGGTAACAGTTCGTTTATCAAGAACAGGCAATAAAATAGACTTATTTAAGGAACTATTGCATGTTCAAGAGTGAAATTCTGACACTTAAATGTATTATTGTAAATTGCATCTTCTTTTTGTTCCCATGTAGAGATTTTTTTTTAGATCAGGAAATTAGCTTCTTCTATATGAGCATTTCTCAAAATTATTGCACAATAGACATTAGCCTCTGTCCCATTTTTTTAATATTTTGTTCCGGCTAATATATTAGTTCATTACTACTTTTTATAAATTGTGTAAGCAGCATAACTACTCTACTTATTAGAAAGGAAAAAAACAGATATAAATACAATGAGATTTTTTCATTAAAAATATATATCATAAATCAGCTTCAACCAGTTGTATGAAAAGTGCAGTGTCCTAATCTCAATATCTTACCAAACCATCGATCTTTAGTTGAATGGACATGGGCATTCTATAAATAAAAAATATTATTTATTTATAGCCATAAGTCACAATTCATCCTAAAACATCCTTTTTAGCATTACTTTATAATTAAATTTCTAATTAATAATTTTAACTTGTCCCGTAAAAAGTTCCACCTAGAAATTCCAGTTTTTGTTACCATAATTCTGAAGAAATATGAGAATCGATTAATGCAATTATATTTTAGAATAATGGTAGCATTAGCCGGCTTGGCATCCGTCTTGTTTTAATTTCGACTAGTTCTTTCTGGTGCCGGTACGAACGGTAAAAGTCAATATTTAAGCTAGCGGTCAGAAAAAAATTCCACCTTTGTTACTCATAAAACATAGATAAGTGCAGATTTTATTGTTATTTCACTTAACCTACTATTAAAGCTCCCATTCTTGATTTCGTTAATCAAATCGAAATAAGAGTAATCGTGTGAGTTGCATGTGTTTACAAATAAAATGACATGTTGTTCTTGATTTGTTACTTCTTTTTTTGTTACTTTTGTGTGGTAACGTATAAATGGAAAAGAGAGTAACAAAATAGGAAATCATTAGGCTGAGTATATATAATATATTATTATTATTATTATTATTATTTAACTTTCTGTTTAAAATAATTTTATAATAATTATTGCAATTACAACGGCGTCTTTGATTAGTTTATTTAAAAACAAATGCGGCTTTTAAATATCTGCTTGTTTTAATCTAAAAGTGCGATCATAGTAAAGAGAGAACTACTGCATGATATTCCTTCTGATGTGGTGGGCTAAATTTCAAAATATCTGTTGTTCTGGGTAACGTAAAAAAAGGGTTCTTTTACACTAACACTTTTTTTTCCTACCTATGCTGATAGCCTTGAGAGGCTATTTCAGCTTCACCCTAACGTTTGTAGGTGAGCTCACGGGGCTCAACCGGAGAGTTGCTAACACTGACCCTAGCAAGAGCAGTGCTTCGCAGAACCTACCACCGGATCGGAAACGCGACCCGCTGAGAAGATCCGGCGAGAAACTCAGTGGGCTGTGTCTATGGGGTTAATTCGCTCGTCGAGCCCTTCGTCGCAAGCGACGGGTTCGACTCTAACCTCTGCTGAAAAAATGAGGCGCTACCGCGAAAGACTTACAGAAAATCCACAAAAGATGGAGGAGCAGCGAATACGAAACATAGAAAGGATAAAATCTAAATATTTCTATCAATCAGTAAGTGAGATGTCAGAAGACGAAAAAAATAAACAAAGACAAAAGTGGCGTGCCTGTGTTTACACCTTGGCCGATCATGGCCTTTTTCTTCGACCCATTTTATCAAGGCACCGATATGTTATTCCAGATTCGTCTAATAATCCGCTGCATTTTGTATCAAGTATGAACGCTGTAGAAATAAAAATATTATTACGTTGTCCATTTTTCTGGTGCCAAAGATGTGATTATGATTTATACGATCACTATCCAGCCGATGAATGTGATTATTACTATTAAAGGATTTTACTGAATTAGAAATCGTTAGGCCTCCTTTTCATTATGATTAAAAAAGAACTGAAACGATATTTTTGTTACCTACTCGTAAATGTTCCTAAATATTTGAATAGGGTATTTTTTAAACGAAAAATGTTTAAATGTCCTTTGACAGCAGTTCATGCTATAATCTACATATATAAATATAATTATAATTATTTTTAACACGGGTCAAAGTTTATTATAATTTGAACTACTTCGAAAACTAGCCTTATAAAATCCTAGTTTGTTACCAGTATTCCATTTTTGTTACTGTCCCATAAAAGCGGACACGTATTTCTTTTCAAATTTTTTATTTATTATCTTAAAACCTGCAATTTTTTTAAAAAAAGCAAAAGAAGTGTATTGTTATTTCATTTGTGAACGTATTTAAAAATAAAACAACATCAAAACTTCTTTACTGTGATTTTAAAACAAAGTTGTAGGCAAATGGTAACGTAAAGGATATATTACAACTTATATAAGAGTCGACTATTATCAAAGCCGGCAATCTGACTTTTGGACAATGATTGGTAAATCAGAAAAACGAATTATTGACTTTGTATTCCATTGGCAGTCACAAAACTCTTCGGAACGACATCTTAGATAAATAACAGGTTAACTATTAACCTTTATTTAATGCAGGTTTTGAACCGTATTCTTTGAAGGAGACGATTATATTCAAATCAATCTGTATTGACATACCAATAACATTTTTTTGTCTAAATGCACAGATTGCCACCTTTGATAATAGACGACTCATAAGTAACATTTTGCTGTAAATGTTAACAGTTTTTTATAGACACGTAAAATGATGGTTATGTCACCCTATTGAAATGCATAAAAGTTGACGAAATTGATTTGGTGTTTTAATTAACGTAATTGATAGACGGTAACAAAATAAGAATATTACTCCGCCCTTGGTATATTTCTACACATTTCTCTACTTTATTACATATTAAACCTCAGAACAAACCTCATATTCAAAATCTTTAGACACCTATCTACAAATGAAAACAAAAAAAATGCTTTAGTTTAACATTTTTATTTTAGTACATTATTTTATTGGTGGTGCATTTATTTTGAGAAATGCTCATATCGTTCCCTCACTACTCAGGATCGCGACCACATGCGACGTACTTCCAATGTGCTCGATCATGGGTGCCATGGACTGCATGGTACAGACTACCACCAAGTGCTTCTTTTGCTAGATCTGACCATCTGGCTGGTGTTCTGCCCATGGCGCGCTTGCCCTCTATGCGACCCCTAATTATGAACTTCTCTAATTAATGTCTGGGACACCGCAAGATGTGTCCGAAGAAGCTCATAACACGTTCCCGGCAGATGGAAGAGAGCCTTTTTCGGATGTCTAGCTGTCTTCGAATGGACTCGTTTGTTCTCATGGCAGTCCACGGTATTCGTAGCATCCTCCGCCACACCCACATTTCAAAGGCATCGATCTTTTTGATATCCCGGCTTTTTATGCACCATGTCTTCGCCCCGTAGTGGAATATGGGAAAGATCAGTGCCCGCATCAAATGCAATTTGGTTTTATATCGGATACTACGATTTTTCCCGATCTTCTCGAAATTGGCCATCGCACTTTTAGCCATACCGGATCTTCAGCATATCTCCCCCGTGGAGCCATCCTCGGATGTTATTTGCGACCCAAGATATATGAATTCCGCTACTTTCTCGTAACCACTGAGTGCATCAGAAAGTGGAAGAAGTTGCGCTCTATCTATTATCATTATTTTGGTCTTAGAATGGTTGATTTTAAGACCGAGTTTAGCACTTTCTTCTTCCACACGGTTCAGCAGAATTGCATTTCGTAATGGATCCAAATCCAAATTAGCTAATGATATGCAAATAACATATTGATAACATCAGTGATGGATTTACGCCGGCATGCTATGAGGGGCAGCAAAATTTTTCAAACATCACAATTTAAGAGACCGTAAAAGTAAAGACAGTCGTCTCCTTTGAAATTGAGTTCAGATTATTTTTTATATAAAAAAATAATAAAGCTATTATAAATTTAAAAAAAATATTTTGGTTCCAAATTATTAAAATTTATTCTAACATTAAAGGTGGCGCGATAAACAGAGCCTATAGTGGCATCAAGCCTAAATCCATCACTGGATAACATTAAAGCTCTCTCTATAACAGCCACCGAACAAAAATAAAATACAGAGTTGAAAAACTGAGAAATTTGAGCAGTTTCCGTGATCACTGACAACTAAGGTGCTATTCGTAGAAAATACTGCTGTAACTATTGTTTAACGCAGAACGAACTAACAGCATCATGAAATCGTCAGTTTCTTTGACTTGGACTTCATCTTCACAATAAGTTCTGTGTTAAATGAAAAATATAGCCCTAAAATTCACTTCTATAGAAAAATTAAATGGTAATTAGCACAATATTAAAAATAAGCCACAAAATTTTCAAAATCTCACTTTTTGAAAGAATACTGTTATTCATATTACAGATATTCAGAAATCTTCTGGGCCCAAAGAATAAGATGATAAGGAAAGGATGTCCCGTACATTGATATATTGCTGGTGTTCAAATCTGATAGGTTAATAGCAATTTTTCAATAAGTATAACTGGCATTCATAGCTGATATTAGTGCGTCTTGTGAGCCCTGAAGGATAGTTACAACCACTCTGCTTATTTTCTGACAAAAAGCATTAATGACTTTCGGTTTGAAGGTTAAAGCAGCCATTGTACTGTGAAACTGAGATTTGGAATTCATGTCAGATAAGCATCGGCATTAACGTGGTTAACATTTGGTGGGTTACCTCACCCACCCATTCAATTTAGGAAAAATAAGAAAAAAATCAAAAGAATCCTTGTATTCATAATTACCACAGCTGATAAGCCGCATGACACAAATGCTTCCATCCAGATTTCAAAATAGATTTTCTATTGGATTTCTATACATTCTGTCTCTTGAGATAGTTTTATTTACTTTTATGAAATTTATGTTGATTTCATTAAATTAACATCTCAGGTTTGTTGATAGAATATTGAATTATATTTGTGGGAAGCTGAGAATGAATTAATCTGATTAGTCTCTCATAAGTAATGGACAATTTAATTTATTAATCCCATTACAACGAAACTTTGAGCAATTATGTCCAGGGCTCAGTAGATCTGATAATTTTACTATCAAATGTAAAATTTGTTTAGAAGCCAAAAAAATCATTCTTTTTTAACCGGGTTGTAGGGCAGCAAGTTCTTCCTATATCTCACGTTCCCATCACATACCTTCATTAACCGTGTAATTGTGTACTAAATTTTTATTAATTTCGAAATAATGTCTAAAACAGAATTTAAAACGCCGAAAAGTACCGAGTATTATTTGGATATAAAAATTGTGTTAAATTAATATTAGAGTCAAGTATATAAATTTGAATTTTTTTTGGAAACATCTCATATTTATAGTCATAAAAATTACCTGTACGTTGAAACAATCTTTCAACATGTCTCCGTATACCTCTTCTTCGCCCATCCAATGGTAAGTGGTATTCAAGTCCTTATACACACCTTCAGAGGCACAACATCGACACATATTACCGCCACTGTTCTCCATTATGAGTTCTTTATCTATCACACCATTCAAAATCGGTAAATAATAGTATTTTGTTTAAAATCAATAGACGCTATTCACAACCGTACCGCCATTTTAGTTAATCTATGGTTTTAATTTTAAGTTAAAGTTGTTTTACAAGTTCATCAGTAGCTGATAACTAGACTTTTTAGCCTTTTTACTTACGGGTGATTCTTAGTCCGGAATATAAATGTAACGATTTCATCAAAAAAAAAATTAACCCTGTGACACAACAATTATTTTAGGCCAGAATCATTTCTTGATTAATATAATGGAAATTGATAAAAGTGTGAAAGCACCATTGTGAAGTTCCTGATATTTTTGGAGATAAAAATAAAATTAAGAAAAAGACTTGAAGAAAATGACAACGTGTGGATATTAATTACTTTATGGTGAGGAAAAATTATACGAATAATGATTTTGTGTTAATTATAATGTTCAAAGTTACAAAAAGAACGAAATAAAATAACTCTTATTAAGAATCAACAAAATATCTTAATCATAAAATCACAGGTAAAATAAATAGATGTCTAAAATAATATAATTTTTAGATGATTTTTAGTAAACAATTTTTTTAATTAGCATAAAGCGTACACATAATTTCTTATTTTCCTAATTCAATAGTTTTTCTCACTTTTCCAATTATCATATTTGGTAATCATAATCCTTTTAGAGGAACATTCTAATAATTTTGATATTTCTCAATTCTAAATATACACCAAACAAAATATCAGAATCAAAGTACACTATGTCGTTGAATAGCACCGAGACCACCGTGACCACAAAAACTGTTAAGTCTTCGAAACGTCCAAAAGAACAAAATAACAATAACGCAAGGCAGTTAAATTATAGTTTTTTTGTTTTTTATTTCTATTCTAACTGTATAAGATACAGGCGAATTTATAAGGTACAACATACAAGTCATTAAGTTTTTACGGCACTTAATATTGAAAACTCAAAGTTTGTGTGTGATCGATAATTAAAAAAAATGCTTACATGCTTACATTTTTTTTTTTGTTGCATGGCGGACAGACGAGCACACCGTCCACCTGATGTTGGATGGTTGCCTTCGCTCATAGACATGAGAAACGTCAGGGGCAGAGCTAAGTCGCTGTCTACCTCTAAGTACTGTCCGCAAGCCTCGTTTAGAGAAGGAAAACAGCGCTCGGGAAGCAAAGAATCCGAGCAGGGAATTTTTTCCAAAGCCGAAGAGTGCGTTGCAGAAAAGTTCTCTGGAAACGCACCGTGGAAAAACGCAGCGGTTTTAACTAGTATGGATGGTCTGGTGACGCGTGGTTTGGTACGCGTGGCTGTATTAGTTGTTTTTTGTAAAGCGAAAGTTTTTGTTAAGGCATATCTTGGTAAGGCTTCTTGAGGATAGATTAAGTAGACTTGAGTCTTCCATACAGAAGGAACACTGTTTATGCCATAAGAGACGGACGTATTCAAAACTGATGTAGGGATGTAATCTGGCCCACTTGAATTAACGACAATCAAGAGTTGGATCTCCCCCCTGACCGCACGCTGTGCGAAGCGGATCTCCCGCAGGACTATTGTTGTATATGTAGCTGCCTGCTATACATGTTCATGTGGCTCATCCATCATCTATAGTCCAATTCGAGGCGAAGGGTTCAATCAGAGGCTCAATCTCCTCTTTCACACTACGGGCCAGATTGTTATCGGACTTGCGCAGTGGTGGGAGACTCGACCGACAAAAGCTGACTTCTGCAGATTTGGTGAATGACCAAAGAGCACGACTCCCAGAGGAATAGCTCTTCAGTCGCTCGCCAATTCTGGCAAGGTGTTTTGATTTCGCTTTGGCAATGACTCTTTTGTAGGTAAGACTATGCATTTTCATAGAAATTTATAAGTAAATAGGAAATTGGTGAAATAAAATAATTGTCACGGCATTAATCTTGAAGAGCCCATCACAAGGACTGACTTTGATAAACTCCAAAAAATATTTACCTTTTGAGGCTTGGCATTTGCATTTAGACTGCCTGTTAACTTTTGAATGTATTTACAAATACGTAATTATTAAAATCACCCTGAAATTGGCTAAATAAGTGATTGATGATTGAAGTGAATTATCTATATTCTATATCTCTATATATAAAAATGAATTGCTGTTCGTTAGTCTCGCTAAAACTCAAAAACGGCTCAACCGATTTGGCTAATTTTGGTCTTGAATTATTTGTGGAAGACCAGAGAAGGTTTAAAAAGTAGATAAATATGAAAATGCTCGAGATTAAATAAAAATATCAATTTTGTTTGATGTGTCCCCCGTCGGACGGATTCCTTTTGTTTGTTTTAAGTTTATTTTTTATACAAAAGTTTAGGTCTTTTATTTATCGATTGAGGCACTACGAATTCTGCCGGGTCAGCTAGTTCAGGAATATAAAAGAGCTTACACACACGAGCTTATAAAGCGCTTTACCAGAAATGAGTTGCTATATCATGTATTTTCTTGAAAATCTTTCTTGGACAATAATGAAAAAAATATTAAATAACATAAATTACGCAATATTCTTTACCTACCCTGTGGTACACCAACTTTTTTGCCAAAGTCTCTATCTATCTATCTCTTAGGTTTATGGCGTTTCCTTTTAGATTTCGCCAATGTCAAGTGTATTGCCAAAGTCTCAAAAATTTATTTGGAAACTTCAACAAACTCTCACTGTCATACGTCATTGATAAATTGGAATTAATCAAATCGGGCAATAACATTAGGATGTTCGAAAAAAAAATATTTAAATAGAAATTTTTCAGAATTGAATGGCGTGAATGTATTTCAATTCGTGCTAATGTCGAAGTCTGTTACGTGCCGGTGCTGCATGGCGCGGCCTCCGGACAAAGATTTGAAAACTGTGTACACAACTCTTGGAACGTCTGAAGTATACGCGGATATGGTGAAGGATTGCTTCGAAATTCATGTATGTTGTTCATGTGGTCATTCGGCTTTGGAGTGAGCTCCCTTCCATGGTGTTTCCCAAGCGCTATGACATGTCCTTTTAAAACGAGGCTTGTGGAGTACTCAATGGAAGACAGCAGGTTGTGCCCCTGGCCTTGCTGACGTCCATGAGCTACAGTAGTCACTTACCATCAGGTGGGCTGCGTGCTCGTCTGCCTACAAAGGCAATAAAAAAATGTAATAAAAAAAACACGTAAATTTTAATTGAAAATTTTAAAAATTGGTCTACGGGAACATAATCTCTGTTTATGTCAATGAGAATTTAAAAAATATATATATATATATATACATAAGTTTCATATATTAATTAATTTATTTATTTACTTATTAATTATTATTTAAACTCGCATAATCTTGCCACTAATTACCTCATGTTAGGTTACCCAATGATACCCAATTTAGAAAAATTACACAACTGCTCTAAGTGGTAACTAAAGGGTATTATTATTCATCCTGCATCCTGCCTCCCTAAATCTTCCACCTAGTAAAGGAGAAACTGACAAAGGTACAAACAACATGGATTCACAAATTTGCATTAATTTCTATACAAATCATTCTATTGCCTATTCTTATCCTACCTATCCTATCATATTCTACCGATTAATACTACACATCAGTTTCCTTAGATCTTAAGGATGGGTTTGGTAAATATGGTTTAGCACTTTTTAAAGATTTATTGTTTATTATTAGTTATCAGTAAAAAAAAAAATATTTATTACAAATGTCAGTGGATGGCATCATGGCTTACCTAATGTTAAGTTGCTACAGGAGTCTATTAAAATCAACAACATAAATGACACCACCTAAATTGAGATATGTGTTCTAAGTCTTTGTTTTTTCGGTCCAACAGCTGTCTTAGCCTTCAAACTGAAATGCATTAAGATTGCCGACAGAATGGACTGCCCCTGTATAAGTCACTGTTGTAATAAGCATCTATCTCTCGTTAATCTAATACAGTGACTGGTATGGTGGCGGTTACTCAGTTAAAATTGTTTCATTATTTATTGTATTCGTTATTTTTATTTATTATTTACTACCTTTTATTTACTACCTTTATTTAATTTTAATTTTATATTAGTAGTTGACAATATTAATTTTAATAATTTTAATTCGGTTTCTTTTGATTTCATTTCATTTCTGTTAATTTTTATTTTTGATAATTCTGATAAATGGTAATTTTAATTTTATTGTATTTTAATTTAAATATTATGTAATTGTATGTGAATTTTTATGGGCTTAAGTTGCCTGAAATAATCGCATTTCATTTCATTTCATTACTGCTTTATGGCAGAAATAGGCAAGGTGGTGGTACCGGAACGGACAAAGAACCGATAGAGATGATATGCTGCACTAAATCCAAATGATGGCAAAAAGAATATTAATAAACGAAAAATCTATTCCAGATGTCATTCGGTATATGCACGGCAGACAGTGGGATCTGCGATGTTTGCATAACAAGGTTACGTGATGCCTGCGATTTCAAGCATCAAATTCAACGATGCCAGAGGCAGTTCCAACATCTGGCTGCTCTCATACAAGGTTTATATTTTTATTAATCTAATATTTATATACCGATACTCACCTAGCCAAGAGAGCAATGACCTGGAAAGTGCCTGGAAGGAAGAGAGGTCTTCCCAGAAAAAATTAGGATCCCTCAGTAGAGCTGGAACTGAGCGTCTTGGGCATGACGTTGCAGGAGCTAGAACAGTTTGCCCAAGACCGATGTAAATGGAAGAATTTGATTCGAGCCCTACACCCCAGTAGAGGGTAATCGCCTTCCTCCGACCCTTGGCTCGATCCCGAGAGGGAAAAAGAGCTCTCCCTCTCTCGTTCCGCCGCCACCTTTTGTGAGATGGTGGACTCGTAGAAGTCGAGCATCGTCTGCCAGGACTCGTCAAGGACGCGGTGCTGCTCTGCGAAAGCTGGGCAACAGTACGCGAGCGTGTACTCTGCCGTACTATTGTCACAACCATTGCAGTGGTGACACTTCGGTGTCTCTCCGGGCGACGATGTGCAGGTAGCGGTCGAAACAGCCGTGTCTCATGATCACCTACGTCACCCTGAAGGTGAGACGTCCTCGGTCACGATTCCTAGTCCGAGAGGCCCGGGTGGCTGTGGCGTAAAAACTTTTTGAAGTTGGCGCGGAAGCTCCATCAGCCTTCCGGTAAAACACCGCAACCCGTTCGCCCTGATCACGACATGGATGCCTCCGATCACAATGTGGGACCCCGAGGCGGCGCAAGTGCGTAGAAATCTATGTTAAGGACCGGTAGAGGCGCGCAAAGGAATCCCCCCTCCCTCCCCGTCTTAGCCAACGTTCCACAGGAGAGGAACGACGACCATCTTCAGAGGAACATCGCATTCGACATGGAAGCGGATAACCGCCCCAACGTGTCCGGTGCATACAACCGACCTATCCTCAAGGTAGGATCCTCTCAGCCGACGGAGATACGCGCCCTCCTTCTCTGCAGAACGAGCCTACCCGTCTTCGACTAGTTCAGAAACCGTCCAGACTCGAAGCAGGCTTCGAAGAGCCCCATGAGACAGACCCCGTTAGCACCAAAGGCCCGATCCCAGACCCGGTCATGAACACCATCCTTAGAAGCGTGTACTGTCTCCGCATCGTCGACACGGATCACGCATGAATCTTCGCCTCCTTAGAGATGCTCGGAGGTATGAAGTCATAGGATGGCCGGGTTATAGCATAGCTATATTTTATAATGAAACGACATGAGCTCTGTGTGTGACTTGTTTTTAATGGCGGATGTGGTCAGGCAGTGTTGCCATAGATTATATAACAGAAGGGACCAACTCGGCGGGGGCATCCCCGTCCGCGTCACTGCGTTGTAGTGCGCCCATTTTCCAAAGTCCCCATCCATCCGCGGGAACAGTCCGAAGACAATCCCGCAATCGAGACTGGAGACGTTTAGTCATGGGAAACGCCCACGGCTGCAATTTGTAAAGCTGAAGTTCGTCCAACTATTTGCACTATAAAAAAGAATATTGGAAGCACTGTTTGCTCAAAACTTTTAAATATTGCTTTATTTGTTTTGTTTTTTTTTTCAGATAGTACCACAACGAAAGTCAAAGAGGAAGTGACAGATTTAGATGAAGAAAACGGTATATATTTTCTGGGTACGCACGTTTTTAATATGTAACGTCAGCCACGCACTAATAGTTCCATTTTATTTATTGATCAGACTTTTGCACGGCCACGATTTGCATTACCATCAGTAAAGGCCTGGTAGAAATAGCTATTTGCTGGTATAATGGTCTGGGAATGTTGAGGCAAATTGGGTAAATGCCTTAGTCAGCTACGACACCTCTGGGAACATGGATTGAAGCTACTCTCGGCGACACCTCCAACCGAAATGAGGGCTTATAACTGAATTAAAGCTGGAGCATTTAAAAAAAACACACCTGGTGTTAAGTGGTAACCAAATACAATAGACATATATAATGTAAATGCCGTCAGCCACCTTGAGATATGAGTTCTAAGGTCTCAGTATAGTTACAATGGCTGCCCCACCCTGCAAAGCGAAACGCATGACTGCTTCATGGCAGAAATAGGTAGGGCAGGGTGGTACCTACCCGTGTAGACTCACAAGACATCATACCACCAGCAAAGTAGTAGTAGCCACCAGTAGCTTGCCACTTTGCTGTGCCCCTGGCATTGATGGCGGCATGTCTCCATAGTAAAGACAGGCTCGGTGCCGCAGTAATTTCTGCTCCCTCTCGCTGGGCCGCGGGTCGCGTTTTCGATTCCCATATTGGGCAAAATGGTTTGTGCGTTAAACACGTATGTTTGGCCACTATCTAAGTGTTTATATGTATCTATTTAAACTTTAAGTGTGTATATCTGTCTCCGATTTCCATAGTACAAGGGATCCAGGATTTGGAACCGGATTGTACTATGCAGAGACCTTAGATGTCTATGGACATCAGTAACCACTTAACGCCAGGTGGGCCGTAAGCTTGTCCACCCATTTAGACAACAACTAAAAAATAAAGGTGATTTTAAAAAATCATGTTGGGACCTTGGCGTGGTTACCATCAGCGCAATTCGATTAGCTTCAGACGTATTTTAGTTTGTAACGGAATCTTTGAACATGATATCGACCCCCTTCAAAACGTCGGATTAACTCGAAATTTGGTATACTTATTAAGGACCGATGACAAATCAATATATAAAAAAATATTGAAAAATTTTAAATTCAACTAAGAAATGAAAAATAAATAATGTAAGAGTTTAATAAAACAAAAAAAATACGCTTTTATAGAAAATCTAACTAAAGAATAGAAAATAAGTTTTAATAAATTTCAATTAAAAATAGTGTAAGAAAAAATGATTTTATTGCAAAAAAGCGTGGGGTGCATGGTATAAGTAGTTATAAATATTTTATGAATAGATATGAGTAGAAAGGTTATTTTTATAATATCCTGAAAAGGACCCCACGCTTTTTTTAAACTATTATTTATTTTGATCTCATAGATTTGAAAGAGGAAGCCTCTGATCTTGACGAGATGGGAGCGATTGATGACGACAAGAACCTCGCCGACATACTGGGGTTCGGTACAGTCACCGTCAAAAGGAAAACGGACAAGAAACTTATTAAGAAACGTAATTTGCGTATAAATAAAACGCACGGTGAGCATATATTATTTATATATTTCAGATTCATATTAGATAAGGTATAGTTTATATAGAAATAAAGGTATTTTGTATGCGACTGTACAAGGACATAATTTGATTGGTGTTCTATCTAAAACACTTTTTTTTTAAGTTTCTCGTTTCTGTCAAATGTTCTATCAAGGTTCCTCCCGAGTTTCGCCACGATGATACAGAATCTCTGAAGAATTTAGGATGATGACGGGAGAACAATTTTTTTTGTAAGTGTTCCTTTTCATCTTCAGCTTTGAGGTCGATTTCTCTGTTGTATTACGGCTGCCTTACTCTTCGAATCGGGAAGTTTTGGCGACAGGAGTTAACTGGATGATGGTACCCTTCAAGCTTTACTAGTAAAAATTAGGCAAAAGCGGTCGTGGCCTAAAGGATAAGACGTCCGGTGCATTCGTATCTAGCGACGCAACGGTGTTCGAATCCCACAGGCGGGTACCAATTTTTCTAATGAAATACGTACTTACAAATGTTTCCGATTGACTTCGACGGTGAAAGAACAACATCGTGTAATAAAAATCAAAACCCACAAAATTATAATTTTCGTAATTACTGGTAGTAGGACCTCTTGTGAGTCAGCGCGGGTAGGTTCCACCATCGTGCCTATTTCTGCCGTGAAGCAGTAATGCCATTCGGTTTGAAGGGTGGGACGTAACAGATGGCGTTATCCTTCTCGAGCGTACTAGATTTCACGGGTTCTTCTGATATTCGATTCCGCTATTCGACGATAGATGGCGTTGCTCTCACCGGCGTAACGATATTATCATACGATTTTTTTTCCGAATCTTAAGCTTTAAATTCTTCTTCTTTTTCTAAGTCGTTTCCACTTTTGGCAGAGTGGTCGTGGTTCACTTGTAAAGTTGCAAAAATATCGCTTACAGCTTTCACCCCTCGATATATTACTAACATATATCGCGACGATTCGTCATCACGCCAACAACCGGCTTTAAGCGCGCCTATAAATATTTCACATCAAAACCACTAGTTTTGTATTTCAGAGAAAAAATCAAAATCCCAACTAAAGATATCGCTGCGTACTCTGTCTCAGATCAAAATGTTAAAACCGATGCCGACGATACGTTTCACGAACGAGAATTCAAAGCACAAGAACAATATAGACAATCTATTGAAGAATTCGAATTGTACGCCTTTTTTGAACAAGACCCTGTCGGGGATTGTGTGCGCTTACTGCAAAGAGACGCATCCAAATATCGACAAACTGCGAACTCACATCAAAGAAACTCACTCAAATGACGAGCTAATCGATAAGAAGAAAATGGACAAAAACAATCTATCCGTCAAAATGGACATAACCGATCTAAGTTGTAACGCTTGCGGTGCGAATTTCGACGTTATCGATAATCTAATAAAGCATCTATCGAAAGAGCACGAAGTGAAGTTCTATTCGGATATTCACAATTACATTTTAGAGTTCAAGCTAACGGACAGCGAAATTTTAAACTGCGCCCTCTGCAATTCGACCTTTGAAACCTTCAAGATGCTGTTACAACACATGAATGGCCACTACAGGAACTATATATGCGAGATATGCGATCTAGGTTTCATAAATAAGCACAGGCTGAAGAATCATCAGAGAACGCATGAGATTGGTGACTTCCAGTGTTCGTTTTGCGATAAAGTCTTCACGACCAGGGTTAGGAAGATGTGCCACGAGAAATACACGCACAATAGCAGCGCTAGATACACTACGAACTGTCCACACTGCGAACAATCCTTCACCAGCTACTACCAGAGAAACCGGCACATGTTTAAAGAGCACAACGCAGTCGCCGCCTCGTACCGATGCAATATATGCGATAAGACCTTTATACTAAAGTCGAAATTGACAGCGCACATAAAGAAGGTTCATCTGATGGAACGCAATCATATATGTCCGGAATGCGGTCAGGGGTTCTTCATAAAGCAATCCCTGGACGAGCACATGATAAAGCACAACGGGGAGAGGGTCTACAAATGTACCGTTTGTCTGAAGGCTTATGCCAGGAAGAAGACCCTGAGGGAGCACATGAGGATCCACAATAACGACAGGAGGTTCAAGTGCGGGGTCTGTTCGCTGGCTTTCGTGCAAAAGTGCAGCTTAAAAAGCCATATGCTTTCGAATCACGGCGTCACTTTGGCGGAATACGAAACGCCGAAGACTGTGTCTAGTCCTTAACACGCTCGCGAGGATTCAGCGCTGTGCCGTCGTCGGATTAAACAGAATTTGGCTGATCGTGCTAGGCCTAGACCGCACTACGGTAAAACCGCAGCGGTTATTAAGCGTGTGAGTTTATGAAAAACGAAAAGGAATAAAAGCGGCCACACTTGGGGTTCTTTCCCGCGACTGAATTTTAAAACTGCGAAATATTACAAAATTGTCGCGGAAAAAAAACCGCAACAAAATTTAGAATCCATAAAACTAGGTATCCGTGCACGCATGAGGTATGCGTAACCGCGGGCGGTTTTTTTGAAACGTCAAATACATTTGCGATATTTTGTTTCCATGAAAAACTCGCTGCTGACATCTGATGGTAATTGCAAAATTTCTCTGGGTGTTTTCTTAAATTTTGATATTTCTTATGAAAGAAACCTCTCTCAAATCTACGGCTAGTAAGTGGATGGACTCAACATTTGTGAAATTTTCGTTGTCTTTTTTTCTATATCATAGTAGCCGAGCAAGACTACATACTGCTCTTTTGAAATTTATCCATCTTCAAACTGTGAAAATCGCAGGCGAATTCGCGGTTAATAATTGTAGTGTGTGCGTCTTAAGCGGTTTCGCGGTTATACCGGTTAAATGCTCCCGGGAAGAAACCGTAGTGCGGCCTAGGCCTTAAAAGCTTCGTCAAACAGAACGCGTATTTAGCGCTGCGTTATAACGTGGTGCTGTTTTCATGTCACACAAATTGACTAGATGAACCCAACGCTCCTTGAAACAACGTAACAGTCGCCAAATCATAGTGCCTTTCGATAGCAGTGTGAAAATTTAAAAGTATTAAGATGTCAAGTGATTTGATTCAGATGTGGCATTGTATAAGTATGGGTATTTCAATACGCTTTTATTAGCTTCAGACGTATGTATGTTAGTATGTAACGGGATCTTTGAACATGATTTTGGCTCCCTTCAAAACGTCGGATTAACTAGAAATTTGGTATACTTATTAAAGACCGATGACAATTCGATATTAAAAAATTGAAATCCAATTAAAAAATAGAAAATAAATTTGAATTAAAAATAGTGTACATAAGGAAAAAAGATTTAATTTAAAAAAAAGCGTGGTGTGCATGGTATCAGTAGTTATAAATATTTTATGAACAGATATGAATAGAAAGGTTATTTTGATAATGTCCTGAAAAGCACCCCACGCTTTTTTACAATAAAATCATTTTTTCTTACACTATTTTTAATTCAAATTTATTTTCTATAAAAGCATATTTTGTTTGGTTTTTTATACTATTATTTATTTTAACTAATTCTATCAATTTTTCGGGCATTATCCAGTATTTTAATACACATTCACTCGGACGCTAAAATAAAATTTGTAAAAAATTACAACGTCTGACGTCAAAGCGTCTTAACACCACGACAGAGCATTGCGTACTGTTAGGCCTTGTTCGGACTAGGCGAGTATTTTAGTCGAGTACCGAGTAATTTAGTGGCTAAACTATTCGCTACTCGCCCGACAAAGTAGAACAAAATGGATTGACTTGACTAAATTATTTACTAACCTAATCGACTAAATTTTTGGTGCTCAGACACATTTAGCTACTAAATTACTCGATACTCGACTTAAATACTCGCCTAGTCCGAACAAGGCTTTAGCGCTGGCGCTCTGTTTGACAGTATATTTACCATACTATAAGCCGCGCCAATAAAGAAACGAATCGAAAATGGCGTCTATGTACCTGCACTAAGAGATGGTAGGGTCAACAAATAAAATGAAAGATAGAAACAAAAAGTTGTTTATTGTAAAATAATATAAAAAAACAAATGAGAATGTACTTAATTTTGGTGCGCTGGCAGAGAGGGAGGTGTTTGGGATGCAACTTGCGTAGATACTTTTGCTGCCAGTCACCTAAGTCGCACAACTCGAACGCCCGGCGCGGTTGCCGAGCTTGCCGCCCAAAAAAAAACAATAAAATATACACTTTATTTAACAAAAACACCAAAATAACGAACAAATGCAACAAATAACAACAAAATTTCAGAGAAAACAGAGCGCGTCGAGACAATGTGAGAACAAAGTCAGAACTGATATTTTTTTTGCATGCAGTACGCTCCTTGTGCGACTAAAGACAGCTATAGTTTAGAGTGAGAGCGCATGATCGTCGCCGCCATTTTAGATTCGTTTCTTTATTGGCGCGGCTATAGTACAACACATCTCGGCGTCGTAGCCATAGCGTACCATCAGTTTAGCGTTCTGACGCGCGCTAAGTACGCGTTCTGTTTGACCAAGCCTTAAGAAGCAAAGCGATTTGCAATATCCAGACCCGCCTTTTTTCATAGCCACGAGTGTCTAGACTGGTATAGTTCTTCTAAGAATGACTCATTTGGTACAGTTTGGAATCACTGATTATTGAAACGAGGGTCGTGGGTCCGATTCTCATAAAGAGCTCTTTCCCTGCGTATCTAAATATGTATGTACAGTAAAAGCTCTTGATTCGCGTGGTTTACGTTCTGTAAATATGTCGCGAATACTTAGATATGCAATGAAATCCTTTTTATTCATGTACGTACATATTAGATCCGATAATAAAAGGAATATTTGGCCGCGAACATAGCGAATTGGGTCGCATCTTTTTTAATCCGTGATTGGTGAATGAAGGAAGCGAAAATAAGGAGCTTTTACTGGATATATTTAAACATATTTATAAGTAATGTATAACAGTCGCCGGATCCCACAGTCCAGTTCAGATAGCTGCGTTCGACTTGTCCTCATTTATTTATTTGATTGTATTATTCAGTCATATTATTATGCCGATAATTTAAATTCGGGTTTTAGATCGCACACAGTGTAATTAGAATTTAGTTAACATTGATCACTTTAGTGGAGATGTTGGCGTTTTCCACTCACTATCCCATTATTTTCACGGATCCGATGGAAAGTCTCAAACCTCAATTGTTTAGCAGTTGTTTTTTTTTTTAATATTGTTATGGCGATAATTCAAATTCGGGTCTTAGATCGCACACAGTTTAATTAGAATTTAGTTAACGTTGATCACTTTAGTGGAGATGTTGGCGTTTTTCACTCACTATCCCATTATTCTCACGGATCCGATGGGAAGTCTCAAACCTCAATGGTTTAGCAGTTGTTTATTTTCATATTATTATGTCGATAATTCAAATTCGGGTTTTAGATCGCACACAGTGTAATTAGAATTTAGTTAACGTTGATCACTTTAGTGGAGATGTTGGCGTTTTTCACTCACTATCCTATTATTCTCACCGATCCGATGGGAAGTCTCAAACCTCAATTGTTTAGCAGTTGTTTTTTTTTTCATATTATTATGTCGATAATTCAAATTCGGGTTTTAGATCGCACACAGTGTAATTAGAATTTAGTTAACGTTGATCACTTTAGTGGAGATGTTGGCGTTTTTCACTCACTATCCCATTATTCTCACGGATCCGATGGGAAGTCTCAAACCTCAATGGTTTAGCAGTTGTTTTTTTTTAGCCATTCGCTGGTAGCCTAAGAGGTTATTCCAGTTGTGCCCTGACGGGTTGGTGAGCTCACGGACTCGACCTGAGAGAATTTGCTAACATTAACCCTAGCAAGAACAGTGCTTAGCTGAATCTACCGCCGGATCGGAATCGCGATCCACTGAAAGGGTTTAGCAAGAAACTCATTGAGCCCAGCGGTTGTCGGAGTACGTCTGGTTACGTTAGGTTGAAGTAGTGGCCTGTCCCGCCCGAATACCAAAAGCGATTATTATTTTTTGCCTGTTAAATACACCAGCATTGAAATCGGTACAATGGAAGGCACAGTAGAGGAAAAAGTAGACCTATGAGAAAATAGATGGATTGCGTGAAAGACGATATGTGTAAGAAGGGAGTGAGCGAAGAAATTACTGGTGGTAGGACGTCTTGTGAGTCCGCGCGGGTAGGTACCACCACCCTGCCTATTTCTGCCGTGAAGCAGTAATGCGTTTCAGTTTGAAGGGTCGGGCACCCGTTGTAACTATACTGAGAACTTAGAACTTATATCTCAAGGTGGGTGGCGCATTTACGTTGTAGATTTCTATAGGCTCCAGTAACCACTTAACACCAGGTGGGCTGTGAGCTCGTCCACCCATCTAAGCAATAAAAAAAAACTCAGTGGGCTCAGCGGCTGTCGGAGCATAAAATTTAACTCAAATTTGTATGGAGTTGAAACGTTTGCCTACGTTTGCCGCTAGGGGCGCTGTTCCAACTGCATACAAATTTGAGTTAACTTTTACGCGATCGAGAACGTTAAAAAACTCGCACTAAGCACACCAGTGACGGGATGTCGAAGTAGGCTTGTGACGCACTTATAGAAAATGCGGGTAATGTTTTTTTTCTGTGTGTTTCACACTAGCATTGAAATTAGTACAGTGAACGTGGTTTTATTGAATTTAATTAAACATAATATCTAGTTATTTAAACGTATTTTCAAGATCCTAGTTATATTTATATTTTAAAGAATTAAGTCTAATTGCTTTAAGTAATCTTTTTTAAAAACTCAAAATTTGACCCGATCTTATGTTGGAAATGCGTAAAGGGTAAAAGGACACTAGCTATCTCTCTCGCACGATGGTATGAGCGTGACGTCACGAAACTAGTTGTTAATTAATTTCTTAACCAATTTATAGTTGCTATTAATGAAGATACAGTATTTTTTTAGGAAAATAATTATGTCAGCATCTCCATTAAAGTTAATACGTAATAGAAACAGTATTATTAAGTTGTTGATTTCTTTTTTATATTGTATATTGTTAATTATATGTACCTACTTTAACAATTATTTTTTCTTTCTTAATATAGGTTGATTGTTAAAATTGTAGCGGGAATGGCTGTTGAAAAAGAAATTGTATTTTTTAAGTATCAATTTCATTTTTGCTTTTTTATATCGTTTCGTTTTTTCTTTTTTTTTTGTCTTTTTAACAATAATCATCAAATGAAGTTTCGGCTTAAAAGAATAAAAACTGAACAATAAACAAATGAAAAAAAAAACATATTATTTCAAAAAAGGTTTAATTAAAATTCGTATGGGGTTAAAATGATTTGATTTTATTCGAATGTTGTATGTACTTATAATTTTAACGTAGCGTAAACAAATAGCAGTATGTGCATTATGAAAATGGAAAAAGAAATGAAATTGGTAGATGGAAGATTTGTTTAAACGACTTTTTTTTACAGTATAATTTTGATACGGTGTTATTGGGAACGTCATAGAAAACGAAGACACGGAATAATGTAGACTCTACACTCGAAATAGTTATTTGTGCAACAAGAGATCAAAGTTCTTTTTTGTTTGTAGTGCTGATTTTGAGTCCCGAGCAAGGGAAGGTTTCTATGATTGATTCACGAGCGTAACGAGTGATTCAAAGTTAGAATCCTGAGCGTAGTGAGGGACTCAACAGCACGAGACCCAAAAAACTTTGCTCTCTTGTAAGTAGCACACATAACTTTTCATATTAGCAGTGAGAACACATATTACTTAGGAGACATAGAAATGAAAAGGAATAGATTGAAATAACAATTAAAAAAAAACGTAATTTCTTTATTACAAATATCTTTAAATTTTCGGGTATTACGCGTTTCCGAACGTGTTTTCTTTGAGGTCGAATTCCAAAATCGAATTTCATATGGGGTTTGGTTTTTTCACTCGCTTTTTTATATGCATGTGAAAGTGAAAGAGCACAGTAAAATTCGAATTTACGGCTGAACAATGTCAATTCGGGGCACTGTGAAGATTCACAATTTAAAAAGCTACTTTGACCCACGCTCGAATCAAAATCACGTTTTGTTCACTGTTGTCTCGCAGCGAAAGCGGCATGTTTGAGCTGTTGAGGTGAAAAATATATTAAATAGTTAACAAATATATAATATTAAATATTTATTCACTCCAAAGCCGCTGTTAATTAACTAATAATGAATAAATAATCGTAGTTTGACATGTGAATTCAAACAAATTTCCCTCCAAAACTACCAGGTCAATAACCTCAGTCGTGTAGCGCGGTAATGCGGTGGCTTTTACTGTTAACTTTTTGAAGACATTGAGGGATGAAAGGCTATTGGGCTTAAGCGGCATTTATCTTTGTAATTAAAGGTGCGTTCTATTTTATATTAACATCAACAAACAGTTCGACGTTTTGAACTCCAATTAAATTTACCTCATTCAAATACGTAAAGAAGTTTTTTTGTTATTATATTTTGACCAAATTTTAAACACTAAATGGTTCTCCTGTGTAGTGTATGTTTTAATTATTATAGTCACACAGTAAACACGTAAAAATATGTCTTTATGATCGTTTTTTTTTTTTTAATTTTTTAATTCAATTAATAAATTATATCTCTGATACCTCCTCCTCCTCGAATCGTGTTCCTCATGTCTGAGGGTCGTGACCACCATCACCCATGAGCTTCAATCTTAAGATGTTTTTCCACTGTCCTGATACCTACTGAGATATATAATACTTCTTTTGTTTTTTATTACTTTGACGGCGGAACGTACGTGGCCCATAGACATCGGCAACGTAAATGGTGTCGCCCATCTTGGGATGTAAGTTCTAAGTATCAGTTTTAACAGTACAACGGCTGTCCCGGCCTGAGAACCGAAACGCATTACTGCTTCACGGCAGAAATAGGCGGGGAGGTGGTACCTACCCGTGCGGGCTCACAAGAGGCCGAACCTACAGTATTTTTAGTGTTAGCCTGCCATGAATTCTATTCGCCTTCGTTTTCTATAACCATTGCCCCATGTTTGTTGTTATATTTTAGTTACGTAATAAACTTCACAGATAACGTTTGTTGTAAAATTTTGTTCATTTTTATATCAAAAAGTTTGATTAGAGCGTATATTATTATTATTATAATAAATTGTTCCGAAAAATGATTGTGATAAAGAAAAATAAAACTACTAATTTGTTAATGTGATTAGTATTATTTTTATTGTGTGTGTTCAAATAGTAAAATTGTATTATCGAAAAGCAATAATAAATTGTTAATATGGTCATGGTCTTTTCTTACATCCTTGGTTTAAACAAAGTGGTTAAAACAAAATCCTATAATTTACTGAGTAGTAGTAAAAAAACAGTTTATGGACAACACCGAGATTTTACGGTAAAATTATGAAAGTTGAAGGTACAGTACCCGACGATAAATATTGCACATCGAACCCTCAGACACAGCCCACTGAGTTTCTCGCCGGATCTTCTCAGTGGGTCGCTCTTGCTAGGGTTCGTGTTAGCAACGTCGTCAGGTTTGAGCCCCGCGAGCTCACCTACTAGTTAAGGTTACGCTGAAATAGCCTCTCAAGGCTATCAGCATAGGTAGGAAAAAAAAGGACATCGACATTTGGAGAAAGACAATCGGCAAAACTCGAATTATTATAGCGTTATCTCTGTCGCACGAAACATTAACGGTTCGTCCGCACAGTACCGGACTTGAACAACGATTAACAAACGTCACATAGGCAGCGTGCGACAGAGATAACGCTATACGAAGCCGAAATTAGCGGATCGTCTCTTTCCTAAGGCCGATGTGCAATATTTATAGTCGGGTACTGCATCTCCAACTTTCAGTGTTTGTCGACAATTTTGTTTTTCTTCCTACCTATTCTAGTAATCTCGAGGTGTTATTCTAGATACAACGAAATAATAGGTGCTTGAGGTACCTAAAAGCACCGTTAGTGGATCGGGAGGATCCGAAATGACGTGTTTTGGGCGACGTCGACTGCTTTCCATTCCGTCCGCAGGATCGGGAATGTAACTAGCGGCGGTCACGATGAGAGGGTTCTCGTGTCGTGCCGCTTTGTCGAAGTGGCGCATCGATACCGACTGTAGATAGTTACTGATAGACTCTAAGTTTTTTTTTTTTTTTTTTATTGCTTAGATGGGTGGACGAGCTCACAGCCCACCTGAACTTAAGTGGTTACTGGAGCCCATAGACATCTACAACGTAGACGCGCCACCCACCTTGAGATACAAGTTCTAAAGTCTCAGTATAGTTACAACGGCTACCCCACCCTTCAAACCGAAACGCATTACTGCTTCACGGCAGAAATAAGCAGGGCGGTGGTACCTATCCGCGCGGACTCACAAGAAGTCCTACCACCAGTAATTACGCAAATTATAATTTTGCGGGTTTGATTTTTATTACACGATGTTATTCCTTCACCGTGGAAGTCAATCGTGAACATTTGTTGAGTACATATTTCATTAGAAAAATTGGTACCCGCCTGCGGGATTCGAACACCGGTGCATCGCTTCAACACGAATGCACCGGACGTCTTATCCTTTAGGCCACGACGACTTCACCAGGTGGTCATGGAGGTCGACGTTCCCGACGAACCACAGAGCTCCGACGGCTATCCTGCAAAAACGGGATTGAATAATTTGGAGTGATTTTAAGGTAGTGCGTGCCGCGTGAGCGAACACTACACTTGCATAGGTCATGACGGGGCGTATGCAAGTTTTGTAGAGTGTCGCCTTATTTCTAAGGGACAATTTATTTCGCCTGCAAATCATCGGGTAGAAAATTTCCGCGTGAAAGAGTAATAAATATACATTCATATATTCTTACAAATTTCGCGTTTATAATGCTAGTGGAATCTATTGAACCAAAACACGATTGTGGTTATACAGTAGTGGTCATATAATTAGAAACACAATGAATAAAGTATAACTTCAACGTACAAATGTTCGTAAAATATATACACATTCACAGTGGCGTACCTAAGGGGGGGCGGTGGGTGCGGTCCGCACCGGGCGGCACTTACCCTGGGGCGGCATTTTAGCATTTACTTTTTAACGCAATTTATTCATTTCATATTTATTTTCTTTCTTGAATAATAAGTGATTATTATGATCATGGACTTTGTAGTACAAATGTCCATGTCAAGTACCAGTTGACACGGGCAGTTTGCACGCCCGGCCTCTATTTTATTGAAATTTGCCTGTCTCTGTTTGTCTAAGGTATATTTGTATTTAACTATCTTGCTTCTCAGTTAAATTATCTACCAAACTACGCAAAAACCGTTATTCCTTGCCGCGCCATATAAAAGGAAACAGATTTTGAAATTTTTATTCTGTGTCGAATCGCGGGAGTGAGTTGTCGTGTCTGTGTTTCGATAATTTTAATACTTTTAGTGAGTGTATTTACGTTGTGTTTTGTTATTTATAAGGTAAGTTATCTACTAATACATAGAAATAAAGGTTTCAGCATGAGACACAAAATGTAGCCTTTTTAAACCGATACATTTGGTGGTACATTTTGGCGTTAGTGACGCCATAATTTTACTCTCATTTTTTGTTATTTTTTGCCTGTTTTATCATACTAAATGCGATTAATATGTTAGATCAACTAATTATCAGCCGGAATAGTAAAAAACATGAGTAAAATATGTGAACTAACTTTTAAGAATTTTGAATTTCAAATTTGAAGAGTCCGTTGGTGCAGTTTAAGGGCTGGGGCACTCTGAGATATCTTATTTTCGAACCGACTTTTTTTGTACGCGTTTTTAAATGTTACGTTTGGCAATGAAAACTGCGTATGAGTGTATTTTTTTGTTGGTTTTGTATAAAGAGAAGGAGAATTTATAATTGTTAAGCATATTGTATTACGTATTGTAGATATAGATGTTATTCAGCGAAGTAAAATGACTTTGCCGTTTTCTATACATAATATACTATTTATTTCGACAAGTTATATTTTTATTATATATCCCTAGGATGAAACGAGTAAAAGAAAGCGGTGCGTCATTTAGAAAGAAAAGAAAGAAAAGGGAGGAAATACAGATTAAAAACACTGGAGCACTACTCAAATACATCTCTCATAAGCCAACTTCTAGTTCTTTTAGTATTGTTGCCTCAAATACGGGAGAAGAAGCAGCGCTCGAAGGCGAAAAAACATTATCCAATGTTGTTCAAGAGGAAAGACCTGCTTCATACACTGGCGAAGAAGTAGAAAGTTTATCAAGCCTGATGAAGAATCTGCTGCACAAATTATTCTGTCTGTTTCTATGAAAGATATTGGATTATGGCCTAACAAAATTGACGACAATACAAGAGTATTTCTGGTACGTCAAGGTCCCTTTTTAATTCAAAATTTAGACGCCGACTTCAGCGAAGGAATAAAACGTTCTAATAATACAAGCAAAGCCAAAGGTGAAACAAGAAAACTGAGTCGGGATTGGTTTTTTCAAATTTTGCCTAATGGCGAAAAGCTCTTAAGATCGTGGATGGTATATTTACCATCGAAGAAAAGTATTTATTGTTTCTGCTGCAAACTGTTTGATAATCTTTGTCAAGCAGGTTTTAATACGGAAAATGGTTTTAACAAATGGTGGAAACTTAATCCTAAAATTAGTCAACATGAGGTTAGTCCGCTGCACATCCGATCATATTACAAATGGAAGGAATTAGAAATAAGACTTGGAAGTGGAGCAACTATTGACAAACTACAACAACAGAATATTGATAAAGAAATAAAAAAATGGTAGGAAATTCTAACAAGAATACTTGATATAATTAGATTCTTAGCAAAACAAAATTTGGCATTTCGAGGACATCGTGAAAGTGTTCATCAGGAAAATATCGATTTACTGGAAAATAGAGGAAATTTTCTCGAGGTTGTTGACTTATTGGCTAAGTACGACCCAGTATTACGAGAACATGTAGTAAAAATTAAGATGGATAATAAATATAGTCTCTCTTATTTGTCGTCGAAGATTCAGAACGAATTCATAGAGCTATTGGGAGGCGCAGTCAGAAAAACAATTATGGATCAAATAAAGCAGGCTAAATACTTTTGTATTATATTTGATAGCACTCCTGACATTTCACACAAAGATCAAACCTGTCAAATTATTAGATATGTAGTTATTGAAGGTAGCGAAGTTAAAGTTGTAGAATCGTTTATTGACTTTGTAGAAACTAAAGGAAAAACTGCTGTTGAAATCACAGATATGATTTTAACGAAATTAGAAAATGACGGTTTAGATATAAAAAATTGCAGAGGACAGGCTTACGATAATGCTGCCGTCATGGCACGGATGCACGGCATGGAAAGCACAGCGGTGTTCAAACTCGCATTAATCATTCCGATAGAGGCACCATTCCGATAGAGGCACCCGTCACGCGCGGACGTGCTCATCGACCACTCGATCGCCCGGCCTTTGTTCGCCCGGCTTTTGTTAGCCCGGCCATTGTTCGCGCGGCCTGTGTTCGTGGTACATCTGCCGACTAAGTGCTCTTCCTGGAAGTTTTTATTTGTTTTGTTTCCTTTTGTTATTTCTGTGTTCGTGGTACATCTGCCGACAAACTGTCTTCCTGGAAGTGTTTAATTGGTTTGTTTCTTTTTGCTATTTCCGTTTTGTTGTGATTTTTCTTTGTCCTGCAGTAATCGTGCCGCATCGCCACCTGTGTTCAATAGAACCGCTCAGGTCCGAGAAGTTGGGGCCTCGCCGCAAGGCGAGTGTTTTCTAAGACCCAGGGTAGCCCCACCTGGGCACGTAGACATCATGGACGCTGTATTTGCGGAATTTCTCCGGCTTCGCTACCCAAAGCTCACTTCCGAGTTTCAGGCCTTCAAGGCCGATCACACTGCGAGCCCTCTCGTGGACTCCACCGAGCTCGCTGCTCCTGCGTCGCCTGTACCTGCGTGCAAAGCTTCTGCATCGAGCACCGCAGCCTCCGTCGTGCCTGCCGTTCCCGCGTCGCCTATACTGGCGAGTAAAACTGCTGCGTCGTCCGCCGTGGTCACCGTTCCAGCAGCGCGATCATCCGCTGCCTCCGTCGCGCCGTCCAAAACACCTACTCGTAGGTCACCTGCGCCCGCCTCCTCGTCCTCCGACTCTGACTCGGAGATGGAGGTCGACCTCGCTCCCGCCTCATCGACGGATGGATTCACCCTGGTGCAAAAGGGTAAGAAGCGTGCCGCTGAGTCTCGAGCTCCCGCGGCCGCTAAAATTAGCAAAGCCGCGAACGCGTCGCGCCCCCGCCCTCAGACTCCCGTTGCGCCTCCAGCCCGTGCCACTCCGTCGCCGCGTCCGGTGGCACAAAATAAAGCCCAGACCCCTCCCCCGGTAATCCTTCAAGAGAAGGCAGCTTGGGAACGAGTTTCCCTGGCCCTTAAGGCCAAAAATATCAATTTTACGAATGCCCGTAACCTCGCGAACGGCATTCAAATTAAGGTTCGAACATCCGACGACCATAGGGCCCTCTCTTCTTACCTCCGTAAGGAGCGTATAAGTTTCCACACATATACGCTCCAGGAGGAGCGCGAACTCCGTGCCGTTATACGTGGCATCCCTAAAGAGTTGGATGCCGAGCTCGTCAAGGCCGACCTTCTCGAACAAGGCCTACCGGTTAACTCCGTACACCGCATGCACACAGGCCGCGGAAGGGAGCCATATAATATGGTTCTCGTCGCCCTCCAGCCTACCCCCGAGGGTAAGCAAATATTCAACATCCGAACGGTCTGTAGCCTTTCCGGAATCGCAGTCGAAACCCCACACAAGAAAGGCACACCTAGCCAGTGCCATAACTGCCAATTATACGGGCATTCTTCCCGTAACTGTCACGCGCGCCCCCGATGCGTCAAGTGCTTAGGCGATCACGCCACGGCCCTATGCACTCGCGATCAAAAAACCGCGACAGAACCGCCTAGCTGCGTCCTGTGTCGAACACAGGGTCACCCCGCAAATTACCGCGGATGCCCCCGAGCCCCGAAAATAAATCGCCGCGTCGCCCGCCAAAACCGCCTCCGAGCTTCCGGCCCAGACATCAAAGCCTCGGCACCCTCTGTGTCGCAGGCTAAGCCAGCGTTCGTTCCGGCGCCGGTGCCCAGTGTCTCGGCCTGGGCGAAACCGCTGCCGTACATGAACACGGCTACAACTCCCTCCTCCGCGATTCGTCCCGCCCCCGCGACTCGTCCCTCTCCCGCGACTTGCCCTCCGACCGCGTCCGACAATCTCGCTTTAGCGATCGACTTCTTTCAGTCGATCAACTTTGAGCGCGTTAACGCTTTGGGCGACGCCATTCGCTCTGCCTCCACTGCACAACACTTTATCGCCGTTGTGCAGGAATACGCCGACGTATACGCGTCATTAAATACGTACGTCCTCCCCTCACTCCGCCGGTAATCAATGGCGTATATAAGTAGAATAAAGCCCCTATCCGTAACGATAGGATTTTTTAACGCTTACGGTCTCGCAAATCAGCGTGATCAGGTTTCTGACTTTTTGCGTGACCATCAAATTGATATCTTTTTAGTGCAGGAGACCCTACTTAAGCCCGCGCGCCGTGACCCTAAAATCGCGAACTATAACATGGTCAGGAACGACAGGCTCTCTGCTCGTGGTGGTGGTACCGTCATTTACTATAGAAGAGCCCTGCATTGCGTCCCGCTCGATCCTCCCGCGCTCGCTAATATCGAAGCATCAGTGTGCCGAATCTCACTGACGGGACACGCGCCGATCGTTATCGCGCCCGTTTATCTTCCACCGGATAAGATCGTTCTAAGCAGTGATATCGAGGCGCTGCTCGGCATAGGGAGCTCTGTCATTCTGGCGGGCGACCTAAATTGTAAACACATCAGGTGGAACTCACACACCACAACCCCGAATGGCAGGCGGCTTGACGCGTTAGTCGATAATCTCGCCTTCGATATCGTCGCTCCGCTAATCCCGACTCACTACCCGCTAAATATCGCGCATCGCCCGGATATACTCGACATAGCGTTATTAAAAAACGTAACTCTGCGCTTACACTCGATCGAAGTAGTTTCAGAGTTAGATTCAGACCACCGTCCCGTCGTTATGAAGCTCGGTCGCGCTCCCGATTCCGTTCCCGTCACGAGGACTGTGGTGGATTGGCACACGCTGGGCATCAGCCTGGCTGAATCTGATCCACCATCGCTACCGTTTAGCCCGGACTCTACCCCGTCTCCTCAGGATACCGCTGAAGCCATAGACATCTTAACGTCACACATCACCTCGACATTAGATAGGTCATCGAAACAAGTTGTAGCGGAGGACTTCCTTCACCGCTTCAAATTGTCCGACGATATTAGGGAACTCCTTAGAGCTAAGAACGCCTCGATACGCGCCTACGACAGGTATCCTACCGCGGAAAATCGTATTCGAATGCGTGCCCTACAACGCGACGTAAAGTCTCGCATCGCCGAAGTCCGAGATGCCAGATGGTCTGATTTCTTAGAAGGACTCGCGCCCTCCCAAAGGTCTTACTACCGCTTAGCTCGTACTCTCAAATCGGATACGGTAGTAACTATGCCCCCCCTCATAGGCCCCTCAGGCCGACTCACGGCGTTCGATGATGACGAAAAAGCAGAGCTGCTGGCCGATACATTGCAAACCCAGTGCACGCCCAGCACTCAATCCGTGGACCCTGTGCATGCAGAATTAGTAGACAGTGAGGTAGAACGCAGAGCCTCCTTGCCACCCTCTGATGTGTTACCACCCGTCACCCCGATGGAAGTTAAAGACTTGATCAAAGACCTACGTCCTCGCAAGGCTCCCGGTTCCGACGGTATATCCAACCGCGTTATTAAACTTCTACCCGTCCAACTCATCGTGATGTTGGCATCTATTTTCAATGCCGCTATGGCGAACTGTATCTTTCCCGCGGTGTGGAAAGAAGCGGACGTTATCGGCATACATAAACCCGGTAAACCAAAAAATCATCCGACAAGCTACCGCCCGATTAGCCTCCTCATGTCTCTAGGCAAACTGTATGAGCGTCTGCTCTACAAACGCCTCAGAGACTTCGTCTCATCCAAGGGCATTCTCATCGATGAACAATTCGGATTCCGTACAAATCACTCATGCGTTCAACAGGTGCACCGCCTCACGGAGCACATTCTTGTGGGGCTTAATCGACCAAAACCGTTATACACGGGAGCTCTCTTCTTCGACGTCGCAAAAGCGTTCGACAAAGTCTGGCACAACGGTTTGATTTTCAAACTATTCAACATGGGTGTGCCGGATAGTCTCGTGCTCATCATACGGGACTTCTTGTCGAACCGCTCTTTTCGATATCGAGTCGAGGGAACCCGCTCCTCCCCACGACCTCTCACAGCTGGAGTCCCGCAAGGCTCTGTCCTCTCACCCCTCCTATTTAGCTTATTCGTTAACGATATTCCCCGGTCGCCGCCGACCCATTTAGCTTTATTCGCCGACGACACGACTGTTTACTATTCCAGTAGAAACAAGTCCCTAATCGCGAAGAAGCTTCAGAGCGCAGCCCTAGCCCTAGGACAGTGGTTCCGAAAATGGCGCATAGACATCAACCCAGCGAAAAGTACTGCGGTGCTCTTTCAGAGGGGAAGCTCCACACGGATTTCCTCCCGTATTAGGAGGAGGAATCTCACACCCCCGATTACTCTCTTTAGTCAATCCATACCCTGGGCCAGGAAGGTCAAGTACCTGGGCGTTACCCTGGATGCATCGATGACATTCCGCCCGCATATAAAATCAGTCCGTGACCGTGCCGCGTTTATTCTCGGTAGACTCTACCCCATGATTTGTAAGCGGAGTAAAATGTCCCTTCGGAACAAGGTGACACTTTACAAAACTTGCATAAGGCCCGTCATGACTTACGCGAGTGTGGTGTTCGCTCACGCGGCCCGCACGCACATAGACACCCTTCAATCTCTACAATCCCGCTTTTGCAGGTTAGCCGTCGGAGCTCCGTGGTTCGTGAGGAACGTTGACCTACACGACGACCTGGGCCTCGAATCTATACAGAAATACATGAAGTCAGCGTCGGAACGGTACTTCGATAAGGCTATGCGTCATGATAATCGCCTTATCGTAGCCGCCGCTGACTACTCCCCGAATCCTGATCATGCAGGAGCCAGTCACCGTCGACGCCCTAGACACGTCCTTACGGATCCATCAGATCCAATAACCTTCGCACTAGACGCCTTCAGCTCTAGGAGCAGGCTTAGGGACCTCGGTAACCGTACTCGTCGAACTCGACAAAGAGTTCGCCGTGCAACCTAACCCATGAATCAGCTCGCTGAGTTTCTCGCCGGATCTTCTCAGCGGGTCGCGATTCCGATCCGGTAGTAGATTCATTCGCGAAACAGCTGCTCTTGAGCTGTTAGGTCTCCTTCGGAGGCGCTCGGGTAGCTGTTAGCAAATCCCACCCCTCCTGGCTGAGCCTTTGCTCGCCCACCTGTCCTGGTGAAACTGGAAAGGCCTCCGGGCCACCAGTAATCCTTCAATCATAAAAAAAAAAAAAAAAAAAAAAAAAAACTCGCATTAAAGAAATAAATCCAAATGTAGAATTTGTAGCATGTACAAATCATTCCTTAAACCTGGCATGTTTGCACGCAGCTTCTACAGCTATCAATTCCATCACATTTTTTGGAACTATCGAACAGTTGTTTTCGTTGTTTTCTTCTTCCACTCATAGATGGAATGTTTTACTTTCGGTCACTGGTCAAGGTGTTAAACGTAGTGTAGAAACTCGCTGGAGCGCTAGAGCTGCCGCGGTAACTATAGTAAAAAAACATTTTTTTTACATTATAAGCGCTTTGGGAAAATTGACATCTGAAGAAGAAAATAGTAAAACGCGATCAGATGCTGGAGTTTTTTTTTTTTTTTATTGCTTCGATGGGTGGACGAACTCACAGCCCACCTGGTGTTAAGTGGTTACTGGAGCCCATAGACATCTACAACGTAGACGCGCCACCCACCTTGAGATACAAGTTCTAAAGTCTCAGTATAGTTACAACGGCTGCCCCACCCTTCAAACCGAAACGCATTACTGCTTCACGGCAGAAATAGGCAGGGCAGTATTACTCAATTCTATGCAATCTTTTTCTTTTCTATGTTACCTTCATTTATGGGAATCCGTTCTTTTGGAAATTAATGACGCTCAAAAATACCTGCAAATAAAGGGGTTAAATGTCCACCAATGCCATATAAAACTAAATTCTTTGCAAACACATTTAATGGAACAAAGATATACGCTAGTACAAAACGCTGTTATAGCTGCCAAAATAATTTGTGAAGAGATGGAAATATCGACAGAGCGTCGAGTTAGAAGGAGAAAAAATATGAGTGGGGAAAATTCGCAAGACGTGGGGCTATCCTTAGAAGAAGAAGTACGAAGAGAAATGTTTTCATTTATGGACAGAATTATAAAGGAAATAAAAGAACGCTTCGATCAATTGCATGGTCTTGTAAGAAAATATTCGTGTACAATACCGTGTAAACTACTAAATTAAGAATTTGAATGTCAAATAAATGATTTGATCGACATTGTTAAAGAACAGTTCCATATTGAAAGAAAAAGGATCCAGGTTTTTATGGCTGTATCTACACTAAAAGAAGAGGTAAAACATTGGAAAAACGGGGAGAAGGGCCCTCTTGACCTGCTAAAATTTATTCAGCAGTATAGGTTGGAAAATTCTGTTCCCAACATTGTAATTTTGTTAAGAATTTTTTTAACAATTTCAATCAATATCGCTAGTTGCGAAAGAAGCTTCTCAAAATTGAAGTTGATAAAAAATTATCTTCGTTCTACAATGAGTCAATCAAGACTACAAAATCTTGCAATATTGTCAATAGAACAAGAAATTACAAAAAATATAAATTTTGAGAGCATTATACACGATTTTTCTAGTATGAAAGCTAGAAGAGTAGATATTATATAAATATGTTTACGAGTGCATACAAATAAGTCAAAAAAATTTACTCTGTGTATTAATTAATATTGATTAAATAACTTAATAATTTATTTATGTGTATTAATTTATAAAAACCACTATTTGATTGACTTATAATAGAAAGGGCGGCAGACTGGAGATCTCCCCGGGCGGCAAAAGTTCTAGGTACGCCACTGTACATTCAATTACTGGTGGTAGGACCTCTTGCCTCTTTCTGCCGTGAAGCAGTAATGAGTTTCGGTTTGAAGGGTGGGGCAGCCGTTGTAACTATACTGAGATCTTAGAACTTATATCTCAAGGTGGGTGGCGTATTTACGTTGTAGATGTCCATGGGATCCAGTAACCACTTAACACCACGTGGGCTGTGAGCTCGTCCACCCATCTAAGCAATAAAAAAAAAAGTAATAATCATGCAATAATATAGGCACTCAAATAAAAAACTCATTAAATGCATAAAATATTAAACATATCTAACTTTTAATTAGGTACAAAATGAGTTGCGCATGTAGACATTTTTTTCAATTTGTCGTCATGGTGATCTCGCAGGCCGCCACGCTGATCCCGTGGTTCGACAGCAGATGACTCTTCAAGCTGCACTTCTGCACGAAGGTCAGGCTGCACACGTGGCACTTGAACCGCCGGTCGTTGTTGTGGATGCGCATGTGCTCCCTCAGGGTGTACTTCCTGGCGTACGCCTTGCCGCAGACCTCGCACGCGTATATCCGCTCGCCCGTGTGCCGGACCATGTGCGCCTTCAGAGCCTTCTTGCTGAAGAACCGGTAGCCGCACTCCGTGCACTGGCAGTTCCTCTCCAGCAAGTGATTCCTCTTTATGTGGTACATGAGCAGCGATTTGAGCAGATAGCTCTTGTTGCAGACGTTGCACTTGTACTTGGCCTCGTCGTTGTGCACCCGGATCAGGTGCTGGTTCCGCTGGTAGTAGCTCTTGAAGGGCGCACCGCAGTGCTGGCACTTCGAGATGTTGCTCTCGCCCAGATGCTGCAGCTTCTCGTGGTAGCACTTCTTGGGACGGTTCGAGAACACCTTGTCGCAGTAGCCGCACTTGTAGCTGCCCTCCTTGTGCACGTTCCGGTGCGAGTGCAGGGACCTCTTGGTCGCGAACGCGGTCCCGCACTTCCCGCACACGTAGTTGCTGTAGTGCTTGTTCATGTGCTGCTTCAGCATCTTGAACGTCTCGTACGTGGACGCGCACTTGGCGCAGTCGAAAACGTCGCCGCTCTTCAGCTTAAACTCGAGGATGTGGTCCTTGATGTCCGCGTGGAAGGTTTTCTGGTGGGTTTTAGTCAGGTGCTCCTTGAGGGTAGTTAGGTTGTCGAGGGTTTTCTCGCAGAGCGTGCAGGCGAGGTTGTCCACGTCCAGATTGACGTAGTACTGGGAGAGGTCGCGCGCGGGTCGGAGCTCCAGGCGCTGGGCGGCATGCTCGGCGCGGGTGTGGCGCCGCAGCTCGCCCGGGTCGGGGTACGCCCCCTCGCAATACGCGCAACTAAAGCCGACCAACGACTTCTTCTTGAAGGGTGTCGCGTTCGAATACTTCAAGACCGTAAGCAAGTTCTCCCGGTGCTTCATCTTGTCAGCTATAGCTGTTCTGGTCCATTGGAGTTTAACTTTTGACCTTTCAATAGTAACTGTTCTCCTCTTGATCCTTTTCATGCTCTTTTCCTTGTCTTTGGCGTCTGTGAATCGAAACACCTCTATATATTGACAGCACCTTTTAAGGCCACAAGGCTTTTCACCAATGTCCTACTCATTTCCGTTCCGCAAAATCATTCAGTCGTTCTGGTTTGAATGCTGATTATCAAATAGTCGTTAATTCAATATAATAGAGAACCAGGCAGATCGTTGTGACGTCATTTGAGGCCAAAAATTGTTTAGAACTGACTGCTACACTAATTTGATTTATTTTGTTTTTAATATTCTACTTTTATAAGGTTGTTTTCTTACATACAATATACGTCGATTACCTACATATGACGTCATGCTTTGTTTAGCGTAATTTTAGATTATATTTAGTGATATTAAATGATCATTGATCATCATGATGATCATGCATTAGCATTATAGCTATAGACTGTATTGATGACGGAGTCCGTGTACAGTACTCACCGACCCGATTGTTTGTTGGAATGTTGGTGTCATCTCCCTCCCACTCGGGATTCACGCCGACACACTTCTCCCTCACACTTCTGTGACGCTTCTTTATATCTGGCTTCGGTTCCTTCTTAATCTTCACTTCTGTGAATTTCAATGAAACTCAAATTGATTCAATTCAAATGAGTTACTTAAGGGGCTATTCCAGCCGGGCCCACACGGGTAGGTGAGCTCACGGGCTCAACCTGAGAGAATTTGCTAACACTAGCCCTAGCAAGAGTAGTGCTTCGCTGAATATACCACCGGATTGGAATCGCGATCAACTGAGAAAATGCGACGAAAAGCTCACAAAGGTCTGTCTGTGGGTTAATTCGCTCGCAGAATTCTAAAAGTCTAAAATCTAAAAGCACCGAGAATGAATCCGGGGGATCCGACAAGACAAGATATTTCGGGCGACGGCGGCATTACGTAGCTTTTTTTTTTCGTGCCAAACCTCCTACGAGGTCCCCGCGCCTAGGGGGCGCGCGGGGTATGTGGCACTTGACGATCTGCAAGGTGCTGGCAGCAGACCGCGGGCCCAAGGAATTTTAGGGCCCTAGGCATTACGTTGCCCTGTCGCCAGGTTATTTTATATTTTTTGTTACATCTAGTGTTAAGTGGTTGCCGAAGCCCATAGACATCTACAACGTAAATGCCGCCACCCACCTTGAGATACGAGTTCTACGATCTCAGTATAGTTACAACGGCTGCCCCACCCTTCAAACTGGAACGCATTACTGCTTCACGGCAGAAATAGGCGGGGTGGTGGTACCTACCCGCGCGGACTCACAAGAGGTCCTACCACCAGTAAAACCGGTCGGATATGTATGTTATCGTGTCGCGCCGCTTTGTCGAAGTAGAGTATTGGATGTAAAATTGCCGAATACACAGTTCTTTTGCCCGTGCGTGATTTGTTCCCAAGTTATATGTTATTATTATTATTACCGGTGCAAGGCAGAAAGTAATCGTCGGAATCTTCTCCGCCATTCACGTCCAAGGGCTCCGTTTTCACTTCGACTATACCATCTGAAACAAAAGCTGATGCTATCGTCAGTTTAGGAACATGTATAGCCCACTGAGTATCTGAGATATGAGCGGAGTGTCGAATCGTATATACGTGGGTTTTTAGACACTACATCTATTAATAATTTGTCATCAATTGTGGAAAATGACGCCATTTTGACGTACAACGTGGCCGGGTCGCGCGGCGGCACTGCTCCAGTAGCAGTAGCGTCACTTACTAGCCACGCCCACAGGTCGCGCGACCGGGTCGCCTGGGTGGTTTAGGCCAGTTTAGGGTTCCATATAAATTCATACTAAGCAGTAGTAAGTCGCGCGACTCGGTCGCGGTCGCCAACATCGGAATTCTACCTTAAGTATTGCGGCAAAGCCGTCAACACCGGCGTCAGCAAGCATCCCCGACGCGCTACAGAAACGCGGCAGCCCCGTCAGTGTCCTGAGCCCCTTGTGACATTGGACGCGCATAAGTTAGATTAGTTTTCGTTATAATATTTTATCCTACAGTTATTAGCAGCATTGTGTTCTTAGCACATTTATTATGACTAGTGGTCCCCCAGTAAGTAGTCGAAATTCGACTATAATTAATTTAAATTTATGTTTGAACGTTATTATAGTTCTATTGTCAAAGACTATAATAGACTTCTATAGTCACAGATTTCGCCAAAACTACACTTAATACAAATATTTATAAAGACAAACAATATTAATCTATTCTCAATTTGATCAGACTTTAAATAATAATAGTTTGACAATAAAGAAAGAGTATGTAATTGTGTTGTATCAAATATATGGTAGTGTGTGTAATGTTGTTTTTATTGAGATAATGTATTTTTTATGCATAATATATGTTAGCGTTCTGCACTCCTTCTCTATATTCGTTAATATTTCATACTCCTCCGTCCGAACAATTTTCGTAAAACGGAGTATAAAGTTTTTGCTTCACGTATTAATATATAATATATAGATTAGTCGTGTGCACATGGCTTATGTTACAGGCCAGATCGTTTACTTGTTGTTTATTTTTTTCTATCTCTTTCTAATATGTATATTGCCTTATAAATAAATAAATAAAATATATATATTATTATAATATATCTTTAAACTTACCTTCTAATGCTTTAGTCCTCTCCAACAGTTGCTGCTCGACACGCAACACCTGCCGTCTGAAGTCCACAGAGCTGCGAAGCGTATCGATGCATTGGTCGCATATCGCGGTCGACCATTGCGCGGACGACGAAAGCTGAACCCAGAGAAATCATTGTTTAATCCTCCTCCTCATCCTCCACATCCTCCTCATCCTCCACATCCTCCTCATCCTCCACATCCTCCTCATCCTCCTCATCCTCCACATCCTCCTCATCCTCCACATCCTCCTCATCCTCCACATCCTCCACATCCTCCTCATCCTCCACATCCTCCTCATTCTCCACATCCTCCTCATCCTCCACATCCTCCTCATCCTCCACATCCTCCTCATCCTCCACATCCTCCTCATCCTCCACATCCTCCTCATCCTCCAAATCCTCCACATCTTCCTCATCCTCCACATCAGCCTATAGCAGTCCACTGCCGGACACAGGCCTCTTAATTGCACGCCACTGAGCACAATCCTCGGCTTCCCTCATCCAGCTTTTGCCCAAAAAATTAATTGGCTACCTGTAATGTCGGTTTACGGACGACAGTTTTACGTGATAACGTAAGTAGCGGAACTATTCGAAATGCCAGATCTGACGTCACGCGAGACGAGTGATAAATGTGTCACAAGCCAACTTTTGGTCCGATCGTGACGTTCCGAGCTCACAGCCCACCTGGTGTTAAGTGGTTACTGGAGCCCATAGACATCTACAACGTAAATGCGCCATCCACCTTGATAAATAAGTTCTAAGGTCTATAGTTAGTTACAACGGTTGCCCCACCCTTCAAATCGAAACGCATTACTGCTTCACGGTAGAAATAGGCAGGGTGCAGTAAAACCTAACCCGCAAAAATTTGCGTAATCAAAAAATCAAACCCGTAAAAATTTGCGTAATCACTGATTGCAGGAAGTGTAATGCGACAGTAATGCGTTTCGGTTTGATGGGCGAGGCAGCCGTAGTACTGTAAAACCTGAGATCTTAGAACTCGTGTCTCAATAGTCTAGAGTAGTCTAGACGACAAGTAGAAAATGTTACAAAATAGAGATACTGCTCTTAAAATGATGTGCAATAGCTCATTGGATCCGGAATTACGCCTAGAAAAATGTGCCAAAAACTTAACAATAAAAAATTGCAAAAGTTATAAACAATTAAAGATGGAAAAAAATGGCATTTCGTTTTTTGCCAATATTTCATAAACTATTAATATTTAAGAAATTTAAAATATTCTGAAAGAGGAGGAAATTTCCAATAAAAAACTCCTGACTCCCGGAACTCAATCTCCATTAATTATAATTTTAATTTAATGCTGAAAATAGGTCTGCGCGCGACATTTTTAGGTTGCACGCGTGGCGTCAAAAGCGAGTACGGCACATTAATTAATTTATTTAAGGTATTGAATATTTTTTTTTTAATTATGGTGTGTTCTGAACACTATAAATAATTTATTCCCGTTAGAAATTTTACTTAAAGTTGAAAATCAACAAGTTAAACAATTATTAACTAACAAAATTTTCTCGAACTACCGTCTTAATTGTAAGTGAAAAAATATGTTTAAATAACGGTCGTAAAAAATTATATACTTTGTAATATATTTGTATAAAATTAAATAGATTTTTTTTACTTTAACAACATTACTTGGATTTTTAAGTTTTTGTTCAAGTAAAAAAAAGGGTAACGTAAGAGTTATACTTTATTTTCTTGGTTGAAAGACATGATTTAGTTGAATACCAGTTATTTATAAACAACTACTACAATAGGGACTGTTTGTGAATATTTTAAACCTCCTATAAAATGGAATATAAATATTTTTTTTATTTAAATTTTAATCAATTTCAAAAAAATTCGATTAAACAACATCCTCAAACACGCATATTGGACATCCCTTTTCTTGACATCGTATAAATTCGGTAATTCTCGGTACGCGGTAATGTGTCGCACTCACACGCTAGCATTAGTGTCGTGTTCGTGTTGCTATCTCTGTCTTGAGTACTTGCGGCTACAAAAGTTTTCATTGATTTGTTATTATTATACTGTTTTTGTTTAGTGCTCAGTTTTTTGTTTAGTTTTAAGATTGTTTGTGTTTAAATTTGTTTTAGTATTAAGTGTCCCTTGGCATTTGTACTTTTTGTTAACAAAGATGCCACCAAAACATAATAGTTTTAATTCGACGGCCGACAAACATATTTTTGATTTAAAAAAAAAAGAAAAAGTAGGATGGTAAAAGATGTTGACAGTTTTATTTAGAGTTGCTAACGCAACTGGTGTATTGCAACGCACAGTACAACGGATCGCAACTGAATTCAGTGTTCGGGCTTACTTTCGAATTAATTTAATTACGTTATTTTTACAGCTTTCTGTCTCATAGTGTTTTGATATTCATTTTATTTGTACTTGGTCCCTGTTTATGGAAATTTTAATTCGTATTTTGATTTAAAAAAATGAATGCTAATAACATGCCTTTGTACATAATTTTCCTATTACTCTGTACTGTGTCTTGTTTTCTGTGTGTACATAAATAAATAAATAAACACATTTTTTTATGAGTGTACATGCGCGAAAGTTCACCTGCGGCTATATTCAGACTCGCCGAGTTACGTCGGTCGTATTCTAATGAGCGATTTAGTGGGCAACTTCATTTTTGTTAATTTTGTGTCACGGTGCGCGCGCGTCGTAAAATTTCACTCTCATCAATTTTTCATAACGCGCCTAAAGAAGTATAACTTCAAAAATTGTTATAAACAAAGTATACATATTCTTTTAACTTTTATGGCACGATCTTGTTAAGTATGTATGTAAGAAAGGCTCTACGAAGCGAACATTTTTTACGACCATTATTTAACTTTATTAAATAATTATTATTTAACTTTTGGCGCATTTGCGTTGTAGATGTCCAGGGGCTCCAGTAACCGCTTAACACCAGGTGGGCTGTGAGCTCGTCCACCCATATGAGCAATTAAAAAAAAAGTCGGGATCTGCTCATCAGACACCGTACTCTCTGCGAGTCATTTAGTCCACAGTTGAGATGAAGGTCGCTTCGAAATTTTCGGTAAGATATATCGGCCAAAATTCGCCTTAATCGTTAAAACTGGGCAGCGCCAATTATAATAGACGGGGGCTTGATTATAATATGTTTAGAGAGAAATTAAAATTGCCGAACGTGCAACAGTAATTTCACTGCCTACAGGCAGTGAAATTATAATTTCACTTATAAGCATTATAATTTCACTGCCTACAGGCAGTGAAATTATACGAACGACATTCTAGAATGAAGTATACATACTTCATTCTAGAATGTCGTTCGTATCGTGGTAATAGATCGATGTTCATATCATAAAGAATAAAAAAAAATATTAACGCGTTAAAGTCGGACTATTTAGTACAATCAATTTCCACGTTTCATTCCACAACATGGTCTTTTTTTTCCTACCTATCCTAGTAACCTCGAGGGGTTATTCCAGATTCGTCGAATTAGTAGGTGAGCTCATAGGCCTCAAACCTGATGACGTTGCTAGCACGAACCCTAGCAAGAGAAGTGCTTCGCAGAATCTACCACCGGATCGGAAACGCGACCCACTGAAAATCCGGCGAGAAACTCAATGGGCTGTGTCTATGGGTTAATTTACTCACCGACCCTTTCGTCGCAAGCGACGGGTTCGACGAGAACGATGACCGGTGCTTGGGGTGCCTAAAAGTACCGTTAGTGGATTGGGAGGATCCGAGATGACGTGCCCTAACCCATGCATCAGCCCGCTGAGTTTCTCGCCGGATCTTCTCAGCGGGTCGCGATTCCGATCCGGTAGTAGATTCATTCGCGAAGCAATTGCTCTTGAGTTGTTAAGTCTTCTTCGGAGGCGCTCGGGCAGTTATTAGCAAATCCCACCCCTCCTGGCTGAGCCTTTGCTCGCCCACCTGTCCTGGTGAAACTGAAAAGGCTTTCGGGCCAACAGTAATCTTTCAATCATAAAAAAAAAAAAATTACGTGTTTTGGGCGACGTCGACTGTTTACCATTTGGTCCGCAGGATCAGGAACGTAGTTACCGGCGCGGCGGCCACGATGAGAGGGTTCTCGTGTCGTGCCGCTTTATCGAAATGAGTGCTCTTGTGAGAGAGATTCAATATTGGAAACATTCTGTAACGCGCGCTCAAATATAGATTGATTTCCTTTTGTTAGTTAATAAGTTTTATTTCACTTCATCAGATTTAGAAATGTGTGATTTTTAAATTTAGAATTCGTTTAGTTAAAAATGTAAAAAAATATATTAGAATTTGTTTAAAAAAATACTATTGCAAAGCGAACGTACTCTTCCAAATTCAAACTTTGCGTGGCGTCACATGAAAATGAGAAAGCGTGGTTCATGAATATTTGATTTGAAATGTCTAATAAAATTTCAATATGTATGAATACTTAATAAAACTTTATGTAGCCAGCTCTCGAAGAAAAAGATGATGTGGTGTGTAAATAACCACGTTATGTGTGCAATTCGAAAAAAAAAATCTAAATTATATTGCGCCGGTTGTTGTGATATTTTGGCGGCGCGGTAAAATTGAGAAAACACAATTCGAATCAGAGATTACAAAACTAGCGTCACCTGATGCTCTCCAAGTCCTCGTTCTCGTCCAGCGGTAGGGCTCCTTAATAGCCAATCAGCGATGAACGGGAGCCGAGCACTTCATTATATTAATTTAAAGCTCTGATATGATGTGATTAGCGGTGGAAAAAAACGATTGTAATTTAGATTTTAATTTTTTGTTCTTTTGCGTGTTACGCATAATGAAGCCGGAATTAAAAAGGGGCGTCCGTTCCAAATTTAAAATTATATTCTTTTAATAGTTCCTTTTTTTTAATTCGCCCTTGAATACGTCTTCAAGAAGGTTTCATCCAACTCCAAAGAGGCGTCGTTACACGTCACGTCGTCGCGTGTAAACTCGACATTCTTAAAATGTCTTGATGATAAGTACTCATCCAAGAGTAAGATTAAACGAGAAATCAATGTATTTAGTTTTTTCTTTGAGCCACCCACCTTGAGACAGACATTAGTTCCAAGTCCTAGCTCTATAGTACAACGGTTACCCCACCCTTGAAACTCGAAAGTATTACTGGTACACGGCAAAAATAGGTAGGGTGGTGGTACGTACCTACTGGTACGGGCTGACAAGACTAGGCTACTACCGATTAGGTAGGAAAAAAATACCAAGACCTTCGACCAACAGTAAATAAAAATTAAAAAAAATTTTTAATTACACGACTTTATTTATTCCTTCACCGTGGAAGTCATTCGTGAACATTTGTAAGTACGTATTTCATTACAAAAATTAGCACTTGCCGGCGGGATTCGAACACAGGCACAGTTGCATTGCTTTAAGCGAATGCACCGGTCGTCTTATCCTTTAAGCCACGACTTAAAATAAAACTAATATAAAAAAAAAACTATTGTACTTCGTAATTTGTGCTAAAAAAATGATAATTAAATTTAATTATTATTTCTTTATTTATCTAATTCGCCTCGCATCTACCAAGTTTTCTAGGTGATCCATTCATTTGAATTAGTAAACTATTATTCCTATGAATACATACGACAATGTTGAAACATTCCTTCAGCATTTCAGCGTAAATTTCCGTTTTTCCGAGCCGACTGTACTGGGCTTTCAGATTTTTGTGAGTGCCGGGGGTTAAACAACAACGACACTCTTCCATTATACAATTTAACTTGAACATATACTTTGTCCACGAACAAGAACTCGCTTTGAAAAGCCCAAAAATGTGAATCATTCACAAAGACAACGATGTTTTAATTCATTACTTTCGTTTTAACAAATAGGTAGGTACAGAACTATGCAATACTAAGTGTTTAATCTATGGGACTATGTATTTATATTTTTTTGTCCATAGATGTCATTATCCATAGATAATACAATTGTTTTTTTTTAGGGATTTTATGACCTGGTAACTAAGACTTTTAGGTCAAGCCGTATTTTAATTTTAATGAAATATTTATATATAAAAAATTATATTATGAAATGAAATTAAGTTGATTAACTTAGACTAATCTAAAACGAAGAATAGATAAAAAAGGAATTAATCTTTTTTCTAATTTCACTTGACTTCATTTTTTACAAAAAATAATATGTATTCATTTATTAACTTAAGGTTTTTATACACTTGACACTGACAACAATATCATTGCAAAAACCCAATTTCCCTACTTAAAAAAAAGAGAAAATAACAAATAATCATTAAGAATCTTAAACGCTACCCAAATCGAAACAGGTCAAAATCTCGGTTGCAACTCGGCTTTACTTTGCATACTATCATCTAGGCTCTTTATTATCCTCTGCCCTCAGAGGCAAACATAAAACTCGATATAGTAATCACTTATGATTAGGTTTATGTTAGTCGGCCTCCGATGGTAATGAAATGTCTTCCTTCTACGTATTTAAAGCATAAACATCTCCAAAGCGATTGCTACAAGTTTTATCAACCCATCAAAATAGAAAATTCAGAATTAATAAAAGTTTGACGGAACGCAAAACTATTGGAACGGAATTTGCCAGTGATTATTATCATTATTGAAAAACTTATCGATTTTTACTGAAATCGACTTTCTCAGGGAATAAATTCTGTAATAACGCTCTTATTGTAATTTATGTATTTCATTTCACTCCATATTATAATTTTTCCTAAAAATAAGAATATAAATTAAAACAAGGCATCACTTAAAGGTCTTAGTTACCAAGTCATAAAATACCCTAAAAAAAACATTTTTGACATTTCTTAATTAGTGTTATCAATTTAATTTTAAAGATCTTTCTGTACGAATTGAACACTGAAAATAGTGACAGTTTTCCAATTACAGCACAAGAGCGCATTATGCGGCATAATGCTCAACTAAACTTCAGCATAATTCGGCATTGTGCGTCACTGAGTCGCATTATGCTCTGTAATTAACTATTACTTAATGGTAGTTTTCCATATACAGAGCATAATGCGACTCAGTGACGCACAATGCCGAATTATGCTGAAGCTTAGTTGAGCATTACGCCGCATAATGCGCTCTTGTGCTGTAGTTGGAAAACGGTCAGTAAATATTGTTTTCGTTGATAGTGTTAAAGGATATAAACTAAATGGATGTATTTGGATGTAATGGTTCATGGATGTCGGCATCGACAAAATCTTCCCTGGAAAAAGCCAAGTTAAATGAAAATTTGCAATACAATAGCCTATTGCAAACCACTGTGGATAATATATAATATATGACAGAGCTGGCTGGTTCTATGGTGTTTTTAAAATGATGACGTCAGCGTCAGTTACTCGGTAGCATTGAATTCATTGAAGCGGTAAGTGGGATGCAATTACGGGATGCGGCAGATTGCACAACGTGGGATCGCATTGAAAGTTGTCTGTCGATGGTCACTCCCAGATAGTTCACTGTGGGGGTTCACGGGTTGCTATTTCTTCCAATAGTGATCACTTGGGTCTTCGCTACGTTAACTTTCAGTCTCTAGTCCCTCTGCCACGCGGGAAGGCGTCGAGCACACGTTGCTGTCTCGGCACTGCGTGTGGGGCCAATAGCGACGTTATGATGTAGGCTGCATAGTCGGCGTACAGTGCTAGCATAGCACCGTCCGTGGCTGGGATGTTATCCGCATATTTGGCATAGCATACGGGTGATAGCAGCTCCCTTGAGGAACGCCGGCTCATAATGGACACTCACTAGATAAAGCATCTTCGATCGCGACCTGGATCCGCCTGCCCTGGAGGAAGCTGCCCACTATCTCAACTATTCGCCTAGGAGTAGTAGAAGTGGACAGCTTGTAAAGTATGTAGCGATGTAGTACTTGGGCAACCTGAGGCGTCGTAGGGTGTTCGGCTCTGAATCCGAGTTGTTCGTCACGTGGTAGCATTTGTGGAGTAGCAGCAGTAGTTAGGCGAGCCTTCTCTGTTGAGAGTTCGTTGGAATTCCAGTGTAAAAGTCAGAATTCAGGCTGGAACGTTACAGAGTTTGACTAAGAATCTGAGGTTCAGTGGAATAGGATCTCACTTTCCTGAAGTGCCATAAGTACTTGCTGCTGAGTACCAATGACACTAGTCATCTTTGGGTTTAAATTGCCACATACCGATGCCAGAACTTGTGGTTGTTGCGGCTGGGTTTCCTGTTTCTTTTTAGTACCATCGGGTTGAACGGTGGCCGTAGTAATTTTGGCTGTCGTCGCTGTCGGTGGCAGCGACGTTGTTAGTAGGTTTTTCCTGTGGACGCGATCCATCGCGCCTGCTCCGCTTTCTGCGCTTCGGCTTATTCGTGCCAAGATACTTCTTTGGCTGGTTGGCTGCCACCATGAGTGATCCCCGAGCGTTGACCTTTTTAGACGCGTTGGTTGCTGCTGGAGTAGTAGCTGTACGTTCGACGGTGCTCAACTTCCGGTTCCGCAACTCTTCCCGGTATACGGGGCAATTCGAGTTGTTTGCCGTGTGCACATTACCACAATTTGCGCAAGTCGGCGGGGCTTCAAGTGGGCGTTGACATTTCCGGGCGAGGTGGTATTCTCCGCAGCGCTCACAGGCGACAGGCCCGTGGCAATTGTGCGAGGAGTGCCGAAATTGTTGGCATCTATGCCATTGAACTGGATCCCTCCTTCCGCGCCAGGCTTTGATGATAGCCCCGGGCATACAAAGTAGTTCTCGTACTTCGTATATGCCCGGGACGTTGTTGTAGCTGAACAAACATCAGGCAACCCAGTTGGCCCGAGTGTGCGGAAATCGCCCGCATGTGCTTCAGGGTAAACCCGATCTCCCACAGCCCTTCCACTGTTTTGTGCAACAATAGTTACAGGTATTTATAGTAGAAAGTGGGTGGTGACGCAGGTGAGCGTCACCTTAAACGTGAGCTGATGAGCTGAAAGGGAGCATATGAACTCTGCGGAGAATGAGCGGATACGAAAGGGTAGGTAGGAAAACGGGACTTACTTGGAGGCTGATGCTGGCACTATCACGGTCGTAGTGGTGTTCCTCTGCGATGGGTGGCACATACACCTTTTCACCGGTTCACACTCAACCTTTTACTTAGTATATAACGAAGGGCGCGCGCACAATTTTCTCAATATCGAACGAGCGTATATCCGCGTGCCGTCATGTATCGCACTGTTATGAGAGGTGCGGGGTGCGTACGGGCGACGGCACCCGAGTTGAGCCGAATATTTATGAACGTCGCGCTGTCGCGCGAACATCCTGGGGCGGCCGGGGCTGAACTTCTTCATGTGCTGAATCCAGCGGCAACCTGGCTAACTTGAACACAGGTCTCCGCAGACTTCCATGCTTCGTGTCTAAATCCACGACTCTGATCACTCCATCCTTGCCGGGTAACGTGCGGATAATCCTTCCAAGTTTCCATTGCAGCGGGGGCTGATTGTCCTCTTTGATGAGGACGAGCTCTCCAACTTGAGGAGGTGAGGATGTGGAAAGCCATTTGGAGCGGGTTTGGAGGGTATGGAGATAGGATTTGGTCCACAGAGTCCAAAAACGCTGAGAGAGAGCTTGGATGAGCTGAAAACGCTTAAGAGCTGATAATGGCCTATCATCAAAAGATGGCTCAGGGAGAGCGGTGAGTGGACGGCCAATAAGAAAGTGGCCAGCTGTTAGTGGCTCAAAATCGGAGGGATCTGACGAAAGTGGACAGAGAGGTCTGGAATTAAGTACTGCCTCGACTCGAGTTAAAAGTGTGGAAAATTCTTCAAACGTGAGGTGCTGTTCACCTATAACATGATAAAGTAACTTCTTAGTGCTCTTGACCGCAAATTTCGTGAAGGCCCCCGAACCAGGGTCCCGTGGGCGGTTGGAGCAGCCAAGTTATGTGCTGATTAGCGAGCCTATGCGTGATTGTGTCATTATTTTGCGCGAGAAAATCTTGTACCTCAATGAGATGATTCTTAGCTCCTACATAATTTGTGCCACAGTCAGAACGGATAAGAGTAGGAGTACCGCGACGCGATACAAACCGTTGCATTGCAGCAAGAAACGCTTCAGTGCTGAGTGACGAAACGAGTTCCAAGTGAACCGCCTTGGTAGATAAGCAAACAAAGATACAAAAGTATGCCTTCATGAGTTTGGCGTTACGTAAAGTACTAGATTTAATGAGAAACGGGCCGCAAAATCTGTAGAGACCTGACTAAATACTGGCTGGGGTGTGACTCTGTCTGCGGGCAAATCAGCCATCAACGGAGCCCTGGCCTGAGCGCGATATCGGAAACATCTAATGCATTTGTACACGCGATGCCTGATGACACGACGTGCTGAGAGTATCCAGAACTGCTGACGGAGGATAGCGTGTAATGTGTTAGCCCCAGGATGACAGTTTATTCTGTGATAGTGGTCTATGATGAGATCAACTAGTGGGCTAGAGCTGGGCAGAACGAGAGGATGCTGAGCATCGTATCTTATTGGCGCATGAGTGAGGCGACCACCAACTCTCAAGAGATCATCTTTCATCAAGGGTGAAAGACGCTGAAGTCGAACGGTACAAATCTTGCCTGCCTGAAGACGGTAAATATCTTCCGCAAACTCATTGTGTTGAACAGAGCGAACCCAGAATAACAGAGCATCTCTACGTTCTCCAACTGTCAAGGGACCAGAGCGCCTATCAGTTGAGTTGTGTCTACAATTGAAAATAAAGCGTTTTATGCAAGCTGTCACTCCAACGAGCTTGTCGAGAGAACTGAATCGAGTAAGCAAGTCAAGGTCGAGGTCAGGAACTGCTATATGAGCTGGTACTTTCTTGGGCTTCAGACCTGGTAATGCATGGTGGCCTAGAGCAGGAGGCATTTTGGGCCAGGTGTCAGGAGGCTCCTTCAGCCAGCTAGGAGACCACCAAAGATCATGAGCCGATAGTGACTGGGCAGACATTCCCCTGCTCGCACAGTCTGCAGGGTTCAGGTTTGTAGGAACATGTTTCCATGTGGAGGTGATTGGATTGGATGTTATCTTGGCAACCCTGTTAGCTTCAAAGACCTGAAGTCTATGAGGAGGTGGGTTTAGCCATGCTAGGACAATGGTACTGTCTGACCAGCATATGTGTTGCTTTATGGTAATATGGGACAACAATCGAGTCGAGACACGTATCATAAGCTGTGTTAAGAGACTTGCAGCAGATAACTCCATCTTGGGGATGGTAAGACGATTTTTAACGGGTGCGACTCGTGATTTAGCAATTACGAGGTATACGTTGACACATCTGTGCTCATCGAGTTCATGGAGATAAATAACGGCAGCAAAACCTGCCTCTGAGGCGTCTGCGAACCCGTGAAGCGAGTAAGTAGACTTAAGTTTGTTTGTACAAATAAGGCGAGGCAAACGAAGGGTTGACAATTGGGGCAGATCTTGTGATATGCGGTTCCATTCTGTCTGCACTTCAACAGGGGTGTGTTCGTCCCATTCTAACTTTAGAAGCCACAGCTTCTGTAGGAGAAGCTTTGCGCGGAAGATAACAGGAGTAACCCAACCGTTAGGGTCATAAAGAGAGGCGACTGTGCTGAGGATTGAGCGTTTGGTAATTTGTTTTATTGAGGGGAGAGAAATACGATAAGTTAACTCATCCGATTGAGGAATCCACTGTATACCTAATACTTTTATGGAGTTGGAGTCTGGGCTAATGTCAAAGTCCTTGGGCATGTCACACTGATCATCGGGAAATCTTTCAAGAAGCTGAGGGCAGTTTGAGGTCCATTTACTGAGCTGAAAACCACCTAAGGCTAGTAAGTTAATCAAGTCGTTTTGGAGAGCTTGAGCCTTTACTACAGAATCGTGACCAGTGAGAATATCATCGACGAATATGGACTTGCGCAGCACTTGAGCAGCTGCAGGATAGCGATGACCTTCATCATCCGCTAATTGGATTAAAGTGCGTATAGCATGATATGGGCTTGATCGTAACCCGTATGTAACAGTGTTTAAGGCATATGTAAGGAGGGGCTGATCTGGCGAAGAGCGCCAGAGAATGAGCTGGTAACGCCTCTGATCGGGATGTATGAGTATGTTTCTGAACATCATACAAATGTCAGTGCTGAAAACTACAGGATGAGTTCTAAACGACAAGATAATATCGACAATGTTCTGTTGAAGAGCTGGACCAGTGTGTAAACAGTCATTTAGGCTGACACCATTTGAGCTTTTACAGCTACCATCAAAAACAGTGCGTAGCTTGTCTGATCCCGACTTGAAGATACCATGATGAGGGATATAGAAGTGAGGTTTATGAGCAAAAGTACTCGGGTGGCATGGGGACATGTGACCCAGCTTCTGATAATCTGCCATGAAATCAATGTATTTCACACGGAGATATGGGTCAGCTTGTAACTTCTTTTCAAGATTAAGAAACCTGCGCAATGCTATGGCATGGGTACTTCCTAGCTCGGGCATATTATGTAAAAAGGGTAAAGTTAATACCTGAGGGTTTAAGAGTAGTGGTAGTGCGGAATATTTCTTCACACTGATCTTGCAAAGGGGTAGTTTCAACATGAAGTTGGGGCTCTTCAGATTCCCAGAACTTCTCAAGGCTCTTGCGAATATCATGTGTAGATACCTCGAGTTCTGGTTGTGCGCTGACAATGTGAGCCGATTCAGTTTTGCTTACAGGAGCAGTATACAAATCGTGTATGGGTCCTAACAATGCAAAATCAAATATCGTGCCGAAGGCTATTGGCCTGCCGGGCCCCAATGAGACTTTAGTCCCATCTAAAACCTGTCCGAGGATATCCGAGCCTAACAACAGATCAATTGGAGCTGGTGTATGGTATCTTTGATCAGCTAAGGGGATCGTTGACTGGTCTACCATATGTGATATATTCTGTACCTTCCCTAGAGGCAGATAACCGGTAACATGCTTTAAAATATGAGCTGTAGCCGTTATCGTAGGTGTTTCGCTATGAGTGGGTCGACATACAATTTTGATTGATGCCTTGGAGTACTGTGTGCGCTGATTTCCCACTCCCGAAATTTGTAAAGAAGTATTCTTTAGGGGTAGTTGTAAAGTTCGAGCCATGCGCTGAGTAATTAATGTTACCATACTGCCACAATCCAATAAGGCTCGTGCTCTTTGAAATTGACCAAGAACATCTGCTATTTCTAAGGTGACAGTAGGTAATAATATGGGTGTATTAGGGTTGTGGTTTTCATGTTGTGCTGAAGTTATGGTTTGTGTTGATACCGTGGGACGAGTGTGTGTTGTATGGGTGTGCATGAGCTGAGCGTATTTCTCTTCCTGGTCGTGTTCTGTGATGGTAGATAGTCATTGGTTCCGGCGTGGTGATCGCGATTGATGTAGCGAAGAACCATGAGTTTGATACTCTTGGGGTGAGACTGGCCTATCTGCCTCTTTATACAACCAGGGCAAATGTGGTGAAGCCACTTGTGGTGTGTGTGATGGGCTCGGCGTATGCGAGGTCGCATGTGACGAGCGTGCCCGAGGACAATGAGTAGGGCGCTGCCTAGGCTGCTCCCGTAAATTCAGGGGAAGGAGATGTGCAGATGACTGTGTTGGAGACGATGCGCCATGGCGGTGAAGTGAGGTGTGATGATTAGCACTTCCACATTCCTTACACACACCCGTGGTTTTGCACTCGTTTTCATAGTGCGGTCCTAGACAGCGTTGACAACGCTCGGGGGCTCTAATAAAGTCCCATCTGCCCTGTATTGGCTGATCATTGTAGCGAGTACACGTAATTAGTTTGTGCCCTTTTGTATTGTAATATGGACAATATAAGTTATTATTTTGGGAGAGCTGAGTAGGATGAGCTGAGTTAATTTGCCATGGTGGGGCAGTAGTTCGGGGTAGATACTCTGGGCGGGAATTGTTTGGGGTAAAGGGCCGACGCTGTTGATATTGTGTTTGTCGTGAAACTTGAAGGGGCTGAGAAGTGGGAGACTGCCTACGAGAAAAACCAGACTTTTGAGAAGGTTGATTGTATTGGGAGTATGTTGTATTAGACCATTCGGTCTCATTACAGCGCGCGTGTTCTTCTAAAAAAGAGATTAAATTTTTTAAAGTGGGTAAAGACTGACGCGACCCATGTCTACGCTCGAAGAGAGTGCGGAGCTCACCTTTGAGTTTTCGCGCGGAAATCAAAGGTGTCAAAAAGAGTGTGCGGATATTAGAGCGTGAATGTATATTTGGGAGGCTCATTATGATGTCCACAAACCTATCAATCAGCACGCGGCGATTCTCGTAGCGCCTGGTTAAAATGTCCAAGGCAACGGAGAAATTCTCATTAGTAATTTTGAGATGAGACACCATCCCAAGCGCTTCGCCCGATAGGCATGAAAACAAATAATGGAGTTTGACAGAATCTGAGAGAGTGAGCATATCATCCGTGAGACTTTTAAAAATTGTGATAAATGAAGGCCAATCTTCGACCTTTGAGCTGAACTTGGGGAGGGCAATTTTAGGCAGAACAGTCGTCAGCGTACTAGAAGTTGAGGGTTGAGAGCTGGGTGAGGAAGCAGGCTTCGAGTTTATTTTTTCCCATGCTACTAAGATGTCATGGTAGTCAGCAATCGAGGTCTCATAATTTTTTGTGTACATTTTTTCCTGCTCCTCTGAGAGATCCTCGTCATCGAGGATCTCATAATATACATCTTCTAGTTTAGATTTATTGGTATCCAATCTAGGCAAGCGAGCAGACAAATCGGCCATGTCATATTTTATTCTGTCCCCAGCCAGCACGGACAAGGCAATTTCCTTTAATAATGTAATTCATAACATGTTGCTTCTCGAAAAACAGCTGCCTGAGATTTCGACGGCATTGATAACAATATATGGACTTAACTAAACAAAGATGAAGAGAAAAAAAAAGGCAAGAAAAAAAAAAGTGTGTTCTAAAAAAAAAAAAATAATATAAAGGCAAAATGTGGCACCCTGTATACTGAACCTACCCTGTGTAATGATAATGTAAATGAAAACAATTTTTTTTTTCAAAAACCTCTTGACCTACTGTTCTACACCGAACTATGGCAAAAATCAAAGTTACAGTTGATTTACTGTTGTGAACTGTACTGTGGCGCGCAAGCACCTAAATATCGTAGGAATTGTAAGTACCTACAAGTATGTAACTACAATAAAAGTTAAAGTATAATGAAATGACACAAATCACGATACGCTTTGACAACAAATTTAATGAAAAAAATCATCAATGTTCCACACTTTTAAAAATCAAACTAATGTACTAATGAGGTCTAATGATTAGGAATATATTTATATAGGTATACATTCATTCGATGAGCCGAGACGTTAAGTCCCTACTTGTTTACGTTCGTCGTTTTAACTTTTAATAACTTTTTATTGTTGTGGGTAAAATGGAATGAAGTGATTGTATAATGGGCAGACAATTTATATACTTTTGCCGTGTTAGTAATTATTATAAACAACGAAATGAAGATATTATTATAGTAAATAAGTTTTAGAGTTAAATAATGGGCTGATTATAACCGATTGAAACCTACAAAAGGGCCAATTTTTTTTTTTTTTGATCCGTTTGTATTTAAAAATTTGGGTGGGTCTATGGAGGGCAATGGATTGTATCCAGAGGATTTAGGGTTCAAAGCTCGAAGGACCAAAAAATGGTGACGCAGGTGAGCGTCACCTTAAACGTGAGCTGATGAGCTGAAAGGGAGCATATGAACTCTGCGGAGAATGAGCGGATACGAAAGGGTAGGTAGGAAAACGGGACTTACTTGGAGGCTGATGCTGGCACTATCACGGTCGTAGTGGTGTTCCTCTGCGATGGGTGGCACATACACCTTTTCACCGGTTCACACTCAACCTTTTACTTAGTATATAACGAAGGGCGCGCGCGCACAATTTTCTCAATATCGAACGAGCGTATATCCGCGTGCCGTCATGTATCGCACTGTTATGAGAGGTGCGGGGTGCGTACGGGCGACGGCACCCGAGTTGAGCCGAACATTTATGAACGTCGCGCTGTCGCGCGAACAGTGGGGGTAGCTTAGTCAAGAATTCTCTTGAATATCGTCTTAAACAGCTGTTGACATACGTAACATTATGGAAACTGTTAACTTTAGCTATTTTTATTTGCACTGGCATATATACATATACACCGACCTGTTAATTTTTGCCTCAAAGCAGCGTTTCAATTTGAAGGGCTTGACAATCATGATAATATCGACCTCAAGCCTTATGACCTGCGTAGTGTATAATATGAGTAGTGGCATTCGCATTGTGAAAACGTTTATGCGATCCAGTAGTCTAACTGGACCATAAAAAATGTCTAAAGCCTGTTGGTTTCGATCCGTTGACATTATTTCTTGGTATTTTGTAACATACGTACATAAGGTTCTAAATTATACTCAAATTATCTTTACAAAGTGAATGCCTATCAATAACTGTTTTACTTTACAAGAAAAATATATATTTATTATGCTTCTCAGCACTAATATGAAGAGATAATACACTTTTTGTATTCACAAACAAAATTGGGTCATCACGTGAGCTCTCTTTATTTACCAGGTATAAATCATTAATTATTTAAAAAAATAGAAAAAACGAAGAGCTTAAAGTATGTGTACGTAAAAAAATTGAATCTTTTACATTACATGAAACATTTTATGCTATGTACATCAGCGTCTGAAACCAGAAGCGTGAAATAATTCGAATCAAACCAAGACTTACTACCAAACATTTTTAGTTATATACTGGCCACACCAGAAATCGATTTTCAAACTAAAATTTCTAATACAACAAAATGGTGGTCCTACTATCCGCTTGTTAATTTGGTTTAAATACGGTCATTGTGACATAAGGGACCTTGTTAGTTATTGTTATGTTAGAATCGTGATATAATGATGGAGTTTGACGATATTGTGGTGAAGGAGAATCCCGGCCTTTGCCGGTGCTGTCTTTCTGAAGGGTGCTACAAAGATTTAGGTTCTGAGTACACTTGGATGAATGAAAATGAAGTTTACGCGGATATGCTGTTGGAATGCTTTGATATTAGTGTAGGTTTATTAAATTACATTTAATAATAACGTTTTTATATGTTCCCTGTAAGTTTTAAGTCAAGAAAAGTTCATAAAAAAATTTAGTTTCAGTTTAAATTTGATCAAGATTGCTGCCTAAGAAAATTTTTTGTTTATAGCTCAATTCATCCAAATTATTAAACCAATTTTGATGTTATTTAAATATAAACAAGTTGCGAGCTGTAGGCTATATTAAAACTAAGTTTTATCCTTCAGTCTCGCATTTATAAATTTTAAAGTTTCGAATAAATATTCCAATAAATACTATATATGAGAAATTATCCGTACTCACCACAATATTAAAACGTTAACAAATGAGATCTTTGCTATGCGTTCTCCAAATATAAAGAGCGAGTTTAACCCATGCAAGTGGTTGTGAAACAGTGAATTTGTATTGCCGGAATACCTATGTAATTTTTTACGTCGTTCCAGATATCACAAATAAATGAGGGACCGAACGGTCCGAATAGACTGATCTGCGAGGTTTGCATCACAAGACTCCGAGATGCATGTAACTTCAAGAAACAAGTGTTTGAATGCGAAAAAAAATTCATTGACATGGTTGCAAGAGGAGAATTTAGGAAAGGTTCGTACAAGACCATTTCGTCAATATCAATAGTAGTAACCGTCCAGTGTCCTTAAAATACTTGGACTGGGTGCAAGATGATATCTGAGAGAAATGTGTAAGTGCAGAGATGACATATTATAATAGGCCAAAATGAAAAAAAGAGATGCTTGTTTGACAGACCTTATATAGTGGGATAAGCGTTAAAAGAATTGGTAGTAACTATTGCCACTTTGTCACAGGTCTATGCTCTTACAGGTTTGATAGAAATAGCAACTGTGCTGTTACTATGTTATGTAATAGCTCACTTACCAATCAGGCTTAACTTAAGTGCTATACGGCCATAATCGCCAAGAATACCCTACTTAGACAAACCAAAACTTCCTTATCGCTGATAATGAATGGTAACGGCAAACAAACCATTCCTCACAATTTGCCATCTTTAAATAGCTTGTATTGGATAAGGCTTAAAATTTCAAACACAGGAATACTAGCAGAAAATAGTAGTATTGAGAAATTACTATAAAAGAAAAATGCAGATTTCCTTGAGGGGTTTGTAATGCTTGTTCAAATTACGAGTTCGAGTTCTTGTTGACTGTAGAAGACTTTCCAAACCTTGATGGGAGATTGACATATTATACTCCTTTGGAAATACTGAGGAGAAGCTAGTGTATTCTGAAGTTGTCTACTAAAGGGGAAATTGCCTCTGGAAAGGTATTGTAGACCTGGGAATCCCAAAGTTCCCAAATAACGAAACTGATTCAAATTTCTATAAATCGGTAAGTATTTTGTATCAAAGTGAAAAACAATTAGACATAGGATTTTTAAAATATTTCAGCTAGGGGGTCTGATGCCTGATCAGTTCATTTTTGAAAATGGGTGTCTTTGCCAAAATGCAGTTCATGTGCAGCAGTCCTAGGTTGCAGCTGTCCTCCAAGGAATTGCTAAATTCTTATACCTGGAACCGGTTTTTATATGCAGTGCATTTCAGGAGATTACTTCTTACCACCCCTTGAATAAACTGTATTTCTTAACAAATTTGCCACATTTCTTCATCAAAAAGTTAGGTGGATTATATGTAGTCACATTACAAATAGGTTTTACCTTTCATTAAATCAAATCAGAAACCACTAAACAATCACTGTTGTTTTTTCTTAACTATAGCTCACAGACGTATAGATTCGAACACACAGCATGAAGTTATATTTATTTATAGTGTTATTTGTGATGAAATATTTAGTGAAAGTCAAAACATCATTAGAACCTTTCAAACTCGAACTCAATAAAGATTTTCATATAAATTGAGACGAATATCTCAGCAATAGCCAATTGTTGCCATCGTGCTGTTGAGAAATGAATTTGGAGAAACCAGGGGACTGGCGAACCTGGTATAGGTTTAAGGGGTCCATCTTATTGCTCATCTGCTCAACTCCATTCTCTCTATTCCACTTTCTGCCTAGCTAAATTTCGTAGAAATCTACAGTCAAAACCGTTTACTGCGACATCGTTTAATACAACATGCCGGTTATAATAACCTAGAACAAAGGTCCCGGCTGAATGCCATATGACCGCCTTATTAAAAATATTGCTTTCTACGACATTGGTAATAACGACATACCTCATAAAACGACCACATTTAACTAATATTTCGGAGAATTAGATCTGTTAGAACGACCGGCTAAGCTGTATTGTAAACAATTTGAATAGGTATCCACATTTGTCTTCAATGGCTATTAAAATCAGGAAAGAAAACAATAGGATTTAGTTTAGTGTAGGGTCTTTTCTAATTCTTAGAAACAAAACACGTGCATGCGGTAGAATCAAAGCCCGCTTCTTCATATCTCTTCAGTTAGTTTGTTACTTATCTATACACAAGACGCACCAAAACTTTGTGGAGTTATTCGTGAAACTTTCAAAATGTCGCAAAGAAAAAGAAAACAAATTAATATTGAAGAAAAATCGCGTATTATGTAAATATATTTTTCCAATAATTCCCTATCAATTTGTTTGTACTCGCACGATACACATTAAACATTACCGGTTGTTACGACTATCGCTTTTTACGACTGAATATGAGCAGTCCCTTCGATGTCGTTATAACAGATTTTGACTGTATATATATACGTATATATAATTTATGGAAATTCTTTACAAGCCAAGGTCTTTTAGTAGGTTATGGAGATATTTCCCTGGCATATCTCTTGTTCTCACTTTATTTTTTTTCTCCACCTTATCCCACTAGGTGGGGTCGGCACATCTAATTTTTCTCTTCCATTGTCTTCTATCAGCCGTCATCTCAACACTCACTCCTCTCTCTCTCATATCGTCATTCACACACTCCATACATGCTTTCTTCGGTCGACCTCTTCCCCCTCTATCTTGCACTACCATTTCCATACATCTCTCGTTTTCACTTTGACAGCATATAAACTAACCATTTATCCATTTTTGGTTAACTAATTCGTGAGATCATAGTATTTGTTTTTCTTTTTTTGTGTGGTATATTTGTTTTCCACAGAGATGATATTTGATGACTCACAAATAAGCCTGTATCTTGTATATGAGAAGCATTCGAGAATCCAATAAAGTTTGTAAAGTAAATCATGTTTATGTTTCAGTATTAATTTACCAAGCACACATGAAATCTGAAGAAGTTGGCCCCGAAGACGAAATACCAGCTGATGAATCTGAGTATCTAGAAGAGGATCCCGACTTCGGAGACGGTAAATGAACTTCAAAATTTCATGATTTACATAAATGTATGTTCCATGGGGAGTGCTCTGAGGAATCGTTCGAGATGATACCGGCATCTCGTTTTTACCATCGCACCGCCCGCTATCGGAGTAGAGTTCATCCATACTACCTGGAGCCACTGCGTTCATCCACATTGCGTTTCCAAAGGTCTTTTTTGTCACGTACATACTATGGAATGAGCTCCCCTACGCTGTGTTTCCCGAGCGCTAGGACATGTCCTTCTTCAAACGAGGCTTGTGGAGAGTATTAAGTGGTAGGCAGCGGCTTGGTTCTGCCCCTGGCATTGCTGAAGTCCATGGGCGACGGTAATCACTCACCATCAGGTGGGCCGTATGCTCGTCTGCCTACAAGGGAAAAAAAAAAAAAAAGTACAACATTCTCAGTCAACACCGTATGGTTTCAAACGCATTGGAATTTGATTGTTAACTGATGATAGGACCTCTTGTAAGTCCGCGCGGGTAGGTACCACCGTCCCGCCTATTTCTGCCGTGAAGCAGTAATGCGTTTCGGCTTGAAGGGTGGGCCAGCCGTTGTAACTATACTGAGACTTATATCTCAAGGTGGGTGGCGCATTTACGTTGTAGATGTCTATGGGCTCCAGTAACCACTTAACACCAGATGGGCTGCGAGCACGTCCAAGCAATAAAAAAATAAAAATTACTTGTGATTATAGACGAGCCATTGAAACGAGAGGAGCCTCAACCAACGGTATCTGCTGAGCCCTTACAGATCAAAGGGAAACGTGGCCGACCAAAGAAACAACCAGATGCCAAGCCTGAGAAAAAGAAATCAAATACGGACGACAAGAAAACTAAACCTGTAGCAAAAGGTAGGTTTACATCATGTACAGTATCTGAGTGGGGTATAAGGGAATCGCTTCTGAAATACAGAATATTAATTTACCAAAAAACACTCAATGTAAAACATACAAAAGTCAAAGGTTAATGACCCCGTTTGTATAGTTTGGTTTGAATACACTATGAGTTATGACATTATTAACGTTCTGATGTCTATGGACAATGAGTTTGATTACCAAAGAGGTGTATGTGCCATCAGTTAATATTGAACACAATACTTTTTGTTACCAATGTACCACATGTAATTATTTTTCAGAGCGACTCCCTTATACTCTACTTATACCCTATACGTATAAGTCCCTAATATCGTCTTCTCGCATTAAAACTGTATAATCTCAAAACTTACTAATTTTACAGGAGAGTGTTTTAAAAGTTTAACATGTGATATTTCTAATATTAATCATCTTGGCGACATTATTTTTTTTTATTTTTTAACAGTTAAATTATCTGTCTTTTAAAGTAAGATAAAATTATGTATTAATTTTGTTAATAGTAGTCAAAACATAGGTAAACTAAAATTAAACTACGCTCTTTTGACAGTATTTATGAGAAAAATACTGGTGATACCAAATGATTCTCCGCATATTAACTCAATTTCGAATATTTTTGGAAATTGTACACTTTTAATGCGAAAAAGCGATATGTTATTTTAATCGTTTTTGTAAAGAAATCTTTTTCGATTAACAATTTGATAAAAGCATTTATTTTAAGAATCGCTCAAAGCCAAACATGCTATCTCTACCCACTTAAGTTTTTTGAATTCTACTATCTGGCTGGTCATCATGGCCAAATGGGCAAGATGCTTTTTGTACTATATCGATGTTTGAACCAACTGGTACACATTGTTAAAAGGGAAACATACTTAATAGACAAGAGGATCAACCAATTGAAGACATGATGGATGAAAGGGATATGATACAATTTATTAATGTTGAGAAAAAGGGCAACAAACTTTTGTTACTTGTAATTTTTTTTTTTTATTGCTTAGATGGGTGAACGATCTCACAGCCCACCTGGTGTTAAGTGGTTACTGGAGCCCATGGACATCTACAACGTAAATGCGCCACCCACCTTGAGATATAAGTTCTAAGATCTCAGTATAGTTACAACGGCTGCCCTACCCTTCAAACCAAAACGCATTACTGCTTCACGGCAGAAATAGGCGGGGTGGTGGTACCTACCTGCGCGGACTCACAAGAGGACCTACCACCAGTAACTGTACCAGTACTTTTTCTTCGTACATAACTCTTTCATCACAATTTCTAAAAATAGCCTTTAAACCCAGAGTTTTAAGGACTAATATTGGTTATAGGCACATAACACCTTCATTCAATGTCAATACTCAAAAATCTTAAAAATGGTACTAAACCCCTTCATCCACTCATGTCTTGAATTTTTGTGGTGTGGAATGGACGAGTTCTTGTGGGAGATGGTCACCGCCAATCTGCTTCTAAGGAAGCAGTCAGGCCACTCGTTTTGGGGGACGTAGCCTTTGTCCAACTGAGACTTTTAATTTCATGTCTGAAATAGCCTGAAATAGTTTAGTCTTGTCTAAGAGCTCCGGTAAACTCTATTAATGTCAGATATTCTTGAAAGAAACGATACCGATTAGAATATAACTAGCGATCGCTTCGCTTCGGAAACTAATTTATTATTGATTTCTCCACTATTTAATGGATGTTATTATACATATAACCATTCCTCATCAATGAGGGTCGTTGACCGCGCGACACTACGTTCCGCGCGTCGGGTCATTCGTGTTTGTAATACATTGCGGGCGTTGCAAATAGTAAGAATATGCTATTATTCGACCGTGTTTTTTTAGTGCTATTGTGTCAAGAATTCGCAATAGCATTTTGGCCAATGTAGGAATGTAGTTATTTGACTATGCAAATTTCGTTTTAGTACAATATAATTCAAATTGGATCATCTTCTAAAGATATCCTCGAATATCTAGGATAGTAGAATCCTCCGGTCCGCTGCCGCTTTTAAGCTCTCCAAGCACCGGACACCTAGAGTTCGACGTGTAACTTAGCTCATAAACACAACCCACTGAGCTTCTCGCTGGGTCTTCTCAGCGGGTCGCGGTTCCGATCCGTTGGTAGATACAGCAAAGTACTGCTCTTGCTAAGGCTAGTGTTAGCAAATTCTCTCAGGTTGAGCTGGTATTGTCCCTTACCTAGCCATTAGGTGGGGAAAACCAGCAAAAACGTTCTAGAAATAGTCCGAATGATTCTAACTTCGATTTCATTATATCAGAGTTAACAATATTAACTTGAGATAAACGATAACACGATGTTATTCCGTGGAAGCTAGTTGCGAACATTTGTTAAGTACCCTGCGGGATTCGAACACCGGTGCATCGCTAGATACGAATGCACCGGACGTCTTATCCTTTAGACCACGACGACTTCACAAAACCTCCTACTTGCGTTTATAATCCTCAATGCTAAGAGTTTTGACAGGATATGTTCTGCCTTCAATACCTCCGTCGTGGCCTCCCTTAATAACTTTCTCCCGGATTATCCTGCGCCGGCGCTGATGGCATAGTGGACTGAGGTATTGAGAGTAGAGCGTATCTGGTCCGCACAGCGCCCCTAGCAGCAGCCCCTAGCGGCAAACGTAGGCAAACATTTCAACTCCATAAAAAATTGAGTTAACTTTTACGCTATCGAGAACGTTAAAAAACTTGCACTAAGCACACTGAACTTTCAATGCGTGTTGAAAACGCTAAAGCGATTGTCTCGTCTCCACTTAAAATAAGGTATTATTGACTAGAACTTTCGTTTAATACATTGCAAACACCAAATTGATGTCTTATTTACTTTTAATACCCGAACGTAAATCGGTACATGTTATAGTTCTTGCTGTCATAGATTAGTTATCATATTACGTCAAAAAGAGTAGAATAAGACTATGCTCTAGAACTTTGACGATTGACATATAAGACCACTGCCTTATATGGTCATATAACGCACTGGCTGAAAGAATCTGCAGAGAGCGTGTTAATAGGTAGATTGATTGTTATCCTCAACCTTATCTGAGCTTCGAAGATTCTTTGAACATTTATGCCAAGGCTCCTTGTCAATTGTAATTGTAATTGTTGTCTTTTGTTGTCAATTGCAACTTCCAGTCAGTTCCAAAAACTTAACTATACAAGATCTACCGTATCGTATTTTATAAAAAAAACAACTGCAAATAATAAATTTATAATATGAAACTGTTTTAATCTCATTGAACTCATCATTATTTGACTCTATGCCATAAATTAAAACCTTTTTATGGTCCTATCTCGCGTTATACTGTATTTTTATAATAATTATCCACGCTTAAAATTAATTTTTTTCTGACTGCGGATGATCAAGATGTTCTTCGTTTAAAAATTTTACCAGCTACCGTCCAATATTTATTAATTTATTGACATTTATGGTTCTTTACACACAGAAAGAGATAACAGTATTTTTGAGTTTATTAGATTAATGCATTGTTTTCATTTACGAGCATCACTCTCAATTGTTTGTAAAGTCGCAAACATCTATATTAAAGAGGGTATTTTATAATTTCAATAGATTCTCGTAACATACGTGCAGATAATTTGCGAAATTACAACGTAAATATGTTATTATGAAATGACATATTTGAATAAGAATCCGGTAAAAACCGAAAAAAAATCTATGACAGGTTGTCATTTCAATTTTGAATTACTGATTTCTGTTCTACCGGATTGCGAGGATTTTCAATAGCAAAATTACTTTCACACTAATACGATAATACATAGAAAAAAATCAAACGCTGACGATAAACAATCGATTTAATAAGATAGTTGGAGGATTCAAAACAACATGTTTCACTTTTTAGATGGGAACCGAACAAAAGAGGCCGAGAATAAGTCCTCCCTGTCGGCCACCAAACGAAACAGACTGATGAAGAGAAACACTATAATTATTCTAGAGACCTCGACGGCCGTACCGTTCAAATGGCACAGGCAGAACTATCTGTGTTTCTTTTGTCATTTGACGTTCAAAGACTTCGGACCGCTGAGGCAGCATACCCGCAGCCAGCATAAGAACTCTAGCATTAAATCGGCTGTTTACTATGTGAGGAGAGACGAGAAAGTCAAAATGGACGTCACCGACATCGCTTGTCGTATTTGCGAAACGGCAATAACCGATTTTAATAGCTTCATTGACCATCTAAAATTGGTTCACGAGAAAAGGTTCTTTGAAGAATATGGTTACGGTTTGGTTCCGTATAGATTGAACGAGGATTCATTCGACTGTCCGATTTGCAATGAGCGTTTCGCTTACTTCATCAAACTAAACCAGCACATGAACGCGCATTACGGGAGCTACATTTGCGAATTGTGCGGCAAATCGTTTTTGAGCGAAGTAAGATTGAAATGCCACTCGTTACGTCACCGCTCCGGCTTCAAGTGTAACGTGTGTGCGGAAGTGTTCGATACCATGAACCAAAGGAACGGTCACGAGATGAAGATACACAAGATGGGCAAGAAATTGAAATGTTTGTATTGTAACGAGACCTTTGCGAATTACACGCAACGAAAGCGGCACCACAGCGCCGAGCACGACGTGAACAATCCGGAGTACTGCTGTCCGGTTTGCGGGAAAGCTTTCCACATTCTCAGCAAAATGAGGGTGCATCTCAGCGAAGTTCACGTCAGGGAGAAAAGGTTTACGTGTTCGGTTTGCGATCAGAGATTCTTCTCGTCCGCTCACGTACAGAAGCATATGGTCAAGCACTTTGGCGAGAAGGTGCATCAGTGTGAGGTCTGCAAAAAGTCATACGCGCGCAAGCAGACCCTAAGAGATCACATGCGAATACACAATAAAGACAGGAGATACCCTTGTGCTGTTTGCAGTCAAGCGTTTGTGCAGAACAACAGTTTGAGATCCCACATGAGGGTGCATCATCCGGATTTAATTGTGACGTGATTTTTGAAAATTTACCCCTAAGGACTCTTCTGAGGACTTGCGATCTTCTATTGTTCATCGATTAAAAATTCTGCATTGGTTTATTTTGGTCTTTTTTATTGTACTTGAGACGATTTTCTTTATTCATCAAAATCCTAAAAACAAAAATACACACATCTACGAAAATGTATCTGAAACTTTCGCTAAGCTAATCTTTATTTCTACGGTATTCTTAGTTTTAAATTACAAAACTTTAAATGTACCCTGTTCACTTGAATCGACTGCTAACGCTCGAACCTAGATGCTGTGCTAAAATGTTTTTTTTGTTTTTTTTTTGTTTTAATATAATAAATCTTATTTTTCGTCTTTTTAAAAATGGGTACATTTACAGTCAAGACAAAATTTCCATTGCAGATGTTAAAACGAGAAAATACAAGGGGTGCGAATCGTCATCGATGCGCCGAAGGAGAAACTTTGAGATCTTGTTCAACAACACGACCATAATACCGTTCAAATGGCGTGGCAAGTATCTGTGCTTCTATTGCAGCAAAGACATCGCCGAGTACAATGAATTGAGGAAGCACACGAAGTCCCACGGCGATTGCTCGATTAAGGACCATTCGCTGAAAGTCCTCAAAGGAGGTCACAATATGGAAATCAAGATCGATGTCTCTGACGTCGCCTGTGAGATCTGCGGGGAGCCGTTTCCATCGCTCGAGGAAATCATCAATCATCTATACGTTAAACACAAACTGGAATATGATAGGGGCGTGGAAATGTCCATAGAGGAGTACAGGCTGGTCGATATGGGCTGTTTGGTGTGCGGCGAAAAGTTTGCGTTTTTCGGTTATCTAGTCTCGCACGTGAACAATATTCACCCGAAGAACTGCTTGCTCTGCGACAAGTGCAACCAGAAATTCAACAAAAAGAGAGATCTATTTTCCCACATGAAGAATTACCATCGCGAAGGTGGATACCAGTGCGAAGTGTGCCCGCAGAGTTTTAGCTCGCTAAACATCCTACGTAAGCACAAAATAAATCGCCACTTGACCCGCTGCAGCGTATGCCACTTGAAGCTTCCATCGGCGTCTCTGAAGCAGAAGCACATGGACTTGGAACATCCGGACGATGGATCGCTGCAGTGCGACAACTGCGATAAACAGTTCCACACGAAACAAGGACTCCGGATGCACTCGAGGAAGTGTAAAGGACTCGAGGAATTCCTCGAAATCGCCTACAAAAAAGAGGACGCCGCCGCCATGGATCTGGACCAGAATTACGAAGAACGATCGAAGCGGCCCAGCGTTAAGCAGATTAGGGAAAACATAGTCATAGTCATTAACATGTCAACGGCGATACCTTTCAATTTCTACAAGAATAAATTTAACTGTTTTTATTGCTCCAAAGACTTCGCGGATTCGGACGCGATGCGGGAACATACTGTAGTCGAACACCCGGTTTGCGACGTTAAAGAGAAATGCATCAGAAAATGTAGAGAATCGGTGGCCTGCGTTAAAATCGACATTTCTACATTGGCCTGTAAAATCTGCTTCGAATCGATGATCAACTTGGACAGCCTTATCGATCATTTGATAGTTAAACATGAAGCGAACTATGATAAGTCGATCACGACTTGCCTACAGCCGTACAGGCTGGTCAAAGACCACATGGCCTGCCCGAACTGTCCCGGCGAAGTGTTCCGCTTCTTCGGCACGCTACTAAAGCACATGAACAAGAAGCACACGAACAACAACATTATATGCGTGTATTGCGGCGAGACGTTTCGGCGCGACCAGAACCTTCGCGTTCACGTTTGGCGGCACCACAGAGACGGTCGCTTCAAGTGCAACATTTGCGGGGCGGAGTGCAATATCCCGTCGAGGCTGTACATGCACATGGCGAAGGCGCACGGCGTCCGGGCTTCGAAGTGCCCCAAGTGCCCGGAAAGCTTTGCGACCCAGTACCTACGCCAGAAGCATCTGATCGACGCCCACGATTCGGGCCACAAGTGCACGTACTGCGGGAAGCTGTTCACGAGGAACTCTTTCATGCGGGATCACGTCCGTAGGACGCACCTCAAAGAGAAAAACGTCGAGTGCTCGATTTGTAACATGAAGTTCTTTAACAACATCCTCTTGAGGCGGCACATGGTCAAGCACAGTGGCGAGAAGAACTTCCACTGCGAGATCTGCGGGGAAAGGTTCTTTTGGCGCAAAAGTCTTCGAACGCACATGGCCAGACACAGCAGACACCTCAATCCAGCACAAGTTTAATGTTTGATTGTGCCAAAGTCGAATGCGTGCGCCAAACTGTAACAGTGTGCGTTTGTGTGGCTGTGAATTTGGCTATGAAGTCATTATACTAAGAACATGCTGTTTCAATCAATTTAGCTAAGGGTGATTATGCGTGAGGAATTCTACACATGGTAGATTGTGTTGTTTTATCGAAATTTTCATGCTAGTCTCAAGTGTGCCCGCGTTGTTTTGACGAGGACCAATTTTCCGTTTCAAGGTGCCCCGCCACTAACACGCAGTTGTACCAAAGGTCTTACTAAATGATGTGAAACTCTGTTTTCTATATAGTCCAGTAGGTCTGCTAGGTTAAGGCATTTGTTGTGAACGTGTAGGAGTTTGTAATCCATTTAATGTCTAATAGTATTGTGAACTGTTTGAACTAAATACCGTAGCAGTATTATTTTCGTTCGATACGTAATTTGTGGGTATGTTTGTTTTTTATTTTTATATTCTTACAAAATTGTGTAATAGAATTGCTTTCAAAGCTTCAACTTTAATTCTAGAGCAGTTCAGAAGCAATTTTCAAATACTAAGCACGTTTGAGTACTTAATGTTTTTGTGAGATTTCATTTTGTGAGATTTTACTTAGTCGAGCCGCAATGTAAAGCGTACAAAACTTAGGGTCAATAACCCGTCGTTTTTTTTAATTGCACTAAAATGCTACAGTAGTAAAACTATAGATTAGACCATTATCTTTCTTTTTCGTCAGCGGCTTATTAAAACATTAAAGCATTCTATCAATTTCAGCATTGATAATATTTCTATAATCTTCTTCTTTCTGTAATCTTAGGTTAATTCCGTGGCTAGAGCTTTTAGTACCTGATTCAACGCAGCTAATACAACTGTGTATATTAAATTAAATAGTATAAATGTGCTTGATTTATTTGTTAGGAAAGACCAACAGCATTACACATGTACATTACATAGAATACATACATTATAGAATTTTGCTGTGTAACACGATGAATGCGTAATCGCTTAAATAAAAAAATCTCCAATATGATACTAAAGGAACAACTTTAGTAATAATATAACCAAATCATGATATACCACTGATGGTAGGACGTCTTCGTAAGTGCCACCGCCCCGTCTATTTTTGCCGAAGTAGTATTGCGTTTCGGTGCTGTAAAAAAAGAGAAACCTTAGAACTCGTATCTCAAGGTGGGTGGCAGTATTTTCGCCGTTCGTAACAGCTCCGAAATATTTTGAACGAATTAAAAAAAAATATCGTTCAAGGACTTACTAAATAACAGTGTTCGTAATTACCAATTGTGATTTCTATTAGGAGTAAATTTCAATCTAGTGTAGTCTTTAGGAAACGTGAAAAATTTCGAAATTACAGTCACAGGGCCTTATAAATACGGATAGATGCAAAAGAACTTTTCTAATATATTATGTGTTTTAAATCTAGTGCTGAATTTATTTTCACATATTCTGCAGTAATTGCCAAAGGATTTTTGAAAGAATAAAAAACTTTAACTTTAACACACGTCCGTACAGATTGATACCTAAGAAGTGTATTCAAACTGTGGAAATAGTCGGTATCTCGACGTTCCGGGCTTTAGTTTGATCTATCGTCGATTCTCGTTCAAAGGATTAAAATAGCTAAGAGAAACTGGGAAAGCACTCAAGAGAAATTTTATTCTCCCTACTGTGAATACCGCCTTGGCTAAGAATGTCTAAAGCGAATAAATAAAAATAATATAACCAGAAAGTATATTACACTCCAGAGCAAAGCACTTCGCCTTGGTAATGCTGACCGCTTTCTATACCAGGCCATTAACCCAATTGGATAGCGAAAATATCGCAATTTGTCGGTGGAACCTTTGTTAATCAACATCTCACTGGCACCAACATCGTCTGTCCTCAAGTACCTTTATAAGAGAAATTTGTTTGCAGGTACGCGGGGAAAGATGTACAGTGCTAATTACAACAGGAGAAAGAATCTAATCATTTTGTTCAACAACACAACATTGATTCCGTTCAAATGGCGCATGAAATACATGTGCTTTTATTGCGGCCGATCTTTAGATGATTATAGCGAACTGAGAGAACATACGATTGATCACGGTATCTGTACGGAAAACGATCGTGCCATAAGACTAGTCAAGGCGCCGGATAGTGAAGTTAAAATTGATGTTTCAGATGTAACATGTAGATTATGCGATAAGATGTTGTCGAATATGGACGATATTATAGATCATTTGGTGTCTAATCACAGGAAAAGCTACGACAGGGAGGTGCAATTGGCCATTGCTCCCTACAGCTTGAGAGACTTGAAATGTTTATCTTGTAGCGAGAATTTCAGGCATTTTCGGGCTCTAGTCGTTCACGTTAATCGCGCACACCCTAATAATTGTTTCGTTTGTCGCGATTGTGAACTAAAATTCAACAAAAAGAGGGATTTGGATCGCCACTATAGGGTGCATCACAGGAAAAGGTTTAAATGCTCCAAATGTTTGGACGACTTCAGCACTTACGCGGATTATCAGCGCCACCGTAGTAACGCTCATATATCGACTTGTAACATATGTTTTAAAGCTTTCTCCACGAGCACCAAAAGATTGGTGCACATGAAAATGGATCACGATCTAGACTTAGCCGAATGCGGGTTTTGTAAGAAAATTATGACGACTAGGCAAGGTTTTCTTAGACACGCGACGCAGTGTACAGCGAAATACGAGTTAAAGTCGCCTCAGGTGGTTGTGGTGGACGACGACAAAAAGCCGTCGATCAAAGAAATACGCAAGGAGATTGCCAACATATTTAATATGTCGACAGCTATGCCTTTCAAGTTTTTCATGACAAAATTTCGATGTTTCTATTGTTCGGAGGACTTTCAGAAATGTGACTTGCTAAAGAAACATACCCTCGCCGAGCATCCGTACTGTGACGTGTCTATAAAATCGATGAGACTACGCCACAGATATGAGGGCTTACAGATTAAGGTGGACACTTCGGCTCTGGCTTGCAAACTTTGCTTTGAGCCCGTAGACAGTATGAGCTCTTTATTCGATCATTTGAAATCGGAGCACAAGAGTTCGTGTGACGAATCCGTGGCCGCTCACATTCAGGGCTTCAAATTGATGGAAGACAACTACGTTTGTCCGTATTGTGATGAAGTCTTCAGGTATTTCAGTGTGCTCTTGAAGCACGTCAGCGTCCGTCACACTGACAACAAATACATATGTGTTTACTGCGGGAAGTCGTTTAGAACGAATCCGAATTTGAGATCACACGTGATCGGTCGCCATGACAACCCGAGCCGTGAGAAGTGTGAGAAGTGCGGGCTAGTGTTGAAGAGCAAAAACACCCTCAGACTTCACACGAGAAAAGTGCACTGTAACAAGCGGGTGGAGTGTACGGAATGCCAGGAGACGTTCATCACGAATTATTCAATGTACGTACACAAGCGCGACGTGCACGGTATCGGTCATAAATGTGATTATTGCTTAAAAATTTTCGCTAAGAATTCGGCCATGGTGAATCATATGCGACGGGCGCATCTAAAGGAGAAGAACGTGCAGTGCTCGGTGTGTTTCGAGAGTTTCTTTGACGTGCAACGTCTTAAAACGCACATGGTCAAGCATGCTGGCAAGCGTAACTACCAGTGCGACGTTTGCGGTAAAAGATTTTTATGGAAAAAAAATCTAAGAGGCCACGTTGTCTCGCATAACAAAAATAGCCAACGAACATTAATAACGTGATTGTAATATAAAGAAATTAAGTGTGAACCAGAGGTACAACTACAGCGAGGAATGTTTGTTCGCAGATAAAAACTCGCCGTTCGAGCCGAGTACCGAACCGCCCGCGCCAGGCGTTTTCCTGGGCTGTACCTCTGAGCGACGACGGAAAAACTTGAAAATAATCTTCAATTGCACAACGATAATTCCGTTTAAATGGCGCGGAAGGTATTTGTGCTTTTACTGTGGCAAGCCTTACGCTGAATACGCTGAATTAAAGAGTCATACTCAGTCGCACGCCCCTTGTACCACGAAGGATTACGCTCTGAGAATCATAAGAGGCAGTCACGTCGAGATCAAGATAGACGTTTCAGAGATTGTGTGCAAAATTTGCTACGAACCTTTTGATAGTTTCGAGGAAATCGTGAATCATTTAATCGGTAAACATAAATTAAGTTACGAAAAGCAAATTGGCACTCCATACCAAGAGTACAGATTGAGTGATTGCGGCTGTACCCGCTGTGGGGAGCGATTTGCTTATTTTACTAATCTGGTCAAACACGTGAACACCGCACATCCACAGAACCGCTTCATATGCGATAAATGCGAAATGCCCTTCAACAAGAAACGCGATTTGGCAGTACACTTTAGGAATTATCACGGCGAAGAGAACTACAATTGTGTGCAATGCTCGCAGAATTTTAAATCCTTGGTCACGTTACGCCGCCACCAAAATGACATACATTTTAGGCAGTGCAAAATTTGTGGTAGTCGCTTCGAATCCGTTGCGGTTTTGCGTAAGCACGAGGTATCCGAACATCCTGACGACGGCAATTACAAATGTCGGTATTGCTGCAAGGAACTACACAGTGCGCCGGGTCTGAGGTTGCATTACGGGAAATGTAAGGTTCGAGCCATCGCCTCAATCGACCCTAAATGTCCGTTAATATCCGGAGAAATTCGCAGGCGTAAACTGAAAAACAATTTGAAAGCAATAAGGAATAATATTCAATGCGTCTTAAACATGTCCACTGCGATACCTTTTAAGTACTTCGCCAAGTATTCATGTTTTTATTGTACACTAAAGTTTGTTGAGTTTGAAGATCTGCGACAGCATACCATGTTAGAACATCCTGTATGTGACGTTAAAGAGAAATACATGAGGCAGTGTAAGGGTGATAGGGTTTGCGTTAAAATTGATATATCTTCTCTCAAATGTAAGCTGTGCTGTATGCCAATGGGGGACCTTGATTTGCTGATCGATCACTTAATATCGGAACACAAAGCTGGTTATGATAAGTCAATAAAAGGTTGTCTCGATCCTTATCGCATAATCAAAGATAGCATTCCTTGTCCTCTATGCGAAACCGTTTTTCGTTACTTCAGCACCCTGCAGCGTCATATCAACTCCGATCATAGCAACAACAACGCGATCTGCGATTTCTGCGGGAAGAGCTTCAACAAGCTCAGTAATTTGGTCGTGCACATTGGGCTCGCGCACATGGGTGCGACCCAGTGTGGAATCTGCGGCGCGAACTTCAAGAACAACTGGTGCTTATCCCGACATAGGGCGAAACATCACGGCGTCAAAGATTACAAGTGCACGAAATGCCCCGAGCTTTTCATATCTTCGTATCAAATGCAGAAGCACCTAATTAAAGTGCACAACGAGGGACACAAATGCGTTCATTGCGGTAGGCTGTTTACGAGGAATTCTTTCATGAAAGACCACATCAGAAGAACGCATTTGAAAGAGAAAAATATCGCATGCGCAGTGTGCAATGAAAAGTTTTTCGATAACTATCTGCTGAGGCTGCACATGGTAAAGCATGACGGGGAAAGGAAGTTTACTTGTGAGGTCTGCGGCAAGGCGTTCCTGAGGAGAAGCAACCTCAATTGTCACAAAGAGATGCATAAAAAGTATGGACATATTTAGTGATGAGCTGAAAAAATTATCCCACGTAAGAAATGTACTGAGTCACTTCTATAATTTTTTTTCCGGTTTTTATCATATAATTTAAACGTCATTTGTAATGGGTTATTTTTTTCCTTTCTAAGGGGTTACTAGGGTTGGCCCCGTTAAGATTGTTATCGTATCGCGTCGCTTTGTCGAACTAGCGTCCTGACACTACCTTAAGATACTTATGTAGCGGTTTTAAATTTAAATTGTCCTACCGTCGAAGAGGTCCTACCACCAGTAATTACGCAAATTTTAATTATGCGCATTTGATTTTTGTTACACTATGTTATTCCTTTCGCTGTGGAAGTCAATAGTGAAGATTTCTTGAGTACGTATTTCATTAGAAAAATTTCATTCGATACCTTAACTTATTTATTATTAACTTGAGTTTTAGTAAAAAAATATTATCACCATTAGGCATAAAATATGGTCTAAAGCCAAAACTATAAGAGACTACTAGATAAACATTAGTTAACCGAATCAAAAATCGGCCAGCAATGGATAGTGCGGCAATGGAATTAAATATGACCACGTCTAACAAAACGTGGCGACGACATTAGCCTCTACTCTATAGACACTTAACGTTGTTTTTAATCGTATAACTATTAATTTAACTCATTCTATACTGTAAGTAGTAGTTCCTTGATAATAATAATTATAAAAGGATTGTTTTAACTAGATATAACCACGTCTACCTGCTTATTTATGAAAATAATTATCTGTGTGTACTTGAAGTGAATGAGAAATCGTATAAATAGTATTTTAGAATTACAATACATGTTCAGAATTGTTAAGAATTAAACAAAATACAATTAATTTATACAAGTATATAAATGTCTTTTCATTGTTTAAATACATACAGCAAACGGCATTTCCTCATTCTTGTACTATAGAATCTACTGCCGGGGGTTCAACTGAGTTTCTCGTCTTTTTTTATGCCTTTGAGGCAGACGAGCTTGCGGTCCACCTGATGGTAAGTGGTTATCGTCGCTCATGGACGTCAGCGATTCCAAGGGCAGAGCCAAGCCACTGCATACAATGGTACTGTCCAATGGTATGCATACTCAATGGAGTACTCTCCGCAAGCCTCGTTTGAAGGACATGTCATAAAAGTTCGTGGAGTACCGAGCCGGGGTCCAGGGGCGAAGCCCTGGCCGGGGGTGGGGGTGGGGGGTGGGGGGGTTGGCGGGTTCCCCCCCCTCCCCGTACTAAAAACAAACAATTTAACTGTTTTTTTATTTTTAAATAAACTACTACTAATTGAATAAGAACTGTCTGATGAACTCATCTTTGTTTAGTACTTCACTATTAAAATTTATTGCCTGTTGTATATTTCACTTTTACACTAAATACAATATTGCAAATTACCCGAGCACAACAATGGCGGAGAATTTTAGATGCGTGAGAGCAGACGTAGAAACTAACGCGCATGCGCACTTGTACCCAGGGAGGAAAAGTGACACTTTCTTCCCTGTACAGCGGGAGGAAAACCGAACTTTCGGCGTAGGTAGGAGAAAAAAGTATTTTATGTTTAGTAAAAGGATTTGTTTTTTTTTATTGCTTAGATTTGTGGGCGAGCTCACAGGCCACTTTGTGTTAAGCGGCTACTGGAGCGCATAGACATCTAAAACGTAAATGCCGCCACTCACCTTGAGAAATAAGTTCTAAGGTCTCAGTATAGTTACAACGGCTACCTCACCCTTCAAACCGAAACGCATTACTGCTTCACGGCAGAAAGAAAGAAGCAGGGCGGTGGTACCTACCCGTGTGGACTCACAAGAGCTCCTACCACCAGTAACTTGTTTTACAATTCTGTATTAAAATGTACAAATTATTTTGTTCACACGTGGTGAAACTATATTCTCAATAGTTATGAGGTCATGAATATTTGAAAAATCCTGATTGGTAGGTCTCCTCTAACAAAAAACGATAAAGAACAATAGCTTTCAGTCAAATTATTAGAAATATAAAGTAATAGAATATGATACATACGTTATTGATTATTTTCATTTAAAGGAAGATGCGTAGATCCGTCTCAAATCATTTTCATGGTGACACATACTCGTTGAGATCACCTCGAAATTTAGTAAAACATACTGAAAAGGTTTTTTTCGCCGTCACATGCTTCTAAAATACTATGATCGCAGTTCTTTTTATTTCCATACTTACGCGTGTTTTAGGAAATACATGTACATAGTGCATAGTACATTCCGTAGCATTATAACCATATATTGCTGTAGTCAAAGTAATATAGATTTTACTATTGCAGCACATGTATTTTACTCACTGTTCACAAACTATTTGAATCAACATGATAATCTCATACATAAACCCTCATAACGACGAACGAAGTTGTCATAATGACGCCATAAAAAAAAAGAGAATAAAAATTTCGACGAAAAATTGTAAAAGCGGCCCGTTTTTAATTTCCAGGTGCCAGATTCAGTACAGTCGAAGACAAACATAAGAGAATGGAACTGGCACGTAAACTGTTCATAAAACGGAGGAACGTGGAATACGTGTTGCAATACAGCAACGCTACGCCCTTCATGTGGCACAAGGGCAAATACAAATGCTTCTTTTGCAACGAAACTATGAAAGATCCGACCGTGTTGCGTGATCACACAGCCTCGGCACATCAGTTTGCCAATTTAGAGCTGGTCGTTTACGATCGCACGAAAAATAATAGGAATAGGGATGCCGCTATCAAGATTGACGTAACCGATATCGCTTGCAAGCTCTGCACTCAAACGGTAAATAACTTGGAAGAGCTGATACACCATCTGATTATAGCTCACGATGCCGAATACGATATGAGCGTACCCAACTGTTTGTTGCCCTTCAAATTGGACAAGGATCAGCCCACGTGTCCGACTTGCGATATGAAATTCGTTTTCTTCGAATATTTGTTACGTCACGCAAATAAGCATCATCTCTCGCACCATTATATCTGTGACGTTTGCGGCACGAGTTTCCAAGGGGAGAATCATTTGAAAATGCATTATAGGTACTATCATAGAGAAGGCGGATACACCTGTGAGTACTGCGGTATTAGTCTGGCGACGTTGTCCAAGAAAATTCTACACGAAAAAAATGTTCATTTGGTTAACTTATTGACGTGCCCGCACTGTCCCGAAACGTTTAAAAGTCCATATTTAAAGAAGTTACATTTGGCGAATGTTCACGGCGTCGAAGAGCTTAAAATTAAGTGTCCTTACTGTCCCAAAGTATATCCCCAAGAGAGCATAATGTCGCGGCATATGAGGCGAGTACATCTAAGGGAAAAGAACGTTGAATGCGAGATATGCGGAGACAGATTTTTCGGGCCATATGACGTAAAACTTCACATGGTCAAACACAACGGCGAAAAGAAGTTTGTTTGCACGGTGTGCGGAAAGAAATTCTCAAAAAAGAGTAACTTGAATTCTCATTCGGTTCTACATACTGGCCAGAAGCTGTATATATGTAGTTTCTGTAATAAAGCGTTCACGCATCACACAAACATGAAGATGCACATAAGGAATAGACACGAGTCGTACGTTGTTGATTCGCATCAGGTTGAAGATATTGGTCTCGATAACCCTGAGATATTGCAGATGGAAATAATACAGAACGACACTGACGAAGGGATAGTGGCCGAAGAGATAATTTTCGCGTGATTTGCCGGCCTGGATTTAGTGAATGGATATTATCAAATATCAATACTTATTTTCCCGGGGTTATGGTACTGTTTATCGTGATGACGTTGTTGTTTTTTTCGGAAATTAATTAGGTTAAAATGTTAACTGTTGAGGTAAATATAATTTTGGATAGGAGTTTTTCGTAAGAGCTCAATATCGACGAAAGCATTTCGCTTTTCTGTAGGTCTGTGTTAGACAAAATGTACACACGTATTAGAAGTCTGATGGATCAATATAAATAAATGTTAACTTATTTAAAATTAGATACATTTAAAATTAAATTAATGTAATCAATACTGTATATACTGTTATTACTGTGTATTACACTGTCTAAAATTTCTTTTGAGGTTTTATTTGCGGGTTTGCGACTATGACTTTAGTTACAGGTAGTTCATTTCGACCATGCTTCATTAACTCTGTTCATGAAAATCTCTTCATCTTCAGCCCTTTCACACACACTGCTGCGCATAGGCCTCCCCTTTTTTATGCCATAATATTCGATCTCCCGCCATTCTCATCCACGTCTGCCCCGCCGTTCTGACCATGTCATCTTTGACGGTGGACCGATGGTATGATGAAAATGGGCCAGAAACTAATCCCAAAGGGTGCAAACAGATTCAATGGCATAAGCAAATCCGTCCATCACGATGGAATAATCATTATATAGTTTTTAAAGATATACCAAGAATTGATTATAAATAAAGGAGTGGAATAGTTATTAATACTTTTTTTTCTGCTAATATAAATACAAAAGTGTGTTCGCCAGTTCATTATTTTACGTAGGAACAGGTCTACAAAATTGAAGTTTGTGTGAACCGAGCAATGACACAAACAGATTACCTATTTAGCGGTAGGCAGCGGCCTGGCTCTGCCCTTGGCATTGCTGAGGTCGATGGGCGAGGTAACCACTCACTATCAGGTGGGCCGTATGCTCGTTGCCAAGGGCAATAAAAAAAATCTATCTTTATCGCAGGAAAGCAGCTTGTTTAATTTGTTCTTAATTATAAATTTAACGAAGTTGAAATCGTGCGAAACGTGCGAAAACAAAAGCTGGACGTGCCAGCTTTATATAAAAAATTTTTTCGACATTGGTTACATGATTTATTGTTATTGCCCTAATTCGTTTGCCATATTACAGTTATCATAATTATCTTCAAGAGCAATCCGCAGCGAAACGACCGAAATAAGTATAAGTGGTTTAAAATCATGCTAAAATTATAGAAGTTTGATTAATAATTTATCAGTAAACCCCGCAATGCCTATCAGACAGTATGTCACTACGCATTGATTGCGAACTATTCAACTTACGCATTCGAAGCGTACCGGCCGCCTCTAAACTGTTCAAGACGCCTCACAGACGAACTGTTTTCCTTACAGGAGAACTTAGTGCTTGCAATAGACAGATAAAGGATCGAGAAGCTGTACCTGACCCAATGCGGAGGACAGGCCCCACGAGGAAAGAACAACGTCAGAGACTTAGGAACAACGTTATACAAGTGCTGATTAATTCGACCGTGATACCGTTCCGTTGGCTGAAAAGCTCGTATCGCTGCTTCTACTGTTACGATATCTTCGAAGAGTCCTCCGATCTAAAAGCTCACCAAATCGCTCACGCGGACGACGAAATTAAACATCGAACGATGAATAACTACTGGGAACCGGTTGTGTATGTTGACGTTTCCGAATTGTCGTGTCGCCTCTGTCCGGAAATGCTCAGTGATTTTTACGAATTGATCGACCATCTAGTTTCTAAGCACGACATCGATTATAACACGGAAGTCGGCAGCTGCATGGTGCCTTTCAAGATCGACGATCTAACGCTGAGTTGCCTTATTTGTGGGGCGAATTTTTTCACGTTCGGCCCTTTGCTGCAGCACACGAACAAGGACCACAAAGGCACTTCGCGCATCCTATGCGAGATCTGCGGTCAGAACTTTAAAGACGGCGTAATGTTGAAGGCGCACGTGAAAGTCGCTCACGAGAACGCGGGACTGCTGTGCACGGAATGCGGCGAGAAATTCGAAACGAAATGCAAACTGAAAACGCATCAGAAACACCAGCACGATATCGAAAAGAAATACGTGTGTCTGGTCTGTCCGTTGAGTTTCCAAAGTCATTACAAACGGTCTAGACATATGGCGACTGAGCACGACAACCGGGAAGTGATAAACTGCCCTCACTGCCCTAAGACGTTCGTGTTCAGGTCCATGATGATGACGCACGTCCGAGACGCTCATTTGAAAGTCAAGAACCACATCTGTGGCGTCTGCGGATGGAAAGCGGTTAACACGAACCGTCTGAAGAACCACATGTACAAACACAGCGGCGAAAAGAATTTTAAGTGTGACATTTGCGATAAGGCGTTCACCACGAGGAAGATTATGAAGGCGCATCTCGCTAGGATGCACAAACAAGCATCTTCACAACAACCCTTAATGCATTTCGATGACCCATACATCGCACAATGAAGAGAAACTACCCTCACAGAACGCTATTAATGCAGATTTGTTGCAAAACAGACTCTTACCTCTATTTTTAAAGTGGTATAATTAATAAAAAAGTTGGATATTAATAATTTAGTAAGTACATAAAAAAAAAAAACAGATTCTTCTCTGTCTTTTGCGTCGTCAGGGATAAAGCTCTAGAAAATCGAGAATTGATTGCAAATTTCTGACGAAATCTTTATCGACTTTAATAGTTAAAGTGTCTTAAATAAATATAAAGGTAATTTAATTAACGTTCGTTCTTTTTTTTAAAAGTCATATTTAAATTTGACAGTCGTCGTGGCCTAAAGGATAAGACGCCCGGTACATTCGTTTCGAACGATGCGATTGTGCCGGATTTCAAACCCGCAGGCGGGTATACATTTTTCTAACGAAATACGTACTGAACAAATGCTCACGATTGACTTCCACGTTACGGGAATAACATCGTGTAATAAAAATCCAACCCGCAAAAGTTATAATTTATGTTATTACTGTAGGTAGGATATCTGGTGATCCCGTACGGGTAGGTATCATCATTCTGCCTATTTCTGCCGCGAAGTAGTAATGTCTTTCGGTTTGAAAGGTGGGGAAGCAGCTGACCCACAGAACAGAGACTCAGAACTCATGTCTTAACGTGGGTGGTGACATTTGTTGGTTGTTGATATCCATAGCCAAAGCTCACCGAAGCAACCACATAACACCAGATGGACGGTAAGGTCATTTACCCGTCTAGACAAAAAAAGTTATTTGCTTAGATTGGAATAGAAAAACCAATAAAATAACATTACCTACATTAGCTTCTACCCTCAGATCTGTATAAATCCGCACATTCAGGCTTTCAAACGCTGTATCACTCTATCAATTTTTATTGACAGTTTTGACTGTTTCGTGCACCGAAAAAGTGCAGCGTATTAACAGTGACATTAATTGTCAATATAAGCAAACAAACACCTAACCAAGTCGCTTTCCCTTTTAAATTCTAAGTTTTAAGAACCGTGTCGTAAATATTATTGGCATTTGTACAGTAGCATCTCGATATATTGTATGTTTTTTTTTATTGCTTAGATGCACCTTGAGATATAAGTTCTAAGGTCTCAAATATAGTTACAACGGCTACCCCACCTTTCAAACCGAAACGCATCACTGCTTCACGGCAGAAATAGGCGGGGCGGTGGTACCTACCCTGCGGACTCACAAGAGGTCCTGCCACCAGTAAATACAAACCTGTCAAGGGTAATACAAAAAACTTCGACTATTGAATCTTCGACTTAACAAGATGTTCGACATATGAACTATTTGATAGCTAAAATTTCGATATAAGGCGGCGTGATTTTAGAGTATGTTTTTCGAGGTGTCAAAAAATTAATAAAAATTTGATTTGAGTTTTATAGTAGGTACATATTTATTGGAATCAATTACTTCTTCGAGTTCGGGGAATTACAAGTAGGTCGTCATTATGTTTGACTACCCACAACTTGAATCTGGTTTTTAAATATTTTGAAGTTCGATCTATCGAATATAAATATGTACTATAATGCCTACGCAAAATAATAACATTTTGTTCGAGTTATAATGTCTAAATAATGCGAGATACCGAGTATTAGGCGGGGCTTAGTGAAGGGTAGCTATAAAGCTATAAAGATTCCATTGTGATTATTACGGCGGCTCGTAACATAGGTTCCTGACTAGATTCACAGGCCTGTGGGAGTTGGTGGTTAAGTTTTTATAATCTGCAAATCCTTTGGTTCTAGCCAAGGGCCAAGCGTCAGCAGCAATCACCACCTCGTGCTTTTGCAGTCAAGAGATTCCGATACTTATACGTTCTTTGGTGTAGTCCAAAGTTATCGTAGACGAAAATTAGCCTTCCTTTGAGTAACTCGGTACCTTATTCTTCAAGGCTTTATCGTGTAGTGGCCGCTGCTTCGAGCCTATGGAAGTAAGCGCCAAGTCCTAAAATCAAATCAATTACACATCCTAACGCGATTTTTAGCGGGTTCGGAAACAGCTTACCAGCTTACCAGGCTTACGAGGGCTCTGTCTCGCATCCAGTTCAATCAGAAAATTAAATATGAAATATTAAAGAAGAAAAACATTCCAGAAAAAAAAGATCAGAAAAGAGCTGAGAGAGAAGAAAAAGAGAATTCCGATGCCCAATTAAAAGGGTGGCAGGATTTAAACGAGTCCGCCACACAACTTGTGCTCTTGACCACAATGACAACTTTCCGATGACTCAAATGTTCATACAGATGCTTCAATTGCTACGATTTTTTTCATGAAGCCAAAGAACTGATCGATCATCAGTTGAACCATCGGGAAACGGACGTGAAGGTTACAGTGAGTCGATATTACGAATCTGCCAATTCGTAGGTATAAAAAACCTATTGTGCAGACTTTGCGAAAAGAAAACCTAAGGAATTGGACAATATCATCGGATACTCATCGACAGATCATGATCCTGGTGCTCATTTGTATAGCGATATAGTAATGTGTTTTGTGCGTGAAACGATAGACAAACTGCACTCTGTTAATGCCTACAATTAGAGACCACTTATGTGCGATATATTCGGCCAGCGGTATCGCTCATCGCATCCGCTTAAGCTGCGATATGTATGAGGACACATTAATAACGCGTACACAATAAACGATATAAATATGTTGGGAGCAGTGAAATCTTTGACAATCGTTAAAAAAAGAATGCGTCACGTGCTCCTCGTTCAGAAGAGCAAGGACTCGCAGAAATGTCCGGATTGTAAATTGACATTTGGGTACAAGAGTGTAATGCTGAGGCATGTCAGGGAGAAGAGCCTTAGGGAGAAAGACATGTAGTGTCTGCGATTGAGGGGAAGGATTCGGAAAATGAAGGAAACATAGCCATAGCCGTGTGCAAACTGCTCTAAAGTGCATCAATATAAAGAGTCCATCTGAAAGAAAATTACGTTTATTAAAATGCATGAAAAAACCTTACCGTCAATTTCGTATTGTTTAATCCATATTCGTAGGGTACTTTTAAGAATTTTCGCATCGGATTTCCACAGTATTCGGTTAATATGAGGCAGATCAAATATTTTTTTCGATTGGCGTTAAGTTTCTTTACCGTAACAACGTGAAACAAATGAGAATATTCTAAAGGTTTTTTATGAGGACACATTTTCGTTTCAGAGACGAACGCGGTCGTTACCGAAATTAAGATTGAGTTACGCGAAGAAACGAAGGCAGGGCAAAGGGACGTACGCAGCCCTGTGAGGAAAAAGCGTGTTAAAACGTCGATAGATAATAAAATCGAAAAACGAAATGTGATCAAAGATAAACTCCACGTTTTGAGGGAGAGCGGTACCGAATTGCTCTTGAAATCTACGCTGATACCGTTTAGATGGTTGAAAAGCTCATTCAGATGCTTCTACTGCTACGAAATATTCAAGGAGCCGAGAGATTTGAAGGCACACCAAACGACGCACCAAGATCCGGAGATAATTAAAAAGACAATGAACAAATACTGGGAGTCGGTTATTTACGTTGACGTCTCGAACATAGGATGTCGTCTCTGTTCCGAACAAATAAACGATTTAGATTCACTAATTGAGCATTCGATAAGGAAACACAAAATGTCGTTCAATACTGACGTAGGTAATTGTATTAGACCATTCAGATTGGAAGACATGACGGTGAATTGCGTGATATGCGGTAAAAATTATACAAACTTTTCGTTTCTACTAATTCACACGAACAAAGAACATTTCGGGCTGTCCCCGTTGCTGTGTGACGTTTGCGGCCAACATTTCAAATCGAAAAGGCTGCTGCGAGACCACGTCGCCCACGACCACGAGAAGAAGCCAGTCGAGTGTAACATTTGCGGCGAAACGATCGTCAGCATGACGAGGATGAGGACGCATCTGCAGAAAGCGCACAACAAGAGGTACCGGTGCCTGTTTTGCGCTGAAACATTCGAGAATCACTACAGACGCACTCGGCATATGATAACGATTCACAAGCTGAAAGAAGAGTTCAAATGCCCGCACTGTTCGCTGAGTTTTGTCTATAGGAATCGGTTACTAACGCACATACGAGAAAAGCATCTCAGGGAGAAAAACGTGATGTGCAGCGTCTGTGGCTGGGAGGGCTTCGGGAAGACCAGCTTAGGGCTCCACATGAAAAAGCATAGCGACGAACGGAATCACCCGTGCCCGTCCTGTGACAAGGCCTTCAAGACCAGAAAGAACATGATACAGCATTTGAGGAATATCCACCAAAAAGGCGCGAAATTTAGGGCCAATGTCGTTTCCAATCCAACTTTTGTACCTCAATAGTGGGTCAGAGAAATTGTGGGATGGGCACTCTCAAATAGTTGGCTGTTTCCGTGCGACAGCTTTAGACATTATTACACGATGTAGTCGTGAGAGTAGTCAATAAAATCCTGATTCGATCTACGACTTTTTGTTATTATTTGTCTTTCGCCTGCTCAACGGCAAACAAGGCCAGTCGCCCTTGTTGATTTTGTGTCTATTAAGATTTATATATGTAGTTGTCTGTTCATTTAAAAAGAAGTTATAATGCGATGAGATAATTTGAATAGAACATTATGAGAGAGATATTGTTACAGTCTTCTCGTTAATGGACGCACAAACAGATTACAGCTTGTAATTTTACGATTTACAGGACGATCGCGTAACTTTGACAAGGAATCGGCGTCCATTGTCGACGCGGAACTAGTCGAAGCCAAAAAATCATGGAGGGTGTTAGCAACGGTTCTAGAAAATTCGACAGCCATGCCGTTTAAAAGGCACGGCAATTGGCACAAATGCTTCTTCTGCGGCAAACGATTTCAAAGCGTTTTGCATTTGAGGGCCCACAACACGGACCAGCACAGCGCAGAATCGACCAACGAATTGGAAGAACTAATAACGGATCCATTCATAAATCTTGATATAACGAGTTTAAGATGCAGGCTCTGCGACGCAGCGGCTGACAGTTTGGGGGATTTCATCTACCACATTCGCGAAAAACACGAGTTGAATCAGATCACATTTGTGCCTCGAAACATCTTGTGTTTCAAATTAACGGACACCGATTTTTCGTGTTTGAACTGCGGCCGAAAATTTAAACTGTTCGGCACTTTACTGTCGCACATCATAACAGAGCACAACCGCTTGACGAGCTCCAACGAAATCATCCCTTACAAGAACGACCTCGATGACTCTTTACACATCAGGAAACACGAATGTACATTTTGCCGTAAGAGGTTCTTAAGTAGGCGTCGGAAAGAGCTGCACGTGCGACTCGTGCACGAATCGAAAACCAACTGCCCCTATTGCGCGGAAACATTTCGCAGCACCAAAGACAAGGACGGACACATTTACACGGTCCATTCCGATGAGATAAGCTGGCAGAGCTGCGACAAGTGCCCTGCGAAATTTCGATTGCACGAGCAGCTACACAAGCACACGCGTCGGGTGCATTTGAAGGAGAAAAACGTGACGTGCGAGGTTTGCGGCATGAGGTTCTTCAACAACGGGATACTGAACATGCACAAAGTGAGACACAGCGACGCCAAACCGTTTCAGTGCTCGATATGCCATAAGCACTTCGCCAGGAAAGCCGCGATGAAGCTACACATGCGAATCCATACAAACGAGAGGCGATATATTTGTAAATTGTGCGGTAAAGCTTTCGTTCAGTGGTCCAGTCTCCAGCTACATTTGCCGAGGCACAGCGACGAGAGGAAGTTTCGATGTATGGTCTGCAGTAAAGCTTTCAAAACGAAAAACAACTTGAAAAAGCACAGTTCTAATGTGCACGGTAAAGATAAAGTCGCCTAGTCTCTGTTTGCTGGTGTTAGAATTCTAATTGAATTCTTTTTTTTTCCTACTTAGTAGTTGGTGTCCTAAGGGTATATTCCGGCTATGCGCGGACGGGTAGATGAGCTCACGAGTTCATCCTTAGAGAATTGCTAAAACTGGCCTAGCAAAAGCATTGCTTCGATGAAATGTAATACTGGATCGGAATCGCGACACACTGAGAATATCCAGCGAGAAACCCAGTGGGTGTTGAACTCAATAATACGTTAGATGAATTAATATCAAAACTTTGTTATCGTAAGTTTAAAACCAAGAACGTTTTCTGATGAATCTGTTCAGTGAATGATGTGGTCGCTAAAAATTAATTATCAAAGCATTGAAATAAATTTACCAAATAACCCAATCTCGAAATGCTTACCCAGTTTCTCTAATTCTACCAATTAAATACCGTTTATGCAAATAGGTCTATCTTTAATTCACAGAATGATGTAAATTACATTTTTCTTTTATATGCTATGCCTTTTAAAAGATTTTTTGGAAATCAGTTTCTTTTTTTTGGAAATCTGAAATGAATCCTATTTCCAGGATTGCGTATTTTATTATTTATTTATTTTTAGCATAGTTACGTATTGACATGCTCGTACCTGGGCAAGAATCCGCCTATATGCCCTTTGTTAAGATAGATGACGGTCTATTTTGTTGGACCTCTTTGAATATTGTGTATGTTATTTTTGTAAGCGGGACTCCTTTAAGTTTTGATCTTTTGCGTGTTTTCAAATATATCATTGACAGTTGCTCGTAATTTTCGTTTGTTTTATTTTAGATGTATTTTTCCTTTCAACGCTTAATGGTATTCTTCACAGTATAATATTGCTGCTGGTTTAACAATTATTAATTGTCACGATTCTGTAGGATCCATTCCGTGTTTACTTGGGTTTTTTTCCTACTAATTCTTCATCATAATTGACTAGTTAGAAGAGGATCGTGAGCGGTTCTTGAAGAGCCTAAAAGCACCCGAGAGCTGGGAATCCGACTAGACATGTTTTGGGAGAAGTCGGGTTTGCGTTGTCACGTCGCCTGGATCCGACTTGTAAAAAAAATATACTCGCATCTAATAAGGTTAATTTACTGGTGATACTGGTAGTCCTACCTCGTACCTAATAGGTAATCACCCTGCCTATTTCTGCCGTGAAGCAGTGATGCGTTTCGGTTTGAAGGGTGGGGCAGCCGTTATAACTATACCGAAACCTTAGAATTCATGTTTCATGGTGAGTGGCGGCGTTTACATTGTAGACGTCTATGGGCTCTTGCTATGTGACCGACAGTTTTCGGACAAGAGAGCGACTCAGGCACCTCTTTATCTCGAGGAAATACGGCGAATGCGTATATGCTCCGGATTTTGCGAATTTCGCACGCACAATTAGAAAATACTTTTAGTGTTTGATCTCGCGCAGTCGCCTGGGACTACAAAAACTTAAAAGAATTCCAAAATAACGATAACGCAGAAAGCGAGATTATATATTAAAAGTCGTTTTTGTTATTGATTGTATCAAGCGAGTATTGCATGTCATTTTCACGGACTGATCGCTTTGATTGTCGCCGACAATGTCACCAATCTCCCCTTATTCAAGCTCATTTCTGCAGGAAAATTTGTAAAAATTACTCCAATAGTGAAACGCTTTGAAAACAAACCGACATATTGGATCAGATCTTCGAAAGGAATTACTTTATATAAAATATTGTAACAACTTGCAAGTAGTAGAACTATTAAGAATATGAAATTAGGACAAACTCGTAACGATATTAAAGGAAAAATGTAAGCGAGATGAAGAATAAAACGGAACCAAGAAATTTTTCGACAACTCTCAAGACTAATCTTGCGTTTTATCAGATCGGAGGAGAATACAAACTTTATATTTTGGGAGGCTCACGTGATGTTTCTCTTCATTTCAGACGTCAAATACCAAGTGAAGCAGAAGAGAACCTCGAAATTTAAAAGAGATAGCGTCAGATCTGAAATGAAAAGCTTCATGAGTTGCGCCTTAGAGCTCACCACAGTGATGCCGTTCAAGTGGTATCTGAGCCGATATATGTGCTTCTATTGTGAACAAACGTTCGTCGATAGCTTAAAACTGAAACAGCACACGAAACAAGCGCATCGCGAGATCAAAATTAACAAAGTGATGAAGAGAATCGGCCCCATAAAAAGGATAAAGTGGGACATCACGGAGATTAAGTGCAAGAAATGCGAGGAACAAATGTCGAATATAGAAGAGTTTATCATTCACGCGCGAAAGCACAATTTGTTTTTCGATTCGGATGTTGTTATGGAGAATCTGTACGTGTTCAGATTGTCAGATGATGGGATGTTTTGTGTGCACTGCGGGGAGGGTTTTAAATTCTTCACGCCGTTACTACGCCACACGAATAAATACCATAACAAGTCCGAGAAGTTTATCTGCGATGTCTGTAAAGAAAGTTTCGTTTTGAAAGGTACATTGAGGAGTCACATTGAGAACGTTCATTCGGATATGCCCTACAAATGTCGGTTGTGCCTAAACTGGTTCCCGACACGGCGAGCGTATTCCAAGCACACCGAAACATTCCACAGGACCGGCAAATTCAGTTGCCCACACTGCACAGAGACTTTAAGTAGTAGATATTTGAGGAACATGCATTTAGCCACGAAGCACGATCTGAAAACTAAACAGTTTGGTTGTGATGTGTGCGCGAAAGTGTTTTTCAGGAAGAGCTCTTTGATTGGGCACAAGGCGAGGGCGCATTTGAAGGAGAGATCGGCTACATGTCACGTTTGCGGGTTAAAAGCGTTTGATGTACACGCTCTGAAGCTACATATGGCGGTGCACGACAATGCGCGGCCTTTGTTTAGCTGCGTGCACTGCGGGAAAGTATTCAAATGGAAAAGGTGTCTGGCTCTGCATAAAAGACGGAAGCATCAACATGAGTGACATTTAGATGACATTATTGTCAATTACCTATGTTAAGTTGCTGGGATATATTAATGTGCCATACGTGCCCAGTCAGTCGCGCGCTACCGAAACTTGCTAGTTTTGTCGGAGAACATATTCTTTAGCATCAAATTAAATCTTTTATGAATATTATGCTCTGTAATTTATTTAACATTTCGTGATATTGACAAAGAAACGAGTATTACAGACAGACAGAATAGAGAGGTCTGTCGAACTTAGATATTCTATTACACTTTGCAGGAAACGAGATCTTCCACTGGTCGGATGAATTTTCTCGGTTAGACCGACGATTCTAAATGTTAATGTCCGGAACTTGTATATATGCAAGGTTATTTTGAAAGTGACCTAAGCCAAATTCAGTAATTAGTAATAATATATCTTCCATTCTATGTAGCTACTAAAATTGCTAGGTTTAAAAAGTTTGTATTGTGAGCCACGTACTGTAAGCAGGTGTGGTGTTTTACTTCGAAGTCGTACTCCTGTTTGAAGGACAACCGTCAGACACTGAGGCTTCGATCTCATGCCTCAAAGTGTACCCACTTGCTATTGCATCCATGGCTTCTGGTAACCGGTTAAAACCAGGCGCAGCGTACGTACGCTCATCCGTAGCGTAATATAAAAATATATATATGACGGGTAGTCATATATTGTGTGCTGGCAACTGCGAGAAATTATGTTTAAATAGCGCTAGTGGCACGTACATGAGACAATAACATTTTGACAGTTCTGGCGGCGAATCGCCGGGTGGGAAATTAGCGCTCATAAGCCGTTGAGCGGAATGCTCTGCACGCCCACAAACACAGCCCACTGAGTTTCTCGCCGGATCTTCTCAGTGGGTCGCGTTTCCGATCCGGTGGTAGATTCTGCGAAGCACTGCTCTTGCTAGGGTTCATGTTAGCAACGTCGTCAGGTTTGAGCCCCGTGAGCTCACTTACTAGTTAAGGTTACGCGGAAATAGCCTCTCAAGGCTTAGGTAGAAAAAAAAACTCTTCACGCATTGGACCGGATGCGTCTTGGTGTGCGGACCACTGTCTCTCGACAGTCAGTACTGCGCAAACATTGGACCTGGAACATTGTCATTGACGATTAGTCAGTAGGAATTAGTCATAGTACCCTATTGCGGGGTCCACGGAACTCTGTCTGTGACAGATAGTACTGCCCCGTGTGACGTACCGCCTACACTACCATTCGCCATCTACAAAATTGTCCTTGTTTTGGTTATAATTAACGATTGTCATTTAATTACACCCGTCTCAATTTTTATAGTTTGTTTATATTACTAGGTTACGATGAGTGATTAATTAATAGTACAACATTCGTGGATGCTATAATTCGGTTTCATTCCTGATGTCTAAGTCGTAACCCCACATATGTTCTCAATAATTAGAGACTCAAATCGATGTTGAGTTTCCTTACAATTTATTAGCTAACCTACCATAAACACGTAATGATCTCTTGACGATTCTTCACACCTCCCAATTTGAAAAGCGTCCAATGTAGACGTGGAACACGCGAAAGAGAATCGCCCAGCAAATGCCCCGAAGGAAGCTAAAGCAAGACACGTCGTTTGTTTCAGAGCGACGCACCCCGACGAGACTCGAGGACATGTCGCATACGGAAAAACGAGACGAACTGTACAGGTTGCTTTGCGTCGCGATCGATACATCGACGATACGACCCTTCCGCTGGTTCAACAACAAGTTCATGTGCTTCTACTGCTGCATTCCTTTCGTGCACAGTTCGAAGCTGAAGGAGCACATGGCGGAAGAGCACGCCGACGTCAAAGTAACGAACGCGATTCGTAGGGTGTTGAACACGGCCCGCGTGAAACTGGACATTTCGGATCTGAGCTGCAAGATATGCGCGGAGGGATTTTCGAGATTCGACTTGTTCTTGGAACACGCTACCGATACACACAAATTACGCCTCAATAGAGAGGTCGGGAAGTGTCTGTTCGTGTTCAAATTGGACGATTACGTGATGTCGTGTTGCGACTGCGGCGAGAGCTTCAGGTTCTTCGGTTCGCTTCTGAAGCACGCTCACAAGTTCCACAATAAGGACAGCGTTTTCCTGTGCGAGACTTGCGGCGAAGGATTCGTGAACAAAGCGAACCTGGAGAGCCACGTCCGAAACGTGCACCACTCGAACCACAAGTGCACCGAATGCGAGAAGGTGTACAAGAATCACACGGCCCTAAAGAACCACATCGATAAGGACCACAAGAATCTGTTCAAATGCCCGAAATGCCCCGAAGTTTTGGGCAGTAGGTACTTGAAATTGCGACATTTGGCGCTCGTGCACGACGAAAAGATGCTCCAGTTGAAATGTGATCATTGTCCGCAAGTGTTCACTACGAATCGCGTTTTAGTTCAGCATACATTGCGCGTTCACATGAAAGAGAAGACGGTCACTTGCGACCTCTGCGGCTTTAAAATGTTCGATAAAGAGGCGCTGGTCAGGCACATGGTTAGACACGACGACTCGAGGCCGTTTGAATGCGACGTTTGCAAAAAAAGCTTCCAGAGAAAGAAGACTTTAACTTTACACAAAAGAATACACACGAACGATCGTCGTTACGTGTGCAAAGTTTGCGGGAAAGCTTTCGTTCAAGCCACGAGTCTTAAGCTTCACATGAGGGTGCATCATTCGAGTTATTGAAGCTCAATCGTTTGCAAAATGCTTTATAATTATCATTAAATCATTCACAATACTTTCGTTTTAAATACAAAAGTAACGCATATATTTCATTTTCAACAGGCCAGTAATCTAATTATTCTCGTAAATTTAAAACATCAATACCGATTTTCCATCAATTTTCTAATAGAAATACGCATTTAAAATATGTTGACGAACGAATTCATGAAGGAGTAATGTGACTGGTAGGCAGCGGCTTGGCTCTGCCCCTGGCATTGCTGAAGTTCATGGGCGACGGGAACCACTCACCATCAGGTGGGCCGTATGCTCGTCTGCATACAAGGGCAATAAAAAAAAAGATCGTGTAATAAAAATCAAAACTGCAATAGGTTTCCTTAAATTTCTTTCTTTGAAAAACCTTTACCGAGGAATACGCCTAGCTCAAAGGTCCGCAATCCGCGGCTTTTCAACTCCTTGGCTTTTCCGTTAAATGTTTCCGTTTGTTACGTAATTATTAATGACGTAATAACGTATCTTTAAAACAAGGCGATATATGCGTATGCTAGAAAAATAATGGTTCTTTGTATAAGTTTCAATTGTGCATTATCTATATTTGGTTCTTTTGGATGACATATTACTGGTGGTAGGACCTCTTGTGAGTCCGCGCGGGTAGGTACCACCACCCTGCCTACTTCTGCCATAAAGCAGTAATGCATTTCGGTTTTAAGGGTTGAGCAGCCGTTGTAACTATACTTGAGACTTGACTTATATGTTGCCGAGCGCTGGGTTAGCTGATTGGAGAAAATAATGGACCTCTTGTGAGTCCGCGCGGGTAGGTACCACCACCCTGCCTATTTCTGCCGTGAAGCAGTAATGCGTTTCGGTTTGAAGGGTGGGGCAGCCGTTGTAACTTTACTTGAGACCTTAGAACTTATATCTCAAGGTGGGTGGAACATTTACGTTGTCAATGTCTATGGGCTCCAGTAACCACTTAACACCAGGTGGGTTGTGAGCTCGTCCACCCATATAAGCAATAAAAAAAAATTACAATGTTGCCGAACGCTGGGTTAGCTGATTAGAGAAAATAATTATTAAAAATTAAAAATAAGCTAATATTTTTAATAATAATTAATTTATAACGTCTTCGTTGGATTAATGCTAAATTCAAAGTATGAAGGTAGTCATGACAGTGCTCACAAAGATATTGTGTTCGGAGCAAAAAATAGGGATTATTTATTAAGTAAACGAGGAACAGTTATAGAGAAGGATGAAAGGCCTGCAATGTCACGGATTATAAATTTTGGTAGCAACGGTTCTTCATTATTTACCACACTGATGACGTCAACACCTTAAAAAGCGATTACGTTTTCAATTGATTGTTACAAGAAACAAATAATATGTAAGAAGAATTGGTCTACATAAATAAAAGCTTGTAATTGGCAATATCTAATTTTGTTTTCTTAATTATTCGCTAGTTGTGAAGTCGTCGTGGCCTAAAGGATAAGACGTTCGGTGCATTCGTATATAGCGATGCAACAGTGTTCGAATCCCGCAGGCGGGTACCAATTTTTCTAATGAAATATGTACTTAACAAATATGTTCACGATTGACTTCCACGATGAAGGAATAACATCATGTAATAAAAATCAAATCCGCAAAAATTGTAATTTGCGTAATTACTGGTGGTATGACCTCTTGTGAGTCCACACGGGTAGGTACCACTACCCTGCCTATATCTGCCGTGAATCAGTAATGCGTTTCGGTTTTTATGGGTTGGGCAGCCGTTGTAACTATAGTGAGACCTTAGAACTCATATCTCAAGATGTGTGGCGACATTTAAGCCTTCGTCAAACAGAACGCGTAATTAGCGCGCGTCAGAGCGCTAAACTGGTGACGTCGCGCTATGACGCCGACATGTGTTGTACTACTATGGTAACATACCGTCAAACAGAACCCCAGCGCTATAAGTACGTAGCGCACTGTCGCGGCGTTAGGACGCTTTGACGTCAGGCGTTGTAATTTTTTACAAATTTTATTTTAGCGTCCGAGTGAATGTGTATTAAAATACTAGATAATGCCCGAAAAAATGATATAAATACCCATACTTATACAATGCCACATCTGAATCACTCGATTTCTTAATACTTTTAAATGTTCTCACTGCTATCGAAAGGCACTGTGATTTGGCGAATGCGTTGCGTCAAGGAGCGTTAGACTCATCTAGTCAATTGGTGTGACATGAAAAGAGCGCGACGTTAAGTACGCGTTCTGTTTGACAAAGGCTTTACGTTGTAGATATCTATGGGCTCCGGTGACCACTTAACACCAGGTGGGCCGTGAGCTCGTCCGCCCATCTAAACAAAAAATATTTAAAGCAGATTGTTCATCACTACTGTTCTTGATTTAGAAAATATGAAAGTTATATTCTTCAGACTTAATTCTATTAATGTCTACGACTCATGTTTGACGTGTTATAATAATTAATACCTTTGTAATCTTTTTTTCTTCTTTTTATTGCTTAGATGGGTGGACGAGCTCACAGCGCATCTGGTATTAAGTGGTTACTGGAGCCCATAGACCTCTACAACGTAAATCCGCCACCTACCTTGAGATATAAGTTCTAAGGCCTCAGTATGGTTACAACGTCTGCCCCACCTTTCAAACCGAAACGCATTACTGCTTCACGGCAGAAATAGGCAGCCGTGCGGACTCACAAGAGGTCCTACCACCAGTAAAAATAAACGAAATAATCGAACAATAAATATAAACGCTTAAATGTTGGGAGGTTTTATTTAAATTATCTCTGCCTAGATACTCAGACGTGTTCTGTTGCGGCTAGCCAACATTGAACTCAAGATATTTGACGGATGCTTAAATCTCGCTAACGACATTTTTAAGAAAAGCTTGTTCCGACAAGTTCCGCACATTAAAACTTAACATATCCGATCCTGCGGACCGAATGGTAAACAGTCGACGTCGCCCTAAACACGTCATTTCGGATCCTCTCGATCCACTAGCGGTGCTTTTAGGTACCTCAAGCACCGGTCATCGTTCTCGTCGAACCCGTCACTTGCGACGAAGGGCTCGGCGAGTAAATTAACCCACAGACACAGCCCACTGAGTTTCTCGCCGGATCTTCTCAGTGGATCGCGTTTTCGATCCGGTGGTAGGTTCTGCGAAGCACTGCTCTTGCTAGGACTAGTATTAGCAACGTCACCAGGTTAAAGCCCCGCCAGCTTACCTACTGGCCCGGAGAATCTAGTATGACCCCTCGCGGTCACTAGAATAGGTACGGAAAAAAATTATCTAAAACTATCGTTTTTAAATCACAATATCACAAGAACATGTTAATACGACGATACATTTTGAGATGAAAAAAGGACAAAAAAACACGCTTTCAGATTATAATGTTAGTGATAGATAACCGATTCAATTAAATTATTTAACAAAAAAATAAAAAATATGTTATGTCCAAGGACATTTAATTGTATGAAGCAGTATGAAGGTAAGGTCTATATACATATATTACTACCGGCTAACTCCGGCTTCGCTGGGGTCTTTAACAAAAATTTCAACGATATTTGACGTTGTTTTATTTTTTAAACAAAAGAACACTTATTGCAGCTTAACTATAATAGTTAGACATATTATGCTGTCGCGACACTTTTTGTAAATAATAATATGTTCTACAAAGTCGTAGTACATTATTTTATTCTATCATCAATAGTTTTCGCAGGGCACGCGATGTAAAGAATATTTTAGGAAATTTTTTTACACCTTGGGTTACTTTATTGGAGTTTTAGTAAGGATCCCTATTTTTTTCAAAAAAGATTATAGCCTATGTCACTCGGGAATAGTGTAGCTTCCAAACAGTGAAAGAATTTTTCAAATCGGTTCAGTAGTTTCGGAGCCTATTCAATACAAACAGACAAACAAATCTTTCCCCTTTATAATGTTAGTATAGAAGTTTAGAAGTATATATATTTCATCCTGCAGAAGGGGACTTTTGGCGCTATTTAATTTTATAACATGCGCACCTGACGGAATCGTACACGATGTGTACTTTGTATACATTTTGTACATTTTTGAATTGTTATGAAGGGCAACTTCATTACGGTTGTAGCAGTCTTCAGTGACTTGTAGATTGACGGCAGATAAACAAAGATGTGGAATTAATTCTATTACTTGTATTGGTCAGGTCGATTTTACGAAGCACATGAATGAATTATTATACAAAAACTAATTGATTAAAATACTGGCCGATGGCAAAAATAGTTTTAATTGAATTAGATAGTAACTTACATATGTGTGTGAGCGTACGTGTGTATATAGGTATATGTGTACACATGTGTATATACATATGTGTCTATACATATATGTGTTTAAACATGTGTACACACAAGGTATTTAGGCATGCTTTTTGTTTTTTTTTTTGTTTAGTGGCTAATTTTTTTCTCAATGCACCTGTTTTGAATTGCAATCCAGATTATTAAATTAAATATTTAAACTTATAATTTCTATGGTGGTAATTAGTTTTGTGCAACAATAAAAAAAAAATGTGTCATGTGTTATGAGGTAGGCGTCATACATAATACTTGTACAAGTAGAATTACGCTATAGTAACATTAAAAGATAATAATAATGTTCACTTTCAATTGTTTTCCAGTACAAATACCGAACGTCCCCCTCGAAGAGATGTCTGAGCTCCGGAGGAAGCACGAACTGTCCAACTTGCTGACCGTCGTGATCGAGAACTCGAGAGCGATCCCGTTTCGCTGGTTCGCCAACAAGTTCACCTGCTTCTTCTGCAGGAGCCGGTTCGACGAGAGCTCCCAGCTGAAGGTCCACATGGCCGAGGAGCACGAAGACGCCAAGGTCACTAAAATCCTGCGCTCCCTCCTCGGAAGCTGTCGCTTGAAGCTCGACGTCTCAGACGTGTCGTGTAAACTGTGCCCGAAGCGGATCGAAGGCTTCGAAAATTTCTTAGAGCACGCGACGACCGTCCACAAGCTGACTTTCAACAAGGAGATGCGCCGCGGCGTCTTAACCTTCAAATTGTCGGACGTGATGAACTGCGAAGAGTGCGGTGCGAAATTCAAGTTTTTCGGCACTTTCCTAAAGCACACCCTCAAATATCACAGTTCGTCGAGCAGCTTCCTGTGCGAGATCTGCGGCCAGGGCTTCGTAGCGAAGAAGCACGTCGACTATCACGTTAAAACCGTACACAACGACGGACAAATCGATTGCCCGAAATGCGACAAGACGTTCGCGAGCAAGAAGGCGATGAAGTACCACGACGAGGTCGCCCACAGGAACCCGGAGCTAAAGTGCACGAAATGCCACGAAGTATTCACGAGTAAATACACCAGAAACAGGCATTTGGCCATCGTGCACGACGTGAAGACTCTGCAGTTCCGTTGCGACCAATGCCCACAAGTGTTCATTAAGCACGGCTGCCTCGTCGAGCACAAATCCAGGGTGCACCTAAAGGAGAAGACGGTCACGTGCCAAGTCTGCGGCCTGAAACTATTCAACGACAGGGCCCTGCAGCTGCACATGGTGAAGCACAGCGACGCGAGACCCTTCGAATGTGAGTTCTGCAAAAAGACATTCCAGAGGAAGACCACGTTGAAGATGCATAGGCGAATACACACGAACGATAAGAGGTGTGTGTGCAAGGAGTGCGGGAAGGCGTTCGTGCAGACCGCCAGCTTGAAGCTGCATTTGAGGGTGCACCATCCCGGCGCTGAAGGGAGATAGCCTTATCGGAACAATTCGCCAGAGCAAGGCCCTAAGTCCGATTTATATTGCATACGTAACACACGAATATAATTGTACTACTATGTGTGTCTCCGAGATATTCTAGTTGGTGGATTGTGTTTTTATCGATGCGGTTTTACAGCCGGGTGACCGATTTCTCGGAGTGACCCTTGCGGGTTACTTCACGGTGCAGAAAATAAAATCGTGAAATAATCGAACCATTGATTTGTTTATTATTTTTTAACCAGAATGAATGAACTCTTGTCACAAGATGGGGGTTGGGTTCTAGTGAGAATTGAGAACTCATTTGCCTATCTACGGGAATATAGATGTGCCTTTTAGACCGTGTCTACATTTGCTTTTGTTTCGCCTGTCTGCCAACAGCCTCTAGGGACTATTGTAGCTTCACATTGATAAGGCGGGCGATATCGGCCCTAACAGAAGCAGTACTTCGCTGAATCTACTACTGGGTCGGAATCGCGTCCCATTGAGGAGGTTTAGCGATGAAATTCAATGGGTAGGAGGCGTTCGATGAAATATATAAATGAAGTTGTCGTGGCCTAAAGGATACGACGTCCGGTGCATTTGTATCTTGCGATGCATCAATATTGGAATCTTGCCGGCAAATACCAATTAGGTAGTCTAATGAAATAGGTACTTAGCAAATGTTCACGATTGACTTCCACCGAGAAGGAAAAACACCGTGTAATAAAAATCAAACCCGCAAAATTATAATTCGTGTAATTACTGGTGGTAGGACCTCTTGTGAGTCCGCACGGGTAAGTACCACCACTCTGCCTATTTCTGCAGTGAAGCAGTAATGCGTTTCGGTTTGAAGGTAGATGGCGGCATTAACGTTGTAAATGTCTATGGGCTCCGGTAACCACTCAACATCAGGTGGGCCGTGAGCTCGTCCACCCATCTAAACAACAAAAAATGAAAACAGATTGTTCATCACTGCTGTTCTTGATTTAGAAAATATGAAACTTACATTTTTCAGACTTAATTCTATTAATGTCTACGACTCAGGTTTGATAGTGTTATAATAACAGCTTTGTAATCAAACAATAATTATAAACGCTTAATTAAGCAAAAAAAATGTAGAAAAAAAACCTTTCTATTTTCACTTGGCTTATTTCAATACCTTTGAGGGCAGACGGCTGACCTGTTTTTTTTATTGCCCTTGTAAGCAGACGAGCATACGGCCCACCTGATGGTAAGTGGTTACCGTCTCTTTTCACCCCTCGATATGCAGCCCTGTGTGCTTAATGCGAGTTTCTTAACGTTCTCGATAGCGAAGTTAACCCAACTTTGTATGCAGTTGAAACAGCGCCCCTAGCGGTAAACGTACGCAATTTTTGGAGTTTACTCCTTAAGAATCGATTTACATATATAGGCCCGGGGTATGAAAATTATGGGGACCAAAATCGTACTAGAGAGTATAGCATGTCACACGAAATGCGTTATGCGCCTGATTGGCTCCTGATTGCGTGATGCGTGCGCGCGCCAATCAGGAGCCAACGCGCGGCCGCGTTATCGCAGGTGACGCCGGGCTGCTGCGCCGGCAGTCCGCCACAAAGCCTCGTACTGATCGCGCGTTTCTCTCATTATTGTATTTTCATATATTTGTTAGTCGTTTGTTTTGTGTCTCGTTAATTTGTTAATAATCTGTAGTGTATCGTGTTGTCGTAATATAGAACTATTTCTCGTATTGTTTCGTTTAATTTACCGACATCGTTTTGCTTGTGGCCGGACGCCGTTCGGGTTCGATTCCTGAACGTATCAACTGTTAGTGGGTTGATACCCGAATATAACCCGCTACAAATCATTTATTAATAAAGCTTATTAAATATAAACAATTCCTTCTATCAGTGAATGGACAACTTGTAGCAAACCGACCGGTACGTCACTCTCGCGGCCGTATGCCCGCTCGCTATACATAGTTAGTATCTATGTCCATCTTTTCAACAGTGTATAATCTATGTTCCGGGCGCGTCCGTTTTGAGTGTGAATAGCGTGCGCCCGCGTCTAAATGTAATTATTGTTTAAAATTGAAAATTGTTTGTGATTAAGGAAGATTAAAATTCGAAATTCGATATTGGTGACTAACCCATAGTTTTAAATACCCCTGAGATCTACCCCTCACTATATCTGGCTGCCCAACGTTTCCTAATTTTTTTCTTGCTTGGACTAACAAAATGGCGCGCACGCTTTTGTGGAAAATTTGCTAACTATTGTATGCTGTTGGTGCTTAATTGTAAAGAATGCCTTTAACTAGAAATCAAGATCGCCAGCAACGTCGCGAAGACGACGTTATTCCTGCTGCAGATGCAAATGCCAACGAAAATCACGAGGAGCATGACAGCCCCCATGATCGCCTCCACGCCGAATCACGTAGCAACAATTCTACGTTCAACTTGGATGATGTTTCAGCGTTGATGGCCTCGCTGCAACGTTCGCAGGCCGAAACATTTAAGAACATTATGTCGTACGTGATGGAACAAAGATCGTCGACTCCGGCACCTCCGCCGATGCCCCCAGTGAACGTAGATGGTACCTTGGCGCGTTGCAGAGCTTCTTTCAGCGGTGCACCTGGTGAATCTGTTGAGGCTTTTATAGATGCAATTGAAAGCTATACAGAATGCGTTCAAGTATCTGACGCTAACATCATACGAGGCCTAGCCATGCTTTTGTCTGCTGACGCAGCTACGTGGTGGCTAGGATTAAAGCATCACATCTCCACTTGGAACGAAGCCAAAGAAAATTTAATATATGCATATGGCACCCGCCTTCCACCACATAGAATATATTTGGAAATATTTGCTTCCCCGCAGGATAACGAAAACACAGACAAGTTTGTTGCTCGTATTCGTGCGCTTATGGCAAAGCTACCGCGGGATGATATTACTGAAAAAGTACAACTTGATATGATATACGGGTTGCTTCATAATAGAATACGCACAAGATTGCGCCGTGAAGAAATCACATCTTTCAATTCATTATTAAACCATGCTCGGAATATAGAAGATTCGATAGAGGAGACTCAATCGAGACCAGTGTCGTCCACTAGTGGTGTGCGTTCGATCCGTGCCCAGCCGGCCCAGGCTGCGAGTCGGCCTGAACCGTGCGCCGCTCGTGCGAGTGCCCCGGCGCCGCGCGCGCGCTTTCCAAACTCCGCCGCGGCCGTCGTGCCCGCCACCGCTGTGCCTGTCGCTGTCGCCCAGCCTACCGTTGCCACGCCTGCCGCTGCTGTGCCAGGTTCTGCAGAGCAATTCGTGACCACGAAGAAACAGCGTCCAGTGTGCTCCTACTGCAAACGGTTTGGACATGTACGGGAACAGTGCCGTAAGTTAAACAACCGAGGTGAGCAATCTCAATCTAACTTTTCCGAGGGTGTGCAAAATGACAATAATGCGTTTTACAGTGTTCAGTGTAATGTTAATAATACTAACACAATTGGTTCTAATTTACCTGTTCAGAATGCAATGTATGATGTTAAGCAGCATGACAAAAATAATTTTCTGAGTAATTTTGAATGTCAAAATTTTTGTAACCGGGATGCAAATATTAATTATGCTACCATTAACAGAGGCCCTACTTCCAGAAAATCTTATTTTCATGCCTGTAATGATTCTGTGTCAAAGAATATTAACTGTAATTGCACTAGTAATAATGAGATGCCAACCTTTTGTGATTCTCATGTTTTATATAATCAGGATGTTCGGACAAAGTGTAAAAATTTAAATATTTGTTATAACCATGGAACTAGACCTAAATGTAAGAACTCATTTTTACCTTATAATCAAATAATTGAACCAAATTGTAATAATTTAAAATTTTCAACTAACCATGACTGTGACACAAAAGGCAGTAAGTGTAATTTTGGAAAAATTAACGAATGTGTGGAAATTGATAATTGTTTGAATTTTAATTATTGTACATGTGAGGGAAGTGTTGTAGCGTCCGTGTACGACCGTGAGAGTGATGATAGGTATTTGCATTTACGGCCTATTTTCAAAATTCAAGTTCTCGGTAAACAGGGTACTGCACTTATAGATACAGCAGCTAAGCATTGTATTGCTGGTCACACGCTGTATGCTCTCCTTCTGCAAAAGGGTCACCCTCTTACTCCCTCCACTAGGCGAGTCAAACTTGCTGATGGGCATGTTCGGAATATGGATGTATTGACAACCATATTACCAGTGAGGTTAGAACACATAGTGATTATAGCGTTGACAATGGATACATGCCTTTACATAGTCGGTTATGATTCTTCTCATTCCTGTGAAGTAGAACAGACGTGAGACTTGTTGGTAAGTCCGGTCAATTCCTGCATGTCCAGCGGTAGGGGCATCGTGAAGCTCTTTGAGAATGTCGGTCACTTGATGGGCAGGAATGACTAATTGTGGCACCACAGGTTTGTCACCTGCTTACTTGTCATTTGGCAGAGAGATGAGGTCCCCCACAGAAGTCACCCATGACCTTCGTGCTGTTCTAGACAAAGATAACTTTGTTCCCCAAATAACTCCCTATCTCAGGAAATTTGTTAACTCCTTTTCAGCGGTGCGCGAACGTGTAGAGACGCTTCAAGATAAAGCTAAAGGGTATGCTGATCGTTCGAGACGGCCCATTGAAACATTCAACGAAGGTGACATGGTTCTCATCAAATCACACGTCCTCAGTAAGAGCGCTAAGGGCCTTACTTCTAAGTTTGTTCCAAAACGCGATGGTCCGTATCGCATCGTTAAAAAGGTCAGCCCTACTACTTACCACGTCGCGCATGTTGACAAACCTGATGAAATTTTAGGGAAATATCATGTGAACGATCTCACTCTATACCGTGAGAATCAGAGTGATGCTCTTCCGCGGCCGGTGATGCCTAAAAAGAAACGTGGTCGTCCCCCAAATAATGTTAAAACAGATTCTCGAGTTCCAGGGCATATGACGACACGGCATGCTGAACCATGTGCTGAAGCTCCACGTCTTTCTCCCGCAGCTGGTGGTATGGTTGGTCTTGCGCCTGTCCCTCAGCCCAGTAGTAATGAGATGCTAGTCCAGGAGCGAGGGCGTCCTCCAGGACTAGAGGGGGAGTATGTAGCAAACCGACCGGTACGTCACTCTCGCGGCCGTATGCCCGCTCGCTATACATAGTTAGTATCTATGTCCATCTTTTCAACAGTGTATAATCTATGTTCCGGGCGCGTCCGTTTTGAGTGTGAATAGCGTGCGCCCGCGTCTAAATGTAATTATTGTTTAAAATTGAAAATTGTTTGTGATTAAGGAAGATTAAAATTCGAAATTCGATATTGGTGACTAACCCATAGTTTTAAATACCCCTGAGATCTACCCCTCACTATAAACTTATATATTAATTGTAAAAGTGAATTATATAGACTTACTTAATTACCGCATCCACGTGTTCCGCAACTCCCGGATCATTCTCACTAGAATACGTAACTTCCATATTTTACTGTATTCAACTGACACAAATTTATATTTATATCCAGTAAACTCCAGTCGTGCGTCGGAGCGGACACACACACTTTTTTTTTTTGCCTACCTAAGCTGATAGCCTTGAGAGGCTATATCAGCAGAACCAACTAGTAGGTGAGCTCAAGGGGCTCAAACCTGACGACGTTGCTTACACAAACCCTAGCAAGAGCCGTGCTTCGCAGAATCTACCGCCGGATCGAAAACGCGATCCACCGAGAAGATCCGGCGAGAAACTCAGTGGACTGTGTCTGCGGGTTAATTTACTCATCGAGCCCTTCGTCGCAAGCGATGGGTTCGACGAGAACGATGACAGGTGTTTGAGGTACCTAGAAGCACTGTTAGTGGATCGGGAGGATCCGATATGACGTGTTTGGGGCGACGTCGACTGCTTTCCATTCTTTCCGCAGGATCGGGAATGTAGTTACCGGCGGCCACGATGAGAGGGTTCTCGTGTCGTGCCGCTTTGTCGAAGTGGGCAAACGTACGCAAACGATCCCACTCCATACAAATATGGGCTAACTTTTACGCTATCGAGAACGTTAAAAAACTCGCACTAAGCACACTGGTTTCTATGCAACTCTGCCAGCGCAATTGTAATTTTTCATTGCTCTTCTTGAAGAAGTCACGAAGTACGGGAGCCAAAAGCTCTTCAAAGTTACTTTGTACTGCCTCTCGGATATTAAAAATTTCCCTATATAACGTGTCTGTCTGTATAAGGGTGCCCCTGGTATGCTGATGTTACATGAGGCCCAGTCGCGACACTCCCCAAAAGGTGGTCTATGGGTCGAGAGACACGGGGTCGAGTCGCACCACTTCTAGACACGTCACCGCCGGTAGACAACCGGTGAACAGGAGACTCGGTGAGGAGGATCTCAGGGCGCCACCACTTACCGCTCTGGGAGATTCACACCAATAAATGAAAACAAATTACAATATAACAGTTGTGTTTATTCTATGTAAATAACAGGGATACAATTGTTATAATAGTTTACAAAGATTAAATTAGTGGTCAGGTACAATGTTACATGTGTGTCGGTAGGTATACCGAACACACGAGAAAGTTATCAAAGAAAATTAGTTTAAAATTAAATAACTAGAAACAATGACGGTTTCACCAATTTAGTTAACAAACGGATGATGGAAGGTTCACCGGATTGCTTCCCAGCAATTGGGGTTGCTGGATCCGAGCAAGGCTGTGTATGCAGGTGTGTTCTTGGTCTACCGTAGTCAAGTACTCTTTCTTGGATCGCCTAGCTAGAGCACCTCGCTTCCGGCAGCGTCCACGCAGAAAGGTACTGTGGGATCTCTAAGGTGATTTAAAGGTCACTCTCCGCACCCTAACTGATGTACATATAATGTACCAGTTATTAGGACCTACACGATAAGACATAGTGATGTTAGCTTCTAATTAGTTATAGTTTGTGGACACAGTGTGGAGAATAAATTATGAAACACTTACCCTGGTTTAATACAAGACACCAAGGAACTATTTAATTGACTCTGGCAAATGGGTAAGAATACTTTCACTGCAGCTCGAGAGATGTTGATCGAAAAAGGACTCGGACAAAGTGACTTGTCCTTTTATAGCAATAGTCTGACGGTTCTCCAAGATTCTGCCTGATAGTGCTGTGCTAATCTCACCTTCGAACTATAGACAAGATCGCACAGTCACGTCATGCAGCGTCGAGTGAGAGAACTATACACGCGAGCAAAAGTTTGGAATCACTTACTTGAAATAGGTTCCGCGCGATCTTGTATACTAAATAAATTTTTAATTTTTATAAAAATGACATCATTTTAAAGGTTCAATTGTCAACTTTAAATTGATACCAAATTCATTCAAATCGAGTCAGTAGTTAAGGAGCTATATCGGATTAAGTGAAGGAGGTAGGAAAACAAGGAAATATGAAAAATTAATGAATGAGTAGAACAACAAAAATAAATAAATAAAATTTTATTTAGCCTTAAAATTAAGTGTCAGTACTTTGTGTTCCCTCCCCTCGCCCTAATAACCTCTTGAAGACGATTCTTCATAGACCTGGTCAGCTTTTGAATTGATTCTTGTGGGATACCTTCCCACTCCGCAATCAACGCCGATTTCAGCTCATTTAGACATGAAGGAGCAGGAGTTCTGGAACAAACTTTTCAGTTCATCCCACACGTGCTCAATAGGGTTGAAGTCAGGACTGAGCACAGGCCAGTCCAATGTGGCGATACCGACTTCTTCGAGGTATTTAGTTGTTACACGGGCAGTGTAACAACGAGCGTTATCGTCCATAAGGAGGAAGTCATCACCGGTATATCCCGCATAGGGAACGACAAGTTCCAGCAGAATATCGGAAATGTATCGGTTCGAAGTTAGACCGCCTCCTCGTCCCCCGCCAGGCACGAAAACAAGCTCGGTTTTACCGTCGAAGGAAATGCCGGCCCACATCATACAAGAGCCGCCCCCATAAGCCACTGTTTCAGTGAAACAGCACTGCTCAAATCGCTCCCCAGGCTGCCTGTAGACCCGACCTCTTCGGTCGCTGCCGTGCAAACACATCTTGCTCTCGTCGGAGAACAGGACTTGCCTCCATTGCTCAACTTCTCAATTAAGATGAGTGCGAGCAAATTGAAGGCGTGCTTGTCGGTGAGCTGCCGTGAGTTTCGGGCCTGTGACAGGCCTTTTTGGAGTCAAATTCGCTTGCTTTAGTCGTCGACAAAGTGTCCACTCGCTGGCTGCTACCCCACGAATATCTCGGAGCTCCTATTGGACGTCAACACCAGATAAATGCCGATTTCGGAGAGAAGTCGACACGATAAAACGGTCATCCCTCTCCGATGTGCACCGGTGCCGTCCAGATCTTGGTCTCGGGATAAAGCTAGCAGTCTTCCAAAAGCGCTTGCAAACTTTTGAAACACAGGACTGGCTTATGTGGAGCCGACGAGCGACAACTCGCTGGCTGAGCTCTTCTTGCAATAGGGCTACGATTTGTGCTGCTTCTGTAGGTGTTATCTCCATTGTCGTACAAGGTAAAGGGTCAAAAGTAGCGGAGATGTGTACCAGTCAACGTGGGAAAGTCGATTGATAAAGAAAATCCGATAACAAGTGCTTTCAATAGGTCGCAACTCGTGACGTATCAAACAATTGAAACACCTCTTTTTCGTTATTCCTTCACTTAATACGGGATAGCTTCATAAATACTGGCTTGATTTTAATGAATTTGTCATAAGTTTAAAGTTAAGAGTTGAACCTTTAAAATGATCTCATTTTTATGATTATCAAAAAAATATTCAGTACACAAGATCGCGCGGAACCAATTTCAAATAAGTGATTCCATACTTTTGCTCGCGAGTGTACTTAGTGTTTTAAAATTAATTTATTTCTCCACACTGCGCCACGTATACGCAGATGGTGTTAATTTAAAAAAAATTAATTTTTCCAGTGTTACACCGACCAAGAAATATTCTAAACTTTGTTGAATACATTTTTTACCGCAAGTGACAATGCGCCTTAAAAATTCCCTTCGTTTCTGTCTCTGTTAAGTAATGCAAGACATACCTTATAGATCAGGGTCGATAATTTTTGAAACCAAAAAAATAATAGGTAGTAGGATGAAACCCGTTAAAAAAAGGACGATAATATGACAAAAATGAAAGGAAAAATAATTTACGGGCGATCTGAGGTCGGAAAGTGAAAGGGGATGAGTTTTTAAGGGTAAAAAACGGCTTATCTCGATTTCCGGCAAAACTACAAGTCCTATGGAAAAAAATTAAATGGCAAAATTGTTGATAATTAAGAGACCTACAACTTTTGTGATTATACTTTTTTCACATAACCTCAAAATTTATGTGAAAAATAAAAATAATAATGTTTTTGGTTTTTTTTTATCTTATGCAAAGTGCTCTCTGAATCTTAGGTTTTTCAAGTAATTAAAATGTAAATTTTACTAAATAGCTCAAAATTGTACATAGTGATTAAAAAAAAAATTCGGATTCGAGTTTTTTTCTTTTCTTTGCCTTTTCTGAGAACATTTATCAGTAATATATATTTTATTACAGTATATATTTTTTTACATTATCAGAAAGAAGAGATTTCAAAGAACAAAAAACTCCCCGACTTTTTTAAAAAGCTGATATTTTCACGCGTGAATTTTCGGTTGAAAATTAGGGTGTTTTTTCGATATTAAGTCAAAATACGATGAAAAAATATATGTTTCAAATCAAAAAAATTACAGTGTCATTAGGACATAAAAAATTATTTTACACAAAAATTTCGTGAAAAAAAAATTTTTTTTGCGTAAGGTAAAAATCAGTCCTGGTCTATTAACGCGTTAGTCGCGCTGGCGATTTTCAGTTCGTGCAGCACCCGCTCACTCAAGTTTTATTACCTTGCCAATTTGACGCTAATCGACTAATATTGTTTTGATGCTAACGTTGAAAGCTAATGCTAACTCAGCGGTAGATTGAGTATCGTCAGCTCCCACTAACGTCTTTAATTCGTCATTGTTGACTTTAGTTTTTGGGCGACCACGGAGTTCATTTTTAATACGCTTTTATCAGCTTCAGACGTATGTATGTTAGTATGTAACGGAATCTTTGAACATGATTTTGACTCCCTTCAAAACGTCGGATTAACTCGAAATTTGGCATACTTATTAAGGACCGATGACAATTCAATATTTTAAAAAAATAATGAAAAAATTGACATTTAACTAAAAAATGAAAAATTAATAATAATTTAAAAAAACAAAAAAAAATACGCTTTTATATAAATTCCAACTAAAAATAGAAATAGAATAAAAAATAGAAAATAATTTTTTGTTACACTATTTTTAAATCACATTTATTAAAATTTATTTTCTATTTTTTAGTTGGTTTTTCTATAGAAGTGTATTTTTTTATTTTATTTTATACTATTATTTTTTGGATCAAAATTTCCATGTCGGAAGCTCTCAGTTGTGCGTTCGTTTGTACGGCTCATGATAATAATGACGTATGCGGAGTGGTGTTCACTCCGCATACGTCATTTGTGCGGCATTAGGAACTGGTATCCCATAATTAATTGCACTTTCATCGTGTCTCATTGCTGAAAAAGATACAGATGTAGTTAAAACTAAAGAAACAAATAAAAAAACTTGAATGGAATTCCGTATTTTTTTAATAAAATAAAATTTTGTAGTCGTCGTGGCCTAAAGGATAAGACGTCCGGTGTATTCGTATGTAGCGATGCTGAGGTGTTCGAATCCCGCAGGCGGGTACCAATTTTTCTAATGAAATACGTACTCAACAAATGTTCACGATTGACTTCCATGGTGAAGGAATAACATCGTGTAATAAAAAACAAACCCGCAAAATTATAATTTGCGTAATCACTGGTGGTAGGACCTCTTGGGAGTCCGCACGAGTAGGTGCCACCACCCCACCTATTTCCGCCGTGAAGCAGTAATGCGTTTCGGTTCGAAGGGTGGGGTAGCCGTGGTAACTATACTGAGACCGTAGAACTTATATCTCGAGGTGGGTGATATCTCGAGGTGGGTGGCGCATTTACGTTGTAGATGTCTACGGGCTCCAGTAACCACTTAACACCAGGTGGGCTGTGAGCTCGTCCATCCATCTAAGCAATAAAAAAAAAAAAATTGTATTTAGAATTTATTGCCAGCCATAAATAAATTACATTTAAAATGGCCAGTATTATGAAATAACAACTTGATAAGCAAATACCTATTAGATATCTGGAAACAATGTGGGGTTTTAGTCAGTATGAATGAAGTCTGCTCTTGTAATAATTGTAAATTGACATGCTCTAACGAAAACTGACTTCAAATAGAAAAAAAAAGATATTCCAAAACAAATTAAAATACTAAAAACAATAATTATCGAAATCAGTTGGCGTGATATAGAGTTATTCATCTATTTGTCGCGCACGTACTTAATGCAAATTTAAGACTTGGTATATGGTTTTCTCATGAATACCGTTATCAGAACTGGAATAAATTGTAATGGGACCACACGGGAAGCGTCAGCTATTTAATAAAAAAGAATCATCAAAATCTATTCACCCAGTCAAAATTTATGAGGTAACAAACATTTAAAAAAAACATACAGTAGCATTGAGAACTTCCTCCTTTTTTGAAGTCGGTTAAAAAGGAGATGTAGAATCTTCACAAAATTCAAAATTGGTAAATAAAAACTGCGTATCATAAAAAAACGTATTTTATTTATTTTTAAAATATACAAACAATAAATTAGTTTATCTATTTACAGCTTACACTAAATCTCTGGACACAAAAATGTTGCTATACTTAAAAATTATAATACGCGTATTTACACCATCAAAAACATACAAGTTGATTGATGATTTTAGAAAAAAAATAAAAAAATGTGCAACAGCGCAGTGCAGCTGTTGTTTCGAGTTTATTGAGACATCGACCTCAAGGTAGTGCTCACGGTGAACCAATACGACCGTCTAATTCAGTGAAAAACATCAAATTATTACCATGTCTTTTAAATTTCCTTTGACTAGATACCTTTATTATTTCCACTTACTTACAAATATTTAGGTCATTTATTATAACTATGGAGAGTAGAAGTAAGTTAGAAATAAGTTTTTTTTTATTGTATAGTTGGGTGGACGAGCTCAGTCGACCTGGTGTTAAGTGGTTACTTGAGCCCATAGACATCTACAACGTAAATGCGCTACCCACCTTCAGATACAAGTTCTAAGGTCTCAGTATAGTTACAAAGGCTGCCCCACCCTTTAAACCGAAACGCATTACTGCTTCACGGCATAAATAGGCGGGGTGGTGGTACCTACCCGCGCGGACTCACAAGAGGTCCTACAACCCGTAAAAATATAATAATAATAATAAATAAGTGACTTGTATTGGGGACAAGTTGAAGAAGTGTCCGCCTGTAAACATCACGTTGTTCAAAGCCTCACCGAAATGGCGCTAGTGTAGCAAATGGAAATGATATGAATATAGAGCAGTTTTAAAAGGAGTTGAGAAAGATAATATTTTTCGTGTCTTGTGTAGTTAAAAAATATGCAGCATTTAAAATTACAACCATTTATTTTCATTACTATGTAAAGAAAAACCTTTATTATTTAAATCTTTTTAGTTTTTAAAAAGGATTTTTCTTCAGTGACAGACTAATGAAGTCTGTCATTCAGTAAAAAGAGAGTTCAGTTTTGTATAGTTTATTAATACTAGTTACTGTTGAAGTTTTAATATTAATTTTAAAAGAGATTAAAGGTTTTAAATGTTGGTTTTTTATTATATCACAGAAAACACAAGTCTATTGTTTTTTTATTCATTCTGAAATACTCCATATCATTATAACTATTTACGTATGACATGTCTCTTTCCTTCTTAACTTAAGATCTTACTCTAATTATGGCGCTGTTTTAAAAATCCTTCTACTTGCTACTGTGGCGCCATCTTAATTGGCTCCCCTATAGCGGACACTTTTTAATCCACTGAGTCAGTCCTCCTTGCGTCTACCCTCCACAGATAATATCGCCCACAAACTGACAGATGACACTTGCGAATGTCAAATCAGAATGCCTTCTTGTTCCGGTGGGGTAGAATGGACTCCTTAGCGTAACTGAACAGCGACAGTAGACTGTATTTTTTCGATTTCCGCGACAGATAATCCGTCAGAACGTTACTGTCACCTGGAAGCAAAAGGTCTTAGTTGGTTACTTAATAACCCTTCGACTGCCGTGTAGGCCACCGGTGCCCTACGCGGCGCACGAGAGTAATTATGTCGACTCGACTCGAAATGTAACTCGACTTGTGAGGAATGTTCTCGACGATTCTAGGGATTTCGTCACGACTATAAAAGCGTTGCAGAGATGGCACGAAGGCAGTTGGCGATGGGAACTACTCGAAGCGAAACAACGAACGGATCACCTGAAGCGAAACGTAAAACGCGAATTGAGAGTTTTAAAGTGTTTGTGAAGCGTTTTAAGTGTTCTAAGTGCAAATACAGTTTTAAGTTCTACTTTGGTGGAACTTTTTATTTATCCCGAACCCCAGGGCGTAACAATATTTATAGAGATAGAGAGATGAAAATTGATATTAAAATTGATGAAAAATGGAATTGGCTGCCTGTAAAGTCGGTTTACGGACGATAGGTTTACGTGATGACGTCAGTAACGGAACTATTAGAACTGTTAGCTCTGACGTCACGTGAGACGAGAGATAAATGTGCCACAAGCCAACGCTTAGTCCGATCGTGCCTCTCTATCACTCGTTCTGCGCTCTCGCTTGCACGCTCAGACTCAGGCGGAACGTGACACTTTTTCGTGCGAGATTTTTAAAATGTTACCACGTCAAAAAAAAGATGAAATAATTTAATCGTAGGAAATCAATATCCAGAAGCATTCGAAGTGGTATTTTTTTTATAGAAGAATAAGGTAATAATTGATGTAGCCCAGAATGTAAGATACAACATTACGGGTTTCTCCCTTCGACATAATACTAGCCGGGCCCGCGACGTCGCCCGCAACAAAATGCCATTTGGACATTATCACGGACTATGCACTAGGTACAGAGACGGCCTATTTGATCAGCCGACTGACACTTTTTTATACACAGACAGTGATAATTACATTTATAATACTAGCGACCCGTCGTCGCTTCGCTTCGGAAACATTAAATTTTATTATTGATAGCCGAGTCCCGCGATGTTACCCGCGGTTATGGTAGTACCGACGTCGCGAGCGCAGCTAGTATCGTATATAATAAAATCTAGTACTAAATTTCCTTTTTAAAACGCCTTTACTAGCCGGATCTGTGTCTGTTTGTATTAAGACAAAATTTTAAAACGTAATTCAATCAAAATTAATTGAAGTTGAATTAAAAACATCGATCGTCGTTGTAGATGCCTATGGGCTCCGGTAACCACTTAACAACGGGTGGGCTGTGACCTCGTCCATCCAACTAAGCAATAAAAAACGCCATTCAAAAATTCGCCCGCAAAATCCCACTCATATAAGTCCAGTTAAGTTTAAAACAACTCATCTTCTTACTCAACAGCGGGTGCTTCTCTTCTGTCGTTGGTAGCACGTAGTCGTTTGCTGAGAGGGACACGAAAAGGCCGAAGGGAACCACCCATAGACAGAGCGTGAAGTAGGCCAGCACCTGGATGGGAGACAACCGTAGCGAACAATTCAGCATCACTTTTTTTCCCTTAATTAGGTGGATGAGCTCACAGGCCACCTGGTGTTAAGTGGTTACCGGAGCCCATAGACATCTACAACGTAAATGCACAAACCACCTTGAGATATGTTCTAAGGTCTCAAGTATAGTTACAACGGCTGCCCCGCCCTTCAAACTGAAACGCATTACTGCTTCACGGCAGAAATAGGTAGGGTGGTTGTACCTACCCGTGCGGACTCACAAGAGGTCCTACCACCAGTAATAACTTTGTGTGCTTCAATTTAGTGTGCTTTGTTTCCCCCCTACCTATTTACTGTTAACCTAAGCCCGGACGGGTAGGTGAGCTCACGGGCTCAACCTGCGAGAATTAACCAACACTGGCCCTAGCAAGAGCCGTGCTTCGCAGAATCTACCACCGGATCGGATACGCGACCCACTGAGAAACTCAGTGGGCTGTGTCTGAGGGTTACTTTACTCGTCGAACTCTTCGTCGTAATCGACGACTTCGATCTTACGGTATTTAGTGAGCACAGCAACTACAAGCAACAGCGCCCCTAGCGGCAAACGTAGGCAAACGTTCCACCCCGCCTATTTCTGCCGTTAAGCAGTAATGCGTTTCGGTTTGAAGGGTGGGGCATCTGTTGTAACTATACTGAGACCTTAGAACTCATATCTCAAGGTGGGTGACGTATTTTCGTTGTAGATATCTATGGGCTCCAGTAACCACTCAACACTAGATGGGCTGTGAGCTCGTCCACCCATCTAAGCAAAGCTCGTTTCAACTCACCTCCGAAAAAGCGTAGTACACCGCTCCGAAGTACTTGAAGGCCAGATAATGATGAACCGCGAGCGTCATCAGTGCGGTCAAGAAACTGAAGCTGGTCACCCGGACCGCGGGGAAGTCCCGCAGCAGAAGCAGGTGCAGAAGCTGCTGTATCAGACCTAGGATGTTCATCTGGAGGGGGATCTCCTCGAATATCATTAGACATACGTGGATGACTGCGGTGGTCTGGAAAATATTATAATCTACTAACTTTTGCCCGCGACTTCGTCCACGTAGAATGGTTACTTTGGCATAACGCTAAATTTTACAGCATAAAAAACTTTATAAGTGAGCCAACCTAACATATAGACATATGCTGTCGCGGACTTTTTTTAGATCTTTTAAAGGGGAATAATTCTGTCATACATTATTTTAGCGAAACTTTAACCGTTTCCGCAGCGCACGCAGCGGAACCTTGAGAAATAAACCCAGATTTTGAAACATTCTTTATTGCTGATTTTATCTTAGCGTGATGTTATATAGCCTATAGCCTTCTTCAGTAAATGGGCTATCTAACACTGAAAGATTTTTTCAAATCAGACCAGTAGTTCCTGAGATTAGCGCGTTCAAACAAACAAACTCTTCAACTTTATAATATTAGTATAGATTCTAAGGAAAGAAAACCTAGGAAGTGGGCGTGGCTTGCTGACGTAATACAGCAGCGACTTCAGACTGGTCGGAGTTGAAGAGGGGAGTCGAGGGCACCACTAACCTATTGCCGCGTTCACGGCCTCTTTCTGATCTTGGCACCAGGGATAGACGGACGTTGTACATTCGCGTGTCAACTTAGTTACCCACATTTTGTCATTTGTATTTAAAATCAATACCTAATTGTTGAAAATTGTAATAGGTTGGGGAAAAAGTTTCTTCGCATTTTTTAAGAAAATTCACAACATTTTTAATATAGTTTATATACATTTAACTAAAGTATGTAGGTACCATTTTGTTCGATAACTTTTTGCCATCTTGTAGGTAGGGACATGATCCCATTGCTATCGAAATTTTGGGGATTCTGATGAAAATACCGCAACAATTGGTTTTGGCAGTCCTCTCGCGATGTTAACCTAACACTGCCTAAAGAATTCTGAAGAGACCGAAACAGGTGGAAATCTGAAGGTGCAAGGTCAGACTATACGGCGGGTGCATTTCTCGAGGTGGGTGGCGCATTTACGTTGTAGATGTATATGGGCTCCAGTAACCACTTAACACCAGGTGGGCTGTGAGCTCGTCCATCCAAGCAATAAAAAAAAACTACCTCCCAGCCAAGATCTCTTAGATGTGTGAGGTTTAGCGTTATCATGATGTAAAACCACACCCCTTCTGTTGATTAATTCCGGCCACTTTCTCTCAACTCCTTGCTTTAATCTCATCAGTTGTTCGCAGTAGAGTTCAAAATTGATGGTCCTGCCTGGTGGTAACAGCTCATAATGAATAATGCCCATCCAATCCCACCACACACACAACATCACCTTGTTGCGAGTTAACCCAGGTTTCGCCACAGACTGTGAAGCCAGACCGGCCTTTGACCACGACGTTTTTCGTACGATCTTGTCGTAAGTGATCCACTTTTCATCACCACTTATTAGCTTCTTCAAAAATGGTTCGGTTTCAATACGTCGTAATAAAGAATCACAAATGAGTACACGTTCATTAGGTTCATTAGGTTTCTTTCAGTGAGCTCGTGAGGTACCCAAAAATGGAGCTTTTTTGTGTACCCAATTTTTTTCAAATGCGCCAAAACAGTTTTGTGGTCAATTCCCAGTTTTTCAGCTACGTCGTAACTACTGATATGCCGATCTTGCTCCACTTTTTAAAAAATGGCATCCATTTTATCCGTAATAGGGCGACCAGAGCGACGTGCCTCTTTGACATCCAAATTTCCGGATTGAAAATGCTTAAGCCAGATTTGTGCTACTCCCATAGACACTGCACATAAACATCGCAAATTTTTTTCGCGGCTTGCGTTGCATTTTTATCTTTTTTGTAGTAAAATTTTAAAATGCATCGAATTTCTTCATTAGATCCACTCATCTTGATAGTACTGTTATGATACCCTCTGGTTCCTAGCTTTGCTTTCATCATCACCTTTCCCGAATAGTATCAGCACTTATGATCCTTTATTAGAGAACCATTCCCTCCCTAGTTAGTCAGTCCTATTCCTAATTCCACACGGCACGGTTGCCGTCCTTGGCGTCATAAAATCTTTATACATATGTCTATTTCATCAATAAAATCTTTTTTAAAAAGATATTTTCTCAATTCCGTATAACAAATTGGTGGCAGCGTAAAGGGATCAAAACAAAAGGTCCGCGGTATCCTCCAAACCAGAAATCATCAAAGTGAAGTGAAAAACGAAAGTGTAAAAGAATACTCAAATTCAAAAATGCAAAACAAATATTAAAAGTGGAAATAAAAGTGTAAACTTGGAAAACAAGAAAAAAAATTGTTTACCTAAGCCATAAAAATCTAAAATTCAAGTTCGCATGTTCGAGTCCGTCTACTTTTGTTCGTCTACGCAAATTGGGTGAAGTCGAGCCCCCACTATATCTCCATCCTGAGGCTACACAATCCATCACACCAAGGCCAAGCAACAGAAGACACAGCATCATGCTCCTGAAATCCTTCCTATGGTGGTGTTCATCTATGTAGTAAGTGAAACAGTGCTATCTCGAGTCAAGAAATTGCAAATTTATAGACATTATTATAATTAGATAATAACATATGATATCATCTCCTTATTAATAAATTAGTATAATCTGCAAAGAAAATTGTTTAAAACTGTATATCAAATTATATAAATTATATCGAAATAATTTTAATAACTTAAGTTATAATATTTTTAGTCCTTGAGACCATCGAATAGCTTCGTCAACAATTCGGTGTTTATCACGTCGAGACGGTAGCGTTATCGAATTACTTGTTGGTCCGACTATTACACCGTGTCGTAATTTCATTGTTGCTTAAATATTTCTCGAACCTCAACAGCCATGTCTAAAAAAGAAACGCAAACCACAAAAACCGAAAAGGGAGAATGTATACAAATAGGGACATTGTTCATATTCATAAAGCCCTTTGACGGATCACGTGACAAACTAACATGCTTTCTAACAAACTGTGAAAACGCAATCGATCTTGCTTCAGAGTCACAAAAAATATACTACTAAAATTTATTCTATCCCAACTTGAAGGAAAAGCTGAAGTTGCGTGCTCCATTAAAGACTTTGACTCATGGTATCAATTAAATGACTTCCTCAAAACGCAATTCGGAGAACGAAAACATTACACACACCTTTTAATCGATTTACAAGAATGTCGTCAACAATTAACCGAATTAGTTACTCAATTCGCGTTACGCTTAGAAACGTGCCTTTCCAAACTATTGACGGAAATAACGTTATCAAACAAAAAAGGCAACGAATTAGTCGGTCGCTTAGCAGCTATTGAAGCCGAATATTTCAAATATAGTTCGGTGTAAAAATCCCCTAAGCTTTAACGAAGTCGTTAACACTGCAGTTTCCGAAGAAGATTCTGAAATTCATGAATCGGAGACCTATTGTCGGAGACCGGCTGTGAACAAACCGAGTACTTCGAGATCTAAAACGTTTTATAAGGCCAAAAACGAAACTCCAGACTTGAGACCAAATTTCGGCCATCAAAGGAGACCACGAACTTATCCCCTGTTCTGTCGATATTGCAAAATCAATGGACATATAATCGAAAATTGTCGAAAAAGGTAGTACAACAACAATAAACGGTACGATTTTCCACAAAACAAGCCAAATGAAAACCGCGTCAATTTCGCGGAAGAAGAGGAGGACACGGTTGACAACATCAACAAGTGTGACCCTTCGTTTTTAAACTAAGTAGAGGCCCGCGATCGTGTCTGTCGGGCCGCTCTATTCAAAAATCCGACACAAAATCATTTAAAAATCAAAATACCAAATCTTGCGAATCGAATTGCCTACAAACATTGCACTCAGTGACGTCCGCTACATGGTTTCGTCGCTACCCTGAAAATTTAGGCATATGTCACTCACCCAAGATTCCAACTAAAACGATCACTATCAATGAATCGACACATGATTCTAAAATTTATAATTATAGTACAAATATCTCCCATAAATACTTACCTTATATAAAAACAATTACATACCTCTATTTCTTCGAAACCACTATCACTACTAATCGATACAGGTACATCTATTAGCCTAATATCAAAATCATCAATCGAAACGTTACCTGAAATCACTCAACATATTATTAAATACAAAGGTATTGACTCATCAGGTCCAAAATCGACCCTCGGGCATATCCCAATTCAATTCGACGCACTAAAATACAACTATCACATTGTCGACGGAGTGAATTTACCTTATGATGGTATAATCGGGAACGACATTTTTAATGTAATGCACGGAAAAATCGACTACACCAAACATCAACTAATATTAAATAAAATTCCCTTTAAAATTAAAATTGAAACCACTCGATAACATAGGAAAAAAAAAAATATACAATATTTATTCGGACAACACACAGAATTCTAACAACCCTAATAATCACAATGCATACCTTAGAACAAAAAGAGTTCTTGAACAAATTCGTATCGCCCATCTAAACTACGAAGAGAAATCACAGCTTTTCGAAGTATGCGAACAATTCTCAGACATTTTCCATCTCCCTGGCGATCTATTAACATATACAACTGAAATAGAACACGAAATAAAAACGAAAACATCAACTCCCATCCACGTTAAAACCAATCGCTTCCCAGAGTGCCACAACGAGGAAGTCAACACACAAATCCACAAAATGTTAAAACAAGGTATCATTAAACCTTCAGCATCTCCCTGGTCGTCTCCAATCTGGGTCATACCTAAAAAAGCTGACGCTTCTGGTGAAAAGCAGTGGAGGGTGGTCATAGACTACCGAAAGCTTAATGATATCACCATCGGAGAGTCGTACCCCATTCCAAACATATCTGAAATATTAGACCAACTTGGTAAGAGTAAATACTTTAGCACATTAGACCTTGCCTCCGGGTTTCATCAAATCCAAATAAACCCTGAGGATTCTGCGAAGACAGCTTTTACTATTCCTCAAGGTCAATTCGAATTCAGTCGTATGCCTTTTGGTCTTAAAAATGCACCCTCTACATTCCAAAGACTGATTAATTCGGCACTTTCAGGTCTGCAAGGATTGCAATGTTTTGTCTATCTGGATGACATTGTTATCTATTCTGTTGATCTCGATGATCACATCTACAACCTATCAAATGTCTTTAAACGACTCCGCCAGTATAACCTTAAACTACAACCCGATAAATGCGAGTTTTTACGAAAAGAAATATCTTATCTGGGACATATTATCACTGACCAAGGTGTAAAACCAAACCCCGATAAAATCGAGCCGGTAGAACGTTTCCCCACTCCGAAGACTCCAAAAGACATCAAATCTTTCTTGGGATTCGTTTCTTATTATTGTAGATTCATTTCAGACTTCTCTAAATTAGCAAAACCCTTGATGAACCTTTTAAAAAAGACACTCCCTTCTTATGGGAAAATGAACAACAACTCGCATTCGACGCCTTAAAACAAAAATTGATCTCAGCCCCTCTGTTAGCATACCCCGATTTCTCAAAGACATTAATTTTAACTACAAAACGCATCTAATTACGCCATCGGCGCTATTCTATCTCAGGGCGAGCTAGGCAAGGATAGACCTATAGCCTACGCTTTGAGAACCCTGAATAAAACCGAGTGTAACTATAATAATACGAAAAAGGAATTACTCGCCATCTTATTCGGTTGCAAAACATTTCGACCATACCTGTACGGCAGACACTTTCAAATAGTAACCGATCATCGACCCTTAAAATGGCTTTTTAATCACAAAGACCCAAGTAGTAAGTTACAAAGATGGAGACTGAAATTCGAGGAATATGAGTATGAAATAATATATAGGAAAGGAAAATTTAATGCTGCAGATGCTCTTTCACGTTACCCTAATGAAAAGGCGGTACTAGTAAACCTTATAAATGCTGAACCCATTGCAGGACCCGCAGTGACCGACGATAACAGTCCCTTGTTTCCAGAGTCTGGAAATTCACCTGACTGTGATAGCCTCCTAAAACCAGATGCTATACCCTCTCTAATCGGAAATCCATCTGGTAAAGCCACTCGATTTATCAGATGACCTCAAAGATCTGAACCTCGAAGGACTCGATACTCCAGATCAACCTAAAGAAAATCCAACTCCTAGGCTTTCTCCGACTCCTGACCCTAACCCTCTTAATGTTTCGAATGATATAATCGATGCTCTGAATAGTCCCAACTTGAGGTCAGAAACATATTCAGAATTCCTTAAAATCACAACCGATAGGAATTACAATCCTAACACCAAAATTAGAACACAATGGAAATTTACTAGACTCGCCGCACAACATATAATTATTCCTACATCCATAGACTTAGATGAATCAATACCTTATACAGAGAACATTATCGATAGCCTTGAAGACAAAGAATAATTTCTAAGAAAAGAAAGAACATTAAACTCATTTTTAACACACTCTAAGCAACAAAAATCTTACTATTTCTTGTTTACGAAAGTTTATCATTTTGACCAATCTTCATACACAGATATATTCGAGAGCTTGAAAGCACTCAGAAATGAACTTATCCTATTATTGAGCGAAAGTGATAATGCTATCTCTATTTCCGATTTTAAGACCCCCTTTGACAAACATCATTTCATTAAAGTTTACAACATGATTCTTTATCTCTTTAACAACACTAACATTGAAATTCACATTTATCATAATAATATACGCTATCCGACTCTACGCGAAATAAAACAAATTTTGAAAGGTAATCACGTTTTACCCATTGCTGGTCATCTAGGTGGTACTAGAATGCTCAAAAGGATTCAAGAAAAATACTATTGGAAGGGCATATTAAAGTTAGTATCAAAATAATATTCTTTAAAATACTAGTAGCGACATCTGTTAACAACTATTTGGCACACCTCATCATAATTGTCTATTAAAAGAATAAAAATAAAGTTAGTCCGTGAACAACCTCAAAGCATGTTTTATTAGGGCATGCGTAGTGACGTCGAAAATTACGTCAAATCGTGTAAATTGTGCCAAAAAAACAAGGCGCTGCGCAAAATCTCACGTGCACCGATGCAAATCACAAATACGTCATCAACTCCATTTCAAAGACTAGCTCAAGACATAGTTTGTCCCTTACCAGATTCCGGCTCTGCGAGACTTAAATATATTCTAACCTTACAAGATGACCGCACTAAGTATTCTATAGCCTATCCGACCCGTTCCACTACAGCAGAAGAAACTTGTGAGTGCCTCTTACATTTTATTTCACTCTTTGGCATACCGAAGGCAATTTTAATAGACCAAGGGACTAATTTTACGTCAGAACTCTTTAAGAAAACCTGCAACTTTTTAAAAATCAAACAACTGTGGTCGAGTCCCCATCACCCACAGACTCAGGGCGCGCTAGAACGCAGCCATTCAACTTTAGAGGAGTATCTGAAATCATTTGGTAATGAAGATCAAGATAACTGACATCGCTACGTCTACACCGCCATGCTATCTTATAACACTAGTGTTCACAGTACCACAAACTACACCCCTTACGAATTGTTATTTGGTAATAAACCTTACTTACCTGATTCCATCTATGAATATACTCCCGATCCAACATACCCAGAGTATCTCAAAATGCTAACTCACAGACTAAAATGTTCAAGAGAGAAAGCGATTAAAAACATACAGACTTCTAAGGAAAGATCGAAAGTATATTATGATAATCACTCACGACCTATGAAATACAAAGTAGGAGACCTAGTCTATCTCAGGAACCACTTACGCCTAAGGTAAGCACTCTCTCCAACATGGAAGGGCCCGTATAAAATTCTACAAATACATAATAATAATACTGTAACTTTACTCATCAATAGATGACATGTTACACACCATTTCGGTCAAATTAAACCTGCAACATCATCTAACTGAATGTAAATATAATAAACGTAGTTTAATTTCTATATTTTGGTTACAGCGTACTCGTATACATACGGTGATCCCGATTTTGTGAAAAGGGTCAACTCAAGCATCGGCCTATATTTTGATCCGGTCGGTTCAATAAAAACTTTACTGATGGTAGGACCTATTGGGAGTCCGCACGGGTAGGTACCACCACCTATTTCCGCCGTGAAGCAGTAATGCGTCTCGGTTCGAAGGGTGGGGTAGCCGTTGTAACTGTACTGAGATCTTAGAACTTATATCTCAAAGTGGGTGGCGCATTTACGTTGTAGATGTCTATGGGCTCCAGTAACCACTTAACACCAGGTGGGCTGTGAGCTCGTCCATCCAACTAAGCAATAAAAAAATTAAAAAAATAACTAACGAACATCTAAGTATAATGATACCTGTAGACATATCTCTTATAAAGCCTCACCTAGACAATATAAACGCGTTTCTATGTCTGACACGTACTCTATGTAACAAGAGTCAAACATTTGTACAAAATGAATGCGAAACTGTTATTCAACCCCTTGAAGTCAGATATGCAGACATGCTCAAATATTTCGACTCATTTTCTCATCTCCTCAATCATAAAACTAAAAGGTCCGCATGGTTTAATATTGTTGGAACCGGGTTAAAGCATTTATTTGGCACCATGGATGAAGACGAGTCTATTCGTTACGACAACGCTGTTCAAACCCTACAAAAGGACCAAAAAGAACTAGCAAACCTTATGAAACAAAACATTGTCATTTCTACTTCCACTCTTAAAGTATTCAATGAAACTATTAAAAACCTCATAGCCAACGCAAAATCTTTGAACAGCGCTGTCAACTGGATATTGGAAACATCAAAAAACTTTACTAAAGAATCCTCTGAATTAAACGTTATAATTAAAATAATGGAAGTTGTTTATATGTTAGAAAATAGTATAATCACTTTATCATTTAAACTAGAGGACATTGCTAACAGTCTAATGTTCAGAAGAATAATGTGCTTTACCCTGCTATATGTTCTCCTCAACAACTATATAACGATTTAGTGGATAACTATAGATTCCTACCAAGTTCTAGAGAACTTCCAATACATTTAAACGCAAGTAATATTCATATATTCATGGATGTATCTAGCTTAAGTACAACAAGACAAGATCATAATCGTAACAAGATCATATTTGTTGTCAAAATACCTTTAGTTAACCTCTTAGTCGTCTTTGAAGTCGTCGTGGCCTAAAGGATAAGACGTCCGGTGCATTCGTTGTTGCGATGCACCGGTGTTCGAATCCCGCAGGCGAGTACCAATTTTTCGAATGAAATACGTACTTAACAAATGTTCACGATTGACTTCCACGGTGAAGGAATAACATCATCGTGTAATAAAAATCAAACCCGCAAAACTATAATTTGCGTAATCACTGGTGGTAGGACCTATTGTGAGTCCGCACGGGTAGGTACCACCGCCCTGCCTATTTCTGCCGTGAAGCAGTAATGCGTTTCGGTTTGAAGGGTGGGGTAGCCGTTGTAACTATACTGAGACCTTAGAACTTATATCTCAAGGTGGGTGGCGCATTTACGTTGTAGACGTCTATGGGCTCCAGTAACCACTTAACACCAGGTGGGCTGTGAGCTCGTCCACCCATCTAAGCAATAAAAAAAAAAAAAAAAAAAAAAAATTAAGTATGTATCGCGTATTACCTTACCCATTGACATTTAAAAATGAATCTTACATTACTATTATCCCTACTACTACTGATTATATTGCGTTTTCAAGAGACAGAAGTCAATATTGTCATTTTAATAATTTAAGTAAATGTAAATCAATATCTCAACATTATATTTGTAAAAATGTCAACATCCTGTCTAGTATAATCTACCTTATATGTGAAAGTAAAATTGTTACAAAGACACCAATTTCCATGCCTGATAGTTGTTCGATTAAAACAATCAAAAGAGATATTGAAGTATGGCAAGAACTAAGCGGAAACAAATGGATATTTGTAATGTCAAGGGCTGCAAGGTTGTCAATCGATTATCCTGATAAAAATATTTACGAAACTAATATTTGTGGCACCGGAATTGCTGAGATCCGACACGGCTGTATAGGATATTGCAATGGTATCCAAATACTATCCAGAAAGAACGTTAAGATAAAAATAAGCCACATTACCAGCGACTTCGACATTATCAGATACAATTAAAACCTTCTAAATAATTCTGATTCAGCCGTGCCCTTTCCTAGAACTCATCTCAAACATACTAGCCTCGATTCATTAATTACTTATAAAGACAACTTTGAAACCCTTAACAGTAAGCTTAACAAGATCATTGAAAAACCTCAAGTACTTATAAGTGACGATGCTCATTATAACTCATTATCTCTAATTGTATACACTATTGTAATAGTTTTAAGTCTAGGTTTAGTTTATAAACTTTATAAGATTAGCAACCGTTGCATCCCTTCTAGATTCAACCATTCCCATAACTCAAACGTCTCTCCAGATTCAGAATCACCTCCCATTTCTAATAATCCTAGAATCCGCATCCATACATAAACTTCACCATTAAGGGTGTAAGTTTAGTCCTAGTCGCTGTTATGATACCCTCTGGTTCCTAGCTTTGCTTTCATCATCACCTTTCCCGAATAGTATCAGCACTTATGATCCTGTATTAGAGAACAATCCCCTCCCTAGTCAGTCAGTGCTATTCCTAATTCCACACGGCACGGTTGCCGTCATTGTCGTCGTAAAATCTTTATATGTCTATTTCATCAATAAAATCTTTTTTAAAAAGATATTTTCTCAATTCCGTATAACAGTACGAAAATAAAATAAAAATCGCACATTTTCCTAATTTGAATTAGGAATTATCTTTTTTTAAATTTAAACTTTTAATGATACCAAAACCAGCCAGATACAAATATTATACCCAAAGAGATTTTATTACAAGTTCATACATGCTATAATGCGAAAAGACTTTTTCCCCAACCTATTATAAAAGATAAATATCTCGTATTAAGCGAAATGTCGCTTAAGCCAAATAGCGTTTCACCCCTCGATATAATTTACTAATATGTCCGGATATAATTTACGAATGTGTCCGGATATAATTTACGAATATGTCCGCTAATTTTTTCATCAGCATCCGCATCGCTCTGTGTAAAACAAATGAAAACAGTCTAAGGCATACTCACGAATACAGCATACGTGATGACTTGTTTAGCAAATACTGTATTATCTTCTACAATCTCGGCCAGATAATATAAGCCAGCGGCTGAAAAAAACAAAAGCAAAAAATCTCACATCTCTATATTAATACGTGAAGCAAAAACTTTGTATAGAGTACGATCCCAGATTATTTAATTTTTAACTGATTTTCTTTTAATATTAATAATTAATTGATATGAGTCAACTGTAAGAGAGAAATAGAGAGACAGAGAAGTCAATATATCCTAATACATGTCTCACTCAGTCTCATGTGCGTGGATAATGCCCTTGCGCTCTTACCCACAGAGGTATTAAATTGAATTTAGGGGATGATTGGCCCCTTGGATCGGTGTCTTTTTGTAAGAGGTTTTAAAATAGTTGTCTGGTGGACATATATAAAAATCAGCTTTCAGAATTTACGTGAAGTAGGTAATGATTTCATGTACCTTGAGCACCTGATACCTGAAAATTGGCCGTCTAAGCAAGGTAGCAGGTAAGCATGCGTTCTTAGTACATACTAACACTACGCAATCGGCCACATTTCGTTGGTCAGAAAATACGTGATGTCTGGGGGCCCTGGGATCTTGGACTAGTACCCCTTTCTACGAAAATAGCAGTATGAAATTTCCCACACTTATAGATAATATAGAGGAGTGCACAATCCTAATATTTTTTTAAATAATGCTTGAAATATACGTTAAACCAATAAGGAAAACATTACGCATGTATTTAACACACACACGCATAAATACTATTTTGTTTATGGTTAGTCTGTGTCAAGTTAAGACAAGATTGTTATTGATTTCTTTATTAATATTTGTCTATAGTGTAGCCTTAGCGTAATCTGTGATCATAGAAGTTGCCTTTGACAATCGAACCGTAATAATGTACAAACTTATCATTTAAATTAATAATTATAGTCGAATTTCCTACCAGGCGACCACTAGTACGAATAAATGCATATATTATTTGGGATAATAGCACATGAAATAAGGCGAGGCAGCCTACTAGAGCGAGGAAAATCTTTCATCACATCTCAACAAATTTTGAACTCTTTGTGCCACTCATAAGCACGTGTTTCTGATAAGTCTTCACTGTAAACCTTCTGTGACATCATCCGTGACTCCGAACACAAAAATTCGTTGGCGATGCAAAATTTAAGACAAACTATTTGTTCCATATCTATGGTCATTATGAATTATTAAATACAGTACCGTTTAATCTAAATAACAGATGAAACTTAAACTCTGCGCCACAATGAAAAACAGTTGTGCCCAACTAACAACAACAAAAGAAAACTTCGGAGCCATTCAATTTGGAGAACAAATCAATCATTCCTGATGCTTTTTTGAATGAATATATTATTATGTGGTCACTAACCTGCATTATTAAGTGGTATTAATTATTATTTCATAATTATTTATGGTTTAATGTATTCTAAATTCATATTTTTTAAATTAGTTACATGAACGTGTTAGGAATGTGATTTCCTTCAGAGTGATGAATAAATAAATGTCTTAATAATATTACAAAATAAACTTTCAAATTCATTGTTATCTTTTTTGATTTGCATTTTTTTTAAAAGTGATAAATTTATTTTTAAATTGAGTCATTGCAAATTGAATATTTTTGTCAGCATTTATGTTGTCATATGTCATTCCGAAAGGATTGAAGTCTTCAGCAGGCGATAGCAGGTTGGTTGTGTATTGATATAGGCCAGGGGTGATCAATCGGTGGATTGCGATCGACCAGTTGATCGTGGCTATTAGTTCAGTCGATCGTGGCAAGACAAAATATATAAACACAATAGAACAGACCACACGACGTAATCACCAATTGCTGCACGCATTATCTTCACCTTCTATCATTTGTTAATGACCATTCTGTTATATTATTTATTATTTCGGTGCGGGTAGGTATCACCACCCCGCCTATTTCTGCCGTGAAGCAGTAATGCGTTTTGGTTTGAAGGGTGGGGCAGCCGTTGTAACTATACTTGAGACCTTAGAACTTATATTTCAAGGTGAGTGGGGCATTTACGTTGCAGATGTCTATGGGCTCCAGTAATCATTTAACACCAGGTGGGCTGTGAGCTCGTCTTCGCATATAAGCAATTAAAAAAAAACTTTTTAATAAAAGAAAATATGTTACTTTTTTGTATACTGAACTACATAGTTTCATTAAATTTCAAGAAAGGTCATTGGTAGATCGCAGTGCTTCGTCAGTAGAATAAGAGATCTTGGTTCTAATCAAGTTGGCCACCCCTGATATAGGCGTTGCCGTTGACCATGAACAGCAGTAGCCGGTAAAACAAGATTTTTAAGTATGTTATTTAGAAGCGTAGCATGTATAACACGAGGGTTACGACGAAGCAAAAAGAGATCATGAATTGCAAGATTTTTTGGCATATAAAAATAATAGTCCTATTAAATACTATAATTCTTGTTTCATAATTACAATAATCGTATAAATATTTAAATATCGATTGAAGTTTTTTTCTTACCTACAGCCAGGGTAATAAACACTCCTTGAATAAAAAGAGATAAATAACTCAATAAATACAAGAATAACATGATTCTTTATGTACTTTTTGTTTTATATTTCGTCGGGATTTCGTAATGTTTTGATTTTAGTAGTCCAATATTTTAAGGTTAGATGAGTTGTCATATACGACAGCTGTCATTGAACATGTCAATCATCTGATCATTTTTTTTAATTTTATGACCAGTCAACAACTTTTAAGCCATATCTTATTTTTCTTTAATTTTGTTTTAATTAAAAAAAAGGGTAATAAGCGAAATCAGACGAACTTATTTAATTTTATATTTTAATCAATTGTATTAAATTTGACTACAATTAAGTTAATCTTTATCAACGAAATTACAAATCTTTTTAAATATTCTACCTGTTACCTATTTGTTGACGATCTTAAAATAATGCGTGTTATAAATGACGTGAATGATGCTGAACTATTGCAGAGTGATATTGATAAATTGGTTGATTGGTGCCAAATTAATATAATGTATTTGAATATTTCGAAATGTCTACATATAAAATTTACATTAAAACGCAATATAATACCAACACAATATCATATTTCAGGGGAATGCTTGAGTGAAGTTTCTCAGACTCGTGATTTAGGGGTGGAGCGGGATACCTGAGCTGAATTTCGCTAAGCACATTGACAAATTTATAGATGCCGCGAACAAATCACTGGGTTTTGTACTTAGGAGTGGTAGGGAGTTTAAGAAGGTTTCCACTACGCTAATGCTTTACAACAGTTATGTTAGAAGTAAACTTGATTACTGCAGCACTGTGTGGTGTCCAACATACAAAACTCATATTAACAGGATTGAGAGAATTCAAAAAAAGTTCCTTCGCCACATGTCGTACCGTTTTAGGCCGCCTAATTATGTTGAATCTTATGTTGATAGGGCTAAATATTTTAAAATGCAAGCATTGAGTGATCGCCGCGATATGTTAGGCTTGCGTTTTTTACATCAAGTTATGAGCGGTGCTGTCGACTCCCAAACCATCCTCAATAAATTCTCATTGAAGGTGCCATCCAGGTTACCTCGTCGTCCCGTTGCTCTTTTCAGCACCCGCTTTAGCAGAACCAAACTTGGCAAGCACTCACCTACTCCTCGTCTAACTAACCTTTATAATAATCTAGTCAGAAAGGCTGAAAACCTTGACATATTTGGCGATTCCCTTCCAATATTCAGGAACAACATTATAAAAAGTTGTTGTTGAACCTCAGCCTCAGCCTTGGTCTGAGTACTCGGGTATTACTGTCCTTGTTGTCTTTCTTTTGTTTTTATTTTTTTATTATTATTAATAATATTGTTAAATCTCTATTGATATATTAATGTTATGCATGCTGTGATTGCCCCTACTTAGAGTTGCAGTTATCAATTGCTCTATACATGTCAATGTTATTTTATGTCTTACTGTAAACCCTGTCGGTAACCCTTAAATAAATAAATAATCTAGATGAGATACGATGAAATAATATAACCCCAGTAAAATGGTGGATTACTAAGACTTTTTCGATAGACATTGTGGAAGAACCCGAGAAACTTCGTGCAGCGTCTTTACTTCATTTTCCCACATTTGAGAACTTCACAAGTGCTAAAAATTCTATGAACAACCTTTTTCAGCTAAACATAGCTTAGAATGTTAAGAACGTAATATAATTTTGTGCTTAGTGTGATGTCTAGGCGCAAGCGCAAGATGGAGTTAAGTGGAGACAACTTGTGAGGGCACTGTGTACCAGCGGCGCAACCTAGAACTGCAACAACAACATTAAAATTTTAAAGAATTTTAAGATTTTAATGTCGATGTTAAATTAAACAACGTAATTGTTATGTAAATTGTACATAAAGCGAAATAACAACATACAATACAACATTCCCGATCAGAATAATAGCAGTGTATTTTTAGATGTTTTAGCGGGCTTTCCACCACAGTCTCTCTACCACATACTAGATATATCAATGTTGTGTAGAGAAAGCTGTCAGTGGCTGTTCATGGATCAATCAATACTTGATAGTCCCAATTTTGATGTTTCTTGGAATTTAATTCTTCATTGACAATCTAATTTAAATCAAAAAAATCTTTTAAATACCTACCTTAACGAATTCTAAACGGCCGATCTGACCGGCACTAGGTTTTAAATAGATTTGTATTTTATTGAGTTGATAAATGTTTTTAATTCGCTATAACAAGTTTTCGACAATTTCTTCGCATGAAAAACCACTGAATTTACCATAGACTATTAAGTTTTTGGACTGAAATAAAATAGTTTGTGTTACATAATATGTATACATATTATTAAGTGTCTTGATTATTGTTGCGGAATTTGTTCGCCACGATTTCTTTATTATAGTGATATATACATATTATTTGACATTTTACGAAACTAAATATGCGTTTGTCACTGTTTTTCACATAAATCATTCTCCTTTCTGCGTTAATGTCGTTCATCCGTTCATTTCAAGTGTTGTCATACTCACTCATTATACTTAGTCATTGTGAAAAATGTGGTTTTTTAGACCGAATCGTAAACAGTCGACGTCGCCCAAAGCACGTCATTACAGATCCTCCCGATCCATTAACGGTGCTTTTAGGCCCTACAAGCACCAGTCACCGCCCTCGTCGAACCCGTCGATTGCGACGAGGGGCTCGACGAGCGAATTAGCCCATAGACACCGCCCGCTGAGTTTCTCGCCGGATATACACCTACAAACGTTAGGGTGAAGCTGAAATAGCCTCTCCAGGCTAAAAGCATAAGTAAAAAAAAAAGTGGTCTTAATTTTGCTGTCTACGAATGCAACTAGTTGCGGGCTTTTTCGATTAAAAGTCATTAAGCTAGGGTTAGAACATAGATATAATACCCTCAATATTTAGGTTAGTATCATAATGTAAATAATGCACTTGGGCTTGTGAGCTCGCCTGCAAGTCCGTTAAAGCTAGCACAACCAGTGTATAATCTATAGCATAACCCCTCGAGCTTATTAGCGGGACTTTTTGGCGGGAACGCGAGGAGTGAAGTTGTGTGATTTGTTTTATTTTGTCTAGTTAGTGTTTCTTCAGATTTAAATGTGTAATAACAGTGGTTTATTAACTGTTTAGTATCTGTGAAAGTGCACAAATGTGGGAAAATGAAACAAAGCCACTGAACGTAACTTCTCGGGATCTTCCAAGAAGTCCACTGATAAAGTCTCAGTAAATGACCACCATTTTACTGAGATTATACTTCATCCCATATCATCTCATCTCATGTCATTTCATTTCATCCCAGTTGATTAACGTCTCAAATTAATCATCTTCATTTCATTTCATTTCACTCCATATTATCATTTTTCATAAAAATAAGGGGCCATCCATAAAGTACGTCACACGAATTTTAGGACTTTTGAACCCCTCCCCCCCTCCTTGTCACAGGTTGTCACATTTTTATAACCCCCCCCTCCTGATGTGACGTCACACATTTTTAAAATTTATGTATGTATTTAAAAATAATCGAGAGAAAACAGCTATTTTCATTTTTTACTTATTTTTATTAAATAATAATCTAATAAAATCAACATAAAGTCCAACATTTCATAAAACCGAAAAAACAAACGACTAGTTAGAAAATAATAAACGATTAATTATATTAATTAAAGATAAAAAACTTAATTATCGAGTGTCCATGGACTTTGGATCCACTCTTTTATATCAGCTATTACTGGTAAATCAGGCACTTCATTTTCGTTCTGAATTTGAACGTCAGGAACATCCTAATTTGAGTGTCTCACTTGCATTACAACGCCGTTCTAGAAGTTAAATGACGTTGCATGAGAGATTATCGCATAGCGAGAATGCTAAATTATTAATAAATATAGATCAAGTTTGTAAATTTTTAAAATTTTTAATTCACATACAAACTTTGCGTTTTAGTATTTTAAATTTTAACATGTGACGTCACAAAAGTATTGACCCCCCCATGCCCCTTGTCACACGATGTCACACTTCGGTGATACCCCCCCTCCCCATTAACGTGTGACGTACTTTATGGATGGCCCCTAAGAACATAAATTAAAATAAGACATGACTTAAAGGTCTTAGCTACCAGGTCATAAAATCCCTTAAAAAAAAAGGTATTAGTTTATTAGCGAAATTTTTGGCGGGAACGTGGCGGGTGAAGTTGTGTGATTTGTTAGAATTTCTATATAATTACCTATTTAGTGCTTCTAGTGTCTGCGATATGCCAGGGTTTTGACACGTAAGATCTGTTACAACGAAAATACAATACAATTCCATTAAACGTTGATATTACGTGAATAGGTACTGGCTAAACTTTCCTCTATGGTCCTCTAAAGTTCCTTCCTAAAGTTTAACCTAGGTACTATGAAAAGTAATTTCTTAATTTTTACACAATTAGCCATTGTGTGATGGTTATTTAAAGCACACTACAACAGTTACTTTTTTACAAACTAATGGAATTACTGCGGAACAATACATGTAATGTAGCTTAATATTCACAATAAATATTTTAGTGAATTGTACCTGACTCTGACATAAATTTATGTATATAAATTATTTTTGAGTAATTTAAACAAACATTATTATTATCCAGTCTGATAATATATGGCGCAAACAACATGATTTGTACAATTACAAGACTTCTTCAAAGTATTAATGCTACTTATGTATAACAATTTATTATTAACATTTGTGTGTATTAAAATTTGAGTATTTTGAGTCTTTTGTATTTCTAAACAATAAAGGTAGGCAGTGGCTTGGCTCTGCCCCTGGCATTGCTGACGTTCATGAGTGACAGTAACCACTTACTATCAGGTGGGCCGTACGCTCGTCTGCATACAGAGGCAATAAAAATAACCAAATTAAACATTAAACATTTTATAAACATTTTCACATCAAAACAGTGTAGATCTACTAAATATTAAATTTGATAGAATAACGGTTTCATGTTGCTAATAACAAATAAATAAAAACAGAAAAAGATAAACCATAGATAGTGTGAATTTCATAAATTTTTTTTAAGATTTCTTAAATTTTTTGTTATAGATATTTGATTTTTTTGTTAATTTTCTTCCAGCAATTGGAATCTTTGCATAAACCGACTTTTTGACCTTATTTACACTTTTTTTCCAGTCAACATACTGCAGCCTTTGGCCAATCTAGGGGTGGTCGTGGTGGCGGTAGAAGTGTCTGCACATGTGGTGGTGGTCGCCACCAAGCCAGACTTTCGGCCTCTGAACCGTAATTACCTCTTAAAACTAAAAGTCTCAATACCAATTGAGGAATTGCCACCCGGCCAACCCCTAGAAACGCCACAGCACTCTAAGAGGGTAAGGGTGCTCCCTCCTGTGATGGCGAAACACCTAAGGTGTGTATTCTGGTACTTTTAAATATTTATGTTTATAACAGCAAAACAGTATCTATAGCCATTCTATATATATATATATATATATATATCTGTTTTTAGATCAGAAATGTGGAGTTTCTCTCTGCATAAGCTGACATCGACCAGTGGGCCAATGGAGCTTTTGGTGCCATCACCTGCCCTGTAACTATATTATTCAATAATATAATATATTTTGTAAATAAATAAATACAGAAAATATATATTAGAGAATGTTCAATTCTCTGTACAAAATTGAATCGTAATTTGTAAGATTATCTTTTTTTCTTATTTTGGCAATAGCGTTTACTTTTTGCCAATGACGTAAATTAAAAGATTGGGAAACTAAGTTAAAAAAGGATAGGTACGAAACACGGGAAACGATGAGATAAGTAGGAAGAAGTTTGAAACGGATAATAAAAGCTTTATAAATATACATATGTATATACACACTTACACACCAAATATTTAAACTTTAATATGGTTCTTACGGATGAAAGATGACAATATTTTATAAAATATACATGGATACATACAGGATATACAGGTAGGAATTTGTAAGATTAGCTTGTTTTATAATTTTGTCATTCAACATTTGGCCCTAATGGGTTTGAAGTGGATTGCGGTCATAACTCGGCGTTTTTATTATAATTTCTCGAACACTACGGTCGTGCTTACAAAAAAACAAATTCCATGCGTGGGAAAAGAAGCACAGGCCCTCATTATAAAATAAGTATTGTTTCCTCAAGGTCATTAGTTATTGACGACTCTCTCGAGCGCAAGGACGTTTCTCAAAACGTAATCCTTTTCAATAAAGAATGCATATCCTATATGCTTGGTTATAGGTAAACTGATCGTATTTTTCATTATTCACGAGTAACCTATCCATAACTTCCAACGGAGAAAGTTAATTTTTGAGCTATTCAATTTTTATTTCATAATTTGAATTTTGAAATTTTGTACTCATTTCTTAAATCAAAATTTTTGTAGATAGTATGTGGGCCTGGCAGTAGTTGGGCAAGCACCTCGACCACCGAGAGTGGCCTGTGTAAGTAATTATAAAATATTTTTTTATACGTTAATTTTTTGACATTTGTTTTTGAATATTTGTTTTATTTTTCAGAAGTTTGGATCGCACTCCCAGAACACCCCGTCGACAAATGTAAGTTCCTCTCTGTATACTACCAATATAGAATATAAAATAACAATAAAAATACCATAATAAATAATTACTAGCATTGATTAAAAATTTCTTTATATTTTGTAGAATCCGTTGGTGCAAACCTCTTCGCGATGACGAGCTAAAAGCTTTGCTCAATTACGGTAAGTACATTATGGCATCAACCTTTTTATCGATAATCGCGAAAGTAAAGTTCCTATTATAATCGAAACCACAACTTTTAACTTTTTTCCCTTCAAGCAGCGAAGAAGAGTCTAAGGATGAAGAAATTGTCCAGCCGTCATTGGTGCCCCGAGCGGCAAGGATGTGGATGGACGAAGACGATGAGGAAGTTGGAAGAGAAGATGGGTTTAATATTACTTACGAGTGGCCTCCTCAATCTCTTCGCCTATCCACGTTAACCCCAATGCGCGCCTCACCGACGACTCTTTCGTTTACTCCGTTAGAACCTTTTTTCACTATTTTTTTATTGCTTAGGTGGGTGGACGAGCTCACAGCCCACCTGGTGTTAAGTGGTTACTGGAGCCCATAGACATCTACGACGTAAATGTGCCACCCACCTTGAGATATAAGTTCTAAGGTCTCAGTATAGTTACAGTATATAGGTCTCAGTATAGAACCTAATAAAAAATTAAAATTTGAACGGAGAAAGGTGTTAATGCCTCAAATTGAACCCCATTTAAAGCGAAGAACCTTCACCCAAATAAGTGGCCCTACGGTCTCTTTCATACGATGTATTTATTGCTATAGGGGATCGTGAAATCGTGGAAGTGATTGTCACGGAAACCAACACTTACGCACAGCACACACACTGGTGGTAGGACCTCTTGTGAGTCCGCGCGGGTAGGTACCACCGCCCTGCCTATTTCTGCCGTGAAGCAGTAATGCGTTTCGATTTGAAGGGCGGGGCGGCCGTTGTAACTATACTGAGACGTCTGAGACCTTAGAACTTGTGTCTCAAGGCGGGTGGCGCATTTGTAGATGTCAATGAGCTCCAGTAACCACTTAATACCAGGTGGACTGTGAGCTCGTCCAGCCATCTGAGCAATAAAAGATAAATAAAAAATATGGGATCGTGAAATCGTGGAAGTGATTGTCACGGAAACCAACACTTACGCATAGCAGCTGATAATGGCCATGTTTTTTTTTTTTTTTTTGCTCAGATTGCTGGACGAGCTCACAGCCCACCCGACTTACTGTACTTAGTTACTGGAGCCCATAGACATCTACAACGTAAATGCGCCACCCACCTTCAGATACAAGTTCTAAGGTCTCAGTATAGTTACAACGGCTGCCCCGCCCTTCCAGCCGAAACGGTCTACTTCTTCACGGCAGAAATAAGACAGAGCGGTGGTACCTACCCGCGCGGACTCACAAGAGGTCCTACCACCGGTAAAATGTTGGAGAATGAGACGATCCAATAATAGCTGGATTGGATGGCAAGATACAAATGTAAACGTGCTTTACACGTATCTTGCCCATCGTTCTGGCTGTGTGGGTGGTAGTAAATAACTCGCTTAGTAGAGTAGTATATTAGTAGTAGAATATTAGTGTACCTCTAGAAATATTTGTTATACACCAGACTTCTCCGCGGAGATGTGATATGAGTGTTTCCTGCTGCTGTCAAAATGCCTGCATTTTGTTAACAATGAAAATTGTGATTTTGCAACGTTGCCACAGTGGCCGGGCCAAACTTTCCAAAATTAAACCAATATTAGACCTCTTTTTTAACACGCTTTATATTACCTTCACTTGTATATATGTTTGTATGTTTGTAACTGACTCCTTTGGAAGCGATTTTGACCCACTTTAAACGGCCAGTTGTTATTTAAATTTTGTAGATTTATCGAGGACCGATGACAATACACCAATTTGATAAGATTATTCCATTATTCAATTTGTCAAATAAGATTTTTGTCAATTTATATAATTTTTATCTATAGTCGATAAGGCGGGAATTGAAGTTAAAGTACTTAATAGTTTTAAAAATACGCTTTTATAGAAAAGTTTAACTAAAAAATGAAAAATAAATAATAGTTTACAAAAATTAAAAAAACACGCGTTATAGTCTAAAATTCAATTAAAAAATAGAAAATAAATTTTAATAAATTTAAATTGAAAATACTGTAAAAAATATATATTTTATTTAAAAAAAAGCGTGGGTACTTTTTTAAGATATTATTGGAATAATAATTCTTCTACTCTTATCTGTCGAAAAATATTTCTAACTAATAACACCATGCACCCCACGCTTTTTTTACAATAAAATATATTTTACACTATTTTCAATTTCAATTTATTAAAATTTGTTTCTATTTTTTAGTTGAATTTTATATAAAGCGTGTTTTTTTGTTTTTTTAAACTATTATTTATTTCCTTTATTGATGCAAGAAACAAATTACAACCATAGAAATTATAAGTTTAAATATTTAATTTAACAATCTGGATTGAAATTCAAAACAGGTTCATACAGAAGAATTATAAAAACTGAACAGATGCCTAAATACCTTGTGTGTATATATATATATATACATGTATATAGATATACACATACGTTCACACACACATATGTAAGTTACTATCTAATTAAATTTAATGTAATGTATTATTAACTGAACAATATTAATTATTTGAGAATATATTTAACTAATTTATAATATTTATAAAAACTATTTTCAAAATTATACGTATTAGCGCAAATTAACGCTATTGACGAGAGTTTGACAATGTGGAAGGGCTGGCTTTTTTTTTTAATTGCCGTTGTAGGCAGACGAGCATGCGGCCCACCTGATGGTGAGTGGTTACCGTCGCCCATTGACTTCAGCAATGCCAGGGGTAGAGCCAAGCCGCTGCCTACCCAACTGGCTTGACAGAAACCAGTTCATTCCTAACAAGGCAGCGACAGTTGGTATCAAAACTTATACTAGGACGCGCGCTGAGTCGGCTGCGATGGTCCTGCTGAGGCTGCGATGCTGGCTTGCTGTGGGATGACTGTCGATGACTTGCTTTTGTCTGCGAGAATGCGGGAATTGTGGTAGCCGAAGTTCTTGATGCGCTGATGATGAAGTGTGAAGGTTGCAATTGTTCCGTCGCAGGTCACCAGTGTGGGATGCTGAATGATGAAAGGGAAAATGTTCCACCGAGCGGGTCATATTTGCTCGGTAGACCGACGGTCCGAATGTTGTTGTTCGGATCTTGTATATATGCGAGCTTATCTTGAAAATGTCATAAGCGAGATTCAGGCGTCTGTCAAATATCTTGTTCTGTGATGGGTACCGCCACAAAGTGTTTGAATCGCAGAGTTACCTGTGGCGGTTCGAAGTTCACGCCGGCCCTCGGCTTCACAGGACGCGCCAATTTCTCGTGCTCAGGCTTTTAAATGGTCTTGAGCATAAAGGGCACACAGTATGGGCAGATTTTTATAATTCTAGTCCGAAAACTTAAGGTCCGAGGCTTTGACTGCGTGGTGACACTGCAGACTAACCGGCAATTGGTGCCGTAAGAATTGTCGTCCCTTACAAAAAGGAATATGACAGTCGGCCAAGTGTTGGGATGCACCTCGGGAGATGGGGATCTTTTGGTATGGAGAGATAAAAGCCGGGTGGCATTTATTTCCGCATACCATGGTCTCGCATCTGTCATGTTTGGAAATAGACTGAGGCGGTCTGTCGCTCAAGACTACAATGTGTGTATGGGCGGAGTAGTGGCAAGGACCATCAGCTCGCAATGTGCCCCATAGAAAGAAGACGAACAAAAGTTTGGTACATGAAAGTTTAGAAGGCTCTACAAAGCTAGCGTTTTGAACTCACACATACTACACCACGATCGAGCGTTGTCACACCGGAGATTCCGGACGGTGTTATCCACTAAATTGACTGCACACAGAACACATCCTACTTTTTTTTTTCGGGTATGGGCCGGACCTCCATGAGGTCCCCGCGCCTAGGGGGTATGTGGGACTCGACGATCTGCAAGGTGTTGGAAGCAGACCGTGGGCCCAAGGATTTTTAGGGCCCACCCACTAAACGACTCCCCTGCACTCTTACACCCGACGTCCGATCTCCGTCCGGGGTCAAAACCCACACATCAAAACACATCCACCTAGCACAACCATCGCAACACAAGTACATTGCCCGACGCAATACGACCTGCTCAAGCCGGGAAAGTCAGACCGCTTTAGGCACCATTGCGTCGTCTGCCCCAGCCGGACTCATACACACTGTAAAGCCTGCAACGTGACAATGTGTATGTACATTTGTTACGAGACATACCACACTTGACACGGACACTTTACCGTTTCTTTCCTATCTATGCTGATAGCCTTGAGAGGCTATTTCAGCTTCTCCTTGACGTGTGTAGGTGAGCTCACGGGACTCAAACCGGGAGTGTTGCTAGCACTAACCCTAGCAAGAGCCGTGCTTCGCAGAATCTACCACCGAATCGGAAACGCGACCCACTGAGAAGATCCGGCGAGAAACTCAGTGGGCTGTGGTCTATGGGTTAATTTACTCGTCGAGCCCTTTGTCGCAAGTAACGGGTTCGACAAGGACGGTGACCGGTGCTTGAGGCACCTGAAAGCACCTTTAGTGGATCGAACACTTAATCTCTCATTGCCACTTATTTTCATACACACACGCGCGCGCGCACACATTAAGGGTTTAAAGGCACTAGTGTTATAGATAGTACTTCTAAAAAAATTGATTTTTTTTGCCCTTGTAGCCAGACGAGCATACCTGATGGTGAGTGGTTACCGTAAAAAGTTGGTGATTTGTTATTGTTCCCATCCATATTGTTGCACAGTACTAAAAAAATCCTGCCTTATGTGTTGTAGGACTTGTTAGGTACGTTGTATGTTATATGGCGGGTTACGGGGTCGTGTCAACCATGCAATTCGCAATTATTAGAGATGGCACATAAATTAAGTGCGCAACTGGATTATTATGAGTGTTGGGTAATGGGTGTTGGGTTATTTATTTGTGTGCGATCTTTTAATTATGTGATACCTAGGTACGATTAATTGCAAGTGACCTGGTTGTTATTACGTTTTTTAATATTATTATTTTCTTCTTTTTCATCACGAAATCATTAAAACAATTGTTTATTTGACATACCATCAATAGTTAAATAAAAATAGATTCGAAAAAAAACTAACTAAGCTAAGTTAAAAAAACTAAGATGACTGCAGCGGCTATGGCGAAAGAATATTGGTATAAAAAATAATTATTCTTAAATATGATTGTTATAAATTAGTTTGTAAGTTTTTTTTTTCAATAAATAAACGATGTATAATAATATTACATTCAGCCAGCGTTTTAATTTTTTTTATCGTAAAGTAAAAATTAAATTAATTAGGTATCCCATATGGGGTATAAATAATATTATTTATAATAGAATTCTCAAGTGTAGTATGAGAAATTACATAAAGGAATATATCTTGATTAATCTAATTGGAATTATACACTGTGTTTAACATATAAGTTTAGCGGCATTCGCTACAAGATGTCGCTAGTTTCCATACAAAAATATAGTTGTCCTAAAGTATCCCAGTTTCTGATGTCTGCGAATGGTTTATGTGTTGTCGGGAGCTATTTGAATTTTAAATATATGCGCTTATAAGGTTGTCCTCCGCTTAGTTTTAAATAGCACGTTACTGCGTTTTTTACTGGTGGTAGGACCTCTTGGGAGTCACCACCCCGCCTATTTCCGCCGTGAAGCAGTAATGCGTTTCGGTTCGAAGGGTGGGGTAGCCGTTGTAACTATACTGAGACCTTAGAACTTATATCTCGAGGTGGGTGGCGCATTTACGTTGTAGATGTCTATGGGCTCCAGTAACCGCTTAGCACCAGGTGGGCTGTGAGCTCGTCCACACATGTAAGCAATAAAAAAAAAATGCTGATAGCCTTGAGAGGCTATTTCAGCTTCTCCTTGACGTGTAGGTGAGCTCACGGGGCTCAAACCGGGAGTATTGCTAAAACTAACCTTAGTAAGAGCAGTGCTTCCAAGAATCTATCACCGGATCGGAAACGCGACCAACTGAGAAGATCCAGCGAGAAACTCAGCGAGCTGATGTTTGGGTTAGGTTGCACGTCGAACTCTTTAACTCTTTTCTCCTAGCGTTAGAGCTGAAGGTTTCTATTGCTAGAATTATTGGCTCTGATGGATCCGTAAGGACGTCTCTAGGACGTCGACGGTGATTGACTCCTGCGTCAGAGGCGGCAACGATAAGACGATTATGATGACGCATAGCTTTATCGAAGTGAGTTTTATTATTGTGTTTTCTACTCAATGCTTTTATAGTTTTCCGACAAGAAACAACACGAATAGTGTTAAGTTATTTGCTTTCATGAACTAAGCAATAATTAAAAATAAATTTATTACTGGTGGTAGGACCTCTTATGAGTCCGCGCGGGTGGGTACCACCACCCTGCCTATTTCTGCCGTGAAGCAGTAATGCGTTTCGGTTTGAAGGGTGGGGCAGCCGTCGTTACTATACTTGAGACCTTAGAACTTGTATCTCAAGGTGGGTGGCGCATTTACGTTGTGGATGTCTATGGGCCCCAGTAACCACTTAACACCAGGTGGGCTGTGAGCTCGTTCACCCATCTAAGCAATAAAAAAAAAGGAATGACAAAATCAATTTTAGCTTCTCTGATATTAGATTTTATTTGAATTTTTCATTTATATTTCATTTATTATATCGTTATCATGTTGAATGCATTCTTTTAACTTATTGAAATATTTAATGTCGTTTAAGTTAAATTACAGCCTCTTGTTTATACAATATGACTCTAAACGGAGAATTTAAAATGACTTAATATACTTATGCTATATTTTTTTTAAATTTTAATCACTCAAACATTTTGGCTTATTCAAATGCGACACTCTTGAGGTACGTATTGATGATATTCTCTTCTCTGTGGCAGTATAAGCTACATACTTAGATACTTTCTGGATTATTCCACGGATTTTCAAAAATATTCAGTTCCGTATTTTAAGTCAAATCAATGTAACAGGGTAGTTTTAATGTGTTACCTAAGGCTTCGGTCCGTCGTTAAAGATAAATATTGTAATTTCAGCTTCCCGTGGAGATGCCTTCAAGTCTCCTTTCACCCCTCGATATTGTATTAACTAGCGTATTGTGTGCGTCGTCATACCTAGTGGCGGATTAAAGGTCCAGAGCGCCCTAGGGAATCACTATCGGCGCCCCTGTACCGGCCATAAATGGCCATCATAATACTATAAATTTCAACTAGTTATTTTTGCAATTACGATGACGTTGTATTATCAAACCCTAGACTTTAGTAGACCAGGACATTTAGTTCAGCATATTATGTCTATATGTTAAGGTCTATAACATTTTTTATGCTAACAATTTTTTAACCAAATTTGTTCTAAAATAAAGCATTATTTGCGAAGGTGTTTTTATAAAGATGATATTAATCCCTATCCAAACAAATGCGTTATTCATTACAACATTAAAACACCCAGATCACTTCAAGAAGGGCTTTGACAATTATAGATTTTTCTGAATTATGGATTTCTCTAGGATCCCATCATCAGATCTTGATGTAAACAGGATCATTTGGGAAGTCTACCCATTCGAACAAAAAAAAAGAAAAAAGAATTATCCGAATCGGTTCAAGCATTCTCGAGAAATCGGTGAAAATTATGGTCGAATTGATAACTTTCTCTTTTGAAGTCGGTTAAGAAGCGTGATTTTGGTACCATAAATAGCTCCTTAACATTCTTTTATTCAAAAATATTTTCACTTTCTACGTAAATGAAGAGGCGGGTAAAATTTAGCCTTATGCCAAAGTAACTATTCCACGCGAACAAAGTCGCGGGCAAAAGCTAGTCTATTGTAAAATGTCAACGGGTTAGAATAATAACGCGTTCTACTAGTTATAGATACTTGTATTATTTATATATGCGTGTTTAATTTATAAAAGGCTTGCATGTCAGTGTGTTTGTTGGGTAGTTTTTTAAAAATAAAACTACTTTTTTTAGTTCTTTTAGGCGGCACTTGAATCCAAAATATCTGAGGTGTATTTGCATTACATTATTCATTGCGGTTTGCTTGCTTAGTTCATTGAAGAAAGCGATATGAAACTTAGCTTATAAATTATTATTATAATTTATTTATTTATTTCTTAGATGGGTGGACGAGCTCACAGCCCACCTGGTGCTAAGTGGTTACTGGAGCCCATAGACATCCACAACGTAAATGCGCCACCCACGCATATTTCTGCCGTGAAACAGTAATGAGTTTCGGTTTGAAGGGTAGCGCAGCTGTTGTAATCATACTGAGACCTTAGAACTCATGTCTCAAGTTGTGTGGCGGCATTTACGTTGTAGATGTCTATGGGCCTCGGTAACCAATTAACACCAGATGGACCGTGATATTGTCCACCCGTCTAAGCAATAATAATAAAAAAATATAAAAAATATGTGTGTAATTCACACGTGGTAGAAGTGAAACCTTCAAAAATTAAAATACAACTATCCTAAATGTCTAAGACCTAAGTATATGTAAAATTTTGTCATTATTAAATAATTGTAAATCATCTTTTATAGTACGAGGTAGCGCCCTCTGTGAATTGATATTTTAACTTCACGTATAATCCTAAATTAAAATTAATTACAAGAGGTTTCATACACACGTTAGTATTAAAAAATCTACGTCTAATGTGTTCTATCTCATTCTCTCGCCGGCTGAATTCTATACATTTATGTGTTTGTGTCTCTATGGACTTATTTTTTCGTTTCATGAGTTTGTAACCACAACGATTCTAAAGAAGTTTCACTTCAATATGAATTTTCTCATTGGCTTTCTAACCAACATAAAGGAAACAATAAGTATAGTTTTTATTTATTTAATTTTTATTGTATAACACATATGGCCGCCTTAGGCGTGTCGCCATTATAGAATTTAAGCGACTTGAAGAGCCGTTTCGGCGTATTCTGCGCCGTGCTCATTCGAGGCAGTACACCCGTAGTAGCCTTGATTAGATTTATTGACAGCCTTGATCACCAGTCCGTCACCAGTGACCCCTTCGGTCACGGGTTCGCCGTTGTAAGTCCACGAAACTAGAGGTGACGGAATTCCTGTCGCCTTACAAGGTATTGTGACGTCCTCGCCTTGGGTTGCCAGCGTTCGTTTCTCTGGTTTAGTCGTGAAGGTTGGTGCACCTGTGAATATATTTTTTTTAGTTCCTTGAACAATGTTTTTTTTAATTTAAACTAAAAGTATTGACTTAGGGACTTGGAATATTGAACTTAATTCCCGATGATAATGCAAGAAAGGGACGAAAGAAAGAAAAGAGATGGAAACCTTATTACTTTTATAACGTCAAATCATTAGCGCGCGCCTAGACTTGTAAGCGTCTACATAAAATATTGATTGGCAGCAGTGTGGCAAAGTATTTTGAAATATAACGGTCACAATTTAAGAATGATTTTCAAAATAACCGCTTGACAAAATCATTATTTTGTTCGTTAAAAACTAAAAAAAAAACACAAAACTAAATGTATTTTGACTAAACTAAAAAACCGTTAAATTTAAATGCTTCTAAATCCAAAATCCTAAAGCTGACTTATTGGTCGGGTGGTACATTCCGGGAACAAAGCTGTAAAAAAAAATCTGTCAATTGTGTGTTGCCTGGGTTTTATATTGGGTAGGGATCGGACGAAGGTACAGGGGAGTCGTTTTGTGAGTGACAGACCCATATATACTTACCGCGTGGTCCCTCGGCAAGGGGTCATGTGAAGAGGTTCGGTCTTATTACTGGTGGTAGGACCTCTTGTGAGTCCGCACGGGTAGGTACCACCACCTTGCCTATTTCTGCCGTGAAGCAGTAATGCGTTTCGGTTTGAAGGGTGGGGCAGCCGTTGTAGCTTGAGAGCTTGAGTATACTTGAGTATACTTGAGACCTTAGAACTTATATCTCATGGTGGGTGGCGCATTTACGTCCTAGATATCTATGGGCTCCAGTAACCACTTAACACCAGGTGGGCTGTGAGCTCGTCCAATCAATAAAAAAAAACCCTTAAAAATATTTGGAAATTTTCTACTCACTGACAACACTAAAGGTGATTGTGTGTTGCAGTCTTCTGCCGGCCTGATTGTCTACATCGCACGTGTAAGTGCCCGCGTCCTCTGCCCAAACCTCCTTGATGACCAGTCTCCTCCCAGAGGACCTGTTGTGGCGGGTTATGCGATCCTTGTAGGTATTGTCCACGTTTACACCGTCCTTGGACCAGCTTGGGTGGGCTAGGGGACTGGAAAATTAATAATCTAAATATTAATACGAGAAGCAAAAACTTTGTACCCTTTGTTACGAAAATTACGCGGACGGAGGACTATGACATTTCTCACACTTATAGAGAATATAGAGAAAGAGTGCAGAATGTTAGTAATTTTTCAAATTATGCATAAAAAGTACATTAAATCAATAAAAATAAACATTACACACACTACCATGTATTTCACACACACACGCATGCATACTGTTTGTTTATTTTCTTATTGCTTAAAGTCTGTGGTCAAATTGAGAATGGATTAAATATTGTTCGTCTTTATTAATATTTGTCTAAAGTGTAGTCTTGGCGAAATCTATCATTATAGAAGTATAATAAACAAGCTTAAACAATAGAATCATAATAGTGTACAAACTTATAATTTCAATTGATTATAGTCGAATTTCAACTATCGCAGGACCATTAATATAACAAACACACGCTTAAATTGCAAATCGAACTAACAATTAATTGATTTCATATCTTATAGACACCTGTCATATTATATTGTAATGTCATCGGTCATTGACACGTGTGTGCGAATTGAAATGTCAATCTGGCATTTGGGAGTCTTAAAAAAAATCAAGATAACACAGAAAAAACAATATCACTCACGTTCCGCCATAAATGCAGTATAGATACGTCAGATCGCCAACTTTCGCCACCACGTGGTCACTCAAGTACTGAGGGATCAGCTCTCCATACGTGGGCTCCGAGGCGGGAGTCACTTGCGTGATGTAATACGTGACTATGGGCACACCCTCGTCGGCGGCAGGAGAAGAGGCCATGCAGACCAGCTTGGTTTTATCGTTGGCATCGTCAAGACTCGCATTGGAAAAGTACAGGGTTCCCTCGGGTGAATAAGTCGCTCTTCTGTCCATGAAGTTCTCAGTGGAGCCGTCCTCGTCATGATGTCTCATCCAGCTTATGGTCGGCTTCGGGTAGCCCCCGGGCACTGGACAGCGGAGTTCAAAGGGTTTTCCTTCGACCACCGTCACTTTTTTCTCCTCAAATGCAGGAGTCTCTATGTACGTACGGCGGAGCTTAGTGGCCCTTGTGCTGGCGACCCCAAAGTCGCTTTTGGCGAAGCACTGGTACTCGCCTTCGTCCGAAGCTTTGGTTTGGGTGAAGACAAGAGAGCCAGCGTCGATAGTGGTGAGCGTGTCTTGACCGACACTAAAATGCATGCCGTCTTTTCGCCACGAGTATCTGAAAATCGTGGAGTGTCAGGCTTAGTGTGGATAGCGCCGTAAACGTGACTTGAAGAAATTAGGTACATAAGTGAAAGACATCAAAACGAAATAACTTAAAAACGAATTTTGTTTGTTTTCATATCGAGGTGTGAAAAACTAAGTATTTGTTTAAAACAAAGTTTTTGTAACTTTACCTGAGAGTCACTTAAAGTTTAAAATTTGGAAAACATATTGTGCGGAGTGACGATTGGGTGAGTCTAATCTACTTAATTAAATTTATAGCATCGAACTGTTGATGCTGATACCAAATAAAAAGCAACTTTAATCACAAAGATAAATGTCGCGTTTTAAGCGAAATGTCGCTTAAATTAAATAACCCTTTACCGCTCGATATTATTTCGAATAAACTAAAAAGGATATTTTGTAATGTTATTGTAACAAGAACACTGTGCTTAGTGCGATTTTTTGATGTGAAACATCTATAGCCGCACGTAAAACCGATTTCTGGCGTGGCGACGTGTCGCCATGCGCAATCGACTGTGCGATTCTCTGCCACTCGGTCCGGCGTTAAGCCATCTCTCTCGCTACACCGAGCTCGGATACCTATAGTGAAGTGTAGTAGTAGTGTATACAGTGCTGTTTACTACAGTACAAATAACCTGTGTTTTACTTGAAAACAAATAATTTTTTCGTAATATTTTATTTTATCATTATGACTTATTTAGTTATTTAGTTCCTATCACAATCTGTTCTTTTCTGCATATTACTCTTACTAAATAATGTCGATGTTTCACAAATCTGCTAGGCGTCCCGTAACGGCTCATATTTTTGAACGTTCTCGATAGCGTAAAAGTTAGCTCAAATTTGTAAGCACTTTGAACAGCGCCCCCAGCTGCAAACGTAGGCAAACATTCCAACTCCATAAAAACATGAGTTAACTTTTACGCTATCGAGAAAGTTAAAAAACTCGCACTAAGCACACAGTTTGGTATACTCACTCGACACCACTGTCGTCTCCCTCTGTGGCGCACTCCAGCCTCGTGGCCTGTCCCTCTCTGAACAATACCTCGGCCGGTGCCTCCTTGAGAACGGGAACCTTGTCTCCGGAATTAACGGGCTGCCCCGTAGCTTAATTATAAAAACAAAAAAAAAACATTTAAAGTACTATCTTACAGTATCTGTGGTCTTGTATATTAAGTACTATCTATGGAGGGTAAAAGTAAGGAGGACCAGCCTAATGTATTAAAAAGTGTATTAAGATGGCGCCACAGTAGCAAGTGGAAGGATTTATAAAAACAGCGCCATAAAATATTAGACTAGGATATTAAATTAAGATCAAAAAACATTTCGTACATAAATATGCATAAAAATAAAAAGTTGAGATTTTAAACACTGCATATTTTTTAACTACGCAAGTAACGGAAAATATTAGGTTTTTTAGTATAGCATACTTCACTCTGCTTAAAACTGTTAGGTTCATCAATCATTTCTACTTCGTACACTAGCGCTATTTCGATAAGTCTTCCAACAACAACTCGCTGTTTACTGATGGACGCTTTTCAACCTGTCCCCTTTAACAAGACGGTCCCCCATACTTCTACCCTCAATGGTATTATCTTATAAATTATCTATGCCTTTGATGTCGTTCGGCGAATAGACAATGCTAGAGTACTTTGCATAGATAATACACATAAATTAGTTATAGACAGCAACTCAAGCACTCAATAAAAATGTTTACGGGCGTCGGTCACTAGATGGCTTCGCTTCGATTAGTTTTTCATAGCTCCTATTGATGGCGGTAACAAATTACCTATCCTATATTTTTAATGAAGGATTTTGTAAATTTTCAGAAACCATCAATTGATAACATTTAATCAATTTGTCTATAACAAATAAAGATTTGTATGATTTATTAATTTTTTAATTTCTGTGTTTAATTACACAATAATTAAATGCCTTAACTTTAATAACATTTAATTATAAGGGCATCCGCTACAAGGTGTCGCTGGTTTCCATACAAAAAAAAATTATTGTCTTAAAGTATCGCAGTTTCAGGGCACTGGTACTTTGGAATTAAAAAGAAAAATTGCCGAAAGAGCTTTGGAACTATCAAACACGTATCCTTAATAAATAAAAAATCTTTCAATACAACATTTCGATACTTAATAGTGAATTGTAAATTTAAAAAAATCGAATCCGAATTATTAAAGTATCTACCAAATTCTATTTGATTTTAATTTCAACGTCAACTGTTTTAAGGCTGAGATTTAAAAATGTCATATACACTAAATAGTGGTTCGTAGGTTAGACTTTATTTCATTCAAAATAAAGGTCACATTTGTTCATCACCAAGAAGAGCTTGGTTCGTTTTTTATCAGTCTACTTCTATCGCTTTAGGGAATTTCTTGACAAAATACACATTTCAAAAACAAATTATGAAAGAATAAAGTTTATACTCACTGTAAATAACACATGTTCCCAAAACTAATAACTTCCAGGAATTCATTTTGATTCTGAAACTTAGAAAACTTCGCAATCTGAAACACAAATTTTAATGTTTTTATGTTTCATTTTTTTTGCGCCATTGAAGACGAAAGAATTTCTGTTTTTAATTTAATACTAGATGATGACGGTTTTTTTTTGATAACGCCATCTTGTTGTGTCTTTAAAGCGGTTAGTTGCCCTCAATTAAGAAAAATAGTATTATTATTCGCCAATAGATGTCGGGAAGAGTTGATTATTGAAAACACGAATAAAACAACATTTTCCGAAAATAAATCGTAGCTAGATCGATTTATCGCCCCCGAAATCCCCTGTATACTAAATTTTATGAAAATCATTGGAGCCGTTTCTGAGATTCAGATTATATAAGTATATATTAATATACAAGAATTGCTTGTTTAAAGGTATAAGATATCATACCTTTTCTGTAGATAATCTATTTGTTATTTTTCAATACGATTAAAATAAAATTAGTTCAAATTTTAACGACTTCTTTTCGAACGAATGGATATATGTACTTTGTCAGTAAAATATGTAAAGACGTCCATTACTATAATGCCACAACTGCCAATATATACTAAACGCGTATGAAAAACGCATTTAATACTTTTTCAAGATTTGAAAAAAAAATATATATTTTAACATTACAATTAAAAACACAATACATATTATAATAACTTACATTTTTTAAATAAATTTAAAAATGAATTGACGGCATAGTAATGTTATGCATGTAACTAATTAAAATTACTTTTTTTATTTTAAAAAACACACAATAATAAAGATTAAAAAGCAATAATACCATAGACAATTATTATTGTTTGACCCACCTGTGTAGTCCTTCTTGGCGGGAAATGCACTGTAAATATGGCCGACGCTGTGCTCTATATATACAAAAACAGTCATAAAGTTACGTTGCAAATTCTCAAGTATGAGATAACACGCGAGGAATCTTTACAGGAAAATCACTTATCGTGAATATTTGCGAATAATTTTTACTAATTTATTCAACAAAGCATTTTTAATACGCGATTTTAGTGATGTGAAGAGCGTTGAAGATACTTAATATTCTTTCAATTGATATATGCTTTTGGCAGCCTTCTGCTATTTAAGGGCAATATAACTTATTGCTAAAATAAATGTTTCCTTAGAAATAAAGAAGTTTCTATGGATCTCCGATCCGGTGGTAGATTCTGCGAAGCGCTGCTCTTGCTAGGACCGGTGTTAGCAATACTCCCAATTTGAGCCCTGTGAGCTCACCTCTTCATCTACTCTTATCCCATTAGAGCGGGAGATGAAAAGCTGTCTGCATGTAGAGTACCTTCGCGAAAAAGGGACTCACACCAGTTTGAGGTTTCCCTACAGTAAAATTAGGAGGAAAAAGGAACATTCTTTTCCCTACCTAATCGCTGGTAGCTAAGGGGCCATTCCAAATATGCGAGGAGGGTTAGATGAGCCCACGGGCTCGGTGTGAATTTGCTCACACTGGCCCTAGCAAGAGCAGTGCTTCACTGAGTCTACCACTGGCTCAGAATCGGGACCCACTGAGAAGATCCGGCGTGTAACTCATTCGGTAAAAGGAACAATTTGGGGTGGATCCTTGGGAATCTCTTGGTCTACGGTGGGAGTTCGGTTCTCTCCGCGCTCTATACCGTATGCAGCATCTCTACCGCAGGGAACCACTGTGGTCATTCACAGTGCGTTTCATGAGATCTTTTCTGCCACATACCATCCATGCTTTAGACAGAACTCCCCTTCGCGGTGTCTCCCGAGCGCTACGGCTTGTCCTTCTTCGAACGAGGCTCATGGAGAGTGTTAGTGAGAGAGTGACGTAGGCTACCTTTTATTCCGAACAAATATCTCGCTCTCACGAGAAAGTACACTGGTATTTTATCCTTAATCGCGCGGGCGAAGTCGCGGGTAACAGATAGTTAAAGATTCAAAAACATTATCGGTTCAATTAGTAAACGAGCAAATATAATACTCTTTACTGGTGGTAGGACCTCTTGTGAGTTCGCACGGGTAGGTAGCACCGCCCTGCCTATTTCTGCCGTGAAGCAGTAATGCGTTTCGGTTTGAAGGGTGGGGCAGCCGTTGTAACTATACTGAAATCTTAGAACTTATATCTCAAGGTGGGTGGCGCATTTACGTTGTAGATGTATATGGGCTCCAGTAACCACTTAACAACACCAGGTGGGCTGTGACCTTGTCCACCCAACTAAGCAATAAAAAAAGTTTTACTCCGTTTACAGATCATGGGGTAGAGTATGCTTTTTTTCTACTTAAGCTGATGGTCTAGAGTACTCTAGAGAGACCATATCAACGTCGCCGGGCCAGTAGTTGAGCTCACGGGGCTCAAACCTGATGATATTGCTAACACTAACTCTAGCAAGAGCCGTGCTTCGCAGAATCTACCACCGGATTGGAATCGCGATCCACTGAGAAGATCCGGCGAGAAACTCAGTGGGCTGTGTCTGTGGGTTAATTTGCTCGCCGAGCCCTCCATCACAAGCGACGGGTTCGACGAGAACGATGACCGGTGCTTGAGGTACCGGAAAGCACCATTAGTGGATCGGGAGGATCCGAGATGACGTGCTTTGGGCGACGTCGACTGTTTACCATTTGGTCCGCAAGATCGGCTAGATGTAGTTACCGGCGGCCACCAGAGCGTTCTCGTGTCGTGCGGCTTTATCGAAATGGGAAAGTAGAGTCTGCCTAGAATAAACGCGGCACGGTCGCGGACTAATTTTATATGTGGGGTTTATATGTGCTAGGGTTCGGTAACCCGTAGGCAGCGGCTTGGCCCTGCCCCTAGCATTGCTGAAGTCCATCGGCGACGGTAACCGCTCACCATCAGGTGGGCCGTATGCTCGTCTGTCTACAATGGCAATAAATAAAAAAATGTGGGCGGAATGTCATCGATGCATCCAGGATGACTGGCACTTGAACTTCCTGGCTCAGGGTATTGATTGGCTGAAGAGGATAATCGGGGGGGGGGGGGGGGTAGCTTTTTACGTCTAATGCGGGAGGAGATACGGCTTGAGTTCCCCTTTCGATAGAACACCATTGTGGTTTTCGTTGGGTTAATGTCGATGCGAAAATGTGTAGATCGTACGGGATTATAACAATATTTATTATATACGACGTGAAAGGCATGTGACACGAATACATTTTAACACAATGTTCGACTCGATCTAAAATGAAATTTAAAGGTACTGAGGTAAAGTTCAGAGTCGCAAATCGATTCCGGAAGGCACGTGAAGCGATTTTTTTAGGAATTCTCAAAACACAGTAAATAAATTACAATCGTAAATAAAATGTAAATGTAGGCGAATATATTTCACGGATTGTCTTCGAGCAAGCCGGGCAGCGATTCAAATGGAAGTGAAATAAATAATACATTGGTTTAAAACTATCAAATAGATATAATACATGAATGTAGGTTTTCAACGTTCAAAATTTGAGTACCTACTGGATAAAACAAAGAATTATGTGTACATAATTATTATAACTATGGCAAAGAAGTTGCAAATTTGTTTAGAAAGCAAAATTGGCGGGAACGAGTGAGTCTTATGTCAATTGTTTTTTTTTTTTTGCTCAATTATGCACAAGGGTAAGTGAGTCTCCGAGCCTACAGACATCACAAAGTAAGACCTATCCACTTTGAGGCGTGAGGTCGAAATGTCCATTGTATCGTATATTAACATGACTTCTTGCACGTCGCTTCATAAATAATACAAAAGGAACTATCATGGTTAAATAAAGTGAGATAGAATCTTTAAGACGAAATCTTTGAAGGTAATGAGATATGAGATACAATTTTATTAATTTCCCCTTTAATAATATATTGAAAAGAATATCTATAAACTAAAGCACCTTTAACTAACAATCCGAATTAACAATTAATTAATTTTAATTCATAACCTCTAGTTGCCGGTCAGGATGTTAGAGCGAAGTTTTAATAATATTTTAATGTATTTTATCGGTCCTTGACGCGTGTGCGAATTGACAAGTCAATCTGGCGTATTGGAGTCAATCAAAATAACATTTAAAAATTCCGTCACATACAAAGCAAAAATCACGTTATAAACATCTGATATTTGGTTTGTGCTATTGATATGTGCTTTCTGGTTCTTAAACTATCGTTATTTTTTAAATATCGACGAGTAAAAGACTATTTGATTTAAGAAACATTTCGGTTAAAACGCGGCATAGCTGAACAAGTTTGTTTTCTTTATGATATTTTCTAAATTTTTAAGCTTTAACTGGTAGTAGGACGTCTTGTGAGTCCCCGCGGGTAGGTACCACCATCCTGCCTATTTCTGCCGTGAAGCAGTAATGCGTTTCGGTTTGAAGGGTGGGCCAGCCGTTGTAACTATACTGAGACCTTAGAACTCATGTCTCAAGGTGGGTGGCGGCATTTACGTTGTAGATATGTCTATGGGCTCCAGTAACCACATAATACAAGATGGGCTCGTCATTCCATATATGCAATAGTTTTTTTTTTACTTTGACTCTCCTGTAAAATTGCAAAAAATTACGCTTATTTATTATTATTATTATTTTCCTTTATCGCAACATTTTCTGCAAACAGATTAAACAGCCCGCGCTTTTTCACCGTCACGTATTTTCCTTGTCTTACAAATAAGTATGCTTGTAAACACTTTAGCATTATAAATAATGCATGATAATAATGATAATGTAGAGTCTAGGTGATTCCCTCTAACGATATTCCTTAGTTTTTATGTTCGCTTACGTAATTATGAGCGCGACTGTGTCGGTTACACATTTCCAATCCTTTGGACCAAATGGTAAACAGTAGACGTCGCCTTAAGCACGTCATTACGGTTCCTCCCGATCCACTAATGGTGCTTTTAGGTACCTCAAGCACCGGTCATCGTTCTCGATGAAGGCGTCACTTGCGATGGAAGGCTTGGCGAGTAAATTAATCCACAGACACGGCCCACTGAGTTTCTAGCCGGATCTTCTCAGTGGGTCGCGTTTCCGATCCGGTGGTAGATTCTGCGAAGAACTGCTTTTGCTAGGGTTAGTGTTAGCAACGTCGTCTGGTTTGAGTCCCGTGAGCTCCCTATTTGTTAAGGCTACGCTGAAATGGTCTCTCAAGACCATCAGCTTAGGTAGGGAAAAACAAAAGTCGATTCTGGAGTCCCGTTGGCGGGTGCGCATTGTTCTAATGGAATACGCGCATAAATACGCTACGCATTTATGCTACGAAGGAATAACATCGCAGAACTAAAATTAAACCCGCAATATGTTTTTTTATTGCTTAGATGGGGAGACGAGCTCACGGCCCACCTGGAGTTAAGTGGTTACCGGAGCCCATAGACATCTACAACGTAAATGCCGCCGCAAAATTCGAGACATGAGGTCTAATGTCTCTGTTTTAACAGTGCAACGGCTGCCTATCCCTTACTGCTTCACGGCAGAAATAGGCGGGGTGATGGTCCTACCCGTGCGGACTCACAAGACGTCCTGCCACCAGTAATAAAACTGTCTATTTTATATATTTACTGGTTTTGTGGTGTAGTACTACTAGCCCACATTACTAATTTTCGAAATTTCTCAAAACATTTCAGTTAACCCCCAAAATTAGTACTCAGTAAAAGCTCATTCGCGGGGTAGGTATGTATTCCGTAAATATGTCTCGATTACAAAAACCGTCCATATGAATTTATAATTTACATATATGAGATTAAAGGCGATACATTCCTGAGAAAATAAAAAACAACTGCATATATAAAAAAATGCATTTAATTGAAGTTTTTAATATATACTTTAGGCATAATTGTAAGGATTTTTTATTAGTCCATTTGACGACGCGTTTACAAAGGATATGCGGTTGGATACCTTTTTTTATTGCCTTTGCCGGCAGACGATCATACGCCCCACCTAATGGTAGACGGTTACCGTCGCCCATGAACGACAGCAATACCAGGGGCAGAGCCAAGTCGCTGCCTACCGCTTAATACTCTCCACAAGCCTCCCACTCGTTTGAAGAAGGACATGTCATAGCGCTCGGGAAACACCGTGGAGGGGAGCTCATTCCATAGCCGGATGGTACGTGGCAAAAAAGAGCTTTGCAAATGCACTGTCGATGAACGCAGCGGTTCCAGATAGTATGGATGAACTCTGCTCCGATGGCGGGCGGTGCGATGGTAAAAAGGAGATGAGTGATAATCTCGAATAATACGTACATATTGGAATCATTTTTATCAATATGTATGTACCAATGTACCGATTAATTAAGCGAATAAAGGAATCTTTATGTCTTATATCTTTATAGAATTAGTATATGTATTAAGATAACATTAAGATATATCATAGGGAAAGTGGTGCTGGCTCAATCGACAAGTCCTAGAGGTGCTTTAGTGGTAAAAAATCCGCGCGAAACTGGAATAGCTCCTTAGCTACCCGCAAATAGATAAGGAAATAAAAAAATAAAAAAAATTGCGTGCGTACAAAGTACCCATGTCAGAAGTGAAACTTTTTTGGCGAACTAATTTTTTAAGTCTAGCTTATATTTATACAAATCTAAAACTTTAGATTTCTGAGACTTAGAGGAAGGGAAAAAGGAAGATATGTTCCCGCCAAAAGTCTGTCAAATGTCAATCTCAAACCTCAGTGTTGACAGTCACATTATGTTTAGATTTATTTCTAAATTGTAAATGACTAATGTTTTGCCAATTGAATTGACTAATTTAATTTCATGCTATTTGATTAATGTTCCAAATTCTTTTCATTTCATTACAATTCCTATTAACATTTTTCACAAAAAAATTATAAAATATTAGGCTGTATGGTATGATAGATTTGCCTTTCCAGTTGGAAAAATACAACAACAACTACTACTGATATTTGACAAGTATGTACTTAATTTCAATAGTAGTTTGATGTCACTTCCGTTGCATACCTGCGTGACGTTCTGTAAAAATTTTACCCTCATGCGCCTAAAGAAGTTTCACTTAAAAAAAAATTGTCAGATTATATCGCTGCTAATACAGACGTCATTGATCCATTAAAAGATTGAAATTTGTAAAAAACATTTCCTATCAAAAAAAATTACTTCAACTATTTGAATGAAGTAAACATAATTGAAGTTCAATTAAAAACACCGAAATTTTGATGCATACTTATATCAAATAAAACGCACCTTTATTCACATAGATAAAAACGTAACCCAGCGGTCGGGAAACCGGGGTAAATTACCTCAAACGGGGTAAAATTAAATTCTGGGAGGTAAAAATGAAACTTTTGCGAGTAATAAGTCTATATTGAAGTGAAACTTCTTTGGAATCGTTAGATTTTTAGTTATTGCTTTCTTTTCAAAATTATCATGGGGGGTATAATATGAAAGATACTAAAAAGAAGCGATTTGGTTTTTTTTGTTCTTCGCCATGGGGTAGGTAATATCAACTTACACAAAAATGTTTTGGGGTAATAATTAAAAACGTTCCCCGACCGCTGAAAGCGAAATGTCATTTAACCAAATAACCTTTCCCCTCTAATTCATTTAAATCATAGACTACCTATAATACATTTAATATGATTATATAGTTCCATAAACACACTAATAAAAATAATAAGAAATTTTATCGAAGTAGGTACCTATGATTAAACTAAATTTATCTAAAAGCAATTCTTATGTCCTTCATTAATGTGAATATTGACAAAGGAGTGTTGATTAAATTATTTGTAAAGACTTGTAAATTATTTCACGACTTAGGTACTAGTTTCACGACTTTATGAATTGCGACCATTGCGACATGAAAATAATCGCATAGGTAGGTAGGTATGTCGTAATCCGAACCGGCACATGATAATTCTAACGCAACATATTTCTCTAAACGATATTTTTTCCTTGTTTTGATACGGGCTCGGTGAATTCCTTTATTCGTTGAACGTGGTTGTGAATTTCAATAACTAAATAACACATCATCGGCCGGTGATGACTAAACATTCCTTTCATCACGAGTATCGTATTGCAGTCATATTGATTGTGCGCCATATTACTGTGAGCAACATGCAATTTTTCAGTCGACACATTGCTTAGATGGGTGGACGAGCTCACAGCCCACCCGGTGTTAAGTGGTTACTGGAGCCCATAGACATCCACAACGTAAATGCGCCACCCACCTTGAGATATAAGTTCTAAGGTCTCAGGTATAGTTACAACGGCTGCCCCACCTTTCAAACCGAAACGCATTACTGCTTCACGGCAGAAATAGGCAGGGTGGTGGTACCTACCCGTAAGGACTCACAAGAGGTCCTACCACCAGTAATTACGCAAATTATAATTTTGCGGGTCTGATTTTTATTACACGATGTTATTCCTTCACCGTGGAAATCAATCGTGAACATTTGTTGAGTACGTATTTCATTAGAAAAATTGGTACCCGCCTAGAGATTCGAACACCGGTACATCGCATCGCTCAACACGAATGCACCGGACGTCTTATCCGTTAGGCCACGACGACTTCAAAATTTTTAATGTAACAGGCTAACAGGCATCGATATATTACCACGATATTATATAATATATCGATGCTAACAGGCATCTAGTTTTGACCAAAATAAAGATCTTCGAAGATATTCCTGTCGTATAGAGAAGATATTCTCTTTTTACGTTTGTAAAACGAAATATTATTGTAACACTAAAGTGGTTGATCGCATACGTAGATCAATACAGCGCTTGTGGAGAGTATTAAGGGGTAGGCAGCGACTTGGCTCTGCCCCTGGTATTGCTGAAGTCCAATGGGCGACGGTAACCACTCACCATCAGGTGGGCCGTATGCTCGTCTGCCTACAAGAGTAATAAAAAAAACACTTAATATATCGCAAAGTTATTAGGTATTACACCTATATTAATAGTTATTATACCTGACGAAGCGTGTTGCGGATAATAATATGTACTTTTAGGTTATTAAACTACCTTGCATTTTGATTTATATAAATTAAATAAAATATTTACACCTAAAAAAGTCACTAAAGTTAAGTTGCGTTGCCCAGTCGGTAACCTTTTCCAACCATCGACGTTTTCTTTTTCTGTTATTGTTTTAATTTGTGTAAGTTATGCTTGAAATAAATGTTTATTATTATTATTTTTAAATAAATTTGATTTATGGGTTATTTTTTTTAAATAAAATTGGAAAATGATTTTCATATTTTATGCCATTCAGCTTAGGACTATTTCGATCGAACTGAGGCCTAGTGAGTGCCATCTAGTGATACTCAACAACACTAATTAAGAAATCAGACAGTAAATTCTTTTGCTTAATTATGCTAGATGTCGCTATTTAAAACTCTGCCTTGTTCAAAACAAGTTTCAGTGCTGAAGTTTTCAGTTTTTATTTCTTAGATGGCGCTGTCGACAGCTATAAGCACTGGCCTTTATTTCAGTCTAACAGCACAAAGACTACCGGCCAGTAATTTATAAATGATTTTAAAAATAGTTTTAAGTTCAACACAATTGTTTTTTAAGTCGATAATTCCGTAAGCCAGTAAGCAGTACAATATAATTTTAATGTTTTTAAATAATACGTGATACATTTTTTGAAACAGCACTATTATATTAAGACAGCAGCGATTTTGTAGGCAGTGGCTTGGCTCTGCCCCTGGCATTGCTGAAGTCCATGGGCGACGGTAACCACTCACCATCAGGTGGGCCGTATGCTCGTCTGCCTACAAGGGCAATAAAAAAAAGACAGAAGTATTTCATCAGAGTGCTCACAAAACTCGGCGGTTGAAAAATATGGGGAATCAAGATTCTCAAGCATCAATAGGAACCGGAGGGGCTTTGTGTGATGTACCGTATCTTCCATGAGGAATGCTCTGTAGAATTTTGAAAATAATCGCTTCTCTTTTTTACCTTCCGCCACCGGAACAGAGTTTTTTTTTTTCTACCTAAGTTGATAGCCTTGAGAGGCTATGTCAGAGCAACCTTACAAGTATGTGAGCTCACGGGGCTCAAACCTGACGATGTTGCTAACACTAACCTTAACAAAAGCAGTGCTTCGCAGAATCTACCACCGGATCGGAAACGAGACCCACTAAGAAACGCACTAGGGTAATAAGTAGTGTGATATTAATGTGGCAGTTTTAAATGGAGCGAAGTGTGCCGAGATTTGATGCGTAATTTGACTTAATTTTTTTTGGCGCCATCTTCGATTTTTCACCACTCGCTACTTGTATCTATACTGATAGCCTTGAGAGGCTATTTCAGCTTCACCCTAGCGTGTAGGTGAGCTCACGGGGCTCAAACCGGAGTGTTGCTAACACGGTCAGTGTGAATTTGCTAACACTGGCCCTAGCAAGAGTAGTGCTTCGCAGAATCTACCACCGGATCGGAAACGCGACACACTAAGAAAAGCGCTAGGGTGTAGTGTAATAGTAATAAGTAGTGTGATATTAATGTGGCAGCTAGAAAGGGAGCGAAGTGTGCCGAAAAATTAAGTACAGTTGGTGTGCTATTTGCTAGTCCCTTCATACTTATGCGATTCCCTACGAGTAAGTCAACCAATAAAAAGACACAAATTTCATCACAAATCTTTATTCAGTTGTCAACCAAGAGTGATGCGTCAAAATACTTCCAAATAAAACGTGATAAAATAAACTAGCAATCGAAAAGTTCGGTCGAATTGGAAAGTTCAGGCATGGATTTCCTTTGGGGCACGGGTCGGTTAGTTTGGGAGGTGGCGTCTGCTTGCAGCCATCTTTAGGACAGACGACAGGCTGCTTCTTCTCCCTCTTCAATTCGGTCCACGACGGTATCGGTACCCAGGGATCAAAATTTCGAGCCAATAACCTATCAGGACTTACGGGATGGCCGGCGTCCTCATTGAGGCTCATATTTAAGTCTGGGTTATACTTTGGACTTAAATGAAGACCAGCTCCGCGGCGGTAACCGTTTCTTGACGACTTCGTTATATCAGTACTAACTACCATAGCGTATAAGAATAGTGGACAGTAGATAGTGGGAGTGTCAGCGTTCGGATTCAACTTCAGTGCGTCTTTGATGAAGAACGATTGGCATTTTTTGAATTTATCGCACGGATTTTTCTTCTTTGGCGGACAGGGAGGCGGACAGACAGGCTTGCAGGGCTTAGGGCACGGCGGGGGAGGGGGCGGACAAGGTGGGAGCGGAGGAGGGCAAGGGGGAGGACACTTCGGGGCTGGAGGCGGACATACAGGAGTCTTCTTTCCGCACTCACCTTTAACAGTCTCCGCTGCTATAGTGGACATCCTGAGATTTTGAAGTCCAAATTCGCGACAGTATTCCATGCGATTCCTCTCCCGCACCCTCTTCATCAGCTCTGACAAAGACACCTCTCCGTCAGGCTTTAATTTGGGGAGTGGTCCCAAAGCAGCTGATATGTTGGCGTTCATTGGATTTGTAATGTCTATTGAATCATTCCTAATTTTATCTGACACCTTATCGAGTAAAATTTGTTTATCCAGATTCTCTTCATCGTGTAAGCTTGCGTTTCCTTCTGTCTGATGTTCGTCTGGTACTGTCTGTTCCTCTTTACAGAGTCCTTCAGCAACTCTTATATTTAATTGGTCATAATTTAAATTAGGCTCGAAAGAATGCGTCACATCTTCTTCAGTTTCGATTTCTGGTCCATTAACTTCCTCTCTGGCCTCGAAAGACGGAAACAGTCTCGCCTTTATCATTTTTACTTCGTCATTTCGATCTTCATCAGCGCGACCTATTGCCGGCTCTTCGTCAATGCCTTCCACACGATTACTTGAGAAAAATGACTGTTTACTATCTACGTCTGAAGGTTTTCCAACTTTCTGTGTATCTATATCACCCGATTTACTGACATTGTGGTTAGGTCCAATTTCATTGTAAGCAAAGTCTTGGTCGTCCATTTGAAATCTATAAGTTGGTTCCTCCCTAATCATACTAAAGGGAGGGTGGAGTTTTTCAACTTCCTTCTCAAACTCACGACTCTCTAGATCTATTTCAGTCTTTTCAACAGTCTTTTTCGGTTTCTTTAGCTCGTCTATCTCAGCCAAGCCATTCCCTAGTGCTCTGCGATTAGAGGCCTGAGGTACTCCCAATTGCTTCATCTCATGTATTAATCTCCTATCGATTTCATTAACAGGATTATTGAGGCATTTCTCGGCTATTTCATCTAAAGTCGTTTGTACATCAGTTTCAGGCCCCTGTTGACCTTTCTTCGAAAAGTCTACCTTGGTATTATCACGCAAAAGCTCACGTTTATCATCCGAATGTTTTTGTTCTGTAGTCGCTAAAGGAAACAATTTAGATTCCTTTAAGACTTCAATCTTTTGGTTTGATACATCTTTTCCATCTCCGAGCGAGCTCTTCTGTCTAGATTTATCGTTAATAGCCAAACAAATGGCGGCTTCTTTTAATTTCTCCCCAACGTTTTTCGCATCAGTATTGTCTAAACGTATTCCGATATTGTTGTCCTTAGGTAAAATCGTTAGGTCCTCATTAGGCAAGCGTGTAGCATTCCCCAGCATGTACTTATCATCCCACTTTGCGTCTTTACCAAAGATCTCATCAATTATCTTCTCGCATTTAACACAACTATTTTCATCGGCACTTAATCTCGATAAAGCAACATCTTTGCATTTATCGCTGGCTTTGTTGAAAACATGTGCATCTTTGGAATCTTCGTGTACTATCGGCTTATTGGGACCGAATACTAAATCGATTATTTTCTTACATTTAGCGCATTTAGCCTCGTCTTCGGATCCGCTCTTTGTGCTCTTTTGTAGTTTGCTTTGCAAAATCGCAATACCTAAAACCAATTTGACTACTGGTATGGACGGTGTAACCGATTTGGCAGATTCGAAGGTAGTATAGCGTCGCTGTCAAACCAAAATCTGTTATGTGCAAAAACTCTATTTAGAATTAACGAGTAAAAACATTTTCGAGTATAAAATTTTATATGAGGATGAATTTTTTAAAACTGTATCAAATGAAAGCTACAGATAAAATATTAAAGCTATATAACAGTTTTTTGTTAAACGGTAGATAGGGCTGTGAATAATACGAGTAAAAATATTTTGGTTTGACAACGACGATAGGCTGATTTAATAGATTTTTTTTTTATTTTGTCAGGGGGAAATCACCGGACTTCCGGCCTCCACGGGGGGTGGAGGGCGGGACATGTCGGAGTTGAACCGACTAAACCTCCTGTCACTCAACAACCAGCATCCACACCTCGCATGACTTCGGTACCCTCTGTATTTTGTACCGTATGTTCCATAGGAAGTGCTCTGAGGAATTGTTCGAGATGATACTTTCATCTCGTTTTTACCATCGCACCGCCCGCCACCGGAGTAGAGTTCATCCATACTACCTGGAGCCACTGCGGTCATCCACAGTGCGTTTCCAGAGGTCTTTTTTGCCACGTACCATACGGCTATGGAATGAGCTCCCTCCACGGTGTTTCCCGAGCGCTATGACATGTCCTTCTTCAAACGAGGCTTGTGGAGAGTATTAAGCGGTAGGCAGCGGCTTGGCTCTGCCCCTGGCTTTGCTGAAGTCCATGGGCGATGGTAACCACTCACCATCAGGTGGGCCGTGTGCTCGTCTGCCTACAAGGGCAATAAAAAAAAAAGAGACAGAACTCATGAAAAGGCAGAGGGGACAAAGGGAAGCGCTTAGTGCGGAGCACATCTGTCCCATCACTCTCCCCCTTAATAGAACCCTTAATATGTTTCTAACCGGGCGTTCTTCACTCGAAGGTACATTCAGGTTTTTTTTGCCTGCTTATTCGCTGCTATTCTAGCCAGCGCGCGGACGACGAGGTGAACTCACGGGCTCAACATTAGCGAATTTGCTAACACTAGCCTTGGCAATAGCTCAATCTCCGAACTTATCCTTACACTCTAACATTACTCGCTTACATGAGACCGAAATCATATTTGTCTACGAAAAGCGGGTACCACTAAAGATAGAAGAGTGCTGTGTGTTTAGTGCGAGTTTTTTAACTTCTCGATCACGTTAACGTTAACTCAAATTTGTATGGAGTTGGAAGAGCGAGGGAAGTTTGCCGCTAGGGGCACCTCGCAAAAAACTCGCACTAAGTATTGCTTAGATGAGTAAACGAGCTTACAGCCCACCTGGTTACTGGAGCCCATAGACATCTACAACGTAAACGCGTCACTCACCTTGAGATATGAGTTCTAAGGTCTCAGTATAGTTACAACGGCTGCCCCACCCTTCAAACCGAAACGCATTACTGCTTCACAGCAGAAATAGGCGGGGTGGTGGTACCTACCCGTGCGGACTCACAAGAGGTGCTACCCACCAGTAATTACACAAATTATAATTTTGCGGGTTTAATTTTTATTACATAGTGTTATTCCGTCACTGTGGAAGTCAATCGTGAACATTTGTTGAGTACGTATTTCATTAGAAAAATTGCCACCCGCCTGCGGGATTCGAACACCGGTGCATCGCTACACACGAATACACCGGACGTCTTATCCTTTAGGCCACGCCGACTTAAATCTTATTAAATTAAAATTTACAAACAACAAATAATCATAGTCAGATATGTACGTACTTTTGGCAATTTTACCGTGTGTATTGCAGTCGGCGAGTGAAATACGAAATAGAAATGCCGCCGGGTTCGCTTTATTTACCGTCCTCACCGCGGCGGTCCACATTTTGTATCGAAACTAGAAGTGATGGGTGTAACTTCAGTTGAAAACTACATTTTCATTTTCTTTTTGTATAGGTATATGATTTTTTTTATTTTTGAAAACTATTAATTTGTCACATTCCTTTTCTTTTAATTCGCTTTAGGTTACTTCAAAATTAAACTTCTTTATTTCTAGATTAGAAATAGCATTTGCGGCCAGTTTTATGATTTCGTTAATAAAAAGGTTAAATTGAAATTAAAATCTTCATGTCAGCCGCATATTGGACGAATTGTCGGACGGACTACGTCCGACTCCCATCCACGTAGGAGGTGGCCACCCCCGGTGACTGCAGTATGGTTGGCTATAGCAGTGTCCTGGTACAATATTCAGAGAATGCGCTGCCCTTTTTTTAGTTTCCTTTTGTGATAATAATGGAAAGAGATAATGTGATGCTTGACACAGAATAGCTTGTAGTTGTCCTAAAACAACAAATATTATCTAATCAACATATAAATTAATGTTAAATAGTCTTTCGTTCGTATTCGATTGGTAGTTTACAAGTTGTTTCGGCACAGGGAATGGTGTTCTTGCGACATTTTTTTTTTTAGATTTTCGGGATTAATGCCTCCGTAGATTGACTAAAGAACCCAAAGTTTGTTTTATTAACCAATATTTCCTGCCGCGGGTCGTTCTAAGATACAACATTCCAAAAAATGTTAAGATATTCCTTCATTCTATGACCAATAATGCAGAGGTATGGGCCTTCCATATTATTATATTAAATGTGAAAGTTTATTTTGACTGCTTTTACGTCCAAAGGACCAACCGATTGACATTAAACAAATTTAAAGTGAAAGCCTTAAGTCAGAAGACTGACATAGAATATCCCGAAAAATCATCTCATTCGCGCGAGAAACTGAAAACTTATTGTCTTTAGAAAAATTATGTGACACATAAGCAAAAAATTGTCACTTTTCCTTTAATACTCGTGAGAAGCGACAGGTAACAGCTCTTAGAATATTACACTGGTTAACGTTAGCCCTTTAACTGTAGCCTACCCAGACGCATATTGTGCGATTGACTCCGATTATCCGGCATGTTTACATCGCTCGGCTAAAGGCAATCTACGTAAAACCTACACATTTTGTATAGGCTGTCTAAAACAAAAACATTACCAATGATTCATCCACTACTATTATTAAAGAGAAAATTTAAAGGAATCGGAATGTATGGGCAATACCTGTGCCTGGACGCAGGGTGACCAGTAATTATTTTACTTAATTTACATAAATGTAATTTTTGTATTAATATGATTATAACGATTATAATGCACAAATTACGGCTAATAATACTGTTGTGATCTTTGCATTATTAAAATGTACGGAAGTAAACTGAAAACGAATAATTAACTTTTAGTTCATGCTGAATTGATCTATCTGCACTTTCATTTCACTATCTAAATTTTTAAGTAGAATTCCATGATAAAAAAAATATTTCGGGGGTTTTAATTGATTTCATGAATAAATCAAATTATAAATCGTTTTCAGGCGAAAACTCGTCTTATTTTAGCACTAGCTATCAACCATGTTTTTTCAGTTGATAAAACAAAACGTCATTTCAATGTGTGAAAATAACAAAGATGGCTGAAGAACAGGTGAGAATCAAAATATTACGAATTTTGTACGATTTTAAATGAATTAGACATGTTTATTAGACTTAAACGTATCAAAATGGCATTTGTAACGAGTAACTTAAAGATTTCCCGAGTCCTGTCTCACTTAACACGTAATTTAATTGTTTATTTTCCACGGTAGTGACATCGCGATAGGTCAAACTTTAGTAATTTATTTTATAATATTCAGTGAATTACCGGCAGAATTCGAGTATGAATACTTTAACTTAATAGCCGAAAGATGTTGACTTATTTGCACCGGCTTTTTGGTTATATCGCGTTATGTTATTGTGTCAAAACCCTGACATTGTTTCTAATATTTTTTAATTTTCGCCAAATTACTTACGAGTTATACTTTTCCAATTATAAAGATTTAAATTTATTTCTCTCAAAGTAATTTTACTAGACACGATATTAAATTAGGTTTTTTTCTTAATAAAATTAAAAGTAAAACTTATAAAAGAAAGTTTTAATGCAGCTTTAGAAAAAAAAGGACACTTTGTATTCTAATATAAATTAAAAATATGAATAATGTTAGTTCTCAGTCCAATATAAAGCCACATTAGTAGTGGGTGACCATAGGCTAGAATGTCTTGCTTCAAGAACCACTTGAAGCAAGACTACATTTCAAATAAATCATAACTGCTTATTTGGTGTAGTGTGTTAGCTTTAAAAAGGCTTTATATGTAAATATAGTTATCAAATAAGAACATTTCTTAGTTTTTAACCATTAGAAGCAAAGGCGAATGAATCCAGTCCTTAGCTAAGTCTTTATAGTTGCTATTATTTTCTGCTCGAGAACCTTAATACTGTAATTCTTTACATACTACGAATTTAATGAAATAAAATTTGGAAACAATTTAATCAACTTTTAATGACATTTTAACATAACAAAGGAAGCAGATTAACTAATTGACTTAGTTGGCTTGTGTGTAAAAGGAACTTTAATGAGAAAAGTCTGTGATGTACAGGCACTACTTTAAAATCAAATATACCATGTTATGAAGCATTATCTTAGAGTTCATGGGCTAAGACGTGGCTTAGGGTCCTTCTCAACGCATTTCGAGATTAGGGAGTATTTCCATAAGGTGAATCGGATTGACAACTGCAGTTGATGATTCTGTATGGAGGAGGTTATCTGCATCACACACTATGATTGTGACACTCAATCATGATTCATGCAGGTGATGTATGAAGATAACCGGAACCTGAATATTTTATGGGTAAAAGGTCAGGCAATTGATTGCCCGATTCCTAAAAAATCTAGACTGAAATAAGATTAGGCCTATGTTGAGATTTTAAATATGGCAAATTTGAAGGATCTTATATTCTTCTAGCCATATAAAGTATTAAATTTACTATGTATATTATAACGTATTTTACTGTGTAATAATATACTATATTTTTTTTTTAACATTGTAAGTACACAATGATTAACATGTTTCATTATATCCAGGAATAAAAGGCTATTTGGTTTAAGTAACATTATTGCAGCTTTTTTAGAATGCAGGAGAGCTCTGTAAAGTTTAAAAATTGAGAGAATATCAAAATGAAAAAAAAAACTTGTTCAGTTATTCCCACGAGGTAAACTTTATTGAAGTTCAATTAAAAACATCAAACTGTTAATGCTAATACTGATTAAAATGGACCTTTAATTACAAAGATAAATGTTGCTTATTTAATGAAATGTCCCTTAAACCGGATAACCTTTCATCCCTTCATATGAATAATGTATCCTGGTTGTTTGGAAGACATAAGACCTCCAATTGCACTTTTTGTGTTTGATGTTTTGATTTTATTATTAAATTGCTTTACAAAAAAGCACACTCAGTTATATTGAGCTTACTCAAATATATTTGATGTATGAGATGTTGTTTCAGGGTAAAATGTAGCCCATGTCATTCTACAGACTTCAAAATATCAGTTTAAAATATTACTATGAGTATATTAAATTATGCAAAGACATAATTGTTAGGTTTTCTTCGACTGTCCCAATATCGTATCCCTTCTTTATGATATCCTTCCCAATGACATTCGCGGGCCTATTAATTGTTTATTAACTTTAGTCTATTCTAAACATGTAAATATTCTATGTAAATTTTTATCTGCTAATAACATTTATCTCTAAAGTAGTTAGTCTAACATAGATTCGCGTATGGAAAAACTGAACAAATTTATTTGTATTTCTTCTTCTTCTTTTTCTTCTTCTTCTTCTTCTTCTTCTTCTTCTTCTTCTTCTTCTTCTTCTTCTTCTCTGTCGTTTCCTCATTACTGAGGGTCGTGACCACCTTGGTCCAGTTTTTGCACCAGCTTCCTCCAATGCTGCCTGCATTCGGCCTGCTTAATGGCGCCCGGGACGCTGGTGTTTGTGGCCTCCTTGATAATGTCCGTCCACCTGGTTGGCAATCTTCCTCGACTTCTCTTTCCTTCCACGTGACCTACAACTATTAATTTTTCCAAGTTCTCAGTAATTTGTATTTAGATTTAGTAATTTTTTCCCTCTCTAAGCACCTGTCATTTTTGTAAATACTTTGACATTGGCAAAATCAATGCCAAAGGCGTTGGAGCCCAATATTTATAAAAAAAAATGTTAGGTTGTCAACCCTGTTTTTGTTTGCTTTAATAGTTTAATGTTCATATGATTTGCCGGGTTACAACTGTTATCGCAACTGATCTGGTATCTGTTTCAGGAGGTGATTCAGATAGAGCTGCTATGCAAACAGTTGTACGAGTCCCCGGACCCAGCGCTCCGGGAGCAGGCAGAGAAGGCTGTCGTTGCTTTTCAGGTGACTATTACTATACTTGTAACTATACTTGAGACCTTAGAACTTATATCTCAAGGTGGGTGGGTAACCACTTAACACCAGGTGAGCTGTGAGCTCGTCCACCCATATAAGCCATAAAAAAAAAGGTAAGCGCTATCAACATTGCCATTGATGCTGTAGGACAGCGGTCGGGGAAACGGGGTAAATTACCCCAAAATGGGGTTAAATGAAATTTTGAGGGGGGTAAAAATGAAACTTCTGTGAGTTAAAAATATATATTGAAGTGAAACTGCTTTCGTCAAATTTTTAGTTATTGTCTTCTTTTTAAAATTATCATGGGGGTTATATATAATATGAAAGATGCTAAAAAGAAGCGATTTGATTTTTTTTTTGATCTTCGTCATCAACTTACGCAAAAATATTTTGGGGTAATAATTTAAAAAGTTCCCCGACCGCTGCTGTAGGAGCTGTACTTCTTCTTGCCCTAATCTCACATTAGGTGGGGTCGGGGCAGTATTTTTATTATGCTGTATAGGGATTTGGCATGAGTTAAACAACTGAATGCCTGCCTGTGGTCAAACCTCCTCGGTTTTTGGTTTCAGTACAATATTATAAACATCTAAACTAAAATTTCGATTTTCAAATACCTAAAATCCTTTTTTTTAATACGCTTTTATTAGCAGCAGACTTATGTATGTTAGTATGTAATGGAATCTTTGAACATGATTTTGACCCCCTTCAAAACGTCGGATTAACTCGAAATTTGGCATACAATAAGTATAATAAAATAAATAATAATAAGTATAATAATAAATTAATAAAAGGACCGATGGCAATTCAATATTTAAAAAATATAAAGAAATGGAAATGCAACTAAAAAATTGATAATAAATTTTAATAAACTTGAATTAAAAATAGTGTAAGAAAAAGGATTTTATTGTATAAAAAAGCGTGGGGTGCTTTTCAGGATATTATCAAAACAACCCTTCTACTCATATCTGTTCTTAAAATATTTATAACTACTGATACCATGCTACTGCTATTTTTAATTCAAATTTATTTTGTATTTTTTTGTTGGATTTTCTATAAAATCGTATTTTTTTAGTTTTTTTTAAACTATATTTTATATCTGTAAGACACTCACCTGAATCTTGTTCAAAGTTCCATGTTATTTGAACTATGTTAGCTCTGGTGTTAAGTAGGTGAACGCTCATGTTTACTTATGGTGTGTGTTATAAACATGTATTTATCATATATATTTGTATACGGAAATCTTTAAATTTAATGTCCAATTGAAAATTTGTACATGCATCAAGGACCAATGATAATGTGATGATTTCGTTACTTAGACCTAATGTCCTGATCAGGATCTTATCTTACCATTACCAGGATCATTAGACTAATTTTAACAATCTATATACATAGTAATATATTAATACGTGAAGCAGAAACTTTGTACCCCTTATTACGAAAATTGCGGAGGAGTATGAAACTTCTCACACTTATAGAGAATACAAAGAGTGTTAATTTTTTTTTTTAATTATACAAAAAAAAAATTATTAAATCAATTAATAAAACATTACACACATTACCGTGTATTTGACACAACACATACACATAAATATACTTTTTGTTTATTGTCGATTGTGTCTAACTTCCGTTATTGTTTAAAGTCTGTGGTCAAATTGAGAATAAATTAATATTGTTTGTCTTTATTATTATTTATCTATAGTGTAGTTTCGGCGAAATCTGTGATTATATTATAGAAGTCTAATAGTATTTGACAATAGAACCATAATAATGTTTAAACATAAAATTTCTATTAATTATAGTCGAATTTCGATTACTGCGGGACCACTAGCATAAATAAATAAATGGGAACAAATTAGGCACGGTTATACGGACCCAAGTTAGGATTCCCTGTGTTATAGGTACCAAAGAGTATAGAGATAACATATTTATATACGCTTAAATATATATATAATTATACATATATAGATAATAAACATCCAGAAAAAGTAAAAGCTCAAATAAATCTGTTCATCACACAAGGTTTGCTCGATGCGAGAGTCGAACCCATAACCCACGAAACGACAGTCAGAGCCGCTAACGTAACACCGAGTCGGTCTATAAAAGCGTGTTCATATATTTTGTACGAATTTATCATTCCCGATCCTGCGGACCGAATGGAAAGCAGTCGAAGTCGCCCCAAACACGTCATTTCGGATCCTCCCGATCCACTAACGGTGCTTTTAGGTACCTCAAGCATCGGTCATCGTTCTCGTCGAACTCGTCGTTTGCGACGAAGGGCTCGACGAGTAAATTAACCCACAGACACAGCCCACTGAGTTTCTCGCCGGATCTTCTCAGTGGGTCGCGTTTCCGAACCGGTGGTAGATTCTGCGAAGCACGGCTCTCGCTAGGGTTCGTGTTAGCAACGTCGTCAGGTTTGAGCCCCGTGAGCTCACCTACAAGCTCGGCGAATCTAGAATAACCCCTCGATGTTACTAGAAAAAGTAGGAAAAAAAACAATTTATCTTTTATATTTTCCCAGGAGTCTCCGGATACATTGAGCAAATGTCAAATGTTACTAGAGCGGGGCGAATCGAGCTATTCACAACTGTTGGCAGCCACCACACTTGGAAAACTTATAAGCAGGTAGGTTTAATCACTATCGTATGTTGAACTGGTTTCCAATCTTCTTAGATCATCTGTAGGTGGGTTTTAGACATTTACAACGCAAATGCGCCACCCATCTTGAGATATAAGTTCTAAGATCTCAGTATAGTTACAACGGCTGCCCCACCCTTCAAGCCGAAACGCATTACTGCTTCACGGCAGAATTAGACGGGGTGGTGGTACCTACCCGTGCGGACATGAGGTCCTACCAAAGTAAAGTATTTTCGGTATCTGGGGTTTTTCATCCGGAAGCCTTTTGTTTCGTGTTCATGGTACTGGACCGGACGGTACGTCGGTACGTAAGCTGGCTTCCAACTTACAATATCCAGCTACGAGGACCCGGCTTTTCCGGCCGACCTTTGATCCAGACCTATATGAAGATTTCGTCAAAATTTTATCGAAATATGTCCAGCCGCTTTGGAGTCTATGGGGAATATACAAATCGATTTTTATATCGCGGCTAATTTTTGGCTTATGTTCATATTGGGACGAAGTATCCTGCAGCTTAGTAGATTGGGGGGAATAGAGACTAGAGTTAGAATAGGGACAAATCTGCGATAGTAACAATAATTTTGTTGAATCGTTAGATTTAACTTCGTTGAACTGAAAATTACTTTTTTTAGTGCTTAAGAATATTAAAGGGAATAGTTTAGTTTAGTCATCAAAGTTTTGTAACTCATTAAAGATATTAAAAAGTTAATTACCTAAAGTTAGGTACCCACCTAACAACTAAATAGTACCAGCCCTATCGAAAAACTCTATTGTCCCCATACGTAACTTGATTCACCCCAAAGCAAAGGTGAATTCGGTCAAGCGAGTTATTTTATAATGAACTATCTATAATAACGCATCGTATATAAAAATGTAAGCCCCCGGAACAATTTTAATCTCAATTTTATTGGTATTACCCTTAGAAAAACCATTGAAAATTTGTGTTGGATTTGGAAAGGGTCCCGATTTCCCCCAATCTACGGTTCTAGACACTGAAAAACATACCGCTAAGTATTACCTACCACCGAGTGAGTCAGTTAATGAAATCTGTTTTATTTAATAATTGAATAATTATTAAGACTTCATGGTTGACTTCCCTATATTGTTTCCAGGTCGACGGCCAGCCTTACCATCCAGCAGCGTTTGGATATAAGGAATTATGTACTTAACTACCTCGCGACAAGGCCGAAATTGGCTAATTTCGTTGTACAGGTAAATTGCTGTTTTTTTTGTGTAGGATTGTCAAGTTCAATCGCGTTTCGTAAACTGCAAGTTCTTCCAAAAACAATTCTTAAATACGATTTTAACACCCCCTGTATGTTTTTGATGTTCTCGTATCGACACTGAAGAATTTGTCCTAGGGTTGTTGAATGTCTTATTAACATTTTCCGAACGGGAATTTTGTTTAATACTTTTTCGCGTCTTAAATATTATATAATGTAGATTTAGGATTGTGGCGCATAAAATAAAAATATTCCATTGTTGCATTTTTATTGTGGTTTTATAAAATCTTCTTTATTATAGTAATTAAAATTTAATTAACACTTCTTTTTACGCTCTTCTCTGTAATTCTCTTTTCCCTCTCTTACCGTTTTCTCTCAATCACGTCGTAACACTCCGTTCCACAAACTTTTCATACGTTTCCTTCTTACCAATATTACATATTATATATGTGTGTTTAAATTATATTTCAATCTAAAAGCCATATTTATGTACTTTGCACTACCTTTTTGGTCCATTGATAGAGAATGTCTTAGGCATTAAATCTGCCAAGTAAATACATGCAAGTGTAATAAGTAAAGTAATGTTTCATGTTACTGTATACACGTGCTTCACGCCCTAACGCGCTAGTCCAGAAAGACTGTGTGTTGTCTCCTCCCGTGCTTCGGTGCTAAGAGATATCACACCCGACTCAGACGACGGGACAACCCAAAACTGCCATCGCCCGATAAATGTCTTGTCGGATCAGCCAGATTTACTCTGGGTGCTTTTAGGTCTCTCAAGCACCGGTTACCGTCCTCGTAGAACTCGCAGACTCCGACGAATAGCTCGACGAACAGGTCCATAGACACAGCCCAATGAGTTTCTCGCCGGATCGTCTCAGTGGGTCGCGATTCCGATCCGGTGATAGATTCTGCAAATCCGATGGTAGGCCCTTGCTACACCTCAATTATGAGGCATAGTGTAGCTGGAGTAATCTAAGAGATCGAAGAATCGCCATCAGCGAATGGGTAGGAGGGAATAAAAGCAAGAGCTAATAAATGAGTTTCACCTCTCCCTGAGTCGCATTCCTCATATCGGAGGATTGTGAAAAAAAAGAAAAGTTGGTGGTATCCAGAGTGGTGCGGATTTGGTCGAACCTACAATGCTTAAATGCTTCTAGAATGTGTTAAAACTGTTTGTTCCCAGGCCCTAGTGACCCTGTACTCAAAGATCACGAAACTCAGCTGGCTGGACATGGTCAAGGAGGAGTACGTCTTCCACAACGTCGTTAACGACATAACGAGCTTTCTCAGGGTTAGTGGAACTCGCCCGTGGAACTCCTGTTAGCTTGCGTTGCATATGTCGGATAAATCACTTCTATTTCAATTCTCGGGTAGTTTTAAGTTGCGTGATAAATGTCATTAAAGGACCTTTTGGCGGGAACGCGAGGAGTGAAGTTGTGTGATTTATTTAATTTTGTCTGTTTAGTGTTTCTTCAGGTTTAAATGTGTAATAACGGTGGTTTATTAACTGTTTAATATCTGTGAAAGTGCACAAATGTGGGACAATGAAACAAAGCCGCTGGACGTAACTTCTAGGGTTCCTCCAAAAAGTCCACTGAAAAAGTCTCAGTAAATGACCACCATTTTACTGAGATTACATTTCATATCATTTCATCTCATTTCATTTCATTTCGTTTCATTTCTTTTAACTTCATATTATCATTTTTCATAAAAATAAGAATATAAATTAAATTAAGATTTGACCTAAAAGTCTTAGTTACCAGGTCATAAAATCCCTTAAAAAATGTAATTTAAAAATGATAGTAATTTTAAAAATATTTGTTAAATTTGGAAGGCAATGGAATCCGTGAATGTTGATTAAGACAATTTCTGTATACAGTGTGTTACTTTTATGTTTTTACCAAGTTAGGTTATGATTCCTTTCGTGTTAAGTGGTCACCGGAGCCCATAGACATCGACCACGTTTTTTTTATTGCTTAGTTGGGTGGACGAGCTCAAAGCCCACCTGGTGTTAAGTGGTTACCGGAGCCCATAGACATCTACAACGTAAATGCGCCACCCACCTTGAGATATAAGTTCTAAGGTCTCAAGTACAGTTACAACGGCTGCTTCGCCCTTCAAACCGAAACGCATTACTGCTTCACGGCAGAAATGGGCAGGTTGGTGGTGCTTATCCAGGCGGGCTCATACCACGCCCCACCACCGGTTTACTGATTGGTTCGTGCTTTTTCCATGGTCGTCGGTACAGAGCCAAGAGCTGTGCACGGTGGGGGTGCAGCTACTGTCGCAGCTGGTGGTGGAGATGAACCAGGTGTCGGAGGCGGACGCGAACCGGTCGCTGGCCAAGCACAGGAAGATCGCCTCCTCGTTCAGGTAACGAATATATATACATCGACGCTTGAATGGCAAACGTGACTAAGCGACAATAATTGCTTTGTACATAAATGATAGGCAATAACCATATTCGATGCACAAAACATATATATTTTTAGGTCTATTAAAATCATTTCAACCCTACAGCTAGATTCGTTAAAATAGAATTTTATTTCAGGTATTTCAACTTTAAATTAATTAGTCTTCTGTAAAGTTCACGGATTGTCGCTTAGTCACGTTTGCCTTTCAAGCGTCGATATGTATCACGTTTTAGCGGTAGGCAGCTACTTGGCTCTGCCCCTGGCATTGCTGAAGTCCATGGGCGACGGTAACCACTCATCATCAGGTGGGCCGTATGATCGTGTGCCTGCTGGGGCAATAAAAAAAAATTGCTGGGGTCTAAGGGACTTTAAGCTCGCCCAGCAGCAGCCCGGACAGGTGAGCTCAGGGGCTCGACCTGGGAGAATTTGTTAACACTAGCCCTAGCAAAAGCAGTGCTCCGCTGAATCTAAAAGCGGATCCGAATCGCGACCCACTGAGAGGATCCGGCGAGAATCCACGTCATATCGGATCCTCCCGATCTACTAACGGTGCTTTTAGAAACCACAAGCACCGAGGGCTCGACGAGTAAATTAACTCTCAGACACAGCCCACTGAGTTTCTCGCCGAATTATCTTAGTAGGTCGCGTTTCCGATCCGGTGGTAGATTCTGCGAAACACTGCTCTTGCTAGGGTTCGTGTTAGCAACGTCGTCAGGTTTGAGCCCCGTGAGCTCACCTACTAGTTAAGGCTACGCTGGAATGGTCTCAAGACTTTCAGCTTCGGTAGGAAAAAAAACCGGCGAGAATCTGAGCGGATGCAAATTATTTAAGTATTACACTATAATTATGTGATGATGACGAATAAAAAAAGAGTGAGATTTTTTTTTTATCTTTAATTGTAGTTTTAATTGGCCGCTGTATGGTTATAGATTACAAACGAGGAATTAGGAAGATTAAGTAGTAAACGAATTATGTTATTTAAATACTTCGATCAATGGTGCACAGCGTGGTCTGTTGTCTGGCTATTTCTACTGCGGGAATGGGGGCAATGCGATCGTAACTTGACGTCGTGGACTCTAGGAACGTCGACCTTAGAATTCTCATCTCATGGTGGGTGGCGGCATTTACGTTGTAGACGTATATGGGCTGTAGTAACCACTTAACAGCAGGTGGGCCGTGAGCTCGTCCACCCATTTAAGCAACATTCATGACGATGGTGAAGAAGAAACCACGCATGACAGTTAATCTATATATTAATACGTGAAACAAAAACTTTGTATCCCTTTTTACGAAAGTTGCGCGGACGGAAGAGTATGAAATTTCCCACACTTATAGAGAATATAGTGAAGGAGTGCAGAATGCTAATTTTTTTTTTAATTGTGCATAAAACATACATTAAATCAATAAAAAAACGTTACAGACTACCAACATGCATTTGACATACACACATTCATATAATTATACTCTTTGTATATTGTCCATTGTCAAAGTTTTGTTAATGTTTAAAGTCTGTGGCCAAATTCCGAATAGATTAATATTGTTTGTCTTTAATGTTATTAATCTATAGTGTAAGTTTTGGCGAAATCTGTGATTATATTATAGAAATACAATAGTATTTGACAATAGAACCTTAATAATGTTTAAACCTACAATTTAAATTAACATTATAGTCGAATTTCGACTACTGCGGGACCACTAGTATAATATAAATATAAAATGTGTGTGTTTGTGCGGCATAGAGACACGACGCTGTTCGAGATATTCCGCCTGGCGTGCTCGCTGGTGGGGGCGGCGCGGGGGTCGCGCGCCGACAGCCTGGTGCTAGCGCTGCTGCGGCTCGCGCACAACTGTCTCGCCTTCGACTTCATCGGGACCTCGGGGGACGAGGCCTCCGACGACCTCTGCACCGTGCAGGTGAGCAGACCCCACCAACATTGACCCCGGATAACACTCGGTCCCCGGTGTATGCGCTGCTGAATGTAGCGTACATAACTTGAGATTTAGATAGAAAAAAGTCACGGATAGTAAAAGAATAGAAAAGGAACGTTTGTGCAACAAGGCATATTATAAAGTTAAAGATTATTTACTATAGTAGAATGATTTTGTCCATGCAGTTTGGGTCATAAAAAATCGGAGCGTTGAAGCGAGTATTTCGCTCTCTCTTCCACTCACGAGCCTTATGGACGGGCATAGTGATGCGCATTATTGTTGTCGATAAGCGTTATCGATAGTGTGTTTAGTTTTGTCATTTTGTGGGTTAATGATAAAAATGAAAGAAAAAATCACTAATTGAACACTTACACCACATGTCACCACAGCAAGTTAACGAGAACGGCAGAAATTAACAGTTTGTAACTTTTCGGCATCTATTCTTATTTCAGTGAAAAATTTTAACACATTATTGATAACAACACGTGCAAATATTATTTTGAATAAATTCTGCCGTTTTGATACAAAACAAAAGAGTAGCCATTGTGTCACTACGTGATGGCACTACGTGGGAATGAGGCGTTCGCTCCTGGCCGTTTCATTTTTCATTATTATTATTATTATTCTTTTTTAATTGTATTTTTTGACTTGTTGTTTCGTTTATTGCAAATATTTTTATTTATTTAAAAAATATATATTTGAGAAAAAAAAAACCGGTTCTTCTCATGACTGTGGCTTTTTTTGGAACCGGTGGTAGAGTTAGCATTGTTATTTATATTTTGACATTCAACAAGTGTGTTATACTGACATCTAAGTTGAAATAAATGATTTGGAATTTGAATTTGAATATCCGTTGATTATCTACTTCGCTAACAAGTAACTAATTCTATCTTATGTATGTTGATGTGGTGAGTACCGCTGTATATGAGTGCTGGACGTGTACTGGCGCTTTATACTACGGTTTGAGTAAAGCGATGTAAAAGTAGTGATGTGAATGCGAGCGTGCCTTGTACGATACATGACTCGTTCACCCGCCGAGAAGGCGGTTCGTAATTGGTCATCTCTAAAACTACGAATGCAAGCTGAACGAAATTTGCTATATTACGTAATTTTTTTTGGGTACACTCAGTGTAAAGCAATTTTTTATGTCGTTTGCGTTACATTGCGGGCTCGTTATGTATATACAAAACCAGTCGAGTAGTACCATTTCTGGTCTCGTATGGTATAAGAATTTGTTTTTCAATAAGTATTGACGTGCTTTAGTGCTACCATGCTACCTACCCGGTCCTGTAGATCGAATGGTAAACAGTCGACGTCGCCCAAAATACGTCGTTACGGATTCTCCCGATCCATTAACGGCGCTTTTAGGCACCACAAGCACCGGTCACCGTTCTCGTCGAACCCGTCGCGTGCGATGAAGGGCTCGACGAGCGAATTAACCCTCAGACACAGACCACTGAGCTTCTCGCCGGATCTTCTGAGTGGGTCGCGTTTCCGATCCAGTGGTAGATTCTGCGAAGCACTGCTCTTGCTAGGGCCAGTGTCAGCAACACTCCGGTTTGACTGCCGTGAGCTCATCCACACGTCAAGAAGCTAAAATAGCCATTTAAGGCTATCAGCAAAGATAAAAAAAAAACCATTTTTTTCTGGAACCAATTTTTTTTATGCTCCAACAAGAAAAGAATTGGGTGACGACATAAAACTAAAATCGTCTTTTCGCATTAAAAGTGTACAATCTCCAAAAATATTCGAAATTGAGTTAATAAGCGGAATCATTTGTTATCACCAGTATTTTTCTGTCAGAAATACTGTCAAAAGAGCGTAGTTTAGATTTTTTTTTGTTTTGTTTTGTTTACCTATATTTTGACTACTATAACAAAATTAATACATTATTTCTTTCTTTAAAAGACAGATAATAATGTAACTGGTAACAAAAGTGACAAAGATGATTAATTAATATTAAAAATCATCACATGTTAATAAACCCCCGCCGGCAGATTCCCACGTCGTGGCGGCCGACGTTTCTGGAATCGACTACGCTAGAGCTGTTCTTCGAGCTGTACCACGAGCTGGGCGGCGCCATGTCGAGCCTCGCGCTGGCCTGCCTCGTGCAGCTCGCCTCCGTGCGCCGCTCGCTCTTCAGCAACAGCGAGCGCGCCAAGTTCCTCAACAGGCTCGCGGCCGGCGTGCTCAGGATACTCGACAACACTCAGGTGAACATTAGCCCTCGTTATGTATAGTGACGTCAGCGTTCAAGGGCGGCTGGTGATAATAATATGTTTACCGCAGCCCGTGGACATATCATATCAGTGAATGCGAAGACATTTAACTGTATTATGAAACTGCCTTGAGCCTATAAGAACCCTGTCATTTGATGTTCATCCAGGGTCTGTCGGATCCGGCGAACTACCACGAGTTCTGCCGCCTGCTGGCCCGCCTCAAGTCCAACTACCAGCTGGGGGAGCTGGTCATGGTCGACAACTACCCCCGGCTCATCGAGCTCATAGCGAAGTTCACGGTGCAGAGTCTACAGGTCAGGGTGACCGGTCGTCAGCACCAATATTGCTGACCTGTTGAATTAACTTAATTAATTAATTCACTGGTGGTAGGACCTCTTGTGAGTCCGCGCGGGTAGGTACCACCGCCCTGCCTATTTCTGCCGTGAAGCAGTAATGGGTTTCGGTTTGAAGGGCGGGGCAGCCGTTGTAACTATACTTGAGATCTTAGAACTTATATCTCAAGGTGGGTGGCGCATTTACGTTGTAGATGTCTATGGGCTCCAGTAACCACTTAACACCAGGTGGGCTGTGAGCTCGTCCACTCATATAAGCAATAAAAAAAAATTAGTAGATATCTTGAAGTCTAACACTTTGGGCTTTGGGATTTAAGCTTCATATTTCAAAGTGGTAAAAGTGATATTTCCAAAGGCTACATGTGAGACTAAATCCACTCATCCTTTTGAGTAGAAATGATTTCTATTTATCTTGGTCTTATCGAAAATTAGGTGGGGTTGGTCCAGCATGTCCTGCGGACCGAAAATCAGCGTCACCGGGCTAGTAGGTGAGCTCACGGGGCTCAAACCTGACGTTGTTGCTAACATGAAGCCTAGCAAGAGCCGTGCTTCACAGAATCTATCACCGGATCGTGAGAAGATCCGGCTAGAAACTCAGTGGGCTGTGTCTGTGGGTTAATTTACTCGTCGAGCCCTTCGTCGCAAGCGACGGGTTCGGCGAGAACGATGCTTGAGGTACTTAAAAGCACCGTTAGTGGATCGGGAGGATCCGAAATGACGTGTTTGGGGCGACGTGGACTGTTTACGATTCGGTCCGCAGGATCGGGAATGCGATCCTCGATGTCCGTGCACCGACACTCGGGGTTGGTTAACACGGATCAATGGACCGTTCTAGATGTGGCAGTTCGCCCCCAACTCGGTGCACTACCTGCTGTCGCTGTGGCAGCGCATGGTCGCGTCGGTGCCGTACGTGAAGGCGACGGAGCCGCACCTGCTGGAGACGTACGCGCCCGGCGTCACCGCCGCCTACATCGGGTCGCGCCTCGACGCCGTCTCCTGCGTCGTCAGGTACGTCCCACCCACTTGAAGGAATCGAAGGACTAAAGGCTTCGTCAGACAGAACGCGTACTTAACGCCGCGTTTTAACGGCGCGCTCTTTTCATGTCACACAACTTACTGGTGGTAAGACATCTTGTGAGTCCGCGCGGGTAGGTACCACCGATCTGCCTATTTCTGCCGTGAAGCGCTAATGCGTTTCGGTCTGAAGGGTAGGGCAGCCGTTGTAACTATACTGAAATCTTACATTGTAGATGTCTATGGGCTCCAGTAACCACTTAACACCAGGTGGGCTCGTCCACCCATCTAAGCAATAAAAAAATAAAAAGTCACCCCGTATGCACGCGCAGGGACAACGTGGAGGACCCGTTGGACGACGCTGGCACCGTGCAGCAACAGCTCGAGCAGTTGTCCGTCATCGGGCGCTGCGAGTACGGGAAGACGTGCGCGCTGCTCGTGGCGCACTTCGACCGCGCCGCCGCCGCATACGCGCACGAGACGCAGCCGCAGCAGCTGCTCGTGCTGCAAGGTAACTGACCCCCCCCCCAACACCCCCCGCCCCGCCCCCATAGAGATGTCCCGGGCGAATCCCGCAGGCGGGTACCAATTTTTTTAATGAAATACGTACTCAACAAACGTTCACGATTGACTTCCACAGTGAAGGAATAACATCGTGTAATAAAAATCAAACCCGCAAAATTGTAATTTTCGTAATTACTGGTGGTAGGACTTCTTGTGAGCCGTTTCGGCTGGAAGGGCGGGGCAGCCGTTGTAACTATACTGAGACCTTAGAACGTATATCTCAAGGTGGGCGGCGCATTTACGTTGTAGATGTCTATGGGCTCCAGTATCCACTTAACACCAGGTGGGCAGTGAGTTCGTCTACCCATCTAAGCAATAATAAAAAAAATACTTGGTATCTATCGAATCAAAAGTATCGAGTACCTACTCGTGTTTACTAGTATCGGAATATCCCTACCCCCCCACCCGCGCTGTTGCAGGTCAGCTGACGTGGCTCGTGTATATAATCGGGGCGGCCATCGGGGGCCGCGCGTCCGTGAACACGTGCGAGGAGAACGACGCGATGGACGGCGAGCTCGTGTGCCGCGTGCTGCAGCTCATGGACCTCACCGACTCGCGACTCGCGCAGGTACACAGAGCCTTCACATATATCACACACACATTTATATACATCACTTATTATATTCCACCCGGCCCTTCATATCTTCATCCATTCTTCGCACTGGAGTCAGCTCAAAAAAAAGAAGATGCGGGTCGTATAATATTAGTGATCGTCGACACAACACAACGAATCGCTACTAAAATATGTAGCTATGTAACACAAAATTCAGCTTTGACCTTTCATTACAGGTCCACGAGATTCCTTATTGATATAGGTATTGTTAATTTGCTAGTTACTGGAATCCATAGACATGACACGACGCGCCGCCACACCCCTTGAAACATGAGCTCTAAATCGTATTATAATTGTGTCGAGTCATGACTGCTTTTGTAATACGGACTGCATATTTTTTTCTGCCTCATCACAAATACGTGTTAAGCACGTATTCCATTAGAATAACGTGCACCCGCCTGTACCGACTCAGTGCACCGGATGACTTGCATATTAGGCAAGGACTACTTCGTGATAGAAAAGTCTTTAGCGGTAGGCAGCGTCTTGGCTCTGCCCCTGGCGTTGCTAAAGTCCATGGGCGCCGATAACCACTCACCATCCGGTGTGCCGTATGCTCGTCGGCCTAAAAGGGCAATAAATGTTGACGGTTCGAACACCAGATCCAACCAGTCACCGGGTTATCGTGGGGCCTTTGTCCCTCCAGGGAAAGTTCCTGTCGTAGTACTAGTTGTGTATATACATATACTCGTATATCATCATCAAGTGTGGTTTATTATTTTTGTCGGTACATTTCGGTTTCCCGTCGTAGGGAGGCTGCGAGAAGCTGGAGCTGGCCATGATGTCATTCTTCGAGCACTTCCGCAAGATCTACGTCGGGGAGCAGGTCCAGAAGAACAGCAAGGTGTACCGCCGGCTCAGCGAGGTGCTCGGCCTCAGCGACGAGAGCCAGCTGCTCAGCGTGCTCGTCATGAAGATGTGAGTGCACCGGGGGGCGCGGGGACCAACCCGGGGGGCAGGATCGACCCGGGGCGCGGGGGACCGGTCGGGGGCGACGTTTATAGCGATCGAAATAATTCATACGACAATCTTAATAATTTTAAAAAGCTGTAAAGCGATTAATAGTCGATTAATATTGTCGATATGATATTGATAATTAAAATACAGCTCTAGCTATGCTATATGTAGAACATGAAGCGGTTTGGAACGAAATATTAAAATAAGTTGATGTTAACGCTTTACAGTTATTCGAATTGCGTGGTTGCTTAGAATATCACCCCCCGTCTATCCCCGGTGGCACGGTAAGGCGACTGAGGGATTCCCCGGACAAGAAGAAACGTCTTTCTCTGAGTAATATACCGATGTACTATAATATTTACTGGTTATAGGATGCACTATAAGCTCGCGCGGGTAGGTAACACAGTGCGTCCTGTATTTTTCGCGAAATCACATCAGAAGGCCCCTGAGCTCGCTTCCGGATCTCCTCAATAGACAAAGAATAAGAAGCGCGGTGTGACGTCATGTTCTGATTGCAGCATTACGAACTTGAAATACTGGGGCGGGTCTGAGCAGATCATCGGCAAGACCCTCGGCCTCCTCAGCGACCTCAGCGCCGGCTACTCGTGCGTCCGGAAACTCGTCAAGCTGGACGAGGTGCAGTTCATGCTGACGCACCACACGGTAACCATGCTTATAGATAAACCGTAGACACATTACGACAGTCTGTACTAGGAGATTTGTAAAAATTTCGTAGATGTCCATGGGCTCCAGTAACTAATTAACACAAGGTGGGCTGTGAGCTCGTCTACTAAGTTAAGCAACAAAAAAAAATCGTGTCGCTTTAACTGTCCGCGATGAACTTGTAACTACTGAAGCGATTTTAATGAAGCTTTGCTTACTGTGTGTAATTTGTTCCAACTCGAAAGATAGAGTTAAATATTATTATCGTGGTCGCCGGTAACTACATACCTTATCTTGTGGGCCAAATGGTAAAGAGAAGCCGTCGCCTGAAACATGTCTTGCCAGATCCCCCAGATTCACTCTCGGTGCTTTTAGGCACCACAAGCACCGGTCATCGTTCTCGTCCAACCCGTCGCTTGCGACGAAGGGCTCGAAGAGTAAATTAACCCACAGACACAGCCCACTGAGTTACTCGCCGGATCTTCTCAATGGGCCGCGTTTCCGATCCGGTGGTAGATTCAGCAAAGCACTGGTATAGCTAGGGCTAGTGTTCGCGACGGACATGAATAAATGTAGAATATTATTCGAGACGGACATTGATAGTTTAAAATAGATAGAAAATATAGTAATAGATAAATAGTTAATATGTTCGCAAAGTACAGCGAGATTTAATAGAAATAGACAATGTCCGTAGTAGTTATAGTAAAATGTCCGTTAATAGATAAAGAATAGCCAAATAGACAGTATGTTAAAAATAGTTAGCATACAAACGTAGATATAAGTAAATTTGTAAATATTATTTGTTTGAAAATAAAGATTGGTCCTCGTGGTCTTTAATTTGGCGTGGGAACGCAGGAGCGAGTCACAATACGGGCAACTAATAGAGCGACTAGGCAAACAATAGGCGAGCGAGGCGGCCGAGAGAACAATAGACGCCCACCGTGCTCGGACTCATAATAGCGCTGGCCGAGTGCGTGTGGGCGACCATAAATAAGGGGCCTACCTCGCTGCAAGTTCAGTTCGAGACAGCGAGCCGACGAGTCAAGACCTCTCCAGAAGAAGAGGAGAGAGCCAATCGACGACAAGAAAAGACTCGCTCCTACGCCCTGCGCCGGTCAAGCCACGAGGACCGTGTGAACGCCATACTGAAGCCTTCGTTATTTTCCTCGAACCAATCCCGGCACCCGTTCCGCGACAGCCACTGCGGCAATACTCGAGCCACCACGTTTGCCACGAGTAAGAAGTCTAAAAATCACACGTGGTGGCCGAAACCTGAGCGGTGGCCGTCCGGAATATTGGTCCTTCGGGAGCCGGATTCATTTGAGGAAGATCGAAGAAAATTGAAGATTGAAGATTGAAGAAATGGTGCTCACACGGTCCGAGAAGATGAGGTCGTCACGCCTTGACCGGCCCGGCAACGAAGCTGTCTCGGGCTCAACATCGCAAGACGCACAGCAACGAGCTGTGTCGGCCGCGCCGCGTTCGGGAGTGACGCAGGGACCGCCACCGATGGCGGCAACCTCCTCCCAGTCAACCGCGCCGCGTTCGGGAGTGACGCAGGGACCGCCACCGATGGCGGCACCCTCCTCCCAAGTGGAAAAGTGTCCGGGAGTGCCGCGGGGCTCACAAGCGATGCCCCCCTCCCGCCAAATATTGCCTACGCAATACTCGCCGGCGTCGCCAACGGGACCGAACAGCGGGGTCTGTCGTCGAGTGGTCAGACCTCCCAGCACCGCGACACCGGCAACAACTTCAGGCGACGCAGTAACGGAGAGCGTCGTATCCGCGAGCCAGAACAGAAAAGAGTCAGCGCTCACGGCCAATCCAATTGTACACGGGTCCCACATCACGGACGCCGCTGCCAAAATCTCGACGACAGAAGAAGGCTCCACACTCCGCGACGGGATGGCGCCACCAGTACGAGGATCTTCAAGAAAGTCGAGTCAACAGTCACAACGGCTGTTGCTTATGGCGCGCCTCAAGGAAGAGCATCTTCGCGCCAAAGAAGAACAAGCCCGACTCCAAACAGAGCTCGCCGCCGCCCGCATCTCAACATTAGAAGCCGAAGCGCTCGTTGAAGAGGAGGAAGATGCGCGCACAACACTCACGGAGGACGAGAACGAGCAATCACAGCGCATCGACACATGGCTCAGTCAGCAACGATCGATCGCGCTACAGGGAGTCGAAGAAAGAGTAATGCAGCCAACACACGGATCACCAGCCACCATCGAGCAACCGCAACTGGAACTTCCCGCACCAATAGAACAGCTGAAGCTACCGGCCCCTGCCGCGGCACCGATTGCCGCACCTGTCGCACCGAAGAGCGACATCGCCGAACTAGCAGCTGCCATCGCGACGGCCGCCCGCCAAGCCAGGCCCGGACCATCGCATCGGTACTACGGGGAGCTTCCAGTGTACAGTGGATCGCACCAAGAATGGCTCTCCTTCAAGGTCTCCTACGCCGAATCAGCGGACAGCTTCAGCGCCGCAGAGAACACTGCGAGACTTCGGCGTACGTTGAGAGGAAGAGCAAGAGAAGCGGTCGAAAACTTGTTGCTGCATTACACCGAGCCCGCCGAGATCATGCGGACTCTAGAATCGCGCTTCGGACGTCCAGAAGCAATCGCCGCAACGGAGCTGGAACGACTGCGCGCGCTGCCACGCTGCACGGACACACCGAGGGACATCTGCGTATTCGCGAATAAGGTGAACAACGTCGTCGCCGCTCTGAGGGCCCTCGACCGCGTACATTATATGTACAACCCGGAGCTCACCAACATCACATCAGAGAAGCTGCCGTCCACTCTACGCCACCGCTGGTTCGAATTCTCAGCGACTCAACCGGCGGGAGAACCGGACCTCGTCAAGCTGTCGCGCTTCCTGCAACGCGAGGCGGACCTGTGCAGCCCATACGCACAGCCGGAGCCAGAGACGAGAGTGGAGAACACCAGCGGTCGGCGGAAGATGGTGAATACGCCTCAGAGGACGCACACCACGCAAGCGAAGGAAGAGAGGAAATGCGCAGCATGTCAGAAGCCGGGGCACATCCCACAAGATTGTCCCGAATTCAAGAGAGCAGCCGTCAACGAGCGCTGGGATACGGCGAAGCGCGAGAATTTGTGTTTCCGGTGCCTACGGTTCCGGTCCCGGGGACACGTATGCAAAAAGAAGAAGTGCGGCGTCGACAGCTGTGAACGCACGCACCACGAGCTGTTGCATAAGAAGCCAGCATGGCAGAAGCCGAAAGAAAAAGAAGAGGCGGTCACCTCGACGTGGGCCGCAAGAAGTGCGACAGCCTACCTGAAGATGGCGCCAATTACTGTTATCGGACCGGCGGGAGAAGCAGATACATGGGCCCTGCTGGACGACGGGTCAACGATCTCGCTGATTGACGAAGACTTCGCGAGACGAGTCGGCGCCAAAGGACCGATTGAACCCCTCTTCATCACTGCCATCGGAGACAACAAGATAGACGCAACACGCTCACGGCGCGTCCCGCTGAAGCTATGCGGACGCACGGGGGAACCACAAGAACTGAACCTACGGACAGTCAACGGCTTAAAATTAACACCACAGCGACTGAACATCGAAGTCCTCGCGTCGTGCCATCACCTCACCGACCTCCGCCATCACTTCAAAACGAGCTACGCCTCGCCGAAGATCCTGATCGGCCAAGACAACTGGCACCTGCTGGTGACGGAGGAGATGCGGACGGGACGACGCGATCAACCAGTGGCGTCTCGTACTCCACTCGGGTGGGTCGTGCACGGAGCACACCCGGGAGGCAAGAGACAGCGCGTCAACTTCGTGGGACACGCGACGACGGTCGACACGAACATGGACGAAGCCCTCAAACAGTACTTCGCGATCGAGGGACCCACCGTCGCCGCCAAGACGCCGAAGAATGACCCAGACGAGCGCGCGCTGAAGATCCTGCGAGAGACCACTCAACAGCGACCCGGCGGCCGCTACGAGACCGCACTGCTGTGGCGTGAGGAGGGCCTGAAGATGCCCAACAATCTTGAAGCCGCAATGAATCGCCTGACGTCCGTAGAGAAGAAACTGGAGAAGGATCCAAATTTGAAAGAGCGCTACAAGCAACGAACAAACGCACTGGTAGCAAAAGGATACGCCGAAGTAACTCCGTCGACGGGTACGAAGAAGCGAACCCGGTACTTGCCACACTTCGACGTGACACACCCAATGAAGCAGGAGAAGATTCGCATCGTGCACGGCGCCGATGCGAAAAATAGAGGGAAGAAGCCCGAACGACTTCCTGCTCACCGGCCCGGACCTGCTGCAGTCGCTGCCCGGAGCGATGATGCGCTTCAGGCAGCACGCCGTCGCCGTCTCAGCGGACATCACGGAGATGTTCATGCAAATAGGCGTCCGAAGCGAGGACCGCGACGCGCTCCGGTACTTATGGAGGGAGGACCCTTCACAGGAGCCTACAGAGTACCGGATGAAATCTATAATCTTTGGCGCGACAAGCTCACCCGCGACCGCCATCTACGTGAAGAACGCCAACGCGGAGAAGTACCGACTGCAGTACCCGGACGCCGCCGACGCAATCGTACGCAACCACTATATGGACGATTACCTGGGAAGTTACCGGACAAGCGAAGACGCGATCAGGATCGCAAATGAGGTGAGGGCAGTACACCGGCAAGGCCATTTCGAGTTACGAAAATGGACCTCGAACAACGAGGAGGTACGGTGCCACATGACCGACGAAGCCCCACCTACAAGTGTGACGCTGTCCGATGGAACGGAAATAGAACGAGTACTTGGCCTGGTGTGGAGACCTGCTGAAGACGTCCTCGCCTTCAATCTGGACATGGCGCGAATCCCAAAAGAAGTCTTGGAGAGCAGCGCGCCTACGAAGAGACAGGCTCTGCGAATAATGATGTCCGTCTACGATCCCCAAGGCATCGCATCACCAGTCACTGTCGGAGCGAAGAAGATCCTGCAAGAGACGTGGCGCCGAGGGACGGCGTGGGACTCCCCCCTCGATGAAGACCTCTGCGCGATGTGGAGAGAGTGGATCGACCACTTAAGACGCCTGCGCGGCGTCTCAGTGCCGCGCTGCTATCCCGGCTACTCAGACGCCGCCAACCTCCAGCTCCACACATACGTAGACGCCAGTGAGTCCGCCTACGCCGCCGCGTTATACTGGCGCGCCGAAATGCCCGACGGGGAGATCAGGACCTCCCTCGTACTCGCCAAAGCCCGAGTCGCGCCCTTGAAACTCACCTCGATACCGCGCCTCGAGCTACAAGCTGCCGTGATGGGCAGCCGCATGGCCGCGGCTGTCACAGAGGAACACGACAGAAAACCAGACGCGAGAGTGTTCTGGACAGACAGCGCCACCGTATTGACCTGGCTGCGAACGGGGTCGAGGTCGTATCGACCGTTCGTCGCTCACCGCATTGCAGCGATAGAAGAGAACAGCACTGTGGAGGAATGGCGCTGGGTCCCCACGAAGGAAAATGTCGCCGACGACGCCACTAGAGAGCTACCCGTCGGCTTTGAAAGAAACCACCGCTGGTTCATAGGCCCGGAATACCTAAGACGGCATCCGGATGATTGGCCCGTACAACGGACTGCAAAAAGGGGAGAAGAGACGGGTGAAGAGAAGTGCGCAACGCTCGCCGTGAGCAGAGAGAGCCTCGGCGAAGCGATCCCGGACCCAAGACGCTTCTCCAAGTGGGAGAAGTACCTGCGTGCAACGGGGCGAATACTGCAATTCGTTGACCTATGCCGCAGAAGTCGCGAGCGCACTCATTACAAGAGGACCAAACGGAACCCGCGTTCGGACCCGACGTGGGAGAAGAATAGAAAGAAGACGACTTCGAAGACCCCGCTGAACACACCGCGGACGCCAGAGCAAGCAGTCATTCAATGGAAGACTTTAGACGCCGACACGCTTCGACGCGCCGAGACGCTCATTTGGCAACAGAGCCAGCGGGCAGCCTTCGAGGAAGAGATTTTGACGCTCCAGCGAGGGAAACAGATATCCCCAGCGAGCCGACTGCGAAACTTGTCCGTAACCTACGCGGACGGGATATTGAGAATAAACGGACGCATCGGCAACATAGAGGGAGCTGACGTCATCACCTCGCCTCTCGTGCTAGACGGATCCCGACGCGAAACGATACTGATGATAGACTTCATCCATAGAAAGATGCACCACGCCGGAACCGAAGCTACGATCGCCGAGTGCCGACAGTCGTACTGGGTTTTACGCCTACGCCCAGTGACACGGAGCGTGATCCACAATTGTCTTCCGTGTCGTATCCGCAAGGACACTCCACCGCGTCCAGCCACAGGCGACCACCCACCGAGCAGACTGGCACACCATCGGCGACCATTTACATACGTGGGCCTCGATTACTTCGGGCCCTATCTAGTTACCACCGGCAGAAGCACCCAGAAGCACTACGTGGCCATCTTCACATGTCTCACTACGCGTGCGGTACATTTAGAACCGGCAGCGAGCCTCAGCACGGACTCAGCGGTGATGGCACTCCGGCGCATGATCGCGCGCCGGGGAGCTCCGACGGAAATATGGAGCGACAACGGCACCAATTTACGGGGTGCCGACAAGGAGCTGCGCCAAGCTTTGGACAAGGCGACTGAGCATGAAGCGAGCTTAAGACTTATCCAGTGGCGCTTCATCCCACCGGGCGCGCCTTTCATGGGCGGCGCCTGGGAAAGAATGGTGCGGGCGGTAAAGGCCGCGCTCTCGGCCACGGAGCAGCCGAGGCACCCGACGCCCGAAATATTTCATACTCTGCTAGCGGAGGCAGAGTTCACAGTGAACAGCCGACCTCTCACCCACGTATCGGTGAGCGCCGACGATCCCGACCCTCTGACACCGAACCACTTCCTGCTGGGAGGCCCGGCGCGAGTCCCCGTGCCGGGCAAGTTTGACGACGCCGACCTCATAGGGCGCGCACACTGGCGCGCAGCACAACGTCTGGCAGATGTGTTCTGGAGTCGCTGGCTCCGGGAGTACCTGCCCGACCTGCAGAACCGGCGGGAGCCCCACAGCCGCGGGCCCGCCCTGAAGATAGGCGACGTCGTGATAATAGCAGACGGAACGCTCCCACGGAACACCTGGCCACGTGGGATCATCCAGGAGGTTTACCCGGGGGCCGACGGCATCACTCGAGTGGTCGACGTACGCACCGCCGGCGGTATATTGCGACGCCCGGCAAAGAAGATCATCGTGCTGCCCACGATGTCCGCCGCTCACCAGGGAGGATGCAGCGACGTGAACGACGCTGCACGGCGGGAGGATGTTCGCGACGGACATGAATAAATGTAGAATATTATTCGAGACGGACATTGATAGTTTAAAATAGATAGAAAATATAGTAATAGATAAATAGTTAATATGTTCGCAAAGTACAGCGAGATTTAATAGAAATAGACAATGTCCGTAGTAGTTATAGTAAAATGTCCGTTAATAGATAAAGAATAGCCAAATAGACAGTATGTTAAAAATAGTTAGCATACAAACGTAGATATAAGTAAATTTGTAAATATTATTTGTTTGAAAATAAAGATTGGTCCTCGTGGTCTTTAATTTGGCGTGGGAACGCAGGAGCGAGTCACAATACGGGCAACTAATAGAGCGACTAGGCAAACAATAGGCGAGCGAGGCGGCCGAGAGAACAATAGACGCCCACCGTGCTCGGACTCATAATAGCGCTGGCCGAGTGCGTGTGGGCGACCATAAATAAGGGGCCTACCTCGCTGCAAGTTCAGTTCGAGACAGCGAGCCGACGAGTCAAGACCTCTCCAGAAGAAGAGGAGAGAGCCAATCGACGACAAGAAAAGACTCGCTCCTACGCCCTGCGCCGGTCAAGCCACGAGGACCGTGTGAACGCCATACTGAAGCCTTCGTTATTTTCCTCGAACCAATCCCAGCACCCGTTCCGCGACAGCCACTGCGGCAATACTCGAGCCACCACGTTTGCCACGAGTAAGAAGTCTAAAAATCACACGTGGTGGCCGAAACCTGAGCGGTGGCCGTCCGGAATAGCTAGTGTTAGCAAATTCGCCAGGCTGAGCTCCGTGAGCTCACCTATACGCTCGGTGACGCTGATACATATATCTTATACATATCCTATTTTGGGACCTGATGACCACGCGTGACTTGTCCTTGATTATTGTTATTATTTTGTACAATTACAGCTTTTATCCGGAACTAAAATAAGTTAAATAAAATTATCGGGTAACTACCGTCATATTTCAGTTGACACATACAGCGAAGACTAGGTCGTCAATTGTTAATTTGTGGCGTCCTGTGGAACCTTCATGGTTGTGTGGAATGCTGAACGACAAAGGGAAGATCTTCCACCGAGCGGGTGACATTGCTCGGTAGACCGACGGTCCGAATGTTGTTGTTCGGAACTTGTATATATTATACAAGTTTATCTTGAAAATGTCGTAAGCGAGATTCAGGCGTCTGTCTTGCGTTTTTTTAATTTTTTTTATTGCTAGATGGCTGGACGATCTCAGAGCCCACCTGATGTTAAGTAGTTACTGAAGCTCATAGACATCTACGACGTAAATGCGCCACCCACCTTGAGGTATAAGTTCTAAGGTCTTAAGTATAGATACAACGGCTGCCCCGCCCTTCAAACCGAAACGCATTGTACTGTTTGAATCTCATTTCCAGGCCGAATATTTCCCGTTCCTCGGTATCTCTGGCGTGGGCACGTCGGAGATGCGGTGCCGCACCATGCTGTACACGGCGCTGGGCCGCCTGCTCATGGTGGAGCTGGGCGAGGACGAGGAGCGCTTCCACGCATTCATGATGCCGCTCACTGGTACTACGCGGCACGCAGTGTAACGTGCGGTCACGCGGCGCGCAGTATAACGCGCGGCGATGAATTTTGAGCTACTACTCACGGTTACGCGTTAAAGATTATTGAAGTGAAACTTCTTTGAGAGTAAAATTTTATTCATAACAGATTCGTCAGGGCTAGAGAGAATACGGTTACGCGTTAAAGATTATTGAAGTGAAACTTCTTTGAGAGTAAAATTTTATTCATAACAGATTCGTCAGGGCTAGAGAGAATACGGTTATGCGTTAAAGATTATTGAAGTGAAACTTCTTTAGGCGCGTTGAGAGTAAAATAAATTCACAACAGATTCGTTACGGCTAGAGAGAATAGATACATTTTAGGAAGAGCGAGAGTGAGAAAATTGATATAGCGTCTCGTGAATAACACTGAAAAAACGAAGCGAGCTAGGTCGTTTCTGTTATACACAGCATTACCTATTATAAAAGAAAATGACAGAAGACAATGATAACACTACACACCGCAAAAGAAGATTCACTTCTTTCACGTGCACCGTTTTTTATTTTCCGAAAAGTAAATCCGATTCGGCCTCTGTCGCCAGTCCGCGCGTAATTAGTTCCGTAGGCGAAGATTAGGTAGCGAAAACAATAAGTCATCCCGTCGTTTTGATGGTTGAGTGAAAGCGCGCGATGTACTCCGGCAGCCGCGTTCGAGAGCATCGTGGGTCTGCTGGACGGGGCGGTATTCGCGTCGGAGGAGGCCAAGAAGACGCTGATCGGCCTCGCGAGGGACCTCCGGGGGCTCACGCTCGCCTTCAACACGAAGACAACGTACATGATGCTTTTTGACTGGATGTGAGTTTATTGAAGTGAAACTTCTTTAGAATCGTTGTGATTTCAAACTCGATGAAACGAAAAAATAAGTCTGTAGTGTTTTTTTTTAATAAAACGCCATCTATGAGATTTTTTAAAAACTAACGTGTGTATGAAACCTCATGTAGTGAATTTTAATTTAAGATTATACGTGAAGTTAAAATATCAATTCACAGAGGGCGCTACCTCATACTATAAAAAATGATATTTACTAATGACAAAATTTTACATATATTTAGACGGGCGGGTGGGGCAGCCGTTGTAATTATACTGAGATCTTGAACTTATATCTCAAGGTGGGTGGCGGGATTTACGTTATACATGTCTATGGGTTCCAGTAACCACTTAACACCAGGTGGGTTGTGAGCTCGTCCACACATCTAGGCAATAAAACAAAGAAATTATTATTAATTGTACCTTACAATTAAATTTTGCCCAGCGCTGGTACCTACCCGTGCGCGTCACCAGCTCATGCTATGTTTGACTCGACAGTTACCCGGTGTACATGAAGGTGTTACTCCGGGGCATCGAGCTCTGGTACCCGGAGCCGGCGGTGACGACGCCGGTGCTCAAGCTGACCGCCGAGCTCGCGCAGAACCGGAACCAGCGCCTGCACTTCGACGTGAGCTCGCCCAACGGCATCCTGCTGTTCCGCGAGCTGTCCAACATCATATGCGGCTACGGTGAGTGTGGCTGACGTTTCCAGAGCCTTCGATTGGCTCTCGAAGGCTTCGTCGGCCGGGCGTTTTTTTTTTATTGTGATGTGATTTGAAACTCGAAACGAAAAAATGAAACGAAGTTTTAATATCAATTCACAGAGGGCGCTACCTCATTTTATAAAAGATAATTTACAATTATTTCTATTTAGTTTCGAGCTCGAGAACGTCTATCACATGCCCTTGTAGGCAGACGAGCATACGGCCCACCAGATGGTGAGTGGTTACCGTCGCCCATGGACTTCAGCAATGCCAGGGGCAGAGTCAAGCCGCTGCCTACCGCTTAATACTCTCCACAAGCCTCGTTTGAAGAAAAGGACAAGTCAAAGCGCTCGGTAAACACCGTGGAGGGGAGCTCATTCCATAGCCGGATGGTACGTGGCGTCCTTGGGGTGAACTGCGCCGTCTGATTGTAGTGTTGACCGTTTTTAGTTGAATTTCAATTTTTTTTATTGTTTTTATTTTGAATTGTCATCGGTCCTCAATAAATCTACAAAGTTTGAATGAAATCAGGTCGTTTAAAGTGGGTCAAAATCGCGTCTGAAGGAGTCAGTTACATACGTACAAGTGAAGCTAATATAAAGCGTGTAAAAAGGGGGGGGGGGGGCTCCGGTCCGCGCCGGGTCTAATCCAGCTCATCGTTTGTACAGGCAGCAGGATCCTGACTGTGGAAGTGGACAAGAAGCAGCTGTACGCCTTGAAGCTGAAGGGGATATCGCTCTGCTTCTCCATCCTGAAGGCGGCCCTCTGCGGGAACTACGCAAACTTTGGTGTATTCAGGTATTTGGTCTCTAAAGCAAAGGAATTCTCAACCACGACCAGTTTGTTACAGAGCGAAGGTCCTTTACCCAGGCTTTTGCATAAAAAAATACGCATTTGGATACACAATTACGCATTTGCATACACAATTACGCATTTGCATACACAAATTTATACTTGCATACACAAATTCATACTTGCATACACAAATTCATAATTGCATACACAAATTCATACTTGCATACACAAATTCATAATTGCATACACAATAATTGCATACACAAATTCATAATTGCATACACAATAATTGCATATACAAATTCATACTTGCATACACAAATTTATACTTGCATACACAAATTCATACTTGCATACACAAATTCATAATTGCATACACAAATTCATAATTGCATACACAAATTCATACTTGCGTACACAAATTCATAATTGCATACACAAATTCATAATTGCATACACAAATTCATAATTGCATACACAAATTCATACTTGCATACACAAATTCATACTTGCATACACAAATTCATACTTGCATACACAAATACGCACTTCCACACACAAATACGCATTTGCGTACTTATTTGATAAAGTTCGACGAAGGATTGATCATTTGAAACAATTTTTGGTAGCTATAAATAGTAATAATATTTATAGGTTGTACGGGGACGAGGCACTGGACAACGCGTTGAACATGTTCGTCAAGCTGTTGCTGAGCATTCCGCAGAGCGACCTACTGGTTAGTGTACGTCGCATTGTGCTTACAGATGATGCTTTTTGTTTATTTGTCTAGGCTTAACCATAATTTACTAGATCACCCACTTGAACTAAACAACAAATTTACTATAGCTCTAAATAACAAATTTATTAGAGCACTAAATAATAAATTTACTACATCACCTACACAAGTAACAGCTGTTGGCATTGATTAAATAAACAATGGCATATTTGGTTAAATAAACAATGCTCCATTCTCATAGTGTTCGAATCTCGCTGGCTGGTACCAATTTTTCTAATGAAATACGTACTCAACAAATGTTCACGATTGACTTCCACGGTGAAGGAATAACATCGTGCAATAAAAATCAAACCCGCAAAATTATCATTTGCGTAATTACTGGTGGTAGGACCTCTTGTAAGTCCGCACGGGTAGGTACCACCGCCCTGCTTATTTCTGCCGTGAAGCAGTAATGCGTTTCGGTTTGAAGGGTGGGGCAGCCGTTGTGACTATACTGAGACCTTAGAACTATATTTCAAGGTGTGTGGCGCATTTACGTTGTAGATGTCTATGGGCTCCAGTAACCACTTAACACCAGGTGGGCTGTGAGCTCGTCCACACATCTAAGCAATAAAAAAAAAAAAAAAGTATTGGTGATACATAAACATTTGATCGCCTACTAATAAATCAATAATTTGGGATAAAAACTTCCACCGTCATCTGGTCTCCCATTAGGATTCTCTGTACTGTAGGTAATGGAGACTGATATAATATAATAATAATCATAAAGCCTTTTATTCAGAAAAGAGATATACAATTATATTTCTTTTATATTTATTATTTCAGACATGTCTTTATTTTATTTCCGAATATGTCCACAAAATATTATTTTAATAACCTAAAAGTACATATTATTATCTGCAACACGCTTCGTCAGTTTTTTTATATAACTTATACTACTGCACACTTATATATGTATATTTTACAAAATTAAAATTGTTCATGTATTTGGTGCTTTATTACTTACTGTAAGGCTGTTTGTCAGTTGCCAAAAGCCTCCTCCAACCTACTCCATTCTGATTTCTCTCTAGCCGCTTTACTCCATAGGAGAACCTCAAGCACCGGTCACCGTCCTCGACGAGTAAATTAACTCACTGAGTTCTGAGTGGGTCGCATTTTCGATCCGGTGGTAGATAGATTCTGCAAAGCACTGCTCTTGCTAGGGCTAGTGTTAGCAACACCTCCTGGTTTGAATTCCAAGAGCTTACAAACACGTTAGGGTTACGCTGACATAGTCTCTCAAGGCTATCAGCTTAGGTAGGGAAAAAAGAATACATAAGAGACTGATATACACTTATAATGAAAATGTATTACGGGGGAGTAGGGAGGGAATTGAACTCCCGCACTCAATCTTGTCCAATGTCGTTTCAGGACTACCCGAAGCTGTCGCAGACGTACTATGTCCTACTGGAGCGGCTGGCCCAGGACCACATGAGCTTCCTTGCGAACCTGCAGCCGGAGCCGATCCTGTACATCCTGTGCTCCATATCCGAAGGACTGACGGCTCTGGGTGAGCACACACTACAGTACAGATTTTGACAAGATGAATGCCTGAATCGCGCCAACGACTTTTTTTATTTTTTATTGCTTAGTTGAGTGCACAAGCTCACAGCCCACCTGGTGTTAAGTAGTTACTGGAGCCCATAGACATGTACAATGTGAATGCGCCGCCCACCTTGAGATATAAGTTCCGCGTCCTTCCGTGAGTGCGCGCGGGTAGGTACCACCACCCCGCCTAATTCTGCCGTGAAGCAGTAATGCGTTTCGGTTTGAAGAGCGGGGCAGCCGTTGTAGCTATACTGAGACCTTAGAACTTATATAACTATATATAACTCAAGGTGGGTGGCGCATTTACGCTGTAAATGTCTATAGGTTCCGATAACCACTTAGGTGGACTGTGAGGTCGTCCGCCAATCTATGCAATAAAATTAAAAAAATAGTCCTCGTTCGTCTGTAATGTGGGGTTCTGTTTTCAGATACGACGGTGTGCACGGGATGCTGCGCCACCTTAGATTACATCGTCACGTATCTCTTCAAACAACTCGTACAGAAGAGTGAGTATACAGAGTGCAAGGCGACATCGGTGTGCTTAGTGCGTGTTTTTTAACGTTCTCGATAGCGTAAAAGTTAACCCAACTTTGTATGCAGTTGGAACAGTGCCCCTAGTGGCAAACGTACGCAAACGATCCCATTCCATACAAATATGAGCTAACTTTTACGCTATCGAGAACGTTAAAAAACTCGCACTGAGCACACTGAGCCATAATACCGGATCTTGTTATTGAAGTGTGTCTGGCAACATCTGGAGCTCGGTGTAACGAAAAGAGTGACGTTGAAAAGAGATAGACAGATACGATGTAGTTGTGAGAGAGTGAGATAGAACGCGTTGGATTTTAACTGTGTTGTGTGTACGAACTGCTCCTGTATTTTTGAAAGTGGGAATCGAGAGTTAGATTTTATGGACGTGTCGCGTTTACGTTTCGTTACATAAGAGAGAGAGAGAGAGAAAACTATATAATCAGATACGAAAAATGGCGACGTTGACACTAAGCGATCAAATCAACAGCGATCCTCAATAATTCTCAGTAAAATGGCTTTAAATTACAAATAATGCGTGTACTGCCAACACATTGTCAGTGTCAACTCCCGCACAGTCATAGTCGAACAAACTACGTGAACCACTGCTTCTATTGCGATTCGTACTACTAAAAATTTCGACCTCATGTCTCAAGGCGACGATTACTTTGAGGTCCGAGTAACACTTACCATCAGAAGCGGCTGCGTCACCGAACCAAAATTTGCTTACTTATGATCAAATGGGCTGTCTGCTCGTCTAAATAAAGTGAGGTAACGCGTCTAAATATATTATACAACAGTACCAGGCTGACATAACCGTTAGGAGTTCTCTTACCGAATTGGTTTTCCCATTCAGGGCTGCCAAACGTTGCAATAATAATGATATAAATTTTGTATTTTTTTTTTGTTTTTTTATTCAATTATTTTAATTTATTATTAAATTTCAAAATCAAAGTATGTATGTGTGGGTATTTTCATCTAAAATTATCTTACGTTTTAATATAAAATTACGGGTACGGGTAAAGTCACTGGCGCAGCTAGTGTTTTCTTTTCAATAAATTGAAGTAGTAGGTAGGTAGTTCAGTAGATTAGGGGGGAATCGGGACCCTTTCCAAATCCAACACGAATTTTCAATGGCTTTTCTTAGGATAATTAATACCGATAAAATTGAGATTCAAATGGTTCCGGAGGCTTAAATGTTTAAAAACACTGAAAAAACTAGCTTGACCCGATTCACCTTGGCTTTGGGGTGAATCAGGTTACGTATGGAGACAATAGAGTTTTTCGATAGGGCTGGCACTATTTAGTTGTTAAGTAAGTACCTAACCTTAGGTAACTTAACTTTTTAATATCTTTAATTAGTTACAAAACTTGATGACTAAATTAAACTAATATTCTTAAACACTAAGTCATTTTTAACTGACTTCAAAAAAGGAGGACGTTCTCAATTCGACTGTATTTTTTTTTTATGTTTGTGACCTCATATCTTTTGACTGGGTGAATCGATTTTGATGATTCTTTTTTTATTAGAAAGCTGACGTTTCCCGTGTGGTCCAGTTTCAATTTGTCCAGTTCTGAAAATGGTATCCATGAGAAAACCATATAAGTCTTAAATTTGCATTAAGTACGTGCATGACAAATAGATGAATAACTCAATATCACGCCAACCGATTTCGATGATTATTGTTTTTAGTGTACATTCATTTGTTTTGGAATATCTTTATTGTTTCTATTTGAAGTCGGTTTTTGTTAAAGCATGTCTATTTACAATTATCATTTCAAAAAAGTTAAATCTCTAACAACTCAACAAAAGTATTGTGACATGCTAGATTTGTTCCTATTCTAATCTTCCTATTCCTATCCTATTCTAATTCTAGTCTCTATTCCCTCCAATCTACTGTACGTATATCCGCCCTGTCTATTTCTGTAGGGCGGGGCAGCCATAGTGCTGCTACACCGCCGAGGTTTAGGCGGAAAATCAAGTCACCAGTTCTCAAGTCACCATTCGTTATATATACATCGCAAATTAAAACGTCTCGTTTTTCTTCCAGCGAGCAACAAAGTCCCGAAGCCCCGCCAGCCCCCGCCGGAGATCAGCAACATGTTTGTGGAGGTGCTGCAGCGGAGACCGGAGATCATGCAGCAGCTCCTAGCCACGGTCTGTACTCACTCGGATGTATTTAGAATCATAATATATACACAGATCATACATAGTAGCTCATATATACAGCATACAGAATATAGCAAAATATAATTTATCTATAAAAAACAATTCAATGGTAACCCGAAGAAATAAATAGTTTAAAGTTTTTTGACTTTTGGTTGTTTGATACCGGTGTCAGGATGTTAGAGCCAAGTTATTTTGTATTGGTTGCGTTCCACTAAGCGCCGATAACGATGAAAATGCTCCTTTAGTCGTTCCATAGAACGACCGCGGTCGTTGTGGTCGCGGCGATAACGTCACTGATGACGTCATGAATTACTCTCACGCGAAGCTCACGACGACCCATCCGAAACGCTTTACTGCTTCACGGTAGAAATAGACAGTGGTGGTACCTACCCGTGCGGACTCACAAGAGGTCCTACCACCAGTAATTACGCAAAGTATAATTTTGCGGGTTTGATTTTTATTACACGATGCTATTCCTTCACCGTGGAAGTCAATCGTGAACATTTGTTGAGTACGTATTTCATTACAAAAATTGGTACCCGCCAGCGAGATTCGAACACCGTTGCGTAGCTAGATACGAATGCACCGGACGTCTTATCCTTTAGGCCACGACGACCACTTATTACTTAAAGACCACTATAGCTAGAGCTCTGAAGTAATCTCAACTACACCGTTTGCAGGTTCTGAACGTGATAATATTCGAGGACTGCTGCAACCAGTGGTCGATGTCGCGGCCGCTGCTCGGGCTGATCCTGCTCAACGAGGAGCAGTTCTCGCGCATCCGCGGCGAGATGATCGCGCAGCAGCCGCGCGACAAGCAGGCGCAGCTGGCGGACTGGTTCAACGGGCTCATGGCCAGCATCGAGCCGAACCTGCTCACCAAGAACCGGGACAGGTCAGGATTCATAAGTTAATTGTGGTTAATGTTGCTGGAAATAGGCCCTTATGTACATTTTATTATTATTATATCCTCATAATAATAATAAAATGAAGATTGTTTCCGAGAATGGACTTCATTGACCTTTCTTTCCGGAATGAAAATCCGGAAGCCGGTAAAGATATTGTTGTTGTTCTTGTTTTTAAATTCGCCAATAGGCAGGCAAAGAGCGTAGCCTATACAGCCTAGTCTGTCGTAGTTTTATTATTTTCATGTCAATAAAAAGCCGGTGTATCTCTTTTTATTGCTTTTTGGGAGTTTTGACGTCAACTCGACGAATAACACATTGACTGAGCGGGAGTTTCCACAGACCTTTTACTTTGAAAAAAAAAAAAAAAACAGTCACTGCTATGTTAGCCACAGTTTTATTCCAATGTTACGATGTTTAATACACCAAACAACACGCAATTTATATAATAGACATCACAATAAACTATTAAAAAAACATTAAAGTAAAATTTCAAGTGACACTTCACTTGGGTTGCTGCCAAAACTCTCTGACCATAAATAATACGAATGGGTAATGGTGGGCCCTTGAGATTCTTACTAATAGAATCATTAATGTCTAAAAATATTAAGTAATTCATGGTTTTAAGTTATAATTATCATTACAATATATACATATTGAATTGATAAAAATAAACTAAAAAAGTCTGAATTATAACCATTAGCTTTTTTATTTATTTGTTCAAGTCACAGACAACTCTTTCTTTTGGCAGCATTTAGATTTACTTTAAGACTTCCTATTGGTGAATTTAAAAACTATGAATGATGGAAGTACTCAGTTTTCGGATGTTATCAGTGAAAGAAATGTTGATACATAAACTAAACAACGTGAAAAAATAAGGCATAGTTTTTCAAGTACAAATAGTTTTGACACAAAGTTGGCCCACTTTTGGGCATTGTCCTTTTCTTAAGTATTTCATTTTTGTTCAATAATTCTAGAACATTCTATAATAATTGTGTTTTCAAACTGTCATATTACATTCCCTTCACCATTGTAGAATTGTATTCACTATTTTAAACTTGATGAGTATGTTTATACATACATATAAATAAAATTGGAGTGTCTGTTTGTAATATTGAAATAACCGTTTTTTACTACATTAATATGAATATATATACGGTACATACACCTAAATAACGTTTTTACAATTTTGTCTGTCTGTTTGTTCCGGCTTTGCCGACCGATTTTGACGACTTTCACCCATAGGGTAGCTCATGATATTAAGGAGTAACTTGGACTACTTTTTTAGACTAGCTTTGCCCTGCAGCGTCACCCGTGGTACGACAATAACTGCGGGTAACGTCGCGGGACTCAGCTGTCATAAATAATAAAATTTAATATTTCCGAAGCGAAGCGGGGGCGGGTAGCTAGTTGAAAATATAAATAAAATTTCATTAACGTTGGTTTGGTTCCGTTAATAGCAGATGGCGTTAGTTGTCGTTTCATACGATGAGAGATATTTTTAATGTCGCATCTCTCCAACAGATTCACGCAGAACTTGTCCGTGTTCAGACGGGACATCAACGACCTGCTGAAGGGCACCTCGGTGTCGTCGGCCGGGTCCGTCAACGACATGATGACGTCATAATCAAGCGATGACGTCACGCGGACCCGTGTGCACGTGGCGTGGGCGTCGCGCGACCGCGGCGTGCGGGGGGTTGGGGGGAGGCAGGGTCGCTTATACATAATCGATGTGGGTATTGTGATATTATTACCGGTTGAGAGCGGCCCGCTGGTCCCGGTTCGAACGTCACGCACTGATGATGTCCACGGACTCCGGTTGTGACGTAAACGATCGTATACCGAGTGTCTGTCAGGCTTGGTGATTAAAATGGACGTAATTTTTTTTTTTTTTAATATAGAACTTTGAAATTATGAATTAAATGTGTGAAATATTGTGCGAGGAAAATAGACATTCAGTTCAGCGTTAGGTGCGTTTGTGTTGGGTTTTTTTTTTCGTGTCTGTGGCTAGGCTCGCGTTAAGTGGTCACCGGAGTACAGCGTCAATGGTCGTCTCTCAGTTGTAATTGTATAGTGTTTTAAGAAAATTAATAATTGTGACTGTTTTGAGTTTTTATTAGATACATTGTTATTCCTTCACCGTCAAAGTCAATCTTGAACATATTCGCACCCTTAGAATTGAAGTGGTTTAATTAACTAAACATTTCAAAAGAAAATTAGTTTTATATTTTGAACGACTTATATAAACATTGTATTTATTCTAATAGTTTTTATAAAATTAAATTATGTAAAATTAAAAATTAAATTTATATTTTAGTCTAGAAAAGGTCAACACTTTCCTTTTATTTAAAATTAATCTCTTTTTAAACAATTTAAATCAATCATATATTTTTTTCTTTTTTGTAAATGCCAAAGATATAATTGAAAAATTGTTGTTTTTCAATTTAGATTTTAATACTTTAAGCCTTAAAGCGCATACCTTAAAACTTTAAAGCTTTAAAGTATTGAAATCGAAATTGATGAATTTGCAAATTTTTGGCGTTTACCAAGAAAAAGACAAACAGGAATTTTAGTTTAAGTTACTTCAATTCTAAAGTTGGAACATGTAGAGTGTAGTAAGTATTTCATCAGAACAACACAGTCTCTCGATACTAATGCACCGGACGTCTCGCACATCAGGCAACGACGCTTTCATCTAGGACGATTTTGAATAAAATTGACTCACATGAGTCGACTATTATCAAAGCCGGCAATCTGACTTTTGGACAATTATTGGTAAATCAGAAAAAACGCATTATTGACTTTGTATTCCATTGGCAGTCACAAAACTCTTCGGAACGACATCTTATATAAATAACAGGTTAACTATTAACCTTTATTTAATGCAGGTTTTGAACCGTATTCTTTGAAGGAGACGATTATATTCAAATCAATCTGTATTGAAATATCAATAACATTTTTTTGTCCAAATGCACAGATTGCCACCTTTGATAATAGACGACTCACATCTCCTATTTACCTTCACAGCGATGTGTGATACTTTATCTTAATATCATAACGGTTAATGTGTCATAGAAGCCTTATGAGCCCGTATTAAAAATGTCGGATACAGCTATCGGAGCTTTAGATATCCGGAATACGGATGTAGTAATGAGTTATGGGAGCTTTTTTTTTTAGTTTTTGTTCATCTTAACTTTTATAAACAAATAAAAGAAATTAAATTTTCCCCCTTTATATTTCCCCCTTTGTGTCTTTTCGTTTATTTTTGTGTACTTCTGTCTCTTTCATTCAGTCTTGTTGAATAAAGAGAGAGAGAGAGAGAGAGCGAGAGAGATAGTTGCAACACGTTTTAAATTGATTAATTAATCTTAATATTTATTGAAAAAAAAAAGATTAAATTTTCCCGCTTTGTCTTAGTGTTGTGACTAATCTACATAACGGCTGGCAGACGGCCCGGCGTTTTATTAAGTGACTTATTAGTATTATTATTATTATTAATATTATTAAATTTTAAGAATAAGGAAGTAGCATTCATAGATATTTAAACCCTTGAGGGTAGTTGTAGGGAGTTGTGAAAGAGCTCTAAGGCTTACCTGTTTCAAATACGATTTAGTTTAATGCCTTTATAGACAAACGACAGTCTATTTGATGGTAAGCGATAAGTGTCGCCCATGGACATCTGCAGTGCCCGTTATCTGTTACGTATAATAACGATTAATTGTAACAGTCTCCTTGTAACCGACTCGTAAAGCTCCGATAACTTATCGATAAACCTTATTAAGAAGGGATCTAGAACGTTCCGTTTATTTTTTTGTGTATTTCTGTCTCTATCGTTTAGTCTTGTTGAATAGAGAGAGCGAGAGAGATGGTTGCAATAACTTGTTTTCTATTAATAGTTTTGTATGTACCTGTGTATATATTGCACCTTTAGTATTATAGAGATCCATCCCCAAAAAAATTGTTTTTTTGAAAACATCGAAAGTTTTTAAATCGATTTCGACTTAAAGGGAGTGAAAGAGAACGATGAATAAGTTTGTCCCTTTTTTAAGCTACTTTTATTTGATTATTAAGAGTCGCTGAAAAGGGTCGTTCTAAGTTCATTTTTGAATTAAAGTCGAAATTCAAAAATTTCGGATTTGGTCTCTGTAATTCTAAAGGTGCTATATGTGACGTCAAGACGTCATGTTGACTTGAGAATCCGCCCACACGCGTCAAGGAATTACGATGATATAATAATATCGATGGGTGAAATGTTGTCTGGTTTAAGCTACATTTTTGCATAATTACAGGCGAGTCGATTATAATTTGCGTAATTACTACTGGTGGTAGGACCTCTTGTTAGTCCGCGCGGGTAGGTACCACCACCCTGCCTATTTCTGCCGTGAAGCAGTAATGTGTTTCGGTTTGAAGGGTGGGGCAGCCGTTGTAACTATACTGAGACCTTAGAGCTTATATCTCAAGGTGGGCGGCGCATTTACGTTGTAGATCTCAATAAGAGTACGGCATTAACGCGACGATGTCCATTGCGGGCTCCCGGTCTATACCTATGATATGAATACAAAAACATTCGTCATCCATTGCTGTCTCTCCGCGGATACCCTAGACTCGATAGGATGTTTATTACAAAACTGCGATCAATTTTAAACGAACCAAAATATATATCGACGCTTGAAAGGCAAACGTGACTAAGCGACAATAATTGCTTTGTACATAAATGATAGGCAATAATCATAATCGATGCGGAAAAAAAATATATTTCTAGGTCTATTAAAATCATTTCAATCCTGCAGCTAGATTCGTTAAAATAGATATTTTTTCAGGTATTTCAAATTTAAATTAGTCTACTGTAAAGTTCACGGATTGTCGCTTAGTCACGTTTGCCTTTCAAGCGTCGATATGTATATCTTTCAATTTCCCTACAACGCTTGAAAATTCGATCGTCTTATTAATAATGCGTCGTGTCTTCTATTATATCTGGTTCGAATGATTCTTGTGTTATTTGAGAGTTAATTGTGTTTTTAACCGACTGCAAAAAAGGAGGAGGTTGTCAATTCGACTACGTTTTTTTTTAGTGTATTTAAAATTTGTGTTTGACTTGGCTCGAAGGAGATATGCCCTTTGCCTGGGAACTTTGAAAATGTATTACGTTTTTTTTTTTTGTGAAATTATATTTAGTTCATAAGCGTTCCAATTAATTTGTTTTTAGTACACAGAGCGTTGGGATTTAAGGCGCGTTTTTCTAAAAGCGATTCGAAATGAGTCTTATTTTGCCTAAGCTTAAAGTCTAGAATCGCATGACGTATTTGAATTAAGGAAACAATTTTTTTTTTTTACATATGAAATTTTTATAGCGTTTGTGTAAAAATTTGTATACTATTAATAATTGAAATTCTAATGTATTATAATAATAATAAATAATGGATGAATTTTGTTTAGAGACCAATACAATATTACTTTTCAATGTCTTATCTAGGTATTGTATGTTATTTTTTATTTGATTTTCGCATTAACCCTTTGACTGTCGTGTAGGTCACCGGTGCCCTACGCGGCGCACTGAAGTAATTATATCGATTTCTCTTTTCGATCTTCTTACTAAAGCACCGGAAGACTTTGTAGTAGACTAGTAGACTCTGAAAAAGATGAATCCGAACTATATTGAGAACGAATTTATTTCTAAGACACCTAAAATACTAAAACATTCATTAACGAACAAATTAAGGTGGTAGGACCTCCTGTGAGTCCGCGCGGGTGGGAACCACTGCCCTACCCGTTTCTGCCGTGAAGCAGTAATGCGTTTCGGTTTGAAGGGTGGGGCAGCCGTTGTAACTATACTGAGACCTTAGAACTTATATCTCAAGGTGGGAGGCGCATTTACGTTGTGGATGTCTATGGGCTTCAGTAACCATTTAAAATCAGGTGGGCTGTGAGCTCGTTCAACCATTTAAGCAAAAAAAGAATGCTAAGTTAGTCCATCCAGGCGCCTTAGTAACGAAAATCGACATGATTACTTCAGAGCGCCGCGTAGGACACCGGTGGCCTACACGTCAGTCGAAGGGCTTAATATTTTCTTCTCTTAGTATACCAGATGGTTAAAAACACTATGTGTTTTTAACGTGAGCAGACAAAGCGATAGAATTCTGTAATTAAATAAATAATACTTTAAAAAAAAACTAACAAAATACCATTTTACAGAAAATCCAACTAAAAATTAGAAAATAAATTTTAATAAATTTGAATTAAAAATTGTATAAGAAAAAGTGATTTTATTGTAAAAAAAAAAAAGCGTGGCGTGCTTTTCAGGATATTATCAAAATAACCCTTCTACTCATATCTGTTTATAAAATATTTATAACTACTGATACCATGCACCCCAAGCTTTTTTTTCAATAAAATCGTTTTTTCTTACACTATTTTTAATTAAAATTTATTAAAATTTATTGTCTATTTTTTGTTGGATTTTCTATAAAAACGTATTTTGTTAGTTTTTTTAAACTATTATTTATTTTTCATTTTTTTTGTTGAATTTTTTCAATTTTTTTTAATATTGAATTGTCATCGGTCCTTAATAAGTATACCAAATTTCGAGTTAATCCGACGTTTTGAAGGGAGTCAAAATCATGTTCAAAGATTCCGTTACATACTAACATACATACGTCTGAAGCTAATAAAAGTGTATTAAAAAAACAAGTCACTTTACCCAAATTACTTTTCAATTAGACTGACTCGGTGGTGTAGTGGTTAGCGGCCCAGACAGTTGAGCCGAGGGTCGTGGGTTCGATTCCCACATCGCGCAAACATTCGTGTGATGAACAGCTTTGTTTGCTCTCTGTCTGGATGTGTGTTATCTATATCATCTGGTCGCATTAAAACTGTATAATCTCAAAACTTACAAATTTTACGGGAGAGTGTTTTAAAGGTTTAAAAATGTGATATTTTTATTATTAAAAGTCTTTGCAACATTTATTTTTTATTTTTTACCAGATACATTGTCTTTTAAAGTAAGACAAAACTATGTATTAACTAGATGATGACCGAGCTTTGCTCGGTTTATGCTTTGATAACGCCATCTTGTTGTGTCTTTAAAGCGGTTAGTTGCCCTCAATTAAGAAAAATAGTATTATTATTCGCCAATAGATGTCGGGAAGAGTTGATTATTGAAAACACGAGTAAAACAACATTTTCTGAAAATAAATCGTAGCTAGATCGATTTATCGCCCCCGAAATCCCCTGTATACTAAATTTTTCCGAGATTCAGATTATATAAATATATATTAATATACAAGAATTGCTTGTTTAAAGGTATAAGATTTTGTTAATTATAATCAAAACATAGGTAAACTAAAAAAAAACAACTAAACAACGCTCTTTTGACAATATTTATGAGAAAAATACTGATGTTATCAAATGATTCCGCTTATTAACTCAATTTCGAATATTTTTGGAAATTGTACACTTTAATGCGAAAAGACGATATATGTATATAATATGTAAACGTATATAAGTATGTTTAACAATTTCTGGTAGCCATAACACAGGGAATTTGGGACTGGATGACCGCGCGCGATTTGTTTCCAGCTATTATTAATTAATTAATTTACATTCTAAATTATTTACCATCGCTGGATTAATTGTTTTCAAACGCAGCTCGTCAGTGCTTGTGATGAGACTGTAACTTTGTTTCGCCCGGTTAGGGTCCGTTCACACGGACCGGCTCGAAGAGATCTGTGTGCTTAGTGCGATTTTTTTAACGTTCTCGATACCGTAAAAGTTAACTAAGATTTGTATGCAGTTGGAACAGCGCCCCTAGCGGCAAACGCAGGCAAACGTTCCAACTCCATACAAATTATAGTTAACTTTTACGCTATCGAAAACGTTAAGAAACTCGCGCTAAGCACAGTGAAAGCGGCTCGTCTTAGTATTTAACACGCAGCGCGTTCAAGCATTCTTAATGACAAAAAAGTGCACATGCAAAACTAAACTTTACTACAATCACTCAAAACTCTGTTTTCAACGTGATAAAAATCTGCTCTCCTCTCCGAGTCGGTCTATGTGAACGGACCCTTAATAAAATATCGTTTGAATGTTAAAGTTTATTGATAGGACACGCAATGGATAGTGTACTTTTAGAATCGATTTAAAACGTCGAATCGATTGTCCAAAATCTATTTGTCTGGTGTAGCGTTGTTCCTTACGATATATGTTAAGTAAATAAATGTAATAATATGTTGTGTGAACGTGTTGTTAGTTTAAAAAAAATATGTAAATATTATGAAATATAATGAGTAATTTGTACAGTTGATTTGTGTTTTTTTTTAAGTGATAACTTCTTAAGGAAGGGTAAACCGGTTCGTTACGTAACGCGTCACGGAGCCAGTCTGTCTGGCTTCCCTTTCTCTCACGCACATCGCATTTTTTTCCTGCCTAAGCCGATAGCCTTGAAAAGCTATTACAGCGTTACCTTAACTAGTAGGTGAGCTCACGGGGCTCAAACCTGACGACGTTGCTAACACGAACCCTAGCAAGAGCTTCGCAGAATCTACTTCCGGATCGGAAACGCGACCCACTGAGAAGATCCGGCGAGAAACTCAGTGGGCTGTGTCTGAGGGTTAATTTACTCGTCGAGCCCTTCGTCGCGAGTGACGCCTTCATCGAGAACAATGACCGGTGCTTGAGGTACCTAAAATCACCGTTAGTGGATCGGGAGGATCCGCAATGACGTGTTTTGGGCACGCATATCGCAGAGCGGTACTGAGAACAGGAGTTCATGCGTACAACAGGTGCACCGCCTCATGGAGCACATACTCGTAGGGCTTAACCGACCAAAACCGATCTACACGGGAGCCCTCTTCGTCGACGTCACAAAAGCGTTCGACAAAGTCTGGTACAACGGTTTGATTTTCAAACTTTTCAACATGGGCGTGCCGGACAGCCTCGTGCTCATCATACGGGACTTCTTGTCTAGCCGCTCCTTTCGATATCGAGTAGAGGGAACCTGCTCCACCCTGCGAACACTTATGGCTGGAGTCCCGCAAGGCTCCGTTCTCTCTCCTATTGAGTTTTTTTGATAGCTTAGATGGATGGGCGAGCTCACAGCCTACCTGGTGTTAAGTGGTTACTGGAGCCCATAGACATATACAACGTAAACGAGCCACCCACCTCGAGATATAAGTTTTAAGGTCTCAAGTATAGTTACAACGGCTGCCCCACCCTTCAAACCGAAACGCATCACTGCTTCACGGCAGAAATAGGCAGGGCGGTGGTACCTACCCGTGCGGACTCGCAAGAGGTCCTACCACCAGTAATTACGCAACTTATAATTTTGGGGGTTTGATTTTTATTACACGATGTTATTCCTTCACCGTGGAAGTCAATCGTGAACATTTGTTGAGTACGTATTTCATTAGAAAAATTGGTACCAGCCTGAGATTCGAACACCGGTGCATCGCTACATACGAATGCACCGGACGTCTTATCCTTTAGGCCACGACGACTTAAAGCTTCTTTACTTATGTCTACTTCCTTATGTCTCCCGAACCTCTTTCCTATCTAACTCCCGATTTTCAATATCTCCACTTCAGCCATGAGCGGGCCCTACATTCCATTCATTGCCTTTTAATTTGTCCCGGTACGTTGTTAGTGTTGTCGTTTGATTAGCGATATGTTAACAATGCCAGGGCCCTGAAACTGCGATACTTTAAGAAAAATATTTTGTTTGTATGGAAACTAGCGACATCTTGTAGCGGATGCCCCTAAACGTATATAATATGTTGTTAAAATTATGGCATTTAATTATTGTATAACTAAACACAGAAAATAAAAAAAATAAAAATCATACAAGTCTTTATTTGTTATAGACAAATTGACTAAATTTTATCAATTTGTGGTTTCTGAAAATTTACTAAATTTTTCATAAAAAAAAGTGTTATGTGTTACTGCCATCTACATGATGAATGAGAAACGAATCAAAGCGAAACCATTTATTTATTTATTTATTTATGTACACACAGAAAACAAGACACAGTACAGAGTAATAGGAAAATTATGTATAAAGGCACTGCTTATTTCTTTGAGAAATCTCTTCCAGCAGACCTGCGAGAGGATAATGAGAATAATAATAAAAAGTGATAAATGTGTGTAGAACAAATAACACATAACTAAAATAACAAATACAACATGAGAATTATAGCACATACACAGCAAATATTATAAGTAACCATCTAGTGGCCGACGCCCGTAAACATTTTTGTTGAGTGATTGACTTGATTAACTATAGCTAATTTGTGTGTATTATCTATAGACAATGCAAACATGACGCCGTGTGCCGAACAAACATTAGAGGGCGCCCGTAGTGACACTCGGCGAGTTCACAGCTTAGCGGGTCGAGGGTTGCACACACCGCGCTGTTTATTTACGACCCTCTTCACGTAATTACCGAACACTGCACCTGTCTGTGTTATATCGTTAATCGACCGATCAAAAGGCCACGGCACGAATTATACGGGGTGTTCAAAAACTAACGTCACTATTTAATTAACTAAAAATACTTAGTTAAAGTTAACTGTTTCCTTAATGTTACGCATGTCAACAACTATTTCAGACGGTATTCAAGAGAAATCATGACTAACCTACCCCCATTTTCCCCTATAAAAACGAGTGAAAAATTTTCTAACTCTCAATCAATTTTTTTTTCTATTTTTTATTGCATAGCTGTGTGAACGAGCTAACAGCCCTACTCGTGTTAAGTAGTTACCGGAGCCCATAGACATCTACAACGTATATGCCACCACCCACCTTGAGATGTGAGTTCTAAGGTCTTAGTTACAACGGCTGCCCCGCCCTTCAAACCGAAACGAATTACTGCTTCACGGCGGAAATAGGCGGGGTGGTTCTACCTACCCGCGCGGACTCAAGACCTCCTACCAGTTAACAGAATAAGAGTTTTACATTCGTGTAGCCGGCTGTACGTTTGATTGCATTGTGATCGCGATAGGCGACGCGCGTGTCCGTGTGAATTGTGTCAGATGCCCGGCACACGCGCCGCCCCGGGCCCTCCACGCGCCGGAACTAATTGTTTAAGCTATCACCGAACCAACAGATCACGTCGCTAATTCGTGTTTAATTACAGACGTTAATTAGTCAAAAGAGACTGTAGAAGTATCAGGGGCGATTCTGAAACATAAAACTATTCAGAATATAATATGACGGTAGTTCGCTCACGTAACTGATATATCTAACAGGAACCTGAAACTGCGATACTTTAAGACAATTTTTTGTTTGTATGGAAACTAGCGACATCTTCTAGCGGATGTCCCTAAGCGTATATGTTGTTAAATATAAGACATTTAATTATCGTATAACTAATAATAAATATAATAATAATAAAATAATAAGTCATACAAGTCTATACAATATATTTGTTATTGATAAAAAAAATATCAATTTGTGGTTTCTGAAATATTTACAAAATTATAATAAAACAATGTTTTCAAGACATAGCATAAAATATAATAATAATAGGTAGCAAAAATGACAATGTGTTTGAAGTATATTTCAAATAATGGAATATGGAAAAGAAGGTTACAACATTCCTCCCCATCTACATCTCGTTGATCAGACGGCGGGGTGCCTGTTTAGGTCGATTACTGCGACGCGGAGCAAATGGCACAGGAGTGGAGACCGGAGCAGGTGAGGAGTATAACTTCGAATGCTGTGAAGGTGAATTTGGAGAAATTTGTACATTTGTAGGCGACTGCGGTGAAGGTAATGGTACTGCTGCCGAATTCTTATTGTTAGTTAGCCTTTCGCTAATTGATGTTTCCATTCCAATGTCTGGAGAAGCAGTCGTCGGCAGCATAGAAGAATGCGCCCTTTCATTCCTCGGGGTTTCTGAGGTGGAAGACTCGCGTGGCCTGATGTGATCAGCGTGTCTTCATTTTTCTAGTCCTCCTGGTGTTGAAACAATATATGAATATTTATGTTTTCGGGAGGTAATTACCGCTGGTTCCCATATTTTATCATTGCGTGTTTTAATATATACTTGGTCAATTGGTCGGTAACTCGGTGATGTGGTACGAATATTTTCTTTTACTTGTAAATACTTTTTTTTTTTTTTTTTTTTTCGGGTAGAGGGCCGAACCTCCTACGAGGTCCCCGCGCAAAAGGGGCGCGCGGGGTATGTGAGACTCAACGATCTGCATGGTGTTGTGAGCAGACCGCGGGCCCAAGGATTTTAGAGCCCACCCACTAAACGACTCCTCTGCACTCTTACACCCGACGTCCGATCCCCTCCGAGGTCAGAACCCGGATGAGGTAGGGGGGCTACCGCGGTCAACACTACAACCAGACGGCGCGGCTCACCCCAAGCAAGGACGCCCAGCCGACGGAGCCTTCGAGGCGAATCGAAGGCTCTGAAACGTCGGCCGTCTCGGTACGGCAGCCCGTCGGGCCGCCCAGACGGTGCCGCTGGTGTCCCGGAATACCCCGCTGGACCAGAACCAGCCTGCCGGGTCGGGACGCGATACACCGTCGACCGGTCGCTCTATTCACTCCACGGCAGCGCGCTAGAGTGCTGGTAGCGCGCCGCGCGGCCTCTCCCCCTCAGGTCGCCCCTTGACCTTCACCGGGGGGAGACCGCCACCTACAGGGGCCGGGACGTACGGGCGTATTCCCGCCTCCGGCCCCCGGCTCGACGGCGACGGATCGGTGCGGAAAGGGAAGAGCTCTCCCTCTCTCGCTCCGCCGCCTCCTTCTGCGAGATGGTGGACTCGCAGAAGTCGAGCATCGCCTTCCAGGACGCATCGCTGCCGAGCATCGTAGCCACGACGCGCGGCAGCGAGAGGTCCTCTCCAATGACCGCGACGAGGGCGGCGCGTTGCTCGTCGAATCCAGAGCAACGCGCCAGCGTGTGTTCCGCTGTGTCATCCTCGTCGCGGTCCGCGCAGTGATGGCACTGCGCCGTCGGTTCCCTTCCGGCTATCTTGTGCAAGTACCGGCCAAAACAACCATGGCCGGTCAACATTTGCGTCAGCCGGAAGGTGAGGCATCCGCGGTCGCGGCCCACCCAGTCCGCGAGAACCGGGCGGACCGCCTCGACGGTACGGAGGCCGGCCGACGGGTCCGCCAAGCGGCGAGACCACGCCTCCAGCACGGACCGCCGAGATTGGAGCCTCCGCGCTCGAACTACTCCTTCGCCGGGGCGCCCTTCCCCCCTAGAGCGGAGGTCGCTACGCCACCGGTAATCGGCAGCGAGCGCCTCCGCCTCCAGGTCCCAGGGTGGCGCCCCAGCGAGCAAGCACGCCGCCTCGAAGGAGACGGTGCGGTATCCTCGGATCGCCCTGACCGCGATCGCGCGCTGCGGACGTCGCAGCGCGGCGACGTTCTGGCGGGTCAGGGCGTGGCACCATACGGGCGCGCCGTATAGTGCCATCGACCGCACCACCCCCATGTAGAGGCGGCGCGCCACCTGATCGGGACCCCCGACGTTTGGAAGCAGCCGGCTCAAAGAGCCGGCCGTCGCCATCAGTCGAGGGCCCAACTTCGCAAAGTGAGCGCGGAAGTTCCACCGACCATCCAGTTCAAGGCCGAGGTACCGAAGACCGGTCACCCCGACCCCGACGCGGACGCCTCCGATCACGAGGTGGGCACCCATAGGTGGCGCTCGTCCCGGCCCGTGAAACAACAGGGCCTGGGTTTTGTCGAGCGCCACCTCGAGCCCCAACCGTCGGATCCTAGTGACGACGTGTGCCACGCCTGCGCACGCCAGACGGGCAGACTCCCGGTAGTCCCTCCCCGGAGCCACGACCAACGTGTCGTCGGCGTAACATATTACGCTCAGCCCGGGGAGGGGACCCCGAATGACGCCCCGCAGGACCCAGTCGTAGCCGATGTTCCACAGCAGGGGGCCCAGGACAGACCCCTGCGGAACACCGCGCTCGACGGGGAAGCGGAACATCGCCCCACCGTGTCCGATGCACTGGATCGACCTGCCCTCGAGGTAGGAGCCGATCAGTCGGCGGAGGTATGCGGGGACGCCGTGATACTCCAGCGCCCCCGCGATCACCGACCAGGGCAGGGTGTTGAAGGCGTTCCTTACATCTAAGGATAACGCCATCGCCACCCCGCCCCGGGATACGGCTTCATCGGAGAGGGCCCGCACGCGCAGAATTGCGTCGATAGTCGAGCGGCCCTCTCTGAAGCCGTATTGCTCCGCCGAAAGATCGGGACCCGTCTCGGTCAGGTGCCGGACGATGCGGGCCGCGACGATTCTCTCGAGCATCTTGCCCGCTTCGTCCAGCAACACGATGGGGCGATAGCCCGCGGGTGAGTCCGCGGGGCGCCCGTCCTTCCGCAGAAGGACCAGTCTGCCCGTCTTCCATTTCGACGGGAACCGTCCCGACTCGAGGCACGCTTCGAAAAGCCCCCCGAGCCGGTCCCCTAGGGCCTCGAAGGCCAAGCTCCAGACCCGGCCGTGAACGCCGTCAGGGCCGGGGGCCGTGTCCTTCGCTCTCATTTTGGACACGGCCGCATGGATCTCCGCCCCCGTGATAGGGGGAGGGGGCTCCTCGGCAGCGGGAACGCTGGGGCGACGTGGAGGCGTGCCCCACGTGGCGTCCATCTGGGGGGGCTCAAAGTCCCCCCCGCTGCCGGCGGGAAGAGTGCCGCAACAATTTCCCGCAGCTGCCGAGGCTGGAGCCGCTCGGTCACCGGGAGCGCCCACGGCTGCAGTTTCCTGCGAACCATCTTGTATGGGCGCCCCCAGGGATCTTCGTCGAGCGACTCCAGGAGAGTCTTCATGCTCTGCTTCTTGGCCTCGCCGATGGCCAGCTGCAGCGCCGTCTGCTTTTGACGACAGTCAGCGTGCAGCTGGGCCGCCGTCTCCGCGAACGCAGCGTCGCGACGACGGCGGCGGCGGTGGCGTGCGCTCCGGCGGCGCGCCCTCACGCACTCCTCGCGGAGTCTTGCGATCTCGGGCGACCACCAGAACGCACCCCCACGTGGTGCTCGGGGGCCGACCCGGGGCATGGCGGCATCACAAATATTTGCCATGGTGCCCCGGAACCAGTCGACCTCCGCATCCACGTCCGCGAGCTGCGCGGGTTTTGGTGCCCACGCAGCAACAGCGGCCGCCTCCATCAGCAACTCCTTATTCATTCGTTTCAAGGCCCACCTGGGGAACGAACGGGGTGCACCTTGCGGGAGCTCCTCCTCACCGCGGGCGCCCGCGGCTGACGCCGAAGACAATGTCGACGACGTTGACGACGCAGAGGAGGCGGAGAGCTCAAATCGGACATATCTGTGGTCCGAGAGCGTCTCCGCCCCCTCGAGTACGCGCCAGCCGCGGGTTCGACGCACGGCGGACGGGGACGCGAACGTCACGTCCACGTGAGATTGCCCGTTCCACCGCACGCAAGTCGCGACCGTGCCCCTGTTTAGGAGACAGAGGCCGGTCGCGATCGCCCACTCCGAAAGGGCCTCGCCTCGTGAATCCGTGCGGGGGGAACCCCAAGCCGTACACTTGGCATTGAGGTCCCCCGCGACGATGACAAGGCGGGACCCGAGGCGGTGTAAAAGCGCCTCGAGCCCGCCCAGAAACCGCTCGAACTCGGCGAGGCTCCTGTTCGGAGAAAAGTACGCCCCGATCACGACGGTCCCGTCGATCCTAGCCGCGACGTACCCGGGTCCCCTGGCCACCATATCCAAGGGGGGTAACGCCGCAGACTGTCGTAATATAATGGCCACGGAGCCGTCGACGTCCCCGATCCAGCAGTCCTGGTCGGTGGGGACGAAATACGGCTCCGCGGCGACAGCAACATCGATTGACCACTCCGCCATGGTGTGGACGAGGAGATCCTGTGCCCTGGCGGAGTGGTTCAAATTACATTGGAGGAAGCGATGGACGCAACCCATTACGGGGCTACGTCCATCGCTCCCTCGTCTGTCCCGCCCTGCGGCTGCTCTGGTGCCGCGGCGGGAGCTGACTCACCGGCTGCCCTTTTTGCAGCCGGCTTCTTTTTCTTTCCGCCCCTCCTCGTTTTTGTAGAGGAGGGGGCGGACTTGCACGCCGGGCCCCCGGCCCGGTGGTCGGCCTTCCTTTTGGCCGCGTCGCACAAGACGCAGTGCGGCGCGGCTGTGGTGCAGGAGGCTGCCTTGTGCCCCGGTTGGCCGCACCGGAAACACAAGCCGCTGCGGTCCACGGTCGAGGGGCACTTGGCGAGGCCGTGGCCGGTGCCGAAGCACCGAAGACAGCGCCACGGCCTGGCATCCTGCAGCTGCACGTGGGCCACTACCCAGCCCACGCGCAGCCTTCCTGGGCTGTCGGAAGGCCGCCCCTGTGGAGGGGTGGCCAGGAGGGTCGCCGTTGCAATCGGGCAACGCGCCCACGCCGTCCGGGTACCAGAGTAGGTTGCCCGGAGCTCCCCGACTTTGACGTCGGCGAGGGCGCAGTTGCCCTGCGACGCGATGGCCGAGGCGACCTCCTCCTTCGTGGCACACTCGTCGAGGCCCGTAATTTTCACCTCCGCCATTTTTACGGGCCGCGCGATGCGCACCACCTCGGGATCCGGCAGGATCTCCCTCAGCCGGGCCGCCAATTTTTCGGCCGCGGCGTTGGTGTTCGGGCCGGGGCACTCTATGAGACGTGCCCCGTTGGCCGTCTGCCGGACCTTGATGCCCCCCTCCACGCCGAGGGCGTCCACATCCACGCCACCGCGCGCCTGGGTCATCACTTCGTGGTAGGTGATGCCTTTTTCTTTGCCGGCCGGCAGCAGCTCCACTACCACTGCAGCCGACCGCGGGGCGCACGGCCTCCTTCGTCCATTTCGGCCCCTCGGCTCCGCTCGACCCTCTTGGCGGGGAGCGGCGGCTGCAGGGGCGGGCTTGGGGCGCGGCGCGACAGGCGCCGCCACCTTTTTGGGCCCACGCCGCACTACCGTTGTCCATGCCTCTTCCATAGTGGCCGGAGCCGGGGGCAGCGGGCGGGGCTGGGGAGTCGGGGCCGGTTTCACAGCGTTGATGCCCTCCTTCTTCTTGGTCCGGCTCCTGCCGGGCCCCGCCTTCGCAGGCTGGGACGGGATAGGAGCGGACGTCGGTTTCTTTGCGGGGGCTGATTTCGAAGCCCTCGCAGCTGCAGACGTGGAGGCAGTCGCAGCGGGAATCTTCGCCGGTGTGGCTGACTTCTTGGGGCCGCTATAAGTTTTTGCGGCCACAATCCTGCGGGGTGCCGGTATAGGGGCCCCGTTTTTCGCCTCGTGAGCAAGGGGCGGTCTTGCGCGCTCGACGGTTGAACTCCTTGCCTCGAGTATTAGGAGCTGCCGTCTCTGCTCCTCAGCTTCCTGGTTTTCTTCCGCTTCAGGCGGAGGAGGGGCAGGGGCCGAGCTGCGTTGCCGCTCCATGAGGTCGGCCACCATGGTCCGCAACTCAGCCATGTCCACTCGCAGCTGCCCATTCTCCGTCCGAAGTTGGCCATTCTCGATCGATACCTCTTCAAGGCGGGCATGCAGCAGGGCCACTTCCTGTCGCAAGCCCGCCGTCTCCGTCGTTGTGGTGCGGTCCACGACATCCTTTATCCTTTCTTCTAAGGTGGCCGCTCCGGATTTTAGGGCCCGCACATAATCACCCTTCAGCCCTTTAGCCGATTTTGTGGCTATAGTGGCCACCATATCTTTAACAATATTACATGCTCGGAGGGGGTCAGAAGGACCCACCTCCGTTAGGGAGCGCTCAAGGCGCTCGACCTCTCCCATTTTCTCTCTATTTTTCGTCTCACGGCAGGCGGCCCTGGAATGCACCGAGGAGGCAGCAGCCAGTCCGCGAGGAAGACTATCATCACAATCAGTGGCGGGCGGCGCCGCAGCAGCCGCCGGCCCTTCCGCCAACGCCATGTACTTGGCGCTGGCAGGCTCTCCTTCCGACGAGTCGGACGGAGCGGAGGACGCCGGCTGTCGAGCCGACTTCCGCTTCCGCCGTGTCCGCTGTCGGGTGCTGTCCACAAACAGCGCTGGCGTCTCCCGCCCACTAGACGCGTCGCCCCTCGCGGAGCTCCGCGCCGAGTAGAGCGAGATAAGGCTCTCGCAGCGCTCGAGGCGCACGGTGGGGACCCTGTCCCTTACGCGACCCGTGCTGTCGCCCCCTTCGTCGTGGCAATGTTTGCCCCCCCCAGAAACGGTGGGGCAGCGTGCGGCCGATCGCTCGACCGCACGGAGGGATTCTCCCCCCGCGGAGCGGGAGGTACCCTCCTGGGGTAATAACTTTTGTACATGTGCCATTGTGTCATATTTCCTTTTTGATTAACCAGGGGTCGGTCCCCTGGGGTCTGGTTGGTACCCTCGGGACTGGACTCCCTCCAGCCATTCATCCCATCGCCGGGCACCAGAGCTTAGGATTGGGGCATTTTTTAAAGAGGTTTACGTCCTCGCGGCCCCGTGCCTCGCGGCAGCGGCCCCCGTCCCCCACGCGGTGAGGATTACGGGTTGGCCGGCAGCCTGCCGAGTGCAACGAGCAACACGGCAGACCACCGCCCGACGCTCAAAAGAGCAGCAACGACGAAGCCACGCCGGTATACCGGTACCCCCCTCTGGAGGGCGTGCCCCTGTAGCCGAAGCCGGGGACATGGCGACCAGCGGCCGGAAGATGCGTAAGCAACGCCGGCTCACTTCTCCATCAAAGGGCAGGCCAAAAGTGGCCCACCACCACCCATGGGTTACGTCCGAAACAGGTCGGACGTGACCCGAAGAAAACAAAAAAGGGGGAAGAAAGGGGACAAGAGAGGGAGCCCGAGCGTCTCCAGGAGGAACACCCTTCAGCAAGTGAAGGGCGTGGAGAGCCCGCAACTCCCCCTGCTGGTTTTGGTCCGCGTCATCCGATCTCTTTCGTTGCAAAGCCTAACTAGGCTACCCTACTCCTACACCTAGCCTACCTACCTAACACCTAGAAATCCTTGCAACGAAAAAGACCGGACGATACCCCTGGGAGTGGGACTGTTCCCAGAGGATCCCGTTATCCGCCACCTACGGACGCGCCCGGTGGAAGTCCAGCAAAACTCCCCCACAGACGGAGCCCCCGGCCACGCAGAGTGCGCGCCGGGGGGCCCGCCCAGGTCCCTCGGGTTTACTTGTAAATACTGCATTAACCTTCTTTTGTCTGGCCGAATGTTGGAAAGTATGCAATTCAATTGTCTTCCAAACATCATCTCAGCTGGAGATTTACCAGTGGACGAGTGCGGAGTGTTTCTGTATGTAAACAGAAATTCTAATAGTCGGCCTCGAGATTTGTGTTGTCTACCGATGCCATTCTATTTTTGAATGTTCTGACTAAACGTTCTGCCAGCCCATTTGTCCGAGGATGATATGGAGATGATGTGACATGTAAAATAGACTGTTTTGTGCAATATTCTTTAAATTCATAAGATGTAAATTGAGGTCCATTATCGGATATAATCATTTTTGGTAAGCCAAATGTACAAAATATGTTATCTAATGTAAGACAAAGTGATCTGATGTTGATGTGTTTCATCGGTCGTATTTCCACCCATTTGGAGAGAGCGTCGCACAATACCAACCAATACGATCCTTCGAACGGTCCAGCAAAGTCGATATGGATTCTCTCCCATACTTCTTCTGGTATGGACCAGGAAAATACAGGAAGTTCAGGATTACAAGGGCGGTTCTGTTGGCATCTGGTACATTTCTTGACAAATAATTCTATGTCTTCGTCAAGGTTAGGCCACCAAACATAGTAACGTGAAAGTGCTTTCATAGCAGAAATGCCAGGGTGTCCTCGATGAAGGTATGTAAGAATGGCTTTTCGGAGTGCTGTAGGTATAACGATGCGTCCTTGCCTCATAAGTATCTTATTCTCAACAGATAATTCAGTCCGGTTTCTGTAGAATGGTTTCATTTCTGGATTGTATTCTGATTCTCTCCAGCCGGTTTTTAAATTTTGACACACTTTTGTGAGTATATGATCCTTTGCAGTTTTTTTGTGTTATCCTTTGTAACTGTTCTGATAGGTTAAGGTCAGTCATTCGAGTGCTCAAAAGACGTAGATCTATTTTATGTACAAGCCCTTCTGTCTCGGAGGGTTCAGTTTCAGGGTTTGGTAATCTGGAAAGGCAATCAGCTAATGTGTTATTTTCACCTTTCCTGTAGTAAATGTCATATTGATAACTTCCCACTACTAGGGCCCATCTTACCAATCGGTTATTGGCTAGTTTAGGAAGGTTGCGGCGTGCACCCATAATATGTATAAGAGGCTTATGGTCCGTAACTAGATTAAATTTCGTTCCTCTCAAGTACTGATCAAATTTTTTTATACCAAATACTATTGCTAAAGCTTCACGATCAATAACGGAATATTTCATTTCCGCTGGTCGTAGTTTCCTTGAAGCAAAAGCAATTGGCTGTTCTATGTTCGAGTCCTTGTGGAATAATACTGCACCCAATCCCTTTTCGGAAGCGTCACATGCTAAATAAAGGGGACGTTTCTCGTCAAATGCAATTAATGGTTGTGAAGAAGCTATGCATTTCTTTGTATCTTCAAATATTCTGTTTTCATGATCAGTCCAACGCCATCTATTTTTTTTACTAGTTAGATCATGAAGATCCGAACAAATTCCGTGAAGATGTGGTACAAACCGTTCGTAAAAGTTAACTAGTCCTAAAAATGATCGTAGTTCTTTTGCATTACTAGGTGCTGGGGCCTTAGTTATGGCATCAATTTTAGATTTGGTTAGGTGGATGCCATGTTTATCTATTATGTGACCTAGGTATTCAATCTGATTCTGTAAGAAATTACATTTCTTTAAATTAACTTTTAGGCCAGCGTTTTGTAAGCGATCGAATACAATAGATAAAGTTTGTAAATGTTCTGAAAGATCTTTCCCTGCTATAGCTATGTCGTCAAAATATACAGCTACATTGGTGATATCGCCTAGCAGTTGATCCAGAAAATGTTGAAAAATTGAAGGAGCAGTCGATATTCCAAAAGGCATTCTATTGTATTGGAAATACCCTTTATGGGTTGACAACGTCAAGTACTTTTTCGAATCTGGTGCTATTTCAAATTGTAAGTATGCGTCTTTAAGGTCTATTTTTGAAAATAATTTACCGTTTGCGAGATTTTGGCGTAGTTGATCGAAAATCGGAACTGGGTGTAGATGTTTAATAAGTACTGGATTAAGTGTAGTTCTGTAGTCTCCACATATCCTAATTTCCCCTGTAGATTTCAGAATGTTAACTGTGGGTGTAGCCCATTCAATAGGTGTAATATTAGGATCTACTTTTTCCACTATCCCTTCTGAGATCAGACGATCTAACTCCCTTTCTATATTCTTTTTCATGCTGAATTTTATAGGCCGTGCAGGAAGGTGGATCGGTTCAGCTTCTGGTTTGACATGTATGTTTACGTAATAATTGTTAACTTTTCCTAGTTTTCCATCAAAGAGTTGTACATGTTTATCCAATATTTGTTTAAGAGTCATCGGTGTTGATGTTTTGATGGAGTATACTGGTTTTGGAAATTCCATTTCAAAAACTTCACTCCAATGTAAACCAAATAACATTGGTTTGGCATTTTTCATTACGACCACAGGTAGAAGTTTTTGCAGTCCGTCGACTTCGACTGTTACTTTTGTAATTCCCTTTGTTTTTAAGTTTGTGTTACCGTAGGCCTTAAGTTTCGGGGCGGGTTGTAAAGATGGTGATCCTAATTTTTTCCATAATGTCGTGTTTATTATTGAATACGCAGAGCCGGGGTCCCAATCCATAGTGCAAGGTATGTCATTGATGCGTACATCGATTTGTTTGCATTCTCTCTTACGTGTACCCAAGACGCTGCAGATAACTTCATCATCGCTTTCTTCCTTGTTATTACTGATAGATGATGATGATGATATTGAGGACTTGTGAGGTCTTGTTATTTTTTTAATTGATTTTCGGCTCCCTTCTGAATATCTGATGTATGCCCGTCCAGACTTAATGCAACAACTCTCAAAGTGTGCTTTCGTGTTACATTCTTTACACATATGGTCCTTGGCTGAGCACTGTGATAGGCTGTGCCGTTCTTTCTTTCCACAGCGTAAACAATGCATTGGATTTAATTTTCGTGTTGTATTTTGATGTAATGGTACGGTTTTGGTTTTGCTCCTATTTATTTTTTTAATACTTGTTCGTGGTGCGTCTTGTTCTGCCTGTTCTCTTGATTGAGAGATTGTAAAAATTTGTTGGAAGGTTACTTCTCGTGGTATTCCGTCTACCATTTGAACTAAATCAGGCCATTTTTGTTTCAAGTCGGTTTCTAAATCTGGATGATTCAATCCAGTGGCAAAGCGGTCACGTAATTGTCGTTCCAGGAAGTCATTAGTGTAGCCACAATCCCGACTAAGACCTTTTAATCTGTTTGCATAGTGTTCCATCGTTTCATTTTGTTCTCTAGTGCAATTCCAAAATTCTGTTAAGGCTCTATACCTCGTCGTTTTTATGCGATAGAGGTCTAATAATTTGTTAACAATTTCGCTGTATGTAGCTATATCGAAATCAGGCGTTAAAGCTACTTTTAATTCGTGGAATATCTCTGGTGTTAGTAAATTCAGAAGCAAATCTTTCTGTAAGTCGCTGTTATCGATATCAAGAATTTTGCATTTGTTTTCGAAAAAATCAATGTAATCGTCAATTCTGAATGTATCTGGATTGTATTTATCCATATTGAAATGTTTGATTATACTTATCTTGTTATCCGTATCATGTTTTGTAAAAGAGTCGTTCGTCACGCTCTTGGCTGTTGTATTGCAAACTGCTGGTACCAACAATTTCAAGATTTGTAAAATCTGCTCTTGCTGGTTTTGTTGTGCATGTAAAAATAATGCGAATTGTTCATCGTTCATCTTAATTTCTTTTAACTCGTCGCCAATATAATAAAACAATGTTTTCAAGACATAGCATAAAATATAATAATAATAGGTAGCAAAAATGACAATGTGTTTGAAGTATATTTTAAATAATGGAATATGGAAAAGAAGGTTACAACAAAAATCCTTCATTAAAAAGAAAATATAGGATAGGTAATATGTACTGCCATCTACAGGAGCAATGAGAAACTAATCGAAGCGAAGCCATCTAGTGGCCAGCGCCCGTAAATATTTTTGTTGAGTGGTTGAGTTGCTTATCTAAAACTAATTTATGTGTATTATCTACCTATGATATCTACCTAGTCTGGCCATAAGCACTGTTACATAAAAACTTGTCTTTTTTTTTTCATCTTTTTATTTGTTTTGAATTTGGAACATGTATATTATTTTAATAACTTCTTTCGATTTTGCGCCATTTCAGATATTTTTTCATGTTCATTATCAAATTACATTAAGGAATGGTGGGTTAAAGAAAATAGGATTGCAGTGATCACCTAGCACAAAGTGGGTATGGAGCCGTCGGTCATATTCCAGACACTTCAAAAGCTTGGCATTGGCCGTATGCTCGTATATCGTACTATCAACAACACTTCATTTGTCGAAGACTAGAAAATATCACGGGGCGGGGCGGCCGCGTGCTGTTAGAGCTATAAAGGCTGTTAATGCTGTTAAAGCCAGAATTCATCGAAACAACAGATTGGGAACAAGAGAGAAGCATTGCAAGAAAGAAAGACACGCGTTGAAAAAATTGAAAAAGAATACATGAAATATTACGACTATGATTTCCAGTTTATTATAAATATTAGTGAAGATGATGACAGTGACAGCAGGGCTCTGAAACTGCGATACTTTAAGACAAATATTTTGTTTGTATGGAAACTAGCGACATCTTGTAGCGGGTGCCCCTAAACTTATATGTTGTTAAAGTTAAGGCATTTAATTATTGTATGACTAAACACAGAAAATAAAAATTGATAAATCATACAAGTCTATATTTGTTATTGACAAATTGATTAAATTTTATCTATTTGTGGTTTCTGAAATATTTACAAAATCCTTCATTAAAAAGAAAATATAGGATAGGTAATATGTACTGCCATCTACAGGAGCAATGTGAAACTAATCGAAGCGAAGCCATCTAGTGGCTGACGCCCATAAACATTTTTTTAAATATCAGTGTCATTTATGTAATTTCTGATTTTTTTAAATTACAATTGCACAAATTTACAGATTTCATTACATTATTACAAATGCACAAATGTAGGAAAATGAAACAAAGCCGTTGAACGTAACTTCTCTGAATCCTCCAAAAAGTTCACTGAAAAAATCTCAGTAAATTACCACCATTTTACTGAGATTATATTTCATCCCGTATCATCATATCTCATTTCATGTCATTTCATGCCATGTTTCATATTAATCAACTTCATTTCATTCATAATACCATTTTTCATATAAAAAAGCTTTCATTTAAATTAACATAAGACTTGACCTAAAGGTCTTAGTTACCAGGTCACAAAATCCCATAAATAAAACTCGAAATGGCATTCTTAAAAATGGTGCTAAATTAATCTGTAATAAAAAAAAAACATAAATGTTCTTCCGAAAATTGCACTAAATTTATTAGTAATAAAAAACAAACATCTCTCTCTCAAAAATGGCAGTAAGGTATCGAAATCTGTTATAAAAAATTTATAAGAAATGACACTAAAAAATTGTGTTAACTGGTGGTAGGACCTCTTGTGAGTCCGCGCGGGTAGGTACCACCACCCTGTTTGTTTCTGCCGTGAAGCAGTAATGCGTTTCGGTTTGAAGGGCGGGGCAGCCGCTGTAACTATACCTGAGACCTTAGAACTTATGTCTCAAGGTGGGTGGCGCATTTACGTTGTAGATGTCTATGGGCTCCAGTAACCACTTAACACCAGGTGGGCTGTGAGCTCGTTCACCCATATAAGCAATAAAAAAAAAAAAAAAAAAAATGAATGTGTTAAAAAAATCAGACCATAATTTGAAAAACGAATCAAAAATGTCCCAAAAACGGCCCTAAAATGTTGTTAATTTTTTTTATATCACGAATGACACTTGAAATTGGCGCTAAATTAATCTGCAATAAAAAAAAAACTCTCAAAAATGGCGCTGAATTAATCTTTTAATTAAAAAATATCGAAGAGACATTCTCAAAAATGGCACTAACGAAAACTGTCAATTAATAAAAAAAAATTGATATTCTCAAAAATAGCGCTAACATAATGTGTTTAAAAGAAATACATAAATGGCTCATTCTAAAATGGCGCTAAATTAATTTGTAATAAAAAACAAACATATATGACTCTCAAAAATGACATTCAGAACTTCATTTAAAAAAACGAATCAAAAATGACGTTCTCAAAATTCAATTTTGCGGCCTAACAAAGTAACGATTTCATGAATTAAACTTTCTCCAATTTTCTATTTTTTTGTATTTAGGCATGTTCAGAATAAAAAATGCTTTATCACAATCAAGTCGATCACTCATTTATTGGTATTATATAATATATATTCATTTATATTTTTCATTTAACGCATTTGATAACGCCAACACGGATGACAATTTGAATAGGAACTTTTTTAAAAAGCTTAGAAATCGTATTTCTTTTGTTTTTAATAATCTTCTAATATCTAGTTAGTTTCCCTTTATTATTGTATTATAAACTGATAATAATATATAAAATTGCCGAATTTCAACACGCATTTCTAGAAAAATAGCAAACAAGTTTGAGTTTCGAACCCGTAGTAGTTTTTAATGAATAACTCCTAATTTAACAGTGTTTACGAATATATAGTTATAGCGCCACGTGCCAGTTGTCATAAAAAAAAAATACTGTACTTATAATTACGGTAACATTAAGGTTATGAGAATTCAATCAAATAACTCTCTTTTGGTCCCAAATTTGAAAACGACCCTTCTATCGCTTGAAGGTCTCGTACCGCGTCCGTGACTATCTCAGCGAAAAACTTCGGGTTCAACTCGTTGATACATTGATTCTCTCGCAACTAAATTAAATACGAGCGTGGTAAATATGGGCAAACGCCACTATGAAGTCGTCGTGGCCTAAAGGATAAGACGTCCGGTGCATTCGTATGTAGCGATCGATGCAACGGTGTTCGAATCCCGCAGGCGGGTACCAATTTTTCTAAAGAAATACGTACTTAACAAATGTTTACGATTGACTTCCACGGTGAAGGAATAACATCGTGTAATAAAAATCAAACCCGCAAAATTATAATTTGCGTGATCACTGGTGGTAGGACCTCTTCTGAGTCCGCACGGGTAGGTACCACCACCCTGTCTATTTCTGCCGTGAAGCAGTAATACGTTTCGGTTTGAAGGGTGGGGCAGCCGTTGTAACTATAGGTACTTATATCTCAAGGTGGGTGGCGCATTTACATTGTAGATGTCTATGGGATCCAGTAACCACTTAATTAACACAATAATATATGGTTTAGTTTATTCTATGTAATTTCTTATTTATTATTAGCGAGACGAAACTGTTATTGTACCATATTTAATATTTAGCAGACACTATTTGATGTGAAAATTTTCAGAATATATTCAATGTTTGTTGTTTAATGTTATTGTTTAAAACACACAAATAACTGTATAAATGATTAAATATTAATAAAGCATAAATATTAATAATAATCTATATTATAATTAACAGTAATAATTTAATTAAGTACCTATTGTAATTGTTATGTAAATGATGTTGTTGGTGCCATTTATTATTAGGCTGGATAATAACAATGTTACATAGTTTATATTAGTTAAAAGTAATTTATGTAAAATAAATTAATGTCACAGTATGGAAAAATCTCTAAAATATGTATTGTGAATATTATGATTTTGTGAATTGATTCGCAGCAATTACAATTGTTTGTCTAAAAGAAGTTGTAGTTGCTATAACCAATACAAAATGGTTAATTGTGTATTATCTAAGGCGTGGCCATAGATAATCAATGAAGTAGGAAACCTATGGAAATGAAACGTCAACCAAAATTTCGTGCCACTGTGACGTCATCTGGCCACAAAACATGGCGGCTTTAGTGCTGTACAAAAGATTTCAATGTTATCAGGTTTTATCGATAAACGTTCTTGGCTCATTTTATTTTAAATATTGTTGAGTATTATTTATTTGTAGAATTTATACTTTAATGGGAAGTAAGTAGGTATATTGTTATGTGCAAATATGATATGATTTAGATGGGTGAAATCTAAGACAAGTTCGTCCTTCGAATTTGCCAAGTAAACGATATGATGATTTTTAAAAGTTGCTACACTGATTTTATAAAGTTGTCGTTTGTTGCAAAACATAAAGATATGGCGTAGTTCAAAGCCATCAGCCCATTTCTAGCATGCTAAATGTTATCGTATTTTGAGTACGTGTTTTTCTTAGACTATTACAATCTATTTTAATTGTTTTGCTGACTCTAAAGTCCGTAACACACTACCGCAGTGCACCTCAGGAAGGTGCGCCGCACCATTTGAGTCACTTTCACTTGAGAGTGATTCAAATTTTAAACTTATCAAGGGACCGCGTGAAAAAAAAAACACCTACAGAACATTTATTCATTAATTACAAACGTCATTCCTTGTGACTTCCTCTCTAAAATCACTTAATTATTAAATATTTAACAAATTTACAATAGTGTTTTACTCACTGCGGAATAAAACTATTTTATTTAAATAGTTCCGAAGAGATTTTGTCGATAGCCTTTTTCCCGAAATATCTAAACAGAATGTCTAAATATGTTTTGATGACATATTTTAAAGTGGTATTTATGATTAGTGTCATGATCAATAGATTCCGACCGAAAAATGGATTTTTCGGATGAGGGCTCCATAATGAATTTAAATACATATAGATAATAGTTTTAGGACATCGACTTTCTTGAGATCCTATAAAATACGTTTTAATTATTATTTTTGTATGTTTTAAGCATGATAAATTATGAAATTTTATTTATTCAATCATATTAAATCGATATCATAGTCAATAAATAATGTACAACCCAAAACAGACGACCGAACTGACGTGACAATGACATTTGGCGCGCTAAACATGGCGGATTTTCGGCCTCATTAGACGGAGACGGAGATATTTACGTATATTCATGTTTCATTTTATGTACGCACTGAAATACTGTTATATTGTTTTCCTGCGAGTTAAAGTGCTGAGTAAGAACGAGATAGATATATGTTTATGTATGTGCCTTCAAAATGGGTGCTATTTATATAAGCAATTGTACGTATAGAACAATATGTCGTGTCCCTACTATATAGGTCTATGTAGATAATACACTTAAATTAGTTATAGATAGCAACTCAAGCACTCAACAAAAATGTTTACGGGCGTCGGCCACTAGATGGCTTCGCTTCGATTAGTTTTTCATTGCTCCTGTAAATGGCAGTAATGGCAGTTACCTTTCCTATATTTAGCTTTTAATGAACGATTTTGTAAATTTTCAGAAACCACAATCAATTTGTCCATAACAAATGAAGACTTGTTTGGTTTTTTTTTTTTTTTATTTTCTGTGTTTAGTTATACAATAATTAAATGCTTAACTTTAACAACATATTTTATATATTTAGGGGCATCCGCTACAAGATGTCGCTAGTTTCCATACAGAAAAAAATATTTAACTTAAAGTTGTATTGCATTTTTAGGGCCATGTACGTTTTTTTTCCTACCTAAGCTGAGAGCGTTGAGAGGCTATTTCAGCGTAACCTTAACTAGTAGGTGAACTCATGGGGCTCAAACCTGACGACGTTGCTAACACGAACCCTAGCAAGAGCCGTGCTTCGGATCGGAAAGGCGACCCACTGAGAAGATCCGGCGAGAAACTCAGTATGCTGTGTCTGAGGGTTAATTTACTCGTCGAGCCCTCCGTCGTAAGCGACGGGTTCGACGAGGACGATGACCGGTGCTTGAGGTACCTAAAAGCAAGCCTACGTCACTCCATGTACTTACGCGTTGTAGGTGTTTCTACTATATTTACTATTAGTTCATATTATTTATTAATTTACATTGCACACCTACTCAATATTTAATATTATATCATATTTAATTACGTATTCTATAACACACTCTCATACAGTACACAAATACGCTAAACAATCATACATTCACAACACTACTCAAAATTATATTATTTACACAAGCATAGTCGGGCGCAACCGCTAGTATGCGGCAAAGACCCCGACTATGTATAGCTGCGTACGTACTGGTCGTCGCCTGCGCCACGACTCGGCCGCCGCTCGCGGCCAGTCGGGTTTGATCAACGCTACGCTAAGACTGTGTCACTCCTCGACTTACGCGTACTCTGTTGCTTCGTTACGAATTATTGCTTTCGTCTATTTTATATTACTGTGTTTAAACTTGCTACCGCTTTATCTGTGCCTTCTGTACTCCGTAATTTCTCCTTCTTAATATTGTTATACCGTCTGTGATTGGAAATAAACTGTCCATCCAATTACGGACTCGTTATTGTGCCGCCCGGCACTGGTGACCTTACCACCACCATCAACGACTACCAAACTGGTGACCCACGACTACGAGCACCCCGGAGAAACAGATGTCGGAATCCAGCGGATCGGACACGGCGCGTTCGCAGGTAACTACACGACCACGGCGACACGTCAAGATGGCGTCGCCTGTCGAGCCAGCGTGCCCGAATACAGAACTAACCTCAACACACATTAGAATACCACCGTTCTGGCCTGAAAAACCCGAAATATGGTTTGCGCAAGTGGAAGGACATTTTGCCATCATGCGAGTGACTGACGAGACGATAAAATTTTATCATATATTGGCCAGCCTCGATCGCCAATATGCCGCCGAGGTAGAAGACGTGCTCACCGGTCCTCCCGATTACCAGCGGCTTAAAGAGGAGCTGATAAAAAGGTTGTCGGCGTCCCGCGGTAACAAGGTGAAGCAGCTATTGACGCACGAGCAGCTCGGTACCCGCAAACCGTCACAATTCCTGCGTCACCTACAACACCTAGCCGGACCGGAGATCCCGGAGGACTTCCTGCGGACTATATGGACCAGCCGGCTACCAACCACGTTGCAGCCGATCGTCGCGTCGCAGTCGACGCTTCCATTAGAGGCACTCGCCGAGCTCGCCGACCGTGTCCACGAGATCGCAGCCCCAGTACACTACGTTGCGGCAGCTGTGACGTCATCATCATCATCGTCATCGCAAATCGACAGGCTATCCCAACAAGTAGCGGAGCTTACGCGGCAAGTCAGCGCCCTGACGACGCAGGTGCATCATCAACCGCGGCCACACGAGCGCGGGCACGAACGTGAACGTCAAAGACAACGCAGCCGCTCATCATCACGCCAGTCGCAGTCACACTACCGCAGGTACCCCATTTGCTGGTACCACAGCAAACACGGCGCCGAGGCGCGGAAGTGCGTGCGACCTTGCGACTACAAGGCGGGAAACCCGACAAGCAGGCAAGTGATGGCGACTCGCGACTGCCACAACTCTACGGGTCGCCTCTTCATCAAGGACCGCAGCAATAATATAGACTTCCTCATAGACACTGGAAGTGACATTTGTGTTTACCCTATTTCTAAGTTGTGTGAACGCCGTTCTAAGACTAGTTATCAACTCAGTGCTGCCAATGATACAGTTATAGACACTTATGGTTATACGCAATTAAATGTTAATTTAGGCTTACGCCGCAACTTTCCATGGCGCTTTGTTGTTGCTGACGTCACTAAAGCCATAATAGGCGTCGATTTTTTGTCTCATTATCGACTCATAGTGGACGTCAGCCAACAAAGATTAATCGATAGTCTTACCAATATGAGCACTGTAGCCAGTCTAGATGTAAATAATAATCGTGTTACTAGTGTTAAGATAATGACAGGTGGCGACAGTAAGTACCACGCTATCTTGGCTGAATACCCGGAGCTAACACGCCCAGCTGGTACTCCAGGTATTGTCAAACACAACACGAAACACTACATACGCACTACACCAGGTCCACCCGTAGCATGCTCACCCCGTCGTCTCGCGCCGGACAAACTTAAAATTGCAAAACAAGAATTTGACATTATGATAGCCAACGGAACTGCACGTCCGTCTGACAGTCCATGGTCATCCCCGCTTCACCTTACTACCAAGAAGGACAACGGTTGGCGACCGTGTGGCGATTACAGACAATTAAATTCACGCATAATACCCGATCAGTATCCGATTCGTCATATACACGATTTTTCACAAAGTTTGTCTGGTTGTAAAATTTTTTCAGTCATCGATTTGGTTAAGGCCTATAATCAGATACCAATAGCGGAGGAGGATATCCCGAAGACCGCGATCACCACGCCATTTGGTTTGTTTGAATTTCCTTTCATGAATTTTGGACTTAGGAATGCCGGTCAAACCTTTCAGAGATTTGTCGATGAAATGACGCGTGGCTTTGACTTTTGTTACCCGTATTTAGACGATTTTCTTTGTTTTAGCAAAACACCACGTGACCACGAGGACCACTTGCGCCAACTTTTCAATCGTATGAAAGACTACGGTGTTCTCATTAACCCGGCCAAGTGTGTTTTCGGTGTGCCCGAAGTCACATTTCTCGGGTACCAAATCTCTGAAAGGGGCACAAAACCACTGGATAGCAAGGTTGAAGCAATCAGCAATTTCCCCCCACCGAAAACCGTCCGAGAACTCAGACGATTTTTGGGGATGGTTAATTTTTACAGGCGATTTTTACCTAACGCCGCTCAGATTCAAGCCCCGCTGAACGCCTTGTTATCCGGTTCGGTTAAAGCTTCCCATCCGGTAGTCATGGAAGGAGATTCACTTAGAGCTTTCAAGGATTGCAAGAAAAGCCTTGCAGATGCAGCATTGCTGGCTCATCCTGACCCTCAAGCCAAATTAGGTCTAGTTACGGACGCCTCCGATACCGCAATAGGTGGAGTACTTCAGCAGCTCAAAGAGGAAGGTTGGCAGCCATTAGGTTTCTTCTCCCGCAAGTTGAGCCCGTCACAAATGAAATACTCTTCGTACGACCGTGAGCTCCTTGCTATTTACGAGAGCATACGCTACTTTCGGCACATGCTGGAAGCCACCCACTTCACAGTCTATACTGACCATAAGCCGCTGTGTTACGTTTTCCACCAGCGGAAAAGTAACTGTTCACCACGTCAGTATAGACACCTCGACTTCATCTCGCAGTTCACCTCGGACATCGTCCACATCGCCGGCAGAGATAACGTGGTGGCGGATACCCTATCGCGCGTTGATGAACTGCAGACGCCTGTCGACCTAGAAGTGATGGCCAATCTACAAGCCTCAGATGCTGAACTCCAAGACCACCTAACAGGCGAGACTTCTCTTCGCCTAGTCCAGACGAGCATACCTGGGAGTCGAGCCATTTTGTACTGCGACGTCAGCACACCGACACCCAGACCCTTCGTCCCACATCAACTGCGCCAGCAAGTTTTTGACTGCCTCCACTCGCTCAGTCATCCAGGTCCCAATGCGACAGCTAAACTCGTTGCGCAACGCTTCGTTTGGCCACTGATGCGTAAGAACTGCCGTGAATGGGCCAAGGAATGTTTGACTTGTCAGCGTGCGAAAATAACTCGTCACGTTGCCTCACCTTTAGGTACGCACGTTTTGCCTTCAGCGCGTTTCAGACATGTCCATTTAGACCTGATCGGCCCACTACCGCCCGCTGGCGAATATCGGTATTGCCTCACAGCCGTCGATCGCTTCACACGATGGCCGGAAGCAGTGCCTATTACTGACATCACCGCTGAAACAGTAGCGAAAGCGTTCATCTCCTGTTGGGTGGCGCGATACGGTTGTCCTACCGAGATCGTTACCGATCGAGGCGGACAATTCCAGTCGGCGTTGTTTCAACAACTGTCCAGGTCCATCGGTTTCGATCACCGGAGGACCACTGCTTACCACCCACAATGCAACGGTTTGGTTGAGCGTTTTCACCGACAGCTGAAGGCAGCCATCACCTGTCATGCTGACGTCAACTGGACCGAGTCTCTGCCGCTTGTACTCCTCGGCGTAAGGAGTGCCTTCAAAGAAGATCTTCAGTCTTCGTCGGCTGAGTTGGTTTACGGTGAGCCGCTCCGTCTACCGGGCGAATTTTTCGGCCACGAGGTTGCCTACTACACCACCGACATAACCGAGTTCTCAGCACGGATGAAGTCTTTTGCCGAGAAGGTACGTCCTGTTCCACCCCAGCACCACTCCAAGCACAGAACCTTCGTATTCAAGGACCTGAAAACTTGTACTCACGTATTTCTTAGGGAAGAAGTGATACGTGGCGCATTACAGCCAGCTTACACGGGTCCACATGAAGTACTCAAGAGAGGCGCCAAAACGTTTGTTGTTCGCGTCCTGAACAAAGATATGACAGTAAGCATAGACCGCCTTAAGCCAGCTTATATACTGTCGTCCGATGTTCCAGTACTCCGGGGCAACATACCAAAACTTCCCGATTCCGACCCGGATCCAAAACCAGATCCAGGGCCTCCATACCAGCAGACGACTCGATCGGGGAGGAAAGTACGCTTTCCCGATTATTATCGACCTAAGTAGGTCTCTGGAGGGGAGTGTTGTAGGTGTTTCTACTATATTTACTATTAGTTCATATTATTTATTAATTTACATTGCACACCTACTCAATATTTAATATTATATCATATTTAATTACGTATTCTATAACACACTCTCATACAGTACACAAATATGCTAAACAATCATACATTCACAACACTACTCAAAATTATATTATTTACACAAGCATAGTCGGGCGCAACCGCTAGTATGCGGCAAAGACCCCGACTATGTATAGCTGCGTACGTACTGGTCGTCGCCTGCGCCACGACTCGGCCGCCGCTCGCGGCCAGTCGGGTTTGTTCAACGCTACGCTAAGACTGTGTCACTCCTCGACTTACGCGTACTCTGTTGCTTCGTTACGAATTATTGCTTTCGTCTATTTTATATTACTGTGTTTAAACTTGCTACCGCTTTATCTGTGCCTTCTGTACTCCGTAATTTCTCCTTCTTAATATTGTTATACCGTCTGTGATTGGAAATAAACTGTCCATCCAATTACGGACTCGTTATTGTGCCGCCCGGCACTGGTGACCTTACCACCACCATCAACGACTACCAAACGCGTTATAATTACCTACCGCCAAACCGCGTTTGGTTTGCGGACCAAATTCAGTGGGGCTGTCACAAGCGAAGCGAACGCACCATGTTCAATTTTATTCGTTCTATTCGTTTGTACGCGTACCTATGATGCCGTCTGGTGCCTTATGTACAGTAGACGGTCGTTCTAACAGATCTAATTCTCCGAAATATTAGTTAAATGTGGTCGTTTTATTAGGTATGTCGTTATTAGCAATGTCGTATAAAGCAATGTTTTTAATAAGGCGGTCATATAGCATTCAGCCGGGACCTTTGTTCTAGGTTATTATAACCGGCATGTTGTTCTAAACGATGTCGCAGTAAACGGTTTTGACTGTATATTATATAAAAATGAATTGCTGTTCGTTAGTCTCGCTAAAACTCGAGAACGGCTGGACCGATTTGGCTAATTTTGGTCTTGAATTATTTGTAGAAGTCCAGAGAAGGTTTAAAAGGTAGATAAATATGAAAATACAAATAACGGTCTTATAATTATCGATTGAGACACTACGAAGTCTGCCGGGTCAGCTAGTCAATAATAAAATTTAATGTTATCGAAACAAAGCGAGGGCGGGTCGCTATCTATATCTATACTTCTATACTAATATTATAAAGAGGAAAGATTTGTTTGTTTGTTTGTTTCGAATAGGCTCCGAAACTACTGGACCGATTTGAAAAATTCTTTTTCCATTAGAAGCCGACATTGTACCTGATGAACATAGGCTACTTTTTTTAAATTTTTTTTTATTTTCTTTTTTTGGTTTCATGTGTGTTTTAATGTTTCCGAAGCGAAGCGAGGGCGGGTCGCTAGTCTGTAATAAAATAAAAACATAAATGACATTCTAAAAACTGGCACTAAATTAATCTGTTATTTTTTTTTATCAGAAATGACATTCTCAAATATGGCGCTCAATATATCTGCTATTAAAAAAAAAACAAAAATGACATTCTCAAAAATAGCGCTAATTCAATCTGTTATAAAATAAAAACATAAATGACACAAAAATGAGGCTAAATTTCTTTTTTTATATAATTATAATGGCTCGAGTCTCTTCTTTGACGAATGACTCTATCAATGTCAGGTAGATAGAATATCAGTGATATAGGTAGTTAATAATAGACGAGAAGAATGAGAACGGGAGAAAAAATTGTAAATATTTTTACAGTTTAATGTTATTGCGGGACATAAAATAAGCTAATGCATTTACAACTTTGGGATAACGGAATGTTAAGAGATAGTTCATGTTAACTGGGAACGGGATGCTAGTGTTAGTTAGTAAACAATATAGTGGGGGGGGGGGGGGCATTTAGAGCGCATTCCAGAAAGATATGATCTAAAGTACCGATAGATTTACTACTACACATAGGAGAAGGTTTAATTTTGAGCTTAAATAAGAATTGTGGTGAGCAAAAGTGACCCAATCGAAGCCGTATAAGTCTAGTTATTTCTAGTCTAGTCTAGATATTTGTAGGTCTCCTATTGCTTTTGCTAGTCGGATATGAGATTAAATTTAATATTATGAATAAGATCACGACTGACATTCGCTTAGTACTCGAAATCACCACTATGTGTCGCTTCTTTAGCCATTTGATCCACAGTATCATTACCAAGAATTCCTGTATGTGAAGGGATCCAAACTATTTCAACTTTAATGTTGTTTTGATGACAGGTGAACAACAGCTTTTTGATTACACAAACGAGCGGATTTTCTGAACAATTCTAGAACGGGTTCTTTGAAATGGCTTGAATAGCACTAGAACAGTCACTGAATATCGCGGAGTAGTTAATTGAGTGCTGCATGATGAACTTTAGACAGCTTATCAATGCAATACACTCGCCCTTGAATACTGAGGTTTCTGGGGGTAGTTTGTGCAATTTGTTATAATTTGCGTTTGGGTGATAGAAAGCAGAACAAGTGTTACCATTTGAAACTAATTTCGAGGCATCGGTGAAAAATAAATTTCACCGTGGCCATTTTTCTTCTGCAATGTTTAAAAATTTTAAGTTGGCGTTTTTTGTGTTTTTTTTCTAAACCTCTGTTTAAATAAACTGGCGGAATGGCAGAGGGTCTTAATTTTGAAAATTGGGAGGGTGTCCGATTGAATTAAATGAGATTGGAAGCTATCAATATAATTAACACTTTTGATGAGACAGGGCTGTTCCCTAATTCCAGAAGTTTGAAGCCATAAAATTTTGAAGAGCAGATAATTTTGATATAATAGCATTAGGGTGTATTTGAGCTAAACGGAGAGGATATCGATCAGAAAGATCTCAGGCTTAAGGGCGGCTCTGCACTCTCGACCAGCAGGGCTCGAGTTGGGGAGGATTTCATTGCACCCAGTAATATTCTTAATGCTTTGAATTGAACTGAATCTAATCGAGACAGAATACTTTTAGTTGAGGTCTGCAGGAAAATTGAGCCGAAATCTATGATACTGCGAACTAGGGCATTATAAAGGAGTTTTTGACTATAAGGATGGGCACCCCACAATGTACCAGACAGTGCGCGTAGCACATTGATGTTTTTTTTCACATTTTCGGACTATATTATCGACACACGAGGCCCTAAATTAATGTTATTAAAAAAAAAATCGAAATGAAATTCTCGAAATCAGTGCTCGAAATAGACGCTAAATTAATCAGCTGTCATTTAAAAAATCGAAATGACATTTTCAAAAATAGCACTAACAAAATCTACGAGGGCGGCACTGAAAATTTCGGGAATTAACGAAGTGACATAACATTACTATTTAAAAATGTATTTATTGCTTTTCGAAGTATTCTCCGCGAAATTTGACCCATTTTTCCATACGATGGAACCAATCATTGAAGTAACCATTCCATTCGGAAGTTGGGGTCTCCAAAATGGCCGTTTTGTAGGCGTCCACAGCTTCTTCAGGTGATGAAAATCTCTGTCCACGCAATTTATTCTTTATTTTAGGGAAAGTATAGAAATCATTAGGGCTTAGGTCGGGGCTGTACGGCGGATGGTCTAATAATTCTATGTTTTCTTGCTTTAAAAACTCTTTTGTTCTGTGCGCGGTGTGAGAACTCGCATTGTCGTGATGGAGGATGATGCGGCGGTTGCAGTTCTCTTTACGGAGTTCAGAAACGACCTGTGGCAAACAAATGCTAGCATACCATTCTGCATTAACCGTTCTTTGTCCCGCAAGAGGAATAGTCGTAACATGGCCGGTTTTGGAGACAAACGTGGCCAAAAATTTTTTTGGCAACACTCCGTGAACGTACAATTTTTGTTGGCTTTAACTCATTTTCGAACACCCAAACTCGTGACTGGTTTTTTGTTTCGGGTTCGTACGCGTATATCCAGGATTCGTCATCTGATACAATGTTGTATACAGCATTTGAGGATCCTGCGTGGAATCTTTCGAGAGTTCTGACGCACTAAGTAACGCGAGCCGCTTTTTGCTCTTCACAGAGCGAATGCGGTATCCATCGGGAAAACAACTTTTTTACACCTAATTGTTCATGCAAGATTATTTGTATTTGACTCATGCCAATGTCTAAAGTTGCCTGAATTTCGCGGTATGTCACATGTCGATCTTTCTCAATCAGCTTACGCACAGCATCAACGTTTTCTTGGGTGACTGCAGTTTTTGGACGACCTTGACGGGGATCATCACTGAGCTTGACACGTCCACGTTGAAACTCAGCAAACCAGCGATAAATTGTGGTTTTGGATGGGGCTTCATCACCAAATGCAGAAATCATCCGGTCAACACACTGTTTTTGTGTTTAACCACTTCGAAAGTCATAATAAATCATCGCTCTTGAATTTTCTCGAGTCAATTCCATTTTCTCAACGACTAAACAAGTTTAACAAAACCTCGTGACAAGACCGAGAATCTTTTTTTATATAAATAAATGGTATTCGATTTTTAAAACCAAGGAGTTTTCAATTTAAAAAAAATTTATATGACAGGAACAGTGGAAATATTCCATTCCCGATACTTTTAGTGCAGCCTATGTATCTAGTAACTGGTATAAGTATTCGTTCATGTTATGAAATAGCCTCACAAGGCTATCAGAATGTACGTACTTCTATGTACGTACGCGCGTAAGAAGTTATACTTTATTTTTATTAAATTTATTTCTTTTTTTTAAATATTAAATAATTAATAATACATATTTAACTTTAATAATATTTATTATGAATTATATTAAATAATAATTTTGTCATTTATATTACTAAAAAATGAATGCTAATAACACTTTTTTTTACGAGTGTACATGCGCGAAAGTTCACCTGCGGCTATATTCAGACTCGCCAAGTTACGTCGGTCGTATTGTAATGAGCGATTTAGTGGGCAACTTCATTTCTGTTAATTTTGTGTCACGGTTCGCGCGCATCGTAAAATTTCACTCTCATTAATTTTTCATAACGCGCCTAAAGAAAAATCAAAAAAAAACAAGACTTTTGAAGCCACTTTAATTCTAAAGGTGCGAATTAAGTTGACCCTTGGGAATACACCGATGGCTCAAACAATTAGTTGTTCTCCCCGCGATTACACAGCCCGAGCGGGCTCGCCTCCATCGTTACGATGCTCTCCAACCGTTTGTATTCATGCAACGTTAATTAAACGCGTACTTACATTAAAAAGTATCTGTTTGTTTTATTTAACTTCAATTTTATTGACAACAACGAAACGAAAAGAAATGTATCAAAACTGCAGGCACTTTTGTCGAGATTCTTTGATTTTTTTTTATGATTGAAAGATTACTGGTTGGTGCCCGGAGGCCTTTCCAGTTTCACCAGGACAGGTGGGCGAGCAAAGGCTCAGCCAGGAGGGGTGGGATTTGCTAACAGCTGCCTGAGCGTCTCCAAAGGCGACCTAACAACTCAAGGGCAGCTGCTTCGCGAATGAATCTACTACCGGATCGGAATCGCGACCCGCTGAGAAGATCCGGCGAGAAACTCAGCGGGCTGATGCATGGGTTGGGTTGCACGTCGACCTTCTTGTCGAGTTCGACGAGTGCGGTTACCGGGGTCCCTAAGCCTGAACAAGAACTCGCATCTCACTACGAAATTCTCCATCACTTCGCATTCGCAATAGAATGACCTTGAATTGGCATTCTGTAAACACTAATCTTAATTACCCTGCCTCGAGCGAAGTGAAGTGACAACGAAGTTTGTTTATACTACTACTAGGGATAGCCGTTAACACGCAAATGTAAATCGAAGCTTACCGGTTTCAGTTTTTCGTTGTATTTATAAGCATTCTGTAAGAAAATACTATGAATTTAAGCTTTGGTGTTAAAGCCACATCTAATATAACTAAAAAGAAAATTAAAAGTCATATATTTATGATATTAATTGTAATTTCTGGCTGCACGCTAAGTTCCTTTGCGTGCACTAGCGAATACCAGAATTAAAAAACAAAATTTTAATTGTTTTCAAAACAATCTCGAGCGGTCGGAAGTTTTTATTTTACTTTTTCTAGATTTTTTGTTACTTTGTGAGTGAATTTAACGTTAAATAAAAATTATGAGGTAAGTAAAAGTTAGTTTTCAGGCTATCAATTGTTCATCCATTTGTTTTATAATCTAAAATTTCATTATATTACCAACAGATTTAACGAGCGTTCTTCTCATCCGACATTGGTGCAAATAGAGGCATTGATAGACGTTTTGGATTAAAAGCTAGCGAAACAAAAGGTTTAATCGTATCTCAACATGTTCAATAAGAGAACAAGGATATTAAAAAAATATAGGAACTAAATTCTCTTGTCAGATATGATCCATTCCCGGTGAGATATTTAGGACATGTTAACATCTATTTATGTATGATAAATCTGTCTACTACGTTTTTATTGATATTCTATTTTAACAGGGAATATCGGTAATTTATCTGTATCTCAAATTCACCAATAACAAAAAAATTATATTGAATTAAATAAATCAAATCATTAACAATTTAGGTATTGCAAGTTGGATTGATGTTGTTGGAATGTTTTTATTGATGCAGAGGTGACTGTATTTATGGTAAAGGGTGTGCATATTGGTACAGGGGTGGCAGGCAGTTCCAGAGTATTGACTAAACTGACATTATGTAGGCTAAAGGCTGCATACTCCGTTTAAAATAAATGAACAAAATTTAGGCATAACCTATTTTATTATATTTAAGGAACTACAACAGATTGAAAATACTAATCCACATCATCAGAATATTGTAAGGAGAATTTATTGCCAACTCGGAAAATGTATCAGTATTGGAACAATCCCAAACATACAGGTATGTATGTTATACCTAATTATCTTAAATAAATACCTAAACAAAACTTGCATTTTAAAAATTAATATTTATTGGCTTTTTAGCATTGCATCAAGAATCTCCTATTTTGCAGTCATCCTCCCCTAACTAAATGCAAGTGACTTCTACTTATTGTGATGCTACTACTAGTAGCTCCAGCCACAGTAGGTCTCATGTTAGTCAAGAGATTTGGTTGTTAGGTAAGTGTTTATTCAGGTCAAAGTACCTATTCATTGAACAACCATATTAGGGACATTGATTTGTGCATAATGCTGTTACTTGTTAATAAAAACCTTTTCTTGTATGTATTCTAAACATTATATTTTAACTAACCTTGTTTTTAAATAAATTTATTTTTTTCAGCACCTCAACACCTGACCTGCTATTTCACCACTTTTCAATGAAAAGCAGAGTGTACTCAAATTACAACAAATTACACAGTACCAGGATATATAACATAAACAACCATGGGGGAATAAATAGTCGACAGTCTGCAAGAAGGATGAACTGTTGGTGGAATTAGCATATGCAGCTAGGAATTTTAAACCTGTATTTCCACATATTACTGATGCAAACAAATTTCAAAATTATTGTATATAACTATTGAATAAAACTATAATAAAACTATTTTTATAAATCATTAATTTATATTTGAAGTTACTTCACACTATAAGTAAGCTAATTAGTAGAATTTAACAAAGTAATTCAACATGACCATCATAATGTAAATGTAATCTCATAATCTGAGATTATGGGAACTGGCAGCTCTGCACAATCGCAAATGTTGTGCAAAACACAACACGCAGCAGCTATTTTTGCTACCTTATCAGGGTGATAAATTGGCACCCTATGGATCAGCAAACACCTGAATCTACTCTTTAACAGAACTATCGTTCTTTTCACTGAGTTACGGGCAGTGGAATGAAGGTGGTGCTACAAAGCTTCAGGAGTATCTCTCTCCGTATTAGCATTAGCTAGCCATTATTAGCAGGTATTAGCTAGCATAGCATTATCGCCTATTTCTGAAGCAGTAATGCGTTTCGGTTTGAAGGGTGGCGCAGCCGTTGTAACTATACTGAGACCTTCGAATTTATATCTCAAGGTTGGTGGCGCATTTACGTTGTAGATGTCTATGGGCTCCAGTAACCACTTAACACCAGGTGGGCTGTGAGCTCATCTAACCATTTAGATGGTGAAATGAAAAAAAAATTAGCAAAAGGTGTCATAAGGTTGGAACGTTGAGCATATACAGAAAGACCAAAAAGATGTTAAATAATTATAATGGTCATTACTTGCTGTCATTGACTGACCTTTAGTAGATTTTATTTTGTTTTTTTTATAACTGAATAAAGTTTATTTAATATAAATACTAAATTTCACAATAACTTTAAAGCAATATACACAATTCAATTTAACTGAAATGAATACAATCTGAATACATAGTTCATAATACACATTTCGTTTATGGATTACATATCATCAGAATTTCGAAAAATATTAATGGCTTTACAAATTGTACATTTTCTGGCATGATAGCCTTTGTGACAGTAAAACCATTTTTTATTGGTAGCAGGTCTTTTTAAGGCCACCAACGTCCCATCAATACACCCAACAACCAAAGTGATTTTAATTTTTTTACAAAAACTGCAATATTTAGCATTAGATTAATATTGGTACTTTTTTATGAAGAAAAAAAATATTTATTTAGTTTAAACCACCTTCTTCTTTTTTCTTCAGTTTTCCTTCAACTTTTGCCATTCTTGAGCATTCTGCGGGAATCTTAAATATTTATATATAGTTGCTGGGTTGTTCAGAGCCTCCACAACCTCAGATATACACTGGGATATCTGGGACAAATATGTTCTTATATTTTCTTTTATGATTTTTTTGGTAACTTCATTTGCCCAAATAAACAAGGTGCACAATAACTGAAACTAAGAAATAATCATTATACAATACACATAGTTATTAGAGAATCTAATTTGTATTCTTTCAAGATATTTTTGGTAGATTAGTTTAGTGGTATTGTTTTACAATAATGGGAGAGTTGGATATAAACAAATGAGCAAACTTTAATAATATTTTTTAAAGTACCTATTTTGTACATAAAGACACAATCTTACCACATGGAATACCTACCTTTAGAAGAGTTGAAAGTCCTTTTCAATGGCTTTTAGTGGTCTTCGTCAAAGGGTGTAATTCACACCCTAACTGGTTCATAATATGATCCTTCGACAATCTATACACTTTCTTTATACTTTTACATAGTCGTCATCTCAAGTTAAAAGTGATAAATTGTGAATTTCGTAGGCTTGTCGACGCATTTCACGCTGATCCGTAGCGTCAGCCTTTTCAACAATGTTTTCAATAAAAACATACGCTCCATAAAATATCGATGAAGAATAAAGTTATTTTAAAGTGCAATTTTGTTAATTAATAGTATTTTTTTAATAATTAAAAGCGGTTTATAACGTTTTCGTATATTCTCACTCACAACAAACACTTAAAACACTAACTTTTGATTTGACAAATAAAATGATTTTGCGATGCGAAGTTCTTGCCGAAATTCGACGTGATTTACACTACAGAATGCCGTTTCAAACGTCAACTCACACATTTTAGTAAAAAAAACTCACGCTTGCTAGTTCAATTCACCCGCGAGGGGCGCTAGTGTAGATTCGGCACTACAATGAAATTTACAGAATGCCAATTTGAAAACTCACACCAAATTCACGTGCGAGTTTGTTAAACAACGCTTACAGAATCGCACGGCTGCTCCTAGTGTTAGAGCTGAAGGCGTCTATTGCAAAGGTTATTGGATCTGATGGATGCGTAAGGACGTGAGATTCTTTGAACGAAATGCGTCCATTGTTCTCACCTATTCTAGTTACCTCGAAGGATTATGTCAGATTCACCGAGCGTGTAGATGAGCTCACGGGGTTCTAGCCTGAGGACGTTGCAGCAGTGCTTCGCAGAATCTACCACCGGATCGGAAACGTGACCCACTGAGAAGATCCGGCGAGAATCTCAGTACGTTGTGTCTGTGGCTAATTTACTCGATTGCAGCTGGCAGGGAAATTATAGAAGTAGTACTATTTTTTCGACTAGAAAGGCAAAGGTATCATACCATACAGCTTAATCTTACATATTTTATTTAAATACGGAATGAGTAATAAATAAAGAAACTCTACATAAATCTTAATTTTTAATTTGGAACATAGTCGTATCTTTTTAGTCATCTTTTCTCTCCTCTTGACATTTCATTACCAATTGACATCTGACATACCTCTACGAACTGACATCTGACATTAACTTAATCTAGGGCTGCTAAATAAAACATAAAAAGTAAAATAGGTATTCTATCATATTAAACGACATTATACATATACGTATAAACGAGTGTGAATCAGATACATCGTTCGAAAGCAGTGTAATTAGTGTGGTGACCTCGCCGGTAGGTTGTGTGTAAAGCGAAGGGTTAAATTGTCGTAACCAGCGGTGCTTTCACACGACTATCATTTTGTGTGTAACTCGACAGCAACAGTTCTGACGCTATCGAAGTGAAAGCCGCTTCTAAAACTCATTCGAGACGTATCATTGAATTGAAGACATGGAATGCAAAGACCGAGAATTGCGCTAAAATGGCTAGGATTTGGACATATCGCGCACCTTTAAAATTACAGAGACCAATTTAGAAATTTTTAGATTTTGATCTTAATTTAAAAATGGACCTAGAATGACCCTTTTCAGCGACTCCTAATAATCAAATGACCAAAAGTAGCTTAGAAAGGGACAAAATTATCCGTCGGTCTCTTTCACTCCGTCCTCATACTCTACGTGTTTTCGATTTGAAAAAAAGTTAGATTCGATGTTTTCCATAAAACACATTTTTTTGGGTTGAGTCTACGAATAATAAAACTATGGAACACTAACTCGCCTACAATTGCACTTTAAAAAATGGTTCCATTTACGCACACAAATAAAAGCAAATATAACGAACACTCACACTTTTTCATAAACAAACGCTTGCACGCGATTGGTCGCGCCACGGTCACGGTTCGCGAGCTCCACCCAGCACACCCTTATGACGATGACATTATGCAGTAGTAATGAATTCATGAAATATTTTCTCGTTTTTTTATTAAATGACTTTATTAGTGCAATAATGCTTTGTCATGGCGCCGCAATTCCAAGGAGTATCCCTGCAACCTTCCGAGAGTATTGGGATACTTGGGGTCGACATTTCGAGCGATGTCCAGTTTCGGAGTCATTTGGAAGGCAAAGCCAAGTTGGCGTCCAAAATGCTGGGAGTCCTCAACAGAGCGAAGCGGTACTTCACGCCTGGACAAAGGCTTTTGCTTTATAAAGCACAAGTCCGGCCTCGCGTGGAGTGCTGCTCCCATCTCTGGGCCGGGGCTCCCAAATACCAGCTTCTTCCATTTGACTCCATACAGAGGAGGGCCGTTCGGATTGTCGATAATCCCATTCTCACGGATCGTTTGGAGCCTCTGGGTCTGCGGAGGGACTTCGGTTCCCTCTGTATTTTGTACCGTATGTTCCATGGGGAGTACTCTGAGGAATTGTTCGAGATGATACCGGCATCTCGTTTTTACCATCGCACCGCCCGCCACCGGAGTAGAGTTCATCCATACTACCTGGAGCCACTGCGGTCATCCACAGTGCGTTTCCAGAGATCTTTTTTGCCACGTACCATCCGGCTATGGAATGAGCTCCCCTCCACGGTGTTTCCTGAGCGCTATGACATGTCCTTCTTCAAACGAGGCTTGTGGAGAGTATTAAGCGGTAGGCAGCGGCTTGGCTCTGCCCCTGGCATTGCTGAAGTCCATGGGCGACGGTAACCACTCACCATCAGGTGGGCCGTATGCTCGTCTGCCTACAAGGGCAATAAAAAAAAAAAAAATGCAGTTTATAAGTAAGGACATGAGATAAAAATATTATAATTAAACTTAAAATCAATACTACTACTACTACTACTACTACTAGTATACAAGGTGTAAGGCACACGACTTCTACTTTCAAGTATGTACATGGCTTCTTTTTGAAATTGTATGCTGCATATTGTGCTATTTTTGCAATGCGTCCAATTCGTTTCATTTTTTTCCAAGCGTACTATCACAAGCGGCTATCCATATTTTACGTTGAATTTCACTTGTCGGAAATCTGCACTAATAAAATCATTTGTTATCACTGCATAATATCATACTTGTTACTTAAATAAAACTTGTTTTATCTGAGCAGTATAAAGAACTACTACTGCATAGAAAAAGTAATCGTACATATTGCATAACACTATCCATCATCAATAGTATGAAAATTTACGATGTTTGTATACTTACTTATGAAACTATTTTTCCACTATTTTTTCCCACTATATTCCACTATTTTTCATATCTGTATGTTTTTCACACCATTTCACGACACACGATTGCATACTTGCAAAATTAAAAAGCGCAAAATAATAATTATCTGGTCAACCGAAAACTGACGCAACACGACCGCACGACACGAGTGCCACAGCGAACTGGCGCGCCGTTCTGTGGCTACTTTAAGCCCCGCCCTCCGCGGTAGCTATTTACGTGGAACCATTTTTGAAGCGTAATTACTTTTCTATAGTTTTATTATTCGTAGGGTTGAGTATATATATCTTTCATTTATAAGACGTTATCACGTCAAAAACGAGTATACCACATAAACAACTAGAATGTCTCTTGAATGTTCTGGAAGCGTCATAGTCGAACTGTAAATAGGTAATAATATGAAGAAGTAATAATATGACGAAGAAATGAATTGTGATAGTGAAGTCTGCCTTAACATTGTTGTAATAATTAAATTGAGTTTTAATTATTATTTACTTGAGAGTCTTCATTTCTGCTGAGCTTCAACGTGTAACAATATCAATCATTCATAGCATCGAGGGGTAAATGACTATTTGGTTTAGGCGACGTTTTTATACGCCTCATTTATCTTTGTAATTAAAGGTGCGTTTTATTTGGTCCTGAACAGTTCGATGTTTTTAATTGAACTTCAAATTTAATTTACTCCATTGAAATAACTGAAGAAGTTTTTTTGTTATGATATTTTTTTGCAGAAAGTTGCAAAAACGTCGCTTATATTATTATAAAACAGCCTTACACCCGTCGACATGTAAACGAAACACTAGTCTGTAATAGTACCACATTTAAACACTCTATACCAAGGTACTTATTAACTCCATGCTCTATACCTATTGGTATTTTACTCGGAGTACTCTATTTAAAGTTGTCGACATATAGGTACGATATCTGTTGAGCTGTTATTAGTCAACTATTTGTATAAGTTGTGTGGAACAGAAGTGCACATGAGATATTAGTGGTTTTAATACTTTTATTATTATTCTGTATTCGCTATGACTACAATTAATTACGTAAGACTTTTTAGCAGTAACTAATGTGAATTCTAAATATCGGAATTGGATCTTAATTATTCGAAAATTTAATTAAAGATTGGTTTTATATCTGTGATCATGATCAAAAGCATAATTTTCAAAGGTACGAAAATAATGTAATGCCAGTACAAGTACTCACGTACACCAAAAAATATACTGTATTCAAATAAATATATTTTCTTAATAGAAAAAAGGTGCGTGAAAGAAGTTAAACTTCTTCTTCGATGTGTAGTATTGTGGTTTTCTTCATTTTTCATTCTTAAATCAGATTGCTAAATGCGCGTGCACATGCGTTAATTTGCACGCGCATCTATTTTTTTATCAACAACTACTCTCTTTCTCTCTATCTCTCTCTTCTTCGACCCGTATCTTCCCAATGCTAATAGTAGGTCTCTTGCCTTTCGCATCCAGTACTTATCAGCTATTTTTTTTTTTATAAATAAATAAATAAATATTTACTAACAATCACGCCACGTTAACTGGTCCCGTGATAAGTTCGTAAAGAATTTGTGTTACAGGTACCAGATAACGGAAATAAATGTAAGATTTTTATTATACACATACATATATTTAATATACATCCATAACCCTGGAAAAGACAAGTTTATCGTACAAATATCTTCCCTTGGCGGGATTCGAACCCGCAACCCCCTTGTGTAGTGACCATGTCACTTACCACTACACCAGACGGCCGTTTTGACTACCTAGTTAGGCCACCTCATTGGTTGTCCGCCCACGTTACGACAATTTAAATTTAGATTCCTTTAAGACGTAATAATTTTAAATTAAATTAAAGTCTTATATGAGACGCAACTAATAGAAACGAAAATATTTCTAATACTTTTTCGATTCTATAGCTCTATGTATTCGTTCCTTAAGTACGGTAATGTTCCACCATCGTCACGATCGAATAACTAGTGATTAAAATCACACTTAGACGCCATGTTTGTTTCCCAGAGTCTTATTCCTTATGGTTTTTAAAATGAAACTAGCGAGCTGAGTATGCATTGAAAGCAATCACTTTAGGCTAAGGCCAAATACATTTTTAATTAATAATACTAATAGTTATGCAGGTGTTAAATTATTCAATTTGCGTTTTAGATTAATTTTCCGCAAAACTAAACAAGTTGACGGTACGCGTTCGCGTTGGCTTAAAAAACCCATTGACAGTATTGACACTTAAAACTAAAACTTTATTATTGATACTCTACATAACTGAATAGGTAAATCATATAAACTTTATGTACATACAGTGCGAGAAATGATGTGCATTTAAAAATAAAATCTATTGCTTTACTGAAATACGTACTTATCTCATGTTCACGGTGACTTCCACAGTGATGGAATAACGTCGTGTAATAAAAATCGGAGTAGCCTGAAAATTGAGTGAGCGTAATTACTGGTGGTAGGACGTTTTATGAGCCCGCCCTGCCTATTTCTGCCGTGAAGCAGTAATGCGTTTCGGTTTGAAGGGCGGGGCAGCCGTTGTACCTACCTACTGCAAAACTGAGACTTAGAACTCTCATGTAACAAGAATCTTTTTTTAAACCTATTTTAGTAACCTCGAGGAGTTATTCTAGATTCACCGAGCTAGGTGAGCTCACGGGGCTCAAATCGAGAATGTTGCTAATACTGGCCCTAGCAAGAGCAGTTCTTCGCAGAATCTACCACTGGATCGAAAATGCGACGCATTGAGAAGATCCGCGAAGAAACTCAGTGGGCTGTATCTGTGGGTTAATTTACTCGCCGAGCCCTTCGTCGCAAGCGACATGTTCGGCGTGGACGGTGACCGGTGTTTGAGGTATTCAAAAGCACCGTTAATGGATCGGGAGGATCCTTAAGACGTATTTAGGGCGAGGTCGACTGTTTACCATTCGGTCCACAGGATTACCGGCGGCCTCGACAAGAGGGTTTTCATGTCGTGCCGCCTTCACAAAGTGCTCAAGAATCAAGGCGGAATCCTAATTCGAGGGAAAAAAGCAGAATTCTTCACTGTTCAGGATATACGTCTATGGAACTTCAATGTTTGAGACAAGCTAAGTAGTGTTTCCTATCATTTGGTTCATATTTTTATTCAGATTCATCGAACTGATCTCTGTAATTTATTTATGTATTGTAATTTGCATTTAATACTTAAACCACTACATATTTTATTAACAAATTTTACCATTTGTTTCGTACTGAAACAGATTTTCGTGTTTCTATATTTTTATTAATATCGAGTATTAGGCAATACATCTTCAAGACAACACAAATCTTAACCTATGTGCAGTAAGGTTCGATCTCGCCTGTAGACGGCCGGCTAGCCAACCAGAAGCTTGCTGAGCAACCCCTCCAAGCCTACGGGCTGAGATCGCCGTCGTATAGTAACTTAGCACACGCGTTCCGCGGCAGACATTCTTTTATTACAAACAACAAAAATTACCCAACGCAAGTCACGCGTAACCATTAGAACCAGCGACAATTGTTCATCGTGTACCAGTCAAGGGACAGACGGTCCCACCTCCGGAAACGACGCTGAGCCCAGGGAGCGCGAGGCAGTGGAAGGAAGGCGAACCGGTAAGTCTTCAGACTTATTTCGTTCCTTACTGTACATATTTTTTTGGTCCTTCGAGCCGGATTGCTTAGCGTGACCTTGTGTTGTCTTGAGTTAGTATTCATTTTTAATTTGTAATAAAATAAAATTCACGACAACCGCCATTAACTCGCGCTGCTCCGTAGCCATCATGGCGGATATCGAACAAGATATGTTTGAACGTGAAATAATTCTGGACGATATCAAACGTACACTACAAGTTGCTCAAATAAATGAACAACAATTTAGATCTCGTGTTATAGACTTAACTTCTCAACACAGAAAATTCTCAAAATTACAATCAAAAATTGAAAAAGTTCTTATAAAAACAAAATGTTTCGATAAAGATGAACAGCTTAAAATTCGTGGTGATTTTAATGATTGTTACTACGCCATAATTGCTCATATGAATAGTTTGAAAAAATCAGATGAAGAGAGTAGACGAATGAGTCGACCTTCAATTTTAAATTCTTCATTCAATGCTCATAGCGGTGGTTGCGCAACCAAACTACCCACCTTGCCTATGCCGTGTTTCAACGGGGAACCTACCGAGTGGCCCCCGTTTTATGATTTATTTCGTTCGTTAGTGCACGACAGTGATGCCTTCACCAACACGGAGAAATTCCGTTATTTATTATTAACTTTAAAAAATGAGCCGTATAATTTAATAAAGTCACTACCGATAACTGAGGACAATTACTTTGTGGCCTTGAACATTTTAATTTCACGGTATGATAATAAACGGGTGATCGCAGTGAAACATATCGACAAAATACTCGATATCGAACCTTGTTCCGAAAGAAACATTCTTACTTTGCGTAATTTACTGAACGTATATCAAGAAAATATAAAAGCTTTGGAAGTTATGCCATTACCTACGAAACAATGGAGTTTTTTATTATTGAACATCCTACTGCGTAAAATACCACCCTCAATACGTAAGAGGTTCGAGTTATCTCTAATAAAACCATGTGATATTCCAGACATTGACACGTTAATAAACTTCTTAGAACGTGAGTTATCTGCATGCCAGTTTTCAAACTCAAATTCGGTTAGTTTAAATACAAATGATAAAATGGTCGCACACGGGGGTAGTTCACGAACATTACCGCAAAATGCATCGCGTGTTGTTTCTAGGTCAAGCGAAGCCACCTTAGGTACGCGACGTTCATTGGCCGCTAGCGTCATTCATGACGTTCCCTTAAAAAATAAAAACACGAAGAACAATATATGTTTATGTTGTGAGGCTCAGCATACGTTAAATAAATGCAGCAAATTTCTAAATTTATCTCCGCGTGATAGATATTCTTTCATTCAAAATAAAAACGTTTGTTTTAATTGTTTAAATGTCGGTCATGATGTGAAACAATGCAAGTCCAATTTTGTGTGTCGCTCGTGTCAAAAAAGACATCACACTTTGCTTCATTTTGATTCTCATCGTTTGTCGGTTACAGTAAATAGTGGTATGACAGAAAGTAGTTCTGCATCTCTCTCGCGCAACGATTCATCTCAATCTGACGTAGCCGCTCAACACGTCATGACCGCGGTGAATCACACACAGTCTACTGCATCGTGTGTTCGGGATACAGTTCTGTTAGCCACAGCGCTCATCCATGTATGTGTGACTCCGCGTATTAAACACATCGTTCGATGTATTGTAGATAGTGGTAGTCAGGCGACATTTATCACAGAGGCTTGCGCGCAGCGTTTAAATTTGGCGCGTAAATATTCTAACGTTCCGGTGTTCGGTGTGGGTGATAGTAAGCCTGTATACCCGAATGGCTTCGCAACGTTCTGCGTTACCCCTCGTAATGGGGATCAGCCTTCGATTCCGGTTGAAGCATTTATTTTACCAAAGATTGTTTTACAAAATATGCCAAGCGTTTCTTTACCTTTCACGGAATGGCCTCATATACAGAATATTACATTAGCTGATCCCAATTTTCATACTCCACAACCAGTGGAAATGCTTTTAGGTGCGGACATACTGTCCCAAATATTATTAGGCAATGTGATTACGGGACCACCTGGTTCGCCGATAGCTATAAATAGCATCTTCGGTTATCTATTGTTAGGTAGTCTTTCTTTCAATCACAAGTCTTCCCCTGTTACTACAGGAATACAAGTTTATCATTCAAGTTTTAGCTCATCCTACGATGACATGGAACTAACAAAATTTTGGGAATTGGAGTCGTTGCCTGAAAGGAAAGAGTTCACTCCAGATGAAACTTTGTGTGAATCGTTATTTGTTAGCTCACATACTCGTGACAAAAGCGGACGATACATAGTCCCCCTTCCGCTTAGACCGGATTCCCCGACCTTAGGTGAATCCCGGAGTATAGCTTTAGCTAGATTTAATAAATTAGAATATCGTTTAGAACGTAATCATTTGTTAAAAATGGACTATCACACGTGTTTAAAAGAATACGATGATCTCGAGCACATGGAGTTAGTTCACACTCCGTCCCTGGTCCCGGACAATTCGTATTACATACCGCACCACTGCGTGATCAAAGAATCGAGTACTACTACGCGAACGCGCGTTGTTTTTGATGCAGGTTGCAAAACTTCCAATGGAAAGTCTTTGAATGACATCTTGTTAGTCGGTCCTAAATTGCATCAAGACATAGTCGATGTTTTACTAAAATTTAGATTAAATTCTATTGCTTTCACGGCAGATATAAAACAAATGTACCGAAACATTTTAATACGCGAGTCGGATCGCGATTTTCAACGAATCCTATGGCGGTCATCATTAAATGAACCCGTACGCGACTATCGACTCCGAACAGTTACTTTCGGCGTTAGTTCTTCACCGTATTTAGCATTACGCACGATAAGACAACTAGCTGTCGATGAGCAGACGCGGTTCCCGTTAGCCTCCGAGGTCCTGAGGGACCAAGTGTTTGTTGATGACGTAGTCACGGGAGAAAGTGACGAATCACGTGCTTTAGTTTTACAACAACAATTAATTGGTATTTGTCAATCAGCGGGATTCGAACTGCGAAAGTGGTGCAGCAACTCGCCCGCGATACTCGCGGCAGTTCAGACGCCAAGTCTTCACGGTGAGCGGCAGGACAACATATCCTTCGCTTCCATGGAAAATGATATGCAAATAAAAGTCCTTGGTCTGCAGTGGAACCCAAAGCTTGACGTCTTTTCATTTTCTGTTCAAGTAGGAACCGATAAAATAACAAAACGTGCGATTCTATCTCAAATAGCGAAAATTTATGATCCCATGGGTTGGCTCGCTCCTGTCACTTTATATGCCAAACATTTAATACAATTATTATGGTTATCAAAAGTGGGCTGGGACGACCCACTGCCCGTGAATATAGCAAACGCGTGGTCGACTTTTATCAATGAGTTACCACTCTTATCGCAATTAGAAATTCCACGTTATGTTTTGCCAAATACATATTCTGTCCAAATTCATGGGTTTTCGGACGCATCCGAAAAAGCATATGCTGCTAGCATTTACCTACGTCTTACGGACTTACAACATAATGTTAGATGCTTTCTTTTAATTGCAAAAACTCGCGTGGCGCCTATCAAACCGGTTTTGACGATACCACGCTTAGAGTTATGTGCGGCGGTATTATTGTCTCAGCTGTGTGAGAGGGTGCTATGTATTTATAAAGATCGTGTGAACTGCGAAGATATGTACGCATGGTCAGATTCTTCTATTGTGTTAGCGTGGCTTCGATCACCACCTCATGAATGGAAAACTTTCGTGTCTAATCGAACGAGCGAGATACTCTCACGACTTCCTGCAAGGTGCTGGCGTCACGTTCCATCTGAGGATAACCCAGCAGATGCTCCATCTCGTGGGATGCTTCCTCAAACATTTCTAAATAATGAAATGTGGTTTAATGGCCCACCGTGGCTTGCCCGAGAGCCGTCTTACTGGCCCACGAACAAAAACATTCCTAATACTACGGAGGAAAGACGTAATTTAACATTAATGCTGAATTCAGTAATAACACAACCGGAGGACGTGGAATTCATATCACGCTTTTCCACGTTAGGTAAACTCGTTAGAATTACAGCTCGAATATTTCGTTTTTACAATAATTGTAAGCGAATAAAGAAATCCTATCCTGATTTTATTACGGTGTCCGAGTATGAGTTTTCTTTAATGAAATTAATTCACAGAGTTCAATTATTTTGTTTTTATGAGGACATAAAAAATATTTCACAGGGAAAATATCCTTCAAATAAACTCAGACGTTTAAATCCCTTTCTTGACAAAGACAATAATTTACGAGTAGGAGGACGACTTCACAAGTCAATTTTGAATTTTGATTCTAAGCACCAGTTGATTCTACCTAAAAAACATCATTTAACTTTTTTAATAATCGATAACGCTCATATCACAAATTTGCATGCCGGATCTCAATCTGTTCAACACATTTTATTTCAAAGATTCTGGATCTTATCCAGCCGTAATATTATTCGTAGGCGTATTCATAGTTGTGTTCGTTGTTTTCGAGCACGTCCTGCTCCGTTACAGCCAGCCATGGCTCCGCTACCCGCCTCAAGAGTGCGTCCCGAGCGTCCATTCTTAAAGACTGCAGTTGATTTCGCTGGACCGTTTTACGTTCGTGCAAACAAAGTTCGAAACGCGAAGGTAATCAAATGTTATGTTGCTGTTTTCGTTTGTATGTCGGTTAAGGCGGTGCATCTCGAGTTGGTTTCGGAATTATCTACTGATGCGTTTTTGGCGACTCTAAGACGATTTATATCACGTAGAGGTATGAGTTCCGATATTTATTCCGATTGCGGGAGAAACTTTGTTGGCTGTAATAACTATTTACAAGAGTTATATAAATTTTTACGTGATAATGATGTACAATCGACGTTAAACAGTAAAACATTAGAACAAGGTATAACTTGGCATTTTCAGCCACCTTACGCTTCTCATTTCGGCGGCTTATTCGAAGCCGGTGTAAAAAGTTTTAAGCATCACTTTTACCGTGTGTTAGGCACACAAACACAGACGTATGATGAGATGCATACACTTCTTTGTCAAATTGAGGCCGTACTCAATTCACGGCCGCTCTGTGTGTTAAGTAGCGATCCTACGGACCCTTTACCCTTAACACCTTCTCATTTTTTAATTGGAGGTCCTTTAACGGCTCTGCCAGATGTCTCATTGACGGAGTCTACTTCGAGTAAACTGACCAGATGGCGTTGGGTACAACAGTGTCTTCAACACTTCTGGAAACGTTGGAGTCGCGAGTATTTACATGAAATCCAACAACGCAATAAATGGTTTCACAATCGCGGACCACTCATACGTGAAGGCACCATTGTCGTGGTACGCGACGATAATCTTCCTCCATTACACTGGAGACTGGCTCGCGTACACGCTCTTCATCCCGGGTCCGACAATGTTACTCGCGTAGTAACTGTTCAAATCGGTAATACCTTCGTTAAACGTGCAGTAGTCAAACTTTGTCCACTTCCAATAAATTAACTTTTTTATTATTATTATGTCACTCGTTGTTTTTTCTTTTATTTTTATTAGTACTTTTAATTTTCACACATACGTGTTTGAGTTACTGAGTTTTTAAATTCCTTCATAAGTAGTGTTAAAACAATTGCATTATTTTAAGGTGAGCGGCATGTTTCGTACTGAAACAGATTTTCGTGTTTCTATATTTTTATTAATATCGAGTATTAGGCAATACATCTTCAAGACAACACAAATCTTAACCTATGTGCAGTAAGGTTCGATCTCGCCTGTAGACGGCCGGCTAGCCAACCAGAAGCTTGCTGAGCAACCCCTCCAAGCCTACGGGCTGAGATCGCCGTCGTATAGTAACTTAGCACACGCGTTCCGCGGCAGACATTCTTTTATTACAAACAACAAAAATTACCCAACGCAAGTCACGCGTAACCATTAGAACCAGCGACAATTGTTCATCGTGTACCAGTCAAGGGACAGACGGTCCCACCTCCGGAAACGACGCTGAGCCCAGGGAGCGCGAGGCAGTGGAAGGAAGGCGAACCGGTAAGTCTTCAGACTTATTTCGTTCCTTACTGTACACCATTCGTATTCCATGTCAGAATTTAAATCTATTTTCTAAATACCTACCTTTTATCACAAAGCTGTCGGAATTCAACTTGCTTAATTGTTATAGGTGAATATAAATTACCAGAATAACACCGCGCCGCCATCTAACATAGATTATACTCTATGTCTAGAGTTATAGTCGAGTCATGAATAATTAATTGTTAGGTTACAGAGTATGTCGCAATGCGAGGAGGGCGGCGCCAGCCACGGCCAATGGCGGCCGTCACCGATCCACACTGCAACATTATCTATGCGATTTGAATCGGGTCGAATCGACTTCATAACAGTGATTTTAGTTGAGATCAAAGCGATTTTTTTATTGTTTGATGCCGTCAAAGTTTGAGGTGCAATTTTAAAAGTTAACAGTCTAGAATTAGATGTTTTTTATATTCAAACAAAGTGTACTTAGGTAAATTGACTGGGAGCTGTATTAAATTTTTCATCTATGAATTTGATTGAATTGCTAGCAAATGGTTAATGTTTCAAAGTCGATGTAGGTATTGATGCATGTTTGTCATAGGATCTCAACCCCTAGCCCATTTTGAAGATTTCTTGATTATTTAATCAAAATCTATCATACCGTTTCGGAGTTGATATGAAAAAATCACACTATGATAAATTATCAACATAATTAATTCACTCATTTAATTTGTGTTTCAATTTACTTTAAGCCGCTTAAAACAAAATGGACGTTTACTTTATGTACGTGTTTAAAGCAAAGACGTCTTGCGTTTTTTTTTTTTTTTCGTTTTTTAAAACAGCATTTCTAAGTTTGCGTGGAGGTGTGCTGTAACAGGTGGCAACACCCCCGTCGTCCAATCAGAGCTCTTCATTTAAGGCGGTGACGCAGTGCCGACACAACATTATTCTTTTTTTTTTTGCTAGACAACTCCGCCGTGATAACAGTTCGCGATCATACTATACTCAAACGCTATGTGTTTTACAATATCCAATGTGATTCTAACGAATAAAATATTGATACGCGCACATAAAAAGAATATAATTAAATGAAATACGATAATTTTCGGACGTTATTGAAATCGATTTAAAGATTAAAGATATTTTTAATTTGCTGAAGATTGAGAGAGAATTCTTTATCCGTTTCCGACTTAGGCAGAGTCAGGTATCTCCCACACGATCTTTTTAAATCTCACATAGAAATGCTCTCTACTTAATATAAAATCCAAGCTATTTTATGCGAATAATAAATACAATTTCGCAGCTGTCACTCCAATAAGTGCAGTTCGTATCTTAGACTATCTATTCCCGGATTATTTGACTATTTTATGAGTAAATTCGAATTTTGGGATAATCGAATGTGTCTGATAAATCAATTTATGAAAGAAAAAAAAACACCACTGAATATTCCTATTGTGATATAATTATAAAAATAGGACGATTCTGTCTTTTTATTTGAAAATTGTAAAAAAAACGTTTTAAAATTCAACGAATTGTGATTAATTACAAAAAAAGCCTTTAATAGAATCGAAAACATAAAATTGTGAATAGAATTGTGTTATTTTAATTGTTATTTCAACATATTTATTGTGAATGATGATGTAGGTAATGAATTTGTGATTTTTTAACTTTAAATCAATTACATTTGTCGGAAGACGATTCGTAATGAATCTCTCTTAATTCGATCATAGTTTTTAAGATAGGTAAACGAAAATATTTGTATTTCCTTGGCATCCGTGTAAATACAAATACAAATAAATTAGGTACCTACTACGGAACACCTAAGAAGTTTCAGTGAAATTCTGAATTGATACGTGACTATGGGTGAATTTCAAATGTGATCGTGTACAATGGGATATGATTAGAGTAAGCTCGGAGTGAGAATGGAGTCGAGGTGCCGCGTTTTGGAGGCGGAGTGCCAGTCACAGCACGGCGGAGCCCTGGCCGCCCTCAGCCTGCTTCGGACCTACGATCGTTTCCTGATACCGCCCGGTAAGTACATGGTGCCACTTCGAGGTAATATCTACTGTAGCTACTGGTGGTAGGACCTATTGTGAGTCCGCGCGGGTAGGTAACATCGCCCTGCCTATTTCTGCCGTGAAGCAGTAATGTGTTTGGGTTTGAAGGGCGGGGCAGCCGTTGTAACTATACTTGACACCTTAGAACTTATATCTCAAGGTGGGTGTCGCATTTACGTTGTAGATATCTATGGGCTCCGGTAACCGCTTAACGTCAGGTGAGCTGTGAGCTCGTCCACCAACCCAAGCAATAAACTACAATAAAAAATAAATGTCAAATATTTTGAAAGCACAACAACCGCATTCCGCCCTTCCGATCTAAAGTGATCATAGGACTTAAATCCAGCATTGCGTACCTACATAAAACAATGCTTTGTCAGATATTAAAAGAATAATTTGAAATAAGAAGGTAAAGTGATTTTTAATTGAGATAAAAACTATCGTATCTATTATCAATATTGTCGTCCATAATTATTATAAAATATTTTTTCGTGTATCTCAGGAATGTGGACAAGATAGGACTATTATAACAAATTACATTATTATTTTAGCAACGTTTCGGTCTTTTATTAGACCTTCATCAGGCATCTGAAAATTACACATAATTGATAACCTACAATACAAAAAACAACAATTGTCTAAACTACCATATTTACCATAATATGAATTTAAATAATCCCTATCATACACTATCGTATCTCTTAATTTCTCTAAGGTCTCCTTTCTTTCGTTCTCCGTATCATTCGGATTCGTCTTTCCCAGAGTCTACTGGATATTCCGGCCGCCTTAGTAAAGAATATCGAAGAGGGAAATCGACATAATTACTTCAGTGCGTCGCGCCGCTCATCGTTCTCGTCCAAACCCGTCGCTTGCGACGAAGAGCTTTGCGAGTAAAATTGGCCCACAGACACAGCCCACTGAGTTTCTCGCCGGATTTTCTCAGTGGGTCGCGTTTCCGATCCGGTGGTGGATTCTGCGAAGCACTGCTCTTGCTAGGGGTCGTGTTAATAACAACGTCAGGGTTGAGCCCCGTGGGTTCACCTACTCGCCCGGTTACGCTGATGGTTACGCTGATATAGCGTCTCAAGGCTATCAGCTTAGGTAGGAAATAAAAGTGCGTCGCGTAGGGCACCGGTGACCTCCATAGCAGTCATAGGGAAAGAAACGGGGAGGGGATGAATGCGACAAAGATACCTTGCTTCGAATCCTTTATGAAAAAATGGGTTTTTTTTTCTTCCGTACCTATTTGCTGGTAGCCTAAGGGGCTGTTCCTGCTACGACCAGTGGGGGTAGATAATCTTATCTATACTTCTATACTATTTATATATATATATAAATGAATTGCTGTTCGTTAGTCTCGCTAAAACTCGAGAACGGCTGGACCGATTTGGCTAATTTTAGTCTTGAATTATTTGTATTTATAATTATAGTAGATAAATATGAAAATGTTCGGAATTAAATAAAAATAAAATTTTGATTTTCCTTTCATGTGTCTCCATCGGACGGATTCCTTTTGTTTGTTTTATGTTTATTTTATACAAAAGTCTAGGTATTTTATTTATCGATTGAGACACTAGGTACGAAGTCTGCCGGGTCAGCTAGTACTATAATATAAAGAGGAAAGATTTGTTTGTTTGTTTGTATTGAATAGGCTCTCAAACTACTGAACCGATTTGAAAAATGCTCTTACTATTTGGAAGCTACACTATTCCCGAGTGACATAGACTATAATCTTTTTTGAAAAAAATAATTAAATACATTAACATTACTAAAACTCCAATAATGTAACCCAGGGTTTAAAAAAGTACTTAAAATGTTCTTTACATCGCGTGCCCTGCGAAAACTATTGATGATAGAATAAAATAATGTACTACGACTTTGCAGAACACATTCTTATTTACAAAAACTGTCGCAACAGCATATGTCTAACTATTATAGTTATGCCGCAATAAGTGTTCTTTTATTTAAAAAAATAAAACAACGTCAAATATCGTTGAAATTTTTGTTAAATACCCGAGCGGAGCCGGAGCGGGCCGGTAGTCTACTATAAATTAATAAATACACGTGACACTTATTTTTGTCTTTATCCTATGTTTTGTAGGCGGAGTAAAATATCCCTTCGGAATGCATGCATCAGCTCACTGAATTTCTCGCCGGATCTTCTCAGTGGGTCGCGATTCCGGTCCGGTAGTAGATTCATTCGCGAAGCGGCTGCTCTTAAGTTCTTAGATCTTCTTTGGAGGAAATATTGGCTCCTGGCTGAGCCTTTGCTCGCCCGCCTGTCCTGGTGAAACTGGAAAGGCCTTCGGGTCACCAGTAATCGTTCGTTCCAAAAAAAAGAGTGTCAGTGTCCTGCAGGCGGGGGTACCAATTTTTATAATAAAATACATAGTTAACAAATGTTCACGATTGACTCCTACGGTGAAGGGATAACGTCGTGTAATAAATTTGCGTAATTACTGGTGGTAGGATGTCTTATGAATCCGCAGGGATCGGTATCATCACCCTGACTATTTCTGCCGTGTAGTAGTAGGTAATGCGTTGTGCTGTTAAAACTGGGACCTTAGAACTCATATCTCAAGGTGGGTGGCGGCATGTACGTTGTAGCAGATGTGGGCCGTGAGCTCGACAACCCATCTAAGCAATAAAAATAAACTAGACGATGATGATGAGACGGTTTTTTTTTGTTAACGCCATCTTGTTGTGTCTTTAAAGCGGTTAGTTGCCCTCAATTAAGAAAAATAGTATTATTATTCGTCAATAGATATCAGGAAGAGTTGATTATTGAAAACACGAATAAAACAACATTTTCTGAAAATAAATCGTAGCTAGATCGATTTATCGCCCCCGAAATTCCCTGCATACTAAATTTTATGCAAATCGTTAGAGCCGTTTCCGAGATTCAGATTATATATATATACAAGAATTGCTCCTTTAAAGGTATAAGATAAATAAAGTGTTACAAACGTTTGATTGCATTGCGATCGCGAGCCGTGCCGCGCGTGTCCGTGTGAACTGTGCCAGGTGCCCGGGACACGCGCCGCCCCGGGCCCTCCGCGCGTCCCAACTAATTGTTTAAGCTATCACCGAACCAACAGATCACGTCGCCAACTCGTGTTTCATTCATTACAGACGTTAATTAGCCAAAAGAGACCGTACAGGTATCAGGGGCGACTTCGAAACATAAAACTATCTTCTTTTTCCCCACCTTATCCCTCTAGGCTGGGTCGGCACACTGCGATTTTTTCTATCCCATTCTCTTCTATCAGTCGTCATCTCAACACTCACCCCTCTCTCTCATATTATTATCGTCATTCACACACTCCATCCATGTCTTCTTCGGTCGACCTCTTCCCCCTCTACCTAGCACTACCATTGCCATACCTATCCTAGTCGCATGCATCTTCTCTCTACGCGTCACAATATGTCCATACCACGCTAAACGTCCGCTCTTTAATTTGTTAATTACTGGGGCTACTTTCACACCTCCCCTTTCGAAACCTATTCAGAATATATGACGGTAGTTCGCCCGCGTAACGGACGTATACTGGTGGTAGGACCTCTTGTGAGTCCGCGCGGGTAGGTACCACCACCCTGCCTATTTCTGCCGTGAAGCAGTAATGCGTTTCGGTTCGAAGGGTGGGGCAGCCGTTGTAATTATACTTGAGACCTTAGAACTTATATCTCAAGGTGGGTGCCGCATTTACGTTGTAGATGTCTATGGGCTCCAGTAACCATTTAACACTAGGTGGGCTGTGAGCTCGTCCACACATCTAAGCAATAAAAAATAACTTATATATATATGTATATATATACAAATTTACTGCACCGGTCACTGTCCTCGTCGAACTTATCGATTACGACGAAGAATTCGACGAGCGAATTAACTCACAGACACAGCCCACTGAGTTTCTCGCCGGATCTTCTCAGTGGGTCGCGGTTCCGATCCGGTGGTAAATTCTGCGAAGCACTATTCGTGCTAGTGGACTGGGCTAGTATTAGTCAAGTCGCCAGGTTGAGCTCCGTGAGCTTGCCTACACGTCCAGTGAAGCTTTTACTTTTCGGGTCGGCGGCCGAATCTTCTACGAGGTCTCCACGCATAAGGGGCGCGCAGGGTATGTGAGACTCAACGATCTGCAGGTGTTGAGAGCAGATCGTGGGCCCAAGGATTTTAGGGCCCACCCACTAAACGACCCCCCTGCACTCTTACACCCGACGCCCGATCTCCGTCCAGGACGTCCAGGGAAGCTAGCATAACCCTTCGAGGTTACTTACAGTAAGTAGGCCAAAATTATTAGTACAAGAGGGGTCGTCGCCGCGGCTACCTAGCATGAGGCTTGGGCCACAGCATTAACAAAAATTAATTCAACGAACTAACATGCGGAGTTCGCACATATAATAATAGAGGTTAATGAAATTGCCGTTTTATTGTAATAGTTACTTCGAATTGACATAGAACCTTCATGGTTTGAGATTTTTGAGTGAAACTTTTTCAAATGGTACGAGGTTCTTCTTTTAAACAATGTGCAACATTCGATTAACGACTTTCAGTTGTTTTTTTTCAGCTTAGACAAGAAAGATTAATAGGTACTTCGAAAATTCGAGTGATTTTTGAATACGAATTCCGACGCGGAACTGACGCTGCAGAAACAGCTCGCAATATCAATGTTGCGTTTGGAGAGGGGACTGCTAATTAACGCACCATGCGATTTTGGTTTAAACGCTTTCGTGATGGAAATTTTGATTTGAAAAACGAACCGCGAGCAAGACCGCCCACGCATGTGAATGTGTGTCTTCCACTTCCATGAATGTGTGAATGTGTGAATTGGAAGAGATGGTGGAAGCCGATCTGAGCCAAACTACCGAGGAATTAGCGGCATGGTTTAACGTTACCTTACCAGCAATGTTGACTCATTTGCGTCACATCAATAAAATAAAATAAAACATGAAAAATGGGTACCTCATGATTTGACTCATCTGCAGAAAGAAACGCGCGTTGAAACTTTTGTTGCCTTGTTGAATCGATACAGAAATGAAGGAATATTGGATCGAATTGTGATATGTGATGAAAAGTGGATTCTTTATGATAACCGTAAGCGAAAAATGCAATGGCTGACCCCAAGTCAAACACCGTAACAGTGTCCTAAAGCAAAGCTTACCAATAAAAAGGTACCAATAAAAGTAACTGTTTGGTGGTCTCAGCATGGTTTTATTCACTATAGTTTTCTCCGATCTGGTCATGCAATAACGGCAGATGTCGACTGTGCCGAACTCTGAACAATGATAACAAAACGAATTTCAATTTTCCGGTATAAATCGGCAATTTCATACTTTAACCCCTAATATTACTTTAATTTGATATTGTAATCTTCCGTTGAATTCAATCAGCGAATCAACACCTACATTTCTAGAAACCTCTGGAATTAATGTTTGATCGGTCTGGTGCCGATGTGCAGGTCGCTCCGAGGGTGCTCACAGTGGCTCAACGTCTCACTACATTGTGCTTAGTGCGAGTTTTTTAACGTTCTCGGTATCGTAAAAGTTAACTCAAAGGACATGGGCCATTTTCGGCCCAGCTACTAGTGCTCTCAAGGACACAGAATGAAATATCTATATAGAAAAAAACATTTCATTTTTACATACTTATTATAAAATTTAAGGGTATTGTAATGGTGGGATAATTAAAATCATAAATAAACAGAAATTAGCATGACTAAGCTACATTGATAATATTGAGGGAGCTGCCATAGGTAAAATATATTTATATTTAAAAAAATCCACATTAAAACCTTCTTAAAAAAGACATTATATTTCAAAAAACTAGCAAAATATATAAACATATTTAATTAATGGATTTTAAAATTAATATCTAAACAAAAATCTATTTTTATACTTTTAAATCCGTAGAATAAATCATTACATTGATCAATAATTATTGATCATAAGCAAAAACAAAACTACGCTTGTTTAATGTTTATTTACGTTTTACATTTGATCAGTCGTTTTCTCACGAGTGCGCATTGTGGATTTTATTAAGTGTTTCGTTGCGATATACCTGCTTATTATATTTTGTTGTGCATAAAATTAAGTCTTGGCGTTCATTGAATTAGGTCTGTGTTATAAAGTATAGTAATATAAATAATATGCAAATCATATGATGTAGGTAACCTAAAAATCTTATCTTATTTTTTAAATATCTCTGTATCCCCATGAACAATATTGATTTTAATTTGTTTATAATAAAAGGGCTATATAGTCTGTTATTTAAACTTAATTTCATTACTGTCCTTGAACTTCGTTTAGTGGGCCGTGCAATGTATGGAGAATGGCCCATCTCCTTTGTATACAATTGGAACAGCGCCCCTATTTTTTTTATTGTTTGGATGGTTGGACGAGCTTACAGCCCACCTGGTGTTAAGCGGTTACTGGAGCCCATAGACATATTATTATACAGAGTAGATGCGCCACCCACCTTGAGATATACGTTCTAAGGTCTCAAGTATAGTTACAACGGCTGCCCCATCCTCCGAACCGAAACGCATTACTGCTTCACGACAGAAATAGGCGGGATGGTGGTACCTACCCGCGCGGACTTACAAGAGGTCCTACCACCAGCAAAAAGCGGCAAAGCGGCAAACATAGGTAAACGTTGCAACTCCATACAAATTTGAGTTAACTTTTACGATATCGAGAACGTCAAAAAACTCGCACTAAGATTGAGACACAGATTGAGTCGCTACTGATAGCCGTTGCTCAGTCGGCAACCTTTTCCAGAGCCTCAATATTTATTCATTGTTTCTTTATTACTTTTACTTTTGTTGATTCAAATAAAATAAATTAAGCGAAGGAAAAATACATTGATCATAATTACTTTAATCAAGGTGCCGTGGCCTTTTGATCGGTCGATTAACGATATATCGCGAACAGGTGCAGTGTTCGGTAATTACGTGAAGAGGGTCGTAAATAAGCAGCGCGGGGTGTGCAACCCTCGACCCGCTAAGCTGTGAACTCGCCGAGTGTCACTACGGGCGCCCTCTACTGTTTGTTCTGCACACAATCACAGGGCTCCCAGATTTGGTTTTTTATTTGTTTTTATTGCTTAGATGGGTGTTAAATGGTGTTAAGTGGTTACTGGAGCCCATAGACATCTAGGTACAATGTAAATGCGCCACCCAAGTTCTAGTCTCAGTATAGTTACAACGGCTGCACCACCCTTGAAACCGAAACGCATTACTGCTTCACGGCAGAAATAGGCAGGGTGGTGGTACCCACCCGTGCGGACTCACAAGAGGTCCTACCACTAGTAAGAAGTTGATAATTATCTTTTAACGGCTCCAAGTGATAGGACTTGTGAAACTTGTTCTAACCATATGAAATGAAACATAGACGCGAACAAGTTACAGCCCGTAACGATGTCACACTCTTAATTGTTTTGAAGTAAAACTTCTTTACGCATGCTTGACTTGGGGTATAAGATGGTAGATGCGTGACGAAAGTGTTACGAAAAGTGTGATCGGGCAAGGCGTACGGTAGTTGAGAGGGAGGTATAACTTAGTGAAGATAGAAAGAGAGAGAGAGAGAGGTGCAAGCACATATTGTCTTTTTCTTTTCTTTCTCTCATAGCCAGTTCCGTTCTGTATATCTAAGACACAGTCTAAAGCTCACTCGTTAGCTTTTAAATGTGTTAATAATAAAGATGAAATAAAACAAAACAATAACAAGAAAAGGAAGTACATACTTCGACGAAATAAAACGGGAACATGATCATAATAACTCAACAACTAGGTACTGGTCGGATCTTGATAGAATTGAGCCACACGAGAAGTGTCAGCTATCAAGTAAAAGAAAAACCAATTCATTTCCCATCTTTTTTTTGGTGTCGATGGGGAATCCCAGTATTTACGGATACCCTGCCGACGGGGGTCGGACCGGGTTATGTCCACGCCTCCAGTGGAAAAAGAGAGAGAGGTCGCGAACTGAGGTCCACGCCCTCCCCCAATTAGTAATAGGAGACTACGCCTTTAGAAAGGCGCGCTGGGCTAAGTTCGGCTCTCGCCAAACCCGCCCAGCTTAACGACTACCGACTAAACCTCAACGAGCTCCTCCACACTCCGGCTGGGTGGGGACCCAGGTACCGCCATGTGCGCGCCATGGGCCTGCCTTCGCCGGCTCCCACCCCAATGTTACGTTGGACGGGATCTGCCACCGCGGACTTCAGAAAGATGTTTTAAAGTAACACATAAAAATATACAGTCGAATTCACAACCTCCTTTTTTTAAAGTCGGCTAATTAGAATAGTTGATCTTTTTTGCATGTTTTGTCGCGACCGGCCCTTGTAGTTTATAGTTTGATGTCAGTTATTTCAAAAAAAAATCTGTGATCTGACATCCCTAATACGTCATCAAGTTTGTGTTGACGCTATTGTCAGTTCATTAATACAATATCATAGATAGTACACATAAATTAATTTATTAGGAAACAACTCAAGCACTCAATAAAAATGTTTAAGGGCGTCGCTCGGCCACTAAATGGCTCCTCTTCGATTAGTTTCTCATTGCTCCTGTAGATAGCAGTAACATATTTCCTATCCTATATTTTATTTTTAATGCCGGATTTTGTAAATTTTTAGAAACCACATATTGATAAAATTTTATCAATTTGTCTATAACAAATAAAGACTTGTATGATTTATAAATTCTTTTTCTGTGCTTAGTTATACAATAATTAAATGCCTTCATTTTAACAACATACCTATACGTTTGGGCGCATCTGCTACAAGATGTCACTAGTTTCCGTACAGAAAACATATTTATCTTAAAGTATCGCAGTTTAATATTATTATGTTGAGTCGAAAGCAAAACTACAACGGAATGGTGTTCTGCGAGTGTTCTTAGTGTTAAATTGAGTTTTAATTTGTACTTCGGTGGAAGTTTTATTTATCCCGAACCCTAGCGCGTAACAATACTAAAGGGTGATTTATTAATAGCTATAGGAAATTATTTAAAAAAAAAACACACACATAAAATTCAGAAAAATGCATGAAATCTTTATTTGAATCGATAGTCCGGTCCAAATAATTTAATGTTTGAAGATTATTTCATGCAAATGTTGACCACGGCTGCGCCTCAAATGGTCCATCCGCTTAGTCCAATTTTGGCATACTCTTTCCAACATTTCGTCCGGTATCTCACGAATAAATGTTTAAATGTTGTCTTCCAATGCGTCAATCGAAGCGAGCTTGTCAGCATAGACATGAGCTTTAACGTAGCCCCACAAAAAATAGTCTAAAGGCGTTAAATCGCACGATCTAGGCGACCAATTGACCGGTTTCAAACGTGAAATAAAAAACTGGATCTTCCGTCAACTTTTCAAGAGCCCATTCACCAAAAATTCTGACTTGTGGTAGGTCTTTCGGCTTCAATTCTTGCACCAGCTGTATTTGGAAAGGCTTCACACCTAAATCCTTTCACAAAATTTTTAATGTTGTTGAGTAACGGAGGCCCAATTGCTGCGAACGTCGCCGAATCGATAATTGATGGTCATCGCTAACACTGGCCGATACAGCTGCGGTATTTTCTTCAGTTCGCACTGTACGTAAGCGTGATGGTGGCTTAATGTCCAACAATGTAAATTTGATGCGAAATTTAGTCACAATAGCCCGAATAGCCGCTTCAGTGAGTCGATTAAACTAACCATAAAATAGAAGAAGCGCGCGATGAATTTTCTTAACTTAACTTATTCTTTCTTAAAATTTAATAAATTGTAAGACGATTCATGGTTAAATTATATACCAAACTGAAGATGTTTGACAGTAACACAAAACACGAAACATGTGTGAGCTGTCAAAATCAATGCTGCCAAAAAGAAAATAGCTAAAAAATCACCCTTTATATAAAACGCACCTCTAATCACAAAGATAAATGTCGCTAAGCGAAATTGGACGCCGGATGTGCAGGGGAGTCGTTTAGTGCGGTAGGGCCCCATAAACATCCTTGGGCCTGCGGTTCGCAGGCGCGGACCAGTCCCACATACTCGGGACCTCGTAGGAGGATCGGCATCGACCCAAAAGAAAAAACGGGATTTCTCTCGCGCGAGTAGTTGTAACTAAACGATAGTTTTGATGCAATTATTCCTTACAGACGTCCACGCGGTGGTGGGACCGCTGTTGGCGGCGATACCACCAGCGGCTCGCTGCCTGCCGTCCTACTGTCACCATCTACCACTCGCGCCTGCCACTGGTAAGCCGCCAGCGTACTGTTTAGCTAATTATTAATTAAAACACTTGCTATGTCATTGTTATTATTTAATTATCTTTGGTGTTGCTGGATGAACGTTTGTGAATGTAGAGTTTACACGCTCTTGACGCCACCTCCTTGGAGTCGAATGAAACCTTCTTGAAGGCGGAAGAATTTCGGAAATGGATTATGAAAAAGTATTATTTTAAATGTGGAACTTACGCACGACACATTCGCTTTCCCGCTTCTTTGTGTACGCGCAACACGCGAATTAAATAAATTTTCAAAATTTAAAATATACAAATCCCGCTATTTCCACCGCTATCGCATCATACCAGAACTTTCAATCAATATTGTGAAGTGCTCGGCTCCCGTTCGTCACTGAGCATGCATTAAGGAGCCCTACCGTTGGACGAGGACGAGGACTTGGAGAGCATCAGGTGACGCGAGTTTTGTATATTGTGTTCTGTGATTCGAATTGTGTTTTTTCAAATTTACCGAGACGTTACTAATATGAATATTGCGGGCGCGTCACATATTAAATTAATGAAATATTTTCTAATGGCCCTCACGCTGTAGTTATTTACACGCCACATTATCTTCTTGTCCTTCGAGAGCTGGCTCCATAAAGTTTTATTATTCATACAAATTGAAATTTTATTAACATTCATAATTCATATTCATTCATAATCATATTTTAAAACGCCAAATGCCTTGTCGTTTTAATGTGACATAACGCAAAGTTTGAATTTGGAAGAGCACGCTCGCCTTCTGATAATATCTTTAATGAAACGAATATTCTAATTTTAAACATGGCGCATTTCTAAATTCGATGAAATGAAATAAAATTTATTAACTAATAAAACGGAATCTATTTATTAATATGTGTAGCAAACACTTTGTATCCCTTTTTACGAAATTTGCGCGGACGGAGGAGTATGAAAGGAGATGGGAAATCGTGGGCTACAAATGTAATAAGTTGGAATGTAGTCTAAAAAATTGGTCATATTTTTTTATATGAGAATATAATTAGAATAGAATATAGAGAAGAGAGAGAGATATATATAGAGGAATATAGAGGAATATATAGAATATATAGAATTTTTATATGAGAATATAAAAAAATCACCTCAATCCTTTTACTGGGACCGGAGAAAAATGAGAAAGTTAGTTTTTGTGGGTTTAGCGGTGTGATCGGTTTAATTAATCGATTACAGGATTATAAAAAGAAAAACATTGCACTAGGTAATGAATGCAAAGTAATTAAATTAAGTAGTAATTAAGCGATTTATACGGGTAAAATGGGGTGATTAGGGACAAATTCCAACTTTATGAGCAATTTTAAGGTAGTTATTGTTGTATATAATGCTATATCAGGATCAAAATGATTAAGTCTTGGGGGTATCTTTGTTATACAATTTAAAGCTATGCAATTAGCACTCCAGCTTAAGCAAAAAAAGCAAAAATAGGTGCTATCCCTATTTACCCAGAAATTACGGTTATCGGGGACGAAATTAGTGTTCATAGAGAAATTTGCTAGGGCTGGCACTCCTTAGTTTTAATTAATTAATTTATTTAGTTGCACCAACAAAGTGATCATCAATAAAAACATTAAAAAACTGTCAAAAGTACATGGCAGATGGCATGAATTATAGGAGCAATCGACAATGCATTGACAACAAAAATAAAAAAATATATAACTAAAACTTGATTACATTTTATTACTTATGATTAATTTATATTTACTTGGGAAATTATCCGCGACAGATTTTTCATGTAAGTTGTGAGACAATTAGAAAAAACATATATTTCATCACTTAAAGTTAGTTCAACGCAATCGGAGAACTCCGAATAAACATTGACGGAGACCGCGCCACCTTGGACATTATTGTAGTCCCAAAGGATTCTGCTTAAGAGAGGGTAAGCACCTAAATTCGAACCAACGGGCTTTCATATAAGCGGTTTATATTTCTTCGTTCTTAGTAAGTACTTAGGGGCTGATATTTTTATCTGAGTTAAGAGATTAGGTGTGTCCGTTATTCCATGAATTAATCAGGTGGATACGGCCACTATGAACAAATATTAATACATTTTATGATGTATTACTTAAACATTTTGTCCTTCTTGAGATTTCATTGTTCTTGTTACATGTCTGTGCAAAACCGACTTACTTATGTTAAATTGCTTAGCTATTTCAACTAAATACTTATTCCTAATTTCATAGGCTTCTATTACTGCTTTTAATATTAAGGGATCATATCTATTATAAGGATTGTCACTCTTTTTGATACGTACACGCGAGGCATATCTAAAAATAGAAAACAGAACGTAACTGATAATATAAATATTTGCCAAACAATAAAATAACAGTGCATTGATAATTTGAATAAAAGTTCTAGACAAAAACATTATGAATAAGCCAGATTCTTACCAACTAATTAAAAAAATATAGTTATAACTACATAGGTAACCCTACAAACCTGTACCTATTAGTTCGTTTCCATTTCACTTATTCTCATCCCAATTGACCCCTTTTTCATTGTTATTTGTACCTGAGACGTCCCCAATATCCCCAAAAACAACAGATTTTTACATGTATTTTTATTTTACCAAAAACATTGAAACCAATAAATAACAACTGAGACTTACCTTTAATAAATATTATGGTTCAAACACTAAATAACGTTTATAAATCACAGTCATCTTCTATTATGATGAAATAAATAAAAGAGAGCAAAGTTTCTAGCACTAAAATAAGGAAGTTAATTTATAATGCGATTTTTTATAAGTTAGCAGCTATTATCATGCATATTCAGAGTTGTTTTGTAAACTTTCAACATTCTACTATTACACTACAAAAAATTTAAGATTTTGCAAGATTAAAAAACTAGTATTGAGCGTCGAAAGATTTTCCTGCTTTTTTCCCCATTCGCCTCTCGATCCCTGATCACCCCATTTTACGGTACTTGTTGTATACATGTGCGGTATACGGTGAATTTAATTGCGATTATATACATAAATAAAGAAAAGTATATTATTACTTAACAAAGTAATATGATTATCGATTAAAATCAACCATATTTTCAGCTTTGACAATAAGCTGACATGACATTTGTTGGTTTTTTTTGCTCTATTCGTTTCGTGTTTTCGACACGTTTTGAGTGTGTACCTATCTGGCTGTTTTTATTTATTTTCAACGATCCTTGATTTATTATTATACGACAATAGCTTAATAGTTACCAGGTCATAAAATCCCTTAAAAAAAAGGGTGCGTGTACTTATGTACGCGCGTAAGAAGTTATACTTTATTTTTATTAAATTTATTTCTTTTTTTTTATTTCCATTTTAATCAATTTGAAAAAAAATCGCTTAAACAACATCCTCAAACACGCATATTGGATATCCCTTTTCTTGACATCGTATAAATTCTGTAATTCTCGGTACGGTTCGGAAAGTTCACCTGCGGCTATATTCAGACTCGCCAAGTTACGTCGGTCGTATTGTAATGAGCGATTTAGTGGGCAACTTCATTCTGTTAATTTTGTGTCACGGTGCGCGTGCACCGTAAAATTTCACTCTCATCAATTTTTCATAACGCACCTAAAGAAGTATAACTTCAATTTAAAAAATGCTTCTACACTTGACAACGAAGATCGCTCATACGTTTGACATGAAGTTGTTGAACTGGATTTGCTTAATATGTATATTTATTAAAACAAGTGAGAGTCGGTAGTTATATAAAATTATATATTATTTGTAAACCAAAACTAAAAGTTAATGACTTCTTGCTACTGTAAGTCTGTTTGTTATGTGAATTAATTATTTCTTAAATTAAAATAAAACGACAAAATACTTATCAAACCTTATTGAAATAAACAAAAAACGAATAATAATATTACAATCAAAAACTATTCTTTCTTCAAAGTTAATAAGAACTTGCAATAGCTAATATTGCCAAGTACTCACGACAACTTCGCAGTCTCAAAAGTTTTCGATAATATTTTTTTTATTTTATTGTTCAGATGGGTGTACGAGCTCACAGCCCACCTGGTGTTAAGTGGTTACTGGAGCCCATAGACATCTACAACGTAAATGCGCTACCCACCTTGATATATAAGTTCTAAGGTATCAGTATGGTTACAACCGCTGCCCCACCCTTCAAGTCGAAACGCATTACTGCTTCGCGGCAGAAATAGGCGGGGTGGTGGTACCCACCCGTACGGACTCACAAGACGTCCTACCACCAGAAATTACGCAAATTATAATTTTGCGAGTTTGATTTTTATTACACGTTGTTATTCCTTCACCGTGGAGGTTGATCGTGAACATATTTTGTTAAGTACGTATTTCATCAGAAAAATTGGTACCCGCCTGCGGGATTCGAACACCGAATGCACCGGACGTCTTATCTTTTAGGCCACGACGACTTCAATAATAAACTCTAATAATAATAAACTAAAAATAATTTTCTTCTCCCTGTTAGTCAATCAATCAATCATGTATTTTTTAATGAAAATTAGGAACTGAGCTTAAACACCAAACAAATACTTAAAAAAAAAAACTAGGTTAAAAAAAACTCTATCAGAAGTTTCTTCTTCAGGAAGATAATTTGGACCTTCTTTATCAGGTATATTATTATACCAAAGGTGTAGCTCTGCAGGCTAGGTCTTTAAAATTGGAAATGCAGTCATACCTACATTGAACAATGTTAGGCCGGTTTTTACAAACTTGAAGCATTTAACCTTCAACCACTGTAGCTTCTGTCCTACAAAGTCACTTCACTTATTAAACATTAATTTGTTTCTCAACTCTTTTAGGTCCAAGATATCAGAGTGGCTCATTACAATAGGTTCATACGGCTTCTTTGCTGTTTTTTTCTTGTTTAGCTTTCTATTCGATCTAGCCAATCTTAAAACATATCATAGAAAAAATTGGCATAAGACGCATTTGATTCTCGATAGCACTATGCATACTATCGACCTCCATATGTGTGTGGCCCAATTCTAAATACTTATGTTCAATCACCTCAAGGTGGGTAACTTGAACTAAGTATAGCATTAAACATAACAGAAACTGATTACGCTTTTGCATCAGCTCGTTGAGTTTCTCGCAGGATCTTCTCAGTCAGCGGGTCGTGATTCCGATCCGGTAATAGATTCATTCGCGAAGCAGCTGCTCTTGAGTTGTTACGTCTTCTTGAGTTGGGAGGCGCTCGGACAGCTGTTAGCCAATCCCACCTCTTTTGGCTGAGCCTTTGCTAGCCCACATGTCCTGGTAAAACTGGAAAGGCCTTGGGGCCACCAGTAATCCTTCAATCCTAAAAAAATATAAGAAAACCTGTCTGGTGTTAAAGTGATTGCTGCAGCACATAGAGATCTCAACGTGAATGCCACCACCATCTTGAGACCCGAAATCTAAATCTAAATTATTCCGTATAACGGCTGCTCCACGCTTCAAGCCAAACCGTACGGTTGCTTCGCTTCGATGGTGGTACCAACTCGTACGGGCTTGCCATACGCCATACCAACCATCCTATCAGTAAATACAAGTTGGCAATCGTAGTCCACTGGTATGATTCTCAGATAACGATGTTGCCCGTTCTCCATTGTATCATTTAACGTCTTTTACACCCGTGGAATTAATGATGCTATCGTAGGTCAGGTGTTTGCTTGCTAAGTTGTGCGAAGGTTGTTCGGAACTTCAATTGCTCCAACATCTGGCTTCCTCGTCCTTGTTTTAAACATTGATTTCGTTGCATTTTGTCAGAAATCATTAACTTCTATAACATGCGTGGTAATCAACGTATCTCAGAAGCAGTACTCTTTCATCCTGCGCAAACCCACCCTCACCCGGGTTCGTCGGGTTCGTCCTATGCCCCGTGTTCCCTAGACAAGCTGTTTTATCGCATTTCACCAAACCCTATATAACTCACTAAACTACAATCGAGGAACCACATAGCCTGCAAGAAGTTACTATGTTATTTTAATCGATGTTACCTAATTAAAATGGTGCCCTCAACAAAATGAAAAAAAAAAATATTTAAGAATAAATGATTTTATGGAAATCTTAATATTATGATTTATATTATATTAATATCGATAAAAATCATTAAGATTACTTATTGTGCATTTTTGATGAAATTATTCATTACAGAAACTAAATGTAAATATTTAATTTTATCGAAATACAATTTTAAGCTATATTATACTACACTTGTTTTGATAAAATTAATTACATGTTGAAAATGAGTTCTGTAATCTAATGTATGTTGTTTTCCAATAATTGTCCATTTAATAAAAATAACTAGTGCTGCTTAGTGAATCTTTGTAAATGCCTGACTTCCAAAGTTGCAATTATCAATTTTCTGCCAAAGACGTAACGGCCTAAATTGGCCAGCTAGAAATTAGTGTGTTTTTGCATTTTGTAGAGTATGCGAAAATGAGCCCATTATAGTTAAAACGTATTTAGTGATTTTTTGCAGTTAATGAGTTCTTGCAATAAGCCGACGATTATCAATCTAATAAATAGCCTCACAAGGCTATCAGACTAGGTAGGAAAAAAAAGAACAACAATAATGGATGATGGCCTAAAATCACAAGCGATAGCGATTTTGTCGAATTGTAAGGCGGTTGTCCAAGTAGTGACGGATAAATGAGTCGCCACACAATAATCTAAATCTTGAAGTATAGATATATTTTCGATTATTGAGCAAACCAAATGTATATATGACATAGGACATATCCAGCACCCTAAGCTCTCTCTACACTCGGTGCACTGTCCACAGCGGTACTGCCTCCCGCGACCGAGTCAGAGGTCCGACGCCGCGGCGAGAAGCGTCCCATCCCGCCGGAGCTGAAGGACGACAAGTACTTCGAGCGGCGGCGCCGGAACAACCAAGCCGCCAAGAAGTCGAGGGACGCGCGGAGGATACGAGAGGACCAGGTATCGACCGCAGCGAGGGTACGGCGCTAGTGCGTGTGGTCTCCGTCTCCTTCCTCTTCTAGTTCTTATCTCACATTAGGCGAGATCGTCGCAACATGTATGTCCTCTAGTCACGTTGCATGGCGCTCGGCTCGAATTGTGCGAGCGGCCGCCTGTCTGTCGTCATCCACTGCGACGTGCCACCGGGAGGAACCCTTTCTGTTTCTCGTTTTGGTGTTTTACTGGGTGTTCTATGATTTGCATTTTAATATATATTTTTATTGCTTTTTGTTATTGCTTAGATTGGTGGACGAGCTCACAGCCCAACCGGTGTTAAGTGGTTACTGGAGCCCATATACATCTACGACGTAAATGCTCCACCACCTTGAGATATAAGTTCTAAAGTCGCAGTATAGTTACGACGGCTGCCTCGCCCGTCAAACCGAAACGCATTACTGCTTCGTGGCAGAAATAGGTAGGGTGTTGGTATCTATACTATCTGCGGACTCACAAGAGGTCCTACCATCAGTATATATTCAGATATGAAAGTATGAAAACATTACGTTTGATTCGTTTCCTCACGTCTTCTGACCTGGTCACCGCGGCTCATGGGCGGAGGCGCATCCGACCTACTGCAGACTTGATTGAGGCCTCGTTTGAAGGACATGAATAGCGTTCAGGGGAGCTCATTCCGGGTGGAGAGCGACGACACTAGCTCGGTTCGCGGCAAGTGACCGGCGGTCGTGTGTGCAGATCGCGTGGCGCGCCTGCCTCCTGGAGCAGGAGAACGCCTCCCTGCGCGCGGAGCTGGCGGCGCTGCGGCACGAGATGCGCGCCCTCAGGTCGCTGCTCGCGGCCCCCGCCGCCCCCGACCGCGACCAGCCCTCCTCCACCACGCGGCACTAAACGACGCGGCGGGGGAGTCAGTGCCTATACACAACTCATTCCGTCCACAGAGAACCCAACTTAATTAGAAGGGAATGCACTATTTAAGTTACGCATGTACTATCTATAATTGTGATCGTTTGTAAATAAAATAATTAAAAGCAATTTTTTTTTTTTATTTATGTGATGAATGAAAATAAAAACTATTTCAGAAGCGACAGAGGTTTTTGTGCGAGCCACTGGTAGACCCGGCGACGCGCTGCTCTCGTCCCCCGGCAGTGGACAGTGTTGGTCAAGTCTCTCAATCACTGCAATATCTGTATGCTCTACTCTGGAACTAGCTAATAAAATGGCCTGAAATGTTTTAGTACACCTTAGACTGGTACCGATTTTGTGTGTCCAATAATTGCATTCTAAATCGATCGAATAAGATATCAAAGTAACTATTGGAAATGTTCTAAAGAATTGTAGACATGTCGTGTCGAGTATAAAAGCGGTGCAGAGACAACGTAAAGCTAGAATTGCATCCTTCCGGTGGGTGGAAAAAGCGGACCTTATCGGCACACAAACCTGGGGGCCCCAGGAAGCCAGTGGTAGGCAAACTGTAGGAACGACTGATTTGTAAGCGCTTCAAGGACTTTATCACCTCGAAAAGCTTCTTCATAAATGAACAGTTTGGATTCCGCCTCAAACCCTCTTGTATTCAACAATTGCACGTCTCAGTAGGGCTCAACGGAGCGAGGCCCGTCTCCACGGGAGCTCTCATCTTCGATACCGCGAAGGCACTCGACAAAGTCTGGCACAACGGTTTGATCTACAAACAGAAATCAAAAAGCCAGTCCACGACCGAGCCGCGTCTTTACACTTTGTCCATCTTCTACGCCATGATCTGTAAGCGAAGTAGATTGCTCCTTCATAAGAAGGTGACTCTCTACAACAACAACATAGGTACGTTGTGTCATGACCTACAAAAGTGTAGTGTTCGCTCACGCGGCCCGCACATCACACATTAACTCTCTAGGTCATCCAATCCCGATTCTGCAGGATAGCCTTCGGAGGGCCGTAGTACGTGCGGAATGTTGGACGATTCAAACTTAGAACCGTACCTGAAGATAGAGTATAAAAAAAAAATCCTGAAAAAGCGACACGTCATAATAGCCTTATCCGTGGTGGCCACTAATTACATATCCGACTTGGCCACGGGGCAACGCACAGCCGCCGCCCCTATACATATCTTGTCGGATCTTGCACATCCTCGCTTGATGCTCTTCTCCGAGCACCGGGCACCGTCCTCGTCTATACAAATGTAGTGAAAACAAATCAATGATCAAGAAACGCTTAAAACGATTAAAGATTGCGACAGACTAAATCTGTAGATAAATCGACATACTGTGTCATCGTGACCAAACATAATAGGTACGATACGTAAATATTCCTGTAACTACGCACTGATCGTCTTCTAGAAGTAGTGTAGCGGACAGAACTAGAGGCCCTGCTCTACAGACGGCAGGTCGGACATAGCGGGCTGGTTTAGGATTTAGAAGTCGTCGTGGTGGTACTCATATCGAGCGTCGTGACTCTCCTGGTACCTAGCCGAGTCCCGCAGGCGGGTGCATGTTGTTCTGATGAAATAAGTACTTGACACATGGCCACGAGTGACTTTTTTAAATTTTTTGTTGCTTAGATGGGTGGACGAGCTCACGGCCCACCTGGTGTTATTTTTTTTTTTATTGCTTAGATGTGTGGACGAGCTCACAGCCCACCTGGTGTTAAGTGGTTACTGGAGCCCATAGACATCTACAGCGTAAATGCGCCACACACCTTGAGATATAAGTTTTAAGATCTCAGTATAGTTATAACGGCTGCCCCATCCTTCAAACCGAAACGCATTATTGCTTCAAGGCAGAAATAGGCGGGGCGGTGGTACCTACCCGTGCGGACTCACAAGAGGTCCTACCACCAGTAACGTTAAGTGGTTACTGGAGGCCATAGACATCTACAAGCACAGACATCTACGAGCACTAGCCCTAGCCTGCGGGAATGGTCATTTTCATAACAGATGAACAACGATAAGAATTTTCATAACTATCACAGGGACATGAAGTAGATGAACTCTTGCCACTTGTACCACACCCTTCCAAATTGACAAATGTTTTGATTTGTGTTCCTTGCGGTGTGGGTATGTTCGTAGCACCCACGGTAGCACCAGTATTATTATTTGTAAAACTGCGAATATTATGTAAAGTTTGCAGCTAATGTATTAATCTGTGTATGTATGTACCTAGTGCAGGAAATTCTGTGAAATTTTTTTTTTTGTATTTTTTTTTATTGCTTAGATGGATGGACGAGCTCACAGCCCACCTGGTGTTAAGTGGTTACTGGAGCCCATAGACATCTACAACGTAAATGCGCCACCCAACTCGAGATACAAGTTCTAAGGTCTCAGTATAGTTACAACGGCTACCCCACCCTTCGAACCGAAACGCATTACCGCTTCACGGCGGAAATAGGCGGGGTGGTGGTACCTCCTGTGCGGACTCCCAAGAGGTCCTACCACCAGTGTTTACGCAAATTATAATTTTGCGGGTTTGATTTTTATTACATGATGTTATTCCTTCACCGTGGAAGTCAATCGTGAACATTTGTTGAGTATGTATTTCATTAGAAAAATTGGTACCCGCCTGCGGGATTCGAACACCGGTGCATCACTTCATACGAATGCACCGGACGTCTTATCCTTTAGGCCACGACGAATTAATTTAATCATCATTATTTTAATCACATTTAAAAATTTTATTTCACGGTGTGATGAAGACGAAAATCAATATGTTATTAAAATCTTGTTTTTTCACACAATTTACATCGAACTGTAATTATTGTGAATTATTTCATTTTACAAACGTAAAAAATAGTTCATTCCAGTTACATACACTCTCTTAAATTTTAGGCTTTTTAGTAAATTTTATCCATCATGTCATTTCATCAAAGATGATTGGTTGTATTCACGCAATACAACATAAATAACGATTTTATTTTAGAAAAAAAACATTATTCAATAAGTGTACAATAATTGATGTGCAAATCTTTATGTATGAATTGTATTTACATCATGTACCTGATTTATTTATGAAATATTAAACTTGGTATAAAATTTAATACAAATAAGTATGTAGTGTCAAATAGTATACATAATTATATTTATTTATTAATGTTACTTGTGAATACTATGTAGGTATCTAGTTGGCAAACATGCATGTAGTAAAAATTGTTCAATGAAAATATTGTTAAATCATTCATTTAAAATGGGGTTTCCTCTATAAAAACTATTTTGGATATAATGTGTGTATGTTTTTTTTTTATTAGTACCTATTTAATTTTGTAATTCTGATGTGCAGATAATCAGTGAGTAAATACTCAAAAGCAATAATGGCGACAGAGAACATTTTGTTGAAAGTCCAACTATATATTTATAACCATCCCCTAACGACACTGAAGATAGCACATTGATGGACTGCTAGAAGTTCCCAGAATATTGAATTGTAACAAGCGTACAAGAAGATAGCTTGTTGATTATGGCCAGAATAAATGTCATTTGTCATATTAGTACTGTTGTACTCATTTAGTGCCCGTTCTATGACTAGCTCATCATATCTTTCATAATTTTTTTCTCGGTTTGGTTTTTATGATCGCGGTATTATTGGAAGTTAGGAATCAAAGAAAATAATCTTCATAAAATAAAATAGATAAACGTAATTTTAAAAATCTCCCGGCACATTATTAAATCCTTTCATCCATTACGAAAAAAAAGCTGCGACCGTTCTTCAAAACGGCCGATGGTAAAGTATCGAAATCGATTCATCTGCTTGGGAGCTACAATGCCTACATAAACACGAATAAATATCCAAAAGCTGTAAAATTATAACACACTACTATTTGCGTCTGGGACTATAAATTCAAAATGTTCATAATTACATCACCATTAGGCAGTGTTGCCACCTCAGAATTTTTTAAGGCGCTAGGTCAAGAGAAAAATGTCGCCAGATTTCCAAAATTTTGCTCATAAAAAAACCACCAACTTCCGCTAAGTTTTTGAATTTGAATCAGACTAAAAAAATTCTAAGTCGATTATGTTTAGCACCAGTTTCACCAGTTCTGTAATAAGAGATATCTACGATTGGTTAAATGACAGTTTTGAGTGAACGATTCGTTAGCTATAGACTACGGGAACTCATCTGGAAACTGTAAAACTGGCTCCTAATATTCTATAGTAAAATAAAACCACATTAATATGTATATTGATGTGCCTTTGGAAAACATACAGCATTGTATTATGAAGAAGCAGTGTGTACTTAGCTTAAATTCCTTGTCTATGTCCAACCATTGACAGTCGATTTAGTTCCATCTTTAGCCGCTAGGTGCTGCCAGCAAGTATAAGGGAAGCGCAGCCATCTTTGATCTTCATAGCGTTGTGTACTTTCGTACTGTGTAGTCGCAAATGCACAAATATTTATTCGACTTCTTATTAATTGCAAAAAATATTTATTTTGTGTTTCTATGAGTTTTATTTTGCAATCATTACGAGTATTATTTACCAATCCTATCATCGGACGCCATGAATCACGCGTCATCTGTTGGAGGTGATGTTGAGTCAAGCTCCATAATTTCTGAGAGGGAAAACGTCCAGGCGAGACGCGATGGAGACGCCTCGCGTTCGAACAGCTCAAGCGAAAAAGAACAAAAGGAGTCTCTGCGTAAGAAACGACTGGATTCAAAGGTAACTGTCGATCTTCGAATCGGCTCGTTATCCCACCAGGTCAGTAACGTTGCAAATCTAATAATACATCAACTGTGCGTAACAATTAATGTAACGGGAATTGTTGTAAACAAATTGATCTCGTCAATACGGAAATTTTGACAAAAAACACAACAGATTTAAACTAATAATCTTTGTAACATATTTGGCAAATCGTCTCCGTCGTACAAATTATCCGAAAAAGCGTTTCAAATTGTATGCGGAAAAAAGGGCCGTATGCATAGATATAAGACGTCAAAGTTTAATTTCCGTGATCTCTAACAAAGTATCCTGTTGCCAACGCACCACTCATTGAGGAATTTTTGTTTGATAATACTAAATTGAAATCTATTCAGTCCCTCGGAGGGCTACAATCCTATTTGTCACAACCTCGTACAAAAGGCAAGCCAAACATTATAAACAATTATAGTCTGTAACATCTGGCACAATCCAGAGGGGGGCAATTGAAGACACCGACGGGAGGCACTGAGTGCCACCAAAATTGTAATAATTTGTAAACCATGTATGGTTACCAAATACCGTAAAAAAAAAAAATCTGCGGAAGAAAAGCGACGGATCATTGCGTTCAATTTTCGAGCTTCGAGAGTTGAACAAGGTCATAAAGATAAAACGCTTAACTGTTTTCGGACACCTCGGTACCAAACTTTCTCCAACCAGGGGACTGGATGATAAAATTGAACATTTCTCAGGAACATTTTTCTAGTACCAGTCGCAAAATTTCGTCGATACTTCTTGAAGATCAGTACCAAGGTACCAGTATCAGTACCTTCAGGAAGGAATCGGTATCTTCTAAGAGTTAGTATGAAATGACATGCCTACCCTTTGGTCTGGCTTCAGCGCCACACCTTTTTGCTTCCATAACATGTGGGTCGCAGAGACCTTGCGTGCAAAGGGAACTCGAGTGCTAGTCTTCCTAAACGACTTCCTTTTGGTCGACCAAGACAAATCCAAGTTCAAACTTCAGGCTGCAGAAGCTGTGAAGCTTTTGGATTAACCTTTTTTGCTTCCATAACATGCTGGGTCGCAGAGACCTTGCGTGCAAAGGGGAACTCGAGTGCTAGTCTACCTAGACGAACTCCTTTTGGTCGACCAAGACAAATCCAAGTTGAAACTTCAGGCTGCAGAAGCTTTGAAGCTTTTGGATTATCTGGGCTGGCATGTCAATTTCCATTATATAGGGTGCTCGGTCGCTCGGTCGCGGAGACATTGCGTGCAAAGTCGAGTGCTAGCTTACCTACACGACTTAATCTTGTTTCACCAAGACAAATTAACGTTTTTTGCTCCCATAACATGCTCGGTCGCGGAGACCTTGCGTACATAGGGAAGTCAAATATTAACGTACTTACGCGACTTTCTCTTGATCCTTGAAGACAAATTCACCTTTTTGCTTCCATAGCATGCTCGGTCGCGGAGACATTGCGTGCAAAGTAGAGTGCTAGCTTACCTACACGACGTGATCTTGTTCCACCAAGACAAATAAACGTTTTTGTTCCCATAGCATGCTCGGTCGCGAAGACCTTACGTACATAGGGAAGCCAAATGTTAACCTACCTACGCGACTTTCTCTTGGTCCATGAAGACAAATACACCTTTTTTGCTTGCATAGCATGCTCGGTCACGGAAACTTTGCGTGCAAAGGGAAGTTGAGTGTTAGTCCACCCACGCAAGTCCCTCCTGGTCCATCAAAAGAAGTCCAAGTTGAGCCTTCAGGCCACATAAGCTGTGAGGCTCTTGGATTATTTGGGCTGCCAAGTCAGCCTTACAAAAAATCAATTAGCACACTGGTTCAAGAGATGACATGTCTAGGGATTCGATGGAAAATTGCGAGAAATAAAGTGGCCACTCAACAACATCCTAGCTCAAACCCTGACGGAGTTACATCAATCTATGTTAACTTGCAAATTTTCTTGCGAAGCTTCAAGAAAAAACACCCCCGTAAAAAACAGGCCATCCTGCATGTGTTCACAATTAAATGCAGTGCTGACGCGGAGCCACATGTCAGACATTGCCGATATACAAAACCAACCATTTCCTGGCAACGGAAGCTTCGGACATGTGTAGGGGTTACAAATGCAGTGCTGACGCGGAGCCACATGTCAAATATTGCCGATACACAAAACCAAACATTTCCTGGCAACGAAAGCTTCGGACATGGGTAGGGGTTACAATTAGACAAAATATTAACGTCCTGTCTATGGTCAGCTCAACAACTGAAACGGCATAGCCACAAAAGAGCTATTTGCAATGGTAGTGACAATCAAAATTAATCTGAAAGTATTTCACTAGCGTTGACCTTTCGATTTTTAAACCTAAGCGACAAGCTCAAGATAACTGTCAGCTTATAATCTCTCGGGGAGATACATCATAGCCGACAGGCTATCACGAGGAAATCAACCTGCGAAATGGCACTTTTTACCACAAGTGACCACAAAAGTCTTTCGAAAGTTTCGCCGACCAAGATTGGATACCTGCAGCAGACCGTAGAGGATGCAACTAGCATTGGGAATTCCTCCTCTCAACCTTCTCCCCCGAGTACTGACTCACTTCAACAGTGTCTAGGGAACCTACCTGGTAGTGTACCCAGACTGAGCGAAAGCACTTGGGTTTCCAAGCCTTCAGATCCCGAACGCTAGATAACTCGCACGAAATGCAAAACTTGCCTCCTCCACAGGGTAAACATTAACCCTGAAAGCTTAGAAAAAAAAGGGGGGGGGTTGTACAAATAATAGACTGGTCTACACAGAAGATTTATTGAAAATTAGCTGGTGTCAATCCACTTTGTCAGCATACTTACCAGCAATTAGAAGATGGTGCATATGGTGCTACAGTTTTAAAATTGATCCTAAGTCTGCAGATGTTGCCAAATTCTTTTTTCTTTTCCAAAAAGAAAATTTTGCCTATAAAACAATCCTTCTGCATAAAGCAGCGCTGTCGACTTTCTGCGGGCAACATACATGTAGGACAGCAAACATTCTCAAGCTCTCTAATAAAAATTGCTATTCTAAAAAAGCCATCGGAATAGCTAAACAAAATTCAACTACTTATTACAACTTTACTTAGTATGGTCCCATTCGCATGAGATCCGAGAATCGTTCTAAATTGGCTTTCTTCAAACCCAGCCGCCAGCTCACTTCTCAATGTAGCTTGAAGGACTCCAACAACCATGTTGCTGGCTACTGGACGCAGAGTTAATGACCTTACTTTGCTCAACATTTCTAAAGACAGTTTCTTTCAGTATCTTCAGTATCTTCAGATAACGGAGAAAACATCTTTCTGATACCAGTCTTTGGGTCTAAAATTGAAATCCATTTTCGTCAATAAGCATAAGTGCTTTCTACATGAAACTAAAGACATATGCCCAGTAAGACTCGTAAGGACTTTTTTTCTAACTATGTGTGTTGTCACATAAGCGGCATCCCGTACTGTAATTGGAAACTGGTCTTCGTTTAACCTTACGAGGTAGTGGCATCAACGCGTCTCTCAGAAGTTGTAGATCAGCAGTAGCCTCTGAGATGGATTGATAATGAACTAATGGACGAAATACTTTCTAGACGCAATTGCAAATCATCCAAACGGTTACAATAATTATTGCCGAATAATAGAACTTCCTAAAGATCCTCACGATTCTTTTTTCAAAACATTTACTCCTACATGATGTATATACAAGATAAAATGTTTATTACAAACATAACTTTCATGTTAACTCAATAATTAAAAAATATTTTTGTGTTTTTTCATTTAATAATTATATAAATTATGAACATTATCATTGCGCTTCATAATTTTATAATGGCTTTACCTATTTCATCATAGCGTTGTCCTTAATAATTTCACCAGCAGATAACAAACACGTCTTCATAATACAATGCTGTATGTTTTCCAAAGGCACATCATTATTACGGTTTTACGTAACAATAAAACCGATATTATGTGCCGAGAAGGAAAACATACAGCATTGCAGGAAGGTCTTCCTGGTGAAGACTATGAAGATCAAAGATGGCTGCGCTTCCCTTATACTTGCTGGCAGCACCTAGCGGCTAAAGATGGAACTAAATCGACTGTCAATGGTTGGACATAGACGAGGAATTTAAGCTAAGTACACACTGCTTCTTCATAATACAATGCTGTATGTTTTCCTTCTCGGCACATAATATCGGTTTCATTGTTATGTAAAACCGTAATATTTTTTAATCAGAAGAGTAAGAATAAGAATTAGATGTGTAAAAATCAAGAGAAAATGTGTGTAAATTGAAATTCTAGTCTATCAAATATATACATAAATCTTCTACAACTTCATCATCATTCTTACTCGTAGATGCTACCGTTGATGATGTCGATGCTAAAGGTGTAGTCTTGTGGTTTCGTAAGATTATTTTGTGTTTAGACCAATAGGTGCTATGACATCGCTCTGTAATTCATAGTTGAAACACTGCATCAATAGCTTTAAGGCTATTTTTTATAAAAATAACGGTATTTAAAAGTGGACCAGCCGTCCTGTTCCGCAGTTTACTTTTTAAAATGTTCATTACACTAAATACTCTTTCGATACCCGCATTAGAATGGGACAAAGTAAAAACAAAACATTCATTAACAAACGACCTCGCCTAGGAATTCCCCAGGTATATAGTACCTAAGCTGAAAACATCATCATGAAATTTAGGAATATCAGGAGATTTCCCTATCAAAAGTATGTTGCCAGATTCCTCATTGAAAAACCGCCAAAAACCACTAAAAATAAAAAAATCGCTATATAATGAAAAAAATACCACTAAACGCCTCGAAAAATCACCAGTTCTGGTGGAAAAACCACCAAGGTGGCAACACTGCCAATAGGTATTAGGGACTTCACACATAAAGTGACAACCCTGTCCCTATAGTCCCTTTACTGTCTCTTGACGTACTGCGTCGTCCCTCTTTATTAAATACCTCATCCCAATTTACCCCTCAGTCGTACCTAAGGACCCCCGAGACGTACCGAAAAACCTCTTAGTATGTTAAAAAAATATGAGTCTTAATAAAATATAACTTTATGACTTAAAAAGCCTTTCAATTCTAATTAGATTATGATATCCAGACTCCAGAATAAATAACCTCCTCGCTGATATAGTTGTTTCAATACAAAAATCACAAAAACATAGTTAAAATCGATCGGTAAAATGATGAGCTCCAACGGTACTTTCAAACAGGCAATTTCAGAATGATGTTTTGACAATTTATTTTTAGTTTCATGTCAAATAAGTGTTGCCAGTTCAACAAATAACTATTCTTCTATACATTTTTCCCATTTTATAGGCTATGGCTAGTAGATTTTCATAGTTATTAATACGAACATTTCAATCCCAATTTTATCCCCATTCACCCCTCGATTCCTATTAACCCCGTTTGACGGTACCTATATATTATGTCCGAGTATCTAGTATGTATGTAGTATCTCAACATATCTGGTCAAGGCCGACATTAATTTACTTCTGTATCGATTTCCACGTTGCCGCGGGTGGATCAAAAAGTTTTAGATTCCGACGAGTTAGCCACTGACAGACGCTAGAGCACTGTGAAAGAAACAGGCGGACCAAGCCAATAGAATCACCCGCGCGATAGGCACGTCACACGCGCCCGCGCCCCTACTAATGCGCATACGTGCAACCACTTTGAAAGCGAGAGGCGTCTAGATGTCTAGATACATATGATCTACCCAGTACCCGTACCCGCACTCGCTTTTACTCTGAAAGAGCCCTAAGGGCCGAATCACACCGGAATGGCCACGGCCGGCGGCGATGCCAGCGGCCCCCGGCGTCGCCGCTGGCGGTCTCGCGGGTACTCGTGTGTTTGTAGTGAACATGATGGAATTGGTTATTATATATGAGGGCGGTGCCGCGAGCGGCCTCTTGTCGCCGCTGGCAGAACCGCCGACAAGGCGCACGTGGCGCGCGGCTGCTCGCTTCACCGCGGGCGGGCGGCGGCTGTGTCGCGACCTTTTCAAGCGATATTGATCCTTTAAGTATGAATATAGATAAAGGTTAAAATTATTTCACAGCTCACCACAACGCTGCCATTCCGATGTGACTAGACCCTAATTGAGTAATAATATTGAATGCACTTTAAATTAAGGGTTATAAGGCCATTTGGTTTAAGCGATATTTGTGTAACTTTACAGGAGTGCACCGCAGGAAGGGAAAAGTAAATACTCGTTGTAATGCTCTTAGCAGAACCTACAAATGAAACAAAACCAAATACAACATCTTTATTCGAATAAAATAACTTATAAAACAGTTCGACTCTACACGCTTTTGGCGAGTTCCTGCGACTTGGCGATCACGTCCTCTATGGTGCCCACCATGTAGAAGGCAGCCTCCGGAATGTGATCCAACTCGCGCCTAAAATCTAAAAGACAAAACGATTAGTTCGAATCTGTGATCTGACACATAACGACGTTCGAGATATTTTCGTGTAAATAGTAAAGGATCAGGAGGGTTCCCTCGGGAGGCTTGACCTCCACTCCCGGGCGAGAAGCGGTGCTGTCGGAAGGGAGTATTGCCTTTCAAAGTGTGGGTTGTGGAGGAGCTGGTGTAACTCAGTCTAAGGGTCTGTTCACACAGACCGGCTCGGAGAGCGTGAGCCCGCTTTTTTCTTTCACACAGACGCAGCGCGTTCAAGCATCCTTGATGACGAAAAAGTGCACATGCAAAAATAAACTTTACTACAATTACTCAAAACTCTGTTTCCAACGTGATAAAAATCTGCTCTCCTCTCCGAGCCGTTCTGTGTGAACGGACCCTAAGGAGGACGTAGGGGGGAAAGTAGATAATGTTGGTAGCCAACATCGTTCTGTCTATTTCGCCCGCAAAGCAGTGCGTTTCGATTTGAAAGAGACGAAAAGAGAGACGTGGACTCGTGTCTTAGAGTGGGAGAAGACGTTTACCCAGTTCTACGTCCCTTCTTCTAATACCAGGATCTGCCTAACATGTTCCTTAAATCGTAGACACGTTTTTTTACCCAACTTTCTAACTGACCTATAGGCTCTTCTATGACGTGGATGATTCGTCCAAGAGTCGGCTCCCCCACTGATATCGTGATCAGAGCTCCCGTGTCCGCGACCGGCTCCCCCTCACTAGACCTTCGGTGCCGTTCATGGCTATAGTGCGGCACGTATGCCATATGCTGGGCCACCTCCAAGATTAGCTTCGGCCTCGCATGAAAATTCTAAGCTCTCTCTAATTACGACTAACAAATTCAATTTTTTTTATTGCTTAAATGGGTGGACGAGCTCACAGCCCACCTGGTATTAAGTGGTTACTGGAGCCCATAGACATCCACAACATAAATGCGCCACCCACCTTGAGATATAAGTTCTAAGGTCTCAAGTATAGTTACAACGGCTGCCCCACCCTTCAAACCGAAACGCATTACTGCTTCACGGCAGAAATAGGCAGGGTGGTGGTAACCACCCGCGCGGCCCAAATAGGCATTATTAATATGTTCAAACGATTTAATTTTTATTTCATCTAGCTATCTATCTTCTCTATATATAAAAATGAATTGCTGTTCGTTAGTTTCGCTAAGACTCGAGAACGGCTGGACTGATTTGGCTAATTTTGGTCTTGAATTATTTTTGGAAGTCCAGAGAAGGTTTAAAAGGTAGATAAATATGAAAATGCTCGGAATTAAATAAAAATAACAGTTTTGTTTTTCCTTTGATGTGTCCCCCGTCGGACTAATTCCTTTTGTTTGTTTTAAGTTTATTTTATACAAAAGTTTAGGTCTTTTATTTATCGTTGAGGCACTACGAAGTCTGCCGGGTCAGCTAGTAATACATAATTAAAAAAGGGGTGGTTTTAATTTCGACTGTAATTTTTGCTCACCTCAAAATTATTCTTGCCGCGAACTGATCCTGATGTTTCTTCTTATATTCGAGAGCTGCTGGTACTTCTCGCGCGGTTCCATCTATTCAGCAAGCTCCGACCAGTTGTCTTTGAGTCAACCTCAACAGCGCATATTTGACTGACTTCGACTGCATTGATGTTCTCATTTTGTTTTGCTCAAGTCGGTGCTGGGGCCTGTTGCTGTATAAAGCCCCGCTACGAGGGCGAACTGTGTATTAAAATACGATTTCGAAGCGCAGACGACATGAAATTGTGTTTAAACAATGGCGACATAGAAAAAAACAAATGACACGACATTGAACGCGACTTTTTTTAATCAAATGTTAGAAGCTTTATGTTTATTAAAGTAATTTATATAAATATAGCTAAAGCCTTATTGTACATAAGTTGCTGTTTCATTTCTACAATTTAGTTATAGAAACTGTTAGGTTTTTTATTTATTTTTATTACAGTACCTACTTAAACATAAACGGAAGATTAATAACACATTATTAAAGTGTGATTAGAATATATTATATTTATTTAGAGAAAAATTATCATGCCCACCGCTTATGTAAATATTAATAAAAGTAGTAAATAATTAATTGCAGTCATATACTTAATGACTTGTAGAAAAATTCATGAAATATTAGTTTCATGACTATCCTAAGCTTGGCTTCACTTCCGCCCTGACAAAACAATGCGAGGCGACGCACAAAATGGCGGACTGCACTGATTGAGCGAGCGCAGACACAGGACGTTATTTCGAAGTTACCGGACGTTATTTCGATAAGGCAATTCATGTAGGTACTCTTGTACTATATGTATTTATGTAAATAAAGCAAAACCTATATAAAATTGTAATAATAAAGGAAGTATAACTGAACAACGATTGATTTTTGGCTAAAGCCAAAACGAAATAAATACTTGTCACTCACCCGTGGTCTCCAGCTCGTAGTCCGGGGAAGGTTACTTCGAGGAGCTCGTGATTATTGCAGCACATATTTATATTTATATTAATGAAGCAGTATCAATGTTATAGGCATTACTTAATAAGTATTATTATTAGTTGTTTTTATATTAAAATTAAAAGGCAAACCGCTTATGTCCATAAAAAATACACTTAATATTTAAGAAGTTGCGTTAGATAAATATAAAATAAAAAATTAAAATTAAGAAATTTAATATGTAACGAGTGCGACGCTAAAATAAGAAGTGAAAAAAAAGACGACGCGACGCTTACAACTTTTTTTAATTTAAATTCGATTTAAGCCTTCGTCGAGGTTCGAATAGTTTCCCATGAAGGTGCCGTCAAAAGAGTCTATGTACATTTTCTGTTTTCAAAGAATAACACGGGAATACAAACGAAAGTCTAACATATTTTACTAAAAAAAATGTATTTTTTTTTAATTAATATTAGGTTGCTCTTCGAAATATTTTTTATAAATAAAAAACTTTTCATTGATGACAAGCAATGTTACAGAATTTGTTGTGTGCCGAATAAGAAACTAAATATACAATTATTATTGTATTTGTAATTATTGAACACTGGATTAACAATGAACTAGGGTCATTGCTTGCAGATGTATAAGTACAAACAAGGAGACGAATGATATTCCAGCACGATGGTTGTCCAGCACACTATTGATTTACTTTTCTTTTTTTTTATGATTGAGAGATTACTGGTGGCCCGGAGGCCTTTCCAGTTTCACCAGGACAGGTGGGCGAGCAAAGGCTCAGCCAGGAGGGGTGGGATTTGCTAACAACTGCTCGAGCGCCTCCGAAGGAGACCTAACAACTCAAGAGCAGTTGCTTCGTGAATGAATCTACTACCGGATCGGAATCGCGACCCACTGAGAAGATCCGGCGAGAAACTCAGCGGGCTGATGCATGGGTTAGGCTGCACGTCGACCTCTTTGTCGAGTTCGACGAGTACGGTTACCGGGGTTCCTCAGCCTGCTCCTAGTGTTAGAGCTGAAGGTATCTAATGCAAGAGTTATTGGATCTGATGGATCCGTAAGGACGTGTCTAGGGCGACGACGGTGACTTGCTCCTGCGTGATCAGGATTCGGGGGGTAGTCAGCGGCGGCAACGATAAGGCGATTATCATGACGCATAGCCTTATCGAAGTAACGTTCCGACACTGACTTCATGTGTTTGCGGATCGATTCGAGGCCCAGGTCGTCGTGTAGGTCGACGTTCCTCACGAACCACGGAGCCCCGACGGCTAACCTGCAAAAGCGGGATTGTAGGGATTGGAGGGTTTCTATGTGTGTGCGGGCCGCGTGAGCGAACACCACACTCGCGTAAGTCATGACGGGCCTTATGCAAGTTTTGTAAAGTGTCACCTTGTTCCGAAGGGACATTTTACTCCGCTTACAGATCATGGGATAGAGTCTGCCGAGAATAAATGCGGCACGATCGCGGACTGTTTTTATATGCGGGCGGAATGTCATGGATGCATCCAGGGTGACTCCCAGGTACTTGACCTTCCTAGCCCAGGGTATAGGTTGGCCGAAGAGGGTGATCGGGGGTGTGATATTTCTCCTCCTAATGCGGGAGGAAGTAAGCGGTGAGTTTCCCCTTTGAAATAACACTGCTGTGCTTTTCGCTGGGTTGATGTCTATGAGCCATTTTCGGAACCACTGTCCGAGGGTTAACGCTGCACTCTGGAGCTTACTCGCGATTAGGGACTTGTTTCTACTTGAGTAGTAAACGGTTGTGTCGTCAGCGAATAAGCTAGCTGGGTCGGCGGCGACCGGGGAATATCGTTAATAAATAAACTAAATAGGAGCGGAGAGAGAACGGAGCCTTGCGGGACTCCAGCCGTGAGTGGTCGTGGGGAGGAGCGGGTTCCCTCTACTCGATATCGAAAAGAGCGGTTAGACAAGAAGTCTCGTATGATGAGCACGAGACTGTCCGGTACGCCCATGTTGAAAAGTTTGAAAATCAAACCGTTGTGCCAGACTTTGTTGAACGCTTTTGCGACGTCGAAGAAGAGGGCTCCCGTGTAGATCGGTTTTGGTCGGTTAAGTCCTACAAGAATGTGCTCCGTGAGGCGGTGCACCTGTTGTACGCATGAGTGATTTGCACGGAATCCGAATTGTTCATCGATGAGAATGCCCTTTGATGAGACGAAGTCTCTGAGGCGTTTGTAGAGCAGACGCTCATACAGTTTGCCCAGAGACATGAGGAGGCTAATCGGGCGGTAACTCGTCGGATTATTTTTTGGTTTACCGGGTTTGTGTATGCCGATAACGTCCGCTTCTTTCCACACCGCGGGAAAGATACAGTTCGCCATAGTGGCATTGAAAATAGATGCCAACATCACGATGAGTTGGATGGGTAGAAGTTTAATAACGCGGTTAGATATACCGTCGGAACCGGGAGCCTTGCGAGGACGTAGGTCTTTGATCAGGTCTTTAACTTCCATTGGGGTGACGGGTGGTAACGCATCCGAGGGTGGCAAGGAGGCTCTGCGTTCTACCTCACTGTCTACTAATTCTACATGAACAGGGTCCGCGGATTCAATGCTGGGCGTGCACTGGGTTTGCAATGTATCGGCCAGGAGCTCTGCTTTTTCATCATCATCAAACGCCGCGAGTCGACCTGAGGGGCCTACGAGGGGGGGCATAGTTACAACCGTATCCGATTTGAGAGTACGAGCTAAGCGGTAGTAAGACCTTTGAGAGGGCGCGAGTCCTTCTAAGAAATCAGACCATCTGGCATCTCGGACTTCGGCGATGCGAGACTTTACGTCGCGTTGTAGGGCACGCATTCGAATACGATTTTCCACGGTAGGATACCTATCGTAGGCGCGGATCGAAGCGCTCTTAGCTCTAAGGAGTTCCCTAATATCGTCGGGCAATTTGAAGCGGTGAAGGAAGTCCTCCGCTACAACTTGCTTCGATGACCTATCTAATGTCGAGGTAATGTGTGACGTTAGGATGTCTATGGCTTCAGCGGTAGCCTGAAGAGACGGGGTAGAGTCCAGGCTAAACGGGAGCGATGGTGGATCAGATTCAGCCAGGCTAATGCCCAGCGTGTGCCAATCCACCACAGTCCTCGTGACGGGAACGGAATCGGGAGCGATTGATTTACTGTGCGCCAGTGGCTATATATATACCTCATTCCCAAGGCGTTGGATTGGCGGGGGGGGGGTCCAATTCCATGGCCTGCACGGTGTCCCGACCTGACACCGGTTGATTTTCATGTGTGGGGGCATATGAAATCCCTTGTTTATGCAACGCCAAGTCCGTCTGTCGAAGTCCTGCGAGTAAAAATAATCGAAGCGGCTGAAGAAATACGACGGCCTTTCACTTCAAGAGTGACAGTGACAGAGATAAGGAAGCGTGTGCGGGCATGTAGGTATTTACCGTAGGGGAGGTCACTTTGAACAAGATTTGTAAAATATGTCGCAAAATTGATTAATAAAAGATATTTTTTAATTTCCATTTTTCTCCATTTTTAATTTCCATTCTGAAAATTTTTCCTTTTTTTTGTAAATAATTTAATGTTTTAAGTAGCTAATAAACAAGGAAGTTTTTCTAGTAGTTTGTACGCTTAAAGTTTAGTTGATTTTTCAAAATAAATCCATTTTTCTATCGGCCAAATTAGAGAATCAAAACAAAATTGTATAAGAAATCACTTGCTATTTTAAAATGTTTGACATTCGTGCCAGTATTAGTATTAATAAATGTTAGTTGATGTATTGGTAACTGATAAAAATTCAAACAACTTAATCCACTAGCATTTTATTTAATGATTTTTTTGCAGTTCATGTAATGTTTTGCACTTATGAAGTCGTCCTTGCCTCCGCGCTAGAATCAACCCCGGAGGCAAAGAAAAGAATCTCATGTCTCAAAACGATATGCGGCCTCTCCGGGGTCACCATCGAAGCCCCCCATAAACGTGGTACTCCCGGGCAGTGCCACAGGTGCCAGCTCTATGGCCACTCAGCGCGTAATTGCCACGCGCGCCCCCGCTGCGTGAAATGCCTCGGCGATCACGCAACCACAGAATGTTCGCGTGTTAGGGAAACCGCGACGGAACCCCCAAGCTGTGTCCTATGCCTTAAGCAAGGGCACCCGGCAAACTACCGCGGATGTCCTAGGGCTCCGCGTAAACGCCTGAACCACCCAGCCCCCCGAACCGTCGACCCAAAGACTTCGGCGCCTTCAGTGCCGAAACCAGCCTTCGTACCGGCTGCGGTTCCCACCGTCTCGGCGTGGAAAAAACCGCTGCCGTATACGAAGGAGGGAACACAAAACGTACCCCAGCTCCCGCCTGCGACACGTCACGCGCCTCAGCCCCTGCTCGCACCTCGCCCCGCGCCCGCGTACCGCCCCCCGCAACCCTCAGTCGTCAACGACTTCGCGCTCGTGCGCGACTTCGTCACCGCGGTAAACTTTGACCGTCTGCGATCGTTCGCAGATGCTATCCGTAGGTCGGTAACCCCCGAACAGCGGCTCGCGGCCGCTTTCGATCACATGGACGTCTACGAGTCCGTGTCTCGCACGTTATAAAAATTCTTTACCGGTAATCAATGGCGCAAAAAGGTAGAGAAAAACCGTATTCCCTTACGTTAGCATTCTACAATGCTAACGGACTCGCGCGGCAACGCGATCAAATTTTCGAATTCCTCCGCGATAATCTTGTAGATATTTTGTTAGTGCAGGAGACCTGTCTGAAGCCCTCGCGTCGTGACCCGAAAGTCGCGAATTACGTCATGGTTAGGAATGACAGACTCACCGCCTCCAAAGGCGGGACTGCCATTTACTATAGACGGGCTCTGCACGTTGTTCCTCTCGATACTCCCTCGCTCTTACATATCGAGGCGTCAGTGTGCCGTATCTCGCTGACGGGACACCAGCCGATCGTCATCGCATCCGTTTATCTCCCCCCGGACAAGCCTCTCCTGAGCAGTGACATCGAGTCACTGTTTGGCATGGGAGACTCCGTCATCCTGGCAGGCGATTTAAATTGCCACCACACTAGGTGGAACTGCCATCGTACGAACGTTAACGGTAGGCGTCTCGACGCGTTTATAGACGACCTCACTTTTGAAGTAGTCGGTCCCCCAACTCCAACATGTTATCCGTATAACATCGCGCTCCGTCCGAGCACTATAGACCTGGCATTGCTTAGGAACGTAACTCTGCGCTTACGTTCCATCGAAGCACTGTCAGAGCTCGACTCAGACCACCGACCTGTCCTTATGCAGCTCGGTCGCCCTCACAACCCAGCCACTGTTACGAGGACCATGGTGGATTGGAATAAGCTGGGCACGTGCCTAGCCGAAGCCGCTCCGCCAATCCTCCCTTACGGCCCGGATTCGAATCTATCCCCCGAGGACACCGTCGAATCCATAAACATCATTACCGATCACATCTCTTCCGCGATCATTAGATCTTCAAAAGAAGTCGATGTGGAGGACAGCTTCCACCGCATCAGACTGTCCATTCCGATTTGAGCAACCGACGCGCGTGGACGTGCTCATTGTTCGTTTGATCGCCCGACCTCGGTTCGTGGCACATCTGGCGTCCAAGTGTTTTGTCGGAAGTGACTACCGGTGATAATAGATCATTGTTCGTGGCACATCTGTGGCCCAAGTGTTTCTCGGAATTTGTACCTGCGCCTAATTGCAAGGCATTGCCGCCCGGGAACTGTGCAGTGGTTCTATTCACTCTAATTCTATTATATTTATTCTATTCACTAAAATTTCTAAAATTCCTAGAATCGCTTCGGCCAATTTAGTGTTACCGACGCAGGGGCCTCGCCGCAAGGCGAGCGCGTGTTTAAGTCCCGGGGCAGCCCCCCCTGGGCAGTCCGAAGAAATGGAGTTCTCTCCAACCAACACACTGCTCGCGGAATTCTTAAGCGAGAAATACCCGGCCCTCGAAACAGAATTTTTAGCTTACAAAGCTAAACGCGCCGTGAACTGTTCTGCCGTGCCCGCCGCGACCGCCGTTTCCGCCACGCCTGCCATTCCCGCGTCCCCTGCAAGCGCGCGCAAAACTCCCGCGCCGTACACCGCAGCCTCCGTCGCGCCCAGCACACCCGTGTCCCCCATACTCCCGCGAAAAACTCCCGCGTCTACCGCGGCAGCTTCCGTTATACCTCAGCGATCGTCTGCGGCCTCCGTCGCGTCCGCCGCTCCCGCGCCTTCCTCCTCGTCCTCCGACTCTGACTCGGATATGGAGGTTGACCTCGTTCCCGCCTCATTGACAGATGGATTCACCCTCGTGCAAAAGGGTAAGAAGCGCGCCGCGGAGTCCCGAGCTTCCGCGGCCGCTAAAATAAGCAAAGCCGCGAACGCGTCGCGCCCCCACCCTCCGACCCCCGTCGCTCCCTGTCCCCGTGCCACGCCGTCGCCGCGCCCGGTGGCACAAACGGCCCCTCCTCCGTTAATTCTTCAAGAGAAGGCTGCTTGGGACCGTGTCTCCCTGGCCCTTAAGGCCAATAACATAAATTTTGTCAGTGCCCGTAACCTCGCGAACGGGATACAAATAAAAGTAGCAACACCCGACGACCATAGAGCCCTCTCAAGCTACCTCCGAAAGGAGCGTATAAGTTATCATACGTATACGCTCCAGGAGGAGCGTGAGCTCCGTGCAGTCATACGTGGCATCCCCAAGGAGGTAGATGCCGAGCTCGTAAAGGCCGACCTACTCGAACAAGGCCTACCCGTAAACTCCGTGCACCGCATGCACACAGGACGCGGGAGGGAGCCATACAATATGGTTCTCGTCGCCCTCCAGTCTACCCCCGAAGGTAAACAAATCTTTAACGTCCGAACGGTCTGTAGGCTTTCCGGAATCACTGTGGAAACCCCTCATAAAAAAGGCACTCCGAGCCAGTGCCACAATTGTCAGTTGTACGGGCATTCTTCCCGTAATTGTCACGCGCGCCCTCGATGCGTCAAGTGTTTGGACGATCACTCCACGACTCTTTGCACTCGCGATCAAAAAACCGCGACTGAACCACCTAGCTGCGTCCTGTGCCGAACACAGGGTCACCCCGCGAATTACCGTGGATGCCCCCGAGCCCCTAAAATAAATCGCCGCGTCGCGCGCCAAAACCGCCTCCGAGCTTCCGGCCCTGACATCAAAGCCACGGCACCCTCTGTGCCGAAGGCTAAGCCTGCCTTCGTGCCGGCGCCGGTGCCCAGCGGCTCGGCCTGGGCTAAACCGTTGCCGTACACGAACACGGCTGTAGCTCCCTCCCCCGCGATTCGTCCCGCCCCCGCGATACGTCCCTCCCCCGTGATTCGTCCCGCCCCCGCGACCAGCACTCCGACCGCGTCCGACAATCTCGCTCTAGCGATCGACTTTTTTCAGTCGATCAACTTTGAGCGTGTTAATGCTTTGGGTGACGCCATTCGCGCCGCCTCCACTGCACAACACTTCATCGCCGTTGTGCAAGAATACGCTGACGTATACGCGTCGTTAAATACGTACGTCCTCCCCTCACTCCGCCGGTAATCAATGGCGTACATAAGTAGAATAAAGCCCCTATCCGTAACGATAGGATTTTTTAACGCTTACGGTCTCGCAAATCAACGTGATCAGGTTTGTGATTTTTTGCGTGACCATCAAATTGACATCTTTTTGGTGCAGGAGACCCTGCTTAAGCCCGCGCGCCGCGACCCTAAAATCGCGAACTATAACATGGTTAGGAACGACAGGCTTACTGCTCGTGGTGGTGGTACCGTCATTTACTATAGACGAGCTCTGCACTGCGTCCCTCTCGACCCCCCCGCGCTTTCTAACATCGAAGCATCAGTATGCCGAATCTCACTGACTGGACACGCGCCGATCGTTATCGCGTCCGTCTATCTTCCACCGGATAAGATCGTTCTAAGCAGTGATATCGAGGCGCTGCTCGGCATGGGAAGCTCTGTCATTCTGGCGGGCGACCTAAATTGTAAACACGTCAGGTGGAACTCACACACCACAACCCCGAATGGCAGGCGGCTTGACGCGTTAGTCGATGATCTCGCCTTCGATATCGTCGCTCCGCTAACCCCGACTCACTACCCGCTAAATATCGCGCATCGCCCGGATATACTCGACATAGCGTTATTAAAAAACGTAACTCTGCGCTTACACTCGATCGAAGTAGTTTCAGAGTTAGATTCAGACCACCGTCCCGTCGTTATGAAGCTCGGTCGCGCTCCCGATTCCGTTCCCGTCACGAGGACTGTGGTGGATTGGCACACGCTGGGCATCAGCCTGGCTGAATCTGATCCACCATCGCTCCCGTTTAACCCGGACTCTACCCCGTCTCCTCAGGATACCGCTGAAGCCATAGACATCTTAACGTCACACATCACCTCGACATTAGATAGATCATCGAAACAAGTTGCAGCGGAGGACTTCCTTCACCGCTTCAAATTGCCCGACGATATTAGGGAACTCCTTAGAGCTAAGAACGCGGCGATCCGCGCCTACGATAGGTATCCTACCGTGGATAATCGTATTCGAATGCGTGCCCTACAACGCGACGTAAAGTCTCGCATCGCCGAAGTCCGAGATGCCAGATGGTCTGATTTCTTAGAAAGACTCGCGCCCTCCCAAAGGTCTTACTACAGCTTAGCTCGTACTCTCAAATCGGATACGGTAGTAACTATGCCCCCCCTCGTAGGCCCCTCAGGCCGACTCGCGGCGTTCGATGATGACGAAAAAGCAGAGCTACTGGCCGATACATTGCAAACCCAGTGCACGCCCAGCACTCAATCCGTAGACCCTGTTCATGTAGAATTAGTAGACAGTGAGGTAGAACGCAGAGCCTCCTTGCCACCCTCGGATGCGTTACCACCCGTCACCCCGATGGAAGTTAAAGACTTGATCAAAGACCTACGTCCTCGCAAGGCTCCCGGTTCCGACGGTATATCTAACCGCGTTATTAAACTTCTACCCGTCCAACTCATCGTGATGTTGGCATCTATTTTCAATGCCGCTATGGCGAACTGTATCTTTCCCGCGGTGTGGAAAGAAGCGGACGTTATCGGCATACATAAGCCCGGTAAACCAAAAAATCATCCGACGAGCTACCGCCCGATTAGCCTCCTCATGTCTCTAGGCAAACTGTATGAGCGTCTGATCTACAAACGCCTCAGAGACTTCGTCTCATCCAAGGGCATTCTCATCGATGAACAATTCGGATTCCGTACAAATCACTCATGCGTTCAACAGGTGCACCGCCTCACGGAGCACATTCTTGTGGGGCTTAATCGACCAAAACCGTTATACACGGGAGCTCTCTTCTTCGACGTCGCAAAAGCGTTCGACAAAATCTGGCACAATGGTTTGACTTTCAAACTATTCAACATGGGCGTGCCGGATAGTCTCGTGCTCATCATACGGGACTTCTTGTCGAACCGCTCTTTTCGATATCGAGTCGAGGGTACCCGCTCCTCCCCACGACCTCTCACAGCTGGAGTCCCACAAGGCTCTGTCCTCTCACCCCTCCTATTTAGCTTATTCGTCAACGATATTCCCCGGTCGCCGCCGACCCATTTAGCTTTATTCGCCGACGACACGACTGTTTACTATTCTAGTAGAAATAAGTCCCTAATCGCGAAGAAGCTTCAGAGCGCAGCCCTAGCCCTAGGACAGTGGTTCCGAAAATGGCGCATAGACATCAACCCAGCGAAAAGTACTGCGGTGCTATTTCAGAGGGGAAGCTCCTCACGGATTTCCTCCCGGATTAGGAGGAGGAATCTCACACCCCCGATTACTCTCTTTAGACAACCCATACCCTGGGCCAGGAAGGTCAAGTACCTGGGCGTTACCCTGGATGCATCGATGACATTCCGCCCGCATATAAAATCAGTCCGTGACCGTGCCGCGTTTATTCTCGGTAGACTCTACCCCATGATCTGTAAGCGGAGTAAAATGTCCCTTCGGAACAAGGTGACACTTTACAAAACTTGCATAAGGCCCGTCATGACTTACGCGAGTGTGGTGTTCGCTCACGCGGCCCGCACACACATAGACACCCTCCAATCCCTACAATCCCGCTTTTGCAGGTTAGCTGTCGGGGCTCCGTGGTTCGTGAGGAACGTTGACCTACACGACGACCTGGGCCTCGAATCAATTCGGAAATACATGAAGTCAGCGTCAGAACGATACTTCGATAAGGCTATGCGTCATGATAATCGCCTTATCGTTGCCGCCGCTGACTACTCCCCGAATCCTGATCATGCAGGAGCCAGTCACCGTCGACGCCCTAGACACGTCCTTACGGATCCATCAGATCCAATAACCTTTGCATTAGATGCCTTCAGCTCTAATACTAGGAGCAGGCTTAGGGACCCCGGTACCCGTACTCGTCGAACTCGACAAAGAGGTCGACGTGCAACCTAACCCATGCATCAGCCCGCTGAGTTTCTCGCTGGATCTTCTCAGTGGGTCGCGATTCCGATCCGGTAGTAGATTCATTCGCGAAGCAGCTACTCTTGAGTTGTTAGGTCTCCTTCGGAGGCGCTCGGGTAGCTGTTAGCAAATCCCACCCCTCCTGGCTGAGCCTTTGCTCGCCCACCTGTCCTGGTGAAACTGGAAAGGCCTCCGGGCCACCAGTAATCCTTCAATCATAAAAAAAAAAAAAAAAAAAAAAAAAAAAAAAAAAAAAAAAAAAAAAAAAAAAAAAAAAAAAAAAAAAAAAAAAAAAAATCAGACTGTCCTCCGAACTTAGGAATCTCTTAAGAGTTAGGAACGCGGCAATCCGGGCCTACGATCGTCTTCCCACGCATTCAAACCGGATTCGGATGCGTCGTCTACAACGCGAAGTCCACTCCCGCCTAAGTGACGCGCGTAACGATAATTGGCATAGTTATTTAGAACAACTCGCGCCCTCCCACCAAGCATACTGGCGACTAGCTAGGACTCTCAAATCCGAAACTACCGCTACTATGCCTCCCCTCGTACGCCCTTCAGGCCAACCACCGGCATTCGATGACGATGACAAGGCTGAGCTGCTGGCCGATGCACTGCAAGAGCAGTGCACCACCAGCACTCAACACGCGGACCCCGAACACACCGAGTTAGTCGACAGGGAGGTCGAGCGCAGAGCTTCCCTGCCGCCCTCGGACGCGTTACCCCCCATTACCACTGACGAAGTTAGAGACGCGATCCACAACCTCCAACCTAGGAAGGCACCCGGCTCCGACGGCATCCGCAACCGCGCGCTAAAACTCTTGCCAGTCCAACTGATAGCAATGTTGGCTACAATTTTAAATGCCGCTATGACGCACTGCATCTTTCCCGCGGTGTGGAAAGAAGCGGACGTTATCGGTATACATAAGCCGGGCAAACCGACAAACGAAACTTCTAGTTACCGTCCGATTAGTCTCCTCCCGACGATAGGAAAAATTTACGAACGGCTCCTTAGGAAACGCCTCTGGGATTTTGTTACCGCGAACAAAATTCTCATAGACGAACAGTTCGGATTCCGCTCTAAACACTCGTGCGTACAACAAGTGCACCGCCTCACGGAGCACATCCTGATAGGACTAAATAGGCGTAAACAAATCCCGACCGGCGCCCTCTTCTTCGACATCGCGAAGGCGTTCGACAAAGTCTGGCACAACGGTTTAATTTACAAACTGTACAACATGGGAGTGCCAGACAGACTCGTGCTCATCATACGAGACTTCTTGTCGAACCGTTCGTTTCGATATCGAGTAGAGGGAACTCGTTCTCGTCCCCGTCAACTGACTGCCGGAGTCCCGCAAGGCTCCGCGCTCTCCCCGTTATTATTTAGTTTGTATATCAATGATATACCCCGGTCTCCGGAGACCCATCTAGCGCTCTTCGCCGATGACACGGCTATCTACTACTCGTGTAGGAAGATGTCGCTGCTTCATCGGCGACTCCAGATCGCAGTAGCCACCATGGGACAGTGGTTCCGGAAGTGGCGCATCGACATCAACCCCACGAAAAGCACAGCGGTGCTCTTCAAAAGGGGTCGCCCTCCGAATACCACTTCGAGCATCCCACTCCCTAATAGGCGCGCAAACACCTCCGCCGTTAGCCCCGTCACTCTCTTTGGCCAGCCCATACCGTGGGCCTCGCAGGTCAAATACCTAGGCGTCACCCTCGACAGAGGGATGACATTCCGTCCCCATATTAAAACGGTACGCGACCGTGCCGCCTTCATATTAGGACGTCTCTACCCTATGCTTTGCAAGCGAAGCAAACTGTCCCTCCGTAATAAGGTAACTCTCTACAAAACTTGCATACGCCCCGTTATGACGTATGCAAGCGTAGTGTTCGCTCACGCAGCCCGCACCAACTTGAAGCCCCTTCAGGTTATTCAATCCCGATTCTGCAGGATAGCCGTCGGAGCACCATGGTTCCTGAGGAACGTGGATCTCCACGATGACCTGGAGCTTGACTCTGTCAGTAAGTATCTACAGTCGGCATCGCTGCGCCATTTTGAGAAGGCGGCACGACATGAGAACCCTCTCATCGTAGCCGCTGGAAATTACATACCCGACCCAGTAGACCGAATGGTAAACCGTCGACGTCGCCCAAAGCACGTCATTACGGATCCTCCTGATCCATTAACGGTGCTCTTAGGCACCACAAGCACCGGTCACCGTCCTCGTCGAACCCGTCGCTTGCGACGAAGGGCTCGACGAGCGAACTAACCCATAGACACAGCCCACTGAGTTTCTCGCCGGATCTTCTCAGTGGGTCGCGTTTCCGATCCGGTGGTAGATTCTGCGAAGCACTGCTCTTGCTAGGGTCAGTGTTAGCAACTCTCCGGTTGAGCCCCGCGAGCTCACCTACAAACGTTAGGGTGAAGCTGAAATAGCCTCTCAAGGCTATCAGCATAGGTAGGAAAAAAAAAAAAAAAAAGTCCTTGCCTAAAAGATAAGACGTCGGATGCATTCGTATGTAGCGATGTACTGGTGTTCGAATCCCGCAGACGGGTACCAATTTTTCTAATGAATTACGTACTCGACAAATGTTCACGATTGACTTCCACGGTGAAGGAATAACATCGTGTAATAAAAATCAAACCCGCAAAATTATACGTTTGCGTAATTACTGGTGGTAGGACCTCTTGTGAGTCCGCACGGGTAGGTACCACCACCCTGCCTATTTCTGCCGTGAAGCAGTAATGCGTTTCAGTTTGAAGGGTGGGGCAGCCGTCGTAACTATACTGAGACCTTAGAACTTACATCTCAAGGTGGGTGGCGCATTTACGTCGTAGATGTCTATGGGCTCCAGTAACCACTTAACACCAGGTGGGCTGTGAGCTCGTCCACCCATAAAAAATAATAATAATAATTTGGGATGTTTTTAAACAAAACGAAAAATATTGAATATCTCGTTAACGAGACACTTTGGTATTGGGGACATTAGGGTTAATTTTGTTGGAAATTAGGTGTATTATCACATCCCAAGAGGAATACGTCGAATTACAAGTCACCCTGTATAAGTAAACGACAAAGATAAATTTTAACATTCGTTACTTTGTTGGTCTTGACGCTCTTTGGTGTTGCTGGATGAACGTTTGTGAATGTAGAGTTTACACGCTCGTGATGCCGCCTCTTTGGAGTTGAATGAAACCTCCTTGAGGGCGGAGGAATTACGGAAATGGATTATGAAAAAATATAATTTTAAATTTTATAATCACGCATGCCACAGAACACATTCGCTTTCCCGCTTCTTTTAGTATTACGCGCAACACACGAATTAAATAAATTTTCAAATTTTAAAATATAAAAAATAAAACACAATGTCCACCGCTATCGCATCGTACCAGAACTTCAACCAATATTGTGAAGTGCTCGGCTTCCGTTCGTCGCTGAGAGACCATTAAGGAGCCCTACCGTTGGACGAGGACGAGGACTTGGAGAGCATCAGGTGACGCGAGTTTTGTATATTGTGTTCTGTGATTCGAATTGTGTTTTTTCAAATTTACCGAGCCAGTTAACGTGCCTAGTACGGGCGCATCACATCATATACCTACATAATTTTGACTCATTTCCCAATCGCACACACGGTGCAGCTATTTACACGCCACACCATATTTCTGTCCTTCGAGCACTAAAGTCTTATTATTCATACATATTGCCATTTTATTAGACATTTCTTATCCTACATTCATGAGTCATGCTTTGTTGTTATAAAGTGACGTCACGCAAAGTTTGAATTTCGAAGAATACATTCGCTTTGTAATGATAATATTTTTTTCCTATTTTTGTTTTTCAATTACATTTATAACTAAACTAATATTCTAAATTTAAATATATTACATTTCTAAATTCGATAAAGTGAAATAAAATTTAATAACTAATAAAAAGGAATATTTATTTGAGCGCGTGTTAAAAGAATGTTTCCATGAATCGCTCACAGACTCACAGAGCACATTGTGGAATTGAACGTGGAGGTTGATTGTAATAAACAGTCCGACTATAACGCCTTGTGTTCATTTGTTCATTTAGGTATATTCAATAAGCGATGACATTCTACAATGGAGCATACCTACACGCTGTAAATTATTGTTGCACATTCGGAAACTCCTGCCATCTCTACTTTTTCTAAATACATTATAAATCAAGGCCCCGTATTGCGTTGCCCAGTTTTGAATGTCAGCCAATATCTTACGAAACATTTCGAAGCAACGTCCATCTCAACCGACAACATAATGACTCGCGGAGAGTACGATGTCTGATGAGCAGATTCAGACAAACAGGAATATCAAGATAAACGCATTGTTGGAGTTAATTATATGAGTGAGCCTCAAGCCTCGACGCCCATATTGAGTAGTTTACTTTATCTTTAACCGTATTAAAACAGTTAGACATGTCTGTCACATTATCAGACCCTCAAGGCCCGCAACCGATCGAGAGTTGACGCATTTGAAATGTGGTGTTGGCGCAAAATGTTGGGCATATCATGGACGGAGCGCCGAACAAACGCGTCAATTCTCTCGGAGCTAAATTTCACGACCCGTCTATCTATAATCTGTATGCAGCGTCTCCTCGATGACTTTGGACACGAGGCCCGACGAAATCCTGACGGCTTGGAAAAATTAATAGTTTTTTTTTTATTGCTTAGATGGGTGGACGATCTCACAGCCCACCTGGTGTTAATTGGTTACTGGAGTCCATTGACATTTTTTTTGGTACAATTTTTCCTTATAGGTATTATTAGGAAAGGCAAGGGAATCTAAGCCCACACAGGCTGCCCATAGACATCTACAACGTAAATGCGCCACCCACCTTAACTACATAGTATAAAACAAAGTCGCTTTCTCTGTCCCTATATCCCTATGTATGCTTAAATCTTTAAAACTACGCAATGGATTTTGATGCGGTTTTTTTAATAGATAGTGATTGAAGAGGAAGGTGTATATGTATAATAAGATCCATTAAATAGTGGAGAAATCAATAATAAATTACAGTTTCCGAAGCGAAGCGAGGGCGGGTCCGCTAGTGAGATATAAATTCTAAGGTCTCAGTATAGTACAACGGCTGCCCCGCCCTTCAAACCGAAACACATTACTGCTTCACGGCAGAAATGGAAGGAAAGAGAAGTCATTAGTCATTAATCAAAGGACAATGCCCACTTTCTATGGGCGTTCGGGCCCCTAAAAAAAGTTGTCCCGTGATGATGGTTTTAACTTAATTTGATAGACAAAGAAATATCGTTTCAAATTCAGAAAACGATTTTTATATTCTCACCCAGGTTTAAGAGAAATCTGTTTTTTTCTGCGGCTAAAATTAAGTTGTTAATTGTTTTCTTCGAAATCAATAATTGCTCTCATCATTATTTACAGTATTAAATAAGTTAATTGTGGTTAATGTTGCTAGAAATAAGCCCTTACGTACATTTTATTATTATTATATCCTCATAATAATAATAAAATAAAATAAAAATTCGGAAGCCGGCAACGATATTGTTGTTGTTGTTTTTAAATTCGCCAATAAGCAGGCAAAGAGCGTGGCCTATACAGCCTAGTCTCTTTTTATTGCTTTTTGGGAGTTTTGACGTCAACTCGATGAATAGCACATTGAGTGAGCGTGAATTTCCGCAGACCTTTTATCTTAAAAAAAAAAAACAGTCACTGCTATGTTAGCCACCGTTTTATTCCATTCCAATGCCTCAATAATCGTGGACAATGATTATTGACGCTTATTACACAAAACAACACCGAATTTATATATTTATTATACATCACAATAAACTATTAAAAAAACATTAAAATAAAACTTCAAGTTACGCTTCACTCGGGTTGCTGCCAAAACTCTCTGATCATATTTAATAAGAATAGAGTAATGGTAGGCCATTGAGATTTTTACTAATGGAATCATTAATATCTAAAAATATTAAATAATTCATGGTTTTAAGTAATAATTATTATTACAATATATAAATATTGAATTGAACAAAAATAAACTAAAAAGTCTGTGAATTATAACCATTAGCTATTTTTTTTAAATTTGTTGTTCAAGTCACAGACAACTCTTTCGTTTGACAGCATATAGGTTTGCTATAAGGCTGTATGGGCTAAGCCCTTTGCCTATTGGCGAATTTAAAAACTATGGCATGGATAGTTTTGGGATGTTATCAAATAAGTAATTTATTTTTTTGGAAAACAATGCCAGGGTGAAAGAAATGTTGATACATAAACTAAACAACGTGAAAAAATAAGGCATAGTTTTTCAAGTACCTACAATTAGTTTTGACCTAAAGTTGGCCCACTTTTGGGCATTGTCCTTTTATAGTTTAGTTGGTTTTTAATTTTATTTGATATTAGTAATATGAAATTGTCAACTATTCTATCCTAATTAATATTTAGACACTGTTTTGATGTGAAAATGTTTAGAAGATCTTAATATTTAATTTGTTGTTTTAAAACATCCTGTTAATATAACTAAACACACTGTCAAAATACTCAATATTAATAACCGTTACATAAAATTACTCTAAATAAGTACCTAACTGTTGTAATTGTTAATGCAAATCATTTTGTTGGCCATCTATTATCTTAATGTTTAGTTAAATGTCATATATGTAAAATAATTTACATGAGAGTTGTGTAAAATTAAATTAAATATTTATTCTGAATATCTAGTTATATTTCATAAATTGTTGTTTCGCAATTATTCCATTTGTTTGTAAAAAAGTAGTTGTAGTTGCTAGAACCAATATGAAAAATAAAATGGCTGACTGGGTAAAAATTAAGACAGTTCTTTTTTAAAGTTTTCACGTAATAGTTTCATAGAATTGTATTGTATATTTTCGTTGTAACGGATGTTACGTGTGAAAACCGTTTTGTTTTTTTTTTAACGCTGTGGAATCCATTTACGGATACCCGGTCGAGGGGGGTAGCGGACCGGGTTATATCGGACTACGGCGCCTACAGAGAGGAAGAAGGGGAGGAGAGAAGGACCGAGGTTCTCCACCTTTTTTTTTTATTGCCCTTGTAGGCAGACGAGCACACGGCCCACCTGATGGTGAGTGGTTACCGTTGCCCATGGATTTCAGCAATGCCAGGGGCAGAGCCAAGCCGCTGCCTACCGCCACCTCCCCAATTTCTTACAGGAGACACGTGTGAAAAACCTGGCGTATCGCTGACATACACTACACACACACTACATGCAAATAATGTGCTGGATGTAATAATTGTGAGCAATAACTGGTAAGAATCGTTGTTTGTTTCACTTCTCCTCTGACGCTCATCGGCAAGTCTTTTTTTTATTGCTCAGATGGGTGGAAGATTTCACAGCCCACCTGGTGTTAAGTGGTTACTGGAGCCCACAGACATCATCAACGTAAATGCGCCACCCACTTTGAGATATAAGTTCTAAGATCTCAGTATAGTTACAACGGCTGCCCCACCCTTCAAACCGAAACGCATTACTGCTTCACGGCAGAAATGGGCAGGGTGGTGGTATAAGAAAACTTGGGGCAGTTGTGTCATTATTTTTGCCTGTGATTCTAGAAATGTTATTTAGGGGTACGGTTCCAAAGTTTAAATGAACAAAAATAATAAGAATTAACCACAATAACCGAAAAATTGCTACAGTTTGACCAAGTTTGTAGGTTTTTCTTAAATGCCCATAATTTCCAAACTGCATAGGATAGATTTTTTTTTTCTGATTTTTCTCATGATGGTTACAATCAATCCTGTCACCCCGTTTCGGCTTGATGTCGAGTTCTAGGACACCTTGTATTAGTGACATACCGTCTTGTTCACGTATCTATATAGGTATTAATACGTGAAGCAAAAACTTTGTATCCCTTTTTTTTTTTTTTTTTACGCAGACTCGTGCTGTTGAGAAAGGAGGGGCGCCCGGCGGATACTGCCGCCGGGTACCGTCCCATCGTGTTGCTGGATGAGGTGGGCAAGCTGCTGGAACGCATTCTGGCAGCCCGCATCATCCAGCATCTGGTCGGGGTGGGACCCGATCTGTCGGCGGAGCAGTATGGCTTCCGAGAGGGCCGCTCAACGGTAGACGCGATCCTTCGCGTGCGGGCCCTCTCGGAGGAGGCCGTCTCCAGGGGTGGGGTGGCTTTGGCGGTGTCGCTCGATATCGCCAATGCGTTTAACACCCTGCCCTGGTCCGTGATAGGGGGGGCGCTGGAACGACATAGAGTGCCCCCCTACCTTCGCCGGCTGGTGGGTTCCTACTTAGAGGACAGATCGGTCACGTGTACCGGACATGGTGGGATCCTGCACCGGTTCCCGGTCGTGCGCGGTGTTCCACAGGGGTCGGTGCTCGGCCCCCTTTTGTGGAATATCGGGTATGACTGGGTGCTGAGAGGTGCCCTCCTCCCGGGCCTGAGCGTAATATGTTACGCGGACGACACGTTGGTCGTGGCCCGGGGGGGGAGTTTTGCTGAGTCTGCCCGTCTTGCTACGGCTGGGGTGGCGCATGTCGTCGGCAAAATTAGGAGATTGGGCCTCGACGTGGCGCTCAGTAAATCCGAGGCCATGTGGTTCCACAGGCCCCGGAGAGTGCCACCTGTCGATGCCCATATCGTGGTTGGAGGCGTCCGTATCGGGGTCGGGGTGCAGTTGAAGTACCTCGGCCTCATTCTGGACAGTCGTTGGACCTTCCGTGCTCACTTTCAGAACCTGGTCCCTCGTTTGTTGGGGGTGGCCGGCGCGCTAAGCCGGCTTCTGCCCAACGTCGGGGGGCCTGACCAGGTGACGCGCCGTCTCTATACGGGGGTGGTGCGATCAATGGCCCTATACGGGGCACCCGTGTGGGGCCAGTCCCTGGCCGTGGGGGTGGCGAAGCTGCTGCAACGGCCGCAACGCACCATCGCGGTCAGGGTCATCCGTGGTTATCGCACCATCTCCTTTGAGGCGGCGTGTGTACTGGCTGGGACGCCGCCTTGGGTTCTGGAAGCGGAGGCGCTCGCCGCTGACTATAGGTGGCGGGCTGAACTTCGTGCCCGGGGCGTGGCGCGTCCCAGCCCCAGTGTGGTCAGAGCACGGAGGGCCCAATCTCGGCGGTCCGTGCTGGAGTCATGGTCCAGACGGCTGGCTGATCCTTCGGCTGGTCGTAGGACCGTCGAGGCGATTCGCCCGGTCCTTGTGGATTGGGTGAATCGTGACAGAGGACGCCTCACTTTCCGGCTTACGCAGGTGCTCACTGGGCATGGTTGTTTCGGTGAGTTCCTGCACCGGATCACAGCCGAGCCGACGGCAGAGTGCCACCATTGTGGTTGCGACTTGGACACGGCAGAGCATACGCTCGTCGCCTGCCCCGCATGGGAGGGGTGGCGCCGTGTCCTCGTCGCAAAAATAGGAACCGACTTGTCGTTGCCGAGTGTTGTGGCATCGATGCTCGGCGACGACGAGTCGTGGAAGGCGATGCTCGACTTCTGCGAGTGCACCATCTCGCAGAAGGAGGCGGCGGGGCGCGTGAGAGACGCACAATCCCGCCGCCGTCGAGCGGGGGCCAGGGAGGCGGATCTCGCCCAAGCCCTGGCCCTCTAAGTGTTTCGGGTCCCCCTCACATGTCGGTCTGGGGACCGGCGAGGGGGGCCTAAGAAGACGACGTGCAAGCTGCTCTGCACGCGTTTTACGCAAGAGCATCCGGGTGATGGAAGGCCGGCTATCCTCGACCCACGCTGGTTCTGGCCCAGCGGGGTATTCCGTAGGGTAACCCACTCTAACCGGCGCCATCTAGGCGGGCTTCGGACAGTCTGCCGACCGAGAGGGCTGGTGGTCGTGGCGCCGACGACCGCCAGTCCAGCGTCCCGAGGGGGAGGGTGATGGGAGAGATGTGCTCCGCACTAAACGCTTCACTTTCCCCCCTTTGCCTTGTCATGAGTTCTGTCTCATGCGAGGTTTGGACGTTGGTTGTTGAGCGACAGGAGGTTTTAGTCAGTTCGACTCTGACATACCCCGCCCAGTATCCCCAAAAAAGGGCGGAAGTCCGGCGATTTCCTCCTGACCAAAAAAAAAAAAAAAAAAATCCCTTTTTACGAAAATTGCGCGGTCGGAGGAGTATGAAATTTTCTACACCTATTGAGAATATAGAGAAGAAGTGCATAATGCTAATATTTTTTTTGAAATAATGCGTGAAAGATACATTAAATCCATAAAGAAAACATTACACACACTACATACCACGTATTTGACGCACACACGCATGCATACTATTTATTGTCAAACTTTTGTTCTTGACGTCTGTTATCAAATTAAGAATAGATGAAATATTGTTTGTCTTTGTTAATATTTTTATAGTGTAGTGTACTCTTGGCGAAATTTGTGATTACAGAAGTACAAAACACAATCGTAATAGTGTACAAACTTACAATTCCAATTAATTATAGTCGAATTTCGACTACTGCGGGGCCACTAGTTATTTATTACTTCGCTAATATTTGCTTCAGTACTAACGCCGAGGTCCATCATCTCAACGTCGCCAGCAGGTCTTTTTTTTATTTTTATTTTAATGCCGTTATAGGCAGACGAGCATACGGCCCACCTGATGGTGAGTGGTTACCGCCGCCCTTGGACTTCAGCAATGCCAGGGACAGAGCCAAGCCTCTGCCCACCGCAAGTCCTCACCTCGCGGTACAACAGTAACTATCTATGTATTTATTACCTAATATATAATAATAAACAAATAGAACAATTAATATTTTATATAGTATAATAATATTAGGAATCCTACCTAGTTGGAGAATATGTAAGTAACAAACACTGTTCAATGAAAATATTGTTAAATCATTCATTTATAATGGAGAGTCCTTAATAAGTACTATTTTGGATATTATGTTTTTATTATTATTGAGTTTTGTAATTCTAATATTAATATGCAGTTAATCAATGAGTAAATACCTACCTACCTACTCAAAAGCAATAATGGCGACAGAGAGCATTTCATAGCTGATATGTACAATTGAGCATTTTGTTGAAATTATGGAGGGTAGAGGTAAGGAAAACCATCTCTGTGTGTGAAAAAAGTGTCCGTTAAAATCTGCTAAATAAGGATGGCGCTAAAGTAGCAACCGGGTAAATTTTAAAAAAGACGCTGAAGAAGAATAAGACGGGGAAATAAAAAAGGACGAAAGAACTATAAGCACTACAAAATCACAAAAAGTATTTTATTTAAAGCTGATAAGAAAATGCAATCGATGTCTCCACGTTTTACCACTGCAATAATTTTAGGTTATAAAATATTGACGAAATTAGTCTGGACTACGTAATTATGTGAGGTTTTGTATATTACACTGTCACTAATTACTCTAGTCATTTAATATATTAAATTTCCTAACTCAGCATATTATTATGTACTTCAAGCAGTTAACAACTGCTCAATTCATATCATACCCTGTGCCTATGCTAGCGCCATCCTGAAGAATTTTTGAACTGTTATTTAGTGCTGAAAGTAGGACACCTTTTCAAGCTTCTCTCTTATGAGACGGTTCTCCTTACCTCTACCCTTCATAGTTGAAAGTAAGGATGTGTAGCTCCTGAGTGAGTGATATAAAAGATATATATCACTCACACCGATAGAATGTATCACTAAGGCCCGGTTCCAAAAAATAACGAATCGTCATTGTATTATAACAACTAATCGTAATCATGCTACCAATACGTAGGCGTATATTAGCGTTCCACAACTATTTTACTTGCCGCGTTACCTACGAGCATCCGTCGGCGCGCTGCTTACTAACGAATCCCTCTGCGTTTCGTTAATGCAAATGATTGTGTCACAAAGATCCTTTAGAAATAAAACTTTTTTCAAAATACATAAGTTTTTATTAGTATTTTTACATAAATATTTTAAAATAATATAAATTAATTGTAATTCATCACATATGTAATTTTATTTGAACATTCACAATTTAAAAACATTTACTTTAGTTTTAACTGTAAAGTGAACAAAACGCCATGAAGGAAACGCCAGATGTCGGCCGGACCGCGCCAAAATACCAAAAAAATTGTGTTAGCGTCGTACTTTGTTGTTCGTTTATTTCATTACAAACTGATAAAATAACACTAACGTACCTTATTTTAGTGTCCACTATCTAGTTTATAATATTGTTAAATAATTTTTAGCTTAAACTTACATAAAACTGCTAAAAATGGAAGTGTTTCCGGTAAGTTATCCGTGTTCAAATATTGTGGATTAAATGTTTTCTAATTGTGTAAAAAGGAACCTACCAATTTCTTGTGGCTTGCAGAAATCTACAAAATCTATGAGCAAGGATGAAGTTGCATGTCTCATAGAGATAATAGAAGGCAGTCCTATAATTACGAGCAAGGAAACCAACGCCACTACCAACAGACTCAAAGAAGAAGCATGGGTGGCCCTTACTGCTGCCTACAATGCCAAGTGTGGCTCCTTCCCCAAGCAGAAGGAACAGCTCAAATTAAAATGGGACAATTTGAAAAAGGTGGCCCGAAAGAGAGCACAAAAAGTACGAATGAATAGTCTAAAGGTAATCATTATTATTTTTCGAAGTACAGGTTTTATGCCTTAATTTAATATACATTATAATGCAAAAATTACAATAAATAATATGTATAATTTTTATTTTATACAGACTGGTGGTGGAAAACCTGACTTCATCCCACCAGATGAATTGTTAGAAAAAGTGACATCTCTTTTGGGGTCGACCTGCACTGGGTTCGATGTCCCTTTTGGTGGTGACGGATTAGGCGTTGGTATGGTGCTGGAATTGAAGTCGGTGGGCTTGAACTTCAGAACCAGTCGGATCATTGTGAACCTGAAACTCAAGGGAATGTGGTTCTGTGTCCAAGTCCAAAAAGAGGTAAAATTAATTAATTATTAATATGGATTTTTGATGCTTTATTTATATAATATAATTATTCTTTTTATGAATAATATATTTTCAGACAGTAAAAGAAAAGCACCATGTGAGGTGCAATTAGAAGACCAAATATCATATACACCAAAAAAAATTTTCGGAATGCAGAGCATGTCTAAATGCTTGCAAACCAAAGGTACCTATATATTAAGTAAAAATTATAATAATAATAATAAATAGTTATTCCAGTACTGAGACAATTCAACATTTCTCTTCATGTGTTCTTATCTAAATTACTTTTTCAATTCCAGCAAAGAAGAAAAAAGACGCAAGAGATGATGGGCGCCTTGAACTAAATCTTGCTATGGCCAAATATTATGAGAAGAAGGCTGAAAAATTAGATTTAGAAATTCAGCTGTTAAAGAAAGAAATTTCAGACAAAGAACAATAGTGCTTAAAAAGTACTTAGAACTAGCAGCTGAAATTCTAAATTTAATTTTTTAGCCTTATTTTAATATTAACCATATCCATTTTTTATATTAACTAGTTTTTTTACCCTTTAGTGCCATGTTATTAGGAATTAGAATAAGTTTGACTAATTTTTTTTTTTTAATTGTTAAAATAAGCCAAAGCTGATACAAATTGTATTTTCAATTTATTTGATTTTATTTACTAATTTTAAATACCTACCTAGTTTGTTTTAAAATGCTAGTTATAATTATAGACAGATCAGCATATCATGGCACATTAAGTGCATAGTAGTAACTATCGCCTATTTACTCAAAAGCATCAGCGCTTATCAAAAGACCTGCCATTTTGCCCTATAAACCAGAACACGGTATTTATTACTGTTACATAAAAATATGGTGGTATTGTGGCGATTTATATTTTAGGGGTAGAGCAATGAATGTGCATACCAGGATTAAATCACACGACATAAAACCTTCACATTTCCCTTTAATCAAAATTTCCTTTAGGTATATCAATATACAATATTTTAACCTACTATTAATAACTGATAATTATTATAAACCTACCTAAGGGTCGGAAATAATTTTTACATTTTGCATACATCATGGTCAGACCTTTATGATAGGTTAACATCAATCTCCCTGACATTACATTAGGATCAGAAGGATGACTACAACTGGAAGACTATAACTAACGTCTATTTCATCATTGTTTAAACTGTACAATACCAAGCAAAAAATGCAGTAACAGCCCATAATGCATGTCCTTCCTAACTTTAAGCAAATCAGTTAAATCTTATGTGTAGGTACTTAAACATATTTAGTAATTTCAGACCATACAACTTGTAAGCAAACTTAATTGTAGATACTGTTCTGAAGAGTTCAATCCTCATAAACTGAAATTAAAAAAAAATAAGAATAAGTAAGTGCACAGGTAGGAAGTATTTTATAAATTAAAGTAGTAATATAACAAAATAATAACTTATGGAAATATTCTGCAATCAAATTAGCTCTTTCTGTACTAAAAGTTTCCTCAGTGCTACTTTCTGTAGGTGACACATCTGCCTCAGGAATTTCTACTTCTGGTGAAATATCATCAAGCTTTTTCAGTCGACAAATGTTGTGGAGTACAGCTGTAGCTATAATCACTGCATTGGCTCTTAGAAGGCTCAGGCGCAATGTTAAGGCTACAACAGGGAATCTTCGTTTCCAAACTCCAAAACATCTAAAATTAAAAATTAGTTAAATTTTTTTAGTTTGAAAGTACCTACTTGATTATAAGTTTAAAAGATTTTATTATCAAAATCAAATTATCAAGAGTTACCTTTCAATGCAGTTTCTTGTTCGAATATGGGCTTCATTATAAAGCTGTTCGCCCCGTGTCTGTGTGTTAATTAGTGGCGTTAATAAATATGGCTTCAAGGGATAAGCACTATCTCCAAGTAACCACTTATTTCCAAATGAGCCATTTTCACACTGAGCTAAATTGAAGAGAAAAATTAATTATAATTAATATTAAAAGAAATTAAGTACTAATGAATACTGATTATCATTAGGTACCTATTATATGGGCACCTACCTCGCAAGTCTGAATTATTAAATATTGTGGCATCATGAGCTGAACCTGGCCAACGAGTCACCACATTCATAAATAATAAATCTGCATTGCACACAGCTTGGACATTAAGGGAAAAGTAACCTTTTCGGTTTCTAAATTCTTCTCCAATCTGAGAACCTAAAATAGAAGTATTGAGTATTTAGTTTAGGATAGCTTTAGTTGGTTCCTTAGTTTAGCACATAATTAAGTACTTACATGGTGACTGAATCCTAATGTGTGTACCATCAAGTGCACCAAGGACACGTGGGAATCTTGAAACAGCATAAAAGTCTTGTTCGGTATCGGAATGCATGTAGATGTACTTGCTATATAGCTGTGCTATAGCATTACTGACGTCGCGAACAGTACGACATGCTGATGCTTTCGAAACACCTATAAAGTCTGCTACTGATAGTAGCATAGTTCCTAAGGCATAGAACCTTAAAGTTAATAGCAGTTGATGTAAGGGAGATATTCCATGATTCCTAGAATTAAAATAAACTAGTAAATACTATTTTCATGTAATCACGTGTTAAATAGTTAACTACTTCATAAAATACCAATTAACAGCTGGCATTAAAAATACGAACCTGGTTCCTTTTACCTTTAAAAAAGGATAAATTTCACCTAACAGTAATTGCACAGACTGCTTGTCGAGCCGAAATCTTAGTTGAAACTCCTGATTATCGAGCTCTGAATAATAATTGATTCTTGTTTTATACACTCTATTACTTCGCGTATCATCACTTGAATCGTCGCTTGAATTCAGTAACATTAAAACTTCGTTATCACTTTCTGAACTCGACATTTTAAAAGAAAAAACACAAACACAAAAATTCCAAAGCACAACCGAACAAAATCGGTAGGTTAAAAAATGCTCTACGCGTAGTAGTTCTGACAGCTCACTGACATTTCTAAAATAATATAGGAACACTACAGACAACAGTCTCCATACAAAACGCAGTACGAACCGTTATGTTAGCCCTCCCATCCGTTAGTAGCAAGTCATCAGTAATTTTAAAAACGAGTCGTTTTTAAAGGAACTATTTTGTCCTACGATTCGTAGATATTGTAACGGATCGTAATATAAAACGATTCGTTTTTTGGATATTGGGACCGGGCGTAACTCACACTAGCTCCGAATGTATCAGTAACTCAGTTCTAACTCACTAGATCTTAACTCATTTGTCTCATGACATGTATCATGAGTTGATGAGCGAATGAAAGAAAAATGAATGAGTGAGATAGATGCATTGTGTGGCCGTCTGACGAGAATGACCGTTCACTTCACGCTAATTTCGTTTCGAAGTATTGGGATGTCAAGGAAAAATGTACATTATTTCTATAGAAGCAAAGCTTAACATAACTAAAGCATTTATAAAACCAAATTTATATTTGCTTTATTCTTACATAAAAAGGTAGCCATTCATTTGCGAAGTTAATATTACGGATACTGCGATGCTATATAAAAAAAGTATATTTAAAAAAGTTTCTTAATGTATTTAGTTCTCTGGTAAACTGCATGTTGTAAATATTCAATGTTTAATCATAAAACAGTGTAAATAAACTATATTGTGTATTAGTAAGTGTATATATAGACCCTGACAAGTGACAGTGACAAACTGAAATGACCATTGTAAATATTCCAATACAAACTGAGTGATATATATATACTGAGCTAAATGATCTAGACGAAGAAATGAACTAATTGAGAGACCAATCAATTGAATTGGATCACTAAGCTAGCTAGCTAGATCTAAATGAGCTAGTGAGCTAAGTGAGTGATATATATCTTTAGAGCGAAATGATATGTATCTATCTTTTCACCTCAGTGATCCATTTTGCGCATCACTAGTTGAAAGCTTTTTTTAAAGGAATTGTATGACCTGGTAACTAAGACCTTTAGGTCAAGTCATTTTAATTTTAATGAAAAGTGCACTATGACTTCATTTTTATATTAAATTGTTTTTATAATATTTATATATCGGTTTGTAAGTGTTTATGTCTTTTAATAACCCTGCAAGTGGTGGCTGGCGGGATGAAGATCGGACTTAATTTTAACATCACTGAATTCACTAGCCAATACTGATAATTTTCTGTCATGCAAGAAGTTTTGACATTTAAAAATAAGATGATCCACATTCCACAGTGTGTACAACGAAGTTGTGTGAATTGTTTTATTGTGTCTATTTAGTATTTATTCAGGTTTCAATGTGTAATAACGGTGGTTTATTAACTGTTTAGAATCTGTGAAAGAGCACAATTGTGGAAAAATGAAACAATGCCACTTGAAGTAACTTCTCGGTATCCTCCAAAAAGTCCACTGATAAAGTCTTAATAAATGACCATCACTCTATTGAGATTATATTTCATCACATATCAGCTCACTTATAAACTAATTCGTTTTTAATCAATAATATTATGTTGCGATTATTTTCCTTCGTTTTTTATTATTCGTAAACTGTAAAAATGGCGAATCATAAAAATCTTATTACTTGACGCTGGCGAATGCACAAACCGTGCCGGAGCCAAAAAATAATAAAGAAAGTGTATGACAGTGTATGTACGGTACCGTAAAATGGGGCGATTAGGGACAAATTCCAACTTTATGAGCAATTTTAAGGTAGTTGTTGATGTATATAATGCTATATCAGGATCAAAATGATTGAGTCTTGGGGGCATCTTTGTTGTCTAATTTAAAATTATGCAACTAGCATTCCAGTTTAAGCAAAAAATGCAAAAATAGGTGTAATCCCTATTTACCCGAAAATTGCGGTTAATTGGGACGAAATGAGAAATTTGCTAGGGTTGGCACTACTTTTATTTTTATATATAGTTTTAATTAATTTATTTATTTAGTTGCACCAACAAAGTGATCATCAATAAAAAAAATTGAAAAACTGACAGAAATACATGGCAGACATCACCTCAATTATAGGTGCAATCGACAGTGCAGTAACAACAATAAATATATATATATATATATATATATATATATATATTTATACATATATAGTGGGCTTTCATAAAAACGGTTTATATTTCTCCGTTCTTGGTAAGTACTTAGGGGCTGATATTTCTATCTGGGTTAGGAGATTAGGTGTGTCGGTTATTCCATGGATTAATGAGATGAATACCCCCACTCTGAACAAATATTAAATATTTTATTATGTATTACTTAGACATTTTTGTCCACCTTGAGATTTCATTGATCTTGTTACATGTCTCTGCAAAATCGACTTACTTATATTAAATTGCTTATCTATTTCAACTAAAGACTTATTCCCAATTTCGCTTCGATAAACCAGATTTTTACCAACAAATTTAAAAAATATTGTTATAACTACATAGACAACCCTACAAACCTGAACCTATTTATACTTAGGTCGTTTCCATTTCACGTATTCTCATCCCAATTGACCCCTTATTCGTTGTTATTTGTACCTAACACGTCCCCAATATCCCCAAAAACAACAGATTTTTACATGTATTTTTATTTAATCAAATACATTAAAACCAATAACGACTGAGACTTACCTTTAATATATATGCTGGTTCAAACACTAAATAACGTTTATAACTCACAGTCATCTTCTATTATTATCAAATAAATAAAAGAGAGCAAAGTTTCTAGCACTAAAATAATTTCCACCACAGGAAGTTAATTTGAAACGCATTTTTTTATAAGTTAGCAGCTATTATCATGCATATTCAGAGTTGTTTTGTGAACTTTCAACATTCTACTATTAAACTACAAAAAAATGGAAGATTTTGCAACGAATATAAAACTTATATTGAGCGTCGAAAGATTTTCCCGGTTTTTTCCCGATTCGCCTTTCAATCCCTAATCGCCCCATTTTACCGGTACCTACCTTATTGTCATAGCTCTCAAAATTCTCAATTATAAGTGTATAATCGAAGGTTATAGCTTATTGTAGTTTGTTTCAATTATTTGTAATAGTGCCTAGACTTGGCACTATTACAAATAATTGAGGTGCGACGGTGCAGTATTAAGGCCAATGCGCAATCTATTTATCGTGGTGATAAAGTCTCGGCTGGCTTCTTTCAATATAGTGTACCCGAGTCTAACAGGTAATCTTTCTTGGATATTTCCATACAACTTTCCTTTGATGTCTTGGTCCTTCTTCCACATTTCTAACCATAACTTATATATTTTTTCATTAATGCATTGCAGGAAACTCGTCATAGGAATGTCCATTGCATTTTTAACATCAGCAGCATTATTACCCTCATAAGCGGTTTTATCAACTATTTGATTGCCAGCGATACCTCGGTGAGAAGGTACCCAAAAGAAAGGAGTTTTGATATGCTTAAGATAACATTGATAAATTATTTCTTTAATATAATACAAAATGAGGCCTATAAAATCAAAGGTAGCTAAATCCAATTCTGTCAAATATTGAGGTAAACTACAAAAATTGGCCCTAAACACGTCATTACGGACCCTCCTGATCCATCGAAGTGCTCTTGCTAGGGCCAGTGTTAGAAACACTCCTGGTTGAGAAACTGAAATAACTTTGTTCGGGTAGGTATGATATTCTTTATTTTAAAGCAGATTTATAAAGAATGAGAATATTACTAATAATCTGAATTTTAAATGATAAAGCTTTGTTTATATTTGAGTACAGAGTAAAAATTAAAATTTTGAACTGAATTTGCTAGATTTATTGCATTTGTTATAACATGAAAATACTAAAGCGTGTCCAACTAACTAAACAAGATGGCGCCATAGTTAATCCATTTCACTACACTATGGCGTTTAGCTGCCTTTCATTTTATAGGCCTCAAATATAATTAGACTTAAATGAAATCTTAAAGTTAGTTAATGCTTTTATCAAACTCTGTGACTCAGAAACAATAAAAATCAAAAAATATTTACAATTGTTAATTTGGCGAATATGTAATAATGTCTGATAAACCACTTAAGCCTCTGCAGTGAATATACTACAAGTATTGTGCAGAACAAAGCTTTGAGAGAATTTTGCTTGTGGATTGTATTATTGATATAGTACCACATACATAATCACGCCCTTACCCCGCCATCAGTGTACATACATACATACGTACATAATAATTCTTATTTTCTGCTAAAAACTGCAACATATCTATATGCTATATAAGTTATTATTAATGGAATTTTGTAATTCAATTGGATGTGAAATACAGTGATAGGTGAAGGTGTAATGTAACATGGCCATGTGCACTGTTTCCTAATACCAGTAAAACTATTTTCAGCTTCCAGCCATATGTTAGATAGTGTTGGAGATTTTCCACTTAAGAAATCCTCTCTTGTTGTTAGAGGCCCAGGGGTTCTGTTAAATTTCATATACCAGTCCAGACGACTTTTAGTCATGTATTCAAATATTTTACCTAGACATGAAGATAGTGATATTGGTCTATAAGAGCTGGCAAGTTTTGAAGGTTTATCTGGTTTGAGTATTGGAATCACACATTGTGTAGTCCATTGTGCGGAATACATTTACAGTGCCAAAGTAAATTAAGAATATTAAGAAAGTTTTTATGCTGATTCATCTAAATTTTTAATAAATCTATAGGGTAAATTATCGAAACCAGGTGGTTTTCCGAGATAACAAACTCATTTTAGAATCACTCCATGTAAGAGGATCTAGTAAACATTTGGAATTTAGGCTGTCATTATTTAACTCGATAATATTGCCTAAACTACCAACATTTAAATTGCTATTATCGGACATTTTGTCTAGAAATTCAGAAACAAAACACATTTCTGTATGTTTTATTACCAGCTTTTATACCTTTGAACATTTTAAGGAGATTCCAAATCTTACTTCTGGGAGTAGTTCTATTGAAGGTTTTACATAAGTTATCCCAACCTATTCTTTTTTGTTCAGATATAGTTCTTTTTTAAGTGCATCTGTTCTTTTGTAATCTAAATAATTTTCCATAGTAGGTTCATTTCTATAAAGTTTCAAGGCATTGTAAGAGGCAATACTCTTTTTTCACAAATGTCATTCCAACAGGGAGCTGGAGGTCTGCTCTTAAACTTATTTGGTTTAGTGATTTTAGGAATTGTCATATCTTTTAAAGTCTCTAATCAGGAACAAAAATCATTATGGGTTGAAATAGGATCATGAAATTTTAGTTCTAAATCATTAAATATTGTTTTGTAAATAGTTTGATATTTTGTCCAATCTGCTTTTTTATATATAAACCTATAAATGGTGGGATTATTATTTTTTCTTATTATTATTTCAATACATATTATGTAGTGAAATCTCTGTAATTGTTGGGTAGTGATAGCTACCCATGGCATCATCATGTATAAACCACTCGCTTATTGATGCGAGGTTAGCACTTATAAAGCTAACATCAATTGGCCGTAGTTATACAGAAAGAATCCAACCCACACAGAAGTAGTTATGAGATATTTAAGTTTTAAGTTGGACCCATTTACGCAAACAAGAACCAACCCACAGCAGGTTAGTGTGCAAAATGCATAGATATTATAATAATGAATGAATACTTTTAAACCTATTTGGGATACTGTAACCTATCTAGGACTATCTGATTTATATAGTTTATGTAGTCACAGTATAAACTAAATCTTTAAAAATCCGGTTGGTTCTTTCTTGCAAAACATAATTTGTTGCTTAGTTCCTTCTTGCAAAATGGACCTAAGATTTCTTTGTTGTGATATTTCTAAAAATAAAAGTAATTCATTATAATTATGCTACTGTTTTGTCATTTATTAGATAGCGAATCATTTTCTTACATGTAACTTAAAAAAATAGTACAATGGAAGCAAGAACTTTTAAAACTAATCGTTACAATTATCGTCTTCTGCCTCAAAATCCATATGACCAGTAAAACTGTCGATATTGTCTTCTATGTTGTTACTTTTCAGGGTTTTGTTAAACCGTGTTGTGCATCTTTTGGTATAAGGTGCAGAATACTTTTTATACTTGCTTCGGCAGTACATATACTAAAATTGGAATAATATAGAGAAGATTAGCATAGCCCCTGCGCAAGGATGACACGCAAAATCGTGAAGCGTTCCACTTTTTTTTTACTGGTGGTAGTACCTCTTGTGAGTCCGCACGACTAGGCACCACCGCTCTGCCTATTTCTGCCGCGAAGCAGTAATGCGTTTCGGTGGGCTGTGAGCTCGTCCACCCATCAAAGCAATAAAAAAAAAATCTGTTAGTTTGGTCTCAGATATGGCTTTACCTGTAGGCCAAAGTAAGTCCATATCACTTTTGGATATAATAGCCCTGCTTCTGATGTTTTTCTTACTATTAACCTCCTTCAATTCATCGTCCAGATTGTTTTTGATAAAAATGCCGGTCACCGTTCTCGTCGAACCCGTCGCTTGCGACGAAGGGCTCGACGAGTAAATTAACTCTCAGACACAGCCCACTGAGTTTCTCGCCGGATCTTCTCAGTGGGTCGCGTTTCCGATCCGGTGGTAGATTCTGCGAAGCACGGCTCTTGCTAGGGTTCGTGTTAGCAACGTCATCAGGTTTGAGCCCCGTGAGCTCACCTACTAAAGTTAGGGTTACGCTGACGTGGCCCCTAGGGCTATCAGCTTAGGTTAGAAAAAAAAAAAAAAAAAAAAGAAAGGTAAAAATGGAGTACATTTTATCTTTCTTAAGCATTATTTCTTTGGTATCCAGCCAACTTATTTTCGATCCATCTTCTGCCTTCTTTCTAATTGTGATTTGTGCCTCTAAATTGCCTGACGACAAAAACTCTTCTTTGATAAGCCTGTGTATAATCATTGGTTTAATTTTTCGTAATTTTTTCATTATCTCTTATGTAGTCTTCTGGGGTATACAATCATTTATTTGAGTAATTAATATTTTCAAACTTAAATGTTCCCCGGCGACCTTCTCGGGCGTCCAGACCAACTCCACATCGGATTCCAGGATAAAACTAACATCATTCACGTCAGGCCAATAAAAAAGGCCCGCCTTCCTTCTTCTCATAAATTTAACCAGCATTTCCGAATTTTCCGTTAACTCTAAAACCTACCCAACATAAAACTTATTCGTTTTATGTCCTCTAAATCTAACGAGAAGGGAACTGTTAATTTGTTTCTCTACCATATTTTCTGCAGAAATTTGTGTTGTTTTTTCCAAATTATACTATCTGTCTGTGCTACAATATTATCTGGTTTGAAATAAAACCGTTTCGGTGTGTGTGATAATGATCAATATATATCGTGAGTTTTATCTTCAGATTTATGCAATTGCAAATTATTATTTTTTAAATCAGTGTAAGCCCGGTTATATGAGCTGAATTTTATTTCAGATAAAATAGTTACTTTTTCTCCACCCGAGTTAGATGTAGAGTCGAATTCTGGTGTTTGATTCATAATAGGTTCTGGTGAAGGTACTGGGTTTTGAAATTCGCATTCCAATCCAGATATAGTATGATTCAGAGCCTCAGCCTTCAGTTTCTTTATTAGACCTTTTTTATTCGATTTTCTTTCTTTCATTGGTTTCTTTGACATCAAGTTTTCTATTTCTTCAAAAGAAACTGATGCACTGGTTCAAAAATACTGTCATTTTTTATTTATATTTTTCCTAAGAGGATTTACAGACCGGTTAGCTTTTAGATAATACAAAAGTGCGGTGTCTTCTTTATATTTATTTCCTTCATCACATTCTGGAAGCTTCCATAAAAAAATTCAGGGTTAAAAGGGACTATCCCTGTAGCCTTAAACCCAGAAATTATATTTTCCTTGCTTGTCACGTTTATTACATCTATGAGAGATTTAAGTAATGAGTTTTATTTAACTGACTTTCTGATGGATTTTCATATTTGTAGGTAGTTAAAATCTGACGCCATTTTTTTTTAGTGGACTAAAAAATACGACATCTAAAGGTTGTCTAATGTGCGTAAAACTAGGAGGCAGAAATGTGAACCTTATATTTTTTCTTCACATAGGCGTATTATATTCACGCTAAAATTGCTAGAAAGTTTATCACCAATTACCACTTTGGGGCCTTGTAGCTTTTCTATTGTCTAGAACCAATCTTCAAAAACAGTGGAATCGAACCAGCTGGATTTAGTTCGATTATATCTGCTACCGTTTGGTCCATTTTGACACCATGACGTCCACAAATGCTCTGCTTTATAAACAGTACCTATAAGTTGCCAAGAGTATACCATCTGCTGCCGATGCTAACATAATCGATATACTTCCCTGGGTGTGATTGAGAACTCTTTCAGGATATTTTATTTCGCGCTTAAAAATGCATTTTGACGATCCGGGATTATCTGAGAAATTTGTTTCATCGTAATTTAATATATTACCTGCAGGTATGTCTTTTAAGGTATCTTTTAGATTTGGGAAATAAATAGTAAATTCATCGACAGTTTTTGCAGCGCGAACTTTTTTGATATTTTGTGCCGCTCGGGTTGTTAGTTTATCCTTATGGCGAGCCAGAAAATTACTTAACCAACATTTACCTGGCGGTTTGTTATTAAAAATGTGTTGTTTATTGTTTCCTTTCAAGTAATGAAATACAACAAAACTTAAATCTAATCGTGAGAGGGGAGCGCCAAAAGCAACTACTGCTATTAAAACATTTACTATTTGTTTTTCTTCAGAATAGGTAAGTTTTTGTTGGCCCCCTGGCTTTTTATTATGTTTATTTTTTACTTTATTTTTGATAGTTCGCCGTGATATGTGGAATCGTTTTGAGGCTTCCAGGAACGAAATTTTTCCACTTTTGACTAGGTCTGCGGCAACTTCTAGCATTTCGGTAGAATAATTTTTATGTGGACCGATGTGTTAAATTGAAATCTTCCATGTTCTAAAATAATAAAAATAAATATATGAATTTTAGGTTTGATTGCGTTGAATAATAACTGTGTATTGAAAAATAATTGTGTGTGTGTATTGTACTTTCAGTAAGGCACTGGCATAATTGGCAAAAAACAAGTTAAAAGTACAAGCGTGCGATATGTTTTGGTATAATTCGTCTAAGAAATTAAAGATTTTAATTCTGAATTAACATATTTCAGCTTCAACTTTACTTTTACATAAAGATTCGCAGAATAACCTAATATATAAAAATAATAAAACTGATTTTAAAAAATGTGGCAGCCCTAACCTCTGACTAACTGACTATATGGCAAAGTTAACATCATGATATGGTTTACACTGGATGTTGAATTTGCTAACACTAATTGCGAATTTCTTGTAGCTTGCAGCACTGCAAATCAATATGATTTAAAAAACAACCTTAGCTTAATGTAATATTAAAAATATACTTACGTAGACAAAGTTTATCCTAATTATTTTAATAAAAGTTTGGGAGCACTTGATTGTAGATCACTCACGCACGAAATATTAACTGACAAAAATGACATCGAAATGACGTTGAATGAAATAGGGTTTCCATTAATAGTTTAGTGTTGTCATTTATAAATTCAATTTTGACATAAAGACATTCTTACCCTTCAAAAAACTATATTAAAGTCATTCTAAGGTGTTTTTGGTTATGGTAAAATTAGTAACCATTTGGCAAAGACAACAGATTTTACGGTACTTAAGTATCTCTTTTCATTTTCGTGGGACTGCTATCTGGAGTTCCTTCTATAACATCTGCAGTTTAATAACAAAAAAATACTGTTGTGTAATCTGCTGCTAAAAAATACTGATGTTCACCCTCATGGATGGCATGATCGATTTATTATAAGAAAGATCTTATTCTAATTCTACAATGTCTAAGCATGTTAGTTTGAAGTCTAAATCTACAAATTTTTTATTCAAATTTTAATCTTATGAAGGGACCGCGTGATAAAAAAAAAACAAAATGCCTTCAGAACATTTCTTTAATTACAAACGTCATTCCTCATAAGGAAGTCATAACTTCCGCTCTAAAATCAATTATTACAAATTTAACGAATTTACAATAGTTTTTACTCGTAACGGAATAAAACTTTAATAAATGGAATAAAATTTTATTTAAATAGTTCCGAAGAGAGATTTTGTCGGTAACCTTTTTCCCGAAATATCTAAACCGAATGTCTAAATACGTTTTGATAACACTTTTTTATAGAGGTAATAATAATAATAATAATATCAAACACGTGCAGAATCGTACGAAAGTTTCTGCAAATAGAATATTATCAACTACATAATGCAATAGTTAGCCAACCCCAAGAAACCGTGACATTTACTTGACCGAGTCCGTAAATGTCACTAAAGTACTACCAGCACAAGCTGAGAAAGTAAAAATTAAAAAATAATAATAATAATAACAATATCTCTTTATTTAACACCACATATACAGAGTAAGCTTAAAAAACAAATAATAGACGGTGACATAAATAGGCGGCCTTATCGCTGAAAGCGATCCTTCCAGGCAACCTTGCAGGGAGAGGAATAAGCAAGCTAGCACGGACAGTGCTATATCTTAAGAAACTTACATAAAATAAATACAATATAAGATAGACTTACTTAGGTAGTTATGATTAGTGTCATGATCAATTCTAGGGTCAGCAGACTAAAGCACATAAGTCAAAAAACTCGACTTTACAGGAATTAAAAAAAACTATTTAGAACCTTATACATTAACAAACTTAATAATGTTTATTTGAATTATATAAGTCTATAACACTAACTTATTATTAAAATTAAATATTTTAAAGTAAATGTGATTATTTAATAATTAGATGACTTAAGTTATAAGGAACACAATAATAGTATGAGTTAAGTGAAAAAGATCAACAATTAAGATATATATTATAATAATATAAGTCATAAATATAAATATAAATATCAATTCAATGTTTAATTAAAATTCTTCTTCTTCATCGAGTTCTAAAATATCTGGATCAGTATTTCGTAAAGTTTCCAACGTGGGAAGACTTATGTAAAATTCATGGAAAATATCTAGTATTAAAGGGAGCAGCGGAATTAAATCATTTTTTTTCTCGATGGATATGGGTAATGGCTGTATAGATATTATATCATCAGTTTGAGAACCTCCTATGGATGATCTCCTTTTCATAGCAACTGTCTTTATAAAATTGACACTTTCATCTAACGGTTTCATTAAACGTCCTCGGCAGACAGGTTCACGTTTACCCTGCACAGTAAAAAAGTATTTTTATGTCTTCATTCTAAGCTTTTGCTTTTCAGGTTCAATAGCTCGTATTCTTTGCTTAGATTTATCTTGAATTTCCATTAAAGACGCCAAGTATGCAGATCTTTTTACATATGACCCCATTTGCCAATATTCTGTAAATATGGCATGCCTATCAGCTAATGGTTTACGTTCTTTACATTTCATTCTGCAAACAGGTAACTCTTTCAAATTCAAAATCATTTATTTGAACTTAGATGTCAGTATAACACACTTGTTGAATGTCAAAATATAAATAACAATGTAAACTCTACCACCGGCTCCAAAAAAAGCCACAGTCTTGAGAAGAACCGGCGAAACAAACTCAGCAGCCTTTTTTTTTTGTTTTTTCTCAAATTTTTTTTTCATAGTGCGATCTGATATACATTTTCCTTTTAAAGTTTTGTATGCCTGTCCTAAGTTACGTTTTATTTTTTCTCTTTTTATAGTACGCAATACTCTTTTTTGGAGACACATTAGGATTCATTGAAATTTCATCACAAGTACTTGAACTTGATGTGATTGGAAGTCTCGGTAATTCATAACATGGATCTCGTACAAAATCATCACTAGAGAAGTCAAATACAGAATAGTATGTTAAACTACTGACTTGACCTGATGATGTTGACGGTATAGGATCGTCTACTACTAGGTTCTCTGTGTTCAAAATCGACTGTTGACTTACATTTTCTAAAAAAGGACAAGACAATTATCTATTTATAATGATATAATATTGATATAATTACGTAATTTGCAAATCATAATTTAGAAGGTATGTGAAAATATACCTTCATTGCTTTCCAGATGAGTGGATAACGTCATTTCAACTAATTTCTTGCCTCTTTGAATATTCATCTTAAATAATTAAAATACTTAAGCTACTACTGTGCACAATCGACAACATTAGTAAATTAAAACCACTTACCGAAGTATTGTTTACGTTATAAATATTTTTAAGTAACCACTTTCTCTAAAGAAATGTTACATTTTGATGTTCTTTATAACATAAGTCAAACTTCTTACGTTAATAACTTTGTACTTATGGTGTTCCTTAGAACATAAGTCCAGTTATGTTTTTTAGTTCGTTTGATTATATTAGGATTTGATAAGGTTGATACAGAACGCCGCTTGAATACGCCATGAAATACTTGACTTTGATTTATGTGCTTTAGTCAGATTGTGTGTTGAGCAAAATGTAAACCGATGATGTAATAAAAAATAAATTGAAATTTTTGACTTATGTGCTTTAGTCTGCCGACCCTAGAATTAATTCCGACCGAAAAATGGTGTCCGATTTTTTGGAGTAGTGCTCCATAATGAATTGAAATATATATAGGATACATAATAGTTTTGGGGCATCGACTTATTCAAGTTAGGTTTAATGATCTTTTCTGTCTTTTTCGTTATATCTTCCACATCTTTCGATGGGTATTTCAGTCCACCTCTTGTTTTAAAATGAATCAGCGTTTTCAAATTGCTGTTCGGATCTCCAAACAATAACGAAGCACACGTCTGACATTTTATATTGCGGGATAGTTTTCTCGATACAAATTCTGCGATGTAAGTGACAACTGAGTCAGCATATACGGAAAGAGCGCTATTTAAGCAATTTATGTATTCCTCGTATAAGGTGCTGTCATCTTCTGGATCTTCAACCAAATTTTTTTTTTCGGTTAAATCGTTCAAGGTTTTTTGTGGGCTAGTGCTAGTGCAATTTAAAATTTTAACTTGCTCCAAGGCAACGCAGTTGCCGAGCCCTTCGTCGCGAATTTCGGCTCGAATAAGAAGCCTTTTGAAGGCAGCATTAAATTGAACGGCATTTGGATTATTGTTAGACACTCCTCGAGCTCTTATAGCCAAAAAAAAAAATAGCTCGACTTGATCCTGGGCGATCTTGTACAGTGGCAAATATTTTAATATTTTTGTGTTTTCGACAAGATGTCGATAAAAAGCTAATGCGCTTTTCATATCAATGATTAGCCCCACAAAGCTAGTCTTTCTCTTCGACTTAATTACTAACTACCCTGACGGCAGCCTCAGCCGCGTATATAGCCAATTGCCCCTTCAAACAGCCTTTCGATAAGGCCGATGCTTTGGGGACACATGGCTTTTTTTAATCCAGGCGGGCGAACTGAGTGACTGTTCACATGAACACATCGTTAAGAAGTTTTATAAAACTTAACGGGGTAGCATGATAAAATAAGAAATTTTATATAAGCAATCATATTAAATCGATATCAATGTCCATAAATAATGTACAATCCCAGCTAATAAATTAACATTATTTAAGCGTAAAAATATAGTTAAATAAGTCAAATCCATTCATGACCTGCACATAAGAACCTTGCTAATTATAATGTAAATCTTTCTTTATTTTCCCGGTAACAATAACCAATATTATGAATGTTATTTATAACGTACTTGTGTATGGTTAAAGATTTTCTTATGCCGCACCCTACTACACTACACACTGGTATATTTGCGATGTAATTATTTACATTTGGCTTCAATTATTTTAAATCACAAACAAAGTATTGAAAGATAATAAGTTATGGTATAATATGGTAACAGCACCCTCACTATTTGACATCGCATGTATGTTTTAAATTCCAGAATTTCCTGTAAAAGGTTCTCTGCCAATCGAGATAATATTTTCTACCCATTGTCCATTTTATGTATGTTGCTGAATTTGGTCTGGATTATGGATGGAACATTTATTGAATCACGCGCAATTTCACACTCGAATACACACAGAGTTCGATGCTCTGTTTCGACTACATCATTATTTCCAACAAAGAAAGAAACGGACGGCTCTGTTACCGGTGATTGTTCTGAATGCCGAGGAGATGTTATCCTCGATACTTCTCTTTCAATATCACTTAAAGTTTCGCCTTCGTTCTCTTCTTCGTCTGTTTCCTCACTCTCTACAGGTTTTTATAATTCACCACTTCCATCACTAAAATCCTCCTCCCCTTCACTTTCCTCTAATAGCCGCTGAATATCTTCAGATGTAAATTTCGACCCAGAACCCATGTTCTAGGACGTTGTATGTAGTTGAATTAAATTGAAACAATCGCAGATTTTATATTTTTAAGACAACTAGCAAGTAGGTATCAGTAGGTATTAACAGTTTGGCGGTTTTTCGTCACAAAATATAAATATGTCAATCAAATGACATAAATTACTTTTGATTTTGTTTTGGCGCAGATAAGAAGCAAACAAATTTACTGTCAAAATATATTATAATGGACAATAAATTAGTCATACCATAGATATATGATATACGGGACGCATGGAATTAAAAATGAAACGTCACGCTCGTGTATCTTAAGTGATGTATTTGTTTTACTATTTTTCGTAGTCCAAATGTATATGGTTACCTTCAAAATTAATAAATAATGTACAAAAACAGTAAACATAACTATAATTCGAAAAAACAAAACAAAAGTGTTATATGGAAAATTCACAATTGTATGGGGACAGGAAACCTGTTTAAGTTTTTAATAATTGGCTAAAGTGTTCCACTAGTGACAGTGTTGTATCTCTTTTGTTAGTCGGTAAAAAGGGACAATTTTTTTGTAAGATAGAATGTGTGATTTGAGCACCATCTGTGTACTTAACTAGATTTCACTCAAATTGTGAGTTGGTTCTTGTTTGCATAAATGGGTCCAGTTCAGATCATATTTCGCCATTGATTCTCCACTTCAACTTTGAGGGGTTGGTTTTAACTAAAGGATAAACATATAAATTTTAATTTTATTAATCTCTAGTTCGATATCATGACATAATTTTCTAGATATTAGCAAATATATGACGATGGATCCTTTTCATTAAAGTAATATTTCAAAAGCCCAGGTTGATAAACATATTTAACCATAAGGATCCAATTTTCAAAATAGAATAAAAACACTAAATATTTAAAAGAGATGGCTGATTTTTATGTTTTAGAAAATAAAAGACGTTTTGTACATAACATATCTTTAATCTTAAATCACTACTACTATAATTGTTAGCTTAGTAAGTATTACAAACAGAAATGAACATTTTGAATAGACACATAAAAAGAATAAACAATACTTAATATCAATCTAACAATCAGTCTTTAAAATAAGTATAGACTATATAATCTTTGACATAAAATTAATCATCATTCTCATAATCAATGGAAAAATCAACAACACCGTCACCAAAACCATCAACATCGTCCATAATATTTTCATTTCCTCTAAGTGATTTATAAAAAGGTAAGCAATCCTTTGGTATTAAATCACACATTGATTTAAGATAATCTAATTTAGCCTGCGGAATCTCTTTGCTCTTTGGCCATAAGCCTTAACTTGGCAGATTTTTTTCTTTAATATCAAAATAATATTCACACCACTTAAAGCTTATGATAACCAAAGGATGTCCAGAAAAAAACAAAAAAAAAATCTCATGAGGGTAGTTAAAAAAACCACGTGTATATTGTAGGATACATTGCCAAGACCATTAATAGATACGTTACCTACGCCAACAATGTATCTCTATAGATACATTGCCAGATTAACTATGATTTGATTACAAAATAATTTATATGAAAATAATAATAATTAAACCGTCTTTTTAATCCACCATTTATTTAAGTGACAAAAATATAACTTTCATCAGAAAAAAATAAAGCAAAATTAGTTTAATTTTTGAAATTTATATTGTGGAAATTAAAAAACAGCTCCTATCCGGTAATGGGTAAAGCCTCATACCACATGTTATGTACATAATAGTAGTTTCAACCTTTGGTGCATAACTTGCATCGTCCTTTGGATCCAAATGTAGGGAAATAATTTTACCCATTATATTTCGTGTCTGCAGTTGGCCTTACTACAGGGTGCTTTTACAATTTTTTACGTTGGTACAGAATCAGAGTTTTTAAATGGATACTGTCTCCCAGAATATAATAGCCCTTGTGTGATATTATGATGTCGGACCTTCTTCAAGCTCAGTCGCTTTACATTATTCACGGCAATTTGTCTGCGATATAAAATCCAGCTATTGTTAACACACAGTCACAAATTTGAGAAAATATGCGTAAGTACCATCGGTGGCTTTTCATTTCAGTTCTATAGAAAGCTATGCTGGTACGCTCTGTTGGTACATATCTACAAGGTCTACCCCGTCCATATGCGCATTGTAGTGCTTTATTGTATTGGGACAGTGAACAGCAGTTCTCTGTTTTAAATCCTCTGTACTCCAACAGTCGTTTTCGAGACATAGCTGCTTGCTGCAGTGACCGCTTTATTGTCATGCTATTTCACAATACACAGTTTGTTTTTATTGCATAGAACTCGTGAATGAGATCCTCGGCCTTTTTTATTAAGAGCTTTTTTTGATAAAAGTTTCTGCTCTGCACCACGAAGTCGATTCGATTTTATTGTGCCTAAAGAGAATATTCCCATATCTCCTCTGGTGAAAATGTGTAATATCTTAAGGTGTCTTCACTACCATATATGACAAAATCGTAAATGAAGCCGGAAACTCCCGCTCTAACAAATATTTTGTACCCCCAATTGCGAGGATTATTCTTTATGTATCTACTGTTTCCGACTACCGGCTTTTCTGTACTCATATGGCACCCTCATTTCATCAATACTAAATCTGGTTTCATAAGGAACTTTCAAAAAATTTGCACGTACTTTTTCAATCAGGGGCCTAACTTTAAAATATCGATCACCGTGATCAAGCTAATTGTCGTTAAATTGAATGTACCGTATTATCTGCTGAAAGTTTTTGAGTGTCGTTACATCAGCTATTTGTGCAAATCTAAATTAGCTAGGCTTCTCATTGGGCTTTGTGCGTCTGGTTGGTGAGCCAGTATTAAGTAAACACAAATTATGTAAATCTAATATTTCAACTAAACGTACACCATTGGTGTCAGTAGTGTCACAACCAAATATTTGGTGATGAGAGTTAAAGTCACCTAATAGTGGAAATGGACGACTAAGTGAAGAGCGTAAATTATTAACGCTATTGAGAATAACAAGAGGAACGAGCGAGATAAATGGAAACTATAGAAATATTATCAATTTTGATGCCGACAATATTAATGGCATCATTAGACATTAATGAAGAAAACGATATTTCAGAAAAAATAATTGAGTTCCTGACAAGTAATGCTACGCCACCATGGCCATCGCATTTATCATCACGTAAGCAGGTATATCAGGGGATCCTAAATAGGTATCTTGGCTTCAACCACGTCTCAGATAACGCGACAACAACAGGAGAATGTTTATTTCTCAAATATATTAAATTAAGTTTCTTTGGAACAACACTACTGCATTTCCATTGAATTATCTTGCAATCCATTACTTTTAATAACATTGATTTTACTTTTTCATTAATAGAGGCAATGTGGGACGGTTTCAGTAAGTTTGAGTTTATTAAAGTAGTTAATACGAGGGCGGCACTGAAAATTTCGGAAATTAATGAAGTGACACAACATTACTATTTAAAAATGTATTTATTGTATTTCGAAGTATTCTCCGCGAAATTTGACACATTTTTCCATACGATGGAACCAATCATTGAAGCAACCATTCCATTCGGAAGTTGGGGTCTCCAAAATGGCCGTTTTGTAGGCGTCCACAGCTTCTTAAGGTGATGAAAATCTCTGTCCACGCAATTTATTCTTTATTTTAGGGAAAGTATAGAAATCATTAGGGCTTAGGTCGGGGCTGTACGGCGGATGATCTAATAATTCTATGTTTTCTTGCTCTAAAAACTCTTTTGTTCTGTGCGCGGTGTGAGAACTCGCATTGTCGTGATGGAGGATGATGCGGCGGTTGCAGTTTTCTTCACGGAGTTCAGAAACGACCTGTGGCAAACAAATGCTAGCATACCATTCTGCATTAACCGTTCTTTGTCCCTCAAGAGGAATAGTCGTAACATGGCCGGTTTTGGAGACAAACGTGGCCACCTTTTTTTTTGCAACACTCCGTGAACGAACAATTTTTGTTGGCTTTAACTCATTTTCGAACACCCAAACTCGTGACTGGTTTTTTGTTTCGGGTTCGTACGCGTATATCCAGGATTCGTCACCTGATACAATGTTGTTTACAGCATTTGAGGATCCTGCGTGGAATCTTTCGAGAGTTCTGACGCACCAAGTAACGCGAGCCGCTTTTTGCTCTTCACAGAGCGAATGCGGTATCCATCGGGAAAACAACTTTTTTACACCTAATTGTTCATGCGAGATTATTTGTATTTGACTCATACCAATGTCTAAAGTTGCCTGAATTTCGCGGTATGTCACATGTCGATCTTCCTCAATCAGCTTACGCACAGCATCAACGTTTTCTTGGGTGACTGCAGTTTTTGGACGACCTTGACGGGGATCATCACTGAGCTTGACACGTCCACGTTGAAACTCAGCAAACCAGCGATAAATTGTGGTTTTGGATGGGGCTTCATCACCAAATGCAGAAATCATCCGGTCAACACACTGTTTTTGTGTTAAACCACTTCGAAAGTCATAATAAATCATCGCTCTTGAATTTTCTCGAGTCAATTCCATTTTCTCAACGACTAAACAAGTTTGACAAAACCTCGTGACAAGACCGAGAATCTTTTTTTAAATAAATAAATGGTATTCGATTTTTAATACCAAGGAGTTTTCAATTAAAAAGATTTTAATATGACAGGAACAGTGGAAATATTCCATTCCCGATACTTTTAGTGCAGCCTAGTAAAGCCAGTATCATTTCTAAAAACTCAGACTTTTCTTCCCCTTTACTTTTGTCAACCAGAGCACAGTCATTTTTAGGCTCTGGAACTTGGAAGTCTTTTAATAAATTATTATGAGCAACACGATCACAATCACGTCGATGTTTAGGAGGAGGGAGAGGTTTTAAGAATACTGTCTTTTTATATGAGAAATTAGTAGAATTATTACGAGATACAGACTTAACTGCGGGAGCATATGCAGGTTTTGTTACTTCCGGAATTGTTGAACTTGATGCATCTGCATATGAAGGCTTAACAGAAGGAAAACATTTACTAGCTTCTGCATAAGACATGCAGCTCTGAGCCATTTTAACTTCGATTTTTGTCTGTCTCACAAACTCTGGACATGACTTGTCTATCGCTGAATGGAAACCTTCAACTTCACACATTACGCAGTACAGAGGATCTTCATCTGACCTGTCACATGACACACCTGCATGTTGACCTCCACAGTAATATTCGTTGGTAAGATATTGGAGTCTTAGAACGACATTGTAAAGGGTATTCCAATAAGGACTTTTCAAAATAAAATAAAAATCATTTGAGATATTTCGAAAACTTTACTATCGGGTTGTAATACATTCATAACATTTATGAATGGAACTCGACTTCGCACATATGGCCACCACGGGCACGTTTGCAGCGGTTGATTCGATGGACCCAATTTTCTATGACTCGGCCACACATTTCGGCCGAAACGGCTGCTATTTCGCGTTCAATGTTAGCTTTGGGCTCTTCCAACGTCGTCGGCTTATTAGCATAGACTTGTAGGTATTTTCATTTTAAATTTGCTTTTTAGAAGGTGCGATTTTTGTGACGCCGAGTGTATAACGCGAAAAGGCTTTTCCCCCAACCTATTAACATCATAAACATTTTCTTCTTGAAAACCTTTTGCTACGAGTCTAGCCTTTTTTGTTCCATCTGTTTTACTTTGAATATCCAATTAGTATTAATTGCTTTTTGACCAATTGGCAGTTCAGCTGATTCCCATGTCTTTAATTTCTCCAGTGCTTCTATTTCTTTTATCTATAGCTTGCTTCCATACTTCGTTTTTAATAGCTACATTGTAACATAATAGATCTTGTTCAAGTATGGTGTTCAAGCAATATGCCATATTGTTTTCTTGTGCATCTTCATAAAAAGCTTCCTGTACATAATCTTGTAGATAAGTTGGCTTCTTCTTAGTTCTGTTTGTTTTAGTATTTATATTTTCCTTATTCCTTACATTTGTTTCATTCATCTGCTGAAACAAATCTTTCGGTTGCTTTTTCTTCTTTATCCATTGCATAGTCTTGTTGCCCTATTGGTTTCTTAGATATTCTTCTTCCTCTTTTCCTGTTTCTTGACTTTCTATCGCTACTTCTATTTCTGTCTCGTCTTCAAAATCCTTTTCTATACATTTGTCTTTATGTTGATTTCTCTTCATCTTTTCTTCCTATAATTTTCTCACATGTTTTCTTTTTCCTTCTTTACTCTCGTACCTTTTAGTTACTTCTCTTCTTTCATGTTCTATTTGTCTAACCTTTTCTTCATTCGTCGTATGCGATTATTCATTCTCCGAGTTTTCAGCATCATTGTGATCTTCGTGTCCTGGTAAGTATGTATTTTTCTCATATTGCTGTTTTCGCTCATAAAAAATATCATTTCTTCCTATGACAACTGATCCGGTTTCTTCATCATAAAGTTTATATCCTCCAATGCTATATCCAATCATAATTATCTTCTTACCTCTATTATGCAGTTTTTTCCTTAACTCTTTCGGTATGTGATTATATGCTGTAGAGCCAAAAACGCGTAAGTTTGATACATCAGGTTTCCTATTCTCCCACAACTCACTAGGTGTCTTCTGTTCTCTTCCTGAAATTGGACTTGGGTTAGTTACATATGCTGAGAACAAGACTGCTTCACCCCAAAATGTTTTTTTCCATTCCAGAATTAATTAGTATAGTCATGGCTTTGTCTATAAGTGTCCTGTTCATTCGCTCCGCTACTCCATTCATCTCTGGATTATAAGCCACAGTATGTTACATGACTATGCCATTCTTAATGCAAAATTGTTTAAAATCATTTGAGAGATATTCACGCCCATTATCCATTCTTAGTTTATAAAGATTAATGTTAAAATTATTTGTAACCAAGTAATAATAGTGTTGAAATTTATCAAAAATCTCAGATTTATTTTTCATCAAGTAAATTATTGTAAAATGTGTGAAGTCATCAATGAATGTTACAAAATAGTTCTTACCATCATATGGAGATATTGGACCACATACATCAGTGTGTACAAGTTTCAAAGGTCTTCTAGTTCTATAGTCTATTTTGTTAAATGGCTGTCTACAATTTTTACCCAATACACAAGATTCACACAGATCATTTTGAAATGTTTAATTTTTTAAACATGTTAATCCATCAACCATATTTTCCTTAACTAATACATTTAAATTTGTATTACCCAAATGACCAACCTCCTATGGTCGGAATGTGCGTGGGTTCGTCGGGGCCGACCACAGAGTAGTCGCCCCTATCGGCATCTTCTAACAGCCGCCTGCCCACTGCTGAGTTGAGTCGGGAGCCCCACGCGACGTGCTTCGCGTTGAGGTCCCCGACCAGCAGAGCTGGGCGGCTGTCGCAATTCAGGACCCGTCTTATGTCCCCGGGGTGGAAATCAGGCCCCGGGGGTCTATACGCGGCATAAACCCGCATATCTCCCCCCGAGGTGTGGATCCTCACACCGATCGACCTTGTCGATGTGAAGGCCAGCAAATCCAACTGATCATGCACCACGTCTCGCCTGACGAGCGCCGCAGTGCCCCTGAACGGCGTCCCGGCAGGACTCACCTCGTCACGTCGGTACATGAAGTAGTTTGGAATCCTGAACACATCCCGAGGACGTAGCTTGGTCTCGCCCAGGAGCACAACCTCAGGGTTGTACTCCCGGGCGAGGACCAAGAGATCGTTCTTGCGGGTTTTTACCCCGCCGGGGTTCCAATAAATGATGCGCAGTTCCTGGCTAGCCATTGAACTGCGCAATCATTCGGTAGAACCCCGACGAGAGAGCCCCGAACGGGCTGGCTCCCGAGGCGATCTCGCGGATCACTCCGGAGACCACCTCGGACAGTTTTTCCCAGAGCGCGAGGAGCCATGCAGCGAAGCCGACAGGTTGTGAGGCCTGCCGACCGCTGCGCTGCTCGCGCTGAGGGCGGGGAGGAAGAGGGGGCAGAGTATTGCCCAACGTTTCAGATTGGGCTTGAGGCATGGTTTGACCCTCCAGCTGTGGAGGGTTGGTGTCGGCATTTACATTGGCTTCCATAGCCTCTTGCGCCGGTTGGTCGACTTCCATATTTCTGGCAGTTTCCTCTCTCGCCAATTTCTTTTTTTGCTTTTTCCTCTCCTTTTTTTTGTTCTTATTTTTGTTCCTCGAGGACTTGGGGGCTGGGCCAGCTGTCTGGCGAGTGTCGTGGGCTGTGTTGACAGCTACAAATGGGGCTCGGCCACGAGGAGTAGGGGTGGGCTTTTTGGTCTGACGCGGCGGGTTGGCCTGCGCCATCAGCGTGGCCGCTGACAGCCCAGCCTCCACTACCGAGACAGACGGATAGGTACTAGGAGGGGGAGGGGCTGGGGTTTGGGAGGATTTCCCTTTCCCCTTCCCCTTCCCCTTGGGAATGGGTGCAGACACGACAGGAGCAGCTGGAGCTGAGACATTCCTGGGCCGTGGCACCGGTGGAACAGGAGGGGGGATGGTTACTCCCATCATCCTGGCCCTCTTGCGGTAGATCACACACCGCCGATCGGTGGCGGCGTGGTCCTTCCCGCAATTAGCGCAGGATAATGGGCCATCCCTTGGCCTCGGGCAGTCCGCCACAATGTGCTCGCCGGCACATCGAATGCAGCGGACCGCACGGTGACAGTTCGTGGACGCGTGCCCGAAGGCCTGGCAGCGGTGACACTGCGCAGGTCCCCGGGTTGGACGCCATCCCTCGACCGTCACCCCCGGCAAGTATAACAGTTCGTTAACTGAATACAGCCGGGCGAGGTCGCCCTTGGAGAGGTGGTCCAGAGCCACGAAAAATACGCAGCCCTGTCTCCCCCTCTTGGCCTGGATGCACCGGGCATAACGGGCAGGAAAGCCCAGCTCCTTGAGGGCGTTTGTTACCTCTGCCGCATCGGTGTCGGCAGGGAGACCCCGTACAGCTACCTTCGAGGGTATCTCCTCCGCCAACGCAAAACAATACCATTTAATGGTTTTGTCTGCGGCGGAGGCCCTCGAGAGATAGTCCTGGATCACCCTGTACTCCTCCGCCGATGACGGCAGGAAGCGGAAACCGGTGCCGTGGGGTCTGGCAGAAGGAGCCCTACCGAGGCGCTCCCTAATGGCCGCCATGTGGCGAGACCAGTTCGGGAGAGCCTCCACCATGATAGGTGGATGACGGCGGAGCTCCTCCTGAGCCCGACCCCTCGGCCTCGGGGGTGGAGGAACTTGTGATTGGGCAGGTCTGGGGCGTGTACCTACTGGAGGTTTGGATGCGGCAACGGTCGCGTAGGACGTTGAGGGAATGGGTTGAGGAAGGTTGGGAAACTGTTGGGCTTTGGTGGACTCGAGGTCCATATACCTGGTGGAATCCAGGTTACCCACCGTGCCGCTTAGGGCGGGGGCACCACGAGTTTGATCCACCGGGATAGGGGATATGGTAGGGGAAGGGGATCGAGGGGGGGATCTGAGTGGGCGTGGGGCTACCCCTGTCCTGGCGGGGGCCCTCGGCTTGGGAACGGGTTTGGCTAATGGGATGGGACTCCCAGTAGGGGATGCAGATCTAGATGAGGATGGAGTAGTAGTGTTGGAGGAGGAGGGGGGGGAGGACGTGGCCTCGCTATCCTCTCCCTCTGATTTAGAGGAAGGTCCTAGTCTGGGTCGCTTATCATGGTCCTCAGATGAACCACGGTCAGACTCGGACCTGGCCTTCTTCCTCGGCCGAGGTGGCCCAGGGCAGTCGGTCGACAGGGGAACGAGACCTTCCCCCGGACCGATCCCCGGGGACACCCGGGCCGAGACCGGAGGCCTGGCCGAATTGTCCTTACCGGGGTCCATCGGGACCGGTCGCGTTTGTGGAATGGGGCGACGGGCGAATTATTCGTCCATTGCCCGACGTCCCTGTCGGGACGGGCCGTGTGTGCTGATGATGGGGGGAGAAGCCCCACCAGACATGATTTGGCTGTCTTAGTCAGTATGCGGACATTAGTACCCTCACTGGGAGGTCAGCGACTCTAATTTATAATGACCTATGTCAAATGTCAGAGGCCCTATCGCCTCCCACCCAATGTAATAAAATAAAATAAACAGAACGACTAATTAGTAAATGTAACTATGACTGATTTCAATTATAACAAATAAACAAAGCAACTATTCTAACTCAATCTCGGATTATAAATTTAAGATTAATTAAAGTCAATTAAAGTCAACAATAATTTAATGAAATGAAGGTAAATAAAAATTAGAATAATATAAAAGGTAAATGAAAAAGAAGAATGCTAAAAATATACTATTACACAATAACGTCTGCCGCTGCAGGCTCCCACACGCGCTACACACTATTATCTGATAACTATGTCTGTATCTATCTAATTTGTAATTAATAAGTAACTAACTATAAGGAGTAACCATAACCTATGAACACTATAATAATCAATGTAGTAATTTATAATTATAAATTAAAAAGAAGGGAGAATAAAAATATTAAATTAAAAATTAATTCAAATATGTCAATGAACCAACTTGAATAAATTATGAACAGTAAAAGTGGCAGTACGGACAAAAGCACGGAAGGGGACCCGGGGTCCGATACCTCAGCCCGATGGCCCTCTAGGCAGGGGGCCCCCGATTCAAAGATGTCAAAAAAATTTTGAGATCAGTAAGCCGAGAGGTCCACCGCCCAGGGGTCCACAGACTTCGGGATCCCACCACTCAAGTCTCCCCAACCGACACTGAACTCCACCAACTGTTAATAAATCTAAACTTCTAAATAACTATGTAAAACTATTGAGGTAATATTAATCAACTATACAACAACTACTCACCGAACAACTGGACTGGAACCCGCAGTATGCAAACGCCAGTGTTTCTGTAAACGGGGGAAGACAACAGGGACCACTTATGATAGATGGTCAGTCTACCAAGATGTACTGAACTTGTGGTCAAATTACAACTATTGATAATTACAAAAAAAAAAACAGCAAATGTGGGTAGAATGAAAAAAAGTTAAAAAGCTAATTGAAATTTTATCTATTATATAAAAAGCAAACTAATCTATTATGTAATTAACTACGTATAAATGAAGCTAAAACTAAATTAAACGACCAATATACAACTATTTATTAAGAATGAAATTAAATTTACTAATAACGAATAAAACAATGAACGAAACTAGAACTAGAAACTAACAGCCTGGCCACGGGACATTCGCCGATACGAATATTCGCGCGGTGCGAACGGCGAAGCGTCTAGCGACTAAAATAAGTGCATAGAAATGTACCTAACAAGCCACGCGCACCGGCGACCGGCGAAGCGACCGGCGAAATGTACCGAGCGAATCGCGCGATGCGGCGGGCGAGCAAAACAAATGCATGAATACGGACGGCGCGAGCCACGGAGTCGAGCGGTAGTCGCGGCGAATAGTACAGTGATTAAATGAGTTTAGTTGTTTTCGCCGCGAAAAATTAACGCCGAAATTTTTATATTTTTTATTTATTTTTTATTTTATATTTTTAAAGTCGTCGTGGCCTAACGGACGTCCGGTGCAATCGTGTTGAGCGATGCACCGGTGTTCGAATATCAGGCGGGTACCAATTTTTGTAATGAAATACGTACTCAACAAATGTTCACGATTGATTTCCACGGTGAAGGAATAACATCGTGTAGGTAATAAAAATGAAATCCTCAAAATTATAATTTGCGTAATTACTGGTGGTAGGACCTCTTGTGAGTCCACACGGGTGGGTACTACCACCCTGCCTATTTCTGCCGTGAAGTAGTAATGCGTTTCGGTTTGAAGGGTGAGGCAGCTATTATAACTATACTTGAGACCTTAGAACTTATATCTCAAGGTGGGTGGCGCATTTACGTTGTGGATGTCTATGGGCTCCAGTAACCACTTAACACAAGGTGGGCTGTGAGCTCGTCCACCCATCTAAGCAATAAATAAAAAATAGCTGAAATACTAGCTAGACCAGCTATTTGGAAGTCTAGCCACCCAAAGTATTTCTCGTACTTCTTGTGGAATTCTCCATCTATAGGTATACTCCGATTCTTATTCAAATCATGTACTTCACAATATTTTCCTAATAATAGATCCTGAACCAAAAAACTATTAATTTGTAAGCAATATCGAGATAATTTCGATATAGACATTTCGCTGTCGGACTTCCTTACTAGTCGCGGCGGCGAACGTGAGTACCCGTGGCCTGCAAACGGTGCTGCGCGAATGGTCGCCTCGTCCACCGCTTCGCTGTTCGCACCGCCGATTCCCGTGGCCAGGCCGTAAACCTACCTGTAAGGGCGCCTACGCCGCAGACCTGTGAATAAGATTGGCCTTCGGGTGTTGGTAACAGCCCCTCCTAACCCCGAAGGGTAGGGGAGGACTGGGAACAGACACGGGCGGCCAGACTCAATGGCGCTCACGTACACCAATTTTATTAAAAAATAAAATGGTTACGCAGCTTTCACAGGCTGATCGACACCTACCCGCTATTAACCAATGTTAAGAATAAAAGTGTCAATCAACTCACCTGTTCCCGGGTCCTGCGTTACGCTGCTCGGAATGTCTCCAACCCGAAGCAGCACCGCTAGATAAAACACTCGCACTTTGGGCACACACTGACTGCACAGCACAACACAGCAAGGGGCCACTTAGCCTGGTGTCCCGGGCCGAAGTGACGAAGCCGGTGTAAACCCGCTACCCCGCGCCGCTGTCCTCCTCCCGGCGCCCGCGCCGAGCGATCTTTGATGTCCGTGCATCAACAGTCAGTAAGCATATCAATTTGAACTTTCTCACTAAGGTCACCAGGCGGGAGTCGAGCAAGTAGGGCTCGTCCTCTGGCAACAAAGATCTCCGTCTTCTCTCTTTGTCCTTGCAACATTTTGAAGAGCTCTAAGTGGACTCTATGGGGCGGTCTGCAATCACCGAAGGCGCTTCGTAACGATGATAAAGCGTCATCCCAGGAAGTGATGCTAGCTTTAACGCTCTGCCACCACACGGCTACATCTCCGGTTAGTAGCATTGAAAGTCCTCGTAACGCGATGGCGTGTCCTACGTCAGCACAATCTTGGTATGATTCAACCGCGTCAAGGAAACCGTCGAGTGTGTCGCCGGGCGCTCCGCTGAACCGCGCCGTGCATGACGCGAAGTTCCCGGAATGGTGAGCGAGCGTCGAGGAAGTCGGCGATGTCGGCTCCGACGTCGGTGTTGCCCATGATTGGAATTGAGTTTTATTCTCAAAAACTCGGTCGAATAGGCGTTCGAATGCTGCCATTTGCCTTTCTTGCAATGCCGCCATGATGGACGCCATGTTGTTGGCGGCAAATGTTGGCATCGGTCCCGCGGTTGAACCCGTTTTCTCTTTAACATCTTGGAAATCAGATTGACGCCGTGACTGACGACGAGTACGTGTCATTATTACGTAGGCTCCCTCCGAAATATTACTTAGAGGGTACGCACTGGGGCTGCCAGTTTAATATTGGGTGCCCGACTGGCATGAGACTAGAGTTCTAATGAAAAGAGTAAGTAAAATTTCCATTGATTAATTTGTATAGAAATACACCCCCCATTAGTTTCCTTCGGTTAATAAGAGAGTCTACATTAAGTGGCGAAGTCTATATTTATAGCTGGGTAACTTCCTACCCAGATTGTAGTTGTAAGACAAGTTCCATAGAAACCGTTTCTGGACACTTTCCAATCGTTTCTTGTATATCTCATAATAAGGATTCCACGCAATGCAGCAATATTCTAAGATACTGCGTACGAGAGCATTATAAACTGAGATCTTAGTGTTTGGTTTTTTGAATTCTTTGCAATTGCGAAATATAAATCCCAATGTTTTAAAGCTCTTTCTTGTGATATTCTCAATATGTGTGCTGAATTGCAGCTTACTATCAATGGTCTCACCCAGATCCCTAATAGAGTCTTCCTCAGATAGTGGTGCACCATTAATATGATATGTTTGGGAAATTGAACATCTTTTTCTAGTAAAACGAATTACATAGCACTTAATGATATTCAGACTCATGCCATTCGCACTGCTTCGCCTAAGATCCACCTTCGACTTGGTCCACACCTCCTCTAGAATTCTGCCACCTAGCGTGGCTGTAGGGGACCTGTTTTTGCTGTGGGCAATATGGAACAGTGGTCTGATGCAAAATACCTTTACTTTCTAGAAACCGAGAAAGTTGCTTATGGGTGTACTCCCCACCCTTATCTGAACATAGACATTTGACAGGAAAACCAATCTGCTTCTCAACCATAGTAATGAACTCTATAGAACGACCTTTATCCAATCCGATCCGATAAACGAATCTTTTGGTTATATTCAAATTTTTCAGTATGTTAAAAATTTGAATTGGCGCGTAACCGCAACGATGCAACGCAATAACTGCAACACGGTCTTCTTAGCGTCCACTCCATATTTAAAAATGAGTAAAATTCTAAAAGTATACATTTTTATTTTCATGAACAATTCGAAATTCGAATTCAATAAACTTTTTTGTGGCCAGCATTCTAAAAGAAAAGTTTTTACTGTGTGACAATACTTATGACCTGACTAGGTATATAGTTGGATAAAGATGGTGGTTATATTTCCACCATTCAAGAGGTGTGATTGTGGCGTTTCGGGTCAATAATGCGTCATCTAGGTAGGCCCCCATTTCTATGATCGCCTTTGCCCTAGGCGAGCTTGTTGGTACTAAACCCTCAACTTCACGATCAAAGTCGTCCCAAATTGATATATTTTTTGAACTGCTAGGTTGCGGTGGCTCGTTGGAAGTGGTGGGATGATATGTAACAATGGAGTTAGCAGTCATAGTAGTAGCCATATCAATTGCTCTTGTTTTGCATATGTCAGCCGCAGATTTATTAGCAAAGCCATTCATTTTGAATCGCGGATCTAGTAGTCTGCACATGGCCAGCTCTTTATGATATTCTATGTTGTTAAATCTCCTTGACAGTCCCTCCTTTAGCTTCAGAAGTACATCGCTAACGACAGGCTTGTATTGATTTTTGAGTAAATTGTCACACACACTATGTAACCCACGAGTCACAACTATTGCCATGCTGGCGGTAGTGTACCTTTCTCCACTCATTTTGGCCGTTGCTTACTCAAATGGCTGTAATATGGAGGCAAGTTCAGATAGGGCTTCATCTATATCTCTTTGTACCAGGGCCAAAGTAGCCCGCACTGCTTCTTCTAACTCCACAAAGCGCTGTAACATAAAAAATGTCGAATTCCAACGAGTAGGTACAGATTGCTTGAGCTTCTTGGGAATGCTACCGCTTTGCTGCACTTGATATTTTCTCAATTTATCAGTGGCCGTTGAACTCCCCTTAAAATAAGCTACTATATTTTTTACTTTTTCTAATATATCCTTGACAACTGTTAATGCGTCCTCAACAACTAAATTCAAGGTATGGGCATAGCACCCAAAATGCTTCCATCCTATTAAATTTATTGCATTTACTATATTATTTGCATTATTAGTTATTGCTTACATAACTTTTCCTGTCAAACCCCAGGTTTCAACCATATTTTTCAAATACAGAGCCAGTAATTCCCCTGTATGCCTTACGCTATAGTGAGCACAATCTAAAAGTACGGATTTAAATTCTAAATCCGATGTAGTGTAGTGTATGGTTATTGCTATATAAGCATCATTTATACATGATGTCCATGTATCGGTTGTGAGGCATACACTTAAAGCTTCTCGCTGCACTTCTTCCATTAACTTCTCCTTGCAGGTAGAGTAAGCAGATGGTATCAAACTGGCTGATATGGTTTTTCGGCTAGGTGGTTTATAAGAAGGGTTTAAAGCGTTGGTATATTTTAAAAATCCTTTATCCTCTACTATACTAAATGGCCGATAATCCCAAAAGAAGACATGTAACGTTGTTACATTTATCTGTTTACTTTCATGTAAACCTATTTTTTTTTTGGAATCTAAGACGCCATTGTTCTTTGTCTTTTTTGAGCTATAGAAGCAGAGCTAAAAACTTCAGAAGTTGTCGCGGTAGATGTAATAATAGAAGCTGAAGCTGATGCATTTGCTGAAAGTATCGCATTGTCGTTGCTTCCTTGCTGACATTGTGTAATATGTTGGTCAAGTGTTGCACGTGAAGCGATATTAGATAGGCTTAAAGCGTGAATTTAAGTGTAGTCTTAAATTTGAAACTGTGGATTTAAACGAAATTTTACTGTGACATAAATTGCAAGTTGCAACTTTTGTCACATCGTCTTCAGTGTTAAAATGTTTCCAAATATCACTGGATTTTGGAGACATTTTACAGTTTTCAATATAAACAAAGCCCCAAAATTAGCTAATCATGCAAGTTATACACAACAAACCGGACACACAAAAACAACCAAATGAAACATAAAACAATAGCAACAAACTTATATCAATGCACTTTTTATAAAGTAAAGTTGTAAACAACTGCGTGAATAAAATAGTACGTACCGCCAAGCTGCATTAATTTTAACAACGCTTAGCAGCAGTCGCGAGCATAGATTATACACTTAATATTTGAGACGCCAGCTCGCAACAGAGCGACGGGCGCAACGGCGCGGCAACGGCAACGCTCGGCAACAGTATTCGTCAGATAGATGTCATTGCGTGAGCAACGCGTTTCGCATTACGTTCTTTTTCATTATTGGCTTTCGTTCGTTTTCGTAAACAACCTAATGCGCGATTTCTCGTAACAGGTTACATTTTTATTTTCAAAGCAACCTGTTGCTGCAACAGGTTTCGTAAAAAATTACTCATCTTTATCACCCTGCCTATGTCCGCTAGCTGCTGTACTACAGTCATTACTGTTTCTATGTAATCAGAAATAGAGTTAAACATGCTATACTCAACCCTGTGCAGCTGCCTTAAAAGTAGCACCTTCCTTCCGAGACCGGAACTTTCGAAGACGTTAGTCAGGCTCTTCCACGCCTCTTGTGCAGTTTTGGCCGACCTCACATACTGGTATAGGTTACTTTTCATTGATAGACAATTGCGTGCGAGCGCGCGTTAACCACGTGCATCGCCCTCACCAGTACCGCATTCCACCGTGTCCCAAAGTGTCCGTCATGCATTAATGACATTCATAAAGCGAATTTCCAGACAGTAGTTCCTCGCGTCTTCCAATTTCTCCACGACGTTCATGTTGGAGTTCGTCAATGACATGAAATGAAATGACACATTGACCAAAATTAATTATACTTCTAAGTTTTGTTTGTTTATTAACAAAATCACTATAGGAATATAAGAATACAGGGACCCCGCGAAATAGCCCCATTCTTGTTACGTTGAAAGTTGGAATGAAGGCTTTTAACTTTTTCGTTTTCAAAAGATCGCAGTTAAGAAAATTATTGGAGTCTTTATAATCGGAAAAGCCAACTACGCACCTATTTCTTCCTATACGCTTTACACTACCGGGAATAATATTATCAAATTTGTTCTGCTTTAAAAAATTGCCAAAAGTTACAGGATGGAGAACGGTCCCGTCATCAGGTGAAACCTCGCTTTAAGTATTGTGTTTTCTGCTCGGTTGAGTTACGTTCATCTTGTTCTTTGGATGATCCTTGCCCTGGTATCACAACTGCTTGCGGATTCCACGGAGACAATCCACATTTTTTAAATTCATTGAACAACATACATTCTGTAATATTTTGTAGTATCACTTCTTGCAGTAATTTTGCGATTTTTTTTTATTTTAAGGATATGAGAATCTTCTTGTACAACTTTGTCCATTCTCCATTAATGGACTTTTTTCCTCCGTGCTTCTTTGAGGCTTCTGAACACTGCAACATCCATAGGCTGTAAAATGTGGGTGGAGTTCGGTAACAAAGCTACCAAAATTATCCCATTTTTTTCGTAAAATTGGCTTGTTTGTAAACATAAATGGGACGCATGGCCATCTACGAAAATAACGACTGGAATGGTTATTTGGTTTTTTATTAACCAGGGATGGAAAATATCGGCAATAAATATTATAAAGAGGACAGATTTGTTTGTTTGTTTGTATTGAATAGGCTCCGAAACTACTGAACCGATTTGAAAAATTCTTTCACTATTTGGAAGCTACACTATTCCCGAGTGACTAAGGCTAAAATCTTTTTTGAAAAAATTAGGGATCCTTACTAAAACCCCAATAATGTAACCCAAGGTGTAATAAAATTACCTAAAATATTCTTTACATCGCGTGCCCTGCGAAAACTATTGATGATAGAATAAAATAATGTACTACGACTTTGTAGAACATATTATTATTTACAAAAAATGTCGCGACAGCATATGTCTAAATATTATAGTTATGCCGCAATAAGTGTTCTTTTATTTTAAAAAATAAATAACGTCAAATATCGTTGAAATTTTTGTTAAGGTTCCGAGCGGAGCCGGAGCGGGCCGCTAGTCGGCAATAAATTCATAAAATGCCTCACATGTCATCCACCCTGAATCCGTTTTTCCTAGCCCTCACTCTTTAGGAAATTTGTCAGCAATCTCCTGAGGGATACGTTTATATTTGTAAACACAAGTTGTAGGAGCTACTACATCATTCGCGCTACCAGTTACCAAAACTGTAACGCACTCCTTCTCATCAACATCCACTTTTTGATAAACCGTTTTATCTCCCTTTTTAGCAAGAGCTATGGGGCCTTTTGGATTTAAAAAAAAAGCAGACTCATCACACTTGAATATCCGAGATTTTTCAATGTAAGACTCCACTTCTGAAAACCAATTCAGTATGTTTTCTCCGGAGAAAATCTATAACCCACTTTCTGCCCGGTCTTCCATCTTTGAACGGGGTATCACGTCTCATCTCTTTTATGTACTTTCCCACACTGATGCACAGCTGCTCAACAGTGACTGGAAAACCAGCTTGTGCCATGTTCTCCACCCATTTGCTTATTTCAGTCTCCTCTTTACTTGTTAGAATGGAAGGAGGGCCCATTTTCCTATCCTAGTGATTTACCCTGTAATTTATATTTCAATGTCGTTCTGGGGACTGCAAATTTCTTTGCAGCGGCTCGGATAGATATTTTGTGCTGGCGAACATCTTTAACTGCAGCTTTCATAGCATCTTTACTGTAGTTTAAAAATGTGTTCTTGTTTCCAGGCATATTGTAATCCCCAGGAGGGTACCTCCCGCTCCGCGGGGGGAGAATCCCTCCGTGCGGTCGAGCGATCGGCCGCACGCTGCCCCACCGTTTCTGGGGGGGGCACACACTGCCACGAGGAAGGGGGCGACAGCACGGGTCGCGTAAGGGACAGAGTCCCAACCGTGCTACTCGAGCGCTGCGAGAGTTTGATCTCGTTGCACTCGGCGCGGAGCTCCGCGAGGGGCGACGCGTCTAGTGGGCGGGAGACGCCAGCGCTGTTCGTAGACAGCACTCGACAGCGAACGCGGCGGAAGCGGAAGTCGGCTCGACGGCCGGCGTCCTCCGCTCCGTCAGATTCGTCAGACGGTGAGCCCGCTAGCGCCAAATATATGGCGTTGGCGGAGGGGCCGGCGACTGCTGCAGCGTCGCCCGCCACCGATTGTAACATGATATCTTCCGGCGGACTGGCTGCTGCCCCCTCGGTGCAGACCAGGGCCGCCCGCCGTGAGGCCCAGGAAAAATCAATTGGAGAGGTTGAGCGCCTAGAGCGCTCCCTACTAGAGGTAGGTCCCTCTGACCACCTCAGAGCCTTTGAGGTGGTCGGAAAGCTTATGACGGCGATCGCCACAAAATCCAGCGCTGGTCTGAAGGGCGACTATTTGCGGGCCCTTAAATCTGCATCTGCCACCCTAGAGGAGCGACGAAGAGAGGTGGTGAACCGCACTACGACGACGGAGACGGCGGCCGTGCGACAGGAGTTGGACCTGATGCACGCCCGCTTCGACCAGGTATCGAACGAAAATGACAAACTTCGAACGGAGAATGGGCAGCTGCGCGTGGACATGGCCGAGTTGAGGACCATGGTTGCCGACCTCATCGAGCGGCAACGCAGCTCTGCCCTTGTCCCTCCTCCGCTAGAAGCGGAAGGCCTCAGTGAGGTCGAGCAGTTGAGGCGGCAGCTCCTCATACAGGAGGCGCGCAGCTCCAAGGTGGAGCGCGCGAGACCGCCCCTCGCTCACGAGGCTAAGGGAAGCGCACCTGTGCCGGCACCCCGCAGGAGTGTGCAGCCCGCTGCAAAAACATACAGCGGGAAGAAGATTACACCCGCGCGAGCTCCCGCTGCGGCTGCACCTAAACCCACGGCCCCCGCATCTAAACCGGTGTCCGCTCCTGCCCCGTCCCAGCCTGCGAAGGCGGGGCCCGGCAGGAGCCGGACCAAGAAGAAGGGGGGCGTCAACGCCGCCAAACCGGCACCGACCCCCCAGCCCCGCCCACTGCCCCCGGCCCCGGTAAACATGAACGAGGCCTGGACGACGGTGGTGCGGCGCGGGCCCAAAAAGGTGGCGGCGCCTCCTGCGCCGCGCCCCAAGCCCGCCCCTGCGGCCGCCGCTCCCCGCCAAGAGGGTCGAGCGGAGCCGAGGGGCCGAACTGGAAGAAGGAGGCCGCGCGCCCCGCGGTCGGCTGCAGTGGTAGTGGAGCTGCTGCCGGCCGGCAAAGAAAAGGGCATCACCTACCACGAGGTGATGACCCAGGCGCGCGGCGGCGTAAATGTGGACGCCCTCGGCGTGGAGGGTGGCCTGAGGGTCCGGCAGACGGCCAACGGGGCCCGCCTGGTAGAATGCCCCGGCGCGAATTCCAGCGCCGCGGCAGAAAAACTGGCGGTCCGTCTGCGGGAAATCTTGCCGGACCCCGAGGTGGTGCGCATCGCGCGGCCCGTAAAAATGGCGGAGGTGAAGATTACGGGCCTCGACGAGTGCGCCACGAAGGAGGAGGTCGCCGCGGCCATCGCGTCGCAGGGCAACTGCGCCCTCGCCGACGTCAAAGTCGGGGAGCTCCGGGCAACCTACTCCGGTACCCGGACGGCGTGGGCGCGTTGCCCCATCGCAACGGCGAACCTCCTGGCCACCCCTCCACAGGGGCGGCCTTCCGACAGCCCAGGAAGGCTGCGCGTGGGCTGGGTAGTGGCCCACGTGCAGCTGCAGGATGCCAGGCCGTGGCGCTGTCTTCGGTGCTTCGGCACCGGCCACGGTCTCGCCAAGTGCCCCTCGACCGTGGACCGCAGCGGCTTGTGTTTCCGCTGCGGCCAGCCGGGGCACAAGGCTGCATCCTGCACGACAGCCGCGCCGCACTGCGTCTTGTGCGACGCGGCCAAAAGGAAGGCCGACCACCGGGCCGGGGGCCCGGCGTGCAAATCCGCCCCCTCCTCAACCAAAACGAGGAGGGGCGGAAAGAAAAAGAAGCCGGCTGCAACAAGGGCAGCCGGTGAGTCAGTTCCCGCTGCGGCACCAGACGAGCCGCAGGGCGGGACAGACGAGGGAGCGATGGACGTAGCCCCGTAATGGGTTGCGTCCACCGCTTCCTCCAGTGCAATTTGAACCACTCCGCCAGGGCACAGGATCTCCTCGTCCACACCATGGCGGAGTGGTCAATCGACGTCGCTGTCGCCGCGGAGCCGTACTTCGTCCCCACCGACCAGGACTGCTGGATAGGGGACGTCGTCGGCTCCGTGGCCATTGTGTTGAGACAGTCCGCGGCGTTACCCCCCTTGGATATGGTGGCCAGGGGACCCGGGTACGTCGCGGCTAGGATCGACGGGACCGTCGTGATCGGGGCGTACTTTTCTCCGAACAGGAGCCTCGCCGAGTTCGAGCGGTTTCTGGGCGGGCTCGAGGCGCTTTTGCACCGCCTCGGGTCCCGCCCTGTCATCGTCGCGGGGGACTTCAATGCCAAGTGCACGGCTTGGGGTTCCCCCCGCACGGATGCGAGAGGCGAGGCCCTTTCGGAGTGGGCGATCGCGACCGGCCTCTGTCTCCTAAACAGAGGCACGGTCGCGACTTGCGTGCGGTGGAACGGGCAATCTCACGTGGACGTGACGTTCGCGTCCCCGTCCGCCGTGCGCCGCGCCCGCGGCTGGCGCGTACTCGAGGGGGCAGAGACGCTCTCGGACCACAGATACGTCCGATTCGAGCTCTCCGCCTCCTCCTTGTCGTCGTCGTCAGCCGCGGGCGCCCGCGGTGAGGAGGAGCTCCCGCAAGGTGCGCCCCGTTCGTTCCCCAGGTGGGCCTTGAAACGAATGAACAAGGAGTTGCTGATGGAGGCGGCCGCTGTTGCTGCGTGGGCGCCAAAACCCGCGCGGCTCGCGGACGTGGATGCGGAGGTCGACTGGTTCCGGGGCACCATGGCAAACATTTGTGATGCCGCCATGCCCCGGGTCGGCCCCCGAGCACCACGTGGGGGTGCGTTCTGGTGGTCGCCCGAGATCGCAAGACTCCGCGAGGAGTGCGTGAGGGCGCGCCGCCGGAGCGCACGCCACCGCCGCCGCCGTCGTCGCGACGCTACGTTCGCGGAGACGGCGGCCCGGCTGCACGCTGACTGTCGTCAAAAGCAGACGGCGCTGCAGCTGGCCATCGGCGAGGCCAAGAAGCAGAGCATGAAGACTCTCCTGGAGTCGCTCGACGAAGATCCCTGGGGGCGCCCATACAAGATGGTTCGCAGGAAACTGCAGCCGTGGGCGCTCCCGGTGACCGAGCGGCTCCAGCCTCGGCAGCTGCGGGAAATAGTTTCCGCGCTTTTCCCGCCGGCAGAGGGGGGGGACTTTGAGCCCCCCCAGATGGACGCCACGTGGGGCACGCCTCCGCGTCGCCCCAGCGTTCCCGCTGCCGAGGAGCCCCCTCCCCCTATCACGGGGGCGGAGATCCATGCGGCCGTGTCCAGAATGAGAGCGAAGGACGCGGCCCCCGGCCCTGACGGTGTTCACGGCCGGGTCTGGAGCTTGGCCTTCGAGGCCCTAGGGGACCGGCTCGGGGGGCTTTTCGAAGCGTGCCTCGAGTCGGGACGGTTCCCGTCGAAATGGAAGACGGGCAGACTGGTCCTTCTGCGGAAGGACGGGCGCCCTGCGGACTCACCCGCGGGCTATCGCCCCATCGTGTTGCTGGACGAGGCGGGCAAGATGCTCGAGAGGATCGTCGCGGCCCGCATCGTCCGGCACCTGACCGAGACGGGTCCCGATCTTTCGGCGGAGCAGTACGGCTTCAGAGAGGGCCGCTCGACTATCGACGCAATTCTGCGCGTGCGGGCCCTCTCCGATGAAGCCGTATCCCGGGGCGGGGTGGCGATGGCGTTATCCTTAGATGTAAGGAACGCCTTCAACACCCTGCCCTGGTCGGTGATCGCGGGGGCGCTGGAGTATCACGGCGTCCCCGCATACCTCCGCCGACTGATCGGCTCCTATCTCGAGGGCAGGTCGATCCAGTGCATCGGACACGGTGGGGCGATGTACCGCTTCCCCGTCGAGCGCGGTGTTCCGCAGGGGTCCGTCCTGGGCCCCCTGCTGTGGAACATCGGCTACGACTGGGTCCTGCGGGGCGTCATTCGGGGACCCCTCCCCGGGCTGAGCGTAATCTGTTACGCCGACGACACGTTGGTCGTGGCTCCGGGGAGGGACTACCGGGAGTCTGCCCGTCTGGCGTGCGCAGGCGTGGCACACGTCGTCACTAGGATCCGACGGTTGGGGCTCGAGGTGGCGCTCGACAAAACCCAGGCCCTGATGTTTCACGGGCCGGGACGAGCGCCGCCTGTGGGTGCCCACCTCGTGATCGGAGGCGTCCGCGTCGGGGTCGGGGTGACCGGTCTTCGGTACCTCGGCCTCGAACTGGACGGTCGGTGGAACTTCCGCGCTCACTTTGAGAAGTTGGGCCCTCGGCTGATGGCAACGGCCGGCTCTTTGAGCCGGCTCCTTCCAAACGTCGGGGGTCCCGATCAGGTGGCGCGCCGCCTCTACATGGGGGTGGTGCGGTCGATGGCACTATACGGCGCGCCCGTATGGTGCCACGCCCTGACCCGCCAGAACGTCGCCGCGCTGCGACGTCCGCAGCGCGCGATCGCGGTCAGGGCGATCCGAGGATACCGCACCGTCTCCTTCGAGGCGGCGTGCTTGCTCGCCGGGGCGCCACCCTGGGACCTGGAGGCGGAGGCGCTCGCTGCCGATTACCGGTGGCGTAGCGACCTCCGCTCTAGGGGGGAAGGGCGCCCCAGCGAAGGTGTAGTTCGAGCGCGGAGGCTCCACTCTCGGCGGTCCGTGCTGGAGGCGTGGTCTCGCCGCTTGGCGGACCCGTCGGCCGGCCTCCGAACCGTCGAGGCGGTCCGTCCGGTTCTCGCGGACTGGGTGGGCCGCGACCGCGGATGCCTCACCTTCCGGCTGACGCAGATGTTGACCGGCCATGGGTGTTTTGGCCGGTACCTATTTAAGATAGCCGGAAGGGAACCGACGGCGCAGTGCCACCACTGCGCGGACCGCGACGAGGAAGACACAGCGGAACATACATTGGCGCGTTGCTCTGGATTCGACGAGCAACGCGCCGCCCTCGTCGCGGTCATAGGTGAGGACCTCTCGCTGCCGCGCGTCGTGGCTACGATGCTCGGCAGCGACGCGTCCTGGAAGGCGATGCTCGACTTCTGCGAGTCCACCATATCGCAGAAGGAGGCGGCGGAGCGAGAGAGGGAGAGCTCTTCCCTTTCCGCACCGATCCGTCGCCGTCGAGCCGGGGGCCGGAGGCGGGAATACGCCCGTACGTCCCGGCCCCTGTAGGTGGCGGCCTCCCCCCGGTGAAGGTCAAGGGGCGACCTGAGGGGGTGAGGCCGCGCGGCGCGCTACCAGCACTCTAGCGCGCTGCCGTGGAGTGAATAGAGCGACCGGTCGACGGTGTATCGCGTCCCGACCCGGCAGGCTGGTTCTGGTCCAGCGGGGTATTCCGGGACACCAGCGGCACCGTCTGGGCGGCCCGACGGGCTGCCGTACCGAGACGGCCGACGTTTCAGAGCCTTCGATTCGCCTCGAAGGCTCCGTCGGCTGGGCGTCCTTGGGGTGAGCCGCGCCGTCTGGTTGTAGTGTTGACCGCGGTAGCCCCCCTACCTCATCCGGGTTCTGACCTCGGAGGGGATCGGACGTCGGGTGTAAGAGTGCAGAGGAGTCGTTTAGTGGGTGGGCTCTAAAATCCTTGGGCCCGCGGTCTGCTCACAACACCATGCAGATCGTTGAGTCTCACATACCCCGCGCGCCCCTTTTGCGCGGGGACCTCGTAGGAGGTTCGGCCCTCTACCCGAAAAAAAAAAAAAAAAAGGCATATTGTAATAATATTTACCCTGAAATAAAAGCAACTCGTCTACATTTTGTAAATTTCCGCTCCGCTAAATTTTCATTGGTACAAATATGTTCAGTGCTGATCACCTTATTGACAACCAAGTCTTTTATATAAAGAACCCGTATATCAATGTGTTTTGTACGCTTAGAGTTCTCGTAATTCTTGGCCATTAATATCGCACTTTTGTTGTCAACAAGTAGCACTGCATTTACATCACAACCTAGGTGTTTACATATGCCTTTTAAATTAACGATTTCCTGTGCTAATGATGCGGCGGCTACCTACTCGCTTTCGACAGACGATAAAGTTACGCGTTGTTGCTTATTTGAAAACGAAGCAATGGGGTTTTGCCCTTGTAAGATAATACCACCGCTGCTAACACTTTTTCTGTCGCTTCTATCTCTAGCCCAATGGGCATCAGAAAATCCGTATAAATTATTGTCATTTGTCTTTTTAAATAATAATCCTATTTCTTTTGTTAATAACGTACTTCTCTTTTTCCAGCTTTCCATAATTCTTCGTTCGGTTTATCTAAAAATCTTCTCAGATATGACACTGCAAATGTTAAATCCGGTCTTGTTGTTACAGTAAGATAAATTAGACTTCTTATTAGTTCTCGATACGGTACATCCAAAACTTCTGTATTGTCCTTTATTTCTATATTGTAATTTCTTTCCATGGGAGTTTTAATTCCGTTACATTCATCCATTTTGAATTTAGTCAATATCTTTTCAATTATTTTAGTTTGTTTCAGTTCTAAGGTATCTTCATTTCTCTTAACTTCCATTCCGAGAAAGTTCTTCATTTCGCCCATATATTTTGCGTTAAACTCCTTAAGTGCTTTAATAGTATCTTCCTCGTTTCCAATGATCATGGTATCCACATAAATCAGCATCCAGCAACCTTCTTTGTAATACAAACAGTAATCATATTCTGATCTTTGGAATCCGTTAGCTTTCGCAAATTCGTCAAGTGTTTCATTCCAACATTTTGGTGATTCAACCAATCCATACAATGCTCTCTTTAGTTTTAATGCTGTATTTTTTTTTAATCCCTGGTTTATTTTAATATATACATCAGACTTCAATTTTCCATTTAGGAATGCAGTGGGAATGTCTAGTTGAATAATCTTTAAATCGTCTTGTACAGCTTTTGATAAGATCATTCATATGGTAGAACGTCTAGCAACGGGTGCATAAACGCTGTCAAAAATTACTTCTTTCTTTTGTTGGAAGCCTCTAGCGACCAGTCTTGCCTTTTTTGTTCCATCTTCTTTTTATTTAAATATCCATTTTGTATCTATGAGCTTTCTACCATCGGTTATTTCTTGTTCTTCCCACGTTTGTAGTCTTTGGAGTGCATCTAGTTCTTTATTGATTACGTTTTTCCATTCTGGTTCTCTTATAGCTTCTTCGAAAGTTTCTGGAGCATTTGCACTCAAACATATAACAATGTTCATTTATGTTTTCTATATTCGCCTCGTAATCTTTAAGATAAGCAGGAGATTTTATCGTTCTTTTGGGTCTGATTGTTGCTTCTTCAGTTTGATCAGTGTTCATTTCTGCATCTTTAAATTCATCTTCCTTTTCTACAATATCTTCCTTTTCTGTATTGATTTCTTCTTCTTTGTCTTGAATATACCCTACTTGTTTCACTTCTTCGTTATTTTTGACTTTAATGTCGCTTTCATCAAATCTTACATCTCTGGAAATAACTATTTTATCTTCTTCTGGATCCCATAATCTGTAACCAACAGTTGTAAAACCTACCATTCTTGTTTCTTTTGCTCTCTTGGCTAATTTATCCGGTTTGGGTACTATAGTAGCCCAAGCTTTGGAACCAAATACTCTCAATCTCGATAGGTCGTTTTTACCAATAAATATTTCGCTGGGTGTCTAATTGGTAAACTGCACATTGTATCGCTTCGCACCGCAGATGTTTTGGCAATTTGGTTTCCGCTAATAGCGTCCTCGTTTTGTCGCATAATGTGCGGTTCATCCGTTCTGATATGCCATTAAGTTGTGGCGTGTACGGTAATGTATATTCTAAACTAATTCCTCTATTTCTGCAAAAATAGTTCAAACTATTAAAACTGTACTCTCCACCATTATCGCATCGAATTCTTTTTACTTTCGAATCAAATCAAATCAAAAATTTATTAGCTAAAACACGGTTTTTATAGAACAGCGTGTTTCTACCAGGTCGGCGTGCAAATATTATTCAAAATTATTTACATTAAATGCAGTCAGTAAATATATTAATTAATTAAAATATCAAACAACAAAATAAATTAATTTATGTCATAAAACGAAAACAAAGAACAGAAAGAAGCGAATTTGAAATTAACATAATGATTTATCATTTAAAAATTCTTTAACTGTATATAATATCTTAAGGTTAATAATTTTTTCGAGTTTTTTTTAAATAAAAATAAATTTCTCTTTTTTTATAGCATCAGGTAGCTTATTATATATTTTCGGTGCCATACACAATATACTTTTTTGCATAAGAGTTGTCTTAGCACAGTGCAAACACAATTTATTTTGGTCGCGCCGGTTACGTTGCGAAACTTCACCTATGGTTTTAAACAATTTACAGTTATTTTTTACAAACAAAATAAGTTCAAAAATATAGAGACACGAAAGTGTTAGTATATTGTGTTTAATAAAGTACTCTTTACAACTGTCTGTACTTTGCAATTAGAACATAGATCTAATACAGCGTTTTTTACCCTTAAATGCGATATCAACGTCCGTAGAATTTCCCCAAAATATAATACCATAGCGTAAATGGGTTCTACTAATCCGGAATAAGCGGTTATAATACGTGAAGCAAAAACTTTGTATCCCTTTTTACGAAAATTGCGCGGACGGAGGAGTATGAAATTTTCCACACTTATAGGAAATATAGAGAAGGAATGCAGAATGTTAATATTTTTTTAAATTATGCATTAAAAATACATTAAATCGATAAAAAAAACATTACACACACTACCATGTATTTGACACACACACACACACACGTGTGCACACTTAAATACTCTTTGTTTTTTGTCAAACTTTTGTTATTGTTTAAAGTCTGTGGTCAAATTGAGAATAGTTTAATGTTGTTTCTTTTAATACTATTTGTCCATAATGTAGTGTTGGCGAAATCTGTAATTATAGGAATTAAAATATAAAAATTAATCTTAGACAATAGAATGTAATAATGTTCAAACTTATAATTTTAATTAAATACAGTCGAATTTCGACTACTGGGGTCTACTAGTAAGCGGTTACAACACCATCCAGATCCAGTGTTGGTGATATTTTGTAAAGAGCGTAAGCTGCACTGCCCAATTTTTTACTTAGCTCAGCTATATGCGATTTCCATTTCAACTGCTTATCTATAACAACAGCTAAAATTTTGCTGAATCAGCGGTACTGATTGCAGTGTTTCGGTAAGTAACCTTAATGTCAGAGTGATTGTTTCTTTGACTAAAATGCATAACCAAAGTCTATTTTAAATTTATTTTTAAGTAGTTATTGTCAAGCCAAGTTATGATAGAAGAAAGTGTCTTATTAATCTCGCTTTCATGATCTGTATTATTTTTAAACGCGATAGACACTGTACTGTCATCGACAAATAGGACCATTGGGTGGTTAATTACTTTAGGTAGGTCATTAATATATATAATAAACAAAAGTGGCCCTAAAACACTACCTTGTGGCAATCTATACATCACAGATCGAGCATTAGATTTATAGTTTTAGAATTTTTTATTTTTTAAGTTGAATTCTTGAAATGTGATTAGGATATGGCCTAGGTCTGACGACTTACTGTGGTGAGTTGTGGGCTTGTAGAATGTTTGTGATGATTAAATTTAATAAAACTCGGTGTAGAAAAAATATCACGTTGTTCTTTATATTATTTTGTATCCGCAATCAACAATCATAGATATTTTACATAGACAAGAGATATTGTGCCACGGATAATAACAAATTTTTATATTTATTGGAGTCAACACTTCACACTTACCGCGAATCGTCCCGCACCCACGGTTTTTTTATATGAAAGGGGAAACTATTCACACTATTTAAATTTTATGCGCGTGCCGATGCGGCGACAGCGGCTTCGCGTGACAAACCATGTTTCTGTTGTTTTGCCGCACTAACAGGCAAGCAGGTGGTGGCGCTAATGTCGCGCCGAAGAATGGTGCATTCCGATACACAAAATGAATAATAGATATAAACCAAACGTTTGACACATCTTTGGGGTATGCTAAATTTCGCACTAGACGGTACGCCTCATCGGAGAAGTGCGAAATGAGGATAGCACTTTTCTTTTGTTCCGATACGTCATTCACTTTTAAAAACTGTGTTAAACGACTTTTAAAAATAGATCATTCACATGTTTTTTGATCGTAAATTGGTAAATTTCCCAAATAAGACATTTTTTTCATTTTTATTTTACGCGTGGGTACGATCCGTCGACAGTGCGATGTATGTGATTATGAAAACAAACAACCGTTCTGAACGCGTACTGGTTTATTACTGGTGACGATTAGCATGGACAACAGTGTCATACATGTCAATTAGCATCTTCAAAATGGCTAAATGCAAGTAGAATTCTATTTCGATCAATGCGCTTCAGGCTACCGTTTACAATATTTTTAAATAAATTTCTTTTTAAAAACTGCCTAAATGAAACTGGGTGGATAGAGGAATTATCATTTGGACTTTCTTGTATCTTTTCAACATGGGCTATAAAAGGTGAGGCATCTGACGACTGGTAAAGAATTTTACCTATAGACTGCTGTGTGTCTCCTTTTTGTTGTCAGTAGAAGATTGAGACGCTGAATTTGTAGTAATTATTGGTTGACAATTGGACTGCATTGGGGTGTCTATGGTTGTAGAAGGGGCTAAAAATCACATCTACAGTGTGATTCACAACACTAAATAAGATTTTTTCTTTTTTTCTTATTGTAATGCTTGCAGATCTTACTAGAATGTGATCTTATTCTTTTAGAGTTAGTTCTAAGTGGGTTAGAGCAATCGGAATCTAGTACGGATCCCTCAGTATCTATTCCAGAATTAAAATCGATAGTTATTTCATTCGATACCTGGGAGCCGTAGCCCCCAGGGTCGTCCGGATCAAACATTAATACAAGCTAAGTATCTATAAGTATAACTTACCAATTCTACGAAGAAAATAATAATATGTGGATTAAGTAGATACAAATATACTAAAATATTAACACTATATTACCCAACTGATCCAAATAACATCAAAAATTAATTTTAATCATAGAAAACGACCAGCAAATCCGAAGTTTCCCGCGCTTTTTTCTGGCTTTTTCGTTTTGTTTGTTGTTTTAAAATTCTACTACTTGTCAAGTATTTTGGTTATAAAAACCACAGATAGTACAGTATAATATAGAAACAAGAGCATGCAAAGACGTCATACGTGAATGACATACGGTTGGGGCATGAAGTTACAAGATCATACGGGTGGGTCAATAGACAAAATATATTTTTATATGAAGGGGACATACCTATAAAAAAATTTAAAACAATGCTATAATAATGCAATTTTTGTACTAACGCAACATATTATCTATAATTTGCGTCATCCGTTGCCGCTGACTATCAGTGGCGGGCTGACCTTCGTGCCCGGGGCGTGGCGCGTCCCAGCCCCAGTGTGGTCAGAGCGCGGAGGGCCCAATCTCGGCGGTCCGTGCTGGAGTCATGGTCCAGACGGCTGGCTGTTCCTTCGGCTGGTCGTAGGACCGTTGAGGCGATTCGCCCGGTCCTTGTGGATTGGGTGAATCGTGACAGAGGACGCCTCACTTTCCGGCTCACGCAGGTGTTCACAGGGCATGGTTGTTTCGGTGAGTTCCTGCACCGAATCACAGCCCAGTCGACGGCAGAGTGCCACCATTGTGGTTGCGACTTGGACACGGCAGGGCATACGCTCGTCACCTGCCCCGCATGGGAGGGGTGGCGCCGTGTCCTCGTCGCAATAATAGGAAACGACTTGACGTTGCCGAGTGTTGTGGCAGCGATGCTCGACTTCTGCGAGTGCACCATCTCGCAGAAGGAGGCGGCGGGGCGCATGAGAGACGCACAATCCCGCCGCCGTCGAGCGGGGGCCAGGGAGGCGGATCTCGCCCAAGCCCTGGCCCTCTTAAGTGTTTTGGGTCCCCCTCACATGTCGGTCTGGGGACCGGCGAGGGGAGCCTAAGAAGACGACGTGCAAGCTGCTCTGCACGCGTTTTACGCAAGAGCATCCGGGTGGTGGAAGGCCGGCTATCCTCGACCCACGCTGGTTCTGTTCCAGCGGGGTATTCCGTAGGATAGTTCACTCTAAACGGCGCCATCTAGGCGGGCTTCGGATAGCCTGCCAACAGAGAGGGCTGGTGGTCGTGGCGCCGACGACCGCTAGTCCGGCGTCCCTAGGGGAAGGGCGTTGGGAGAGATGTGCTCCGCACTAAACGCTTCACTTTCCTCCCTTTCTGAGTTCTGTCTCATGCGAGGTTTAGACGTTAGTTGTTGAGCGACAGTTTAACTCTGACATGCTCTGCCCTCCATCCCCAGTGGAGGGAGGAAGTCCGGCGATATCCTCCCAACAAAAAAAAAATCTATAATTTGCGTTCTGTTATAATATTACCTAGTATATTAATTAATTTACCTAAGACCGAAATGTGCCTCTATCAGCACTTTCCGGCATAACATATATTAGAGCCCCGTTGGCTCGAAGTCAGTTACTCTGCGTCGTTACTATGAGCCACACTCTTTCTAAGTAGAATTTTTGTATCTTCAAAGTGAATAAAATCTTTTTTAAAAAGAGTTTTTCAAAGTCCCGTATAACATTAAATTTGGTGGCAGCTCAAGGATATAATGCTTTCAGGACTACGCAGGTAGTCGTGTTGATTTAATGAATATAATGTTGCAACACAACTATTAACTTTTATGGAAAATGGTATAAGGTCATGCTGATAATTATTATTAGGCAATGGTAACAGATTTCTCATCTGCGATGTTAAATTGTGAATAATAAGATCTGAATTACCAAACCTTAGTTCAAGTGCTTCCATAACAATGTCTGGTGAAGAGTTGCCAATAAGTAGGTCCATCACTGCCTCTTTAGCCTCACCTTTGAGTGCTCGACGAAGACGCCACAGGTTTTCACTGTTATTAAAATGGCATACGTGGGTAGATTCTTCATATGCGGACTTAAAGTGTAACCACTCAATGCAGTCACCACTGAAGGTGGGCAATTCACGAGGTGTGGAAAGCCGTGTAAGTAAGCGTTCTTCCTGCTGGGTAGACGACGTGCTCATGATGTTCTTCAAAGTATGAGCAAGTTGCAGAATACTGTCGACAGGAGGGCCCTGGGCTTGTGCGCGAACTGGTTCTACTCGTGGTATCCAGGCTGCCTCCGTCGTTGCTTCCGCTTCTCGTGAGGGTGGCTGCTGCACATTTTGACGCTCCAACCAGTCGTTCACAACGTATTTATTTCGATCAGTGTCTTGAGATTTACTCACTTTTGAGTGATGTCTTGATACACGTTCACCATTCATCACCGAAGTATGATTATCTACTGCTAAATCATATTCGAGTTTCTTATCTATGCACATGAGTAGACGCACTTTCTAAGCGTTCACTCAATATTTCCCGATCTCTTATTGATTTTAATCGATCTCGTGGTGGTGTAGTGAACATAATTCTGGTGAGATCCGGCTCGAAGGACCAAAACAACTTTGTAGGCGATGTAAATAAAAGACGAGATTTTACTGAGGTATGAGCGCGTCTGATTGTCGTTCGCGCGGTGCCGATGTATCTGCCCGACTGACTGTATTAAAAAAATGCCACAGTTCTTCAGACCATCGTCGACGATCAGGTGCGCTCGTGTATTTATTAAAGAAATAAACGTGAATCATAATTAACAATGAAAACATGTAAACTGTTATAAAACACATAATTCTAAGTGTAACTAAATCAATAATTACAATATTGATATGTGTCGCCTACAGATAGGTTATTGAAAACGGCTGTTAGTCGAAACCCCAACCCCGGGTTATGGGGTTGAAACTTTGCCAGTGGGTAGCGGAGGGGGCGAAGACTATCTCTTTAGTAGATGGTGTTGGGGGCCCATAGGGGGGGGGGGGGGGCATAAAAATCCTCAGAATTGAGCTAGGATGCGTAGTTTTCCCGGAAAATCGATTTAAAGTTTTTCCGGTAGTTGATCAACGGTCCCCTCTTAGCTCCGAGCACTCCTATCTTCTACACTATTTGACACAGGTAAGTGGGACAACGACCACCGTGTCAGGAATATAGCCCTCTCTGATCCACCTGAGGCTCCGGGCCCGTGAAACCTCCCGAAAAGTTCCAATTAATTGGAAACGAAAAATTTCCCGAAAACCAAAACGCAGATGTGATCCTTGCGCAGAAAATTTTTTGAAGAGTTTGTACGACATGGAAATAGGGCCAGGAATTTAATTTAAAAATAAAAAGTATAAAATTTTGACAGTTTTGAAAATTTGAGTGGGGGGGGGGACACCCCGCAACATTAATTGATTTGAATAAATAGTAAATATGGTCGGATTTTCTCCGAAATTTCTCCCAGCTGTTCACAGGTAGCAAAACTCACCCTAAACTAAAATTAAAATTGGGGGTTGTCGATCGCTTTAATGGGCTAGAGGACCCAAAAGTCTGAAGTTTTTCTTTCTTCAATATTTTCGGTTTCTTGCGTCGCAGGATGGTGCTCGATATGTCAAGTGCCTCGTCTTGAGCTGCTCTTCCCAGGAGTGTTGGAACCAGGTCCCTACGAGGTCCGTTCAAGGACAGCGTATGCTGGTTGAGCGGTGAAAATTTTGGTTTTTTGGCTATAGTGCCAAAATTACGCAGCCAAAAATTCTTAAGCTCGGTGAAGAGCTGCGCCTTGATGTCTTCTTCGAATCCACAGTAGAAAAAAGGGGGGTCCTCGATCGAAAAAACGCCGGCGCACGCACATATATGGATGCCAAGCGTTCGAATTTAACCTAATTCTTTTGTTTTTCAGTCACAATATCTTAAAATTTTCACCGATTTTTACACTTGACAGTGCATTGTGATCGGCTTTTTATTCCGCACAAATCGATATATAACAAGCATGTGTTTTGTCGCTTTTTCCACGACTTGTGGTTTTTTAAAGCGGAGCGACACAAAAAACGTGGTGTTCGGCTCGTTTGTATAATTGGCATCAGATACACTATTTTATATAATGAACCTAAAATTAGATTGATAATTCATAATCACTAAGATTAACATGGGTATAATCATACGTCCGGACTACTACGGGCACGTACCGGCGTGGCATTCGGTATTTATGCCCATTGCTGGATGCAGCAACGTCTTCATTGGAAGCAATAGCTTCCAACGCCCCGGAAAATGTTCAGGCACATCACTAGCCGTTCCTCAGTGGAGAGGCGCGGGGAGAGAGGTTTCATTCTTTAATTCTTTAAAGGAATCTTTCTCTTCATGGTTGTATCTTTTACAGAAAGTGCACATTTTACAATCCTTTTTAGATGGCCTATTTTGTGACATTTAAAACATTTTATGTTTTTGTTCTCTGCCTTAAAAGCAACCTGTTTCTGATAAAAGTCTGTTAGTTAAGTTGGTAAGTGTATTTTTGTCATCGGGCGTAGATTCCCATGCTGTGATGAAGAATTTATATTGGTTTGGTAAGTAGGTTAATATTTTTGATATCACCCTGTCATCATCAATGTTTTGGTTAAGATTATTTAATCTCATCCTCAAGTTTTCTATATCTGTGATCAACTGTGACATTGCCTGGTTTTCAAATTTGAAGTTAAAAAAATTCTTGTAATAAGGAAGACTTGTTTCTTTTTTCAGGTCCTTCAAATACTACACATAGCTTATTGTACATTTCATGTGAATTTTTGCAATTTACAATGTGACCTTTTAGTTTTCTATCTATGGAGTTCAATACCATCAAATGGGGTAAATAGGGATTCTGGGGTAAATTGGGACAAAACTGCGGAAGATTCTCAAAGTACCTGTAGCACGGAGTCTACCTAATTTTGTTTATGGTAATAGTAATCAATGTATAGAAGAAAAACCAAGTTAACTATGGAAGCACTAAATATGAGTTAAGCTGGTCCCAAAAATTCGTCAAATTAAATTGAAAATAGTGGTTGATAAAACAGGTTAAAGAACTTTTAAAAAAAGTAATATTATCGTTGTTTTTTCAATAAGATCACAGTTTATATAAGTTTTTAACACACCTGGAAATACCACAACAAACGGTAAGTTGCAATATTCTTATTTTAAATACAATATTTCGACAAAATAAAAAATGTACAGTTTTCCTTTTTGGGGAAAAAAGGGAAGTATGTGGGGTAATTTGGAACGAGACTGGAAAAATTAAGGACGAGAAAACACAAAATTGGAACGCGAAAAGACAAAATAGGGATGGCTTGTTAGGGTTGTCACTGATATCTTATAATGGATTTTTTAGCCTATACTATCACTCAACTGCGTGATGTAAAGAAGGTTAATGTGTTTATTAGTTAGTTTATGTAAGTATTATAGGTAAAAGAAAGGTATATATAATATAATTACTTTTTTTTTACGCGACATTCACCTTGTAATATCTGCCCGATCGTATGTCCTCTATAGCAATAAAAAAATATAAAAAATTAAAAAGAACTCAAACGAATCAAAACTTTTGTTATTTCAGAATCTATTCACGCGTCGAATCATGATTTTTTTTAACATTCATAACACACACACAGATAAATACAGGCCTCAGATTTTAAATGTAACAAAGCCACATCCCACACGTACATATAGAAATAATATCCTAAATCCAAAAGCGACTGCTTTTTTGCTTCGTGTTTCACTGAAGCCTGTACATTAGAGAGAATCCTTAGAGAGAAAGGAAAAATCATCTTAGCTATATTATATAAATAACAGGTTGGGGAAAAAGTCTTTTCGCATTATAGTATGTATTCACTTGTAATAAAATTTCTTTGGCTATATTATTTATATATGGCTGGTTTTTGTATCATTAAAAGTTTAAATTTTAAAGAAGATAATTCCAAATTCACGTTAGGAAAAAGTCTCATTTTTATTTATTTTCGTACTGTCAAGATGAATGAATCTAATGAAGAAATTCAATACGTTTTAAAATTTTACTACAAAAAAGGTAAAAATGCAACGCAAGCCGCGAAAAAAAATTGCGATGTTTATGGACCTAGTAAATTTGGTTTAAGCGTTTTCAATCCGGAAATTTGGATGTCAAAGATGCACGTCGCTCTGGTCGCCCTGTTACGGATAAAATGGATGCCATTTTTGAAAAAGTGGAGCAAGATCGGCATATCAGTAGTTGCGACGTAGCTGAAGAACTGGGAATTGATCACAAAACTGTTTTGGCGCATTTGAAAAAAACTGGGTACACAAAAAAGCTCGATATTTGGGTACCTCACGAGCTCACTGAAAGAAACCTCATGGACCGTGTACGCATTTGTGATTCTTTATTACGACGTAATGAAACCGAACCATTTTTGAAGAAGCTGATAACTGGTGATGAAAAGTGGATCACGTACGACAAGAACGTGCGAAAAAGGTTGTGGTCAAAGGCCGGTCAGGCTTCACAGACTGGCGAAACCCGGGTTAACTCGCAACAAGGTGATGCTGTGTGTGTGATGGGATTGGAAGGGCATTATTATGAGCTGTTACCACCAGGCAGGACCATCGATTATGAACTCTACTGCGAACAACTGATGAGATTAAAGAAAGAAGTTGAGAGAAAGCGGCCGGATTTATCAACAGAAGGGGTGTGGTTTTCCATCATGATAACGCTAGAACTGACACATCTTTAGCCACTCAGCAAATATTAAGAGAGCTTGGCTGGGAGGTGTTAATGCATCCGCCGTATAGTCCTGACCTTGCACCTTCCGATTTTTACCTGTTTCGGTCTCTTCAGAATTGTTTTGGCAGTGTCAGGTTAACATCACGAGAGGATTGCCAAAACCAATTGTCGCGGTATTTTGATCAGAAACCCCAAAATTTCTATAGCAATGGAATCATGTCCCTACCTACAAGATGGCAAAAAGTTATCGAACAAAATGGTACCTACATACTTTACTTAAATGTAAATAAATTATATTAAAAAATGTTGTGTATTTTCTTAAAAAATGCGAAGAAACTTTTCCCCAGCCTTATATATATGTAAAGAAAGTCTTGTTCCTTTCTTTAATTTGATTATTTAATTTGAATTATGTCACGCATGCGCTGTCGACATGTGCCGGAACGTCCGCGCATGTGTTGTAAAGTCGAAAAGCCTTGACAGAAAAACAATATGTCATTGTGTAAAATTTTATAAAAAATAATTTCTATTTAGATAGCTACAAGATATAAAATAAACTTTAAATGTCGTTTCTTTGTTATTTCAGAGCAACACATTGAAGTTTTTATTTGAACAAAATAACATTAGCTAATAATCTTATATATATATGTGGCCTCATGACTTTTGAGATGTGTCTGTGTAACACAGATTTACTTATACAGAATTTTTGTGCTACTTCTTTCATTGATACTTTTTTAGTTTCGTATTCCGCTATCGCAGCCCGTATGGTTTTTGAATTATATTTTTTATATGGTTTCGTACTGGGTTTGTATGTCCGTGGCATATCTGAAAAATAAGCGTCTATATACACGTATAGTATATATATATATATACACATATACGTGGTGCACCTAAAGCATTGAAAACAGAAACTGAAGATTATATCATACAATACATTAATATATGTTCGGAGTGGGGATACTCACTCGACACATATGATTTTAGATTGTTAATCAAGGGGTATCTCGATAGAATTGGCATTGAAGTGAAGAGGTTTAAGGACAATATGCCAGGTCCTGACTTCGTCGAGTTTCCTAAGAAGACATAAAGAAGTAGTTTCTAAAAGAATAAGCCAAAACATAAAAAGAGCAAGAGCCGCCGTTTCTCCCGAAGTCATAGAAGAATATTTTAAGCAATTAGAGATTTCTATGATTGGCGTGCCTCTAGGAAATATCGTTAATTACGATGAGACGAATCTGACGACCTGGGCAAAAAAAAAGATCTTGACATAAATAGGTGTTAGGTACCCAGAGCGGGTGATGAACCCACTCAACGTCGTCTACATCAATCATGATTACTACAGCGGCCGATGGTACGCTTTATCAAGTTACGTCGTGTATAAAGCTGTTCACCTATATGATACTTGGACAAAAAATGGATAAGTGGCGCTATAACCGAACAACTTCAAGTTGGTTCGACAGTAATGCTTTTGAAGACTGGGTCGATAGTGTGGCACTTCCGTACTTTGAAGATAAACCAGGCAAAAAAATGTTGATAGGAGATAATCTTTCTTCACATCTTTCTATAAATTTGATTTGCAAATGTAAAGAAAAGGATATATACTTTGTATTCCTTCCAGCGAACTCTACCCACCTGACTTAGCCACTAGACGTTGCCTTCTTTAGGCCAATGAAGACCGCTTGGCGCGACATCCTCTTCCATTGGAAAAAACTGATGGACGTTCACAGTCGAGTGTGCCTAAGAATTGCTTTCCTCAACTTTTGAAAAAGCTTTCTCAACGTATTGAAAAATACCAAAAAAATAACATAATAGCTGGCTTTGCTAAAACGAGAATCAGTCCATTAAACAAAGAAAAGGTACTGGAAAAGTTACCTGGTAACAATATCAGAAATGAAACTAGCATAGGAGACGAAAAAAAAGCGATCGATGAAAAAGTATTAAAATTACTCTCGGATATGCGCTATGGCAAGGAAAGTACTGGAAACATAAAATATATTATGAAAAAACAGAAAATCAATCTACAAGCCGGTAAGAGTGTAAGTGAAGACAGTGGCTATGCAGATTTAGATTTGTCAGCGTCAAGTTCCATGGTAAGCGGCAATATTTCATCAGACAAAGTAGGCGACAAAGAAATCAGCATTGAGACAAAATCATTAAACGTTAAAGTAAAGAGAAAACAAAAATATAAAATTAATGGTGGCAGAGATATAGGGCTTTTAGAAGATGATAGTGAAAAAGAAACCGATAGAGAAACCAACGGCAAAGACAATTGAAGATCGGATTGAAGAAGGTGAAATCAGCCTTCCAAAACACTCACATGCCAAATATGGCAATAACAATAGCCTAAACTTTAAAAACATTAACAGAGCAAAACAAAAACAAAAGCACAACAAAAACAACAAAAGGAGCGAACAAAAATTCATTGGAACAATCATCGAAGAGCAATTGTCAAAACAATTGCTCTGAGATTGAATTAGATTTTTTTTTAAATGGACATAACATTACATAGGAGGAAGGCCGATCAATCCAGTTGAGTCTCCGCGGCAAAGATTGCGGCGGAGGCCCAATCCGGCTCCCAACGTCGATGGCGTCGCACTCGCGCTTGCTGGGTGGGGAGACCGCATTCCGGCCCCCGGGGGAGAGGAAGAGACAACCCCCGGGAACAGGGGGGACTCCACCCTAAAAGTGAGGGTAGACCACTTGATTTTTCGCCTCGATGGAGCCCTATCCCCCACAGTTCCGTACATTCCACGGGGGTGGGGGGAAAGGGCTGCAGCTCGGCGTCAGGCCCCTTGGTGGGGCTGTAATTGGCACCCTCCTTTACGTGAAGGGGCGGGCTTAACGCTCCTTACCGGGGAGCGATAGTGCAGGCCACTGAAGGGGAACCCGCCAGACCGGCTAACAGTTTGTGGGAACACAGGTGACACCCATCCCGAGGGGACACTCATAGGTCCTCTCCAGCCTCACAGCCGATGAGGATCTTTAACTCCGAACGATCGTCGGGGGTACTAATATCTCCCGCGGCAGGGCCTTACCATCAGGTGGTCTGGCGTGCAGCGGGCCTATGTTAAGCCTAATCACAAACTCCATGAGCGACTCCACATCTAGGTCCCGGGCGATAACGTCATTTCTGACGTACCGCCCGGCCCCGACGATATTACGAAGGGAAAGATTCTGCTGGGCCTGTAACCTAAATCGCTGGGACGGCGACAATAGTTGGTACCAGGCCGCAGTAGCGTATGTGAGGTGGGAGCGGACATATGTCTTGTAAATAGCGAGCTTAGTTCTGGTCGGAAGCCCGGACGTCAACACCGGCCGCAGCATAAACCTGGCCGCGCTCGCCGAACCGATGATTTGGCTGGCGTGCGCTGCCATGCTCAGCGAGCGGTCGATGTCGCACCCGAGATACCGGAACTTCGGCTTAAACTCGATATTCACACCTCGGAGATTGAGCTTCTTGGGGACGACTCTGATACGGACCGGACCGTGGAGGAGCGCCGCAGTCTTACCCACGTTGACCGCGACTTTCCAACGGTCCAGCCACTGGGGCAGTAAGTCCAGATGCCTCTGCATACTCATTATGGCTGCAGAGGGGAACGGGGAACAGCGCTAGACAGCACGGCCATATTTATAGGGCTTGGTACACGTGCGCGTGTTTACACGTTTAAAGTATTGAAATTACAATAAAAAGGATAGTGACATACTGTTTAACACCAATTTCTCATCGTAATAAACAAAGAGTAATTAATTGATGATTAGATGATCAGACCATCACATTCCATTATTATTATTTTTATAATAAGTAGGTGAAACGTGATATTTGCGCCTATATGTGTTGCGCCTATCTCAAATTTCCAGATGTGGAAATTTTCAGAGTTCGTAAGTTTTTCTATATTTTCTGCTTAGTTATTCATTTTGTTTTTGTTCTTTTATGCACTGTTCTCACTCTGGGCAATCTGGGCCCATAACCTGAAGGATATAGAAATGGTCAGATGAGGGAAACGAACCATTTTTTTTTTTTTTTTTTTTGGCATCGCGCTGTTTTCGCATATGCCACTGACAAAAGCAGGGAAACGTTTATCACGGTTTAAATGGACATTACTTAAGGAATTGGAAAAGGATCAGATGGGATAACTATGATAGTATAGATATAAGGATTTATAATTTCAAATTATTATTTATCAGGAAAATTGATAAAGCTGTGTATATATATCAGAATTAGAACATGAAAGAAGAGATTTGATAGAAGTAGGAAATGGAACACGGATGGAGGCGAGATGATTGCTAAAGGAGAAAATGTCATTCAAAGGGCAGGCAAAGAAAATATGATTAAGATCACCAACATCCCCACAAGCACACAAATCTGAATCAATTATATTAAACGTGGCCAAATGCACAGCTGTGCACACATGACCTAATCTCATTCGAATAATTGAGGCTGTCAGCGCAAAAGTGGCCTAAGCTTACCACAGTTAGTATAATTAGGTTTGAATTTTCATGAATTTGAATTTGAGTGGCAAACGGCTAAGTGGGCCGTGCACAGTTAAAAGCAAATAAAATTTGACACACTGAGCGAGACACTGCAACACATATGGTCTGCGCGTATCGGGTGCGAGTATCATTAAAATTTCGCATTTTTTCTTTAATAAATCTCAAATCGACTTTATATTTGCAATCTTTATTTCGCGCCTTTTAAGTTTTTGTTTCAAAACCTTAAGATCTTATCGTAATTTTGTTTTTGTATACTTGATTCCTCTTGTTTGACCTTTATATAGGACAGTTTTTGAGAAATTCCAACGTCATATTTACTAGAAGATCCTCCTCGTTCGCTTAACGTCAGGCAAATGATGTACATGCTTGCGTGCGACGCTATTCACGGCTTTTCCCAGGCTTTTGTCCGGATCCCCACCACAACGATGTTATTTGTGGTGAGTTCTGGGTAGCGGATGACATCAAGGTCAAAGACGACTATTGGCGCCTTTACCCTCCTGCTTCCTTCGATCTCGCACTGGTAGACTCTCGCACCACGGTAGCTCTTCATACTTCTAGCCCCCCTCACATACGGCTCCTGGACCAGTGCCCATGCGATTGCTCGCTTACTGGCCTCTAAAAAGAGTTCAGCGCTCGCCAGTTCCTTTCTCTGTAGGTTGGCTTGGGCTACTGCATATCCTCTGGTTGGATACCTGCCATGTTGCCAGTCTTGTCCTTAGCAGTACGCTATCTTGGCTCTTGCTATCACCTGCCATCTTTTTCTAACTGAGCACTCTTCACTGAACGCGTTGTGCTCAGTATGTTCCAACTTTGCTAGCGTACAGTTGCAGCATGATGGGGTGCTCCTGCCATCCAGTCAGCGCACTGAGACATCAAGTGAGGGACCCCGCAGTGACTGCATTTTTTAATTTGCTCTTTACAGAGCCGTCTTCCGTGTCCGAATCCTAGACACAAGGAACACTGGACAAGTGGAGTTTGATCTTCAACTCTTATCCTTTATAGGTCTATATGGACGGCTTTTCAATTCTGCAGTCTGTTCCATAACTTCGGGGACACTCTAAGAACTACGTGGTGTGTATGAGGATTTCTTATCTTCTTCTTAAAAAGTACCTCTACTCGATTTTCTTCTTGCTTGAGCCCTTCGAACAGGTCACTATTCTGGTTCTTTAGAGCTTTGTGGATATCCTCGTCATATTATAAGTTAGGACGTCCTTCAATATAACTAGAGGATCTTTATTTTTGACGTCTTCCACCTTCAGTTGTTCTCCTACATTTGCCAGTCTTTCTTTCAGCCTTTCTCTAGCTTGCTCTGTCTTACACCCGAGCACCACCTTCCGGTCTTTAGCCTTACGGATTCTGTTGACGGTAATCCAACCTTCTTTGGCGTTGACCGCCTTCCTAATGTGGTCTATGACCTCCCCAGTCTCGGTCTCGTCTGTGGACGTGACGATAATCGAGTGAAGCACAGTCTGTTTCGGTACTTGCTTGACTGGCTGACTGGCCGCTACACTAGCGTAGGAAAGCTTTTCCATGTGTTCTTGGCTAGTTTGTAGTGCCTCTTTCAGTTTGTCGAGCTTACGGGCATACGAAATTACACCTATTAATTATGTTATATACTAAAGCTAAGGGCAGACTTTAACCGATTCCAAGTCCATTGTAAGTACAATACAGTGTCCTAATGCTGCTTCTTGTTTGTCTTTCGATTTTTCCTCCATGACTCTATTTTTCTTTATTATGTGATAACTGTTATTGATAACTGTGCTCATCTATATTACCTTCCTGGTGCCCAACACAAATATCGCACATATCTTTTTTGAGGGTATGTAATGCAATTTTTTTTTTATGAAAAGTTTAATCGAACATGTATCTAGATACAGCATCGATGGCAGGGTATCGATTTCTCTGCAGTGTCGTTTATATGCGTTGAATAGATCAGTCAGAGTATGGTAAATAGGCTCTAAGTACAAATTTCGGGTTTCTTTTCTTGCATAATGTGAAGGCATTTTTGGAATTATTTTCAAATAATCATTTAAGACAAAAAAAATGTATTTTGTCTTATTCTGCTTTCACTCGAGCGATTATTCTCTTAAATAGAGTTGAAATTTATTTGTTTTGACCCAAATCTGAATAGTAGTAGGCTTCAATGTCAAAGTATTTAAAAACATCTTTTTGGAGACTTGTATTCTTTCATTAGTATTTTCAGGTAAAAAATAACTTAAAGTGCCCTATCGACGGGAATGTTCGTCGCCTTTAGTTTTTTGAGTAGTCGTGGTACGGTTCACAGGTCCTTTGATACAAATTTTTCTTTCATCCCACTTTTTTTTTCCAAAAGTAGGTATGGAACGATTTGCGCGTCTCTTCGTCAAAACTATTGCAACCTCTTAATTTACTTTTTCTACAAAAATCTGAAATACAAGTCTCACTCTCATTTGCTTTGCTGGTCTTGTCTGATTTTATCCTAAATATTCTTCTCAACCCAACCTTTTTTGTTGAGCTTTAAGTTTCTTCCATTCATCTTGCTTCGCTAGGTGACGACGTTTTCGGCCTTCGTCAAAATTTCCGTGCTCATCTTCACTTGTCTCACAAGTCTCGTCAAATCATCAAATTTTCGTTTATGTTTTCAACCAAGGAGCCATCATTATCTATATTATTAAAGTCAGTTACAATTAAAGGACATATACAAAAAATGTCAAATCTTTCACTTGTAGAATCTAATACTGCACTCACTGTTGGAGCAGACAAGGGTTTTTTAATAGAACACGTTTGAGTATCTTATGTTAAGTCACTCAATCATAAATATTTTAGAGTATTAAACGTAATTTTAAAAGCGTGTTGTTTTTCCAAAAGATCGCGCTCAAATTTTTCAAGTACGATCTGTTGTATCGGGGGATCAAAATATGTACTATTCTGTGCCGTTGCTGACGGTCCAGCAGAGTTAATGTTCTCTTTAAAAGTACCTGTAATTAAAAATAATAAATATTTAATACAATAATAAGAACTTAAAATAATTAATATTTACTACAATAATAAGAATTATCTAGCAAGTACGAAACGAAATTTTACCATCCATACCATTTGTTATTGTTGGTTTTATCCTCATACTTCAGTAGACTCAAGATCCTTTTTGATCTAATTCCTTGATTTAACTTAATATTCGCCATTTTACTGCAATAAAATTAATATAGCTGAAATTATTTAGGGCACGTTGTTGAACAGTGAACCAACCTTTTTTCTAAGTCATATAACTTGTTAGAAATTAAAGTTAAGAATTTCGTTTTGGTGTCATGGTTTTTTAGGCAATTTTATACAGTTTCTCATATTCAGGTTACATAAAGCCAGAGAAACGAATAAATACCGTAAATAAAGCTTAAAAAATTTTGGCTCACTGTGTACTATATATAGGTAGTATACACGGAACCACCTGTATTTAACAGTGAACCACAATTTCGTTATCAGTAAAAATCCTTGTTTGTGAAAAAACACCATAAATTTTTTGATAATTATTTTTTATTTTTGTTGTACAAAATATAATAAAAAAATATTACTTCTAATAGTTTTTTTTTTCAATGCTTTCTCTACAGCAATAATAATAAAATCAGCTTTCATTTAATTACCTACCAGTTGAAGCAAGAACTGGGCAAACAAAAAATAAACATAACATATCAATTATAATTTTAAATTATAAAGGTTTCGTATAGTTTTCTTCACAGCAGTTAACTTCTTGATAACTTACTTTAGCTCCTTTTGGAGCCAAAACTCTCTGCGGTTTCTGGACGGTTGTTGTGCCGGTTTCGTCAAGATTAAATATTCGAGTTCCATCCACGAATCTAGGCTTCCGTTTTAGCAATTCCTCCAAATTATTAAAAAAATATTGCCACAGCTTCCCGATTGAATGAGATAGCTCGTGCGAGACTTACAGCTTCTGGTTTCTTTACTGAAATATCAGGATGTTTGTTTTTAAAGAAACGAAACCATTCCAAACCTGACATTTTATCCCTTTCCCATGAGCTTGGTATTTTAATGCTATTCACCTTTGCCATTTCGTACCACCTTCGTGCCACCTTCCTACATTATTTGATAGTCAAACCATAGAACATTAGTGCACAGTCTGTAGTATTTTAATAATATTTGTTCGTGTTCTTCAGTAAACACTTTATTAATATCATACCTTGGTTCGAGTGATATATTATCACCATGTACACGTTTTAACGTAACGTCACAATGTAGTCTAGGGAATTTTACTGGTTTTTGCCGCCATCCTAATGGAACTACCATTTTCTATCATTAATAATGCTGACATCATATCGTCTTTTTTGTGTTTTCAAATTTTTCTTTCCTTATTTCTTGGCATTGGCATCCTAAAACAATCAATAATATTATTGATTTTCAGCATAAAACTATCATTGAACAGTGAACCAGGTTCGCATAGTACACAGTGAACCGGTTCACTGTATACTAGAGTTGGGTACGTCACTCATGAGTTGCCTCATTTGAGGTACTCGTGACAGTAAATTGAAAGAGTTACTCGAGTTTCAACATTGAACCGCCTCACGAACCTCTTCACGCTAGTGAGTGAATGAGAAAAATGTTCGGCGAGGTTATTATCTGTTAACGTGAATCAGATGAATGGAAACGAGGGAATTGAGCCAAGTTGAGGTGAACTGAGGTGGGAAGTCCCAGATGAAACGAAATTACAAACATAATTTTTAACTGTTTGTATTTGTTGTTTGTTTGAATTTAATTAGTTATAGAAGGAATATTAGGGATGCTAAAATAAAAGTCGCAGAGATCGTAAATAAAACAAAGCATAAAAAAATATTGAGTGCTTATATTGGGAAAAAGGGTAAAATCTCTTTAAGAGGGAGTTGACGTAGCGGCGATACAAAAATGTTTCTTCACGACATCGTATAGTCGCGGATACGTATGCCGTTTCATGTCCCACCATAATATGGGATCAGTGGTTCTTCTGCTGACTAGAGGCTCAGCAAAATATTTGTCCACTGCAACTATTGCGGCTGCGGTCGGGCTCTGTTTTTTACTGCATCTACAACATTTAAATCAAAATCGTCCCGAATGCTAGGTTTTTCTGAAGTTTCTGGAGTTACGTTTTGTATGATATTTTCTGTAAGTCTGTAAGTTCTAAATTTGTGGTAGTGGTCGTTTTAGCTGCTATATTTGAAATAATTTTTTTTGCGTCGTCAACACTAGATTTTTTATCGTCGGTGAACCCGTACGTCTTAAATCTAGGATCCAATAGAGTACATACAGCAAGCAATTTATTGTCCTCCACGTTCCTAAATCGTGTGGTTAAATCTGTCAGGAACCGCATTGCCATATTCCTTACGTTTTGAGGAATATTGTCCGACTCTTGCAGGATAAAAACCTCATATTATTTTTTTATAAATTCGCCAAAACATCTAATCTGAGAAACCGTCACGTGCTTTTCTCCATTCATGATTTCTGTGACTGATTTAAAATGCTTTAATTGTTCGCAGCTTTTAATCAAAATTAGCAAGTCACCGGGGCGGGGGTCAAATTAGGCATGCTGGGATAATCAGTGGCAATAGTGGAGATAATACTTTTTTTGATTTCCAAAATCCTCTCAAACATCTCACATATATTGAGTTCCACCTAGTTATGACATCTTGTTTTACTTTTAGTGGTTTATCTCCCAGCTGCCTCTGTGTGGCTGTAAGTCGCTCACTTGTCAGAACGCTTCTTCGAAAAATTTCTACAATAGCTTTAACCTTCATTTCAGTGACCTTCTTTTATCTCTATTAAACCGCCTTGGACAATGAAGTTCAACGTGTGTGCAAAACACGGCACTTGCTTCCATTTGTGTAACACAATGGCAGCTCGAATGTTATTAGCATTGTCGGAAGTAACGGACCCCATTTTGTCATCGACACCCCAGTCTGTGCATACTTTTTTTATTAATTCATCTAAATTTTGTGCGGTATAACGCTGTACATCTGGGTTGCATTTAAGCATAACTGAAGTAATGACCATAGCACGCTGAGCGACTTTGAACTTACGGACCAGACCTACGGTCAATGTCCACGTTTCAGCGCCACATGTCATGACCGGCAGTACGCAAGCGTTGAAGACTTTTGTCTTTAGGCATTGCGGGATTGCTGAGTTTAAGATATGACGGAGTTTGCCCAACTGTATGCACCTATCAGCTTCCTTCTCAAAGTTGGCCCTGCCTAGCTGAACAATTTGGCCTAGATAGGTGTATTCTGACACAACTTCGAGTACCGCGGATTCGACTATTACCGGTCCAGAAATGATATGGTCGTTGAACATGACCTTGGTTTTGTCCAGATTCATTCCCAGACCAACACGTCGTGACGCGGCATTGAGCTCACCCAGCATACAGCTGAGATCCTCCAGCGACTCTGCCATTATAACGATATCGTCTGCAAATCGGAGGTATGAGAGATACTCGCCATTGACATTGATGCCCAGCTTACTCCAGTCCAAAGTCTTGAAGACATCCTCGAGAGCAGCAGTGAACAGTTTCGGCGATATAACGTCACTCTGTCGCACCCCTCTGTGAAGCTCAATCGGGTTTGTCTGCTGGTTTTGAATCTGGACTGTCATTTTGGCGGGTTTATATAAACTCTTCAACACCTCAACGTATCGATAATCGACTAGGCATCGCTGTAAGGATTCCAGAACAGCCCAAGTTTTGACGGAGTCCAAGGCTTTTTCGTAGTCCACAAACGCGAGGCACAGAGGACGATTGTATTCTTCAGTCTTCTTACCTCTTACCTTACAAAGTCCATGTCAAGTGGTAGTTGACACGGGCATATGAGCGGTAGAAAAACATAGTAATATTCCTGCTAATAATATACTCATGTGTCTAAAGAAAACTAGATCAAATAACCCATTTAGAGACCTTGCTGATAACTTTACAATGACTCCAAGTCATGCTAGCAAAATATTTTTTATACCTTTATTAGCAAATGTAATGCGTCCTTTCCTTGTTAATTTAAATAAACATTCCATAAGTTATTTACCTATGGCTTTTAGGCATAAATATCATAATGTCAGTTGTATCATAGACTGCTTAGAAATAGAGGTACAAAAGCCTTCAAAGGCCTTGCATCAGTCGCTGACATGGTCAGAATATAAAAAAGCCAATACTATTAAGTATCTTGTATCCTGCACTCCCAATGGTTTAATTAATTATATTTCACCTGGTTTTGGAGGTCGAATCACAGACACATGTTTTGTGGAATCTTGTGACTTTGTAAAGTGCTTGCAATCAGGCATGTGTGTGATGGCTGACAGGGGTTTTAAGCATGTGAAGCAATATTTACACAGAGAGAGAGTGCAACTTGTAAGACCTCCAAGGGGACAGGGGAAAAACTTTCTTGAGCTGAAGCAAGGGAAACCAAACAAATTGCTAGTTTGAGGATCCATGTAGAGAGAGTGATTCGGCGATTGAGAGAATTTAACATGTTAAAGCCACATGCATGTCTAAATCACAATCTTATCAAAGTGCTTGATGATGTTATTACCATTGCCTGTGGTTTAATTAATTTACAAGATTCTTTGATTAAATAAAGCTATAGATTAATTTAAAGCCGTTTTATTTTAAAATACCAATAATTAAATTGCACTTTGGCATAAGATAGGATACACGTTATCATTCCATAAAGAAATCAGCACTTTGACAAAATCAGATACATATTGTTCATTAAATTTCACCTCTATTATATTGACATTTTTATTTTAATTATATTTGTAATCAGCTACACAATAATAACCATTTTTATAGCCTGTCATAAGCATTTGTAGCTGCATCTGCACATAGTATTTTTTTGTGGGTTTCCCATTAATAACATAATTTTTATATGTCTTTACACTTGTTGGGCACTTCATTTCAATTATATTGTCATCACAGATCCCATCAAGTGATGCTGCTATAATTGGATATTTTTTACAAAGCATTAGCCCACACTTTTTTATTTTTTTCCCAGTATGCTGCTTACTGTTTGCCTCACTTCATTCTCCAACATTCTACCGTGCTTCATGGCCCATGTATCTGGAATTTTCCCTCCCATTATCAACGAAATCAAGGTGCTATCAGTGGTTTTGCACCTACTGAATTCAAAAGCTCGTGAAGCTGTCACTCTGCCATACCTCAATTCATACCAAAGCGAGCTTTTATGTTGTTCTCTAGTTGCTTCCTCAACTTTTATAATATCTTCATTAGTTAACACAACTTTTTCAAAAAAGGTGTCACAGGATTTTTCTTTGCATTTCTGTACCAGTTTATGCATTGATAATCTTTCTAATGTATCAGGAAAATAGTCTGCTTGATACTTAAGTACCTCACAGTCACTAAGCTTACGTTTATTCCCTTCTTCTATAAATTTTGTAAACACACCATTATTTGATGGTAAGCTTGGTTTTCCATTAGATAATTGTTTAGACGTTATATATTTTATTGTGGTACCAACACCTGATAGCTTTGATTTTCTCCAGTAGCACTCCACAGATGTACAGGAAGGCTCCTCACTTCGGCGATGGACCCACATGAGAAAAGCCACAGCATGTTTGCAGCCTCCTTGCGAAGCAACACAGCCATGGCATTGCACAGATTTCACTACTTCATCCTCTTCGTCGACTATAAGTGTTACTAAGTACAATTTTGCGTGGACCTTATGCTCAGGGCAAAGTTTTGCTTTGACGGTGCACAGACTTCCTTCGCGTTTCAGCTGCACATAACTTACAGCGTCATCGCCATAAGATGGCCTCGAGGATCCAAAACAAAGAAATTCAGATGTAAGCAATATCATATATGGTATAGTTGTTTAAAACTTTTGTTTATAACATAATAAAAACAAAACATTTTATAACATAACCTAAACCTAACACCCAAACGGCACATATAGGTATAAAAAAAAGACATAAAAATATGTTTATTTGCATGTGTAAAAAATGTATACTTACACAGGCCGCTCGGTGGCCGAGGTGCTGGCCTCGCTAGTGCCAGGCCGCTCCACGACCAGGGTGCTGGCCCCGCTAGTTCCAAGCCGCTCCATGACCGGAGTGCTGGCCCCGCTAGTTCCGGGCCGCTCCATGACCGGGGTGCTGGCCCCGCTAGTTCCGGGCCGCTCCATGACCGGAGTGCTGGCCCCGCTAGTTCCGGGCCGCTCCATGACCGGGGTGCTGGCCCCGCTAGTTCCAGGCCGCTACATGACCGGGGCGCTGGCCCCGCTAGTGCCGGGCCGCTCCATGACCAGGGTGCTGGCCTCGCTAGTTCCAGGCCGCTCCATGACCGGGGCGCTGGCCCCGCTAGTTCCGGGCCGCTTCATGACCGGAATGTTGGCCCCGCTAGTTCCGGGCTGCTCCATGACCGTGGTGCTGGCCCGGCTACTCCCAGGCACACATTGTAAATATCTACAAAAAAATTGTTTTAAGAAATGAGTACAAAATAATGGTCAACTAAAAATAACAAACTCGAGTAAGTTTGGGAGGAATGCTCGAGCGGCATCGGATGAGTTAAGAGTGGAGGAATATTTGACGAAACGTCTAAAGATACGGGCATCTCAGTCGTAAAAATAAACTCCACTCAAACATCCTTCGAAAAATTTCCTCACCGGAGTGGAGTATGTGAACTGTCAATTCAAGGTACATCGCGACGTACCTTGAACGTTCCTCAATCCAATTTTGGCAATATTATTGGTGCCTGGGACTAACATAAAATTAATGTTACTATAAACTTACATATTATAATAAAGATTATGTACAGAGAATAATGCACTACATATAATTATAATTTTATAGAGTTAGTAGTTATAAACTTAATAAAAGCACTTATAATACGGGGGTCTGGGAATAGTGAGAGGAGGTGGCGGACATTTACCGGATAATAATATTGCCAAAATTGGATACTTTTCATAATATAAAGTGTGTTTAAATAGCTCGACAATGTTCCATGTGTAGCCATAACACGACACCGGCAGAAATTGCTGAAAGTATCGGCAGATTGTTTCATGTGGTATGATTATTTTTCAGATTGCTTGTGGCGACTTGCACAAAATTTCTCAATCAAAAACGTATCAAAAACGGTAGCAAACATTTCTAAGAGATTGGCTTTCAAATCCAGGCAATTTATTAAATACCCTGGATCAAATGAAAGGGTTGAAACTAAAATAAAATTCTACCGAATTGCAGGGTTTCCAGGTGTAATTGGATGTATTGATTGCACACACATTCCAATAAAAAAGTTCTGGATGGATTTGGAGAAATCCTTCGTAATAGAAATCCTTCGTAAAAGGCTGGTTTTCTATCAATGTCCAAATAGTATGTGGACTGCAAATGGAAATATATGACATTGTTGTGCGATCGCCTGGATCTGTGTATGATTCGCGCATATTTAGCAACAGCAGATGCTGTTTGATATTTGAAGAAGGCGATTTGGTTGGCATTCTTGTCGGAGACAGCGGTTATGCGCAGACTGACTTTATGTACACCCCTGTACTGAATCCTCAAACAGACCCAGAACACAGATACAGTCGAGCACGTGTGTTCACAAGAAACGTTATTGATCGTGTAAATGGTGTATTAAAGAGACTTTTGTACAGTACACAAAAATTCATGCAATATTATAGTCTCTTTTTTTTTTTTTTTTCGCGGGTAGAGGGCCGAACCTCCTACGAGGTCCCCGCGCAAAAAGGGCGCGCGGGGTATGTGAGACTCAACGGTCTGCATGGTGTTGTGAGCAGACCGCGGGCCCAAGGATTTTAGGACCCACCCACTAAACGACTCCCCTGCACTCTTACACCCAACGTCCGATCCCCTCCGAGGTCAGAACCCGGATGAGGTAGGGGGGCTACCGCGGTCAACACTACAACCAGACGGCGCGGCTCACCCCAAGGACGCCCAGCCGACGGAGCCTTCGAGGCGAATCGAAGGCTCTGAAACGTCGGCCGTCTCGGTACGGCAGCCCGTCGGGCCGCCCAGACGGTGCCGCTGGTGTCCCGGAATACCCCGCTGGACCAGAACCAGCCTGCCGGGTCGGGACGCGATACACCGTCGACCGGTCGCTCTATTCACTCCACGGCAGCGCGCTAGAGTGCTGGTAGCGCGCCGCGCGGCCTCACCCCCTCAGGTCGCCCCTTGACCTTCACCAGGGGGAGGCCGCCACCTACAGGGGCCGGGACGTACGGGCGTATTCCCGCCTCCGGCCCCCGGCTCGACGGCGACGTATCGGTGCGGAAAGGGAAGAGCTCTCCCTCTCTCGCTCCGCCGCCTCCTTCTGCGATATGGTGGACTCGCAGAAGTCGAGCATCGCCTTCCACTCTTGTGCTGTCCTACACAACATTTGTTTAATGACCAATGAACCTGAACTGAACCCTGAAATTGAGATAGAAAATGTCCCAGTACCTAATACTCAGGACTCTTCCAGACGGAGTATTATACGATCGGCTTTTATTTCTAGGCATTTCAATTAAAAATTCTGCATACGAGTATCATCAACCTACAGCAGTCCACTGCTGGACATAGACCTCTCCAATGCTCGCCACTGAGCACAATCCTCGGTTTCCCTCATCCAGCTCCTGCCAGCCACCCTGCACAGATCATCACTCCACCACTTCGCAGTTTCGACTCAAGAACATGTTTACCCTAACAGTTATCAGTTGTCCGGCTAATATTGGTATATAAGTTGGAACCGAGCAGTGAGCACTGTTATTGTAATGCAGATACTATTTTTTATTTTGAAGAGGAATGATTAAATTTGATTTTGTTAATTTTGATAAAAAAAAATACTAAAAAAGTAAATAGTACGAGGTTAGACTTTTGAAACTCCTTATTTTATTTACCTACATACGTCATATTTTGCTTATGTGATTATGATTTTATTTATTTAAATTATTTTTCACTACAGTCTCTTTTAGCCCGATTATATTTTTTAAGATCCTCTGTAGCTTCCCTCTCAGCCTTTGCTTTTAGATAGACTTCTTCTGCTGCCATCATCATCCACTCTCTTTCCTTTTTTTGTAATTGAAAGAGTTCATCTTCTTTTCTCTCTTTCTTTTCATAAGATTCTTTTCTAAACTTAAATTGTTCCTGTATTACCCTGGTGCGCACATTCCCTCCTGTAATTAAATAAAATGCAATTGTTATACTTCTATATTTATAACATTTTAGTAATCTACATAATGTATATTTATGATTTTGAAGTGATGATAGCTTAGTGGTATTAAGGTATTAATGGGTGGTTTCAAATCCCACAATTGGATTGAGCTACTATAGTCGAATTATTAATTAGACTGAGTAAAATCTGATAGTCAGTTCATCTGATTCAATACAATTAAAGTGAAGTTATAAAAAGATATTGATATATTTAGATTTACAAATTGCATTATTTGTGATCAACTTTTAGATGGATGGACGAGCTCACAGCCCACCTGGTGTTAAGTGGTTACTGGAGCCCATAGACATCTACAACGTAAATGCGCCACCCACCTCGAGATATAAGTTCTAAGGTCTCAGTATAGTTACAACGGCTACCCCACCCTTCGAACCGAAACGCATTACTGCTTCACGGCGGAAATGAGCGGGGTGGTGGTACCTACCCGTGCGGACTCACAAGAGGTCCTACCACCAGTGATTACGCAAATTATAATTTTACGGGTTTGGTTTTTATTACACGATGTTATTCCTTCACCGTGGAAGTCAATCGTGAACGTTTGTTCACTGATATCTTTTTTTTCTTCCTACCCATGCTGATAGCCTTGAGAGGCTATTTCAGCTTCTCCTTGAAGTCTAGGTGAGCTCACGGTGCTCAAGCCGGGTGTGTTGCTAACACTGGCCCTAGCAAGAGCTTCGCAGAATCTACAACCGTATCGGAAACGCGACTCACTGAGAAGATCCGGCGAGAAACTCAGTGGGCTGTCTATGGGTTAATTCGCTCGTCGAGCCCTTCCTCGCAAGCGACGGGTTCAGGAAGGGCAGTAACTGGTGCTTGTGGTGCCTAAAAGCACCGTTAATGGATCGGGAGGATCCGTAATGACGTGCTTATGGCGACGTCGACTGTTTACCATTCCGTCCACAGGATCGGGTATGTGATATCTGCATCAATTGTAGGCCAACAACAAAATTTGTATCTTTGCTTTTGTACACTCTCAGGGTTGTTCTGAAATTTTCGAACTGAATTTTTTTTTACATTATTAACCTACCTCCTAAGGAGGCTGCACCACAGCCAGTCTGCCGGGACCCAGAACGACGTGGTGGAGTGTCACGACATGATAGAGTGTCAAGAATAGGCGTGGTGTCTGCAACATTTCCTGAAAAATACAAGATCGATAGTTCTACACAATACTTAATACTTACGTTTATTATTGAGTAATGAACTTGTGCTCTAGCCCAATCAATGATTTGTAAGGTATAATACATACAACAAAGATCAATCAGAATTGTTTGGAAAACCTCACTGCATTCAAACATATGAAAGCAATTATATATCCCCCAAGTGCACGGATGTACTTTGTGCGTTTCTTTTTTTTTATCTACCCAGAGAATCACCTTAATTCTGCAGATTTTCTGGACAAAGACGGTCAGTTACTACTGAACTAGGAAGAAAGTCTTCTTCTGTAAAAATGTGTCGATCGAATGGATAAATACCACATTTTGCAAAGGCGTTTGTTATGTTTTTTGGCGTCATTGACTTTTGAAATGCAGATCCTATTATTTCGCCAAAATCATAAATTGTTATCGGTTTGCCCGGATTTCGCAAAAGCCACGAGTCAATGGCAGCGTTATAGTACGTTTTAAATGGACCATAGATACCAACGTTTAGGGGCTGCAACTTTGCTGATGTGTGGGGATGAAGAGTCAGAATGTGCACTACCGCATTTTTGGCACAATCAAGAGCTTCTAGACTCAAATGTGACTCATGGTTATCCATGATCAAAATGCATGGATTTTCTTTGGAAGCATTTGCATGTTTGATGAAATGTTTTATAACCTCTGGAAATATCGCCGAATTCATCCATCCGGTAGCTGTAGCTAATCCGAGAGTTCCAGGGGGCGTATTTTTAATCATGTGATCTTTAAAATTCTTTCTAGGAAAGACCATGACTGGGGGCGAGAAATTCCCACTGACACTCACGATACAGCACGTCGTAACTAACGTCCCTCTTTCTCCACTAGTCACCTTACCAATGACTTTTCGTCCTAATGAGGCTAGCACTTTTTGTGGTTTTTGTACAGTCGTCGTGGATGTTTCGTCAAGGTTAAATATCCTGGTTCCATCAGAGAAGGAAGTGCTTTGTGAAATGAGATTTTCTAAATTGTCGTAAAATTTGTTGACATTGCTTAGGTTGAAAGCTGTTGCCCTACCGAGACTGCACGGTTCGGGCTTTTTTAATGTGATATTATGTCTGCGTCTAAATGAAATTAACCAGTCCTTACCAGCCATTTGCTTTTCTTCCCAAGAGGCAGGCATTTTTGAATTATTAATTTTAGCACACTGATATGCTACTTTTCGACTTTCTTTAGCGCTCAATCCATAAAACAAAAGAGCATAATGAGTATAATAGTTTTTAAGTGCAGTCTCTTGGCTATCGGTGAATATTTTATTGACCGAATAGTTAGATTCTAACTCAGAGGATACCAATTGACAGTGACTCACAGTTCTTGGTCTTCCAATAATACCTTTTAAGCGTAGCAAAAGGTACATTCACTCTTTTTGATGCCTTTCTTATAGATTCTCCGCTCCTTATAAACTGCAAGCCTTCTTTAATTTTTACATGGGAACTATTCCCTATTTTTCTGTCTGTCTTCTTCCGTGCCATTCTACAAATAAAATAATAAAAATCTAATTAAAAGCTACAAAAGTATTGAAATCGAGCAGGTACACATGGTGGTGGCTCATGAGTCACTGTGTACCTTTAAAAATTGAGTCACTGTGTACTTCTACGCCATTTTGAAAATATTTGATCACAGCAACCGAGATAATATAATAATAAGACAAAAGACGGGTTAAAGACAATTGATATGTACAAGACCTATTATCGAATAAATATAATGTCTATCTTATGAAAACAATCAAAACTCACCTCAAAAAGTAATTTTGTGGGCGCGAAAACAAAAAACACTCCCTCACACTTCAACACGGCGCTCGACCGGCGAGCAAACTGATTTAAACGTGTACGGGTACCAAGATATTCGAATCAGTGAAAGAGACAAATATATATTGCTTTCTCTTCAGGTCGACATATGACTGACCCCCGTATCTTTAGTCGTTTACACGAGCTTAACTCCACTCGACTCAACCTCCAACGCGCGTTTTGGTATGCTTAGTCGTAAAAATAAACTCCACTCAAACGTCCTTGGAAAATTTTCCTAACCGGAGTCAAGTAAGCGAACTGTCAAGTCAAGGTAAGTCGTGACGTACCTTGAACGTTCCTCAAGGCTGGTTTTCTATCAATGTCCAAATAGTATGTGGACCGCAAATGGAAATATATGATATTGCTGTGCAATGGCCTGGATCTGTGCATGATTCCAGCATATTTTGATAATTTAATTTTGATAATATTTATTAATAAAGTAAATAGTTCGAGGTTAGACATTTGAAACTCTTTATTTTATTTACCTACATAAAAGTCATATTTTGCTTACTACCTGATAAATAAAGTCAATGCGATTATAAGTTTTATTTATATAATAATAAACTGGTGGTTGTGGAAAAGCATTTCAACAACACGATGCAATCAAAATCACACAAAAGCGGCGAATAAAAATACAAAGCCGGATCCGAAATCTAAAATAATAACAGGTTAGAAAATAAATAATACACTTTCAGATTTACCGCACGCACACATATTTACGAATAACTCAGCAACCAAAACATCAAACAAGTTCAATGCTTCTAGTGTCAAACAGACAGCGACAGCTTGACTTTGACATTAAACAATGACCACAGACTACAGAACTCTATGGGTTTGATGCTAGCTTGATCAAATTTTCCTCAAACTGATGTTGTTGTGGTGACGTAATAACACCTCTCTACCTCACTCGAGGACAGTTGAGGAATATTGTAATGGTCGACTAAAAATACCAAACTCGAGTAAGCTTGGGAGGAATGCTCGAGCATCATCGGATGAGTTAAGAGTGGAGGACTATTTGTCGAAACGTCTAAAGATACGGGCTTGAGTCGCTGTGGCCGACCGAGTCACTGTTGCCTCCTTGACCCTACATATTATATTACCAAAAGATTTAACGAGCATTTTTCTCATCTAAAATTGGCGCAAATAAAGGCATTGATAGATGTTTTGTAGTAGTAAACGTTTTGTAGCAAAAGGTTTAATCGAAACTCAACATGCTACAAAACAAGGAAATTAAAAAAGGGAATTTCTCTTGTCAGATATGATCCATTCTCGGTGAGATATTTATGACAAGTAGACATCCATTTAGGTATGGGTATTCCAGGTATGTATGTTATACCTAAGTATCTTAAATAAATACCTACACAAAACTTGCACATTAAAAATTAATATTTATTACCCCTTTTAAAAATGCATCAAAATTGACCTATTTTGCAGTCATCCTCCCCTAAGTAAATACAAGTAAATTCTACTTATTGAGATGGTACTACTAGTAGCTCCAATCACAGTAGGTATCAAGTTAGTCAAGAGATTGGGTTGTCAGGAAGTGTTTAATCAGGTCAAAGTACTTATTCATTGAACAACCATATTAAGTACATTGATTTGTAAATAATGCTGTCACTTAATAACAAAAAATGTTTGTTGCATGTATTGTAGAAATTGTATTTTACCTAACATCGTTTTTAAATAAATTTATTATTAATTCAGCATCTTAACACATCACCTGCTAGTTCATAACTTTTACAATGAAGAGCAGAGTGTACTCAAATTACTGAGAGAAGTTTGTGAACGGAGGAACTGCAGGTGGAGATTCAGCATGTTCATATGTGTGTCGTTCAAAGCATTTTTGACACTACTGTGACTAGGATATATAACTTGTTGAAACAAACCATGGGGAAAGAAGAGTCGACAGTCTGTGACAAGAATGAACTGTTGGTGGAATTAGCACATGCAGCTAGTTATTTTAAACCTATATCTCTACATAAGTTACTGATGCAAACAAATATCAAATTTATTGTACATAACTATTGTATATAAAACTATTTTTATAAATAATTAATTTGAAGATAAGGATGTAGGTAATGTAATTAGTAGAATGTAATAAAGTAATTTGACACGACCACCATAATGCAATCTCATTATTTGAGATCATGGGAACTGGCAGCTCTGCACAATTGCAAATTTTGTGTAAAACAACACGCAACAACTATTTTTGCTACCTTATTAGGGTAGTACACTTTACTACGGACCAGCAAACACCTGAATCGACTCTAACAAACCTATTGTTCTTTCCACTGAGTTACGGGAAGTAGAATGAAAGAGGTTTTATAAAGCTTCAGGAGTATCTTCCTCAGTATTAGCAAAAGGTGTCATAAGGTAGGAACGTTGAGCATATATTATGCAGAAACGCCTGAAAAGATGTTAAGTAATTATAATGGCCATTACTTCCATTAATTCTTTAGTAGATTTTGTTTTGGTTTGTTTATAACCGAATAAAGTTTATTTAAGATAAATACTAAATTTCAATCATTTTAAAGCAATAAATACCAAGCAAAACTACTTCTTCTGAATTTGTTAGTCTCTAAACGTTTTATAATAACACAATGATTGAAAATAAAGCTATCATGTGTTGTACCTCCATGACTTGGATCCACATTAAGAATATTTAAATCAGTTATGTAAAAATATGAATAACAATTTAACTGAAATTAATACAATCTAAATAGGTTCTTAATAAATACACCATTTAAGGATTGCATATCAGAATTTCGAAAAATATTAATAACTTTACCAATTGTACATGTCTTGCATATCCTTTGTGACATTAAAACCATTCTTCGTTGATAGCAGGTCTTATTAAGGCCACCAACGTCCCATCCAATAACCGAGGCATTCAACGTTTTTCATAAAAACTGCAATGTTTAGTATTACATTAATATTCGTACTGTTTTAAGAACAAAAAAAAGTTGTTTAAACCTCCTTTTTCTTTTTTCTTCGCTCTCCCTTCAACTTTTGCCCTTCTTGAGCATTATGTGGGAATCTTAAATATTTATATATATTAGTTGGGTGGTTCAGAGGCTCCACAACCTCAGATAAACACTGGGATGTCTGGGACAAATATGTTCTTTTATTTTCTTTTATGATTTTTTGGCAGCTTCCATTAGTCAAAAATAACAAGGTGCACAATAACTGAAATTATTGTAAATAGACATGCTTTGATAAAAACTGATTTCAAATAGAAAAAAATATATATTCCAAAACGAATTAATATACACTAAAAACAATAATCATTGATATCGGTTGGCGTGATGTTGAGTTATTCATCTATTTGTCGCGCACTTACTTTAAGACTTATATGATTTTCACATGGATACCATTATCAGAACTGGACTAAATTGAAATAGGACTACGCGGGAAGTGTTAGCTTTCTAATTAAAAAAGAATCATCAAAATCGATTCACCCAGTCAAGAGTTATGATGTAACAAACAAAAAAAACATACAGTGGAATTGAGAACCTCCTCATTTTTTGAAGTCTGTTAAAAAGAAATTATCACTTCTTTCAAGATATTTTTGGTAGATTAGTTCAGTGATATTGATTTATAATAATGGGAGAGTTGGATATAAACAAAATGGCAAACTTTACTAATATGTTTTAAAGTACTTGTTTTATTCATAAAGTCACAAACTTACGTGGGATAAACCTAAAGGTGGAAGAGTTGAAAGTCCTTTTCAGCTTTTAGTGGTCTTCTTAGTTAGGGTGTAATTCACACCCTAACTGCTTAATAAGATCCTACGACAATCTATACACTTTCTTTATACTTTTACATAGTCGTCATCTCAAGTCAAAAGTGATAAATTGTGAATTTCGTAGGCTTGTCGACGCATTTCACGCCTATCCATAGCGTCAGCCTCTTTCAACAATATTTTCAATAAAAACATACGCTCCATCATATCGATGAAGAATAAAGTTATTTTAAAGTGCAATTTTGGTAATTATTAGTATTTTTTTTAAATAATTAATAGTAATTTATTTCGTTTTCGTATATTCTCACTCACAACAAACACTTAAAACACTAACTTTTTATTTGACAAATAAAATGATGGTGCGATGCGAAGTGCTTGCCGCTTGCTCTACTTAAGCATGACAAGCCACCTGAAGATCCTAACTCATATCATCCCCTATCATTGTCATCTTGTTGGAAAGCTTAATGAAAACATGATAAAGATTCGTCTTGAGTGTTATGTAGAGGTGAACAACATCATTCCATATGTTCAAAATATGGCTTCCGGAGAGGGCGAAGTTATGCTGACAGCTTCATCTCTCTGTCTTGTCAGATCTGAAATATGCCAATAATAATAGGTCCAGTGTTTGTGTTTTTCTGGATGTTCAAGGTGCGTTTGATAATGTTTGATTATGTATCTTTCAGCCAAGTTTCATTGAGTAGACAGATATCAACATTTTGCTCAACTAAAAATTTAGACAATAAGGGTTTTGTTCTATGTATATGTCGGCGTTACGCCAGGGTTTTCATACATAAGTTCTTTTACAATGAAAATACAATACAATTCTATAAAACTTTAATATATTACTTGTTTACAACAAAAAGCCACGTCTTCGTTTTTACACAATTAGCCATTTTGTGATGGTTATAGTAACTACAACTTCTTTTATACAAACAAATGTAATTACTGCGAAACAATTCACAAAATATAGCTTTATATTCACAATACAAATTTTTGTGATTTTTACATGACTAACATTAATTTATTTTACATGAATTACTTTTAACTTAAATAAACTAACTTTGTTATTATCCAGCCTATTAATAGATGGCGCCAACATCATTTGCATAACAATTACAATACTTAATTAATTTATTCCTATTAATTATAATATAAATTACTATCAATATTTATACTTTAATATTTAATTATTTATACAGTCATTTGTGTTTTTAAACAATAATTTAAACAATATTCATATTCTGAACATTATTACATAAAAACAGTGTCTGTTAAATATTAATTAAAGTAGAATAACAGTTTCATCTTGCTAATAATAAATAAATATTAACATATAATAAAATAAACTATATATTATTATGTTAATTATTGCCAATAGTGACGTTTGCGCCCATATTTACTTAGAATATTGTACTGAGCTGATGAACAGTGAAATCACAGGTTCATTATCTGTTTTATTATTCAATTCAACTAAAGTTTGGACCATTGCCATCAGAATATTCTTATTGTTTACAATTTCATCCTTAAGTTGAATTTGATTCAAGCTGGGTTCAGACTCTGTTTTATTTGCATTATTTACAATTTTTACATTTTTATTTAATTTATGTACATTTTGGCTTATTGATGGTAGGGTCTTAACAATGCTGCTCGGCTGTGTAGGTAAAGACGGAAAATCAGATGTCGTAATTGTATTAGCCACAGAGGCATAAGTAATGTTACCCTTTTTTTCCAGTATTTTTTTCATTTTTATTGGGCAAGATTTGGAAATGGCCAGGTGAGGGTCACTGCAATTGACACAACACACGTTCTCTTTTTTTATCACAGTCTCTGAAATTATGCTCCCCAGCACATATCGAGCAACGTTGTTTACCATTACAAATTTTCGCAGGGTGGTTGAACTTGAAGCACCGGAAGCATTGTTGCAACGGCGGGACATATTCAAACACCCTTAACGAAAATAGGTCATATGAGGCCTTTATAATCAAAGGCAGCTAAATCCAAGTCTGTCAAATATTCAGATAAACTACAAAAATCGGCCCTAAACACGTCATTACGGGTCCTCCCGATCCATCGAAGTACTGCTCTTGCTAGGGCCAGTGTTACTGCCGGGTTTGAGAAACTGAAATAACTTTGTTCGGATAGCTACGATATTCTTTATTTAAAGCATAGAAGCAATAATCTGAGTTTTAAATGATAAAACTTCGTTTATGAGTAGGTACTTAGCACACAGTAAAAATGAAATTTTTGAACTAAATTTGTTAGAGATTTAGCTGCATTTGTTATAACATGAAAACACTAAAGCGTGTTCAACTAACTATACAAGATAGGACCATTGTTAATCCATTTTACGACATTAAGGCGTTTAGCTGCCTCTGATTTCATAGGCCTCATATTGGATGTTGTCGGGCAGAACATTTGATAAGAAAGTTATACTGACAGTCTCGAGACCTACAGTACTTTGACCGACTTTTTTCGTGAATCTTCTCATTGAAATAATTTCATAGATCGAAGACAGTTTCGTATATAAATCCTTGTTCGAAATGTTGGTAGGCACATATCGGATGATTTTCTATCTGCGCTGCAGGAATATGCGCCTTCAAGTTGTGCTTTGTTAAAAGTCTGTATTTGTGATGAAATTATTTGTATTGTTTAAAAACAACCGCAATTTTGTTGGGATCGACTCTATGTAAAGCTACCACACCTTTCACCTCCGAAGTAAAAATATGATTTAAGTAAACTGGGCTTTTATTTCCAAGCTTAACCTGTTGGTTCTGGCTTTCAACAAAAACGTTGAAGTCCGTATTTGTACAATGTTCAGGATAAAGTCTGAGATAACCTGGCTTAAAAAACGGAATAAAGTCATCCTCACCGCCGGCTACTTCAGGTCCACATTCCTTCGCACCTCTTTTACGAACAATTTTGGATCGTTTCGGGGTTCCACCTGGACCTCCGGTTCGTTCATACTAATTAACAAAATATACAAATATTTACACCGACTAAAATAAGTTTTGGTAATATTTACACAGGATATTTTAACGAAAAACAGTAAAAATATGTAAATTGACCGCCACGTTTGAAGTTCCCCACACTACAGAATAGGAGTGTGGTGTGTCGTTCACGAATGAATTGGCCTAAAGGTCTAGGCCATAAACTAAAAAAAAAACAAACACGAATGAATCCTTCAAATGAAATACTTCAGTTAGTTTCCGATTTCGTCCTCTGGTTAAGTTACAATTCAATTAGTTCAGTTGTTTAGCCCACACTCCATAGGCAGCTCGGCCGCGATCCGAACACCAACGAACGGACCTAATTTGCCATCACGCTCCGTTGTGGTACCGAACTGATTGTCTGTCTCACTCACTCACTCTGTCTATTGGTTATTGGCTTCGATCAATAATAGTACTAGATTAAGGATCAGGAACAAAAATAAGACGTTCGAGTGGCCACGTTTGCAGACACGAAAACATCTTCATTTCTTAGAAAAAAGTTTAATAATGTTCAGTTTATTATAAATCTTAATGCTTAAACATAAAGTTCGGAAACATTGTAATAAAACACTGACTATAGTAAAAACGTAATATTAGTTTTAATTAAAGCTACTTAGAAATAGAAAATCTGTGTTAGCTCACCGCCAGTTGGCAGCGTTCCCAGAAGGCTGGCAGCATTTTCACGCTAGATAGCAATGCTAATTCTTTGTGCAAAATACGTACCGGCATTCTGGTCTCCCGAGGCTTCAAATGGTTTTTTTAAGGTCCTTAAAAAAACTTTTAGCAGATGGACCCCAGGGGCCCAGTTTCTACCCCAAATGGAACAAAAATGAAATCTTTAGAAAGAATTTCATAAAGTTACATAAAGTTTAATTACCATACCATATATTTTATATTTATTTAGGTACTTTCGTCAGAAAAAGGATGTTATGGAATAAATTTAAAATGACACTTGAAAATAAAAAGTCATCAGTACAAAAATATTGATTCTAAAATGATACATAAAATGTAAGTTAAAAAAGGTTAAAAAAAAATTGTTTAAAATTTCGTGCTTATTTTGTTGTGGAACTAGATGTAGTTCTTGGTATTGGTTACATTTCAATGCTCAAAACACAGTGAGTATTGAAAGACGTAGAGTTGCAAAATATATTTGTTTTAGGTTTGTTTTTTATGGTCGCAACTATTTTTGACCGATTCAAAAAAGTATGTAAAATATTATATAAAATATTATCTACTGCTTTTTTGATACAACAAATAGGTTATGAAAATAAAATTTAATAAAGTGAAAAAAAATATGAAAGGAAACAAGAAATATGTTTTCCACGTATTCTTTATACAGAAGTAATTAAAACAGTAAGTAATATAGGTTTAATTACCTTTAAACAGATTCAGTTTCATTAGATCAGATCAGTTTAATAGGCTTATTTTATGGCTGTGTTCGTGTCCCCCAGAAAAGAAATCCTTTTTAACATATGCGCTTAAAATATTTACGCATATAAAGTTTTATCATACTTTTTTGCATTGATTTGCCACCACTATTGAACAATTATTCTTGAATTTTTATAAGGCTTTTATATTTCTTCTCCTCTTTTTTTTGCGACAATATATATCCATTGCGCACAGCAAAAAGGGGTTATTAGGAAATCTACAAACAAAAATAACATTATAAAATAACAACACTACTCTATGCATTCCCTGTTCAAGAATAGGTGATGTTTGATATAATAGTTGGTGCCTTGTTTGAAATATTGGCCAAACAATTACAATATTAGTAAATTGAATTTTATTTACTATATAATCCTGTTTATTATTTTATGAAAAACACATAAACTTACCAAAAAAATATATTCCTTCCAAAACCTTGGTGTTACGTTGGTTATTTACTCAGTTTTTGAACGCGCAGTGCTGCTTTTTGACCTCTTAATGTTGGTTATTTTCATATATGGATTAAAACACTTAATTAATTAATAAGTATTATTTAATATAGGAGCACACACTTAACCGAACACTGTTAGGAAAAGACAAGACGTAAGTTGAGTTAAGAGCGAGATAGCTACATTTTAGAATTACAGGTATCGAATGCGTTTAGGAATTGGTTTGATATCTCACACTCTCCCCAACTTATAATAAACATAAATGCCGTCAGCCATAGATTACAATACCTCTTAACTACACAAATGCATATTGCTTTTAATATTATCAATATTGTCGTCCATAATTATTATAAAATATTTTTTTGTATCTCAGGAATGTGGACAAGATAGGACCATAATAACAAATTACATTATTATTTTTGCAACGTTTCGGTCTTTTATTAGACCTTCATCAGGCATCTGAAAATTACACATATTGATAACCAACAATATAAAAAAACAACAATTGTCAACACTACAATATTTACCATAATATGAATTTAAACAATCACTATCCTACAATTGCCTTAGACATCATAAACTAATACAAATCAACAAAGCCGATAAATTAGTTAATTATTATTTTTGATTTTAGAAACAAAGCAAACACGACCCATAAAAATTGCTATCTCGTGACAACGGTTAGCCCACTATCAAAACATTCAGTACATGGGCTATACTATACAATATTTTATACTAGCGCCAACCGCGCTAAGTATCAAATTCAAATATATATGAAATAAAGGTTATTTTTTTCTAGTAGATTTATACTCTTTTAATATATCATTATATAAAATACTTAAATTGTTAGTGTCTGTTCGTTTATTCACAGTATCATTAGTTTTTATAAAGATCATTTCGCTAACATTACGTTTCCACCAATTCATTCTTTACCTAGGATTCAAAATTATGATGTTGGTCAAAGTAGTGGGTTACTAATGCTGTCTTATTCTCTTTTAATATATTAATATTTTTGCAATCATAAATGTGTTGTTTTACTCTATTACTCAAATATTGCCTAGTTTGTCCAATATAGCATAAGTCACATGAACAAGGTATTTTATACACTATTCCAGCTTGTTGTTGTTTGTTTACTGGATCTTTTAACTTAGAATAGATGGAATTAACTCTTAAGATGTTATAAAATGCTAATCTTACATGAGTTCCTATAAAAACTATTTAATTTATGTGATAATTCTGCCATATAAGGAAACATATCTAATGTTATTATTATTTGAGTTAACCAAACTCCTTGTTTTATTATTGAAGTTCTCTTTAAATTTATTTATAACACTATCTACTAATGGCATTTCATAATTATCATTCAACAATATGTTACGAATCTTCTTAAAATTAACTTCATAAAAATCCTTACTACTTAACCTTGTCATTCTGTCGAGTAAACCTTTAATCATACCTATTTTTTGAGACCGAGGATGATTTGAATTCCAATTTAATAGACGACCTGAACTAATGGGTTTAACAAACCAATCAGTTATCAATTTATCATTTGATCTTTTGACTAACACATCTAGAAAAGATAAACTATCATCTTTTTCTACTTCCATGGTAAATTGTATATTATTGTCAAAGCTATTAAATAACTCTAAGATATTATTTACTTCCGCCTCCGGTATGGCTGCGATGGTATCATCCACGTATAACTTGAAGAAGTGAATTTCAAACGGTAGAACCATCAATATCTGATCGATGACATAGTTCATAACGATGTTAGCTATAACTGGACTTGCAGGGTTTCCCATACTGCTGCCTTCCATCTGTGCATAGAACTTTCCTTGATATACAAAGTAACTTGAATCATAACAAAACGTAATGAGGTCAACTAACACACTCTTAGGAATTTTTACTAGATGCTTAATGTTATCCCAAGTTTCCTCAATTACTTTAAGAATCAAGTCACGACGTACATTAGTGAACAATGACACTACATCTAATGAAATCAGTACATAATTCTTCGGTAAGCTAACTGTTTCACTAAACGTCACGAAGTCAAATGAATTTTTTACATTATATTGAAACGTTTCGATCACTGGAGTCAGTATTTCATGTAGGAACCGTGCCAGGTTGTAACTCGGGGAATTAACACAACTGACCACTGGACGCAAACAACAAGTCTCCTTGTGCGTTTTCCTCAAACCATAAATCCTAGGTGCAACAGTATACTTTGCTTTCAGATGTTTACCTTGTTGTTCATCAACAATTTTTGCTACTACTAACTCATTCACTAAACTGTTTGCAACTTTTTGCCATTTATTTGTATTGCTTTTAATATTGCTATATTGCTTTTAATCATTACACTGTGAACATGAAACTATTTGGTCGACGTGCCGTTTCCATGTTTGACCTTCCACATCTATCATATATGTAAGACCTGGCACTGACTCAGCTAGTACTACACCTTGGACCCATGGCTTAGCTTCCTTCCTATAGTCTCTAACCATAACCTTTTCCCCCACTACCAAATTAGTTTTTCTATTTCCTATCTTCCTTTTGCTGACTACATTCTTCATGTTTTCCTCTATAGGTGGTGGACGTAACAAACTAAATCTATTCCTTATTTCCCTCCCCAACATAAGTTTTGATGGTGCTACCCCTGTACTTTTCTGTGGTGTGCTTCTATTGTCATTTAAAAATATATTAATTGCTGTTGATAAGGTGTGACCGTTTTCTTTAATTTTTGTAACAGCTGTTTTGAAAGTTCCTACAAACCTCTCAGCTGCCCCATTTGTGGCTGGGTGGTAAGGAGCTGAGAATGTGTGTTTTATTTGATTGCGTTTACAAAAATCCCTAAATTCAGAGCTAGTGAAACTTCTACCATTGTCTGTTACTAAGTGGTTTGGTAACCCAAATCTTGAGAATATATTCTTAAAAGCTTCTATTGTTTTATTTGAAGTGATGTTACTCATTTCAAATACTTCCGGCCATTTAGAAAAACTGTCAACTACTACTAAATACATTTTATTGTAAAACGGTCCTAAGAAATCTGCATGAAGTCTATGCCATGGACCAGGCGGTATTGGCCATGGTTTTTGAGTTTTTGGTGGGGTCTTACTATTTTGTAAGCAAATCATACAAGTCTGTGTTACTAATTCTATGTCCCTATCTAATTTAGGCCACCAGAAGTATGACCTAGCAATTTCTTTCATACGCACAATACCAAAATGACTTTTGTGTATTTCAGATAGTATCTGATCTTTACAAGATACTGGTACAATAATACGAAACCCCCAAAACAAACATTCTCTGTCAATACTTAGTTCATTTTTTCTAATATAAAATGGCCTCATTTCTTTATTTATTTGTTTTTTATGCGGCCAACCATCCATCATATAGCGAACTACTTAGGCAATATTACATCTTTTTTTGTTTCACTTTGAATTTTCTTCCAATCTAACGTTTCTATTTCAGCATTGTTTGCATGATAAATATTACTTGAATCAGCACTTACAATTAAGGAATGGTCATTTATACAATTATTGTCAAATTTTGTTACAGTTCTTTATAAATAATCTGCCGGATTCATACATGTTTTAATATGCCGCACCTTGTAATTAAAAGCGGACAAAAAGATAGCATAATGTTGTAACCTTTTTGCTGCCATTTTAGGTATACTTTTTGTTGGGCCAAATATTCGTACTAATGCAGCAATGTCTGTTTCCAACTCAAAGTGTCTGCCATATATATAGTTATAGAATTTAGTTATACCAAATATTATAGCCATTGCTTCCTTATCTATAGTAGCATATTTTTTTTCTGTATCATTTAATTTTTTACTGGCAAAAGCTATAGGCTGAACTATACCTTGTTCATTCCTATTTGATAGGACTGCCCCCAATCCTATTTCTGAGGCATCACAAGTTAATATCAAAGGCCAATTAATATTATAATGCTGAAGGCTAGAAACATTCGCTAATTTCTGCTTGACTATTAGGAATGCTTTTTCACACTTATCAGTCCAAAGGAATTTATTTTTCTTAGTACATTCTTACAATGGTGTTATCAAAGTTGCTAGATTTTTGAGAAATTTTGAATAATAATGAACTTTTCCTAGAAAAGATTTTAATAATGATAAGTTAGTAGGCCTTGGTGCGGCGCGCTACCAGCACTCTAGCGCGCTGCCGTGGAGTGAATAGAGCAACCGGTCGACGGTGTATCGCGTCCCGACCCGGCAGGCTGGTTTTGGTCCAGCGGGGTATTCCGGGACACCAGCGGCACCGTCTGGGCGGCCCGACGAGCTGCCGTACCGAGACGGCCGACGTTTCAGAGCCTTCGATTCGCCTCGAAGGCTCCGTCGGCTGGGCGTTCTTGGGGTAAGCCGCGCCGTCTGGCTGTAGTGTTGACCGCGGTAGCCCCCCTACCTCATCCGGATTCTGACCTCGGAGGGGATCGGACGTCGGGTGTAAGAGTGCAGGGGAGTCGTTTAGTGGGTGGGTCCTAAAATCCTTGGGCCCGCGGTCTGCTCACAACACCATGCAGATCGTTGAGTCTCACATACCCCGCGCGCCCCTTTTGCGCGGGGACCTCGTAGGAGGTTCGGCACTCCACCCGAAAAAAAAAAAAAAAAAGGCCTTGGTGTATTTAGAATAGGTTCTATATTAGTTTTAATAATACTAATTTTATTTTTGTCTACTGTAGACGCAGGAACGGAGGATATCCAAAAGAGAATTCGTCTACTGTATAATTTCGTATATTTTCGATTTTACAAAAAAAGGTGTATAATTTCGTATACCCTCGATTTTACAAAAAGGCTGTTAGTTAGAAAGTTATGAATAATATGAAGTGACACAAATGACATAGAATGACGTTTTTGCTGTCAATGTGGTTTGACGTATGACGTTTATTGAGTTTGTAGATGGCGCTTTCGTCGATGGCAAACATCAGTAGCCAAAGGTATTTTATCCAGAACCACAATATGTATTGTTTCTGAATATACCGCCGGCCTTGGAAGAACCAGCTTCTTCCAAAGTGTGGTCTTCGCTTTACTCGCCCTCTGTATCCTCCGGTTGAAGTAACTACTAACGTTTGTAGGTGAGCTCACGGGGCTCAAACCTGATGCCGTTGCTAACACGAACCCTAGCAAGAGCCGTGCTTCGCAGAATCTACCACCGGATCGGAAACGCGACCTACTGAGAAGATCCGGCGAGAAACTCAGTGGGCTGTGTCTGGGAGTTAATTTACTCGTCGAGCCCTTCATCGCAAGCGACGGGTTCGACGAGAACGGTGACCGGTGCTTGAAGTACCTAGAAGCACCGTTAGTGGATCGGGAGGATCCGAGATGACGTGTAATGATTCAAAGAATTTAACTTCTCTAATCTAAAACAATATGAAGTATTAAGTTCACTAAATTGTTAAGCAAATTTTAAAAGCTAGGTATGCTTTACATTTCCTGCCTACAAATATGTTTTGTTATGACTTATGTCCTTACCTAGATTTTTTTGTAGTAACAGCCTCGTCATCAGTTTCTGAAATCTCGTCCGATTTTGCACTCGTGGAAGGTAACATAAAAGGGATATTATCAGCATGTTTTTTCTAGAAAAATGCATATATTATGTATTAGGTATAGTCATAAGTTCAAAACATAAATGAAAAAAAAAATACTAAGGTATTACAAATTCTTAATACTAGCTTTACTTCGCGGTTTGCCCGCATTAAATTGTTACTGTTACCCTCCTATCGCTCTAAAAGTTATGTAGTACAGTACGCCCGCGATCTGAGTACAGTCGGAGTATTTCGGGTTTCCTTTAGGCGAGATCAGACATATTTCTTTCATCTTTCTCAGCTTTCTTCCAATTAGGCTTATGCGTGAGTATATTACTTTTATTTGAGTGTCGTTTTTCTAAATTTAACTATGAACACGAAATAAAACATTTTTTTCGATAATACTATGAAGTTTTATTTATACAAATTATGTAAGTACAATATTAAAACCATAATCATATAATTCAAAAAACAATAATCATCTAATTAAATAATAAGTATCGAGAAAACAAACAAAATTGCGAAAATTAAATATGAATAAAGATTGGCATAGCAATTAAGGTTAAGAATAAGAATTATTTAAAAACGACTAGTTAGAGTCTAGTTTATTTTATCATTGGCTATAACTGAATAAGCTTGGGTAATGCGTATGTAAGCAACACTAGTTTGATCCGCGGCTCCGCCCACGTGATGCGTTGAAAAAAGTATTAAACATTCATAACAAATTTTATTAAAATTCGTTCAGCCTTTTATCCGTGAAAATGTAAGAAATTGTCAGAGAGAATTTCGTATTTATAATGATGAATTAGATTCCTAATACATCATTATAAATAATAGAACAAAAACGCTTAGAAGCGTAATTGTTCTATTATTTATAATCAATCAGTAATATGAATAATCACATATCACACATATCAGTACAAAATCTCAAAAATAAATATAATAACATAACACTGCTCTTATTTATTAATCAAAATAAATAAGAGCATTGTTGTGTAATTTATTTTCAAAATCAAATAAAAAAAAACCTAAATAACTATAACAATTGCGGCAGGCGTACAGTACAGGTCACTAAGTATTAAATATAATAAAAATTATAAAGTAACAAATCAGTCATGAGCTACGCAGCTGTTGTTTTTATCGCGGACTCTTATTAAAAGATGAGGCACAATATTAATTACTTAACACATTGGCTGCGCCGCCACTAAAAACGATTTTGCCCACTGTGCGTTACGAGTCACATGCTTCCCGTATCGAAATTGCCAGCTTTGCGTTACGGCTATTATTTTCCCGTACCAGGTCCTGACTTTGAAGGTCCCTGGAGACGTGGAAACTCATAGTATGATTTCAAAATTTAACTCACCTTCAGATCATATTATTGTTTATATAAAACTGGCGTAGCACGGGGATCTTTTGCTTATTTAAAAAGTTATGAGCATTTTAAAAAAGCAGTGATTTTACGGGAAAATACTTCCCCTGACGCATAGAAATTAGGTACTGCTAGGGATGAGGTGTATTTATAAAACCATTTCGTATTTTTTCCATCGTATATTTTATACTATGCATAATTAACATTTCAAAACTTAACAAAACTTATCTGAAATAATAGGAACTTAAACACTTTAACTTACTTAGTTGAAAAAAATATAAATTCAAAACTTAATAAATTTAAAAATAATAGGAACTTAAAAAAATACTTATTCAAAGAGTATTGCTTAGCTCTGTTTATCTTAAATAATAGGAACACGGACACGTTTTAACGTACTTATTGGAAAAATATATAATTCAAAAAGTTTATGATTTCAAAATAATAGAAATAAAAAAAAAAGTATTGAAAGAATATGGCTCACCTCTGTTTATCTAAAATAATAGAAACTCGGACACGTTTTAACTTACTTATTGGAAGAATATAAAATTCAAAAACTTAATGAATTTAATAATAATAGGAACTTAAACAAACATTTTCTTGCCATCTGACTGAGAAATTCGGCTTATCCGCCTTACAATCTGACAAAACAGATTTTTTATACACAAACAAACATTTTAATGTTAGGTGCCCGACTGGCATGAGACTCTCGGGTTGTCAGTTCCGGTATCGACCGGGGACGCATGTACTCCGCTTCGAAGTCTGGCACGCACTGACTGGGGGTGCGAATGATGCAACAGATGCGCGGGCGCGGGTAGCGCGGGGTGGGTCGTCGCGGCACGGACCTGCGTCACAATCCCTTTGGCTACTGTTGCCCCGCGAAACGGAACGCTGCGTTACAACATAAAATTTTAATGAAAATAATTTTAAGTAACTCTTTTATTAGTGATGATACTACTACTATAATTTAAAGTATAATAATGATTTTAATGTTTTATTTAGTTATCAAAAATACAGATTTTGAAATGATTGCACTAACGATATTTTTTTTATTGCCTTTACTCCTAAGACGATTTAAACACATGAGATCCATAATAAACATTAAGTATAATAAAATTAGGACGGAATCAGATTTTTTTTGTATTTTTGGACTGGTTTAACTTATTTTATAATTGGTATTTCTATTATCAAAATTAAGTTACATTGTTCTCACGAACAAACTATCTGGTTCCAATTTGATTTACGTTTGAAAGTAGTCCAAAATAACAGTCACAATAATAATATGAAAAACAAATTAAATTGGAGCCGGACAGTAAAATTGGGTATCTTACGTATAATTATAAAATGTTTATACTTTTATTTAACCAACAGAATGCACTTTATTGTAGCATTCTAAACACATGGCTTTTTGGCAAAAAGTGCGAACTTTTTTAACTTTCTTGTCAGTCTCTCGGCTAGTGAACTCTTTTCTTAATGAACGGTAGCAGGGATGACATTTCTTAAATTTCTCCGTCCTTATCAAAGTGTGAACTATGCGGTTTTTTGACTCATTGTCAATTAAATCGGTAAATTGTGTCTATGTAGATAGAATAGATTGAACAACAGACTCCAAGAAAGTCAACAAGCTCATTTGGTCCTCATTTACCATTTCATGCACAATCCATGCATTTACTATGCAAGTTCCAAATAAGACATTCATCATTAACTTGCGATACCATTTCAGTCCTCTCAAAAGTGTTGAGTAATACGCGGTCATTTGGTCACTAAAATCAACTCCTTTCTTATTTTCATTGTACATAATAATACTTGGTGGCTTCATTATTGGCTGCTTTGTTGCTCTTGACACTTTCCCCGTATCTATCAAACTCGCGTCGTGCTCTTTAACAGTCGTCATCATTGTAACCTGGCGTTTATCCATCCACTTTATTACTTTGACCCCTTTCTTGTTCATGTTTCCAATAACTTGTTCATTTTTTTACTTATGAAGGACTTAGGTAGTCCTCTTCTGTTGGTTCTAAGTGTACCACACATAAATGTCTTCTTTTTTAGTAATTCTTCAGCTAATGGAACAGATGTATAAAAGTTGTCTGCTATCAAAGTTCGACCCTCTTCCAGTAAGTTCTTAGTCAATTTCATTACTACATCGTAACCATGTCCAGCGCCCGACTTTTCTTCATCCTTTCCCGTGTATACAATCACCGAGTAAGTGTAACCCTCAGGTGTGCACAATTTATATAGCTTGATGCCATATTTGTGAGCTTTATTTTTGATATATTGACGAAAGTTAAGACGTCCTTTCCAAGGGATCATTGTTTCATCGATCACTATGAATCTTCCTGGCTTCAATATTTCAGTAAATAATTTGAATACAATGTCCAGTATCTTCCGAATCTTGTATAATTTATCTCCATTATTTACATTATCGCTGAAATGCCAAAATTTCAATAAAAGCAAAAATCTATCTCTTGTGATCAAGTTTGCAATATATTCATTTCGGTAGCATCTCTTTTTAGACCAATATAAATGCAAATTTGGTACTTTACTGATACCCATGACCATTAACACCCCCATAAATCGCTCCATTTCTTCTATAGTTGTATCCTTCCATTTGTGAATGCGAGACTTTGGCTTTAGAACATGTGAATTTATGAATTCCGCTGCATATTTATTAGTTTCTTCCACCATTGCTTTGATAACTTCATCGGTCACAAAAATTTGTAGTAGTCCACGGGTTCATTTAGTTGTACATCTGGGGAAATATTTATTATACTTTTTAGAGGGTACTCAGCAAAATCAATTTCATCATTATTAGCAATTTCTGTCCATTTTTCCACATTCTCTATATTTACTTCACTCGCTATATTTTGGTCTATTACTGAGATATCGTTCGAGTCGGAATCACTATCACGTCTCCGTACGGTTCACACGTATCGGTCGACGCAGCGCAGTTAACGAGTAATTACGAATATAATATCACTACCGAGTGCTTTGTTTTAACACCGTTTGTCAAGTGAGGGGTACTCCTGGCAACGGGAGCCCCTTCTGACACTATGGATAAACTTACCCCCACCGTAAATTATGCCAATGTTACATCCAAAACCAGTTACCCGAAGAAAGATCAAGCTATTATTATAAACTCAATCGACGGAATCATGATTTGAGACTACTTGTTAGCCCTTTCCGAAGTGACCAAATCAACGTCAATCCGCTTCATTTCTTGCCTCGGTTTGATGAAACCAATTATTGGATTTATATTACAAACGAAACAATGAAATGCTTTGTATGTAATGGAATGGGACACTTGGCAAAATACTGTCCGCAAAGCAGTCAACAGGTTCTTGGTACCAAAGGCCCTAACAACCTCACGCAAAAAAATTTCACTACTTCCAATGACACTACAGTCAAATCCAACAAGCTACCATCACAGTCTCTCAATTCTATAATTAACCTTGAATCTGAAATAAACCAATCTAACCCCCTACCGAAATTTCCAAACCGCAAGCACCAACAAGCTTACTACCACACAAAAAATTTGACATATACAAAGGTGTTAAGCGGATTCATCCATCTACCTCTTCAGAACCATCACAACCTGAAATAAATCAAGCTGAACCTACTGTAGATGACAGCACTATCATAGTCAGTGATTACAGGGATGAAACCGACAGCAATTGGTCTCTGGACGAAGAACTAACGAAGACCCCTAAGTCACTGAAAAAGAAGAAAAAAACTCTCGATGACAGAACTGAAGAACAAGTTTGGAACGATATTAAAACAGATGTGGATCAGTCAGAAACACAACCTCATTTTCACCGTGGAAACACCGTGGAGGGGAGCTCATTCCATAGCCGGATGGTACGTGGCAAAAAAGACCTCTGGAAACGCACTGTGGATGACCGCAGTGGCTCCAGGTAGTATGGATGAACTCTACTCCGGTGGCGGGCGGTGCGATGGTAAAAACGAGATGCCGGTATCATCTCGAACAATTCCTCAGAGCACTCCCCATGGAACATACGGTACAAAATACAGAGGGAACCGAAGTCCCTCCGCAGACCCAGAGGTTCCAAACGATCCGTGAGAATGGGATTATCGACAATCCGAACGGCCCTCTTCTGTATGGAGTCAAATGAAAGAAGCTGGTATTTGGGAGCCCCGGCCCAGAGATGGGAGCAGTACTCCACGCGAGGCCGGACTTGTGCTTTATAAAGCAAAAGTCTTTGTCCAGGCGTGAAGTACCGCTAGCATTTTGGACGCCAACTTGGCTTTGCCTTCCAAATTACTCCGAAACTGGACATCGCTCGAAATGTCGACCCCAAGTATCCCAATACTCTCGGAAGGTTGCAGGGATACTCCTTGGGATTGCGGCGCCATGACAAAGGGGTCCTTCTTCGCAGTGAATGCGCAAACTTGTGTCTTTAACGGGTTGAATTGAACCAAGTTCAATTCACCCCATTTGGAGACTCGCGCCCAGAGAGTTCTCCACTTCAGACACAAGTTTTGATCGTCTCTCTTGCACCACGCGCCGAAAGAGACTCTGATGGCCGATATATCGCGCATCCCCCGTGCTGTCATCCGCATAGCAATGCATGCCATCAATAGACAGCATGTCATTGATATACAGGATGAAAAGCGTGGGGGAGAGCACCGAACCTTGTGGAACGCCAGCGTTAATGGTCATGGTATCAGAACAGTCACCGTCTACAACGACCGTGATGCTCCGCCCATCCAAAAAGCTAGCGATCCACTTGCAGAGACCCTCGGGGATTCCGTAAGATGGTAGCTTCGACAGAAGTTCCCTATGCCAGACCCTGTCGAAGGCCTTCGCGATATCAAGGCTCACAGCAAGAGCCTCGCCCTTGCTCTCCAAGGCTTCAGCCCACCTGTAAGTAAGGTATACAAGAAGATCGCCAGCAGAGCGACCGTGACGGCAACCGTACTGTCGGTCACTGATCAACTGGCGATCCTCCAGATACTTCAGGAGTTGTATATTAATTATTCACTCCATCACCTTGGAAAGCAAGGAAGTTATCGCGATAGGCCTATAGCTCGATGGGTCCGACCGGTCACCCTTCTTGGGGATAGGGTGGACGTGGGCGGTCTTCCATGAAGACGGAACCCTGTTAGCGCAATAAGAGAGGCGATACAAACGCGTTAGCGCAGGCGTCAGCTCAGGAGCACACGTTTTTAGAACCACTGCAGGGATGCTGTCTGGCCCACTCGACTTATGGACGTCCAGGAGTCGGAGTTCCCGCCTGACTGCACACTGTGTAAAGCAGATCTCCGGTAGGGAACTATCACACCGGAGGATGTTCGGTGGTGTGGCACCCCCGTCGTCCACAGTCGAGTTCGAGACGTAGCCGGGGTATTCAAGGTACGAAGTATCATCCGGAGCAGATATCTGCGTCTTCGTCAGAAAAAGGAGGGCAGGCTGCGCCGTCTCAAGATGGTGGTGTACGGCGTCGAGGTTGCTATGTAGACCCCTTACATTGCTGAAATCCACATTAAATGTGGAATGGGGAATCGCCGACAAAACCCTTTTCCTTTTTCGAACTTTCATTTTTTTATTTTTATTTGGAGAGTGGGATTGGGTGGGGTAGGATGTTCGAGGCGAAATCGTGACAATACCTTAATAAAGCGCGGAGCACAGTACGTGCTCGACCACGGGTTGCGTGAGCGACTGACGCAGGGCATGGAAGGGCCCCCAGTCCACCCTGCGTTGGAGTGAGAGTAGGGAGAGAGCTATAGTGAGAAAGATTGAACGAGAGAGAGAATAAGGGATATTGAGAAATAATACACGCTTTATTGGTTTGTGTATTCGTTTACTGATTAATTATTAGAACTTTAGATGGCAATTCTGTCGCATAACGTCATTTGCAGTAAACGCAGATTTTTCATATATGTACAAGATTATTAGCACTTATACAGTGTATAAACAGTGAGTTAAATCTATAAATAAACTTTATGAATAAATTTTTGTGATAAAGGAGAATGCCCATTGCAGTATGGAATTTGGTTTCAAGTTGTGCTCTCATGTAACTTACCTCATTTTGTAGGGTTTAATATGTTTATTTATAAAAATATATATATATATCTCTAGTTCGCAGAATTAGGTTATTTTTGTACAAGACAGCAGTGGATACTTTTTGATGATGCTCAGTTCCTATATACTTTAAAACATACGTATAAAGTATTTTATTAATGAAAAACTGTTTACCTAGCATAGTATCGTGTGGCTAAGGCCACTACGTCCATTCGTTATCTAAAGGTGGTACTATTACGGCAATTCAAAATAAAACAAGAATAGACATAAAATAATTTATTTCTCATATTATGCAGATGTATCATTATACCTACCTTAGCCCAGCCTAACATGGACACAACAACCCACAGTTCGATTGCCAACGAGATAGCTGTAGTAATAACTAGAGATTGAATTAATAGTATTAGCAATGTTTTCATCACGATTAATTAATAAGTACGTATGATAAATAAATTCTGCCCCCAATATGCCTGGACTTCTGTCTAACAAATTAACGAATCATATGACCGAACGAAACACACATATTTAACTCAATCAGAAACATGAGAAACGGCACCAGTACCTAAATCAAACTACCATTGAAATTAAGTACTTGTCAAATGTCAGTAGTAGTAGTTGTTGTAGTTTTCCAACTAGAAAGGCAAATGTATCATACCATACAGCATAATATTTATATTTTATATTAAATCTTCCCTTCCTCTAAGTCTCGGAAATCTAAAGTTTTAGATTTGTATAAATATAAGCAAGACTTATAAATTAGTTCGCTAAAGAAGTTTCAATTCTGACATGTGTACTTTGTACGCACGCACTTTTTTTTTCTTCTATTTTTCTACTGTGCTAATCAAACTGAACTTATTTTTAATTGTTACCCACGTATCATGTACCAAATATATCTTTTTGTGGTCGGGTTTATTAGGATTCCATATAAGTAATACTCTCCGTTTCATACAATTGAATGAACTTCAACACTTTTTTGGTACTCCACTCCATGATGTACAAGAAAACAAGCACGTTCGTACCGCACCAAAATCTGGACGAAACCACTGAGCAAGTAATCACTACGTTAAAAGAGAGGACCCTGTAGTAAAAAAAAACAATATCAATTTATGAAACACATGGATTGGCTCAGTGCCAACCTGACGAACCTAACTAAAACTTCAACAAGCCAATGTCGCCAGCATGAATTATTCACTAATATTTTAACGGGCCAAAACACGATATCTTTTTGGAGCCAGATTAACGCTTAAGTACTATATCCCGACCTTTCGACTTAGTTGCATAAGCCGTGGTCGAGATCGGTCGCGAACACGCACATGAATTGCAAGCTGTTCTACCTTTTAATTTAGCTGATGCAGTTGCCCGAGTCGTTAATACATTTGAGTTGGCGCTGAAAGTTCTGTAAAACACAGTAAATATACATTAAACATACGGTATATGGCAATCTATATCTTTAAAATAAATAATTTAAGTTAAAACACACAAACGTAGTTAGAAACTGTCGGGAAGTATAAAAAAAGATTGAATGATTGGAACAAGAAAGAAGAGGAAACTAGAGGACATAAGGCACAAGAAGAAAGTAGAAGAGGGTAGGGGACCTGCCGCGTTATTGATACTGGAAGGCAGAAGACCCTACGTGTGAGCAAAGCACGAAACATAAGTCGGTGGAAAGAGGATCAGGCGAGGGAGTGCAACTCGAGAAAGGACCCGGAGAGAACAGTATTCCCCAATGTAAATTAAAAGTTGTTTAATGTATTTAATGCAAACCCATACTTCTAGCTCGTAACAAAATAAATAAATATATTGTATAAAACACTTACATGTTCTACTGACGACGTTATTTATTTCGCCATAGCTTGTTGTTGCGCTTTCTTCGATAAATCTGCAGAAGTTTCTGCGGTTATCGCAAAAGAACGATTTATATTGCGGCAATCGTTTCTTATTAAAAAATAACTTAGGCAACGCAACAAGATCTCAGACATCATACTTCTGTGGTCTTTATACATCCATGACGTATCACAGAAAGCTATCATTATTCTAAAACAATAGTCACTAATATTTTGTCGAAACAATTGCGGTCGTACTTCGCACTCAAATACCTTTGTAGCTAAATCAACTGTTTTACAAAGCTATTTGTCGCTCCACCATTCTCGTAAGACTATGTAATCATATATTGAATTTTGTTCAGGATTGGAAACTTTTAATGTTTTACAGCACTCTTGACACTTTTGCTCTTTCAAAATAACTTTAGCTAGATAGCCACTGACATATACAGTTGGCTGCTTGTCAGAGATTTTATACAGTTCTTCCAATTGCTTGTCAGATTCTGTCTCATCATAGTCGTCTATATCTTCTAAATGCAACAGTGGCAAATTTTCTTCTGAGGTTGACAAATTATCATTTCTAGGGGTACATGCAGCAACACACCTTCATTTAAAGAAACCAAAGGTTCCTTTCCATGGGTATCTGGAAGTAGCAGATTTTCGCCACAAGATTTCTTTTCCTCGGTGTTTTTTTTTATAGCAATAGTTTATTGAAACCCGTCACGAGGTCGTATTATTCGCTGATGATACATCATTATTGTTTAAAATTAAACGACATTTGGAAGATTATGACGATGTGAATGATGCTATCTCGCGCGTGGTACATTGGTTTAGTGTTAATAATCTGTTATTAAATAACAAAAAAACAAAATGTATAAAATTTACCACACCTAATGTTAAACAAGTTGACACTAATATTACTGTAAGTGGAGAGACACTGGAGCTTGTGGATTCGACAGTTTTTCTTGGTATAACAGTTGATTCCAAGCTGCAGTGGGGTCCTCACATATGCAAGTTAGCGAGTAGGCTTAGTTCTGCAGCGTTTGCGGTAAAAAAAATACGAATGTATATTAACACGTTAGCTGCCATGTCAGTCACCGGTGCCTGACAGACTCACTAACTGTTCAGGCCATGTCAGCCACCGGTGACTGACATCGAAGCATCAAACTTAAATGATCGCAGTGTGCCGTCCAGCACGTTTACAGTGTTCTTTTCTATTAGAAATGACTGACGTGGCCCCAAGCAAGACATATTCAACATGGCCTCTTATTTTTATATCTAGAAAAAAAGTTATCATGTATTTTTATGATAGGGGTGAATTAAAACACAATGAAATTTTTAAAACTTTAATATTTACTGAGGTAATCACATATTTTTGGCGAATCATTGTTTAACGAACAATAGAGATATTCAAAATTATTATTTATGTTCAATATTATAACATTGAAGACAAAAATGAGGTTCATTTGGGCATTGAGGGCAGTAAGTTACAACTTGTTTGGTCTTTTTTCTTGCATATATTCTGTCAACTGTCTGTACATTTATTTTATAGCATCTAGAGCAATATTTCCGAGATTTTCTCACAGTCCCTTCTTTTCTTGTTAATGTATGCTTTTTTCTTGTATTTCTTGTAAATCGCAGCTCTGGTTCGTTGTTTTCTTTGCCTGATTCTGTTAGATATTTGCACAAAATCTTTGTGTAGTCTACTATCCCCATCTAGGAATTGAGCAAAGCTGTATTTAGTAGTAACTCCACAGCCAGTTTTCTGTGCCATTTTACTGACTTTCGTAGCGGTGTTGAGTAGGCGATCATTTAATCCGATATGTCTACTGCTGCTTTAGCATTATTGTAATCGGTCACAATTTTAGGTTTTATTATTTCCTTGCCTCTTTTCGGTGTTCTTGAAAATCCAATTGAATGTTTTGTCGAGAGTAAATCGTCTCGTTTATCTTTCCACTTCATGCATGTCATACCGTCTTCGTTCTCTTTTGCTCGAAATTCTCCCTTTTTTAGGCTTCCTGTCATAACGTCCTTAGGCAAATGTCTTTTGTTTTTGCGGAACGTACCAACGAGGTGAGTATCTTCTTCTAAGAGCTTTCTGCCTAAATCTACACTGGTGTACCAGTTGTCGGTATAGAGCGTGTGACCTCGTTTAAGGTAGCTGGTCATAAGAGACATAACGATATTGCTAGGTGTTACATATTCAGTTTCATCACGTTAACCAGAGTAAACTTGAACCTTTAATGTATATCCTGGATTGGTAAATATTTTAAATAGTTTAATACCGTATTTGTGCCTTTTTAATTTAATATATTGTCGAAAATTACTGATGATAGCCGAAGGCGGCGGACACTGACGGTTATTTCCCGCCAAAATGCAGAAGGAAGCGCGCTCAAACTCGTGGATTTACACCTACGTGCCTGACATAATGCTTGACATGGCGCAGGGACTACAATTTGTATCATTCGCGCCACGTCAGGGACCGGTGCCTGACAGTTTTTTTATTTTCTTTTTTTTACTAAAATAAAGAAAAGGGAACTCTTTTTTATACGTAATTATTCATTATTAACCATTTGAAATCAAATTCAAGAAATTAAATTAGGAGGATTTAGAAAATATACCTTGGCAGTTAACGTGTTAATGAAGATACGGCACGCCTGGTTTATTTTAGTTATTTTCATAGTGTTATGTCCTATGGCATTTTGCTATGGGGCAATGCTGCCGATGTCGAAACGATTTTCATCCTGCAGAAGAGGGCTATTCGTGCTATTTATAATATGCACCCGAGGGAATCCTTGAGGGACAAGTTTAAGGAAATCAAAATTCTAACTTTAGCGTCCCAATACATTTTTGAAAATTTATTGTACGTGCGTAAAAACATTGAAGAATTCCCCAGAGTCTGCGATTTGCACAATGTGAACACTAGGAACAAACATAGGCTTGCGTTGCCGGCGGCTCGAATTAAGAAAATAAGCAACTCTTTTAGGGGGCTGGGTGTACAGCTTTTCAACAAGATCCCACTAAACGTTCAACTACTACCTGTTCATAGATTTAAGAAAACTGTTAAGGAACGTTTGTGCAACAAGGCATATTATAAAGTTAAGGATTATTTACTAGATGGCACTACGTGGGAATGAGGCGCTCGCTCCTGGCCTTTTCATTTTTCATTATTATTATTATTATTTTTAATTGTATTTTTTTGACTTGTTTTTTCTTTTATTGTGAATATTTCTATTTATTTAAAAAAAAAGAAAATATTTGAGAAAAAACAAAAAAAAAAAAAGCCCGCTGAGTTTGTTTCGCCGGTTCTTCTCAGGACTGTGGCTTTTTTTGGAACCGGTGGTAGAGTTAACATTGTTATTTGTATTTTGACATTCAACAAGTGTGTCATACTGACATCTAAGTTGAAATAAATGATTTTGAATTTGAATTTGAGCAAATACTATGTCGTGAAAATCGAACAATATTTTACTATCATCGCTTTCATAGTTTGTTCCTCTCCTTCGGGGTACACTCAGGCGAATTAAAACTGACGACTTTAAAGCTGATTTGAAATGGTGACCGATCGGGTTTCTATTTGTTGGGCTGTGCTGCCTCATAATTCCGAACAAATTTTCCAGGGAATCCTGATTGAGTTGTCTCAGATTTAAATTTTTGCTCTCTACAAACCTCCAAACTCTTTGAAGGGAGGTTATGGTTGTGATATATCCATTGACACATCTCACGTTGTTTAATCTCAAATGAATGTCAAATTTTTAAAAATCAGTTTTTCTTTGTACTCGATCCAAAGTCTATGGTGAAAGCTGTTCTTGCGCACATTTTCCCTAATATTTTTTTATATCATGCCAAGACGATGGCTCGTTTGTACAGTCAAAAAAGCGATCTGCTTCTGTTTTTTCTTCTAATTGAATTAGATGAAACCACTTTGCCTTTTTATTTCCCATAACCAGTGTACCACCATTGAGGAAATTATTTCTAATGGATTTGAAAAAATGTGGCACATCGAAAATAATAAAAACTTTTTCTTTATTTACTATAAAATAATTGGAATCTTCAGAGTTTCCACAAAAGCGCTTTAACTAGTTTAGCGCTCCAACATTCGTGGGACCCTTGTCACTATCTCTTACAGTTTTGATAACATTTTTTATGATGACAGCTAATATTTGTGTTGAAATTGTGCCCTTGACAAAGTAATGCGCAAACGGCTGTTTAAATGTTTTGTGTATACCTTGCAGTATAAAAACTAGCGCGTGATCTGCCACTTCCCCAATTCTGCCTTCTTCCATTCCAAAATTCACATAGCCCTCAACTATATCAGAACTAACACTGTAGATTAAATCTCTTCTTCAACGCTATTTCGTCGTCGAACATAGCAGTACATAACTTATTGTTTTCAGACATTTTTTCGCCTTCTTTTTTTAAATAAGAAATCACTCCTGGATCCATTTGGATATTTTGCAAAATTTTCTGTAATGTTCTAACACTTGGTATTGGCAATAACTGTTTAAGATACCTGTATGCTTTTGGAGACTTTTATAGATACGATGGCAATGCTTTTATTCAATTTGGTCCAACGTTTACCTTGCGGTTTTCGATTGTTGTTCCTAATAGAAGCAGAAATAAAACTTTTCAGTATCGGTGAATTGGGTTTCCCAATTTGATTAACATGGTTTTGAAGATTTTCAATTTTAATTTTGTGATCCTTTAACTTCTTTCCTATTTTTTTCTTTCTAGGCGTGTCAACATTCTTCTGAATTGATGTTGAGGGTTCTGTAACACAGACGATTAGGAATTATTATAATTATATAATAAACATAAAATAAAAATTTTAATTAAAAATTAAATCAAGTGAAAAAACGCACTCGGGCTGTACGATCTTTTCCTTTTTAAATAATCTGACGCAGTTTCCTGGGTAGGTAATATAGAGTAGATATTCGGCTACCGAATATTCGGCCCTTTTTTCAAACCAAATCAAATCAAATTTTCAAATCAATTTCGCAAATATTCGTGCACGTTCGGGTATTATCGCACGTAAGCGGAGATCGCGACGACTCGGTACGACGACGATTTGGTATTCATTCACCACAATTTGCCACTGGTTAATTTTGTGTATTAAACAAACTAATTGATAAAACAATCACTTTTCACATGCGATTATAGAAATAAACGTTGTCCATAGCCTATTGCGGTATTATTTGCCTTGTGTATATAACCATGAGATTTTCTTACATTTTACTATACAAAATCCGGCCGGATACCGGATAGTGAAAACATGGCCGGATAGGCCGGATACCGGATAGTTACCGGATATCCGTTTCATCTCTATAAATAACCCCAGATGCTCCGGCTCGTACCAAATTTTTAAAACCCCACTTTCGGGGTTTTCGTGGATTGTATTGTCTTTTTTTTCCAGCCTTAGTACCCAAATATGATGGAAGTGTTGCAATGCCCATAAAAAGTTTGATCGCTATAAATGTGCGCATTTCTCCAATAGACACGTTCAACGAACGTCCTGATTCTTGGACCGAATACATGCTTGTATATTCACAAATTTCAGAAAATAGTTCTTCTGGAAAAAAGTCGTAGAAATAATCTAGGGCCGTCTTTACATCAGGTATTGGGTGGAAAAACTTGTCATTTTCTATATCAGCGCGATGCTGAAACCGTCCAGTAGTCCACTTGAAGTTCAAATTTAGTTGCTTTTTTCTTACTGCGTGTCGCGCCTGATTATGTGGTTTTGTTCGTTGAATTCTCTTCATTGATCTAGATTTACTAGTCAAATTAGGAGTACTTTACTTATTTGAGGAGATTGAAAAGCACTAGGTGCTTCAATGGAACAACGAGGAGATGGTACAGCGGAATTCGAAACTTGATCAAGAATAAATGATGTCGTTACAGATGGAAGGTTCGACATAGGTGAAAATGGTAAATCCTTGTTTGGAACACTGATGTTATTGTCGTTGTCATCCTGTTTAGAGTGTACCAGGATTGTAGGACTACAGCTACCGGTATCGTCATCAGAGGAGTATATGTTAATTCCTGCAATATATGAGTCTATAGAAGGTGCTTCAGATGACTCTGAAATTCGACATTGATTGATGACCATTATTTCTTCTTCGTCATCATTTTCGGAACTAGAGGCTCCACTCAAATCAAATGCTGCATTTTTCGGTGGAACTAAAGCAAGTATTCGTCTTGACCTCGTGTTCTGTAAATAGAAAACTATTAAAAGTGTATGAAGTATAAGTTTTAAAATCAAAGTAATACTAAATAATAAGATAGTTGATAGACAGTTTTGTATAAAATTATCACTCTAAAACAAATAAATAAATAATGACGTAGTTATATAATGCTTAAAAGTATGAGAAGCAGACATAAAAAAATATCCAAACTCAAGAAAAAAGAAAAAGTAAAATCCACTCCAAGCAACTATGCTGAGGATACTCAACACAATAATCGAAGTTTTGTTTACCTATAATCGATCTTTGTTGAGTGGACTTAACACTTTTGTCTGAAGTCTGTCATAGCCCTCCTTTATGATTTGAACACTTGAAAAATAAATTAAAACACAATTTACATATACGTCAACTGATTTACATAGTATTTTTTACATTGTATATATTTGAAGTGAAACTTCCTTATCGGCGTTGGAAAAAAATTTACCGTCACATTTTTCGGTTACGCGTCACTTTTTTCCGTTACGCGCCATCTGTTTTGTATTCATGTCTATGATAATAAAATCCTTTTGTTTAAACTTTATCTAATTTAACTTTTTTGTATTCATGTCTATGATAATAAAATCCTTTTGTTTAAACTTTATCTAATTTAACTTTATTTAACCAATTTCTAGAAAGTTGCATGTAGATCATTTTTCGAAAAATAAGGCCATAAACAAGTTTCACTTCTTACGTGTGTACACTAGTACACGCACACATTTTATTATATTAAATTATTTAAAAAAAATTATTTACCTGAACGACACGTAGATAGCTCGGCCTGGTCACCATCTTGACCCACTACTGTCAAAAATAGTGTTGCTACGCGGTAAAAATACAAAATACGTAAAAATATATACTAATATGATATATTACCAATAATTTTTTTTTGATTTTTTAATCAGACTGTTAAGTACGTGTAGTGTGCAACACTCGGTCGCACTCGGGCGTCATCGGATGCGATCGGAGTTCTCGAACGCGCAGGTGTCCCGTGACGTAACGTCGATTTAAGTTGATTGTAAAACGTATTATAATTTTAGTTTTAATTGGTGTCTTGTAGTGCCTAGCGACTTGTTTACTCTTTTTACTTTATAATAGAACATTGTACACATATTATATTATTATATTGTTAAAATTGGTGTGTTTGACTTTTATGTGTTCGGAGCATAATATCCCGAGAATACAAACAACAAACTACATACGCTTACGAGGGTGGCACTGAAAATTTCGGGAATTAACGAAGTGACACAACATTTCTATTTAAAAATGTATTTATTGCTTTTCGAAGTATTCTCCGCGAAATTTGACACATTTTTCCATACGATGGAACCAATCATTGAAGCAACCATTCCATTCGGAAGTTGGGGTCTCCAAAATGGCCGTTTTGTAGGCGTCCACAGCTTCTTCAGGTGATGAAAATCTCTGTCCACGCAATTTATTCTTTATTTTAGGGAAAGTATAGAAATCATTAGGGCTTAGGTCGGGGCTGTACGGCGGATGGTCTAATAATTCTATGTTTTCTTGCTCTAAAAACTCTTTTGTTCTGTGCGCGGTGTGAAGACCGAAGAAGAACTCGCATTGTCGTGATGGAGGATGATGCGGCGGTTGCAGTTCTCTTTACGGAGTTCAGAAACGACCTGTGGCAAACAAATGCTAGCATACCATTCTGCATTAACCGTTCTTTGTCCCTCAAGAGGAATAGTCGTAACATGGCCGGTTTTGGAGACAAACGTGGCCACCATTTTTTTTGCAACACTCCGTGAACGAACAATTTTTGTTGGCTTTAACTCATTTTCGAACACCCAAACTCGTGACTGGTTTTTTGTTTCGGGTTCGTACGCGTATATCCAGGATTCGTCACCTGATACAATGTTGTATACAGCATTTGAGAATCCTGCGTGGAAGCTTTCAAGAGTTCTGACGCACCAAGTAACGCGAGCCGCTTTTTGCTCTTCACAGAGCGAATGCGGTATCCATCGGGAAAACAACTTTTTTACACCTAATTGCTCATGCAAGATTATTTGTATTTGACTCATGCCAATGTCTAAAGTTGCCTGAATTTCGCGGTATGTCACATGTCGATCTTCCTCAATCAGCTTACGCACAGCATCAACGTTTTCTTGGGTGACTGCAGTTTTTGGACGACCTTGACGGGGATCATCACTGAGCTTGACACGTCCACGTTGAAACTCAGCAAACCAGCGATAAATTGTGGTTTTGGATGGGGCTTCATCACCAAATGCAGAAATCATCCAGTCAACACACTGTTTTTGTGTTAAACCACTTCGAAAGTCATAATAAATCATCGCTCTTGAATTTTCTCGAGTCAATTCCATTTTCTCAACGACTAAACAAGTTTGACAAAACCTCGTGACAAGACCGAGAATCTTTTTTTAAATAAATAAATGGTATTCGATTTTTAAAACAAAGGAGTTTTCAATTAAAAAGATTTTAATATGACAGGAACAGTGGAACTATTCCATTCCCGATACTTTTAGTGCAGCCTAGTAACAGAATCAAATTAAGCGTTAAAAAGTGAACTAAAATTAATAATTTACTCTAGTATTCTGATAAAAAAAATCTTATCTGTATCATTATGCTTACAATAATTGTTTTCTTGTACTATGCATGTAAAAAGTCTGTAAAAAGAAAATTTTATTATTAATTTCTTCTATTTATTTCTTCAATGAGTTTCTGTATGTAATTTTTTTTAATAATATTGTCGCGTTAATAATAATATGATATGCACCTGTTATCTAGTAGCTAGCATAAATTGTGTTGTATATATCTATTTTATGTTTATGTAGCCGTTCAAATGGTGTGAGCGAGTATTGTTTAATAAACAAGCGATAGTGTTCTGTGGACACGTCCTTTATTTACAATGATACAAACAATACTGACGTGCTGTAGGCACAGTACATCCCCCTTAATAAGTATACTCGTACAATATTATTCTAAACATAGAAAAAAATGATTAAGTATTTTATTGTTATAACTAATAGTTTCCTTTAACACTAAACAGAATAATATATTGCTACACGCACTTTTTCACTAAGTTCTTGTCCTTATTACATAGCACTATATGATAACTCGCGGCATTGGTGGCGATCCGCTGTCGGAGCTCGGATCACCTCCTCTTGTCCCTACCATCGGAAACTCTTGCAACTCGCGCCTCATGTAGCGCCCGTAGGTCAACTTGCAGCGCGTCATCTGGCGTACGCTAAATGGAGGGAGCGGTTGCTGGAGGAACTTCATCAAACCTCAGCCACCCGCCGGCGCACTCTCGAGGCCCTGGTGCCCGTGCTGGAGACATGGTCAGATCGGCGACACGGCGTGCTCTCCTTCCGCCTTACGCAGGTCCTCTCGGGGCATGGCTGCTTCGGGAGGTACCTGTGGAGGGTTTGCAGGAGAGAGCCACATCCGGGTTGTCACCAGTGCGGGCATCCGGATGATGACGCTCAGCACGCACTCGAAGCGTGCCCGCGTTGGGAGCACCCGCGGCGAGATCTCATCGCGGTGCTGGGGAGGGACCTCTCCTTGCGGGCTGTCATTGCCCGCATGCTAGAGGACGAGAGTTCGTGGGAGGCCATGGCCAGATTTTGCGACCTGGTCATGGCGTTCCGCGAGGCTGAGGAGTGCGAAAGGGAGTGGAATCCCTCTTCGGCTCCTCAGCGAAGAAGGCGGGGTGGGCGACGCGGGCACGATGCTCCCGTTAATCTCCCGTAGGGACTGTTGGGTACTGGGTGCGGGGGCGCCCGGTGCTCTGCTGTCGGTTCCGTGGTGAGGCGGTGCAAGGTGGCTCCTATGCGCCACTCACGGTGTCTCCTGAGACGACGTCCTGCGGGATCTTCCCGGGGATTGGATCCCGTCCTATTGTCAGGATGGGTACCGGCGACGGCGAGCCTGCGGCGCGCATTGTGCGGTACCGTAGGTTTCGTGGAGTCGGAGTGGTGGAGCTCGATGGGGTTTAGTCGGTAGTCGGTTTTGCGGGGCGGGTCCTGCGTGGTAGACGCCGCGCAGCGCCTCGCGCGCCTTTCTCAAGGCGTAGTCTCCCGGTAGGAATTGGAAGAAGAGGAGGACTTTGGTCTTCCTCTTCTCCCTCTTCTTCTCTGGAGGCGCCGGAGTCCGACATAACCCGGTCTATTACCCCTCTCGACCGGGTATCCGTAAATGGATTCCCCAGCGTTTAAAAAAAAAAAAAAAAGGTCAACTTGCAGCGCTTCCACAGCAAATATAGTATTGCGGCTAAGATGCAGGTGATAATGAACAGCAGATAAAATTCGTATTTGCGGTATGTCGTCTCCTTTTCATCGTCAAACGTTGCGGCATTATTGCCGGCACCATTCTGTGCGATTATAATTCGTTCATCCTGAGTCTTGCTTTGCTGCTTGCCCATCTCAATCGTAAAAGCTTTACGGATAACGTTGATAAAATAACAATTATATTATGTGCTCACGGTGTGAAACGAACAACGGGTTTGATAGTTCGTCCGTATCGAGACACTTTTGGTTGATTGTTTACAGTTGCCGTATTTGGTGCGGTCGCCGTCGGAAATTCTATACTATTGTTAAGTGCAAATGCTGGCTTCAATCGATCTATACTAATGATTTTCTCCGTATCTTGCTGCATTATTTTATAATATTTTTCTGTTTTGCTAATCACCTTAAACGGACCTGTATAAGGCTGCGTTAAGGGCTTTGTAACCCTGTCGACACGCACAAATACATGGGTACAGTTTTTAAGATCGGGGTGAACAAATATCTTTCCTTGGTGTGTCTCTTTTTTCGGTATTGCAGCTAAGTTTGCAATCTTCCTGCGCAATTCTTGTAAAAATGCGATGTTTCCAGAGGATACTTGCTGCATAGGCTCGAAGAAATCCCCAGGTAACCGTATTGGTTCCCCATATACCATCTCCGCTGCACTGATTTGCGTATCATCTCTCAGACTTGCTCGTAAACCCAGCAGAACAGATGGTAATTCTGATACCCAATGCTCTGTGTTTCCTCGGCACATAAGTGCGGTCTTGAGAGATCGGTGCCACCTTTCTACCATTCCATTGGATTGTGGGTGGTATGCGGTGGTTCTAAATTTCGTGATGCCCATTCTTTTGGCTAATTGTGAAAACAAACTGACGTGCTGTAGGCACAAAATAATACAATATAATAGGAACTGAAACAAACTGAAAATGATAGCATACAAAAAAATGCGTGAGACCAAAAAATAAGCCTTTATATACGTCACAATTTGGATCTGAAATTATTGTGCAAACAGTAATGAGAAATTAAACAAATGGTCAAGAGAATTCTCTCTCAGCAAGAAATTCTGTGCTCCTGACAAAACTTTATGCTTCTTTCTCTTGTGTTTTTCACGCATAATTGTATTGTGGAATGCTCTTTTCTCAGTATTTGATTTTAGAGCTTTGTAGCTGTATTTTTCATAGCCTTTTTTTTTTTTTTTCGGTTAGAGGGCCGAACCTCCTACGAGGTCCCCGCGCAAAAGGGGCGCGCGGGGTATGTGAGACTCAACGATCTGCATGGTGTTGTGAGCAGACCGCGGGCCCAAGGATTTTAGGGCCCACCCACTAAACGACTCCCCTGCACTCTTACACCCGACGTCCGATCCCCTCCGAGGTCAGAACCCGGATGAGGTAGGGGGGCTACCGCGGTCAACACTACCCCCGAACAAAATCTTTTTTCGCTTCTTCCATTTTTGTTTTATCCCGCAGTAGAGCTTTTGCTTTTGTGTTAGGACTCTGTAAGCGGTTCCTAAGTCTCAGAATTGTTTTTTTGTATTTTTTTTTTTTCTTCAATAACTCTATTTCTATTTTATCTTTTTGTGCCTTATTCGCCATAAACTTCTAAGTTCTAATTTTTTTCTTCAAGTTTTGGGTTACTGATTCTTTGTAGTATATATCAAGTGATGTAGAAGGTTGTGGTGTATTAAACGAGTTTCTAAGTTCATAACTGTTTTTATCATCGACATTGCCCACATTCGTGGAAACTGGTATAAAAACTTCTATGTGTTCTTTTCTTTTCGAAGAGTTTTCTCTGGTAGTGTCTTCTGAAATTTTCTCTCGATTTCTTTCTCTGTATGTTTCTAGCTCTTGGGGTCAATTCAATTGTCTTTTCCTCTTTTCTTTTTATGTATCTCTTCTTTTCTTTCTCCCTCTCTAAGGCATATAAAGCGATAAGACGTTAGAGATAATAAATATTTAATACAGCTGTACAAATATCAAACCACTACTGTAAGAGAAGATTGACAGTGACAGAAAAAAGCGCAAAAAGTGCTATTTTGCGCTTTACTTGAATCTGAAATATGTAGTGGTTTAGTAACTAACACGGCAGCTTAAACATAGCATGTATTGAAATAATATTACATTTAAATAGAAAAAACACCTACTTACCATTCCAGTTTGCTACTTACCATTCGGGTAAAATGTGAACGGGAAAAATGGTAAATAGTAATATGGGAAGTAGATATTTGGAAACATTTGTGTACGTTGAATTATTTATTAGACTTATGAGACTAAATACGTTATCAGACGAGAATAAATCTTATGGCAAATATTTAGATCATTAATTAAATTAATCTTAACAAATAACTTACCTTTAGAAGACACGAACGGCAGGGAGATTTTATTTTGACCTGGACGATTTTATGTAGATTATAAATTTTTCGTTGGTGCCAAATCGCTCTTTAAGACGTGTGATTTGCTAAGTCACTAGCGGGCACTGAGGTCGTGATGGGGAGTCGTCGTGAGGATTACATTTACCATTGGGTACAATTCTATTTCACTGTCAGTATTCGCAAACGGTAGGTAAGTAGTACGAAGGGTGGGACAATTTTTGAATTGGTATAAAATTAACTGAAACTGTTCTTTATATCATATATTTTATTTCCGTTTATACATTAACTATTATATTTACTAAATAATAAGAAAAAATGTTATTCTTCGAAGGTTTCGTTTAATTTTTCTTATCATAATGGTTGAAAATTGGGAAAAGGGACACGAATGGTAATGAGGTTTTGGGAACTATTTTTTTATAAAATGGCTTATAGCTTATAAATCACAATAAATTGATCTGCAATATGTACCCCACTTAATTAACTATCAAATTTATATAAAAAAAGTGATCAAAATCGATTTATGTTCAATCGGTTATTCACAGCGAGACATTCAAATATTCACCCATAAATGCTCTTGCAGTTGCAGTGTTGACTGCTTCAGCCCACAGCTCCTTGGGTAATTTTGCACTTATTATCATAGCTCCAGCTGCCTCCACGACTGTTCTATTATCTCTTTCTATTTTACCATTTTGTTCCGGTGTATATGCTGTAGATGTCTGGTGTCTTATGCCTTTTTCCTTAAATAACTCTTTAACTGTTGCATTAATAAATTCACTTCCATTATCAGTTCTTACAACTTTTACCTTTGCATCGGTATCTTGTTCAGCCAAATTTATAAACTCTTTAATCTTGTCAGGGACTTCACTCTTTTGTTTAGGAAATATACAAATCTGTAAGTGGAATAATCATCTCTCATTAATAAAAAGTATTTAGAGCCTCCCAAGGACTCAACCTCCATAGGTCCACAAACATCCATGTGTATTAACTGACATGGGCTCTTTGATATTTCATCACTTCTCTGAAACGGTAGTCTGTGCATTTTACCTTCCATACAAGCATTGCATATTACTATATCGTTTTTATATTTAATTCCATTATTATTTAAGAACTCCTTGACATACTGAAAGTTTTGGTGCCCTAGGCGCTCATGCCAGATCTGTAAGCTTTCTACTGCTATGGCTACATTAGCAATAGGGTTAAAATTATAACTGAAACACATGACATACAATTTGTTCTCTCTATACCCTGTTGCCACAATTTTTCTTTCCTTATTCTTTATCTCACAATGACCCTTTGAAATTCCATTTTATATCCTCTGTCTATAACACTTCTTACAGCAAATAAATTAATTGTCAGTTTGGCAACATACAACACATTATGCAGAGTGGTATCAATGCATTCCTGTCCATCAAAAGCTTTAAGGATCACTTTTCCTTTACCAATAACCTGTAGTTCTCTGCCATCACCAACTATTATTAACTGGTAAGATTCATACTCTTCAAAATCACAAAATAAACTTCTCTGAAAACACATATGTTCACTTGCACCGGTGTCGACCAACCAGCCTTGGGTACTTTCATTACTCTTCATAATTGTTGTGAATGCATTAATCTTTTTGTTTGACTCAGTATCTTTACTAACATCTCTGCTTTTCTCTTTATTTAGCCGTAGTCTGCAAATTTTAATAGAATGGCCATATTTTTTACAGTAAAAACATTGCAACTTAGCTCGACAATCCTTTTTATTATGGCCCATCTTGCCACAACCAAAACACTATCTCGTTAAATTTCTTAGTAATTGTTGCAAGTGCTACATACTCTGTATCTGATTTAGCTTCACTAATTGTTGAAACAGACATATTGCGTTCTTCCTCAATCAACAATCTTGCCATTAATTCTCCTACAGTTTGATTTTCTGTAGGGACTGATTCCAAGCTGCGATAAAATGGCGATATTTTTCTGGTAATGACATAAATACCTTGGTGATAACCATCTTGTCAGATATATCATCGCCTAACTGGCGAATATTAGCTCTTACCTCTTCTATTTTTGAGAAAAATAGGGAAACATCAGTATCGCGTTTGAGCGAATAAAACTTCTGTTGCTCAAGGTGCAAGGATGTTGACGATTTCTTTTCATAGATATTATTTAATTTCTTCCACATCTCGGCAGACGTAGTGGCAGTAAGTAGATGTGTCATTATACTCTGTTCAATATGGAAAACAATCCAACCTTGTGCCTTACTATCTTTTGAAATCCAATCCTGGTACTCCGTCGGTTTATCATTACGGGGTTTAGGTATGGAACCATCCACGATCTCAAATAGGCCTTTGGCCTTTAGAATAACCCTCATCTGAAATTTCCAGGTGCACCATGTCGCACTTCCATTTAACTTTACTCCAGAAATTGATTGCGGTTGCGACAGATCTATTTTCGTCCACTCTTACGACGACCGGCGAATTAAACAAAAAAATGGCGTCCGATGGCGTCTCAAAATCTCAACACGGCCAACACAGCCAGCGAAAATTTCTCACAAGATGTTTGTTCTCACCGTAATTTATGCAGTGGTGTATTCTGGGCCCATAACCTGTGATGAGTTATGGGCTTGTATGATGTTTTTAATGGTAAAAGTTATTAAAACTCGGTGGAGAAAATGATCATGTCGTTCTTTTATTCTTCTAAATCCGCAATGAATTACAATCATAGATTAAACATAAACATGAGTTATTGTGCCAAAGACAACTAATTTTTATATTTATTGGCGATTACACTTCACATATCCTTGCTGAATATCATTACATTGCTCTTGGATGGATTAATTTTTAAATGTAGAATGTCGTTGTTATAATAGAACAATTGGGATAAAGCTACATTAATACTGTCTATTGCTACTTGTAAATTATAGTTACTACTATACAAAATGTCATCAGCAAATTGTAGAATATTTACATTATTATTTACATTATCTATAAAGTTGCAGATTTCACTAGTGTATATATCATACAATAACGGAGATAAAGTTGCACCTTGCATTGTGCCTTTCGAGGCAGATTTTGGATCATATAGCATATTATTGTATTTTAAATACACTGTCCTTTCATTCAAGAAGTTATGTAACAATTTGCAGAGTTGTCCGGGTATTCCTAGCCCTGGCATAACTTTTACAAGTATACCAGGATCTGTACTGTCAAAGACACCTTGAACATCAAGGAATATACAAACAGTATGTAATTTTTTTTCCTTCCCATGTATCAGATTAGATATTAAAAAGATGAAACTATCAGCACAGCTTCGCCCTCGCCTAAAGCTATATTGGACATCAGGAATGATGTGATTAACTTCAACATACCAGTCAAGACGGACTTTTAACATTGTTTCAAAAATTTTGCCAAGACATGAAGATAAAGAAATTGGTCTATATGAGCTAGCAAGTTCTGGTGCCTTGTCTGGTTTGAGTATTGGAATAACACACTGTGTTTTCCATGCCTGTGGAATAGAGTTGTTAAGCCAAAGTAAATTGAGGATATCTAGAAATCATTTTTGAGCTGATTCATCCAGATTTTTAATCAATGGGTAAGGGTAGTTGTACAGTAAGGAACGAAATATGTCTGAAGACTTACCGGTTCACCTTCCTTCCACTGCCTCGCGCTCCCTGGGCTCAGCGTCGTTTCCGGAGGTGGGACCGTCTGTCCCTTGACTGGTACACGATGAACAATTGTCGCTGGTTCTAATGGTTACGCGTGACTTGCGTTGGATAATTTTTGTTGTTTGTAATAAAGAATGTCTGCCGCGGAACGCGTGTGTTAAGTTACTATACGACGGCGATCTCTGCCCGTAGGCTTGGAGGGGTTGCTCAGCAAGCTTCGGGTTGGCTAGTCGGCCGTCTACAGGCGAGATCGAACCTTACTGTACCTAGGTTAAGATTTGTGTTGCCTTGAAGATGTATTGCCTAATACTCGATATTAATAAAAATATAGAAACACGAAAATCTGTTTCAGTACGAAACATGCCGCTCACCTTAAAATAATGCAATTGTTTTAACACTACTTATGAAGGAATTTAAAAACTCAGTAACTCAACCACGAATGTGTGAAAATTAAAAGTAATAATAAAAAATAATAAAAAAAAAACAATGAGTAACATAATAATAAAAAAAGTTAGTTTATTGGAAGTGGACAAAGTTTGACTACTGCACGTTTAACGAAGGTATTACCGATTTGAACAGTTACTACGCGAGTAACATTGTCGGACCCGGGATGAAGAGCGTGTACGCGAGCCAGTCTCCAGTGTAATGGAGGAAGATTATCGTCGCGTACCACGACAATGGTGCCTTCACGTATGAGTGGTCCGCGATTGTGAAACCATTTATTGCGTTGTTGGATTTCATGTAAATACTCGCGACTCCAACGTTTCCAGAAGTGTTGAAGACACTGTTGTACCCAACGCCATCTGGTCAGTTTACTCGAAGTAGACTCCGTCAATGAGACATCTGGCAGAGCCGTTAAAGGACCTCCAATTAAAAAATGAGAAGGTGTTAAGGGTAAAGGGTCCGTAGGATCGCTACTTAACACACAGAGCGGCCGTGAATTGAGTACGGCCTCAATTTGACAAAGAAGTGTATGCATCTCATCATACGTCTGTGTTTGTGTGCCTAACACACGGTAAAAGTGATGCTTAAAACTTTTTACACCGGCTTCGAATAAGCCGCCGAAATGAGAAGCGTAAGGTGGCTGAAAATGCCAAGTTATACCTTGTTCTAAAGTTTTACTGTTTAACGTCGATTGTACATTATTATCACGTAAAAATTTATATAACTCTTGTAAATAGTTATTACAGCCAACAAAGTTTCTCCCGCAATCGGAATAAATATCGGTACTCATACCTCTACGTGATATAAATCGTCTTAGAGTCGCCAAAAACGCATCAGTAGATAATTCCGAAACCAACTCGAGATGCACCGCCTTAACCGACATACAAACGAAAACAGCAACATAACATTTGATTACCTTCGCGTTTCGAACTTTGTTTGCACGAACGTAAAACGGTCCCGCGAAATCAACTGCAGTCTTTAAGAATGGACGTTCGGGGCGCACTCTTGAGGCGGGTAGCGGAGCCATGGCTGGCTGTAACGGAGCAGGACGTGCTCGAAAACAACGAACACAACTATGAATACGCATACGAATAATATCACGACTGGATAAGATCCAGAATCTTTGAAATAAAATGTGTTAAACAGACTGAGCTCCGGCATGCAAATATGTGATATGAGCGTTATCGATTATTAAAAAAGTTAAATGATGTTTTTTAGGTAGAATCAACTGGTGCTTAGAATCAAAATTCAAAATCGACTTGTGAAGTCGTCCTCCTACTCGTAAATTATTGTCTTTGTCAAGAAAGGGATTTAAACGTCTGAGTTTATTTGAAGGATATTTTCCCTGTGAAATATTTTTTATGTCCTCATAAAAGCAAAATAATTGAACTCTGTGAATTAATTTCATTAAAGAAAACTCATACTCGGAGACTGTAATAAAATCAGGATAGGATTTTTTTATTCGCTTACAATTATTGTAAAAACGAAATATTCGAGCTGTAATTCTAACGAGTTTACCTAACGTGGAAAAGCGTGAAATGAATTCCACGTCCTCCGGTTGTGTTATTACTGAGTTCAGCATTACTGTTAAACTACGTCTTTCCTCCGTAGTATTAGGAATGTTTTGGTTCGTGGGCCAGTAAGACGGCTCTCGGGCAAGCCACGGTGGGCCATTAAACCACATTTCATTATTTAGAAATGTTTGAGGAAGCATCCCACGAGATGGAGCATCTGCTGGGTTATCCTCAGATGGAACGTGACGCCAGCACCTTGCTGGAAGTCGTGAGAGTATCTCGCTCGTTCGATTAGACACGAAAGTTTTCCATTCATGAGGTGGTGATCGAAGCCACGCTAACACAATAGAAGAATCTGACCATGCATATATATCTTCGCAGTTCACACGATCTTTATAAATACATAGCACCCTCTCACACAGCTGAGACAATAATACCGCCGCACATAACTCTAAGCGTGGTATCGTCAAAACCGGTTTGATAGGCGCCACGCGAGTTTTGGCAATTAAAAGAAAGCATCTAACATTATGTTGTAAGTCCGTAAGACGTAGGTAAATGCTAGCAGCATATGCTTTCTCGGATGCGTCCGAAAACCCATGAATTTGGACAGCATATGTATTTGGCAAAACATAACGTGGAATTTCTAATTGCGATAAGAGTGGTAACTCATTGATAAAGGTCGACCACGCGTTTGCTATATTCACGGGCAGTGGGTCGTCCCAGCCAACTTTTGATAACCATAATAATTGTATTAAATGTTTGGCATATAAAGTGACAGGAGCGAGCCAACCCATGGGATCATAAATTTTCGCTATTTGAGAGAGAATCGCACGTTTTGTTAAAATATCGGTTCCTACTTGAACAGAAAATGAAAAGACGTCAAGCTTTGGGTTCCACTGCAGACCAAGGACTTTTATTTGCATATCATTTTCCATGGAAGCGAAGGATATGTTGTCCTGCCGCTCACCGTGAAGACTCGGCGTCTGAACTGCCGCGAGTATCGCGGGCGAGTTGCTGTACCACTTTCGCAGTTCGAATCCCGCTGATTGACAAATACCAATTAATTGTTGTTGTAAAACTAAAGCACGTGACTCGTCACTTTCTCCCGTGACTACGTCATCAACAAACACTTGGTCCCTCAGGACCTCGGAGGCTAACGGGAACTGCGTCTGCTCATCGACAGCTAGTTGTCGTATCGTGCGTAATGCCAAATACGGTGAAGAACTAATGCCGAAAGTAACTGTTCGGAGTCGATAGTCGCGTACGGGTTCATTTAATGATGACCGCCATAAGATCCGTTGAAAATCGCGATCCGACTCGCGTATTAAAATGTTTCGGTACATTTGTTTTATATCTGCTGTGAAAGCAATAGAATTTAATCTAAATTTTAGTAAAACATCGACTATGTCTTGATGCAATTTAGGACCGACTAACAAAATGTCATTCAAAGACTTTCCATTGGAAGTTTTGCAACCTGCATCAAAAACAACGCGCGTTCGAGTAGTAGTACTCGATTCTTTGACCACGCAGTGGTGCGGTATGTAATACGAATTATCCGGGACCAGGGATGGAGTGTTAACTAACTCCATGTGGTCAAGATCCTCGTATTCTTTTAAACACGTGTGATAGTCCATTTTTAACAAAGGGTTACGTTCTAAACGATATTCTATTTTATTTAATCTAGCTAAAGCTATACTCCGGGATTCACCTAAGGACGGGGAATCCGGTCTAAGCGGAAGGGGGACTATGTATCGTCCGCTTTTGTCACGAGTATGTGAGCTAACAAATAACGATTCACACAAAGTTTCATCTGGAGTGAACTCTTTCCTTTCAGGCAACGACTCCAATTCCCAAAATTTTGTTAGTTCCATGTCATCGTAGGATGAGCTAAAACTTGAATGATAAACTTGTATTCCTGTAGTAACAGGGGAAGAATTGTGATTGAAAGAAAGACTACCTAACAATAGATAACCGAAAATACTATTTATAGCTATCGGCGAACCAGGCGGTCCCGTAATCACATTGCCTAATAATATTTGGGACAGTATGTCCGCACCTAAAAGCATTTCCACTGGTTGTGGAGTATGAAAATTGGGATCAGCTAATGTAATATTCTGTATATGAGGCCATTCCCTGAAAGGTAAAGAAACGCTTGGCATATTTTGTAAAACAATCTTTGGTAAAATAAATGCTTCCACCGGGATCGAAGGCTGATCCTCATTACGAGGGATAACGCAAAAATTTACGCAGCCATTCGGGTATACAGGCTTACTATCACCCACACCGAACATCGGAACGTTAGTATATTTACGCGCCAAATTTAAACGCTGCGCGCAAGCTTCTGTGATAAATGTCGCCTGACTACCACTATCTACAATACATCGAACGATGTGTTTAATACGCGGAGTCACACATACATGGATGAGCGCTGTGGCTAACAAAACTGTACCCCGAACACACGATGCAGTAAACTGTGTGTGATTCACGGCGGTCATGACGTGTTGAGCGGCTACGTCAGATTGAGATGAATCGTTGCGCGAGAGAGATGCAGAACTACTTTCTGTCATACCACTATTTACTGTAACCGACAAACGATGAGAATCAAAATGAAGCAAAGTGTGATGTCTTTTTTGACACGAGCGACACACAAAATTGGACTTGCATTGTTTCACATCATGACCGACATTTAAACAATTAAAACAAACGTTTTTATTTTGAATGAAAGAATATCTATCACGCGGAGATAAATTTAGAAATTTGCTGCATTTATTTAACGTATGCTGAGCCTCACAACATAAACACATATTGTTCTTCGTGTTTTTATTTTTTAAGGGAACGTCATGAATGACGCTAGCGGCAAATGAACGTCGCGTACCTAAGGTGGTTTCGCTTGACTTAGAAACAACACGCGATGCATTTTGCGGTAATGTTCGAGAACTACCCCCGTGTTCGACCATTTTAACATTTGTATTTAAACTAACCGAATTTGAGTTTGAAAATTGGCATGCAGATAACTCACGTTCTAAGAAGTTTATTAACGTGTCAATGTCTGGAATATCGCATGGTTTTATTAGAGATAACTCGAACCTCTTACGTATTGAGGGTGGTATTTTACGCAGTAGGATGTTCAATAATAAAAAACTCCATTGTTTCGTAGGCAGATGTATAACTTCCAACGCCTTTATATTTTCTTGATATACGTTCAGTAAATTACGCAAAGTAAGAATGTTTCTTTCGGAACAAGGTTCGATATCGAGTATTTTATCGATATGTTTCACTGCGATCACCCGTTTATTATCATACCGTGAAATTAAAATGTTCAAAGCCACAAAGTAATTGTCCTCAGTTATCGGTAGTGACTTTATTAAATTATACGGCTCATTATTTAAAGTTAATAGTAAGTAACGGAATTTCTCCGTGTTGGTGAAGGCATCACTGTCGTGCACTAACGAACGAAATAAATCATAAAACGGGGGCCACTCGGTAGGTTCCCCGTTGAAACACGGCATAGGTAAGGTGGGTAGTTTGGTTGCGCAACCACCGCTATGAGCATTGAACGAAGAATTTACAATTGAAGGTCGACTCATTCGTCTACTCTCTTCATCTGATTTTTTCAAATTATTCATATGTGCAATTATGGCGTAGTAACAATCATTAAAATCACCACGAATTTTAAGCTGTTCTTCTTTGTCGAAACATTTTGATTTTATAAGAACCTTTTCAATTTTGGATTGTAATTTTGCAAACTTTCTGTGTTGAGAAGTTAGGTCTATAACACGAGATCTAAATTGTTGTTCATTAATTTGAGCAACTTGTAATGTACGTTTGATATCGTCAAGAATTATTTCGCGTTCAAACAAATCTTGTTCGATATCCGCCATGATGGCTACGGAGCAGCGCGAGTTAATGGCGGTTATCGTGAATTTTATTTTATTACAAATTAAAAATGAATATTAACTCAAGACAACCCAAGGTCACGCTAAGCAATTCGGTTCGAATGGACCAAAAAATATGTACAGTAAGGAACGAAATATGTCTGAAGACTTACCGGTTCACCTTCCTTCCACTGCCTCGCGCTCCCTGGGCTCAGCGTCGTTTCCGGAGGTGGGACCGTCTGTCCCTTGACTGGTACACGATGAACAATTGTCGCTGGTTCTAATGGTTACGCGTGACTTGCGTTGGATAATTTTTGTTGTTTGTAATAAAGAATGTCTGCCGCGGAACGCGTGTGTTAAGTTACTATACGACGGCGATCTCTGCCCGTAGGCTTGGAGGGGTTGCTCAGCAAGCTTCGGGTTGGCTAGTCGGCCGTCTACAGGCGAGATCGAACCTTACTGTACCTAGGTTAAGATTTGTGTTGCCTTGAAGATGTATTGCCTAATACTCGATATTAATAAAAATATAGAAACACGAAAATCTGTTTCAGTACGAAACAGTAGTCATCCATACCTGGTGTTGTATTACGTCTAGATTGTAAACTTATTGTAAATTCTGACCATGTAAAGGGTTCAACCAAAAATTTTGAATTTTGTATCTTAGACTGTGTAGGACCTAGATCCATAATTTTAGATTTTTAATTAAGATATCCTTAAATTTCAAGTTTTCATTGTAGTAGGTGAATTATCACCCTTATTGCCTAGCTCCACCAATGTCTGTACAAGGGCCATAAGTACATCATTGTTGGAGATAATTTGATTTTTAATATTTTCTAAAGGTAATAAATCTTGTTGCTTATTTACATTATCTACATGTGTATTTACAGGCTTATTTACAGAATTATATAGAGACTTATTTACAGAGTTATATACAGATTTATTTACAGTATTATATACAGGTGTTTTTGATGTTGGAAGTGGAGGAAAGTCATTGTTATTTATTTGCTTGATTGAGTTAGCACTTGCATAAGGAATTTTGGATTTTTTTTCCATAATTTTCTTCATTTTAATTGGACATATTTTTGAAATGGCAAGATGTGGTCCGCTGCAATTAGTACAACAAATTTCAGTGGGCTTGTCACATAACTTATATAAGTGCTCACCTCCACAAATTGAACATTTTTGTTTAACGTTACAGATTTTAGCTCAGTGGTTAAACTTGAAACATTTGAAACATTGTTGCAATGGTGGTATATATTCAAAATCTCTGTAAGAGAATAAGTCGTATTGAACATTGTCTGGTAGAATATTAGATAAGAAAGTAATGCTTACAGTTTGTAAAGGAACATGCTCATGTCCTACTTTCTTTGTGAATCTTCTGATAGCAATAATTTCATATATTGACGATAGCCTACTGTACAACTCTTTATTAGGAATGTTAGCTGGAACGAATCTTATTATTCCAGTCTTTTCAATCTGCGCAGCAGGAATGAAAGCTCTCATATCATATTTTTCTAAGAAAGATAAATTCTTAATAAAGTTATTTGCTGTGTTATATTGTTTAAAAATAACTGCTATTTTATTGGCATTCACTCTTTGAATTGCCGTCACACCTTTAATTTCCGTTGCAAAAACGTGGTTTAAGGAAACAGGGCTCTTGTTGCACAATCTGTCCTTATTGGTTGCTTCGACAAATACTTTAAACTCAGTATTAGCGGAGTTCTCCGGATAAAGTCTTTTATAGTTAGGTTTAAAAAAAGGCAAGTAAGAGTCATTACGCTCACCGCCTCCGCCAACGCCAAAGTCCACCTTGGGGTCACCACCACGATCCTCAACGCGAGGACGTTTATTTGAGGTGGGCGGGTTATCCCCGCCCCCCTCGTTACCTTCCATTTCTAAGGATCACCACTAATAAATTCCACTATTTACACTTAGTATTTTAATAAAAAATAACAAAATTGAAATAAAAATGAAAAAAAAATCAAATTGTACGCGCGCTCTTTTTGGAGTTCCCGCCAAAAGTCTCAACGACATTTATTGAGCGACTGACCATAGATTATACACTTAATATCGACTGACTACAGTTTTGAGTTTTGATAAGTAAGACAATAATAATTAGTAACAACCATATACCTTTATTATAGGGTCGCGACATATTGTTCTATACGTACAATTGCTTAAATAAATAGCATCCATTTTGAAGGCACACACATAAATATTTCGTTCTTACTCAGGACTGTAACTCGCAGAAAAACAATATAACAGTATTTCAGTGCGTACATAAAATGAAACATGTATATACGTAAATACCTAATGGGGCCGAAAATCCGCCATGTTTAGCGCACCAAATGCCTTGTCAGTTCAGCCGGTACTTGTCTTGGGTTGTACATTATTTATCGACTTTGATATCGATTTAATATGATTGCTTATATATAATTTCTTATTTTATTATGCCACCCCGCTTAAAACATACAAAAATAATAATTAAAACGTCGATGCCCCAAAATTATTATCTATATATATTTAAATTCATTATGGAGCACTACTTTGAAAAATTGGACACCATTTTTCGGCCGGAATCAATTGATCATAACACTAATCATAAATACCTCTTAATAAAATGTGTCATCAAAACATATTTAGACATTCGGTTTAGATATTTCAGAAAAAAGATTAACGACAAAATCTTTCTTCGGAACTATTATATTTAAATAAAACAGTTTTATTCCGTAACGAGTAAAAAACTATTGTAAATAATAATTAAGTGATACTAGAGCGGAAGTCATAAGGAATGACGTTTGTAATTAAATAAATGTTCTGAAGGTGTTTTGTGTTTTTTTATCGTGCGGTCCCTTGATAAGTTTAAAATTTGAATCACTCTCACTTATGGCGCGGCGCACCCATCTTGAGGTACATTGCGATAGTATGTTACGAACTTTAGAGTGAGCAACACAATTAAAATAGATTGTAATAGAGAGGTGAGTAGTCTAACGGCCGTTTTCAATAACCTATCTATCCCTAGTTTCGGTTACTAAAGATAGACAAATCTATCCTTTTGTCCTTACTTGCGTTCCAATAACCTATCGACGGAAAGCAGTTCCTATCGGATTTATCTATCTATCGTCCGGAGTACGGATAGCCTACTAAAGATAGAACGCTCATACAAATCGTGCTTACTTCCGTTTCAATATGAGTTTTATGTAACTCTCCGATAGGCGACGCTATCTCTCTAGTAAGGGCATTCGCTTATCTGTCAAAATCAGCCAGTTACATGTTACATTTAAAAGTAAATCGCTTCAATTTAATTTGTACTTCTCTTTAATCTCTTCATAATGGCATCTTGTAGCAGTGATGATAGTGATGTAGAATTATTTGAAATGATGTTGGATTTTGATGCCGATAGTGATAGTGAGGCCGATATCATACGATTAAAGGAGTGTAAAGAACGTCTGAATTACATGAATATGTTAAATGATTACGAATTTGCATATAGATTTAGGCTGAGCAAAGGTGCAGTGAATGAATGGACTAATTTAACAATACCATATCTGAGTGTAACGTCAAAGAGGTAAGATAAATTTTAACCATACAAGTACTCATTAACTTTTATTTGTACTTATGTAATATCAGGTTTCAATCTAGTTTTACTATTTTACAGAAATCATGGAATATCTCCTCTTCATCAGGTACTTCTGGCTCTACGGTTTTATGCATTGGGTACAATGCTAGTGTCTATTGCTGATTTTATTGGAATATCAATTGCATCTGCTAGTCGTATTGTGTCTAATGAAAGCCATAGCAAAATTATATGCAAATTTTGTTGTGTTACAAAATCATACTCAACAGGAGTTTTATAATATTGCTGGATTCCCTAGAGTACATGGTGCTATAGATGGCACTCATATATTCATACAATCACCAGGTATGTTATTCTTTTCATTCTTATTCCATACATATATCCACACCAATATCTCCACATTTTACATTTGTGTTTGAGATTCAAACATAGGAGAAGAATTTAGAAACAGAAAATGAGTATTTTACGTAAATGTACAAGTTGTATACAATATGACGGCGCACCGACCTCCGGAGAATTTTTGGAAAAGGTGAGGTGACGTCAGATAAACTGACGCCACCAACTCCATCACAAGGCTCACTCATTGCAAACGAAACACCAAATTATAGTTTAACACTATTTAATTACAACACTTCGCCTAGCACTGATATACACACTTAAAAATAACCTTAAAATAATAAAACAGTATGTACTCTCAGAGCGTCTGGTCGCAGCCGAGGCGCAGCACAGAAAGAAAGTCTTTCCGTCTTGATGACATACAAGCCGCCACCCCGAAAAACAAAAACGGTGACTCCCTCTTGTCAAGTCGGAAATTACTTCAAATTCTCAAATTATTAAAACGCAAACTCACTAAATTTTCCAAACTTGATAGTTCGGTGGCTCCCTCTTGTCAAGACGGAAATTACTTCAAATTCACAAATTATTAAAACGCAAACTCACTAAATTTTCCAAACTTGATAGTTAAATCACAAATTAATTTAAACAACTAATTTAGGTCACTAACTAAATCTAAAGTTGAATCTATCCTTACAAACGTAATCACGTGGTATCGTTTCCGCGTATTACAAAATCTGGCAGAGTTCCTTTAAACATTAATCTTAACCAAAGATCGTGTTAAACAAGTAGACGTCGCTTAAAAATCAAGAAATGAATTTAGCAAATGATTAAACATTCCTCTGAAGACGAATGGTAAATGCAACGTTATCGTTTGCTGCCCAAGTGACAGCAAACCATAACATTGCATTTTGCTTAAATTAACAATCAGTCTGAAATATTTTTATTTTATTTATTTATTTATTTATGTACACACAGAAAACAAGACACAGTACAAAGTAATAGGAAAATTATGTACAAAGGCACTGCTTGTTTCTTTGAGAAATCTCTTCCAGCAGACCTGCGAGAGGATAATGAGAATAATTGAAGTCGTCGTGGTCTAACGGATAAGACGTCCGGTGCATTCGCGTTGAGCGCGATGCACCAGTGTTCGAATCCCGCAGGCGGGTACCAATTTTTCTAATGAAATACGTTCTCAATAAATGTTCACGATTGACTTCCACGGTGAAGGAATAACATCGTGTAATAAAAGTGAAACCCGCAAAATTATAATTTGCGTAATTACTGGTGGTAGGACCTGTTGTGAGTCCGCGCGGGTAGGTACCACCGCCCTGTCTATTTCTGCCGTGAAGCAGTAATGCGTTTCGGTTTGAAGGGTGGGGCAGCCGTTGTAACTATACTGAGACCTTACAACTTATATCTCAAGGTGGGTGGCGCATTTACGTTGTAGATGTCTATGGGCTCCAGTAACCACTTAACACCAGGTGGGCTGTGAGCTCGTCCACACATCAAAGCAATAAAAAAAAAAAAAAAAAAACTGATAAGTGTGTGTAGAAGAAATAACACATAACTAAAATAACAAATACAACATGACAATTATAGCACACAACACAGTAACACTCGTATATGCGAAGAGTATAGAACCATGATCATTCGGTTGATGAGAGATGAGAGATTTTACTACACGTGTGATAATTACAATCAATAATTACGCCGCATGTTAAATTAGGAATTAATCTTGATTGATTAATTAATTTTTCCATATAATTAGAGTGGTGCGTCGACACGGCCATTCTGCGAGACAGTGTGCGTGCTCTGCACCAGTCGCGGGTCTGAAAATGAAAAGTAATTTCTTTGAGCTAGGTATCCGTCCACCGGTACACTAGCTGACAACTTGTTTGTGGCTGGCGCTTTTCAAAATGAAACAACGTCACTACTGTAATGATAATAAAATTGTTGTACTATTTTTCTTTGATAACCGATTTCAACAATCCTAGTTATCAGCTAGCTTTTGTACCATAAAGTTCATACACACAAGTATGTTAAATAGTAAGATGAAAAGCACAGAATAAAGATTGAGAGGCTTTATACAAAATTGTTATAAGTATAGGAATGCTGTACATGGAAGGTGAGCGATGATATTGAAGTGCTTGTAATGCTCCACGCTTACTCGCACGATTTATGTACTCGTAGATATATCGATACAAATGCTCCACGCATAATTGCACGATTTGATTTCTCGTAGATAGGATTGATGCTGTGGCGCTGAGCGGTCTCGAACGCCGTGGTCCACAGGGGCTCTAATGGAAGTGGGAACTAGGACGATGCTGGGGCCTATTCCTAAGTCGGTCAAAGTTAGCAACAGTCATAGTCAATCATTTTGACCGTGGTCCCCAGAGGCTCTGAAAAGTAATGCTTTTTTTTTTTTTTTACTTGCCTTTTGTTTAGGCTTATGAGGGTTTTGATGCTGTGGTGCTGAGCGGTCTCGTACGCCGTGGTCCACAGGGGCTCTAAAGGATTGGGAAGGTTGATGCTGTGGCCTGGGCCTTATATTTATGACCGTGGTCCACAGAGGCTCTGAAAATAAATAGCGTAATGAAGAGCTCACATGGGAATGATGCTGTGGCGCTGAGCTGTCTCGTACGCCGTGGTCCACAGGGGCTCTAAAGGATGTAGGAAGGACGATGCTGTGGCCTAGGCCTTATTTATTTTGATCGTGGTCCACAGGGGCTCTGAAATTGGTTCAAGGAAGGAAAATAGGATAGGGATAATGTACAGGCTTACTTTTAATAATGGTCGACCCGTCAACAAAGACATAGGCCAACGGCTGGATCTTACTGCTGATGTTGATACTGGCTTTCTCATAAATTGGTAAACATTTTAAGTAACTATCAGGATAGCAGTAAGAAATATAAAACTAACCATTAAGCATCCAAGGCCTGGGCAGCTCGCGAGGTAGACGGCAGGGGCTGGGGCCGAGATGTGGCATCTGTTTCAGTCTCGTCGGCCGGCACGCTCGCTGGTTGTCGCTCGGGGTCCTCTACACTGTCCCTCGACACGGTGTCCTGCTCGCCGGGCTGGGGCGCTCGGCGCAACTCGAGGGCGCCCTCTGCCGGTCACTCGCTTGATGATGTACCGATCTGACTTATCCGTAAATGGCGCAGTGTACTCCTTAACGTTCCACCTATCGGCTCGACCATCGTTGAAGACCGTGTTTCGGGTACTATGCCATGTATCTGGTACTCCGCGATAGTTACCGAAAGCGTAAACGCTATACGGTCTGGTCTCTCCAATTTGATCTTTTTGTACTCTGAATGACAGAATCAAAGATGCTAGAATTTGGCGCGCATCCAATTCAGATGATGTTACAACTTGATTGTTTCTTGACTCACAATAAAAGTTGTTTGGTGATGTGTCTTGGTCAGTATTTTCTACTTGTATCCAACAGACCTGTGCGATAGCTCCTTCAGCGTTCTTCTTCGTCTGGGGAATGATTTTAATCTTTTCCTCAGTCTTAGATAGTGCTAACGAAACCTTTTCATACAAATCGGTACTGTATTGAAATTTCGAAAATTTGACCGGAAACGCATCTTCCATTACGTTCGCGCTCTCCAGGAATGCTACTTGATCATTGGTCAAAGTAGCTGCACGTGCCCAACCCAGACAATTACGATTGGGGGTTCCTGCTCCTCCTTCCTCTGGCCTCAATGCCTCGGGGAGGTTCCAATCCCTCACGCCTGGTGTACTTGTCACTTTAAGATCTTCCTGAATCCGCATCGGCACATATTTCCAGTGTGTGGTACGACCTACTCTGCCGAAATCTCCGGTTTCGTTTGGCCATACTGGCATCCTTAACTTGTATCTTACGGAATCGGATCGGAAACGGATCGTTGTCCAGGATTCTGCATACTTCATACGGCTCACTGTATTTGAGGTCGAGGGATATCTGGTTACGAGGATTGTTCTTGACGAGTACGTAGTCGCCTCGTTGAAATGGGCGCAATTTCGCCTTGCCTCTGTCGAAGCGTTGCTTGTTGTATTGCGCCGCATCAATCATTTTCTGTCGTACGTGTTGCTCGAGCAGATCAAAATCTATGCATTTGTTCTCAATATTCACCAACCTTAGTAACTCTGGCGGTATGCAATGTTGTCGGCGGGTCAGGAGAGTGAGCGGAGCTACTCCTGTCACTCGATGTGGCGTGCAGTTGAAAGCGAGCTGTAAAGCTTCCAGCGCCAGTCTTGAGTACTGTAGTTTTTGATCATGGTAAGGGCATTTTTCAATGTGCCCATGACCCTTTCGACCTGTCCGTTTGCTCGGCTTGTTCCTGGCGCAATTGAATGCACGTCAATCCCTATGCGGTCAGTGTAGACTTTGAACTCGCCGAGAAACTCCCGACCGCCATCAACCACCACTTGTACCGGGGTGCCAAACAGGTGAATGACACGCTTGAGTGCCGCGAGTGTACTGCTCGGGCTCTTGTCATTGGAATAGCTCAGTAATATGTATTTCGTGAATGCATCAATAGCAACAATTACGTACTCATCTTGTCCTTCGGAGTTCCTCGTGCCCATTTTTCCTGTGATGTCCATATGAATGACCTGGAACGCTGCCGTGGGTTTCTGGATCGGATGGAGCTGCGCTTGTATAGAACCAGATGGTCCTTTCGAGGTTCTACATATAACACAATTGTCTACAAAACGTCTAACAGCCGAGTTCATCTTGTCAAACCAGTACGTTTCTCGTAGCTTCTGCAGAGTTTTCTCCCATCCTGGGTGCTGCAGTGTCACGTGGAAGGAGTTTATCAAGCTCCACTGGAGAGACTTAGGCACTACAATTGGTTTATGTATGCCGAGTATAGGATCTGTGAGCATTTTCTTAAGTATGCCATCTTCCATGACATAGCCTTCGATGGAATCGCCAGATGTTATACTCTCCATCACTGGGCGTAGCACGTCGTCGCGGTGCTGCTCAATCTGCAGCCATTCCATATCTCGAGTCATAACGTTAACTGACATCTCGCTGCAAGGGTTTCTACTGAAAAAGTGCGTGCTGTAATCGCTCACCTTTCCTATACTCCACCTCGAATTCGTAGTTTTGCAAAAACGCCCACCACCGATGGATTCGCGGAAGCAAGTCCTTTTTGTTTTTGGAGGCCTTGAGAGCATTACAGTCGGTTATTACCTTGAATTTTCGGCCGTAGAGGTAATGCCGAAAATGCTTAATTGCTCTTACGACCGCCAACGTTTCAAGTTCGTAAGAGTGGTAGCGGCTCTCGGCGTCGGTGGTGCGCTGGCTCATGTACGCGACTGGATGTTGGCGACCCGCGAATGTCTGCACTAACACTGCCCCGTAGCCGATGCTGCTGGCGTCCGTGTAGAGTTCGATGGGTGCGTCTTCCTGGAATAGCGTAAGGGTAGGCGCAGTAGACAGATGTTTGACAATATAATCCCTAGCTTCGTCATGCCTTTCGTTCCATTCCCGTGTCGTATCGTTCTTAGTGAGTTCATATAAAGGAGCCATAACTCGCGAGAAGTTGGGAATGAAACGTCTGAAATATCCAGCCAGGCCATTGAATTGTCTAACTTGTTTGACAGTTTTCGGGATTGGTGCCTTCGTTAAAGCCTCCACCTTTCTTGGGCTAGGGCTGACCTGCCCGTCTGCAATTATATTGCCCAAGTACTCGATGGAGCGTTTAAAGAAGGCGGTTTTATCAACGTTAATAGAAAAGCCAGCTTCTTGTAGAGCAATCAATATGCGTTCAATATGGTATAAGCCCTGATCAAAATCTTTACACTTTGAGAGCACATCATCGACATAGACCTGGCTCACTTGGTCTGGTGAGCTCGTGAGGTGAGCGAGAGCCCTATTAATGCAGCGCTGGTAGACTGACACCGCGTTGCAAAGTCCAAATGGCATAGTTAGGTATTCATATAAACCATCGGGAGTTACAAAAGCAGTCTTTTCAATTGATCCCTCCGAAATAGGTATCTGATGAAACCCAGCTGCCATGTCAATTGTGGTGAAATAAATACCCCCGGCCAGTTGGTCTATTTGGTCTGAGATTATCGGTAAGGCATAATGGTCCCTGACGGTATTCCTATTTAACTCTCGGTAGTCTACACACATACGATCTTTGCCGTTTTTCTTTTTAACTATAATTATTGGGCTTGCAAAAGAAGATTTACTTTCCCGAATTATTTTATGCTCAAGCAATTCGTTAACGATATCGCGAACTTTTTCCCGTTCAACTGGACTAAGCCGATAGGGCCTACGCTCCACTGTCTTACTTTCGTCCTTTAATCGAATCTCTAGCTCACCCGTATTAACTCGCGTATGCGGGTAGCCATGAATAAACAAGTATTCGAACTTGTTCAGCAATATTTTTAACTCGCTAATCTGATTGTCATTGGTTAAGTCACAATCTAATTTCCCAAATTTTGGGCTTTGAGATCGCATGTGGTAAATGATCGGTTGATGAACCAGCATTGCACCTCGTGAATTTACAACAACGCTTAGGTTCGTATTTTCTATCAAATTAATGCCTATCAAAATATCAGAGCTCACTTCAATACCGGAAACGACGTGAAACTCTAGTTCTACGCGCAAGTTGTCGATTATGCAAACTGTTGTTAATGTTGAAAGCGAGACAACCGTAAATTGTCCGAGAGCTTTCAAATAGCTAACCCTATCAACGCGTTTTCCCGGCAACTTTGCAGCTACAGATTCACGAATGACTGAACATTCGGCTCCACTATCAAAAATCGCATTAATTTTGAAACCTCCTACAACAACTGGCATCGCATTTATTTTTGACGTCCCCACACAATTGACATTAGAAACAACTGCACGTTCTCGCTTGTAACACGTTTGATAAGTATGACCCAACCTTGAACAAAACGTACATGTCGGTCTACCAACACCTGGAGGAGTAGTTTTACCATCCTGTTGTCGCGGCTGAGGGCCTTCAGGTTTGTCGCGGTATCGGCAATCACGCGTATCGTGACCCGACCTTTTACAGATTTGGCAAAAGCCCGGTGTCTTATCAAAACGTGGGCGCTTTGCGACACTCTGATGCGGTATCGATGCATTGGGATGAGGACGTTTAACACTTTTTATACATAAAGCCACTGCAATAAGTTCTGGGACAGATGTAGCTCGCGCATTTAACAATTCGATTCTCAGGCGCTCATCCCCAATGCAACCGATAACAGCCTCAACCGCGTCATCATTCGACAACTTATCTTTAGTAATACGTCTTCATAAAACCCAAGCTTGTGATAAGAACTGAGCGATGTCTTTAGAATTATCGTAAGTATGTTCTCTAAAACGCACAACATCGCGTGAATATCGGTTTTCCGGTTCAAAAGTCGAAATGAAAACATCACGCAATTCTTGCCACGTGGTGGTGGACACCAGCCAATTGTCAACCCACAACCTTGCGCGACCCTTAAGCAAACTACCAGCCTTCATCCGGACTTCATAATCGCTCAGGTTGTAAGTTTCCACAGCTGTGGTCACATGTTGACACCATTCTCTAACCCCAACATTAGCGTCTGGATCGTATGACGGCAAAAACACGTCATTTATTCTCACTTTTGAAATATCTGATTGCGACGTCATACGATCCGACACGTGCTTCATCATTTGCAACATCTGAGTGAAAAAATCAGCCGGCACCCCATCAACAGAAGTGTTCATATTTTTGTTAACCGAGCCAGAAGGGCGAGCAGATGACGGCGCACCGACCTCCGGAGAATTTTTGGAAAAGGTGGCGTCAGATAAACTGACGCCACCAACTCCATCACAAGGCTCACTCATTGCAAACGAAACACCAAATTATAGTTTAACACTATTTAATTACAACACTTCGCCTAGCACTGATATACACACTTAAAAATAACCTTAAAATAATACAACAGTATGTACTCTCAGAGCGTCTGGTCGCAGCCGAGGCGCAGCACAGAAAGAAAGTCTTTCCGTCTTGATGACATACAAGCCGCCACCCCGAAAAACAAAAACGGTGGCTCCCTCTTGTCAAGTCGGAAATTACTTCAAATTCACAAATTATTAAAACGCAAACTCACTAAATTTTCCAAACTTGATAGTTCGGTGGCTCCCTCTTGTCAAGACGGAAATTACTTCAAATTCACAAATTATTAAAACGCAAACTCACTAAATTTTCCAAACTTGATAGTTAAATCACAAATTAATTTAAACAACTAATTTAGGTCACTAACTAAATCTAAAGTTGAATCTATCCTTACAAACGTAATCACGTGGTATCGTTTCCGCGTATTACAAAATCTGGCAGAGTTCCTTTAAACATTAATCTTAACCAAACATCGTGTTAAACAAGTAGACGTCGCTTAAAAATCAAGAAATGAATTTAGCAAATGATTAAACATTCCTCTGAAGACGAATGGTAAATGCAACGTTATCGTTTGCTGCCCAAGTGACAGCAAACCATAACATTGCATTTTGCTTAAATTAACAATCAGTCTGAAATATTTTTACTACACGTGTGATAATTACAATCAATAATTACGCCGCATGTTAAATTAGGAATTAATCTTGATTGATTAATTAATTTTTCCATATAATTAGAGTGGTGCGTCGACAAATACATTATTGATTTTTCAAAATGTTGTTGCTCGGTGGCCTGGGTCTACTCAAAATGCAACAATATTTAACCATTCTGATTTAGAAGGTATTTTCTTATTTGGGTGTTTAATACAACATTTAGATTTATTTTGGTGTTAATATGACACTACTATAATAAATTATCTAAATATCAACAGATCATTGTGAACATGGTGGACTTGGAAATCGCTGGTTGCTTGGTGATAGTGACTATCCCTGCAAACCCTATCTTTTAACACCATTAATGAACCCCCGTACTCAATCAGAACAATTATATAATGAATCACATATTAAAACAAGAAATACTATAGAAAGGTAAGATTTATTAAGTTAAAGATTTTGTGATACTTTATAGTTTATAGTAAAAACATATAAGTGAAGAATGTAAAATTTCTCAGATGCATTGGTGTTTGGAAAAGAAGATTCCCTGTATTGTCATTAAAAGGCAGATTAAAATTAGAAAACATGCAAGCTGTTTTTATAGCAACCGCAGTGCTGCACAATATCGCAAGGAGTATGAACTTAGAAGATTTGGAACCAGAAATTTCAGTCCCAGATATGATACACGAAAACAATATAATTGTTCATAACAATTTTCCAGAACGTACATCTGAAAGGCAATTACTAATTTGACTATTTCTTATTTACCAAAATGAAAATTACATAGTAGTAGTCATGCACAGGGTATTAATTAAGAATTTGTACTTAAACCTCATTAAGAATTTGTACTTAAACCTAAAAAATATCTAACATACAATTATTGCCTACTTATTCTATTAAATTTAATTCTTGTTTTAATTATAAATTTTCTAATCTAGCATTGTCTACTGGGGAAAGGCGGAGGGGCGTGCCGGACTCCTACCGGCTAAAACCACCCCGGTGTCCACCCACACGTGCGCGCAGGGCCGCGGGAATCAAAATTCTTCCGCAGCCTCACACCAGTGCTGGCCCGGTCTGTCCAGGTCTCGTCTCCTGCACGGGGTAGTGAGGCGTTCAGCTACTCCGTGCATCGCCTCAGAGGCACGCGCTGACACCCGCACGTGCCTCCGTCTCACGTCCATCGAATAGGGGGCGAGGGCTTTCCCAAGTCCCTCGCCCGTGGACCCATTCATGGGGGGCGGAAAAGGCGTTGTCCGACCTTCTCCTGCGCCCGGTGCGCCTTCTGCGGCCGGGGAAGGAAGTCGCAATCTCCCTCTCCCGTTCCGCAGTTTCCTTCTGCGACATCACGTCCTCGCAGAAGGACACCACGGCGTCCCACGACTTTGCGCTGCCGACCATCCTCCGCACTACGGCTGGCAGCGACAGATCGCTTCCTACTTCATTTGTGAGGATACGGCGCTGCTCCTCCCAAGCTACACACTCGGCGAGCGTGTGTTGCGCCGTGTCCTCTCCGCAGTGGACGCAGTGGTGGCACCGAGCGTCCGGCTCCCTGTCTATGCGGCACAGGTACTTGCCGAAGCAACCGTGCCCCGACAGCACCTGTGTCACCCTAAACGATAGGGAGCCGTGCCTTCTCCCGAGCCAGTCGTCGAGTACTGGCTGGATTGCCTCGACGGTAGGGCGAGGCCAGCGGTAGGGCGCAGAAGCCTTTGCCGCCATTCCGCCACCAAGGCCTGACGGAGCTCCTCTCGGCGCAGCGCTATCTGCCGCTGCACCGGCCTCGAGCCCCGTGCCCGCTCTTCCTCGCGCCATCGATATAATGACGCGAGTACTTTCGTCTCTAGGTCCCAGGGCGGGAATCCGGCCAAGACGCAAGCCGCCTCGTAGGAAATCGTGCGGTACCCGCGGACGACTCTGACGGCCATCGCCCTTTGTGGTTTACGCAGAAAGCATTGTCTAGATCTAACTTAAGTTTTGCTACAATATTCTCCTTTTCTGCATTTTCCAAGTAAATTTTATTTTTTTTGCTGTTAAGTATTCTGTGAAGGCATTGTCCCTGAAAATGCTAGCCTTGCACTTTTCGTCTTCTATTTTGTGTTTTCGTTTCGCTGTAAAAGTGTTAAAAATATTACAAGTATGCCAACCTAAAAAACAATGTGTATAGTGCAAGTGCATAACTATTTATAGCTTGGGATAAAAAAAAAACTATTAGTGGCTAAGCTAGATAATTATAGCATACAGCTATGGTTCTTCATTTTGCTACTCTAGAGTCAAACAGCCATGGTTAGTGAACTTTTTAACAAACATGTAGCACATTTTTACCTACAAGCAGTTATACTGTTTCAATGAATGTGAGCTGGTAGGAATCAAGTTCAATAAGCCCTTTACTCTAGTGACTAATGGAGATGATTCAAAAGGGCCTCAATAATACATAATACATACATACCTAATACATACATACATATATACATACCTAAAGTGCCACTCCCACTCGCCCTATTAAAAAAAAAAGGATTTCTGTATTGGGGGAGGTGTCTCGAGAATTTGTACCTCCTTCAATACATCCTCACCAACACTGCCATCACTATCGCCATCACCGTTTCTGTCCCCATTTATTATTCCCACTCCCTCAACATTAATATCTTCACCCATCATCACCAAATTAAAATCTTTCTCAACGGAAGCACTCGGTATAGCGTCTCCACCAAACTCCACAGAGAAACTTTGGCATGTGCTTCCCAAAAGTGAAGCCACTTTATCCAAAATTTAATCTGGTGGAAAACAATCTTTACCACCTCCAGTCTGTAACAAAGAGCATATTTCAAATACGACAATCTGAAGAGAAACAACTTGAATCATGATGTAATGTAATGTTATTAATAAACTATCAACTAATTCACTAATCTTATTAAGCTTGTTTCTCATGTCGGCGCAGCGTTTGGGAGCAGACTTCTTTAGGTTTTCCCATTTTAAACGAAGTTGCGGTGGAGTTCGTGGGAAACTTGTGATCGATGAATTAAAATGATTTACTAGGGTTTGCCAAGTTTCAAAACTTGGACGCAAAGTAAAATAAATTAATATCAATGTAACAAATGTAGATACTTACAGATTCAATTTTATTTTACTATAGCTCTTTAATTAAACACACACTTAGAATAAAATTATAAACAAAATTTTTAAGCGTTTAGGATGGAAATCACCACGACTAAACAATGAAAATTGAAATACGAAACAAACAAAAGAAAGGAAACACTGCTCATTTGCAAACGGACGTTTCGTTTCATAATTTCGACTAGGATAAAAGCAACGGCAAGTCAAATTTAAAAAAAATTCTACATATGTTTTTCCTACTTTTTAATATAAGAAATGAATTTGTTATGGTTTACAATATGATAATTAAATTATAGTCACAATTAAGAATAAAAGAATATGAGTTTTGAACTTTTTTTTTTGAACCTAATGCTATTTCGTATTTGCAGTAGAACGAAACGTATGAAGGGGCTCGGATAGATGAGAGGGAAGAAGCTATCTACTGTTTGTTATAGAGAGATAGGACTTATCCGTGATTGTGAAACGCAAACTAAGGATAGATACGCCCTTACTGAAAATCGGAGATAGCTATCTATCCGTAATCTCAGATAGGTTATTGAAAACGGCCGTAAGAAAAACACGTACTCTTATTTTGTTTCCCTAAAACAGCATAGCTAGCTTGCTAACGTTTTATCGCCGACACAGCAACATACGAAACGACGATAACATTTAGCATGCTAGAAATGGGCAGATGGCACTGTACTACGCCATAGGTTTATGTTTTGCGGTCTCTGAGTTTTCAAACGACAACTTTATAAAATCAGTGTATTAACTTTTAAAAATATCATTTACTTGGCTTTGAAGCACGAACTTGTCTTATATCCTTTCGTATCAGCTATATTATCTGGCGGCCGCCATAATGGAAAAAAAGCCTTGTCTGGCAGAGGTCTATCTTCCCCCTTAATTCTAGAAGATACTTTTTAGAAAAACTGTAATTAAACTGCTTTATTGTTCAAAACCAGTGCATTATGCTATAGGTTTAGAATCACAAAGGACCAAGCTATTATATTTTATACTAATAATAACTGCAAAGGTGTGAAAATAGTAAATTAATTTAAGTCAAATATGCAGATTTAGATTTTGTTCCAATTTTAGGTATTGGGGTAGCAAGGGGGCGTGTAAATAGCCCTCCTGCGGCGGGAGCATATAAAGCGGGGTTGTAGAAAGGCGTGTAAATAGCCGTCCTAAGCGGTATGTGACAAATGTTTGTCACTTATAATTAGCGGAGCGGTAAAACTATATAGCGGTAAACAAAGCTAGTAATCAAACTAAAGATATAAATTAAATACACATAAGCGAGCGGGCGGGCGAATGATTACACGGAAGCAGCAATAAAATGGCAATAAATTAAAAGAACTTGCACTCACCTGTAGACCTTGCCAGTGACTGTGGTGCGGGCTTCGGCGATGGAAGCACGCGGGCGGCGGGAGGGGGCGAAGCTCACGTAGCTTTTCGTAAGCACAAGCACCACATAATATACAAGTGCCGCCATCTAGGCAGCTAGCGGTAAAGCGTGATCGATCGGGTAGAACCACGCTTTGGATAGTCGCGGTAATTAGTAACTGACAAACTCCAAAGGTGGCGCCATCCCAATAATTCACTACGCATCCTATCACTAATCCGCGCGCAACCAGGTATAAATACTGACAGAAATATTTAATAAAACAACTAAGCGATCATATTTGTATTTAATTTGCTTTGACAAACACTATTTCAAAACACAATCCTAAGAATTACACATCATTCTATACAAAAAAATATCAGTAGAACGTTTACAAAAAATCGGCCGCAGTGGTAGATCTTGCGCCGGATGTTGAAAATAGCTCATGTTACAAGCTTAGTTCTGAGAAATATATTGATCAAGTGAGATTGAAATGTATGTTTATATTGATGTTTGGTTCATAATCTCAATTGTGTTAAATATTTACGTCTGAAATTGTAAGATTATAAAGATATTAAGATCCAAATAAAACCTGTGTAAACTAAGAAAAAATAGGTATATTCAAACAATGATCTGTACTGTAGTATTCAATTATTTTTATGAGTTAATAATGTATTTCCTAAAACATATATAAATTTGCAAAAGGCTTGTAAGATATAAAGATGGTGTTTTCATACAACATTTATTAGAAAATGATGAAATAAAACAACAATTATTTACTAAGATGGCACGCAAAAACGGCTGTCTTAACATGGATGCGACTTTTTACCCTCCGACTGGCGAATGACCGGGTCCGGTCGGTTACTGTATTTATATTATTTCTGTTGTTTCAGAATATTATTTATTTGTTCTTAGAAAAAAAAATGTATAAAAAGTTTTTTTTTCAGATTATTAAATCAAAAATCAAATTCAAATTCTCTCTCTAAATCAAATTTACTCTTACAAAAAACGTACATACAACCAGACAAAAAAAACAATTCTTAAGAACTTAAGACGAAAAATTTTAAGACAAAAAATCAGACAAGAAATAAATTCTTGAAATATGTCAACAATGTTTTGATAGTCTTAAAAAAAGTTAACATGTAGGCTACTTATAATTGAGAAGAAATAATAATTAACATAGGTACATAAAATTATTTGGCCTTACCCTATTATTATATTAATTGTGAAGTTTCACAAAACATGTGAATACGCACACAGGTTTGTCGCACCCTACGCAATACGTTACCGTGCGCTTGCTGCACACTTTACATGGGTGGCGATGGCGATGTGTGCTGTTTAATAAAGTTAGCCGCGGATATTCGGCGGGGTGATGGCGGCTCACCTCGAAAATGGTATCTTGTATCCTGGCAGAAAAGACATATGGCTGCATTTTCATTGAATGCCTACGCAAAAGGGATTCTACCAGGTTTTTTCTAAAGCCCCTGTGGTCCAAGACCTCCGTGGCGGTCTGTTTATGTATGATATAGGCATTCAACACAGAAACATTAAGTAACCTTTTAAACAATTTCTTATACCAAATTTGTGTCCTCTTGCGTTCAATTGGGAATGCAGCCAACATCTGATCTTTTTTATCCACGCCACCCATGCAGATGTTGTAGTCACGTATCAAAATAAGTTTTGTTACTCCGTTTTTAGTGGAGACGGCATTGCCATGGTACGTTGAGATCGTCGCTACGCGGTTCTGATCTCTCCATATTATGCAATCGACATCTCCACTGGTATAGCCTACTACTTGCCCGGGATTCATCTGAGATTTTTTCAGATTGTTCAGTTCCGTCGGGACATACTTGCGGCTTGTCCGCAACGTACCGACACAATCAAACCCAATCGACTTGAATTTTCGGGCAAGTGCTGGGGAATTGTAGAAGTTATCCATCCACAACGTGTACCCTTTGTGTTCTAAACCTTTGATAAGGTTAAGAACCAACGCCGGTGTACTCGCTGTGAATGGATCAGCCTCTGAGACTGTAGGCGAAGCCTTATGGGCATGGATTTTAAATCGCCATAAATACCCCTCTGCGACTCACATATTTCGTAAGTTTTTATGCCCACTGCTGCAGCTTTGTTTGGAATAAATTGGTTGATGTTCAACCAACCTTTCCACTGCAGCAGCGATTCATCTAAAGCAATGTTCTGCTTCATTATATATAATTCCGTGAACTTGGAATTCAAATGGCTAATCACAGGCTCCACTTTAAAAAGCTTTGCCTGTGAGGGATCCAGGTTGAGGTTTCTCAAGTTCTCGGAATTATTAAAATGTAAGCACCTGCTGAGTAACTGGAACCTCCTAAGCGACATATATACTTTGAAACCTGGAGTGGAGAAGATGTTTTGTTCCGTATTCCAGTACTCTTCAACCCGGTTCTTTATGACGATTCCCATCGCCAGTAATATTCCGAAGAACACCAATAACTCGTCTACATTGGTATCTTTCCATTCTGTAATCCTACTGGAGGCCTGTAATTCCCCGCCGTCCAACATTTCAGCAGCTAATTGTTGGGCATATCTATTTGTTTCCTGCACAATAAATTCCATGAACTCCTGGTCCCAAATTAGTCTAAAAATCTCGTAAAGGTCACTTACAGTGACAGTGGGACCAGAGTTTTCCTTAAAAGATTCATGCCTTTCTGTTGGCGGTATAGGAGAGTCAGGGAAAGTTCCCCAGTCAAATTCAAAAAAATGACTAGGCTTCATACCGGTATCACGCGCTGGTGATGTAGGTGCTGAAATGATGGAAGGCGAGGAAGATGTCACAAGAGGTTACTTGCCGCCGCCGTGTCAATCTCAATCTCCTCGTCGTCCGGAGTGTCCATCAGTATTCCAGCTGCCCGGGGGATGATCATGGGAACGATTTCGTCGTTATCATTCTGGCTCTCATCATCGCTGTCATCGTCGTCACTTCCTAATTGAATATAATAGTACGGTTAGGTCTTGAGAAAAGTAAGCTTGTGCTTGTGATTACAAAAAACTTTGCGTAAGATGTTATCAATAGTTAATTTGAAATCGCCCTATGCCCTATACTAATTATTTAGTAATTTAGTGCCAACATGCACAAAAATTTACATCGCAAATTTACATTTATTAAATTCTTACCATAGTGCAACAAGTAGCAAATTTCAGAGTCTCGTAGCGGTCGACGTAGCAATGAAATAGAATCTCTGTTCCTGTGTAGTACAATAGTATACATTTAGAATCAACACCTTCCTCTCCCATCATCTCATTCTTCTACATTGAAATATGAAAAATACCACTTACGTAGTATCATGTTCTTGGTCTGGGCAAAGCGATCGACGCACACGTTTATGTGACGGCGAAGGACTACGGTACAGAAATCTGTATATTATATCTAGAAGATGGCGTGCTCGTACCACTGCCGCCACATTCAACGTACCTGAAACATCATACGTTATAAGTATTATAAAATCAACTATCACGATATTAATAATAAATTATTATGATAAAAAAATATACATTGCCGGTAATGGCGGAATCGCAGGTGAAGACAAAATTACTGGAATGTCCTCTCCGTCAGGTTCATAATTTCGGCTGAAAACAATAATGTATTGTAATATTGACAGTTAGCTAAATGATGATGGTGATAAAGTTGGCAAATAAATCAAAAATAAATTGGGTGAGGATTGATACTTACGGGTTCCATGAACGCTTATTTCGCTCCGTCAATGTCTGCTCTATCGGTTCCCCAGCGGGCAAATCCTCAATTGCAATAAGGTTAAATCTGTAAATACAATCACATTTATAAGACAATGAAGATCGCGTCATGGAGGAGAGGCTTTTCTAGCAGTGGATTCAGGCTAATTATGATGATGAAATAAATGCACATTTACTCATGAGATGCAGTGTCACTACATAAATATAAAAAAACTGGCCAAATGCAAGTCGGCCTCGCACACGAAGGGTTCCGTACGATTATTATTAATATCGAGCAAAAAATAACAAAATATCACCTATGTTGTATGCGAGCCCCCCTTAAATAATTATTTTATTTTGTTTTTAATATTGCAGCCACAGAAATACATGATCTGTGAAAAATTCAACTCTCTAGCTATCACAGTTCTTGAGATACAGCCTAGTGACAGACAGACAGCGAAGTCTTAGTAATAGGGTCCCGTTTTTTTCCCTTTGGGTACGGAACCCTAACAAGTATTTAAAATTGAATTTCCATTAAAAACAAAATACTAACGCGCAACTTGCCGACGGCCTCTGTTCAACAGAAGACCGCGGGCACCCCCTTCCTTTACCTCGTACCCTTCCTTTTCGTGAACCACCACGTGTTGGAACACTCGAACGACCTCCGCGAGTGCGCACGCCTGTTGCTCTTTGCACTGCCTCCCCTCACCCGCAAACTTCTCTCACTATTAAAATCCAATCAAAAGCGCAACACATGCAGTTAACTGGGTGCAGGAAAAAGACATTCAAATTAGTTTTAAATAAAGCGCAAGTGCAAAAGAATAAAAAAAGAAAGAAATAAAAAAAAAGTTTTTCAAAATTATTTGTCAAAGCAAACCAAACACCATATCGAGGGGTGAAAGGCTATTTGGTTTAAGCGACATTTTTGCAACTTTACACGAGAGCCATTTAAAGTTTAAAATTTTGGAAAAAATATCATAACAAAAAAACTTCTTCAGCAATTTGAATGGAGTAAACTTAATTGAAATTCAATTAAAAACATCAAGTTGTTGATGCTAATACCGAATAAAACGGACCTTTAATTACAAAGATAAACGTCGCTTAATACAAATTGCCTTAAGCCCTTATTTTTCAGAGTATGGAATAAAGATTTAAGTGACTTCATAACCACAATTGGCTACAGGGAAAAAAAATAAGCGACGCTGCAATATATTTTCAGAGTAAGCCAAAAAGCATGAAGTGACTTAGCCCAAAATTAATAGTAGCAAGCTATTTATCTCAACTACCAATTTAGATTAAAATGACTGACAGGCGAATTTACTTATGTGACATATAATATTAAAAATTTACCGTTCGATGTTACATTTTTTTACGTCTAATACTATCAGTGGCTGTTAAAACAACCTAAATATATCGCAATCACTGAAAATCTCAGGTGCTTATATTGAATAAATAAAGAAATACACAAAACACAACAACAGTTAAAGTATTTATTTAGAAAAATAATTAAGTAGATCAGTCTCAATGTGGGAACATCAATTATATTTATTTATTTTTTAGTCTTAATCAACAACATCAGTTAAACTATTAATATTTTGTATAATAATCAAGTAAAATCAGTCTGACCGTAGGAAAATCATCTATAATTATAATAATATAATAAATAATTATAGTTGATTTTCCTACATTCAGACTGATTTTACTTGATTAATATACAACACATTAATTAACAACATCAGTTAAAGTATTCAGATTTCGTATAATAATCAAGTAAAATCAATCTGAGTGTAGGAAAATCAACTATAATTAATTCATTATACATGATTTTCCTACATTCAGACTGATTTTACTTGATTATTATCACATCAGTTAAAGTATTAATACGTATTAGTATTTTGTACATTATAAAGTATTATTACTTTTACTGATGTGATGTTAATCAAGTAAATTCAGTCTGAATGTAGGAAAATCAACTATAATTAGGTATTATTTATTCAGTATTACTTGAGATCGGCTGTCATAAAACTTACTAAGAGTATAATTAATCACAACCAATATTGTTTAATTATAACTTAAACTAATAAAAACAAAATAAAAAATATCAAATCAATAAACAAAACTTGTAATTATAAAATACAGCCAATGCTTGATAATAATCATAATGCAATGAGAAAGAACGTATTTAATAATCATTTTCTTCGACTGTATCTTCTACATCAGTATCCAGTAGAACATCTTTGGAATTGCAGTGTTGTAGATTTATGTATTCTTTATGAAATATCTTGGGTATAACCCCAGTGTCACACAATTTCTTTAGGTCCATGTATTTGGCTTTGGTAATCGGCAAACTTGAATTATATCTACGATTGATAGCTCTAGGTTTCGCAATAATTTGTATAATCTCTTCGGATGCATTATCTTTCATTGAAAATTTTACTTTCATTTGATTTGGATGAGATTTTTTAAATGTTGCTGTACGGATTTTACTAATTTTACCTACAAGGTTACCCTTAAAATATTTTTCAGACATATCATCAAAATTTAAGAAATCCTCGTGTGTCAGATTTTCATTATAAGGTGCTGGTTCTTTTCTTGCTAGCTGGCTTATTGTAGCCCATTGCGAAGGGGCCCATACAGTAATATTTCTTACGGATTGTTCGATTGTAGAGTGTATGCTGTCTACCGACATTTCCGTGTGGCCAGGGAGAAGGTAATTCATTTGAATTGCTTGTAAATTGTTCGATTGCAACAAAGCATTATGTATTGTTGCAAGGACTATTTTATTTTTGTTTTGTCCAGGGCAAGAAATCTGAATACAAGATCAAAGATGAGAATCCACATTCTCTATGTATTTCTGTATAATAGTAGCAATTTCATTTGCGCCCCTCTTTGCTTCAGATTCTCCCCAGATAAAACAAAAACCATTCCTTGTGATGCGATGTATTATGTATTATAGGTACTACTAGTTAACGGTAAATAGTAGTACCTATAATACAATACATTAAAACGTACTTAAGAAACATAGTTCATAAATAAACTGTGCAAATCGTTTCGTTCATAAATAAATTTAGATAACTGAAACAGTAATTTGCATGTTGGACATGGGTAATTTTATTGTCATAAACAAACGTAGTGTACCTACTATAATTAAAATGCATCTAAAGATACGAGTATTAAATAATTATAATAATATAAGTACTTACAACAATATCCATAATCATTATCACGTTATATATATAGCACATAAATGGAGAAAGATAACTTAAGATTGCCATTATTCTCTTAAAATAATGAGTTAACTACCTACTTAATAGAAGAAGTAACATAATCAAAGACTAATAAAAATAATAAAAACAAATAACTTTATTACATTTCATCTCAATTGAAAATTTTACGTAAATAATGAAATTAAAGTACTTACGATTCGATTTCAAAGACAGACGTTTTACGTAAACACTGGCGGCGACTGCGCGTCACGTCACTCCTCGATGCACTCTGGAGTTCAACTGAAGCGCCTGCGCGCGGCAGTCCGGTTGAAAGATCACGATTTTTAACTCCCGGGAGATGTAATAAATATGGTATCATGCGACATGAATGAAATGTATCATATTAAAATTTAATGATTGAAAGACCGACCCGTATTTTTATTTATACCGAAAAAATGTTTCATATTGCATTACTTCATTTTATTGTCTGTATTAAGCGACATGCATTTAATAAAATAATAGGACCAAAATGTTTTAACGGCTAAGCAAAATATCTGAAACAAAAGAACTACTTGATTTAAGTAGCACCCTGCATGGAAAATAGATGCAGCTGAAAGAGCTTAAGCGACACTCCATGTATTTGGGTGACGGACAAATGGTTTAAGAGACATCACACCATGTAATTGGTAGAAGTCAAAATGATTTAAGTTACTGCTTAATAAAAAATTGAAACAGGAAACACGCTTTAACTCTTATTGGATTATTTTTCTGAGAAAAGGTAACTGGTTTATGTCTCGTCTCTTAATATCATTGTATGGTTTAAGTACATTACTAAAAAATAATTCAAAATCAACGTTGGATAATACACTGCCACTTTGGAAACAACCCAAAAATAGTATTGTTTCAAACGCCAAAAAAGTGCTCTGATTTTAATAAGTCCGGCATCATTCGACGGAGAAAAATTCGCTGATTCCGTATATGTATATAACTCAATATCACCCTAGAAGTCGCTTAAACCAAATAGCCTTTCACCCCTCGATATAAAAGTAGATCCAATAGTCTTATCCATATTATGATAGCGAGCGAACAAAATGGCCGCGTTGCCCGAAATAACCTAACTGTCATCGTCCCGGTCCGGTCAGTGGAGGGACGCGTGTTATTTTATTCTATATTTCTCTAATTAATGAAAGATTTCAATAAATTTACAATTTGGAAAAGGTTAATAGTTAAGTAATTATTTCATTGTTTCCATAAATTACACAAATCTACCAATATTTGGTGCTAAATGAATGGTTTGTTTGGCCGACATGAGCGTGTGCTAAGCCTGAGTAGGTGTTAGATACATAGACCTATATAGTAGGGACACGACATATTGTTCTATACGTACAATTGCTTATATAAATAGCACCCATTTTGAAGGCACACACATAAACATATATCTATCTCGTTCTTACTCAGCACTTTAACTCGCAGGAAAACAATATAACAGTATTTCAGTGCGTACATAAAATGAAACATGAATATACGTAAATGTCTCCGTCTCCGTCTAATGAGGCCGAAAATCCGCCATGTTTAGCGCGCCAAATGTCATTGTCACGTCAGTTCGGCCGTCTGTTTTGGGTTGTACATTATTTATTGACTTTGATATCGATTTAATATGATTGATTATATAAAATTTCATAATTTATCATGCTTAAAACATACAAAAATAATAATTAAAACGTATTTTATAGAATCTCAAGAAAGTCGATGCCCTAAAACTATTATCTATATGTATTTAAATTCATTATGGAGCCCTCATCCGAAAAATCCATTTTTCGGTCGGAATCTATTTAAATAAAATAGTTTTATTCCGCAGTGAGTAAAACACTATTGTAAATTTGTTAAATATTTAATAATTAAGTGATTTTAGAGAGGAAGTCACAAGGAATGACGTTTGTAATTAATGAATAAATGTTCTGTAGGTGTTTTTTTTTTTTTTTTTTTTTTTCACGCGGTCCCTTGATAAGTTTAAAATTTGAATCACTCTCAAGCGAAAGTGATTCAAATGGTGCGGCGCACCTTCCTTGGGGTGCGCTGCGGTAGTATGTTACGGACTTTAGAGTCAGCAAAACAATTAAAATAGATTGTTATAGTCTAAGAAAAACACGCACTCAAAATACGATAACATTTAGCATGCTAGAAATGGGCTGATGGCTTTGAACTACGCCATATCTTTATGTTTTGCGACAAACGACAACTTTATAAAATCAGCGTAGCAACTTTGAAAAATCATCATATCGTTTACTTGGCAAATTCGAAGGACGAACTTGTCTTAGATTTCACCCATCTAAATCATATCATATTTGCACATAACAATATACCTACTTACTTCCCATTAAAGTATAAATTCTACAAATAAATAATACTCAACAATATTTAAAATAAAATGAGCCAAGATCGTTTATCGATAAAACCTGATAACATTGAAATCTTTTGTACAGCACTAAAGCCGCCATGTTTTGTGGCCAGATGACGTCACAGTGGCACGAAATTTTGGTTGACGTTTCATTTCCATAGGTTTCCTACTTCATTGGTTAGATATCAATGTTTTACCACGAAAAGCGTGTCACAACACGTACAAAAACAAAGAAATATGCTTATTACATCCACCTTTATATATACCTTTATATATACTTTATAGATACCTTTCCATCGCTTTTTCAAAACTTTATCTCGTTATACTGTCGTCAACCACTTAAAACACTTGAAAATAGACGCACAAACACTTCCAACTACTCCGCGTTAGCAAGTCCGGAACAATGAGTTTTTTTTTCTTAAAAACATATGTAAGTTTACCTAAGAAAGCGTCTATATTCTGTCTTTGTTTAACGTTCTAGCAGTTGTATGCGTTAGAACAGTGCAGAACGTGTTTTAAAGTGCGCTTTTCGAATGAAAACAGCGGCATCAAATTACTGACCGTTCCGGTCGTCTGCCAGCTGAGTAGCTGAGCGTTTATTTTATCATGACCGGAGCGGGAGGCTGCCACCATGGCACATTTTTTCCGATGGCGTCTACCATAGGAAGGGCTATTTCACACATCTAAATCAAAGTATCTTTGCACATAACAATATACTGACGTCCTATTAAAGTATAAATTCTACAAATAATTAATACTCAATAATATTTAAAATAAAATGAGCCAAGAACGTTTAAAAACCTAATAACATTAAAATATTCTGGGCAGCTCTAAAACCGCCATGTTTAGTGGCCAGATGGCGTCGCAGTGGCACGCATTTTTTGTTGACGTTTCATTTCCATAGGTTATATAATTCAGTGGTAACAACACATGTTTTTTTGTAATCAAATATCTTTTATCTAAAAGACTTGTTTTTGCCCCCGTTCGTTGAAAACAGAACATGTATAAACTCTTTAGACGGCACCTTTGTGAGAAACTATTCGAACCTCGACGAAGGTTAAATTCGAATTTAAATTCAAATAACAAAAAAAACAATTATAGCGTCGTCTTTTTTTCACTTCTTATTTTAGCATCGCGTTCGTTATTAAATTTATTAATTTTTAGTTTTATTTTATATTTATTATATACCTACCTACTTAAAGCAACGACATAGGTCTTAAATAATAAGTGTATTTATTATGGACCTATGTATGTGCTGTGCATTTTAATATTAATATAAAAACAACTAATAATAATATTATGTAACGCCTACATCATTGTTCCTGCTTCATTAATTTAAATATATAAATATGTGCCGCAATAATCAAGAGTTCCTCGAAGTAATCTTCGCCGGAGTACGAGCTGGAGACCCGGGTGAGTGAAAAGTTGTTATTTTGTTTTGGCTTTCACGGAATATTCCAAATATTGTTTAGTTATACTCCCTTTATTACTACAATTTCATATAGGCTTCGCTTTATTTAGAATACATAAATTTCATTATCCGGTAAACTTCGAAAGATCGTTCTGCTTCTGCCCCATTTCTGCCCTCGCTCATTTAATGCAGTCCGCCATTTTGTGCGTCGCCTCGCGTCGCATTGTTTTGTCAGGGCGGAAGTGAAGCAATCTATAAGATGGTCATGAAACTAGTCTTTACGTCTTGAATTATTCTAAAAGTGAATAGTCTGACTGCATTTTATTATTTATTACTTTTAATATAAATGATGGGCATGAGGATTGACTCTAAATAAATATATATTTTAATCCTACTTCAATAGTTTGTTTATATTTTAACGTCTATGTTTATATAACTGTAATATAATAAAATATCCTAACAGTTTCACGAGTGAAGTGTAGAAATCAAAGCAGCAACATATTCACAATAAGGTGTTAGCTTTATTTATTTAAATTATATTAAACTGGGCGGTCTTATCCCTCTGGCCGCGACGACTTTAAACTGTCTGGGATTCTTGAAAGCTATTTACCGTAAAACGAGTTTGAGTATTTGCTTACGCCACGCGATCTTTACAAAACACAGCTGAACGCAACCTGACTAAATATGACGTGATTCGAGGTTAAAGTAAACGAGATAACAATAAATTAATATAATACATAATCTTATAAAAATGAATTGATGTTCGTTAGTCTCGCTAAAACTCGAGAACGGCTGGACCGATTTGGCTAATTTGGTCTTGAATTATTTGCGGAAGTCCACAGAAGGTTTAAAAGGTAGATAAATATGAAAATGCTCAGAATTAAATAAAAATAACAATTTTGTTTTTCCTTTGATGTGTCCCCCATCGGACGGATTCCTTCTGTTTGTTTTAAGCTTATTTTATACAAAAGCTTAAGTCTTTTATTTATCGATTGAGGCACTACGAAGTCTGCCTGGTCAGCTAGTAATATAATAATAATTATTATTATTGTAATAATATAATACAGCATATAATAAAGCATTATGATCGGGGTTCAGTTTATTGGGGTGGCGTATTTAATGACATCTCTGGAATACGGATCGTTTAAACCTCTGGGTCTACGGAGGGACTCCGGTTCCCTCTTTATTTTGTACCGTATGTTCCATGGGGAGTGCTCTGAGGAACCGCACCTCCCGCCATCGGAGCAGAGTTCATCCATATTATCCGGAACCGCTGCGTGCATCGAGAGTGCGTTTCCAGAGCTCTTTTTTGCCACGTACCATCCGGCTATCGAATGAGCTCCCCTCTATGGTGTTTCCCGAGCGCTATGACATGTTCTTCTTCAAACGACGCTTGTGGAGAGTATTAAGTGGTAGGCAGCGGCTTGGCTCTGCTCCTGGCATTGCTCAAGTCCATGGGCGACGGTAACCACTCACCATCAGGTAGGCCGTATGCTCGTGTGCCTACAAGGGCAATAAAAAAAATACGTGTTAATGCCGCGAGGGCGAATACCTATACTGCTCCCACAGACGTGTGATGGTTCTAGGCGTCCCTGGTATACGGCCAGAAGGATGAGCCCCACGGGGCGCGTGCCCGGGTGGCCTTGACCGGGTGACCTTGGCTGAGCACTTCCGAGACGAGGAGGGCCAGGACTTACTGTTGTTTATTGACAACATCTTCAGATTTACGCAAGCCGGTTCCGAGGTACGTAAGTGTGATATAAATGTTGATGCGCTTTTTGTTGCCTCGACATGTATCTATATATCTGTGTAACAGAATCTTTGAATGTCCTATAAACCATTTGTGGACCGTGTTAAGAGTCCATGGTCTTGCTGTTCCTACCACCTGTCTTTATCTTCGACATTCTCAAAAGCTTCACGCGTAGAGAAGCCGATATGCTATCAATTTTGATCAGCGACTAGGTGATCGACCACATGGTCTTTTCCCGTCGACATGACCCACCACCGTCAGCTTTACGTAAATACAACTTGAATTATTTTAAGTTAATCATGAGCGTTGAGACGTAAGTCCAAAATTTCACCGATTTTCACGACAATAACAGTTCGCTAGACGAGAATTAAGTTAGAGCGCGAGAAAAACTGGACCACTCATAAATAATTGTAATTAATTAGGTTCGGACGCGAAGCAGTTATCAGTTTGAAGGGCGAGGTGGCCGTTTTACTGTAAAGCTAAGCCTTAGGAGTAATCTCAAGGTTAGTGGTGGCATTTATGTTGTGCTATTGTGTTATTATGGTAAGGGCTCCGGCAAGCACTTACCACAAGCAGAAGGCTCGTTCAGGGCACAAAAAATAATCAATGACCTAGAAGAACAGTTTTCTGCCGACTAGATGAGAAGCCTCCGAAATACTGTCATGGCTGTCTTAATTAATAATGCGATGGTTTGAAGGGTGGGGCAGTCGTTGTAACTATACTTGAGACCTTACACTTATATCTCAAGGTGAGTGGCGCATTTACGTTGTATATGTCTATGGGCTCCAGTAACCACTTAACACCAGGTGGGCTGTGAGCTCGTCCACACATCTAATCTATAAAAAAAAGTAAGTTATCTGTCTTTTTGTAACCGCTTTCCTAGCAAGAAACTGATATAGTTCTTGAGTTGGAGAATGGATTTTTTTAATAGGTGGGCTATGCCTCGCAGGTTTATGTTGTAGTGGAAGTGACGTCATACTTCGCTAAATGAACCGAACTATGGATTATCTTCGTCCTAGACTGTCTCTTTTGCTAATGTATTCCATTTGTAATAATTTCTTAGGCCGTATACGTCCCGGCAGACGACCTCACAGACCCGGCTCCGGCTACGACCTTCGCTCACTTAGACGCGACCACGGTCCTCTCGCCCGCCATCGCGGAGCTGGGTGTATATCCGGCGGTGGACCCCCTGGATTCGACCTCGAGAGTGATGGATCCTAACATCATCGGGGCTGAGCATTACGGCATCGCCAGGGGCGTGCAGAAAATACTGCAGGTTTCTTTGTTTTTATTGTTCATCATAGCACAGACTAACTAACTATGAATAAGATCTATAATTGGGATCGTGGCGCATAAAATGAAAACTATTCCGCTTGTGCAGTTTTATTGTTTTCTTCCGAAATTTTCTCTATTATTAGAATTAAAAATTAACTGACTTTCTTGCGCCTTGCCCATTCAAACCGAGATATTCAATTTCATTTTATTTTATATAATCTATATATTAATACGTGAAGCAAAAACTTTGTAACCCTTTTTACGAAAATTGCGCTGACGAAGGAGTATGAAATTTTCTACACCTATAGAGAGTATAGAGAAGAAGTGCACAATGCTAATATTTTTTTTAAATAATGCATAAGAGATACATTAAATCAATAAAGAAAACATTACACACACTACATACAATGCATTTGACGCACACACGCATGCGTACTATAAATTGTCAAACTTTTGTTCTTGACGTCTGTGGTCAAATTGAGAATAGATTAAATATTGTTTGTCTTTATTAATATTTTTTTATAGTGTAGTCTTGGCGAAATTTGTGATTATAGAAGTATAAAATACAATCATAATAGTGTACAAACTTACAATTCCAATTAATTATAGTCGAATTTCGACTACTTGGGACACTAGTTTTAAATAATTTCATATCATTTTACATAATTTCTCATCATTACATATCATTTGACATCGTCTCATAATTTCATATCATTAAATTGAATCGGCCTCGCTATCTTCCTTTCTCCCTCTTTCACTGTTTTTGCATGTATATTGAGGAATATTCGAGAACTGCTGGTCGGATCTCGATAGAATGGACTCGAATAAGAAGCACCGGCTGTCCAATATAAAAAAAAATCTTCAAAATCGATTCACCTACAAAAAAATCTGAGGTAGAAAAGACCAAAATAGAACAGTCGAATTCAGAATCTCCCATTTTTCTTTGAAGTCAATTAAAAAGTTAAATGTTTTACAAAGGTAATGATGATAACGAAAATTAAATGATGTCTTTTGCAGCAGATCCTCAGATATCTTATGCTGACCAAATTGAAGATGGGAGATGTTTTCTATGACCAGCTTTTTTTTTAAATCTACATCATAAATACAAGGAAACGTTTGTACCTTTATGCGTTCCTAAGTCCTTCCTCCGATCGTGGAGAATCTCGGAACAGCCGTCGCTGTCCCTTAAGGGTAGAGGCCGCTCTCCCTGTCGTACCATCCAAGTACGTCAGGGGGCGCGCGAATAGTGTAACGAAAAGAACATAGATTATACACTTAATATATGTCAAGAAATCATTTGTACAGAGCAGAGCATCACCGGCTTTTGTATTTCTAACAAGTGGTCCCTAGACAGGATTACAAATCGCTACAGGACATTATCCTAGGCATGGAAGAGCTGTCCGAAGATGACCAGCCAGAGATAGCCAGAGCCAGGAAGATACAGAGGTTCCCTTCGCAGCCGATCCAGGTGAGCTTTAGTCTATGCAGCATTAGACGTGGGCGGATGGATGCTTGCACTGCTGACGTTGAGTTCAGCCGAGTCTCTGCTATTGTCGCGACTATTGTCGCGCGGTAGTTTCGACAAGTAAAAATGAATGAATGAAATGAATAGAAAATCGTACTAAAAAAATTTTTGTGATGATATTTGATACTGGTCAATGATAAAACGAAGTTATAAAGTTATTATATCGTCCGAATGTCGAGTTTAATGGTCTACCGCGGCAGGCGATGCAGGCCTTTTCTATTTTTCGACGATTCCGGATCCACGCCACGATTTTTCTCTCCACACTATTACTAACCTTTTTGCTCCTTTATTATTTACACGAAGATGACTCGAACGTCGTTGTGTTAGATCACAGATTTGAACTAACCGTTTTGTCTTTTAGATTTTAGGCGCGAGATGGATCACATTCCGGAAGCTGCCTTCTACATGGTGGGCACCATAGAGGACGTGATCGCCAAGTTGTCACAGGAACTCTCCAAAAGCGTGTAGAGTCGAACTGTTTTATAAGTTATTTTATTCGAATAAAGATGTTGGTTTTGGTTTTGTTTCATTTGTAGCTTAGAACGAGTATTTTCTTATCTCTTTCTGAGGGTAGCCAGGCACACGCACCGGCCATCGTCGAGCGCTTCCGAAGATTGCTGAAGCATCGGCGCGTCTTAAATTCAATTTTTTTTTTTTTTTTAAATTAAATAGTGGCGAATCATGACACATCAAGCTTAAACTACTGTTTTACCGCCACCACAAACGCCACGGCATGTACGGCCGAGCGCGCCCAATAAATGCGCATACATACGAATGGATTTTGTAAAGGAGTCAATAGTCAAGTATCAAGTATCCAAGCAGTAATGCGTTTCGGTTTGAAGGGTGGGGCAGCCGTTGTGACTATACTGAGACCTTAGAACTATATCTCAAGGTGTGTGGCGCATTTACGTTGTAGATGTCTATGGGCTCCAGTAACCACTTAACACCAGGTGGGCTGTGAGCTCGTCCACACATCTAAGCAATAAAAAAAAATAAAAAAAAAATCCAATAGAGGCCAACTCGGGTCGAGTGGCTACCTCGCTCCGAGGCCGCACAAGTGGAGATGCTGCCTCGCCTCGAGGCAAATTCGTTGCCGCGAGCCGAGCCATATTTTGTCGGTTTATTTGCCGTGCACAAAGGAGCCTCAGTCCGAACCGTGCATTTGATGGAAACGGGCGTGTGGGGAAAAACCAGAAAAATCTTTCGACGCTCAATATTAATTTTTTAATCGTTGCAAAATCTTCCATTTTTTGTAGTGTAATAGCAGAACGTTGAAAGTTCACAAAACAACTCTGAATATGCATGATAATAGCTGCTTAAAAAAATCGCATTTCAAAATTAACTTCTTGTGGTGGTAATTTTTTAGTGCTAGCAACTTTGCTCTTTTATTTATTTGATAATAATAGAAGACGACCGTGATTTATAAATGTTATTTAGTGTTTGAGTCATCATATACCATAGAACGGGGTGAAAAGGGACAAAATTGAACTATGTAGTTACATTAGTAAAACTCAATATCATTTGAATGAAATATATGTCCGCTAACTTAAATAATACAACACTTTTTATAAATTAAGTTTTTAATCGGTTATTAATTTATTTACCAAAAACTATACTGTCTCTTTTCAGACTGAATGTGGGGTCAATTGGGACGGACAAGGGGTTGCTAGGGAAAACAGGTCAGGGCTGTCAAAAGACAAAAAAATATAGTTAATACACAATTATGGAGTAGATAGGTAGGACATAAGAGTCTTGTGGGTATTATTATTTATTCATATTTATTCATGACAGAAATTTTATCGTGATATCTCCTTAAAAAATCAGCAACAAAGTCAGGGTATGGTTTATTTGTGAATCTCTTAATCTTTATGTCTGATCTATCTAAAAATCTATTTACTAAAAGCCTCAAGCCGTAAGTATCAAGCGGATAGCCCCATTCAAATATTGAATGATTTATTCTTCTAAGTTTCGACTCAAAACTCTTTATAATAACTCGAGTGTAGTTGTCTCAGACTCAGATTTTGGAATATTGCATTGTTCCGTTATGCTTATACGAGTATATGGCATTTTTGCGGTTTCATATTCTCGAAGAGCAGTTGTAATAATATCCTCATCGTATTTTTTTATATGTTTTGTTTCGAATATTTTTATAATTGCGAGGCATACAGTCAAGTTGGGTAACTTAGAACACTTTTCGCAGATATTTAAGTACACTGAAAAATTTATGTATTGGTTGCACTATTTTATACAGTGTGGTAAGTATTCTTTCATTCCCAAAATTTAAATGATCTAACCAATATGATGTATTAATACAGAAAAAGGTTAGAAATTGATGTTTTAGTGGCCATTCAAATTTACGACTTTCGGATAATTTTGAATGGAGTTATCTAGGATAATGAAAATCTTCTATAATTCATTAATAATTATTTGGTTTGGGTAATATTAAACTTTTATTTAGATTAAAATATATGTAAAGGTGTCTAAATAAATTGAGAGTCAAAGACATCAAATTGCCATTTACTGGGGAGGCCTCCCTCCAAATATTTACTCTGAATAGGTGGAAAAAGCTTAACAGAAACAAATTTTTTTTTAATAATACCTATATGATATATTTATTAAGAATCAAAGAAATACATAAAATTGTTCACTTATTTATCTATCAAATGAGATAAATAAAGACTGATGAGATCAAAGGTTACAGGTGAGCAAAATGTTATTGAAAAAATCATTCACCCCATTCCATGAACAAAATATCATCATCTATGAAAAGCTTTCCATCCCTTCTTGTTAATTGATGTTCTTTTAGTATAAAGATATTATGTTCTCCTTCTTTACAACACACCGTTCATTTTTTTAATACCTTGTCCAGGCCCCAAAACATTATTTTTTGAAAACATATATGGTGACATTGTTAGACCTTAGTCTTTCAATGGATCCAGGGAACATCTCGAACTTCCTTCATCTCTGAAAACACAAAGACATCTTCTTTGATCTTATCTGGCTGTGCGTTTTCATCATTTTTTGTGGCTTCCTTAGAGCTTATTAGAATGCCGCCTGAACTCACAAGATACTCTTGTGCAACTACATCATCTGATTACAGTTACTGTCATCAACAGTTTGCAAAATTTCTACGTACTGGGCTTCTTCTATGCTGTCTTCAATTCTCTCTATATTTTCTAAATTTCTTTGGTTCTGAACATTTTGTAGTATTTTCATACGCTTTGGTGTAGACATCTTAATTCCATGTATTTCTACTTCTACTGTCATTTCAATATTTTCCATTAATTAGTTCATCATCACTATATTTTGGCACAGGCACTCTATCTATTTTTCTTTTAGATCCAGCTGGCCGTTCTCTTTTTTTCGGTATAAAATTCGTTTCCTTTCCTTGGCTTTGAGTGCACTTTGCTTTTTCTGCATAGAAATATTCAACTTCCTCTGCTGAGACACTTTTGCCTGCTGTGATTGGTAGTTGAAACTTTCTTCCCCGAGTTGCGTCGCTTAAATCTGATGATCTCACCTCTTCAACAAAACAATGGAATGCTTCACCAACAGATTCTCGTACATCAACTACGCGGAATGAAATGCATTCCTAACCACTCTTCAAAAACTTCAGTGGTTATCCAGCCTAGTTTCACTGCCATCCGCGAGCCTTCTGGTGCTTGATAAAGCCAATTTTTCCTTTGAAAACAAAGAATGATGGCAGAGTTTCTTCGGCAGCATTAACACAGAACATGACTGTATACCAGGATTTTGTGGATTTTTAATTATTTCAGGGTGTCGACAATTTCGGCGAAACAACAGTTTTTTTGCCTGGATCGTCATGGAAACCCGACTCATCCATATTAAAAATGTTTTCGGGAGAGATTAACTCTATCTCCTGAGATATATTGGCGAAAAATTCCTCTAATTTCTCGAGATTTACTTGAGCCCTCTTTCATGGGATGTTGTGAGCTACTTCCATGTTAAGTTCTGGATGTCGCGCTAAGAATAAAGTGCCTCATTCATATTCAGGCAAATTGTTTTGGAATTACAGTATCTTTTTATTATTATTATCCAAATATTTTTTTACAATGACCCTAAAATCTAACATAATTATTGGTATTCTAATATCACTCAGCACTAACAAATGAGACTTAAAACTTTCTTCCTCAGATTTCGACAGTGCAATTGGTCTACCAACATCCTTAGTATGCTTTTGCTTTAATTTATAAAATAAAGTTACTGCCGGTATGTTATACCTTTTTGAAGCTTGCATCCTAGTTAAGGCTCCCGATCGGATTTTATCTAAGGCTTCCTCTAAAATAGCTTTTACGCCATATTTACGCACACCGGGCTTAATCACTTTTGCTTTTCGTGGCATTTTATCAACCTGTAACAGTAGAAAAAAAGTATAATAAATGGGAACTCAATATGTGAAAGTTACACTTTGTAATAAGAGAAAACCTTTATTGAATATAAGGTTTTATAATAATAAGCTAAAATTATCAGTAAAATTTGTTTTAGTTACATTAAATACATTGACAAATAACTAATAAAACAGATTGATAATGACATCAACTTATGACTGATAGTTTCAAGTAAGAAGTTTACATCATTCTCCCGCGCTATTTTAAAACATAATCTTTTGAAATTCTGGTGTTTGTTTTATGGTCGCGGCCAGATCTACGAAGTGTTGGCTTCGGCGGTGGTGATGATGGTAACTCGGTCTTTAGCTCACTGCTATTATTCTGCTATTAATTACCACAGATCCCGTTTCATTAGATGGAGGAATCTTCAAGTTTTGGTCTTCTGTTTCCGAAAGTGGTTCTGCGACGTTATGATAATCAGTAGTGTGTTCATTATCTATTTGCAGATTTACCCTTTCTGAACCCAATGATGCTAGATGACGATTTGACACCGTTGTTTCTCGGCCATCTGGAAACCGAATGTATGAAAAGTCAGGCTTGCTGTGTATCAATTCAACCTCTTCTACTAATGGCTGACAACCAACTGACAATGACATAGTGAATACATAGATTAAACTAAACTATTCCGACACGGTCATCCTACTCATTCATCTGTCTCAGATGAATGACCGATATCATTAGATGCAGACCAAGGCTTTATCATATCCGCAGAACTTGATGTATGGATCGGACCTTCTCCGTGACCTATCTTCTTCAGTTCATACCGATGATTAGCTCTTGCTTTAATGATTTCATACGGGCCGAGATACTTTAGATGCAACTTATAACCTTGAACAAATTGGGTTCTCTTGGTTGCAACTAGGTCGCCAACATTATATTGTCTAGCATTCTTTCTTTTTCTATTATAGTACTTTCTATTTTCTTGTATTTTCATTATACTTTCTTTGGCTTCTTTTCGGAGTTCTCCTCTTTGCGAATTATACTTTTGAATATTCTCTTCTTCTACTACTTCTAATATGCCATCATCATTATCTTTTATTTTACATCCTAGTAGCGATTCAAAAGGCGTCACCTTAATGCTTCTTTGGTACGTGTTATTGAGACATCATTGAACAGCACCAATACGTCTGTACCATTTAGTGGGGTCATCAGCACTTAATAACACTTTAACGTGTTATTGACCGTAGAACTACTGCATGTCTTTTCCGGGCCCTGTGAAACATTATTGCACATACTTGTTGAAAGTTCAACCTCTTCGCAAATACCAAAAGTATTGTCTGTGAAAAATATTGGCATCTTAACGATTTCAAAATTATCTACATTAATGGTGTCAATCGTTTTGTCTGTGTCTTCTATTATTGTAGTTTCGTTCTTAACGTCACATATTGCGGGTAATGACTTCACCGCTGTACAAATTTTACTTTTAGCTTCATGGATGTTTTCTGTATAATCTATTGCAACAGTTTGTAATCCAGTGTGTAATGTGTCATTGCCATATTTTTGCAAATCTATCAACATATTTTTCTCCTCTTGGTTCAGCTTTTGATTCTTTTTGTTCTGTGTTTTTCTTGGAATATTTCTTTAGAGGCTTCTTTCTTTCAGGATCTTCTGAATCTCTGTCATTTTCATCAATTTTTCTTCGATTACAGCTTTTGTTTTCGATTTCACTGTCTGGTCTCTTAAAATTTTCTTTTCCCTGTTGTGTGCTGTTCTTTCCTTTCCTTTCTTGTGATTTTTTTTCAAGCTCTAAGTATCTTTTATTTGCTTCCTGAGAGTTTCTTCCATCTATTTTGTTTTCAGTTTGTAAAATGTTGATTTTCTTACCTACGCCTTTTTTTATAAATGCAGTGGCTTCGTATTGGCTAATAGTTTGAAAAGTTGTATGTTTTAAATCAAGATTTGTTTTTGGATCAATTTCTTTAAGATTAAAGTTGCTGTACTGGGATAAATCAAAGTAAGCCTTATTTTCTGCTGTATTCTTTACATCTGAAAGTTTTGTTATTGTGTTTATAGGTTTGGTTGTGTTTTGTTTCTTGACTGGTGTTTGTTTTGTTAAGACAGCAGGCTTTAAATCTAAACAGTCACAGAAACCTCGTCTGGGTAATCCGTTTTCACAAAAACAACTTAAATCACGATAGAAAATTGCATTCTCCATGTAAACATTATTTATTATTTGGTGTAGTTTCATTGTCTTAGGAACTGGTACAAGATCTATACATTCTGTCATAAAAATTTGTGGAATATAAAAAAGTTGTATCTTGGTATCTGATTGCTCAAGAAGGTTAAATGCTGTTTTTGCGTCTGGCACGTCCATACCATAAGCGACAAATGCATCGAGATTTCGTTTTATAGCTCCTCCGACTCCATTTAAGGTGATAACCTTATCAAACTATCAAAAAAGTAAACAAATGATTATTTTTCTTATGATCTGTGTATAAATTATTTGATCGTCTTATGATACATACATGATAAACTCAATGAGAACGTATCTTTACATCTTTCACGTGCGTTACGTCACACAACTTCGTAACACACGCAACACACAAGAATAAACACACGTGATGAAATTAGCTTAAAACTCTTCTAGTATGTTCAAATGCAATGCAAATCGGCGAAAAGCAACTTTATTTAATAATATTTAGGTTTCTTTCAATTGACTATAATTTAAAATCAACAATTACTACACTTACTTTGAAAAATCGCTTACGGAACTTGTAGAAAATCAATTTACCAAATAGAAGCACACACAGAGTTTCGCCTGTTTCAACAAACCTAAGATGACTGTCACGACAATAACGTTTTTTATTTTTAAATAGATGGTTGCCATCACAAAAAAAACATATCAGGTGTTGCTAGTATTTTAAATGAAAAAACTACATTAAATTTACTTTTCCGTAACACACGTGATACTAAACAGACCATTTTTTTAAAATACTTTAATTCACTTATTTTAAATGAATTCATTCTGTTTTCGGTTGAAATAATAAGTTTTTTTTTTATAATCTTTAATATATTACCAAAAAGCTTACAATAGATACTAGAATACATAATGAAAAAAAAAAAAATTCTCAAAAAATGGGGAGCGGACATTTCACTTTTGTATGAAACTAAAATGTGGGCTGATAAAAAAATCGCTTTTTTTAAATTAATAGTTAAAATTTTACATCTGTAACTAAAATTATTTTAAAATTTAATATTAGACAGACAAAAAATCAACTCTTTCGATACATATAGAACCTCATAAAATTGTTTTTCTTTACTTAAAATTTGAAAAATTTAACAAAGGTACATTTCTGGTGAGCCTCACCCATTTATCTATTCCGTGCAGGGAACCAATCACAACTGCGGCATGTGACGCGACACGCGACGATCTAGTCACGTAATCGATATGGCCGGCGCCACCCCTGTTCTTGCCTCGTTAGAGCTCACGACTCGTGCCGATTACTATACATTAAGTAACGTTACTTCATGCATAAAGTTACTTCTTAAAACTTCGTCAAACAGAACGCGTACTTAGCGCGCGTCAGAGCGTTAAACTGACGGCGCGCTATGACGCCGAGATGTGTTATACTAGTGGTTGTACTACTATGGTAATATACTGTCAAACAGAGCGTCAGCGCTAGCAGTACGCTACGCCATAGATTATACACTTAATATATTTACGCTCTGTCGCGTCGTTAGAACGCTTTGACGTCAGGCGTTGTAATTTTTTACAATTTTATTTTAGCGTCCGAATGAATGTGTATTAAAATAATGCCCGAAAAATTGATAGAATTAGTTAGAAAATACCCATGCTTATACAATGCCACATCTGAATCAATCGACTCTTAATACTTTTAAATTTTCACACTGCTATCGAAAGGTAATGTGATGGCGGATGTTACGTTGCGTCAAGAAGCGTTATGGGGGGTTTACACGGGTCGATTTTCGCCGTGCGGCGAGTCGCTTCACTAATTGCCTCACCAAGCCGCATCGCTAGCCCATTTACACTGGTTACTAAAATCGCATGCGGCTCTGTCATTTCCATCGAAAATATTGAGCAGAATAGCCGTTTGTGCCGGAATTGAAATAATTAATTATTCAATTATTCAACAATTGCTTAAAGAACAAAGAGTGAAGAAAAAACAAAAGGAAAGAAGAAAACGTAATGTTTGGGTACGTGGATAGATTTCTCGACGTAAGGACTTGGGTGCTTCGGATACTTTATTGGTTGAGTGGAGTTTAGAAGATCCTGATTATTTAAAAAAACGATTAAGAATGACTACTGATCAGTTTAATACTTTACTACATAAGGTTACTCCGCTTATACAAAAATGCGATACCAATATGCGAGTAGCACTTTCTCCGAAAATTAAATTAGCAATAACCCTGAAGTTCCTGGCTACCGGTGATAACTATTCAAGTCTTGCAGAGTCATTCAGAGTTCCAGAATGCACAATTTCCTTGTTTTTGAAGGATGTTTTGGATGCTATATACAATGTTTTACAGGAGTTCATTATGGTAAGTGAAACTAGTAATTAATTATAAACGATTTATTTATAAATTTTCCATTGTGTTTTCATCTAAGCATGACCTAACAGCTTGAGATAGAAGTATTGTTGCCCAGTATTTTTTTGTGTAAGTAAACAGCTGGCAAAATAGTCTTCTTCATAATCGAGGTGCCTTCTAGAAGTGGAAGCTTCGGGAGTCGAAGTTTAACGCTGGTATTGAAAAGCTTGGTTTCTGGAAGTAGTAGCTTCGGCTTCTGGAGTCGAAGTATAGCGTGAATATTCTGAAAGTGAACTCGTAGGTCTAGCAATTGGAAAATGTTGTGTTAAGGTTTTCAGTCTTTCTTGTGACAAATAATTATTGATGAAATTTTGACAAACAATAGCATTTCTTAATGGCAAACTACGTAATTGGCTTGCCACATGTACTCCGAATGTATCAAATTCATCTTGACGGATAGTTTGAGCCAAAGTTTCTAATCTATTGACTGCTTATAAAACAGGTGGGTCCATTTTAGGTGCGTCCATTAGAGCACGCTCCGCCTTTTTCTTTGGAGACAATTTTTTTTTTCTTTTGTAAGGGCGCAATATTATCTTCTTGTTCCAATTCATCAAAATATGAAGACGCGTCGCTGTTTGTGTTCACCGCTGAATCTTTTCCCTGTTGTCCCTGTAATACACTAATATAAGTTTATTTCTTTTAGGTGCCATCCACCACAGATCAATGGAAGAAAATACAAAAGGATTTTTTAGATCGCTGGCAATTTCCTTTTTGCTGTGGGGCTATTGACGGGAAACACGTATTAATCGAAAATCCACCACACGAGCATCAGACTATTATAATTACAAAGGCACTTATAGTGTGGTGTTGTTTGCTATAGTGGATGCACATTACCGTTTCATATATATAGATTTCGGAACTAATGGACGCATGAATGATTCGCATATTTGGAAAAAAACAAAGTTCTATAGTGCTCTTGAAAGAAATAATTTAAAACTACCTAACAAATAAGGCAGTTTTCGTTGGTGATGATGCTTTCCCTTTGGCAACCTATTTAATGAAACCGTATTCAAGACATGAAGGTTTGGAACACAAACAAAAAATCTTTAATTACAGACTATCAAGAGCACGCCGAATCGTAGAGAATGCCTTTGGCATAATGGCTTCACGATTCAGAGTATACAGAAAACCTATATCTGTTTCATTGGATAAAACTGATTCTATTATTAAAGCGACCTGTGCGCTGCATAACTGGCTTCGGACTAATCTCATATACATGAATACTCCCGAATTAGTAGACGGAGAAGACTTCAGTTCAGGGACAATCAGAAACGGAAGTTGGAGAAGCATTCCTACGGCAGGAGTAGACGAATTAATGACACCGCTATCTTCTAACAACTATTCACGAAATGCCAAAGATCTGCGCGATAGATATGCTGACTATTTTGTCGGACCAGGAAAAGTTTCATGGCAAGATAGAATGATTGCGTAAATATTGTATGTTTATTTAAGTAATATTATAAAAATGTCTCTGTTCACGATTTACCTATTATAATTTATAATATGCGAACAAGAATAACTATTTAATAAATAATAATAAGACTTACCATGTTATCTTTACTGTTTCTTCCTTCTATCACTGGCTTTAAAAAGCGGTCAGCTACAGAAAACCAAATTAATTGAGGTCTGTATATATCATCCTTTCCCGCGCCACTCTTCTTTGACTTTGCTACCTTACTGGCCTCTTTATTATACGTGGTTCGTATATTTTTTATCTTCAATTTAAGCTCTTCAACTGTTATGGACAAACGCATTTCTTGAATAATAGATTTAAGAGCCGCTAAACGTACATTATTGTTTCTGTAATCTTGTTCTCTTGGGTTCCATAAGCATGGATGCATTTCATAGCATTCCAAAAACTGTATGGTGTTATTTTTATTCATGGTTGTTACGATACATGTACACAGAAACGCTGTAGTAAATAAATACACGTGCGTGCGCGAAACACCTTCATGCGGCGGGCGATCGCCTGCAACTGATCGTTTACACGGTCGATTTTAGTCACCAGTCGCATGCGGCCGGTTGCCGCGCGGCCAAAGTCGGATGCTACCCAACTTTGGGGCTTGCGGCTTTAGTCAATTGCAACTTAGCCGAATTGCCATTTAGATGGTCGATTTACGCCGCGCGGCAAAAATCGTGCGGCTTTAGTCACCCGTGTAAACCCCCCATTATGCTCATCTAGTCAATTTGTGTGACATAAAAAAAGCGCGACGTTATAACGCAGCGCTAAGTACGTGTTCTGTTTGACGAAGCCTTTAGTTAGCACTCTTGGCAGAGTGGATAAGACACGTGTTTAGTTAAGTGACTAAAGTAATAGAGGTTAAAGTATGAAATTGTAGTTTTATTGTAATAGGTACTTCGAATTGACGTAGAACCTTCATGGGTTGAGATTTTTGAGTGAAACTTTTTTCAAATGATACCTATGTGGTTCTTCTTTTAAAAAAAGTGCAAAAAATGTGTGTGTGCTTTATTACGAGCTAAGGTGTCATACCGTACGTACAGAAACTGCAATTAGAAACCATTCGTCACCTTCCGTATTCGCCAGACCTTGCTCCAACAAACTAAAATTTTTTCGTGATTTGGACAATTTACTACTACAATAAAAATAATTATTTGCGGAAGGCCGTACAAAATGCTTTCACAGTTTGTAGAATCTAAATCACCAAAGTTCTGTCGCAAAGGCATAAATGACCCTCCTATTAGATTGCAGCAATGTATAGATAATAATAGTAGATATTTTGAATAAAGAAGTATGTTATGGGTAGCTCCGACCATTTTTTTTGTTTTTGATAATTATAACTATATTGATTAAGTAAAATAAAATAAAAACTATAAAAAATAATCAACGTTATATTTCATCATTATCATCATCATCAACAGCCCACAGTCGTCCACTGCTGGACATAGGCCTCTCCCAATCCACACCACTGATTTATTTAAGATAAATATCGAAAACTCAGACAACAAGATAATCACTCTGTAATTAAATCCACTTAAAAATATTAATAAAATTTTGGTATCTCTTAAAGATCGCGGGTAGCTAAGGCCACCCACGTATTTAAATATTAATGCATTTTTTGGCGACACATACGTCACAGTAATAGTGCAAATGAAATAGATTTAAATCTACACATGCTTCGTGACCAGTTCTCACATATATTGCATTGGATGCAATCCTCATCGAATGTTTCACGGCAAATAATGCATCCCGTCTCCCGGTGTTGCGAATCTGGCTGAGATGTAGCCTTCTTAACTTTTACTTCCATTTTCATGTTTCTCTTGACCTTTACCGCACCTTTGGTGTCTTTGGCTTTCTCCATTAATGGTCCTTTTTATAAGGCGAAGACGTCAAAATTTCACTTTTTCTAATCATCTACTCCGAGCTGTCAGTCATTTTTTGAGGCATTCGGAAGAGGTGACAAATCCTTAAGCACATCATTAATATTCCCAACATCAACACTTGCACTTGGTACTGCTTCTTGTATGGCTGCTAACGGCGCAGCCGAAACGCTAGCTGTTGATTCGACATTCATGGTGGGTATTGCGTGCTGAAACTCGATGGTAGCTGACGATACAGTTAAAGTGCTTGTTGACGGTCCTGGTTCATTTTCAGGTGCTGCAGAATTAGGAGTCAGAATTGTTAATTCACTAGATCTAGCTTCAATTGGTATCTCAGTTAACACAGAACCTAAAAAGTAAGGCTTCCCGTACATGACGCCGGAACCGCACCGGTGGCGGACCTCCAGTTTATGTATAGGTACAAATTAAAATCGGTCATTGGCCGTAGGTACCTTCTGATTTCTGGGGTTTGATAACCTTATTACACCAAGTGGCCTGTAAGCATATTTATATTTTTACGAAATATTAAATATTATAAAAACTTTGCTTTCAAGGGTTTGATAATGTAAACATTTGATGGGGAAATTATAAGCAGCACATAAAATTTGTGAAAAATGAAGATCAAGATTGATGCATAATATTTAGACCAGATGTTATGTGTTCAATATGTCATGTAAGTATGAGTACATTAATACAAAAATATTTATGGTAATATTTTTAGAATATAAGTTTCTTACTTAAGATATTTTTTTCTAATTTTCAGAAGAGAAACTGACTCAGCAAGGAATGTGAACTTCTAAGGGCAACTTAATTTTTTTAAATATGTGTCTAATTTATCTATTTATCTATAATATAAAAATGAATTGCTGTTCGTTAGTCTCGCTAAAACTCGAGAATGGCTGGACTGATTTGGCTAATTTTGGTCTTGAATTATTTGTGGAAGTCCAGAGAAGGTTTAAAATATGAAAATGCTCGGAATTACCTAAATAAAAATAACAATTTTGTTGCAGAATCAAAATAACATCGAAATAGTTTTCTCATTTTTTTAAATCAATTTCACTACAGAAATGTTTTGTACATTTTGGGAGAGGATGGCATCAAACATCGTGTCTTCACGCAGCGAGATCTTGATCGTCTGCAAAAGAACACTTTGGAAGCAGTTCCAGAGGTTGATGCTGCTCTTAAGTGTGCTGCTAAAACCTCACAATAGAATTGAATTAAGCACAACATAAAATTAAAACTATTGTAATCATGTCTACGTTTTCTATAAGCGTTATTAAACTATTAATGATTAATATTTTATTACAAAATTTAAATTAAATTAAATTTTTATTACAAAACTATTAATGATTAATATTTTAAGCTGTTTGTCATCATTATGTTTTTAAAATTTTTTTTTTGTGTTTTCAAATCATATAACAAATCGTTTGTACAAAATAAAATGTCACATGACCATTATTGTGCTTCAATAGTTTGTTAAATTTCTAATATTGATAATAATTCTAAATTTACCTTTTTTTGTGTATTATCTCTACAATGCTAGTTTAAAATAGACAATTAATTATTGTGTGACGAAGCATAAGTAGTGATGTCATGATCTGTCGCGATCAACTTTAGGCAAGAACTGAATGCTATCATTATGAAACAGATTTATTAAATTTAATTCAAGTTGTCTACTATGTTTGTAATTGAAAGTTGACATGTTTATGTTTCGCACGAATGACTTAACACGTTAGCTGCGGCACCAATTTTTGCAAACTTTTCGTTCCTGCGGCACGAGGTATTATCGGCCCACACCGTGACCAGACGTTAGGGCGACACGCGGTCTATTAGACCCCACCTCCTTTAACAGACTAAAATCCATGTTCTGGCGCGAAATCAAAGATAAATGAAAATTTTGGTCCTTATCGATATAGACAGTGAATTGATGAACCCTTGAGGCCATCTCCAGGGGCGGGGTGGCTTTGGCGGTGTCACTCGATATCGCCAATGCATTTAACACCCTGCCCTGGTCCGTGATAGGGGCGGCGCTAGAAAGACACGGAGTGCCCCCCTACCTTCGCCGGCTGGTGGGTTCCTACTTGGAAGACAGATCGGTCACATGTACCGGACACGGTGGGATCGTGCACCGGTTCCCGGTCGTGCGCGGTGTTCCACAGGGGTCGGTGCTCGGCCCTCTTTTGTGGAATATCGGGTATGACTGGATGCTGAGGGGTGCCCTCCTCCCGGGCCTGAGCGTAATCTGTTACGCAGACGACACGTTGGTCGTGGCCCGGGGGGGGAGTTTTGGCTGGGACGCCAACGCTTCGAGGCGGCGTGTGTACTGGCTGGGACGCCGCCTTGGGTTCTGGAAGCGGAGGCGCTCGCCGCTGACTATCAGTGGCGGGCTGACCTTCGTGCCCGGGGCGTGGCGCGTCCCAGCCCCAGTGTGGTCAGAGCGCGGAGGGCCCAATCTCGGCGGTCCGTGCTAGAATCATGGTCCAGGCGGCTGGCCGATCCTTCGGCTGGTCGTAGGACCGTCGAGGCGATTCGCCCAGTCCTTGTGGATTGGGTGAATCGTGACAGAGGACGCCTCACTTTCCGGCTCACGCAGGTCCTCACTGGGCATGGTTGCTTCGGTGAGTTCCTGCACCGGAATAGAGCCGAGCCGACGGCAGAGTGCCACCATTGTGATTGCGACTTGGACACGGCAGAGCATACGCTCGTCGCCTGCCCCGCATGGGAGGGGTGGCGCCGTGTCCTCGTCGCAAAAATAGGAAACGACTTGTTGTTGCCGAGTGTTGTGGCATCGATGCTCGGCGACGACGAGTCGTGGAAGGCGATGCTCGACTTCTGCGAGTGCACCATCTCGCAGAAGGAGGCGGCGGGGCGCGTTAGAGACGCGCAAGCCCGCCGCCGTCGAGCCGGGGCCAGGGAGGCGGATCTCGCCCAAGCCCTGGCCCTCTAAGTGTTTCGGGTCCCCCTCATATGTCGGTCTGGGGACCGGCGAGGGGGACCTAAGAAGACGTCGTGCAAGCTGCTCTGCACGCGTTTTACGCAAGAGCATCCGGGTGATGGAAGGCCGGCTATCCGGCTGGTTCTGCGCCAGCGGGGTATTCCGTAGGATAGCTCACTCTAACCGGCGCCATCTAGGCGGGCTCCGGATAGCCTGCCGACCGAGAGGGCTGGTGGTCGTGGCGCCGACGACCACCAGTCCGGCGTCCCGAGTTGGAGGGTGATGGGAGAGATGTGCTCCGCACTAAACACTTCACTTTCCCCCCTTTGCCTTTTCATGAGTTCTGTCTCATGTGAGGTTTGGACGTTGGTTGTTGAGCGACAGGAGGTTTTAGTCGGTTCGACTCCGACATGCTCCGCCCGCCGTTCCCAGGGGAGGGCGGAAGTCCGGCGATTTCCTCCTGACCAAAAAAAAAAAAAAAAAATTTACCGTCGCCCCGGGATCTCATAGCTAGTTTATTAATTATTGGCAAAACAAAATATGGGATTTTATACACCTCGTAACGCACTGAAATAGAGTAAATTTTCGCTAAGATTAGTGATGAGAAAAATAATATCGACGCAACGACGTTTATCTATTTTTGTGTAAAAGTCTTAATGCGGTTCACAGAATAGGAAAAAAGAAAACCAGAAGTAGAAAAGAAACTATCCTATTTATTCTGCCTCGGGCTTTAAAAATACACTTATTAGAACTTGAATTAACATAAAAAAATCAGTAACAATATACTTTTTTATAAAAAATCTCAATATGTATTTTTGAGTGTTTTTCATTGAAACAGGGTAGACAATAAGATTTTTTGCACTGAGAGCACTGAGTCAAAACCTTTTTGGATTTTTTGTCAGCTTCACGAGATGGTAAAAATGTGCGTAGTTTCTGGTAACAACCAACACATCTTCTTTTTTCACCCTTTTCAAGGCAATGACGTGCGCTGCTTTCAGGTGCTGAAAAATAACAAAAATGTAAAGATAACGTAATAAAACTGGCATTGTTACTTAGGTTAGATCGTAGATGAGAATAACAATGATAATGTATAACTGCATTAAATGAATGTGTTTGCTTTACGCTTAAAATGTTGAAAGAGTAGGTAGGTAAGGTTAAATTCAAAATAATTTAATTTTGCGAAAAGGAAACAATAATAAATAACTTAATAATGACAAAATGTCAGGCTTAGTTTATGAAAGCTTCTACACGTTGACTATCGTCAGCCTATTGAAAGTTTACTTGTTTTAACTGTCAAGAAATATATCTGAGCATTACATTACCTGGGATCTTATCGATTTCCTTTTTTATAAAAGATTCTATAAGTTTCTCCACAAAGAGTCTTTTCGGTAACTTTTTTTGGATTGAATTAAACACAATCCAGGCATTAATTAGCGCTGTACCGAATATTAGCTCCATTACAACTTTTCTCCACCATTTGATTCCTCTCTTCAACTGTATAATAAGATGACATCTGGTCAGAAAAGTCAATGCCTTTTTTTGTTTTATTGTACAGCAGAACACATCCTGGTTTTTTTATGCATTCATCGGTTCCTCTCTTCTTTTTTCCAGTATCTATCAGGTTATCATCGTGATCTTTGCACGTCGTCAACATTAAAACATTCCGTTTATCCATCCATTTCATTACCGTTACGCCCTTTTTGTTCATTTTTCCAATAATTACGCCTTTCTGCAATTTGTAACTAGTAACTTGCTTAGGCAGATATTTCCGTGTTTTATTAAGTGTTCCGCATATAAATGTTTTTGTGATAGAAGATCTTCTGCCAGCCCTAACGAAGTGTAATAATTGTCTACTATTACGATTCTTCCCATTTCTGTTAGATTTGTCATCAATATTAACACTACTTTTTTACTGTGTTCTAATTCTTTTTTCTGATTTTTTTCCCTGTATAAACCTCTAACTCATAAGTATAACCTTCGGGAGTGCAAAGCTTATAAAGCTTTAAGCCGTATCGGTGCGATTTGTTTTTTATATATTGGCGAAAACCTAGTCTTCCTCTCCATGGTATCATGGTTTCATCGATTACCACATACTTATCAGGTTTTGCAATACGTCGAAAATTTTCTGTAATCTTTGTGAACATATCTCTAATTTTATATAGTTTGTCAGTTTTGTCTTCATTACTTACATCACTGACATGCCAGCATTTAAGTAGCAGTAAAAATCTGTCTCTTGTCATTACTGTAGAAATAAATTCGTTTCGATACAAATTAGGAACTCTACACAATCTCATTGCCATTAAAACAGCCAAAAATGTTCTCATTTCCTGAGAACTGGTGTCACTCCATTTTGTCATGCGTGAATTACGTTTCATATTTTGTTGATTTATTTGTATATATTTTTGTGCGTAAGCATTTGTTTCATATACCATTATATCAATCATCTCATCTGTAACAAACATCTTGTATATATCTTCAGGTGTAACTCCCACAAACGGGGGTAAATTAAAAGAACATTCTCCATCGAATTCATTAAAAGTTATGGGACTTTCCGATATATTTTCCCACTCATCGTGATCTTTAGCTTGCGTGCCGGGTAATATTTCTTGCGCACCGGGTAATGTTTCTTCCGTGACTAAAATTTCATCTTCTGTAGCTTCTTCATTTTCACTATCTGGAGATAAATCCTGATCTGAATGAACGCAATTTTCCATTGAATCATACTCTTCCGGGTTACTAGACTCTTCCTCCGAAGGACTATAATCATTGTCAGTACCGCTAAAATTATCATCTTCCATATTATTACTCTCATCCAACTCAGGAGATTTTCGAATATTCTGCACACTGTGACGTATTTCGTTTGTTTGTATTATATTATTGTTTTCGCAGTCTATATGTTCAATAATATCATATTCGAGAATATCAGATTATTTTAGAACAGTTGGCAATTTGTTATTCATATCTCGTTTTCCTTTAACATTGTCATCAGGAATACTTTCTATAATTACAGAGACCTCTATTTCATTACTTTTTTTAGTTTTGGACGGATTACAGTCTTTGGAATATGTACATTCGGATGTAACATTTTCTCTCGGTCTTTTTTGTGTCGGTGTACGAAGTAATTGTTGAATGTGGTCCTCACTAAGTGATATATCACAATCCAGTAAATTGGAGCGTGAGATTTCTGACAAAGATCCAGCTCTGCTCTCCGTAGTTATATGAGGAAAATCTATTGAAGGGGAACCTATAGGATTTTGTTTTTTTATAAAATGCCTTGGTGAGGTTGGAGCACTAGAAGCGGACAAGCGAACATTCTGCAATATTTGACAAGTTTTTCCGGTACTAGGACTGAGATACACTGTTTCTTCTTGTTTTTTGAGTTGAATAGTTTTTCGGATGCTTGGACTCAGTTTAACTGTTTCTTCTGGTTCTTTCACTTGATCAAGGTAAATTGAAAAATTATTAGTGGCAGTCTGAGCACGTGTTTTTGCTTTGTGTTGTAATGTTCTTGTATTTGCAATAAATATAGAGTTTGGGTGCCCATATAAGACAATATTTTGTTTTATATTGTCAGACTGTTGTTTATTCATGACACATTCTTGTGAGCTAAATTCTTGTAAAGGTACGATTTTTTCAGTTATATTTGATTCAGTAGAAAAATATGTTTTTTGACGTTTATTTGTTGGGAAAATCTCTTCATCACTCTCGTCGTCAAACAAATTTTCAATGGGCAATATTGGCCGATTGGTTAGTTGAACATCACTTCTCGGTGGACTCTGAAAAAATTACTCTCATATTGTATTTTGCATATACAGGCAGTTCTCAGCTACCAGTAGCCATTTATTGAGTGTACTGATCAAAACACGGTAAAAAAATAAAATAGAAATGACTAGAAAAAAAAACGATACGCAAATACCGCGGGCTCAGCGACTAGTTTAGGTATTATGAGATTCAAAGTAGGTACTTTTCTTTATATATTATTTAATAGATCGCCAAAAATGTCTCTAAGTTCAATCGATTCCGAGTGAAGAGTGAAGCGAGTGAAGCTGCGGTATATTATATAATATACTGTAATTTTATACCAATTATCTGTATGCTGCATCTTTCTTCTCAAGCTTTATTATGGTCCAGATTATTTACATGCGATTACATTTTGACAGCACCTTATGTTGTTGAATATTATGTTAAGGTTTAATAAAAAAACGGTGTATTAGTTAGTGCAAAATTAATTCTCGTATCAAGCTTTTCACACAAGTAATCTTATAGACAAATGTTAGAAATATCATATCCACGCATGCTTATACAAAACGTACTTACAAACACTGTAATCCTTTATAAAAGATGGCTAAAAACAAAAAAAAACATATTAAAATATTGAGTTTCTTAAATGACTAACACATAATTTCTGTACTTTTACCATCGTACAATAATATACCTACTCCGCCTGGTGCTCTCTTCCGACCACGTGACTGACACATGCTTACGTCATCATATATCGTGTAAAATTCACATAAGTCGAATCTAACACACTCAACAAACTTGGTGATTAAAAATAACCCTGTACATATTTTGTTGTTTTTAACGTTTTAGTATTGTTGTTATAGCGGCAACAGAAGTACCTACTTAATTTGAGAAAAATTCAACTATCTAATTATCGCGATTCTTGACATATCTGATGACAGACAAACGGACAGACAACGAAGTCTTAGTAATAGAGGGTCCTGTTTTTATCTTTCGATACGGAACCCTAAAAATCGTTAGGTAATCTTTATTTACTTTCAAAACCTAGACAAAGAACTACTGAATTATTAATTAATTACTTACCTGTTTTGTCAACGGCTGCTTTGCGTTTTTTGTGGAGTTTTTCACTACCTACAAAAATATCAATTAAAAAACTTACCTGTTTTGGTTCTGTTTCTGGGTTTTTTAAATTAACTTATTCCGACATCGTTTAGACATGTTCGGCGATGTAAAAGGACGTGCTCTCCAATCGACGTGATGCACAACACTAGTCGCGGGAAGCTCGCGTTGGGTGCGGTACGAGATCCGGGGGGATATGCAGGGACGTCTTAAACTAGGCTGGGGCCCTTGGGCACACAAGAATTTGAGGCCCTTTTGGAAAGTAAAAAAAGCGAATTATAATTACATTTTTTTACTGAGTATGACCATTTATAATAGGTAATCAAATACAGTATGATATAATAAACCTGCTGCTGGTTTTTTGGTTACGGTTACGATAATGGTTTCTTTCGGGATTTCTGTTGCGCAAAATATTCCATTATATCTTTAAAGTAATTTTTTTTAAGGATATCACTTTCTATGCCCATAGTTGACTAATTACTCAGCCGTTCTTGTAACATTGTTGTTCGCAATTCATTTTATATTCTCGTAGGCTGCGAAAATGACCGCTCTCGACTACAATTGGTAACCAAATTGTTGGTACTTCGGGGCCCCCTGAGAATGGGGGCCCTGGGCACGGGCCCCGTGTGCCCTTATGGTAAAGACGGTATTGGGGATATGGGACGTTTTAGCCTCGTTCTGCACTGCATTAAAATTATATTAATTCAGTGCGGTACGAGGCCTAAGACATCCGGTACCAAGGTAGGTATACCACCTAGTCCGGGACCATTAGCGCGTCTCAAATATACATTTATCTCTTTTCTATACTGGACCAAACCAAAGCTATGCCCTTCGCACGACAGAGATGTTCACGTTTTTCCTTGCCGCACCACAAGGAAGTTGCATGAGGGGTGATTTAGGCCTCGTTTCGCACTTAACGTGTTAATTGAGATTGAATGATTTGATTATGTAGACTTAGATAACTTTGTCGATCTAATGTTAATAAGTGCGCTTTTTTAAAGGTTTAATCTAAAGGAGTTATTCGAAATTTTATACAATTGTACGCTCATAATATCTTTTAACAGTAAATTGTTTGTAATATAGGGAAATTAAATAGCTTACAGAGAATTACAGCTTTTTATTTAAAAAAACTGTTTTCTCTCCGTATGAAAAGATCTTATCGATTAGAATGCTGAACACAATCAAGCATTCTTTAATATTTCGTAAGTACTACAGGGAATTTCAGCGATTCTTAACGATAAGATTTTTGCATAGAGTTATGAAAATATAATAATTATGTAGGTAAAGCTACTTATAAACAGAAAATCTGTGTTAGCTCACCGCCAGTTGGCAGCGTTCCCAGAAGGCTGGCAGCATTTCCACGCTGGATAGCAATGATAATTCTTTGTGCAAAATACGTACTGGCCTTCTGGTCTCCCGACGCAAATAGTTTTTTTTAAGGTCCTTAAAAAAGCTTTTAACAGATGGACCCCAGGGGCCCAGTTTCTATTCCAAATGGAAATATAAAAAAAATAAAATAAAATTAAATATTAAAATTCTTAAAAAGCCACCTGGTAGGGAGGGGGTAGGGAGACTAATATTCGACCGATCGGCGAGGCGGGCATCGGCATGGCGGGCGGTGAGGCAAATTAGAACAGATTGTCGAGGAGGTTGAGAAGGCCACTCTGAACTGATGTTCAGATCGCCTTCTTCAACAACCTCATCATCTTCGTCCAGCCACATCAACAGAAATCATTAAAAAACTAATAAGAAATTCAAGAGGCATTATCCATGTTAGATCAAATTTTCTTACGTAAAATGCCTCGCGTCCTCGTGGCTTTGAGATCGAATTTTTCACATTTCCGACTAAAATACACATTTTTTGTAATAATTATATTTAAGTTCCTGGTATATGCTTTTTTAAGGCAAATAACTTTTGTAGTCAAATACATTTTGTTTCCTCATTCTGGCATGGGCTGTGTCTGTGGGTTAATTTACTCGCCGAGCCCTTCGTCGCAAGCGACGGGTTCGACGAGAACCATGACCGGTTGAACTAAGTATAGCAATAAGCATAACAGAAACTGATTACGATTTTGACTTCCGCAAGTATCAGAAAATATAGCTTCGGTAATTGTTCGTGGTAGACGCTGGATCCAATGATATAGCGCGGTTCCCACTTCATAGCTTCCATTTTTTCCATCTACTTCAGACCACAAGTAACAAAACCCATCATTTCAAGAACGGGCTTCATGAATGATAACATTGTAAACGTTTAATTTACGCAAGTAGTAAAGTAGAGAAACATCACTACTCGGCAAGTGCAATTCTTTTTGTAAGTAAATCGTGATTGAGTTAAAGCTGTTATCTTCATTCGCCCGAATTCTATCTAACTCTTTAGTATATTGACTTTGTTCTTTTAAAGACATGTGCTCACCATACATTCGCTGCAAAGCAGCAAGATCAGAGGCATTTTCAGATTTGGCTCGTTTATATTTATGGCAAATTAAGCATTGGTCCTTCTTGGGTTTATAAAAATCTAAATTGTACTGAGTACAAAAAATATTGCGATAGACATTTTCGGAAACATGCGTTTTAGGCCACGTTCAGTTGACAAGCGTTCAACGCTCATTGAACGCGCGCTTTTTTGTATAGTGTTCACATGACACGCGCTTGTCAAGCGTCGGACGTGCGTTGCCGCGGCCGCCGAGGCTTAGTAAACAATTAAGTGTATAATCTATGTTAGTAAAGTTCTTACATTTGTCAAAGATGGACGTACTGATACTGATGAGCCCTGAATATGTATATCCGCGTCGAAAACGCGCGCTCAACTGAACGGAAACATCAAAGCGCGCTGTCGATACGAACGCGGACGCGCGCTTTATTAAAACGCGCGTTAGCATGTGTGAGGCCCGAATGAAATGAGCGCAGTTGTACACGCGCGTTGGCGCTTGTCGTGTGGGCGTGCATGCGGCGTTACGCCAGGGTTTACACACATAAGGTCTTTTACAATCAAAATACAATACAATTCTGTAAAACTTTAACATTACTGTTTTATTACAAAAAGCTACGTCTTAGTTCTTACACAATTAGCCATTTTGTGATGGTTATAGCAACTACATCTTCTTTTATACAAACAAATGTAATTACTGCGAAACAATTCACAAAATATAGCTTAATATTCACAATACATATTGTAGTGATTTTTACATGACTGATATTAATTTATTTTACATGAATTACTTTTAACTTAAATAAACTAACATTGTTATTATCCAGCCTATTAATAGATGGCGCCAACATCATTTGCATATTACAATACATAATTAATTTATTACTGTTAATTATAATATAAATTATTATTAACATTTATGCTTTATTAATATTTAATTATTTATACAGTCATTTATTTTGTGTTTTTAAACAATAATCATATTCTAAACATTTTCACATCAAAACAGTGTCTGCTAATTATTAAATATGGTAGAATAACAGTTTCATCTTGCTAATAATAAATAAACAATAACATAGAATAAACTAAACTATATTTTACTGTGTTAATTATTGCCAATAGTGACGTTTGCACCTATATGCACTTAGTAGATTAATTTTTACATTTTTCTTGGTACAGTTCATACATTTTAGAGATGGAAAGATTGATATATAAATACATTTTGGGTGATGTTTTCCTGCAGTAATGAGACTCCATTACAGGGAAAGCCTCGATGTGTTCTTTAACGACTTCTTTATTATTATTATCTTTTTCTTTGGTTTTATTGACTGATTCATGCTTGCCACGTCTGCCCTGACCTTCAAAAGAGCCTGATATTCCTACTTGTGAAATAGCCTTATTAATGAGACAATTATACAAATAGTTTTAATTCACATGCCCTGATCTTTCTGTCATCCTTCTTAAAGTAATTATGACAAGATACAGTTCTCTAGTTGCATTTACGAGACGTCTCTGAGGCGCTTGTACATTAACATTAATTAGTATAAAATCTTTCTGTCGACAATAATCCGAAAGTGCCCAATTTTTTTTTTAATTATTAAATTCTTTATTTCAGATAATGATCCATATTAATGTTAGTAGCAGTGATCTCTTAAAAATATGTTAGTAAGGACACAGTAATAAAAGAAAACAACAACATACATACTACATATCGACGCTTGAAAGGCAAACATGACTAAGCGACAATGAGTGAACTTTACAGTAGAGCAATTTAAAGTTGAAATATTTGGAAAAAAAATTATTATAACGAATCTAACTGTAGGATTGAAATTATTTTAATAGACCTAGATATAGTTTTTTTTTGCCCATCGAATATACTTAAAGGTTATTGCCTATCATTTGTGTATATAGCAGTTATTGTCGCTTATATATATTGTCCATAATTTGATAAACAGGTAAAATTATCTGAATTTTATATAAAAGGGTTCTCGTCACAAGTAAAATTATCTAAGCTAGCATTGAAAGATTTGGAGTAACATGTAAAACAATATGAGCTATCGTTGAAAGATTTTCAGTAACATGTAAAGTTAGACAAATTCGCACAGCTTACAGTTTCGTTTTGGGTATATTGGACTAAAGTGATCCCATAGTTCACAACAAATCGAGTAAATGTATCTAAATACTATTCCACTTTTTAAAGCATGTAGAAAGTGTAAAGAATTGAACTAAAATGTAATAAATTACTTTGATAAATCATGCAAAAGAGCGAAACCAAAAGAGCGAGACATTTATGAATAAACATTTATTGTAAGAAACAATAGGGATATCTTTTTTTGTAACAAAATCACGTTATTACTATTATATTTTATACAATATTAAATAAATAAACCATATCACATTGTAGTGTATTCCAATATAATACCAAAATCTAGTTATTGCCTCATCAGTCTTAAAAACAATAGAGAATTATTAAAACTCATAAGAGCTCTAGTTTTCAGAGTAAATCAACAACAAAAACAATAATAAATTGTATTCTGGTATTGAACATAACCAAACTTAACAACACTATTGTAATTTAATCACTCCAAAGGCATACGATAGATATGGGACATGAGATCTTGTTATTTTTTGTTAATCAATCACAATCTTCAATATCGTGCAATGTCGTGCACGTGGAATGCTCAGAAACTCTTGTTTAAGACAATTAGGAATGACTTTGTCAGTGCGAAGTTTGAGCAAATCATCATATTTGGCTTTTGATATGGGTAACTGAGACCTATAACAAGATGTCAGTGATAACTTTATTTTAGGCTGAACTTCGACATCAAAAGATGATGCAAAAGCATTCATAGATGTTTTGTATTTAACGCTTTGCTTGTATTTTTGGAAAGTCATAACACGGATCTTGCCTTGGAAGTACCTACTTATCACTAATACTATCCCATTTATAAAAATCTTCATAGCTCAGTCTTTCCACCTGAAAAGGCGATGAATCTTGCCTAGGTGCGATATATTTGCACTCCTGTAATGATGAATGCAACATTGCTAATACCGTATGGTTCCGGTTTTGGCCTGGACAACAGTCGCAATAGAGAAGTAATCACGTAACGTTTCTCCTAGCATCAATGGACTGAATATATTTATGTAAAATAGTTGCAATCTCATTGGCGCCACTCTTGCCACTTTCATCCCAGTAGTAACAAAAAACATTACGAGTTCCGTTTCATAAACACAAATTATATACGGCTAGTTTCCTACTACGAGCATAATACAAAAGCATAGATTGTGCAAAAGGCGTGTTGAGTACTTTTTCCGAAACTAGCATATGAGATGACGGATCATCTCGGTGTATATTTTTGTGGGCTCTAAAACGGGTATAGCTTTCTTCTTTTTCTGTTTCATGTTATTGCTTTTCACTTTAGTTTTTCAGGATTTTTCATTTTTTTCGTAGTGAAGACGCTTTAGACACTTGACTTTTTAGGTACATGAAATCCGATGTTGAAATTATTTTGGAATATTTTACGAAAAATTATCTCGCTTACAATATCCATGCCCTGATCTATGTTGTGCTTTTTGTATAGTTTGTTTAAGTTAGAGATATTTCTAATTTCTTCAGAAACGTAAACTTTGCTCGAATCTTGACGATAGTAATGCGAAGGTACCGCTGGTATTTTTTATTTTTAGTGCTCAGATCACGAGCTCACAGCCTAGCTGGTGTTAAGTAGTTACTGAAGCCCATAGACATCTACAACGTAAATGCCACCACCCACCTTGAGATATGAGTTCTAAGTTTTCAGTATAGTTACAACGGCTGCCCCACCCTTCAAACCGAAAGCCATTACTGCTTCACGGCAGAAATAGGCAGGGTGATGGTACCTACCCGTGCAGACTCGCAAGATGTATCAGCGTAACTTTAACTAGTAGGTGAACTCACGGGACTCAAACCTGACGATGTTGCTAACACTGGCCCTCGCAAGAGCAATGCTTCGCAGAATCTACCACCGGATCGGAAACGCGACCCACTGAGAAGATCCGGCGAGAAACTCAGTGGGCTGTGTCTGTGGGTTAATTTACTCGACGAACCCCTCGTCGCGAGCGACGGGTTCGACGAGAACGATGACCGGGGAAGTCAATCGTGAACATTTGTTAAGTACGTATTTCATTCCAAAAATTGGTACCCGCCTGCGGGATTCAAACACCGTTGCATCCCTACATACGAATGCACCGGACGCCTTATCCTTTAGGCCACAACGACTTTGTAAACTTTTGATATCTCTTTTTACGGAATCTATAGATATATAGTCTTTGCTTTGGTCTTATTTGGTGGTTCACATCTCCCTCATGGGAACATGCATGGGAAATGCAAAATAATGTGACAAACGACTTTACTAAGCGACGCCCAGCTTACTAATGTCACCTTTTACCAGCCCGCCAAAACGTGGTACGCGACTAGTTGCGCATACCCACGCGACGTATTTAAACTCGCGCAGTTCCTTAGCGACAAAAAATTATATTTTGTTTACGGGTAAACATAACTAAGCGCCAAAAGTAACCATTGAAATTAATCAAGTAAAATTATCTAGGCGACGTAGTTATTAGAAATGCTGTCATGTACAAATATTTACGGATGGAAAGGGATATTATGATAAACAAGTAAAACTATCTAAGATTCAATATTATTCCATTTTGTTTCAAGTTAAATTGTATAACTGTACCAATTACGACTACTTTGTATAGGTACAATCTACTAAGTGATTTCAAAGAAAAATTTCATAACAAGTAAAAATAAATAAATACAAACAAATGAAAATTTCAAAACATGCATCACTGACTAAGTGAATAATACCTTATTATTAAAATGTCCTAACTGCAGGATGTCTCTAAAATAACTTTTTTTTTTGTCGTTTGGTAGGAAAAAACTCTGCATTTTTATGAAAATCACACCATATCTAAGCGACATAAAACACGTCACAGAGTGATGAAACCTATACTAAATGACGCAGAAAAATCAGACGATTCCAATGGTGTACCTATCTAACTCATTTTACCTACTTTTGTCGCTTAGTCAGGATTGCCTTTCAAGCGTCGATATGATTGCAATAGCGGCATTACGAGCAAAGGGGAATGCCCATTTCAGGCCCAAAGCGGACAATAGATTAGAGAAAAAATCCTTGGTGCATTAATTTTGTCATAAATAAATATGCATTTACTTTCTTCCAAATAAGCGCCACTACAGTTTAAAATAAGTAGTATCGGCTTATCCGTATCTTTTGATCTAAAGGAAGACGTAGTCGGCGTTGGTGTTGTTATTGACAAAGGCGACGAAGATGACTCGTGTCTAGCACTTTCTTTGTTAATTTCAATTATCGTCAATTCAATTACCCTTTTTTTGGACGCTTCGGCTGCCGTTTTATCAAAAAAAATGCCATTTTGAAACGCGGGTCGAGAAATGTACCTATCCCGAAAGTTCCGCTCATCTCTAAATTATTCAGTCTTGTGGTTAAGCCGCGTAAAATCCTGTTACTAACGGCTATAGCATCAGAATGTAATGATTCACTGTGTGATATTTTTTCAGCATATACATTACGTAATAATCTGTTAAAAATTATAACAAGGCTGCCTTTAAGATATTTTTCTGCACTAATCTGGACAGTCACTTGTTCGAGTGGTTTTAAAACAGTACACAAATCTTTACAGAGCCTCCATTCTTCGGCATTTATACTTTCAATAAAAGATGTACTAGCGGAATCCAAACTGCTAAAGTACTTGTTAGTGCTTCTTTTAATAATAAAGCTCTTTCAATCATATAGAAGGTGGAATTCCACCTGGTCGCGACGTCTATTATCATTCTTTTACATACATATTAAATATAATATGAATTATGGCGTGTAAATAGCTGCACCGTGTGTGCGATTGGGAAATGAGTCAAAATTATGTAGGTATATGATGTGATGCGCCCGTACTAGGCACATTAACTGGCTCGGTAAAGTTGAAAAAACACAATTCGAATCACAGAACACAATATACAAAACTGGCGTCACTTGATGATCTCAAAGTCCTCGTCCTCGTCCAGCGGTAGGGCTCCTTAATGGTCTCTCAGCGACGAACGGGAGCCGAGCACTTCACAATATTGATTGAAAGTCCTGGTATGATGCGATAGCGGTAGGAATAGTGTTTTTTTTTAAATATTTTAAATTTTGTAAAATTTATTCGTGTGTTGCACGTAGTACCTACTAAAAGAAGCGGGAAAGCGAATATGGCCTGTGGCGTGCGGGAGTTCCAAATTTAAAACTATATTTTTTCATAATCCATTTCCGTATTTCCTTCGCCTTCAAGGAGGTTTCATTCGACTCCAAAGAGACGGCGTCACGAGCGTGTAAACTTTACATTCACAAACGTCCATCCAGCAACACCAAAGATCGTCAGGACCAAACAGAGTAACGAACGAATGTTACAATTTATTTTTTATCGTTTACTTATAGATTAATAAAACCAATCGAAGACTGTGCCTGTTCAATTTATTACAGCAATACATACTTGTTCTTTGTTTCCAACCTTATCCCACTAGGTTGGGTCGGCACAGCGAATTTTTCTTTTCTATTCGCCTCTATCAGCCGTCATCTCAACACTCACTCCGCTTTCTCTCATATCATCATTCACACACTCCTTCCATGTCTTCCTCGGATCATCTCTTCCCCTGCATTGCGTACATCTCCTAGTGCCATGCATGTCCTCTCTACGCAACACATGTACTATAGAAACGTGACGATGACGTGTTCAAACATCTGTACAATAAACAAAATCTGACATTCTTGAACGTTCTGGAACAAGTCTCGAAGGCGACCGGCGGCTTCGAATCATTCTCCCAAATTCTCGCAGGAAAGTGCACAAGGTCGTGATCACGTACACTCAGTAAAGCAATAACAAACACGACAACAATGACTTATGCAAATAACCAAACACTACGCTGGCGGCTGTACGTGACAGGCGCGAGTGGTAGATGGTGACGGTAGGACGGTAAGCAGCGAGCAGACGTCTGTAAGAACCAGCCGCGTGACAACTGTCGCTTGTCGCAACAACCCGCGCGCGTGGTCCCTGCCCCCCCCCGCGCATACAGTGGCCCCGTCAGCACACGTCTCACCCCGCCACACGCGCTAAATAACAATATTGTTAATCCAGTGTTCAATAGTTACAAATACAATTGTATCTTTAGTTTCTTATTCGCCACACAACAAGTTCTGTAACGTAGCTTGTAAATAAGGAAAACTTTTTTATTTTAAAAAAATATTTTGAAGAACGGTCTAGCTAATAACAGAATATATTAATAAAAAAATACCTTTTATTTTCTAGTCAAATATGTTAGACTTTCGTTTGTATTCCCGTGTTATTCTTTGAAAACAGAAAATGTTTATGGACTCTTTTGACGGCACCTTCATGGGAAACTATTCGAACCTCGACGAAGGCTTAAATCGAATTTAAATTTAAATTTAAAAAAAGTTGTAAGCGTCGCATCGTCTTTTTTTTCACTTCTTATTTTAGCGTCGCATTCGTTACTTAATAAATTTATTAATTTTTATTTTATATTTATCTAACGCAACATCTTAAGTATTAAGTCTAGTTTTCATGAACATAAGCGCGTTGCTTTTTAATTTTAATATAAAAACAACTAATAATAATACTTATCAAGTAATGCTTCTATCATTGTTACTGCTTCATTAATATAAATATGTGCCGCAATAATTAAGAGCTCATCGAAGTAACTTTCCCCGGACTACGAGCTGGAAACCACGGGTGAGTGACAAGTTTTTATATCGTTTCGGCTTTAGTCAAAAAATCCAAACGTTGTTCAGTTATACTTCCTTTATTACCTACTACAATTTCATATACCTACGTTTCGCTTTATTTACATAAATAGTATTTATTAAATACATAAAGTACCTACAGGAGTACCTAAATTGCCTCATCCGGTACACTTGGAAAGAACGTCCTGTGTCTGCCCTCGCTCAATCAGTGCAGTCCGCCATTTTGTGCGTCGCGTCGCGTCGCATTGTTTTGTCAGGGCGGAAGTGAAGCCAAGCTTAGGATGGTCATGAAACTAGTATTTCATGAATTATTCTACAAGTCAATAGTCTGACTGCAATTAATTATTACTTTTAATATTTACATAAATGGTGGACGTGAGGATTGACTCTAAATAAATATATATTTTAATCACACTTCAATAATGTGTTATTAATTTTACGTCTATGTTTAAGTAGGTACTGTAATGTAAATATATAAAAACCTAACAGTTTCATAACTAAATTGTAGAAATTAAACAGCAACTTATTTACAATAATGTTTTATTATGTTTTTTGTTTTAATGTTTTTTATTTATTTAAATTAGGTACGTTAATAAATATAAAGCTTCTAACATTTGATAAAAAAATGGTGTTCAATGACGTGTCGTTTGTTTTTTTCTATGTTGTACCTAGCCATTGTTTAAACACCATTTCATGTCGTCTGCGCTTCGAAATCGTATTTTAATACACAGTTCGCCCTCGTGGCGGGGCTTTATACAGCAACAGGCCCCAGCACCGACTTGAACAAAACAAAATGAGAACATCATCAATGCAGTCGAAGTCAGTCAAATATGCGCTGTTGAGGTTAACTCAAAGACAACTGGTCGGAGCTTGATAAATAGATGGAACCGCGCGAGAAGTACCACCAGCTCTTGAATATAAGAAGAAACATTAGGATTAGTACGCGTCAAGAATAATTCTGAGGTGAGCAAAAATTACGGTCGAAATGAAAGCCCCCCTCCTTTTTTAATCATGTATAATAAAATGAATATTAAATCATTTGAAGAGAGTAGTAATACCTATTATTAAATTAGTTAGTCGTGATAAAAGAGAGCTCAGAATTTCCATCCGGGGTCAAAACTGACCCTGGTGATAGTCCAGCATTTGGGAGAGTATACGTGCCGCGCTATAGCCGTGGACGGCACCGAGGGTCTGGTGAGGGGGAGCTGGTCGTGGACAGGGGAGCTTCGATCACGATACCAGTGGGGGAGCCGACTCTTAGGCGATTCATCAACGTCATAGGGGCGCCTATAGGTTAGTTAGAAAGTCGGGTAAATAAGGATGTTAAACCAATAGTTTATTTTATTTTGCTTGAAATAACTAGAACGTGCCTACGAGTTAAACAACGTGTTAAATAGATCCTGGTATTAGAAGAAGGGGCATGGAACTGAGTAAACGCCTTCTTCCACTCTAAGACACGAGTCCACGTCTCTGTTTTCGAGTCTTTCAAATCGAAACGCACGACTGATTCGCGGGCGAAATAGACAGAACGATGTTGGCTACCAACACAATCTACTTTCAGTAAGGAGAGAAGAGGATGCAGCAGCTTAAAATGGAATGGAAGAAGAGATGAATTGTCTACAGGCGGTAATAAGACGTGTTGTGAGTCCGCAAGGCTAAGTACCACCATCCTACTTATTTCTGTCGTGAAGCAGTCATGCGTTCCGATTTAAAGAGTGAAGCAACCGTGGTACTATTGACACGTTATTCGCTAAGTTATTTATTTTCCCTGAATCCGCAATGTATATCAAATCAAATCAAATCAAAAAAATTTTTTTTTTCAACATAAATGAAAGTACATACTTGTTGAACGTCAAAAGAACTACCGCCTAACTATAGTAACGGATAGTGTCTCGTTGCGGTACACATGAGAACATTGACCCCGGCGTCACTTCGTCACGGTGTTGTTCCCATGTGCATTGTGTCTGATGAAACTAGTCGAAGTCGTCGTATTCAAACGATAACACTTCTGGTGCACTCGTGTCGAGCGACGCCAGTGAACCGGTGTGCGAGTCCCGCCGGCGGGTGCTCATTGTTCTAATGAAATATGCACATAAACACTATGAAGGAATAACATCGTAGAATTAAAATCGAACCCAAATAATAAATAAATAATTATGCGTCACATTTCCGAGCACACGTCTCCGAGCTGTGAATGCCAAATTTGCTGCGGCCTGGTATAGCTCGTTGTCACCGTCCCAGCGAACGAGGCTGCAGGCCCCGCAGGATTTTTCTCTCCGCACTATCGCTTGGGCCGAGCGGTATGTTTGGGAATGACGTCATCACCCGGGATCCGCCCGTAAAACGACCCCAACGAGCATCTCCACAATATTTCCCTGCTGCACAACAGACCACGCGAAGGTGAGGCGTTGCCACGGAAGTTCTTTTAACGCGCCCTTTAGGCTCCGTTCACACAAACCGGCTCTGAGAGGAGAGCGGATTTTTATCACGCTGGAAAAAAAGTTTTGAGTAAATGTAGTAAAGTTAATTTTTGCATGTGCATTTTTTTTATGCTGGGGTTGATGCTTCCCGCTTCCGTAGGTTTAACCCGCGATTCCCTACAAGTAACCCCTGGGTGGTGCTAAACGGGAGCCGAAAACACAATCGGTGGTAGGACCTAGTCCGACTGGCTGGCGACCACCCTCCAACTAGAGTCTGCCGCCAAATAGCCTAGCTGTGTTCCGGCATGTGGGTTGGAGAGCCAGTTCTATTCCTTTCCTTTCCTCCTCCTTGTTGGGGGTGAATCTTGGTGATACTTGGAACATGCAGAGCAAACGTGCGCGCAAGTCCGCGGGGCGTGGGTTGCTGACGGGGGTATAGGGAGACCCAGTGAAACGGTGCCTGCCGCCGCCCGCCGGTCAGTAGGGGACCTGAACCTGGGTGTCACAACTAAACTCCGCCCCAGGAAGCTGTCCCGCCAACCGGTGTAAAATCCTGTCATGCGGTCGTCGTGCCGGAGTCGGAGACCGGAGTGGATCCCGGCGATCGTATGCAGGGTGGACTGGGGGCCCTTCCATGCCCTGCGTCAGCTTCTCGCGCACCCCCGGATCGAGTGTTCATTGTGCCCTGCGCTTTATTCAGGTATTGCCTTGATCTCACCTCTAGCATCCTACCTCTCCAAATCCTTACTCTCCAACTAAAATTATCTATCATGAAAGTCGACAAAAGAAAAAGAGTTTTTTCGGCGGATCCCCATTCCACGTTTAATGTGGATTTCAGCAATGTCAGGGGCCTACACAGTAACCTTGACGCCGTACATCACCACCTTGAGACGGCGCAGCCTGCCCTCTTTTTCCTGACTGAGACGCAGATATCTGCCCCGGATGATACGTCGTACCTCGGATACCCCGGCTACGCATTGGAGCACACCTTCCTGCGTAAAGCCGGGGTGTGCGTGTTTATCCGGGAAGATGTCTGCTGTCGTCGGCTTCGGGGCCTCGAGCAACGGGACCTGTCCCTCTTGTGGCTACGCGTGGACTATGCGGGCTGTACCCGAGTCTACGCTTGCCTGTACAGGTCTCACAGCAGTGATGCGGGGTCAGCTCTGTTTGAGCATGTACAAGAGGGGACTGACCGCGTGCTTGAGCAGTACCCATCTGCGGAGGTGGTGGTCCTTGGTGACTTTAACGCTCATCACCAGGAGTGGTTGGGGTCCAGAACCACTGACCTCCCGGGTCGGGCTGCCTACGATTTCGCCTTGTCCTACGGCCTCTCTCAACTGGTGACACAGCCCACCCGTGTCCCAGACATTGAGGGGCACGAGCCTTCTTTGTTGGACCTTCTGCTGACCACTCACCCAGCTGGATACAGTGTGGTGGTCGACGCTCCACTCGGATCGTCTGATCACTGCCTTATCCGTGCTGCCATACCACTCTCTCGTCCTAGTCGTCGAACGACGACCGGGTTTCGAAGAGTTTGGCGGTACAGGTCAGCAGACTGGGATGGAATGCGTGAATTTTACGCATCCTACCCATGGGGGCGGCTCTGCTTTTCCTCCGATGATCCTGACGTCTGTGCGGACCGACTTAAAGACGTGGTGCTTCAGGGAATGGAATTATTCATTCCTTCTTCTGAGGTGCCCGTTGGGGGTCGCAGCAAACCCTGGTATAATAAAGCCAGTAGGGATGCTGCACGCCTCAAGCGGTCTGCATACGTGGCATTTAATGTTGCTAGGAGATGCCGGGATCCTGATATCTCGGAGAAAAGGCGGAAATTTAACGCCGCCTCTAGGTCCTATAAGAAGGCTATTGCCAAGGCGAAGTCGGAGCACGTTGCCAGAATTGGCGAGCGACTGAATAGCTATCCCTCTGGGAGCCGTGCTTTCTGGTCGCTGGCTAAGGCTGCAGAAGGTAACTTCTGCAGGTCTAGCCTTCCACCACTGCGTAAGTCCAATGACAGTCTGGCTCATAGTGCGAAGGAGAAGGCTGACCTTCTGGTCAAGCTCTTTGCCTCATACTCGACTTTGGATGACGGAGGAGCCACGCCGCCCAACATCTCCCGGTGTGACAGCTCCATGCCTGAGATTCGCATCACACAGCGTGCGGTCAGACAGGAGCTTCGGTTTCTTGATGTCCATAAGTCGAGTGGGCCAGATTGCATCCCCGCAGTGGTTCTAAAAACATGCGCCCCTGAGTTGACACCCGCGCTAACGCGTCTATATCGCCTCTCGTACAATACCAACAGGGTTCCGTCTTCATGGAAGACTGCTCATGTCCACCCTATCCCCAAAAAGGGTGACCGGTCGGACCCCTCGAATTACAGACCTATCGCGATAACTTCCTTGCTTTCCAAGGTGATGGAGCGAATCATAAACATCCAACTTCTTAAGTATCTTGAGGATCGCCAGCTGATCAGTGACCGGCAGTACGGTTTCCGTCATGGTCGCTCAGCTGGCGATCTTCTTGTATACCTCACACATAAATGGGCTGAAGCCTTGGAAAGCAAGGGCGAGGCTCTCGCTGTGAGCCTTGATATCGCGAAGGCCTTCGACAGGGTCTGGCATAGGGCACTTCTATCGAAGCTTCCAGCATACGGGATCCCTGAGGGACTCTGCAAGTGGATCGCTAGCTTTTTGGATGGACGGAGCATCACAGTTGTCGTCGACGGCTGCTGCTCCGATACCATGACCATCAACGCTGGTGTTCCACAAGGTTCGGTGCTCTCCCCCACGCTTTTCATACTGCATATCAATGACATGCTGTCTATTGATGGCATGCATTGCTATGCGGATGATAGCACGGGGGATGCGCGATATATCGGCCATCAGAGTCTCTCTCGAAGCGTTGTACACGAGAGGCGATTAAAACTTGTGTCTGAAGTGGAGAACTCTCTGGGGCGGGTCTCCAAGTGGGGTGAACTGAATTCAGTTCAGTTTAACCCATTGAAGACACAGGTTTGCGCGTTCACTGCGAAGAAGGACCCTTTTGTCATGGCGCCGGAATTCCAAGGAGTATCCCTGCAGCTTTCCGCGAGTATCGGGATTCTGGGGGTCGATATTTCGAGCGATGTCCAGTTTCGGAGTCATTTGGAAGGTAAAGCCAAATTGGCCTCTAAAATGTTGGGAGTTCTCAACAGAGCGAAGCGGTATTTCACGCCTGGACAGAGACTTGCGCTTTATAAGGCGCAGGTCCGACCTCGCGTGGAGTACTGCTCTCACCTCTGGGCCGGGGCTCCCAAATACCAGCTACTTCCATTTGACTCCATACAGAAACGGGCTGTTCGGATGGTCGATAGTCCTGCTCTCGCGGATCGCTTGGAACCTTTGGGTCTACGGAGGGACTTCGGTTCTCTCTGTGTTTTATACCGCATGGTCCATGGGGAATGCTCTGAGGAATTATTCGAGATGATTCCCTCATCTCCTTTTTATCATCGCACCTCCCGCCATCGGAGCAGAGTTCATCCATATTATCTGGAACCGCTGCGTTCATCGACAGTGCGTTTCCAAAGATCTTTTTTGCCACGTACCATCCGGCTTTGGAATGAACTCCCCTCCACGGTGTTTTCCGAGCGCTATGACATGTCCTTCTTCAAACGAGGCTTGCGGAGAGTACTTTATGGTAGGCAGCGGCTTAGCTCTGCCCCTGGCATTGCTGACGTCCATGAGCGACGGTGACCACTTACCATCAGGTGGGCCGTATGCTCGTCTGCCTACAAAGGCAATAAAAAAAAATATTAAGAATGCTTGAACGCGCTCGCTGCGTTTTAAAACAATAAGAGGACCCGACTGGCTCCGCGCTCTTTCTCGCGCGTGTAGCCAATCGGCTCCGATTGCGAACGCGTCCACTTTCGGATCTCTTCCAGCCGGTCTATGTGCAATAGTGGGCGGCTCCGCTCCGGCCAATTCCAAACTTATATGATCCGGTCTGTGTGAAAAGAAGAAAGCGGGGTCGATGCTCTCCGAGCCGGTCTGTTTCAACAGACCCTTACGACTGAGCTACACCCGCTCCTACACAACCCACACTTTGAAAGCAGCTTCCGACAGCACCGCTTCCCACCCGAGAGCGGTGGTCAAGCCTCCCGAGGGAACAGATGTCTCGAACGTCGCTGTAACAGATCACAGATTCGAACTAACCGTTTTGTCTTTTAGATTTTAGGCGCGAGTTGGATCACATTCCGGAGGCTGCCTTCTACATGGTGGGCACCATAGAGGACGTGATCGCCAAGTCGCAGGAACTGGCCGAAAGCGTGTAGAGTCGAACTGTTTTATAAGTTATTTTATTCGAATAAAGATGTTGTATTTGGTTTTGTTTCATTTGTAGGTTCTGCTAAGAGCACTAGAACGAGTATTTACTTTCCCTTCCTGCGATGCACTCCTGTAAAGTGGCAGGAATATCGCTTAAGCCAAATGGTCTTTCACCCCTCAATTTAAACCGAATTCAATATTATTAGGTACCTCATTAAGGACAATAGGACAATGTACGTATGTATGGACTAAGTGGTCATTTGTTTTTTTAAATTTCGACTCCCTTCGACCAGCTTTGTAGGTGAACATAACCGATATTACTATTCTTCTACACGTTTCACCTCCGAAATTCGATTCAGAGATGGCATAAAGGTCTCTCTACCAGGCCATAAAATCTTCAAAACAAAAAGAGAGACTATCAAGTAGGTAGGTAGTAGATCATGGGGTAGAGTCTAACGAGAATAAAAGCGGCACGGTCGTGGACTGATTTTACATGCGGGCGCAATGTCATGGATGCATCCAGGGTGACCCCTAGATAGATCTTTCTGACCCTGGGTATGGGTTGGCTAAAAAGGGAATCGGGGGACAAGAGATTGTACAAGCATGCTGTGTCCTATAACATTTGGCAAAACGAATACCGTTAATTGGGGTGAATAGGTATTGAGAGATGAATTGGGATAAAACCAGAAATATGTAGGTATGTTGAGAGTTCACATAGGAACACTGAATATGCATCCCATTACGGAACTCTTAGCTGCGGCAGCCAATACAACGCGCCTGTTGCACGGCAGCCCATTGGCTGCGCGCAGCCAGAACGAGTGTTAGCGAATGTATGTGGCTGCCGTCAGTCCCCGTGCACTTGCTGTAGCAGCCAATGCATATTCGTTTTGGCAAATGTTAGTTACTACCTATATAACACAGGATGCTTGTACAATTTCTTGTATTTAAAAAGGCCGATTTGGGTATGTATGAACACCTTTAAAATAATTATAGAATAAGCCTTTTGAATGCTGTTCTAGAGAAAGGATGAATCCAGTGTCTTTTCTTTGCTTTGCGTTTTTTACGACATAAAGTCCAAATCGTTCGACGAAAAGATGATAAATTGGCGTCGGTTGGCTGCTATAACTGGCTGCAAAAAAAATATCGGTTGCCACAGCCTGGCTGCCTAGTGCGCGGAGAGCCTTAGCTGCGAACTTTAAAAAAATCGCATTTCAAATTAACTTCTTGTGGTGGTAATTATTGTAGTAATAGAAATTTTGCTCTCTTTTATTTATTTGATAATAATGGAAGACGACTGTGATTTATTAACATTTAGTGTTTGGGCCATCATATATATATAAAAGGTAAGTCTCAGTCGTTATTGGCTTGAATGTTTTTTGATAATTAGAAATACAGGTAAAAATTAGTTGTTTTAGGGTGAATGGGGACGTTTCAGGTATAAATAATAACGAAAAAGGGGTCAATTGGGATGGGAATAAGTTGAATTGCAACGACTAAAGTATGAATTGGTACATGTTTATTTTACTATGTATATGAATAGGTAAGTACTATTTTATTTCATCATTTGATAAAAAAATTCAAAAGAAATAGATAGTGAAAATTTATTATTAAAATCAAGTAGTGCCAACCTTGGCAAATTTTTCCATTGACACTAATTTCGTCCTCATGAACCCCCATTACCGGGTGAATAGGGATATCATCTATTTTTGCTTAAACTCCAATGTTAATTGCATTATTTTAAATTGGATAGCAAAGATACCCCCAAGACTCAATCATTTTGATCCTGATATAGGATTATATGTATAGGTACCCCGTTTTACGGTACGCATTGGCTGCTGCGGCAAGTGCGCGGGGAGTCTAAATATATTATCTATGGTATTGTCGCTTAGTTTCATAAAATGCCTTGGCGTCGAACGACCGTGTAGCTACTTACGATCCCAGTCGTAAGTGTGCAAGGCTTTCTAAAAAAAAGTAAATGTCAGCCATAGACAAACTGAAGAAAATATATCATCAAAGCCACTTCAAAATTTTGCCATATGAACATAGCCTAAGGAAAGAGGATAGATGCTCTCGAAGTGTGGTGCTGGAGAATTCTTCTCTACAAATATTGTGGACCGAGTTCAGAACGAGTCCGTGATTCTACAGGAACTCTGCATCAGGCAGCGTCTATTTTCCATCGTTCAGGGTCGCATTCTCACCTGCTTCGGACATGCATTGCGACGGTGTGACGACTTCGTGGAACGTCTTGTAGTGCAAGGCACGATTGACCACGACCACTCTGGCAACTACAAAAAAAAAAAAACTTAATGCAATTATGTACATAACGTATTAATGTATTTAAATTCGTATTAAAGACTTATCCCAATAGCTTTGATGTAAACATGGACTTTATTTCATTGCATAGATAGGTGGACGAGCTCTCAGCCCACCTGATGTTAAGTGGTTACTGGAGCCCATAGACATCCGCAACATTAATACCGCCACCCACCTTGAGATTGAGTTCTAAGGTTTCAGTACAGTTACAACGGCTGCCCCACCCTTCAAACCGAAACGCGTTACTGCTTCACGGCAGAAAGAGTCAGGGTGGTGGTACCTACCCGTGCGGACTCACAAGAGGTCCTACCACCAGTGTAAGACATGGTCTCTCTAAAATATTATGTGCCCAACAAATGAGCCAATATAGCCGGGTATCCACTAGAGGCCAACTCGGGTCGAGCAGCTGCCTCGCTCCAAGGCCGCACAAGTGGAGTCGCAGCCTCAACTTCGAGGCCAACTCGTTGCCGCGAGCCGAGCCATATTTTGTCGGTTTATTTGCTGAGCTCAAAGGAGCCTCAGTCCGAGCCGTGCATTTAATGGAGACGGGTGTGTCGCCTCGGATCGCAATGGACAACGAAACTGCTGTTAAACTGATAAAATTATATGAGCGCTCACATCCATGTCGAGTTCTATTGCGGTGTAATTCTTTTATCCACCATCGATGCTTCTTCTTTTGTACAGCTTTTTGTTGCTACCTCTTTTTTTAATTACCTACCTACATATTTTTTGCTATTAAAGCAGCAATTTATGACGCGCGTCTGGTGCCATCGCGTTTTAGCTTTAAACTGCCAGATCAAGCTGAGGCGACTCACGTCGAGCTAATCCACAACGTGCCTCGAGCCTTTGCCTCAGAGCAAACAGCCTCAGTTCAGGCTGTTTGCTTAAAGTCGAGGCTGCTCGACCCGAGTTTGTCTCTAGTGGATACCCGGCTATTGAGGGTTTATTACTGGGTATTTACTGCAGTAGTCAACAAAACTATATATCTGATGATTTGCAAGCGAAGTAGTTAAATTGTCTCTTCGAAATGAGGTGACACTCTGCAAAACTTGCCTACGTTCGGCCGTGACTTATGAAACTAGAGTATTCGCTCACGCGGCCCGCATTCCCTTAAAAACTCTCACAACACCTCAAATTAGAATCGATGCGTGAGTATCGGAAGGCAGCCCCAGAACGCTACTTCAAGTCGCGACACGATAACCCTCATAACCTGGTCGCCGGTAACTACATAACCGATACTGCGGACCAAGGGGTAAACAGTCGGCGTCGCCCAAAAACGCGTCACTTCGGATCCACCCGATCTACTATCGATGCTTTTAGACATTCCAAGCACCGGTTACCGTTCTCGTCGAACCTGCCGCATTTTATTCTAAACTAAATAAGTTTATAAATAAAACGGAGCAACTATTAAAACCTAGAAAATCTATTAATTATATAAAAACTATATGCAAAGACCGAAATGCACTGCGTACAAAACTAAATACATCACTTGAAGAATTACATGTTCATCACAATCATGACTTAGAAATAGAAAAATTAACCTCACAAATAAATTCATTGAAAACAGATTTGGACAGTGTCACTAAAAATTATGAATATGCTCAAAAAGACATATGTGAACATACATCAGTGATGGATAACCTGCTTGATTTATGTAATAATAATAAAGAGCGATTTGAATCTTTGTTCAGTGAAGTGTCAAAATGACATTTGACGCCAACTGTTGCACCGGAATCAGCCGGAATGAATCAGCAGTTCGAGTGTATCCGAGATCTAGATCTAGAAAAACCTGATTTTCTCTAAATCTAATTGGAATTTTGTAGAATTTCAATTGGATTTATCAAGAAGATAGATTTCTTTATGTAATGTCCAATACTACACCTAACAGTTCTAATAAAAATAATACGGGGTAGTCAAATTTAACTTTCATTTGTCGATAAAAATAAAATAAAACGCTTGCTGGATGTAATATTATATATTTATTAAACAAACTAACCTACGTGATAAAATAAAAGGAAACCGCCACATGTTCCAGTACATTTTTTTTATACTGCATGTGTTTACACAAAAACGACCCTCGTCAAATGTCACTCGAGTGGCTCTCGTAACTCATTTGTTTTTATTGTTCTTGGCGTCAGAGCCAAATGATTTTTTGTTTACAATAATTTGAGCTTATCGCCAAGCTATTTTAAGCAATGACACTTTGTTTTATTTTACAGATTTTGAATATGAACGTCTCAAATATGACACTTAAAATTAGTACAAAAAACAGTGTCTCATAAAAACTAAGATTTTGCAGAATATATGCTTGCAAGTGCTATAATAATTAATTATTCAAGATTTACATGAAACCGGGCATTGATTCCAATGAAAAAAAGCACATATCTGAAAGAAAAATTAAACAAAAAAAAATCCTAAATATAGTGAAAAAATAACAACGAATGGTCAATAAGTATGGGTTTTTTCATGGAATTATTCAAAATAAAAATAATCATTATTATTTGTTTTTTTTTTCGAACCTATTTGATTGGTAGATCAAATAAAAATGTTTTGTAGTGATTTGGTGATGAAAAAAAATTATAACAACTAGGTAACTTGCAATTAATCGTACCTAGATACCATACAGTTAAAAGATCGCACATAAATTAAATTGTGAAATACAATAACCCAATACTCACAATGATCCAATTGATACTTAATTTATGTGCCAATATATTTAATAAATAATTGTGAATTCCATTGTTGACACGACGCTGGCCATAACTCGGCAAATAACAAAACAAAAAGTACAACACATGCAGCATTTTTTTAGTACTGTGCAACAATATGAATGGTAACTATTGTTCTTTGAGTAAATGAAATTGTATTTAATAATATGGAAATGTTTTATTGAACAGTAGGCCTAGGCCGCACTACGGTTTTTTCCCGGGAGCGGTTAACCGCTATAACCGCGAAACCGCTTGAGACGTACACACTACGATTATAAACCGCGAAACCGCCCGTAATTTTCAGTTTGAAGATGGATTTCAAAAGAGCAGTATGTATTGTTGCTCTGGTACTAAGAAATAGAAAAAAAAGACGTCAACGAAAATTTCGCAAATATTGGATACATCCACTCACTAGCCGTAGATTTGAGAAAGGTTTCTTTCAGAAAAAGTATAAAATTTTAAGAGAACATCCAGAGAAATTTTTCAATTACTTTCGAATGTCAGTAGCCAGCTTCGATAAAATTTTGCACAACGTGCGTCCATACATCACCTTCATGGATACAAAATTTCGCAAATGTATTTCACCAGAGGAGCGTCTGTCTGTGACTTTGAGGTAAGAAATAAAATTACACACACATGCATATATATTGTACTTTATAGGTATTTTTATTGACAAAAAAAATTAAAAAAATTATTGTTCTTGAAATTGCGACAGATAATTGGCTGCTGTAGGCTCTTCTTGTTCATTTTGTGCATATTGTAATTGTTGTTCTTGTTGCTCGAGTTCTTGAAGAGAATGCACGGTTGCTTGTAATGTTGGTGGAACAGGAGTATTAAGTGGCAAATAGATGGTTTGTTTTGCAGGTCCTGACACAAGCTGTCGTACTGGTGTTGAAACTGGTGGCATTATCGGCATGGTTGGAGGTGGAGATGGGGAATATGTATAATATGATTGCGGAGACGACGTTTGCGTGAATGACAAATGTGATCTTGGTCTTTGATTACGAATTGGTGTTTCGAATGGATAGAAAGATTTGGCTTTTTGCAAAATATTCATAATTTCTACTTTGGCAAAATGTTTCTGATCGTCATTAAGTTTCCGTAACATTGGTACAATCATTTGTGAAAAGTTTATATCTTCGTCATATTCACACGCATTCTCCTTTGTATTCAAAAAATTTAACAATTTTTGTTCATAATCTTCACAGCTACTTCGGCTTTTGGAAGCCTTCTTACAGGATGGGGTTCGATTACTATTCGTTAGTGGAAGGGTTTCAGATAAGTCCGTATCAGGGTTATCTTGTGAAGTAAATTCGATATTACTGCTAGTCTCCCTTTTTTGTAAAGATGGTACCAAAAACAACAGAGAATCGAAATGAACGTACTTTTTCTTTTTTATAGCACCTTGACCAGATTTACCACGCTGTATAGCTAATTCTTTAGAAAAACTGTCGCGCATATTCTTCCATTTCTTTTGTATTGTACTACCTGTAACAAAAATAGAAATATAATAATATAATGTTGTTTTTTCAGGTATCTTGCCAGTGGTAATAGTATGAAGTCCTTGTATTTTGAATATTTGATCGGCACAACAACTCTGAGTGAAATAATTGAACACACATGCAAGAGTTTGTGGATATGTTTGCAACCTACATATATGCCTGGAAAAACAGAAGAGGATTGGATAAATATAGCAAATTTTTATTTTGAAAGAACACATTTTCCTAATTGTCTTGGTTCCATAGATGGAAAACATATACGAATAGAAAGGCCAGAAAATACTGGTTCAGAAGCCTTCAATTACAAAAAGTATTATTCTTTAATATTATTAGCTATAGCTGATGCAGACTATTGCTTTACTGCTATAGATGTTGGGGCATATGGATCGAATAGCGACTCTAGCGTTTTTAAAAACTCAAATTTTGGCAAAAGGTTTTTGAACAACCAAATGCATTTACCAGAATCTGCAACATTACCTGATTATGAGGAAGTCGGACCTTTACCGTTTGTTTTCGTAGGCGATGAAGCTTTTCCACTTATGGAGCACTTAATGAGGCCATATCCAAATAGAAATTTATCCATAAAACAAAGAGTTTATAACTATAGATTATCTTATGCCAGAAGGACTGTCGAATGTGCATTTGGGATCATGGCAAATAAATGGCGTATTTTACATAGACCATTAGATGTGAAATTAGATTTTTGCGACCATATTATTAAAGCTTGTTGCATATTGCACAACTTTGTAAGACAACATGACGGTAAACAGCTTAATGAATCGTTTCAAGTTTCAGAGATGCAGGGTATTGCTTCAATTCGTACGCGTTCTAGCAATAACGTTATAGATGTAAGAAATTTGTTTGCTGATTATTTTACATCTACTGCGGGCGCGTTGAGTTGGCAATATGAAAATATTTAAAAGATATCTCACCCTCAGAAGTATAGTAACTAATTAATGCCAAAAACAGAATTTTCACAGTTAACTCAAAACAACATCTCCTTAAAAATAGGTAACAAAACTAAAGTAGCTTTCGTTATAAGGGTTCGACTTTTTTAGTTTGAGTTCTTTGTAATAAATAAATACTCTTTAAAAACTTACCCTTCTTTTTTTTCTCAGCCTCCGACAGTGTCATCCAATTATTAACTACGTTGTGATAAACTTCCTCCCAAAGTTTATTTTTCACATTTCTATCACTGTATTGACGCAAAGTAGTATCGTATAAAGCTGGTCTTTTCTGTACTTCCACGATGATTTTCTGGGATAAACTTTCGTACTCTGCATTTGAAACAGACTCCGACTCGGTCGACGACATAATTGTGACGAGACGACAACACAACTATTCTTTGCGGCGGTCGGCCGAATACTAGCCCAAAAACCGCCCGCGGTTAACGCATAGTGCGTGTGCGCCCACTTAGTTCTATGGATTACAAATTTTGTTGCGGTTTTTTTCCGCAACAATTTTGTAACATTTCGCGGTTTTAAAATCAGTCGCGGGAAAAAACCGCAAGTGCGGCCGCTTGTATTCGTTTTCGTGTTTCATAAACTCACACGGTTAATAACCGCAGCGGTTTCACCGTAGTGCGGCCTAGGCCCTTGGTACAATCATTACCACACACAAAGACGAAGCAATGCGAAGAAGAACAAAAGACAGTCATAATGCTGCCCATAGACTATACACATATCATAGATAGAAAGTATCTACATTGCTTGTCTATTAACACCCCTTCTCAATGTAAATACATTTCAATAATACAATAACAAACATATCAACTTCTAATTTTAACACACAATACAATCTTTTGAACTTAGTTTTAATATTTGTTTTGGACACCGCACATATTTAAGTGTCTTATAATCAATTCTTTACACAAAGCTTTTGTCAACATATCTGCTGGTTGTTGACTAGTGTTTATATAATCAATGCAAATCTTATTTTCCTTAACTAAGTCCTTTACAAAATGGTAGCGTTTATCTACATGCTTCAAACGCTTTATATTATCTGTTTTTGCATTTATAATGCCTGATTGATTATCACAATATATTTTAATTGGGTAAATGCTTTCAAATTCAAAATCATTTAGTAGATTTGCAAGCCAGCAAGCATCGCTCACAGCCATACTCATTGACACATATTCAGCTTCTGTAGATGACAAACTAACTGAAGCCTGTTTCTTAGAGCACCATAAAATTAAACAATTTGACAATAAAAACAAATAACCTGAGGTAGACTTTCTATCTTTAAGATCTGCTCCCCAGTCAGCATCACAATAACCCGTTACACACTGAGAGTTACACTTATAAATCAACTTATAATCTAAAGTATACTTTACATATCTTAAGATCCTCTTTAATGCACTTATGGCCATTTTCACCGACATTTAGGGATCCCTTAACTGCATTTAAGGAGCCCCTAATTCAAAATTCGTTTTCACCAACCTTTAGGTATCTCCTAAGTTCTTAAAAGGCTCCCTAAATTTAGGAACCCGATTTTTCGTTCCTTAACTGTCTCCTAACACTAGAAGACAGTTTTATGTCTGCTGTCATCTTTTTCAATACTAACATTCAAAAGGTTTGAAAACGATTTCTACAATGGACGATGATTTAACTCTATTTTTAGAAAGTTTGGAAGCAGTTGAGTCTTTACAGTTAGTTTCTAGTAATTCTGTATTTAGAAGGCCACGCTTGTATCGTCAGAGAACTGAAGATTTCGAAAAATACGATGACAAAGACTTTGTCTTTAGGTATAGGCTATCGAAAGAAACTGTGCTATTTTTATTAGAAAAAATTGAACATCTGCTAGAATATAAGGATAATAGGTAAGTGTATAATTTAATTATTTTCCACTTATGTATACTCAATGACATTACATAAATACATTTGTATACTTACCGTATTTTGTTGTAAATATAATATATTAACAGTATACTTTTGACCATTTCTATATTAATAAAATGTTCCTTGTTTCAGAAATCAGTCAGTGACACCTTTGACCCAGCTTTTGTGCACGCTAAGATACTTTGCCACTGGGATTTTTTTGTTAACTGTTGGAGATTTGTGTGGAATTAGTGTGGCTACTAGTAGTCGCATCATCAAAAGAGTTGCAAATGCCATAGTGACCTTACGAAAAGAATTCATACGGTTCCCAAACTCGCAAGAAGAGATCTCCACAGTCAAAGGACAGTTTTACAAAATAGCAAGATTTCCTAACGTACTCGGTTGTATTGATTGTACGCATGTGAAAATTCAATCACCTGGTAATTTAAACTTTTCCTTTAGTACTGGTCAAATTGATCAGTGAACCCAAACTTTGCAAATGAAGTCTCCACAAAGGGACCTTTAAAATAATGAGATAGATATGATCTAAATTTTGTAGGTATCTGCTTACAACATTCTTATCATGTATTTATTACTAGGTGGTGATGATGCAGAGATATTTAGGAATCGCAAGTCCTATATGTCTATTAATGTGCAGACTATAAGTGATGCCAACTTATTAATAACAGATGTTGTTGCTCGCTGGCCAGGCTCAACACATGACTCCACCATATACCAAAACAGTCAAAGGCACCGTGTGTTTGAAAGTGGAGCTTACAATGTTGCATATCTCTTAGGGGATAGTGGATATCCTTTGAAGGTAAGGTTTGCATACAAAAGTAATACAGAAAACATTGCATGTTTATACGTATACAGCTAGGTATGTTGTAAAATAAAAAGCTAATGACCAATCAACAACCAGTATAATATTTATAATTAAGGATCTAGCAATCACAATTTTACTTTGTGTTTTCTTTATGCAATCCAAACACAGTTGGTATGTTTATATTTCCACCTGTAAAAAAGGTACATTCATTACTATATTAAATAAATACAATAAAATAATACATTTTCTTTCAGAGTCATCTTTTGATGTAGTAGTAGTCATAGTAGCTCATTATTTGCACATGTTTGATACCTGCTTAACATAGATATTGGAAAAGACAAATCAGGCCTAGTTCCTAATGAAGCATACATTAAACATCCTAAAATTTGCCTACACAATGTTTCACATTTTTTAAATTTAGATATGGTTTCATTTGAAAATATTTTAGTATTTAGGTTAGGGTCCATAGGAGTTAGCATTTCCTTACAATTCTCCATATTAAATTTTTGTAATACACTCTCCAAATAACTTCTTTGATCTAACTCTGTAGTGCCAGTTTCCAAATTTTGCTTTACATTTATACCAAGAAAATTAGATACAAAACCAAGATCCTTCATTTTAAATTCTTTGTTCAAAATAGCTTTAACTTGTAAAACAATTTTCTTACTCGACCTAAAATACAATATATCATCGACATAAAGTAACAAATAGGTCTTGTTATTGTCATTACATCTTTTAAATAAACATGAGTCATACTTGGATCTTGTAAATCCTTCTCTTGCCATCACTGAATTAAACTTAGCATTCCAACTTTTAGGAGAACTTTTTAACCCATATAAAGCTTTATTTAATTTATCAATGTTGTTCTTCCCAGAGAAAGCCCCTTCTGGCAGCCTAATTATATACTTCCCTATCTATATCACCATACAAAAATGCTCCAGTAACATCCATTTGATGTATAGGCAAATTTAACTTAGTTGCTATAGCTACAAAGACTCGGAAAGTAGATAACTTTGCTACTGGTGCATATAATTCACCCAAATCAAATCCACTATTTTGCTCAAATCCCCTAGCGACTAACCTCGCTTTATATTGCTGAATGTTGTCCTTACTTTCCTTTATTTTAAAGACCCACTTACTGTTTATAATTTCTCCACTTGCTGGTACACTACACAAGTCCCAAGTGTTATTGTCCCTCAAGGTTTGCAATTCTTTATTCATTGCCTCTCTCCATTTACTTGAATCAGTTCTATCAATGGCCTCTTCATATGTGGCTGGTTCATATTTCTCACTTACTACATTATTGCACTCATAAAACAATGTTTGTTTCTTTGTTCGCTTTGGCCTTTCATTTCGTACCTGTACTATTTCATCAACCTTCAACGATTCATCCTCCGAAGGTATGTATTCACATGAACACTCACTCTCACTTTCCACTGAGGACGTATCTGTAATGAGACTAGTATGAGTATTACTTGGGTTAGGTTGAGATACTTCACTTTCAGTTATTTCTTCCACTGTCACTGAATCAACCATATCATTTGTAGGTTGACTATCTAGATTCAGCATAACAGTAGTTTCTTCCTCCTTATCTTCCTCTTTATTTAAGAATACCACATCTCTCTGTATAAATACACAATTTTTCTCAGAGAAATAGATTCTATAACCCTTGGTCTCTTCGCCATAGCCAACCATTACTCCCTTCTCAGCCTTCATGTCGAATTTCCTTCTCTTTTCCTTAGGAATGTGGACATAAACTGGTGAACCAAACTCCTGCAGTTGGTGAATTAATTGGTCTATTAACAGTAACAATAACAAACCACCAACTTTTTACGGTAACCACTTACCATCAGGTATGCTCGTCGCAACTTTTTATGGTAACCACTCACCATCAGGTATGCTCGTCTGGCTACAAGGGCAATAGAAATATCTTTAACACTAGTGTCTATATACCCTGTATGTGTGCGTGGGCGTGTGTGTATAAAAAGTGTCAATGAGCGGTAAAGTGTCAATGTGTGGCGTGGTGTATCCCGTAGCAGGAGTAGGTGCACATTGTCTGGTTACAGACTCTACAATATGAATTAGTCCGCTTGGAGCAGACGATATATGCTCGCCTAAGGCGGTCGGATTTTCCGCTCTTGATCAAGTCATACTGTGCCGGGCAATGCACTTGTGTTGGTGTGAGTTGTGTGCTAGGTGGAGGACGTTTTCTATGTCTAGTCAATAATTGAGTGATCAACACCGTCCGGAACTTACGATGTGAAAACGAATGATCTTGGTGTAGTATGTGTGAGTTCAAGACACTAGCGTTTAAGAGCCTTCTAAACAACTTCTTGTACCAAACTCTTGTCCTTCTTCTTTCTATGGGGTACATTGCGAGCTGCTGGTTCTACTCCGCCCATAAAAACGTTATAATTGCAAGCGACAGTCGGCTTCAGTCTTTCCTCAAACCTAACAGATGCGAGACCATGGTATGAGGAAATAAAAGCCACCCGGTTTTTATCTTTCCACACCAAAAGATCCACATCTCCCGAGGTGCATCCCGTCACTTGACCGACTGTCATATCCTTTTTTCTAAGGGACGTCAATTCGTACGGCACAAATTGTCGGTTAGTCCGCAGTGTGTCCACACAGTCAAAGCCGCGGGTCTTAAGTTCTCGGGCTAGCGCTGGAGAGTTATAAAAATTATCCATCCATATTGTGTGCCCTACCCTTTATGCTCAAGACCACTTAAAAGTCTGAGCACGAGAGCTGGTACTGTGCCAGAAATTGGATCGTCCTGTGAAGTCGAGATGTCATGGCTTGCGTAAACTTCAAACCGCCACAGGTAACCACTCCGCGATTCACACATTCATAAGTTTTGATCCCAATTGTCGCTGCCTTGTTAGGAATGAACTGGTTTATATCAAGCCAGCCCTTCCACATCGTCAAACTCTCATCCACTGCTAAATTTCGACTCAAATTGTACAGCTCCGAAAATTTTGTATTTAAATGGTCTACTATGGGCTGAATTTTGTAGAGCTTGGCCTGGCGTCGTGTCAACATTGTAATGTCGCAATACTCATTATTATTGAAATGGAGGCATTTGGACAACAGCTGGAAACGGTCATATGACATTTCCGCTGCGAAGCCCGAAGTATAAAAAATATTCCGAGCAGTATGCCAATAATCTTCTAAGCGGCTTTTGATGACCACCCCCATAGCCAGAACGATGGCAAAATACCTGTAAAGTTGGTCTACATTCGTATCTTGCCATCGAGTAATCCGGCTATGAGGGCCGATCGTCCCACTCGCCAACATGACCGTTGCCAGCTGCTGTGCATAAATGTTGGTTTCCGTGACTATCACTTGCATAATTTCACGATCCCATATGGCAATAAATGCATCGTACGGAGTCGCAAAAGAAACCGATAGACCAATAATTTCGGAGAAAGGTTCTCGCCTTAAATGAGGTTCTATTTGAGGCATTGAGATATTTCTCCATTCGAATTTAAACTTATCTATAGGTTCTAATGTGGACGTCGGTGAGACGTCCACTGGAGCAGATGTGGATGGACGAAGAGTTTGAGGTCACTCCAAATTAATATTAAGCCTCTCCACTTCCTCTTCAACTTCCTCATCCTCTTCGTCCAGCCACATCCTGGTCGCCCGGGAAACCAGCGACGGCTACAGAATTTCTTCGTCCTCTCCCTCAGAGTCCTCTTCGCTGCTTGAAAGGAAAATAGTTATTTGTTATGGTTTCGATTTTAATAGGTATTTTACTTTCGCGAGTATTGAGAAAAAGGTTGATGTCATAATGTACTTACCGTAATTCAGCAGTGCTATAATTTCGTCTTCGCGAAGAGGACGAGGAGGTCGAGAGGACGAAGGGATACTACAAAATAGAAAGAATATTTAATAACATATATAAAAAATAAGACATAAAAAGATGTTTATTTGCATGTGTAAAAAATGTATACTTACACAGGCCGCTCAGTGGCCGAGGTGCTGGCCCCGCTAGTGCCGGGCCGCTCCATGACCAGGGTGCTGGCCCCGCTAGTTCCAGGCCGCTCCATGACCGGGGTGCTGGCCCCGCTAGTTCCGGGCCGCTCCATGACCGGGGTGCTGGCCCCGCTAGTTCCGGGCCGCTCCATGACCGGGGTGCTGGCCCCGCTAGTTCCGGGCCGCTCCATGACCGGGGTGCTGGCCCCGCTAGTTCCGGGCCGCTCCATGACCGGGGTGCTGGCCCGGCTACTCCCAGGCCCACATTGTAAAAAAATTGTTTTAAGAAATGAGTACAAAATAATGGTCAGCTAAAAATACCAAACTCGAGTAAGTTTGGGAGGAATGCTCGAGCGGCATCGGATGAGTTAAGAGTGGAGGAATATTTGACGAAACGTCTAAAGATACGGGCATCTCAGTCTTAAAAATAAACTCCACTCAAACATCCTTCGAAAAATCTCCTCACCGGAGTGGAGTATGTGAACTGTCAATTCAAGGTACATCGCGACGTACCTTGAACGTTCCTCAATCCAATTTTGGCAATATTATTGGTGCCTGGGACTAACATAAAATTAATGTTACTATAATCTTACATATTATAATAAAGATTATGTACAGAGAATAATGCACTACATATAATTATAATTTTATAGAGTTAGTAGTTATAAACTTAATAAAAGCACTTATAATACGGGGATCTGGGAATAGTGAGAGGAGGTGGCGGACATTTACCGGATAATAATACCTAGTCAGGTCATAAGTATTGTCACACAGTAAAAACTTTTCTTTTAGAATGCTGGCCACAAAAAAGTTTATTGAATTCGAATTTCGAATTGTTCATGAAAATAAAAATGTATACTTTTAGAATTTTACTCATTTTTAAAATATGGAGTGGACGCTTAAAGAAGACCGTGTTGCAGTTATTGCGTTGCATCGTTGCGGTTACGCGCCAATTAAAATTTTTAACATACTGAAAAATTTGAATATAACCAAAAGATTCGTTTATCGTACCATCAAACGATACAATGAAGACTCTAGTGTAGATGACAGGTCAAGAAGTGGTCGACCTCGGTCTGTTAGGACTCCAGCAGTGATAAAAGCTGTGAAGGCGCGAATTCAAATAAATCCCAAACGTAAGCAGAAACTGTTGGCCCTTCAGATGGGGTTAAGCAAAACCACGGTGAAAAGGGTGTTAAATGAAGACTTAGGGCTTCGGGCATATCGAAGAAAAACAGGACATCGTTTGAATGCTCGTCTAATGGACCTGAGACTGAAGAGATGCCGCGCTTTGTTGAAGCGGTACGCGGTTCGGATGAAAAAATTTTTACCGTAGAAGAGAGCTACAACAAACAAAATGATAAGGTGTACGCACACAGTAGTGAAGAAGCGAGCAACCGTATTCCGCGTGTCCAACGAGGTCATTTTCCATCCTCGCTCATGGTATGGTTGGGAGTTTCTTATTGGGGCTTAACAGAGGTACATTTTTGTGAGAAAGGTGTAAAAACGAATGCAGTTGTGTATCAAAATACAGTCCTGGCGAACCTTGTGGAACCTGTTTCTCATACCATGTTCAATAACAGGCACTGGGTATTCCAAGAAGATTCGGCGCCAGCTCATAGAGCGAAGAGCACACAAGACTGACTGGCGGCGCGTGAAATCGACTTCATCCGGCACGAAGACTGGCCCTCCTCCAGTCCAGATTTGAATCCGTTAGATTACAAGATATGGCAACACTTGGAAGAAAAGGCGTGCTCAAAGCCTCATCCCAATTTGGAGTCACTCAAGACATCCTTTATTAAGGCAGCCGCCGATATTGACATGGACCTCGTTCGTGCTGCGATAGACGACTGGCCGCGCAGATTGAAGGCCTGTATTCAAAATCACGGAGGTCATTTTGAATAAACTTTAGTGTCATAAGAATCTATGTTTTGTTAAGTTCATTTTGGTATATGAATGGTTATATACAGTCAAACGGGGTGAATGGGCACGGAATTGAACTTTGAATTCATTTATCACTAGTTATGCCTGAAAATATTATATTGATATTGGTATCAAAATTTGAGTCGCATCCTGAAGATTCTTAAGGACTTTACACGAATCATGTAAAGCACCCAGTTTTCAAATTTTCTTCAAATTATAGGTCATCCCTATTTAAACACGAAATGGGGCTATTAGGTACCTACGATAATTGGCATTATAGGGAAAAACTGCTAGGGCTGTCACAATTTTGGTAAGATAAATACCTAGGTATTTAATATTAAGTGTGAAATAATCTAAGTAGACATGTAGGTAAGTAGGAATGCTTTGAATAAAAACTAGTATTTTATGAACAATATTATAATTTATATACCTACATATATTTTAATAATAATAGAAATGACTGTCATACTTATAGGTAATCACATTTTTTATCTAAAAATTATTAGTTCTTTCTTTAATATCAGATTTTCAATCAGAATAGTCCTTGGTTAAACTAAAAACAGGCTCTTGTAATAATTAATTAATACAAATATAAAAGTAATCAGTCATAATTATAGGGAGTTCTGAATCACATTTTTGTATCTTAAAATCAGTTTTCTCTTTATATAAAAATCAGAATATTAGTTGCACTAAAAACAGGCTCTTGTAACAATTAAATTATACAATTAAAAAAGACTTTGAAATCAACAACAACATTAAAAAATAAATCTAAAAAATGCCACACTTGACTCATGTAATTATAAATTGTCATCCATGAGGTCATTTAATATTTCTGTTTCATTTTTATAAAATTTTGGCTTTTTTCTTTCAATGACAAGCTTATCGGGTAAGTTTATCTTATTCAATTTATTAATTTTAATCTTTGGCTTACTACTAGATATAATTTTGTCTGATATTATCTTAATTCTTTTATTTGGAGAGTCTGGCTTCTTTTCAAGTATTCTTTTTTTCACGTTAATGTTTTCTTTATTATCTTGCACTTCATTCTTCTCCTGCTCCAGTGTCGTAAAGGAAGATAATTCCAATTCTCCGTTAATAGTAAAAAAATTGTCGAAAACTACAGGCAGTGTAGATATCCAGATCCATACACTCGATATTAAAATCCATTGCATAATCGCTTTGTTTTATGGTGTCATCAACTAGCTGATTATTATTATTATTACTTAGTGGTGGAGCAAATGGTTTCTTAAATATCGGTTCTGACTTTTCTATTATGTTGGGCACGTTTATTTTTGTACTATCTTTACGTATATCTGCTTTGTTATCTTTTTTCATGTCACTTACTGTTTCTGTTTTTACTATAGTTTTTTTTATAAGCGACAGATTGTCGGTTTTTTTTCCTTTTACTTTTTGAATCTTCAGTTCTTGACTTGGAGCTTTTTCGTTTTCAGTTTCTGTGCCAAATCCATTATTTCGAGAATAACTTTTTTCCTTTGGTCCCTATTTATTTTTGGTGTCTTTTTATTTTGTTTCATTTTCGTAAACTTACTATCAGCTTTTCTGACGTTGCTGAGGCCAGTTCTTTCTAATATGTTTAAATTATTATCCAGAATTTCTTCTGTATTACTCTCATCGTCACATGATTTATTTGTTTTATCAAGCTTTTCTGATTCTTCTCTCAAGATTACATTTTCTACACTTCTTCCAGGAATAACATCGATTTTCTTTTTTTTGTACGAGTTTTTAAAGCTTCCTGTGCCATACCTCATTTCTTTGAGCATGGAAAGAACCGTTTGATCAATTGAATCTTTGAAGTTTTTATTTCTGGCTTCTGGATGAATATTTGGCAATCTATCTAAAACGTTATTTCTATTTATCGGACTTATGCCGCATTTTTTAAACCCAGCTATAATATTTTTACTGACGTTGATATCAAGTTTTTTAAGTAGCGACGGAAATATATTTTTGGGTATAGTAGCTTGCATTCTCCCGTCGGTCTTTTTCCAATTATAAAGTATGTGCCGCCAAGCACTTTTCAACGGCCCGAAGAAAGCTACGTCTAATGGTTGGGTAAGATGCGTAGAGTTGGCCGGTAAAAAATGAACCTAATATTACGTGTTTCACATTCCTTTATTATTTCTATTGAAAGGTGAGAGGCGAGATTATCACCTATAAGAATTTTCGTACCAGTTTTATCTTCAAAATAATCGAATTCAATTTCCACGGTGTTTTCCGAGCGCTATGACATGTCCTTCTTCAAACGAGGCTTGCGGAGAGTACTTTATGGTAGGCAGCGGCTTGGCTCTGCCCCTGGTATTGCTGACGTCCATGAGCGACGGTGACCACTTACTGTAACGTATATGCGACCTAATGTCGATTCTCATAACATTAATCTTTGCTGACCACTCTACGAAACATACTCTATGACTCCCCCGCCATATTGTCTACGACGTACAAGTTACGCGCTAGTAAAAACTGTATGTTTGTGATTAACAAAATAAAAATGTAAGCCCGATCGTAACGTTTGTCATTTATAAAGAACCCAAACATTACATGGTGTCAGAATGGCAACAAATAACAACGAAGCAGTCTCCGGTATTAAACCACCCGGATACTTGCACATCGAGTCGGACAACAAGTCGGCAAATTGGAAAAAATGGCGACAACAGTTCGAATGGTATGCAACTGCAATTCAGCTAGGAAAGAAACCTGCCGATATTCAAGCTGCAACATTCATGTCAATCATAGGACCAGATGCAATTGACATCTACAACAGTTTTAATTTGAATACAATAGACGAACAAAAATTAAGCATCATTATCGGAAAGTTCGAAGAATATTTCGCGCCGAAAAACAACATATCGTTCGAAAGGTATGTTTTCTTCAAAATTGAACAACATGAAGACGAATCGTTTAACGAATTCATCACTAGAATTAAAACACAAGCAAACAAATGCGAGTTTTGCACTCTACTTGAAGAAATGCTGAAAGACAAGATTGTATTCGGAATAAAATCAACCCAAATCAGAGAAAAATTACTCACCGAAGAAAAACTTGATCTCACAAAAGCCACAGCCATCTGTAAAAGCAGTGAACAAGCCTCCAAACAACTTAACGAGTTTGAGAATAACAACAAGAGTGAAAAAATACTGACAATCAAAAGTAAGAACTTCAGAAATGAAAAATTTGACTGTAAAAGATGTGGTTCAAGCCACAAGGCTAGAGAATGCCAAGCCTACAACAAATTATGCACAAAGTGTAACAAGGCCGGTCATTTTGCAAAAATGTGTCGTTCCCAAATCCAATTGAAACAAAAAAATAAAATAAATACTCTAGAAGAAAATTCTACTTCAGAAAATTCAGATGAATCATTTATAGGACAATTAAGTGTCGGCAACTCCAAAGATTGGACAGAAAGTGTCCAAACTGCCAACACCAAATTCACAGCAAAGCTTGATACTGGTGCAGAGTGCAACGTCCTTCCAAATTTCATAGTACAGAAAACTCATGCTACAACATTGCTCATACAACCAAGTCGCACTAAAAATTTAATAAGCTATTCAAATAACAGAATTTCAGTACTTGGAGAAGTAAAGTTACAATGCAAAATAAAAAAGAAAACTGCTAAAATACTATTTAAAGTTGTAGCCGAAAGAGTCACACCAGTCTTAGGACTAAACACTTGTGAAAAGCTGGGACTAATTGCACGAGTTGAAACATTGAAAGAAAGCTCATCCAATGATGACATATTTAAAGGGTTAGGTTGCTACAAAAATTTTGAGTATGATATTGACCTGATAGAAAACCCCAAATTTGAAATAAAACCAACAAGAAAAGTTCCACATGCCATAAGAAATGAAGTAAAACAAGAATTAGATAGAATGGTAAAACTGGATGTCATCACACCTGAAACAGAACCGACACCAGCAGTAAGTCCGATGGTGGTAGTCAGACAAAAAGGAAAATTGAGAATATGCATCGACCCATCGGATGTGAACAAAAATATTTTAAGAAGACATTTCCCGCTTGCAACAATAGAAGAGATAGCAGCAGACATCAAAGGATCAGAATACTTTTCCCTACTAGACTGCACCAAAGGATTTTGGAAAGAAAGAAAGAAAGAAAGAAAGAAAATCTTTATTCGCCAGAAATATAGTTTATAAGATATAGGACATAGCTTCATATATTTCGCCTGTTTAGGCATGCGAAAATTTAATTTATTTTTATATTAATTATAACACAAAATTTACTAAATCTATCTATTTTTACATTCTATCACTTCTTATTCTAATATTTTATTATGTACAACACTTATCATTTAAAAATTCTTGCACACTATAATAAGCCTTATCTATCAGCCATAAATATAATTTTCTTTTAAATTGAGTTAGTGGAAGATCTCTTATGCTGTTTGGTATCTTATTAAATATTCTGATAGTCATAGGATAACAGTTTGTATGGTAGTAACGAGTATTTATACTTGGTAACATTAGTTTAGTAGGGTATCTTGTATTAAATTGACAGTACTCGCCACACGATTTATATAATTGTGGGTGCTTTTTAACAAACAAACAACATTCTTGTATATATATGGATGGTACAGTTAAAATATTATGTTTTTGGAAGAATGGTTTACAAGAAGTCAGAGGATGAATATTGCACATGGCACGAACACATTGCTTTTGTGCAATGAACACTCTATTTATGTGACTAGAATTTCCCCAGAGGGGTATACAGTATCTGATATTTGAGGCGACATATCCATGATAGGCCTGTAATGCAGTTTTTAAATTACATATTTTTGTAAGTCGCCAAAGTGCATATGAGAATCGATGGCAAATTAAATTATCAAAAAGAACACAAAAGATACTGACATTTTCTACACCATGGGGAAGATATTCATTCAAAAGACTTCCATTCGGACTATCGTCAGCCCCTGAAATTTTTCAAGAAATCTTGACTAATCTTCTCAGCAAATTCAAAAATGTAAAAGTATCAATCGATGATATCTTTATTCATGCCAAAAAGAAGGAAGAGCTACAGAAAACGGTCAAAGAAGTAATAGAGACATTGAAAATTTCTGGCTTCAAACTCAATCAAAGCAAATGCATCTTTGAAGCCAAAAGAATAAAATTTTTAGGTCATATAGTCTCAGCCAAAGGTTTAGAAGCAGATCCTGAAAAAGTAAAAGCCATAGAATTTATGAAAACACCACAGAACAAAAAAGAACTGCAAAGGATACTAGGAATGATAACATATTTAAATAAATACATTCCCAACATGTCAGAATTAACAAACCCTTTGAGAGACCTACTTCACAAGGACACAAGTTTCAACTGGGAATTCTATCACGATGAAGCACTCAACAAAATTAAAAAAGTCTTACAGAATCCACCAGTGCTAAAACTATATGATGTAAACAAACCAGTCACACTAAGCGTGGATGCAAGCTCAAAGAATCTTGGTGCAGCACTTCTTCAGGAAGGTCAACCAGTAGCTTATGGAGCCAGAACATTGACTAAATCCGAACAAAATTATCCTCAAATTGAAAAGGAAGCACTTGCTATACTATTTGGGTGCAAAAAGTTCCATGAGTATGTCTATGGCAAAGAGTTATTAGTCGAATCAGATCACAAGCCGCTCGAGACAATATTCAGAAAAAACATTCAGTCAGCCCCAGCTAGACTTCAACGTATAATGCTCAACCTAACACCGTATTCACCAAAAATTACATTTAAAAAAGGCACAGAAATACCACTAGCAGACTTTTTAAGTCGTGATTGTGACACTTCAAAACTGAATGACTATCAGGAAGAAGACCTGAAGATCTCAATAATATTACCAACAACATTTGACTACACAGAAGAGTTGATCAAAGCAACAAAAGAAGACCCCCACCTGCAACTCTTGTTAAAAACAATAATGAAAGGGTTCCCAGAAAAGGCTGATCAACTCCCTACAGAACTGCATCACTACTTCAATTTCAAAGAAGAACTAACATACTTCAAAGGTCTAATTTTCAAAGGTCACAAAATTGTAGTGCCCAAAACACAAATAACTCAGATGCTAAAATACATACACCAAGGTCACCTTGGAATTCAGAGTTGCTTGAAAAGAGCACACCAATTACTCTATTGGAGAGGACAATATGAAGACATTGTGAAACTGGTTAAAAGCTGCTCAGCATGTGAAAAAACACAAAAGGACAATACCAACTATACCGTAGCAGTCAAAAGAATCCCATCTCTCCCATGGCAGATTGTGGCATCTGATTTATTTGAACTAAAAGGAAAACAGTATATTGTAATCTGTGACAGCTATTCAGGATACTTAGACTTTCAGTCACTTAAGAGCTCATCGTCAACTGAAGTGATTAATCACTTAAAACAATGGTTCTCTACACATGGAATACCTGAAGTACTTGAATCAGACAACAGTCCACAGTACATGTCCAGAGAATTCAAAAATTTCCAGAAAGAATGGCGTTTCACGCACTCAACATCCAGTCCTCACCACCCCCAAGGCAATGGCTTAGCCGAAAGAGCTGTCCAAACTGCAAAAAACCTACTAAGGAAATGCAGTATTGATAAATCGGATATCCAACTTGCTCTATTAAATTGGAGAAATACACCAAGAACAAACAATCTAGGGTCTCCTAATCAACGCCTCTACAGTAGAATAACACGATCACTAATACCTACAAGTGAAAATAATCTTAAACCAAAGATAGTTCAAGGGGTCACATCTGAACTAAAGTACCTACGAAACAAACAAGCCAACCATAGCAACAAGCAACGTAAGGAGCCAACCAATTATGAACTCGACGACAGAATCAGACACAAAGTCGGTCATCGTCAATGGGAAGGAGCGAGAGTGATAGAAAAACCTAATGATCACCCGAGATCCATTATCATTAAAACCGACAAAGGACAAATATTCAGAAGAAACATTGGGCACATACACAATACACTATCAGACCTATCAATTGGCAGCAAAGAAGCGGTTCCGGAAACAGTATATCCTGACGACTTACCACATGCCCAATCGGACAAACAACCGGAGCTACCGGCAGCAGCTACTACATCTCAAGAACAAACAACTACATCACCAAGGATTAATTGCAAAAGCAGCGCTTCAGAAGCACCCGTCATAACTAGCAGTGATCAACCGACTACAAGATGTTCAAGATTCGGAAGAACCATCAAACCAGTCGACAGACTAGATCTATAGCTCAGCACAATCAATGTAATCAAATCGTCTTCTCTAAAGAAGGGAAGATGTAACGTATATGCGACCTAATGTCGATTCTCATAACATTAATCTTTGCTGACCACTCTACGAAACATACTCTATGACTCCCCCGCCATATTGTCTACGACGTACAAGTTACGCGCTAGTAAAAACTGTATGTTTGTGATTAACAAAATAAAAATGTAAGCCCGATCGTAACGTTTGTCATTTATAAAGAACCCAAACATTACACTTACCATCAGGTGGGCCGTATGCTCGTCTGCCTAAAAAGGCAATAAAAAAAAATAAAAAAATGGTGGCAGTAAGGTTCCATTTGCAGCTGCAGCCATCATAATAGAGGTTGAACCTTTTGTGTGATTCATAATGCGCTCTGGATACTTGACACTCCTTTTAACTAAAACTCTTTTTCTACCGGGGTCATCAACCAAATTAGTTTCATCATAGTTGACAATGTTACCTAAAGGAATTCCTTGTAGTGATATTTCTAGTTCATCGAAATATGCCTTTATCACCTCTGGCGAAACTGCTGCTCTTGAACGTTTTATATTTTTGCTCAATCTACTGGTAATTGTAAGTTTATGTCGTTTCAAAAAAGATTTTATGTAGTCAGGACCAGGCATATTATTTTTGAATCTTTTTATCTCTAATCCTAAATTGTCTAAGTATCCCTTTATTAATAATCGGAAGTCTATTGTTTCAAGGGGATATCCCCATTCAGAACATATATTTATATATTGTATGAGGTATTCCTCTACGTCCGGAGCTAATGCTGCTTGGCCACCTGGCTTTTTCATGACATAAGTATTGTGTCTATGAAGGACTGATTTGGAGATTTTATATTTCTGTGCTATATCCATTAACGATTGATTAGTACTGTTGTACTCATTTAGTGCCTGTTCTATGAGTAGCTCATCATATCTTTTATAATTTTTTCCTCCGCTTGGTTTGTATGTACGCGGCAATATTGTAAGTTAGGAATCTGAAAGAAAATAAGCTTAATAAAATAGGTGCCGACGTAATTTTAAAAATCTCCCGACACATTATTAAATTCTTTCACGCATCGAAATCGATCCACCTATTTGGGAGCTACAATGGCACAGACTTAAACACGAATAAATAGCTAAGAGCTGTAAAATTTTACCACATTACTTTTGCGTCTTGGACCATAACTTTAAAATGTTCATAATTACATCACCAATAAGTAACTGGTACTTCAAAAATCAAGTGACAACCCTGTCCCTATAGTCCCTTTACTGTCTCTTGACATACTGTGTCGTCCCTATTTATTAAATACCCCATCCCAATAGACCCCTCAACCATACCTAAGGACCCCCCAGGCGTATCGAAAAACCTCTTAATGTGTTAAAAAATTATGAGTCTTAATAAAATGTAATTTTATGATTTTAAAAGCCTTTCAATGGTACTTACATTATGATATCCAGACTCCAGAATAAACATGGACCTCGCTGATATAGTTGTTTCGATACAAAAATCACAAAAACAATGTTTAAATCGATCCAGTAATTGATGAACTTCTAGTGCACTTTCAAACAAGCAACTTCAAAATGTTGTTTTGACAATTTATTTCTACTTTCATATCAAATAGGTGCTGCCAGTTCAAAAAATAACTATTCTCCTATACATTTTTGCAATTTTTTAAGCTATGGTTAGTAGATTTTCGGAGTTATTGATACGAATATTTCAATCCCAATTTTATCCCCATTCACCCCTCGATTCCTATTAACCCCGTTTGACGTAATGAATAAACTTGTTTCAATTATTTTACATTAAACATGTGACAGAATTTATGACCTGACTAGGTATAATAATATTGCCAAAATTGGATACTTTTCATAATATAAAGTGTGTTTAAATAGCTCGACAATGTTCCATGTGTAGCCATAACACGACACTGGCAGAAATAGCTGAAAGTATCGGCAGATTGTTTCACGTGGTATGATTATTTTTCAGATTGCTTGTGGCGACTTGCACAAAATTTCTCAATCCGTAGTATCAAAAACGGTATCAAACATTTCTAAGAGATTGGCTTTGAAATCTAGGCAATTTATTAAATACCCTGGATCAAATGAAAGGGTTGAAACTAAAAGAAAATTCTACCGAATTGCAGGGTTTCCAGGTGTAATTGGATGTATTGATTGCACACACATTCCAATAAAAAATCCATCCAGAACAAGGGGAGAAATCCTTCGTAATAGAAATCCTTCGTAAAAGGCTGGTTTTCTATCAATGTCCAAATAGTATGTGGACTGCAAATGGAAATATATGACATTGTTGTGCGATCGCCTGGATCTGTGTATGATTCGCGCATATTTAGCAACAGCAGATGCTGTTTGAGATTTGAAGAAGGCGATTTGGTTGGCATTCTTGTCGGAGACAGCGGTTATGCGCAGACTGGCTTTATGTACACCCCTGTACTGAATCCTCAAACAGACCCAGAACACAGATACAGTCGAGCACGTGTGTTGACAAGAAACGTTATTGATCGTGTAAATGGTGTATTAAAGAGACTTTTGTACAGTACACAAAAATTCATGCAATATTATAGTCTCTTGTGCTGTCCTGCACAACATTTGTTTAATAACCAATGAACCTGAACTGAACCCTGAAATTGAGATAGAAAATGTCCCAGTACCTAATACTCAGGACTCTTCCAGACGGAGTATTATACGATCGGCTTTTATTTCTAGGCATTTCAATTAAAAATTCTGCATACGAGTATCATCAACCTACAGCAGTCCACTGCTGGACATAGACCTCTCCAATGCTCGCCACTGAGCACAATCCTCGGTTTCCCTCATCCAGCTCCTGCCAGCCACCCTGCACAGATCATCACTCCACCACTTTGCAGTTTCGACTCAAGAACATTTAACACCTAACAGTTATCAGTTGTCCAGCTAATATGGGTATATAAGTTGTGTTCGCGACGGACATAAAGAAACATAGTTAGAATAAGATATTCCCGAACGGACATAAATGATTGAAAATAGTTAAATAGATATTGTTCGCGATGCACATAGATAGTTGTAAAATAATAGAAAATGTCCGCGATAAATAAATAGAGAATAAATAGATAATACGTTAAAACAGAAATGTCCGTAAATAGATACGCTAGAATAGGAATATGTTCGCAAGTACAGCTAGATTTAATAGAAATAGAGATAGTCAGTATGTTAAAAATAGTTAGCATACAAATGTAAATAGAAATAAGTTAATTTGTAAATGTTATTTTGTAAATAAAGATTGGTCCTCGTGGTCTTTAATTTGGCGTGGGAACGCAGGAGCGAGTCACAATACGGGCAACTAATAGAGCGACTAGGCAAACAATAGGCGAGCGAGGCGGCCGAGAGAACAATAGACGCCCACCGTGCTCGGACTCATAATAGCGCTGGCCGAGTGCGCGTGGGCGACCATAAATAGGGGGCCTACCTCGCTGCGAATTCATTCTCGCTCACGACTCGGTCGTGCGCGGACGTGCTTTCCGATCCGTGGCCCGCTTGCGAGCCGCGTCTCTGAACTCACAGTTGTGCTCGACAGTGTAGTGACCGTGAATACATCGTGCTTACAATTCAGTAGTGCGGACGTGCCGATCCGTTGGTCGCTTGCGATTTGCGTCTCGGAGTCCATTTTTGTGCGCTAAAGTGTTGTAACCGCGAACCCACCCTTTACCAACTGCCTTTTTCAAGGCAAAACCAATCGCTACGTTCAGCTTCCTGTGGCACTCACAGGCTAGCGATTTCCTAACCCTTCCCAAAAACAACAGTCTTTTTCAAGACTAGACCCCCGCTCGCGATTCTGCCTGCTGTAGCACTATACAGCCCGAGCGGGTTCCTTTCCTTTTCCCCGCCGATTGCCGTTTTCACGGCATAGGCATTCCCCCCCCCTGCTCCTTGCTGTCCTGCAGCACAGGGGGGTTACAAATCCTATCCTATCCGGGGCCTCGCCTTTCGGCGAGTTCAACAAAAGTCCCGGGGCCGCCCCCCCCGGGCAAGAAGACAGCAAGATGATTGAAGATCGTGACAGTGTCAGTGATAGTGATTTTGTCGGGTTCCTCCGGGAAAGGTACCCGACAATTAGGGCCGAATATCTGGCATATAGGGCCTCTCGTGGCAATCCCTCCCCCCCCGCGTCCGTCGCCGCGTATTTCAAACGTGCCTCGGAGGCACGCCGCGCACCCCCCGCCGCCGCGTCAAGTTCGAGCGCACGTTCCCACGATGCGACTCACGAAGCGCCTAGCGCTACCCCCACCCCCGCGCCCGCGTCGGTTACGTCATCACGCGCTACGTCCGCCGCGACCTCGATCGTTTCAAGTTCAGGCTCCGATACCGAATCGGAGATGGATTTCGAATCCGCGTCAAGCCCTCAGCCTGGAACTTCGGATGGGTTCCAAACCGTAACGCGCGGTAAAAAGCGTACTCGCGCCGTGGAGTCCCGGAGCTCCACGACGAAGCAGACAAAATCCGCGACCGCCTCCCGCCCGCAGGTAGTCGTGACACCGGAGTCGGACTCCGCTCGCCGCGTAACCCCGCCGCCGCGTCCCAAGCCCGCGCCCGCTCCTAAAGCAGCTGCCCCGCCCCCGCTGATTCTCCAGGAAAAAACTGCGTGGAACCGCGTTTCCCAGGCCCTTCAGGCAAATAAAATTAATTATACCCATGCGCGTAACGTCGCGCATGGGATTCAGATAAAGGTCGCAACGCCGGGCGACCATAGGGCCCTCTCAGCATACCTCCGAAAGGAGAACATAGGTTTCCACACCTATGCTCTTCAGGAGGACCGCGAGCTCCGCGTAGTGATACGCGGAGTCCCTAAAGAACTCGACATCGACTACATAAAGGAGGATCTGACCGCTCAGGCCCTCCCGATAGTTAGTGTGCACCGGATGCACAGCGGGCGGGGCAAACAGCCCTATAATATGATACTCGTGGCGTTAGAACCCACCCCGGAGGCCAAAAAGAAGATCGCATGTCTCACGACAATTTGCGGCCTATCCGGGATCTCAATCGAAGCCCCCCACAAGCGTGGCACTCCCGGGCAGTGCTACAGATGTCAGCTTTACGGCCACTCGGCTCGTAATTGCCACGCGCGCCCCCGCTGCGTAAAGTGCCTCGGCGACCACGCCACACTAGATTGCTCGCGTGTTAGGGAAACCGCGACCGAACCCCCAAGCTGTGTCCTATGCCTTAAGCAAGGGCACCCCGCGAACTACCGTGGATGTCCTAGGGCTCCGCGCAAGCGTTCAACCCTCCCAGCTCCGCGAACCGTCGGCCCAAAGACTTCGGCACCCTCAGTGCCGAAACCTGCCTTCGTGCCGGCTGCAGTTCCCACGGTTTCAGCGTGGAAAAAGCCGCTGCCGTATACGAAGGCGGGAACACAAACCGCACCCCCGCCCCCGCTCGCGACACGCCCCGCGCCTCAGCCCCTGCTCGCACCTCGCCCCGCGCCCGCGTTCCGTCCCCCGCAACCCTCTGCCGCCAACGACTTCGCGCTCGTGCGCGACTTCGTCACCGCGGTGAACTTCGACCGTCTGCGATCGTTCGCTGACGCTATCCGTAGGTCGACAACCCCCGAACAGCGGCTCGCGGCCGCGTTCGATCACATGGACGTTTATGAGTCCGTGTCGCGTACGTTATAAAATCTTTACCGGTAATCAATGGCGCAAAAAGGTAGAGAAAAACCGTATTCCCTTACGTTAGCATTCTACAATGCTAACGGACTCGCGCGGCAACGCGATCAAATTTTCGAATTCCTCCGCGATAATCTTGTAGATATTCTATTAGTGCAGGAAACCTGTCTGAAGCCCTCGCGTCGCGACCCGAAAGTCGCGAATTACGTCATGGTTAGGAATGACAGACTCACCGCCTCCAAAGGCGGGACTGCCATTTACTATAGGCGGGCCCTGCACGTTGTCCCTCTCGATACTCCCTCGCTCTCACATATCGAGGCGTCAGTGTGCCGTATCTCGCTGACGGGACACCAGCCGATCGTCATCGCATCCGTTTATCTCCCCCCGGACAAGCCCCTTCTGAGCAGTGACATCGAGTCACTGTTCGGCATGGGAGACTCCGTCATCCTGGCAGGCGATTTAAATTGCCACCACACTAGGTGGAACTGCCACAGTTCAAACATAAATGGTAGGCGTCTCGACGCGTTTATAGACGACCTTACCTTTGAAGTAGTCGGTCCCCCAACTCCAACATGTTATCCGTATAACATCGCGCTCCGTCCGAGCACTATAGACCTGGCACTGCTGAGGAACGTAACTCTGCGCTTGCGTTCCATCGAAGCAATGTCAGAGCTCGACTCGGACCACCGACCTGTCGTTATGCAGCTCGGTCGCCCCCACAACCCAGTCACTGTTACGAGGACCATGGTGGATTGGAATAAGCTGGGCACGTGCCTAGCCGACACCGCTCCGCCAATCCTCCCTTACGGCCCGGATTCGAATCTATCCCCCGAGGACACCGTCGAATCCATAAACATCATTACCGATCACATATCTTCCGCGATCATTAGATCTTCTAAAGAAGTCGATGTGGAGGACAGCTTCCACCGCATCAGACTGTCCCCCGATCTTAGGAATCTCTTAAGAGTTAGGAACGCGGCAATCCGGGCCTACGATCGTCTTCCCACGCATTCAAACCGGATTCGGATGCGTCGTCTACAACGCGAAGTCCACTCCCGCTTAAGCGACGCGCGTAACGATAATTGGCATAGTTATTTAGAACAACTCGCGCCCTCCCACCAAGCATACTGGCGACTAGCTAGGACTCTCAAATCCGAAACTATAGCCACTATGCCTCCCCTCGTACGCCCTTCAGGCCAACCACCGGCATTCGATGACGATGACAAGGCTGAGCTGCTGGCCGATGCACTGCAAGAGCAGTGCACCACCAGCACTCAACACGCGGACCCCGAACACACCGAGTTAGTCGACAGGGAGGTCGAGCGCAGAGCTTCCCTGCCGCCCTCGGACGCGTTACCCCCCATTACCACCGACGAAGTTAGAGACGCGATCCACAACCTACAACCTAGGAAGGCACCCGGCTCCGACGGCATCCACAACCGCGCGCTTAAACTCTTGCCAGTCCAACTGATAGCAATGTTGGCTACAATTTTAAATGCCGCTATGACGCACTGCATCTTTCCCGCGGTGTGGAAAGAAGCGGACGTTATCGGTATACATAAGCCGGGCAAACCGACAAACGAAACTTCTAGTTACCGTCCGATTAGTCTCCTCTCGACGATAGGAAAAATTTACGAACGGCTCCTTAGGAAACGCCTCTGGAATTTTGTTACCGCGAACAAAATTCTCATAGACGAACAGTTCGGATTCCGCTCAAAACACTCGTGCGTACAACAAGTGCACCGCCTCACGGAGCACATTCTGATAGGACTAAATAGGCGTAAACAAATCCCGACCGGCGCCCTCTTCTTCGACATCGCGAAGGCGTTCGACAAAGTCTGGCACAACGGTTTAATTTATAAACTATACAACATGGGAGTGCCAGACAGACTCGTGCTCATCATACGAGACTTCTTGTCGAACCGTTCGTTTCGATATCGAGTAGAGGGAACTCGTTCTCGTCCCCGTCAACTGACCGCCGGAGTCCCGCAAGGCTCCGCGCTCTCCCCGTTATTATTTAGTTTGTATATCAATGATATACCCCGGTCTCCGGAGACCCATCTAGCGCTCTTCGCCGATGACACGGCTATCTACTACTCGTGTAGGAAGATGTCGCTGCTTCATCGGCGACTCCAGATCGCAGTAGCCACCCTGGGACAGTGGTTCCGGAAGTGGCGAATAGACATCAACCCCACGAAAAGCGCAGCGGTGCTCTTCAAAAGGGGTCGCCCTCCGAACATCACTTCGAGCATCCCACTCCGTAGTAGGCGCGCAAACACCTCCGCCGTTAGTCCCATCACTCTCTTTGGCCAGCCCATTCCGTGGGTCTCGAAGGTCAAATATCTAGGCGTCACCCTCGACAGAGGGATGACATTCCGTCCCCATATAAAAACGGTACGCGACCGCGCCGCGTTTATTCTAGGACGACTCTATCCAATGCTTTGTAGTCGAAGCAAACTGTCCCTCCGCAATAAGGTAACTCTCTACAAAACTTGCATACGCCCCGTCATGACGTATGCAAGCGTAGTGTTCGCTCACGCAGCCCGCACCCACTTGAAATCCCTTCAGGTTATTCAATCACGATTCTGCAGGATAGCCGTCGGAGCGCCTTGGTTCCTTAGGAATGTGGATCTCCACGACGACCTGGAGCTCGACTCTCTTAGTAAGTATCTACAGTCGGCATCGCTGCGCCATTTTGAGAAGGCGGCACGACATGAGAACCCTCTCATCGTAGCCGCTGGAAATTACATACCCGACCCAGTAGACCGAATGGTAAACCGTCGACGTCGCCCAAAGCACGTCATTACGGATCCTCCTGATCCATTAACGGTGCTTTTAGGCACCACAAGCACCGGTCACCGTCCTCGTCGAACCCGTCGCTTGCGACGAAGGGCTCGACGAGCGAACTAACCCATAGACACAGCCCACTGAGTTTCTCGCCGGATCTTCTCAGTGGGTCGCGTTTCCGATCCGGTGGTAGATTCAGCGAAGCACTGCTCTTGCTAGGGTCAGTGTTAGCAACTCTCCGGTTGAGCCCCGCGAGCTCACCTACTAACGTTAGGATGAAGCTGAAATAGCCTCTCAAGGCTATCAGCATAGGTAGGGAAAAAAAAAAAAAAAAAAAAAAAAAAAAAAATGCGAATTCAGTTCGAGACAGCGAGCCGACGAGTCAAGACCTCTCCGAAAGAAGAGGAGAGCGCCAACCGAACAAGAAAAGACTCGCTCCTACGCCCTGCGCCGGTCAAGCCACGAGGACCGTGTGAACGCCATACTGAAGCCTTCGTTATTTTCCTCGAACCAATCCCAGCACCCGTTCCGCGACAGCCACTGCGGCAATACTCGAGCCACCACGTTTCAACGAGAGTAAGAAGTCTAAAAATCACACGTGGTGGCCGAAACCTGAGCGGTGGCCGTCCGGAATATTGGTCCTTCGAGAGCCGGATTCATTTGAGGAAGATCGAAGAAAATTGAAGATTGAAGATTGAAGAAATGGTGCTCACACGGTCCGAGAAGATGAGGTCGTCACGCCTTGACCGGCCCGGCAACGAAGCTGTCTCGGGCTCAACATCGCAAGACGCACAGCAACGAGCTGTGTCGGCCGCGCCGCGTTCGGGAGTGACGCAGGGACCGCCACCGTTGGCGGCAACCTCCTCCCAGTCAACCGCGCCGCGTTCGGGAGTGACGCAGGGACCGCCACCGATGGCGGCACCCTCCTCCCAAGTGGAAAAGTGTCCGGGAGTGCCGCGGGGCTCACAAGCGATGCCCCCCTCCCGCCAAATATTGCCTACGCAATACTCGCCGGCGTCGCCAACGGGACCGAACAGCGGGGTCTGTCGTCGAGTGGTCAGACCTCCCAGCACCGCGACACCGGCAACAACTTCAGGCGACGCAGCAACGGAGAGCGTCGTATCCGCGAGCCAGAACAAGAAGGAGTCAGCGCTCACGGCCAATACAATTGTACACGGGTCCCACATCACGGACGCCGCTGCCAAAATCTCGACGACAGAAGAAGGCTCCACACTCCGCGACGGGATGGCGCCACCAGTACGAGGATCTTCAAGAAAGTCGAGTCAACAGTCACAACGGCTGTTGCTTATGGCGCGCCTCAAAGAAGAGCATCTTCGCGCCAAAGAAGAACAAGCCCGACTCCAAGCAGAGCTCGCCGCCGCCCGCATCTCAACATTAGAAGCCGAAGCGCTCATTGAAGAGGAGGAAGATGCGCGCACAACACTCACGGAGGACGAGAACGAGCAATCACAGCGCATCGATACATGGCTCAGTCAGCAACGGACGATCGCGCTACACGGAGTCGAAGAAAGAGTAATGCAGCCAACACACGGATCACCAGCCACCATCGAGCAACCGCCACTGGAACTTCCCGCACCAATAGAACAGCTGAAGCTACCGGCCCCTGCCGCGGCACCGATTGCCGCACCTGTCGCACCGAAGAGCGACATCGCCGAACTAGCAGCTGCCATCGCGACGGCCGCCCGCCAAGCCAGGCCCGGACCATCGCATCGGTACTACGGGGAGCTTCCAGTGTACAGTGGATCGCACCAAGAATGGCTCTCCTTCAAGGTCGCCTACGCCGAATCAGCGGACAGCTTCAGCGCCGCAGAGAATACTGCGAGACTTCGGCGTACGTTGAGAGGAAGAGCAAGAGAAGCGGTCGAAAACTTGTTGCTGCATTACACCGAGCCCGCCGAGATCATGCGGACTCTAGAATCGCGCTTCGGACGTCCAGAAGCAATCGCCGCAACGGAGCTGGAACGACTGCGCGCGCTGCCACGCTGCACGGACACACCGAGGGACATCTGCGTATTCGCGAACAAGGTGAACAACGTCGTCGCCGCTCTGAGGGCCCTCGACCGCGTACATTATATGTACAACCCGGAGCTCACCAACATCACATCGGAGAAGCTGCCGTCCACTCTACGCCACCGCTGGTTCGAATTCTCAGCGACTCAACCGGCGGGAGAACCGGACCTCGTCAAGCTGTCGCGCTTCCTGCAACGCGAGGCGGACCTGTGCAGCCCATACGCACAGCCGGAGCCAGAGACGAGAGTGGAGAACACCAGCGGTCGGCGGAAGATGGTGAACACGCCTCAGAGGACGCACACCACGCAAGCGAAGGAAGAGAGGAAATGCGCAGCATGTCAGAAGCCGGGACACATCCCACAAGATTGTCCCGAATTCAAGAGAGCAGCCGTCAGCGAGCGCTGGGATACGGCGAAGCGCGAGAATTTGTGTTTCCGGTGCCTACGGTTCCGGTCCCGGGGACACGTATGCAAAAAGAAGAAGTGCGGCGTCGACAGCTGTGAACGCACGCACCACGAGCTGTTGCATAAAAAGCCAGCATGGCAGAAGCCGAAGGAAAAAGAAGAGGCGGTCACCTCGACGTGGGCCGCAAGAAGTGCGACAGCCTACCTAAAGATGGCGCCAATTACTGTTATCGGACCGGCGGGAGAAGCAGATACATGGGCCCTGCTGGACGACGGGTCGACGATCTCGCTGATTGACGAAGACTTCGCGAGACGAGTGGGCGCCAAAGGACCGATCGAACCCCTCTTCATCACTGCCATCGGAGACAACAAGATAGACGCAACACGCTCACGACGCGTCCCGCTGAAGCTATGCGGACGCACGGGGGAACCGCAAGAACTGAACCTACGGACAGTCAACGGCTTAAAATTAACACCACAGCGACTGAACATCGAAGTCCTCGCGTCGTGCCATCACCTCACCGACCTCCGCCATCACTTCAAAACGAGCTACGCCTCGCCGAAGATACTGATCGGCCAAGACAACTGGCACCTGCTGGTGACGGAGGAGATGCGGACGGGACGACGCGATCAACCAGTGGCGTCTCGTACTCCGCTCGGGTGGGTCGTGCACGGAGCACGCCCGGGAGGCAAGAGACAGCGCGTCAGCTTCGTGGGACACGCGACGACGGTCGACACGAACATGGACGAAGCCCTCAAACAGTACTTCGCGATCGAGGGACTCACCGTCGCCGCCAAGACACCGAAGAACGACCCAGACGAGCGCGCGCTGAAGATCCTGCGAGAGACCACTCAACAGCAACCCGACGGCCGCTACGAGACCGCACTGCTGTGGCGTGAGGAGGGCCTGAAGATGCCCAACAATTTTGAAGCCGCAATGAATCGCCTGACGTCCGTAAAAAAGAAACTGGAGAAGGATCCAAACTTGAAAGAGCGCTACAAGCAACAAATGGACGCACTGGTAGCGAAAGGATACGCCGAAGTAACTCCGTCGACGGGTACGAAGAATCGAACCCGGTACTTGCCACACTTCGACGTGACACACCCAATGAAGCAGGAGAAGCTTCGCATCGCGCACGACGCCGATGCGAAAAATAGAGGGAAGAAGCCCAAACGACTTCCTGCTCACCGACCCGGACCTGCTGCAGTCGCTGCCCGGAGTGATGATGCGCTTCAGGCAGCACGCCGTCGCCGTCTCCGCGGACATCACGGAGATGTTTATACAGATAGGCGCCCGAAGCGAGGACCGCGACGCGCTCCGGTACTTGTGGAGGGAGGACCCTTCACGAGAACCTATAGAATACCGGATGAGGTCCATCGTCTTCGGCGCGACAAGCGCACCTGCAACCACCATCGAAGTGAAGAACGGACTGCAGTACCCGGACGCCGCCAACCTCAAGCTCCACACGTAAGTGGACACCAACAAGTACGCCCACGACGCCGCATTGTACTGGCGCGTGGAGACGCCCGACGGGGAGATGAGGACCTGCCTAGCCAAAGACCGAGTCGCAACCGTGAAGCTAACATCGATACTGCGTCTCGAGCTACAAGCCGCCGTGATGAGCAGCCGCATGGCCGCGGCCGTCACGGAAGAACACAATAGAAAGCCAGACACGAGTGTTCTGGACCGACAGCGCCACCATAGAGGAGAACAGCACTGTGGAGGAATGGCGCTGGGTCCCCACAAAGGAAAACGTCGCCGACGACGCCACAAGGGAGATACCCGTCGGCTTTGAAAGAAACCACCGCTGGTTCATAGGCCCGGAATACCTAAGACGGCATCCGGATGATTGGCCCGTACAACGGACTGCAAGAAGGGCAGAAGAGACGGGTGAAGAGAAGTGCGCAACGCTCGCCGTGAGCAGAGAGAGCCTCGGCGAAGCGATCCCGGACCCAAGACGCTTCTCCAAGTGGGAGAAGTACCTGCGTGCAACGGGGCGAATACTGCAATTCGTCGACCTATGCCGCAGAAGTCGCGAGCGCACTCATTACAAGAGGACCAGACGGAACCCGCGTTCGGACCCGACGTGGGAGAAGAATAGAAAGAAGACGACTTCGAAGACCCCGCTGAACACACCGCGGACGCCAGAGCAAGCAGTCATTCAATGGAAGACTTTAGACGCCGACACGCTTCGACGCGCCGAGACGCTCATTTGGCAACAGAGCCAGCGGGCAGCCTTCGAGGAAGAAATTTTGACGCTCCAGCGAGGGAAACAAATATCCCCAGCGAGCCGACTGCGAAACTTGTCCGTAACTTACGCGGACGGGATACTGAAAATAAACGGACGCATCGGCAACATTGAGGGAGCTGACGTCATCACCTCGCCTCTCGTGCTAGACGGATCCCGACGCGAAACGAGACTGATGATAGACTTCATCCATAGAAAGATGCACCACGCCGGAACCGAAGCTACGATCGCCGAGTGCCGACAGTCGTACTGGGTCTTACGCCTACGCCCAGTGACACGGAGCGTGATCCACAACTGTCTTCCGTGTCGTATCCGCAAGGACACACCACCGCGTCCAGCCACGGGCGATCACCCACCGAGCAGACTGGCACACCATCGGCGACCATTCACATACGTGGGCCTCGATTACTTCGGGCCCTATCAAGTTACCACCGGCAGAAGCACCCAGAAGCACTACGTGGCCATCTTCACATGTCTCACTACGCGTGCGGTGCATTTAGAACCGGCAGCGAGCCTCAGCACGGACTCAGCGGTGATGGCCCTCCGGCGCATGATCGCGCGCCGGGGAGCCCCGACGGAGATATGGAGCGACAACGGCACCAATTTACGGGGTGCCGACAAGGAGCTGCGCCAAGCTTTGGACAAGGCGACCGAGCATGAAGCGAGCTTAAGACTTATCCAGTGGCGCTTCATCCCACCGGGCGCGCCTTTCATGGGCGGCGCCTGGGAAAGAATGGTGCGGGCGGTAAAGGCCGCGCTCTCGGCCACGGAACAGCCGAGGCACCCGACGTCCGAAATATTTCATACTCTGCTAGCAGAGGCAGAGTTCACAGTGAACAGCCGACCTCTCACCCACGTATCGGTGAGCGCCGACGATCCCGACCCTCTGACACCGAACCACTTCCTGCTGGGAGGCCCGGCGCGAGTCCCCGTGCCGGGCAAGTTTGACGACGCCGACCTCATAGGGCGCGCACACTGGCGCGCAGCACAACGTCTGGCAGATGTGTTCTGGAGTCGCTGGCTCCGGGAGTACCTGCCCGACCTGCAGAACCGGCGGGAGCCCCACAGCCGCGGGCCCGCCCTAAAGATAGGCGACGTCGTGATAATAGCAGACGGAACGCTCCCACGGAACACCTGGCCACGTGGGATCATCCAGGAGGTTTACCCGGGGGCCGACGGCATCACTCGAGTGGTCGACGTACGCACCGCCGGCGGTATATTGCGACGCCCGGCAAAGAAGATCATCGTGCTGCCCACGATGACCGCCGCTCACCAAGGAGGATGCAGCGACGTGAACGACGCTGCACGGCGGGAGGATGTTCGCGACGGACATAAAGAAACATAGTTAGAATAAGATATTCCCGAACGGACATAAATGATTGAAAATAGTTAAATAGATATTGTTCGCGATGCACATAGATAGTTGTAAAATAATAGAAAATGTCCGCGATAAATAAATAGAGAATAAATAGATAATACGTTAAAACAGAAATGTCCGTAAATAGATACGCTAGAATAGGAATATGTTCGCAAGTACAGCTAGATTTAATAGAAATAGAGATAGTCAGTATGTTAAAAATAGTTAGCATACAAATGTAAATAGAAATAAGTTAATTTGTAAATGTTATTTTGTAAATAAAGATTGGTCCTCGTGGTCTTTAATTTGGCGTGGGAACGCAGGAGCGAGTCACAATACGGGCAACTAATAGAGCGACTAGGCAAACAATAGGCGAGCGAGGCGGCCGAGAGAACAATAGACGCCCACCGTGCTCGGACTCATAATAGCGCTGGCCGAGTGCGCGTGGGCGACCATAAATAGGGGGCCTACCTCGCTGCGAATTCAGTTCGAGACAGCGAGCCGACGAGTCAAGACCTCTCCGAAAGAAGAGGAGAGCGCCAACCGAACAAGAAAAGACTCGCTCCTACGCCCTGCGCCGGTCAAGCCACGAGGACCGTGTGAACGCCATACTGAAGCCTTCGTTATTTTCCTCGAACCAATCCCAGCACCCGTTCCGCGACAGCCACTGCGGCAATACTCGAGCCACCACGTTTCAACGAGAGTAAGAAGTCTAAAAATCACACGTGGTGGCCGAAACCTGAGCGGTGGCCGTCCGGAATAAGTTGGAACCGAGCAGTGAGCACTGTTATTGTAATGCAGATAGTATTCTTTATTTTGAAGAGGAATGATTAAATTTGATTTTGTTAATTTTGATAATTTTTTTTACTAAAAAAGTAAATAGTACGAGGTTAGACTTTTGAAACTCCTTATTTTATTAACCTACTTAACTCATATTTTGCTTATGTGATTGTAGACGCGAGATAAGCAAATTACGAAAATATTTGAAATTTGGTCGTTGCAAATGAAGGACACAGACTGCGGGAAGAAACGATAAGAAGCGGCAGTTCTGCGTTAAAGGAAGGATGCACAATACCTTTATGTAGTCCTTACTGCAGACTCGTACCACTTCGCGATGAGAAACACCAACGATTTCACTTATTTACGTATTTAACATAACAAAGATACGAAGCGCGCGCGCGGTTGTTCAGCCATATTTTTTGTCTCGATGTCACCACACGATCTCGCTCGCACGCGTCCGTAGGTAAAGTGCCGGAGAGGGATAGGACAGGATTTGCAAAACCAAATTAAAATGTTGCTATTTTTCGAAACCTAAAACTAAGTTTTAAACCAGCGCAACCATTCCCCCGGGCTTGAAGGGACGCCTTCAAAGTTGTATTATCTAACAAACGAATAACAATAAATCCAAATAAGTACGCTACGTTTATCTACTATTACATTATGTTCCTACAAGAATTAAGAATCTATACTATATTTATATACAACTAACCTAAATAATATGAAAAATCTAATGAGCTACTGGTTGGGCAGTGGGCAGAGTCGCACCACGGGACGCAAATACGATCCGATCGCTGTCTTAACCCGTGTAATGCGTGTAACTCCCGTAGAGTCCGGAAACACTTCTTCCACGACACCCAAAGGCCAGTGTAGAGGAGGCGAATTATCGCTAATCAGAATCACCACCGAGCCGACGACGACTGGATCGACCGGCGTGTTCCATTTGCGGCGTGATTGCAACGTATGAAGGTATTCCCGTCTCCAGCGCTTCCAAAACGATTGAACTAATTTGTCTAGCAAATCGTGTCTAGCAAGAGTAGTTAAATTTTCATCGATTTCTTCCGCAGGCAAGCATTTCGAAGGCGTGAGATTCAAAAAATGCGCAGAAGTTAAGGCAAGCGGTTCTGAAGGATCACTAGAGAGTGTTCTACATAAAAGTCGTGTATTCATTACCGATTCGATCTGAGTGAGAACAGTACATAGCTCTTCAAATGAAAGAATTGTATCACCTATAACGCGATATAGATGAGACTTTAAGCTTTTGATATTAGCCTCCCAATTCCCGCCAAAATGGCTAGCTGTCGGTACATTTAGGGACCATTCAATGCGATTTTCAGCTAAGACGTGACCAAACTCTGTATTATGATACTTTGAACAAAGAAATTCATGAAGTTCTGAAAGCTTGCGTTTAGCACCTATATAATTCGTTCCATTGTCCGAATAAATTCTACCCACCGGGCCTCGTCTAGATAGGAACCGCTTGAAGGCTCCCATGAAACTAGCTGTGCTTAAATCACCAGCCAGTTCTATATGTACTGCGCGCGTAGTCATGCAAACAAATAAACACACGTAAGCTTTGGTAAAACGAATACCTCGCCCACGTGTTATGGTAACCTTGAAAGGGCCAGCATAATCTGTACCCGTATGAATGAAGGGTTTAGCGGATTGAACGACACGACAAGAACGATGATCCGCCATTTCAGGGAATGTTGGCTTAGGACGAAGTCGAAAGCAAGGCATGCATTTGTGTATCCTATTCCTAATTAAATTACGAGCAGAAAGTATCCAATACTTCTGACGTAAGAGCGCCATCAGCAGGTCAGGACCGGCGTGACAATTTAATTTATGATGATATTCGATAAGTAAATTCAAGATCGGATCTTTTCTCGGAAGCAAAATGGGATATTTCTCGTCGTAGCTCAAGTCAGAGTTTCTTAAACGTCAATCCGATGCTGACATGCGATATCTGTGAGGTAACAATTTTACAAATCGACAAACGAAAACTACACTGCGCAATAGTTTAGACCAAGATGAGATACGATCTCCTAGTGATAATATAGGAGATTTTTCATTTAAAGTAGCGAGAAAGGTCTGTTTCTTTTCTTCCGGCGCCTCAGGCTTTACGGAAGGATTAAAAGGAACAGCAGGCCACTGCGCGACATCCAAATGTGCCCAAGAGGGGCCACTAAACCAAAGCGGGTGATTAATTATTTGGGAAGGAGTGAGGCCACGCGACAAACAATCAGCGGGACTGTCTTTACCAGACACGTGATATAGATTTTGTGGAGATAAATAGCTTTGTATCTTCGTCACTCTGTTAGCCACAAAGGTGCTCCATCGATGAGGCGATGAATGTGTCCAACAAAGTGCGACTGTTGAGTCTGAAAACGCGAATATATTGCGAAAAACAATGCGATTTTGACAAGCGACTACTACATTTTTTATAAGCTGAGCGAGTATGAGAATCGCGCAAAGCTCAAGTCTGGCGAGCGACACAACCTTTTTAGGAGAAACCTTTGATTTTGCTGTTATCAAACGTATTGTATTATCATTGTTATTTTGAACGTGAAAATATATCACCCCCCCCATATGCTTTCTCACTGGCGTCCGCGAAACCTAAGATAGTCGCGATGCTGTCGACGTTCATACCGTGACGTGGGATCTTTATATGAGAAAGCAAAGGAAGTTCTTCTTTGAATCGGCTCCACATTTTTACTATATCTTCGGATGGAGTGTCATCCCAGTCACAATTGCTCAGCCACAACTGCTTAATAATAAGTTTAACGAACAGGACGACCGGTGCGACAAATCCCATGACGTCCCATATTTTAGCGACACCTGACAGTATTGTACGTTTAGTACAAATTTCAATCGGAGTGTCAATTTTTATACAAAAAATGTCCGACGTAGGAGACCAACACAAGCCGAGTACTTTATGCTGGTTCGACTCATCGAACTCCTTAACACCTGGCAGGCGATGCGACGGCGGGATCGAATCTAACACTACTTGTGAGTTACTCGTCCACTTCACCAGCTCGAACTGACCGGCCTTCATGAGACCTATCATCTCAGAAGCGGTCGATATGCCGATGTCTTCAGTTGGAATTGAATAAACAAAATCGTCCATATACAGGCTAGTATCAATAATTTCTCTGGCCCGCGGGTAAGCGACACCTTCATCAGCTGCCAGCTGTTTAATAGTACGCAACGCATGAAAAGGACTAGACTTAAGCCCGAAAACTACACGATTAAATTCGTAAACTTGTAATGGTTGTTGAGGAGAAAAACGATATAGAATGCGTTGAAAACGCCTGTCAGATTCTCTGACTCCAATACTCAGAAACATCCGACGAATGTCAGCGGAAAGGGCAACCGGAAACAAACGAAAATTAATAATAATATTAAATAAATTTCCTTGGAAATTTTGTCCACGATATAACAGATCATTGAGCGAAACATTAGTAGTAGTCTTACAACTACCATCGAGTACGACTTTTAATTTGGTTGTGACCTTATCTTCTCTGATTACACCATGATGCGGAATAAAATAAGAAATATCTGAACTGTCACTATCTACAGCTGAGAGATAGTTCTTCTCTAAATATTCGAGAATGATGTTGTTGTACGCTAATTTTAGCTGCGGAGAAGCTTGCATCTTTCTTTATAAGCAGTAAAATCGACTTTCACTTGCTTGACGCGAATTACCGAGAGTGTTAACATCACCTTTAAAGGGCAAAGCCACCACGTATCGTCCGTCACTATCTCGTGTGGTAGTACTGGTATAAAACTCCTCAGACATTTTGTCCTCGGGGCTGAGTACCGACGGCACGTCTACTTCCTCTAATTCCCAAAACTTCCGAATTGTGGAGTCTAACGGGTCTCCGGTACAGCAATATGAAACGCTCTCGTTGCTAGCTACACGAACGGGAGCGTCACCAACAATAACATAACCGAGGATAGTCTCTAACGCGATCGGCGAGGCATGCGAAGGCCGTCCTTGAACCTTGTTCGATAAGAGCAGATGCGGGAAAATCGAAGCTCCAATCAACAGTTGGATCGGGCCTGGGTTAAATAAAGTAAGTATCGTCTGCCAATGCTATGTCTTCGAAATTCGATAAAAGAGAGGCATCAACTGTGGTAGTCGGTAAACGTTCAGTAATTTTATCTACTACTAACGACTCCATAGTATAATTTACGTTACGATCGAAACGAGAATAAAATTTTATTTCTACAGAACCTTCAATTGTTTTGCTAGAACCTCCTATTCCCTTTACTACGGAACAAGCAGGTCTATTATTTATGTTTAAACCCAATCGTCGACAACAATCACGAGTGACAAAATTGCTTTGAGACGCGCCATCCAACAACGCGCGTACACAATGCTCCCTACCACGTTAATCAATAATAACTACACGTGCGGTCGCAATTAGTACCGTAGTAGGACTGCGTAAGATGCGGTTATAACCTTTCGATAAAGTGCACAGCGTTACGTCATCCGTGCTGACGCGAGCTGGAGCAATGCCCATATCATTTAAGCCTACCGAAGAAGGCATGGGGAGGGCCGTGCGACAACCGATGCTCGTGTACCTGGTGACTGCGTGCCTCTAGCATTCGAATGCGCTTTACTCGCGACGGGTTCATTTCCGAAACATAATAAAGTGTGATGCTTAGAATTACATTTTTTACATAAAGAGGACGACCTACACGCGGAAACACGATGACCGCTACTTAAACAATTTATACATAAATTGTTCGATTTGACGAATTGAAACCGCTCATTCGGTTTATAACTATTAAAAACCCTACATTTATAAATGTGATCATGTTTGTCACGACACAGACTACATACTGTTGACTCAGAACTAGATGTATAAGCCTGTGTAGATGACAACTTAGAGTCAAACTGCCTTTTGTTGGCAGCCTTGGGAACTGATGACGTGCGTTCTAATACTTTTATGTGATCACGAACAAAAGACACTAGATCTACAAACAATGGTATTTCGCATCCCTTATTATTTAAGCGCTGATAGTATTCAAACGCACGGGCAGTGTCTGTGTCTAATTTTTTAAGCGCAACATGCAAAAATGTAAAATCCGATAGGTCATTGACCTTCAAATTTTTTAAAGCGGCTACTGACGATGCGAACTTGTCCAAAAATAATTCTAAATTACTAGGATTTGCAGAAGAGATAGGTTTAAATTCAAATAATTGATCTAAATACGCAGTAGCAGATAGACGTTTATCTTCGTATTTGCTATTTAATAAATCAAAAATTAACGAATAGTTTTTGGCGCTTGGAGTAATTCCCGCGCATATGGAACGAGCCCTGCCGGTTAATTTGCCTATCAAATAATAAAGTTTCTCAGAGTCCGTTAACGATGTATTATTATGTACGACATTCCGAAAGCTAGAGATAAACAAAGGCCTGTTTTTTATATCGCCATTGAATTCGGGAATTTCTATTGGGGGTAGTTTTGGAATCCTATGTTGACCAGCCAGCGTAACGTGATCCCCCGTTTGCGATTGCGATTGTAACCTTTTGGCAGCTCGTTTCACGCAGCCTAAGAGATCTTCAAACGCCGTAAGAGGTTGATAATTAACTAAATAATCGGGATTAGCCTTTAACTCCAACATGATTATTTTATCGAGCACACCTTCAAAATCTTCACGCAATGAATCTACTGTTTCAAAGTCGCACAAAAAAGCGTCAGCGTTGAATGACTTTGAATCCATATCTCTAGTTTTGCTAGAAATGCTTTGCATGCGGGAGAATATCCTATCTCTTTTAGCATATAACATCTTTAAATTAGTATCTAAAGGTGCCATTTTAAGATAAACGTTAATAAATATTTCAAATTAACAAACTAACGATATTCGAAGCGGCGGGAAAGGTAAACACCTACCTACGAGTACAAATTTATGCGAATAGTACAAATGTTAATAAATATTTTAGAGTAAAAAACTAAAGATAATATTCGAAGCGGCGGGTGTTATTAGCACACAGGAATACGCTACTACCCGTCGCCTGGCGTTTCCTATCTATCGCCTTTTACGATGTCCCAGGAAGATGCGGGAGTGGTGCTATTCTACGTAAGGTACCCGACACCACACGGGGAACCTACACTGAATACCTAATACTAATGTATGCGGCCGGCTCGAGGCGTACGCTCGACCGGTGATCTAACAAAGAATAATATAAGAAACCAGAACGCGGGTTTTCTATCTACCTCATTTGATATTGTAAATAAGTGATTATAATGTGAACGAAAACGATATTTAAGACGAAAGCAGGAAAAGCGATATTTTTTCGAAGTACCTACTTGGTACGCGGTTCTAATTATATTAGGTAAATTAGGTAAACCTAGGCAATGGTTGGCGCTGATTTAATACGAATCCGGCTCGTTTGGACCAAAAAATGTAGACGCGAGATAAGCAAATTACGAAAATATTTGAAATTTGGTCGTTGCAAATGAAGGACACAGACTGCGGGAAGAAACGATAAGAAGCGGCAGTTCTGCGTTAAAGGAAGGATGCACAATACTTTTATGTAGTCCTTACTGCAGACTCGTACCACTTCGCGATGAGAAACACCAACGATTTCACTTATTTACGTATTTAACATAACAAAGATACGAAGCGCGCGCGCGGTTGTTCAGCCATATTTTTTGTCTCGATGTCACCACACGATCTCGCTCGCACGCGTCCGTAGGTAAAGTGCCGGAGAGGGATAGGACAGGATTTGCAAAACCAAATTAAAATGTTGCTATTTTTCGAAACCTAAAACGAAGTTTTAAACCAGCGCAACCAGTGATTATGATTTTATTTATTTAAATTATTTTTCACTACAGTCTCTTTTAGCCCGATTATATTTTTTAAGATCCTCTGTAGCTTCCCTCTCAGCCTTTGCTTTTAGATAGACTTTTTCTGCTGCCATCAGCATCCACTCTCTTTCCTTTTTTTGTAATTGAAAGAGTTCATCTTCTCTTCTCTCTTTCTTTTCATAAGATTCTTTTCTAAACTTAAATTCTTCCTGTATTACCCTGGTGCGCACATTCCCTCCTGTAATTAAATAAAATGCAATTGTTATACTTCTATATTTGTAACATTTTAGTAATCTACATAATGTATATTTATGATTTTGAAGTGATGATAGCTTAGTGGTAATTAATGTATTAATGGGTGGTTTCAAATCCCACAATTGGATTGAGCTACTATAGTCGAATTATTAATTAGACTGAGTAAAATCTGATAGTCAGTTCATCTGATTCAATACAATCAAAGTGAAGTTATAAAAATATATTGATATATTTAGATTTACAAATTGCATTATTTGAGATCAACTTTTAGATGGATGGACGAGCTCACAGCCCACCTGGTGTTAAGTGGTTACTGGCGCCCATAGACATCTACAACGTAAATGCGCCACCCACCTCGAGATATAAGTTCTAAGGTCTCAGTATAGTTACAACGGCTACCCCACCCTTCGAACCGAAACGCATTACTGCTTCACGGCGGAAATAGGCGGGGTGGTGGTACCTACATAGGCGGAACTGAAAATTTCGGGAATTAACGAAGTGACACAACATTACTATTTAAAAATGTATTTATTGCTTTTCCAAGTATTCTCCGCGAAATTTGACACATTTTTCCATACGATGGAACCAATCATTGAAGCAACCATTCCATTCGGAAGTTGGGGGTCTCCAAAATGGCCGTTTTGTAGGCGTCCACAGCTTCTTCAGGTGATGAAAATCTCTGTCCACGCAATTTATTCTTTATTTAAGGGAAAGTATAGAAATCATTAGGGCTTAGGTCGGGGCTGTACGGCGGATGGTCTAATAATTCTATGTTTTGCTCTAAAAACTCTTTTGTTCTGTGCGCGGTGTGAGAACTCGCATTGTCGTGATGGAGGATGATGCGGCGGTTGCAGTTCTCTTTACGGAGTTCAGAAACGACCTGTGGCAAACAAATGCTAGCATACCATTCTATATTAACCGTTCTTTGTCCCTCAAGAAGAATAGTCGTAACATGGCCGGTTTTGGAGACAAACGTGGCCACCCTTTTTTTTTGCAACACTCCGTGAACGAACAATTTTTGTTGGCTTTAACTCATTTTCGAGCACCCAAACTCGTGACTGGTTTTTTGTTTCGGGTTCGTACGCGTATATCCAGGATTCGTCACCTGATACAATGTTGTATACAGCATTTGAGGATCCTGCCTGGAATCTTTCGAGAGTTCTGACGCACCAAGTAACGCGAGCCGCTTTTTGCTCTTCACAGAGCGAATGCTGTATCCATCGGAAAAACAACTTTTTTACACCGTGACAAGACCGAGAATCTTTTTTTAAATAAATAAATGGTATTCGATTTTTAAAACCAAGGAGTTTTCAATTAAAAAGATTTTAATATGACAGGAACAGTGGAAATATTCCATTCCCGATACTTTTAGTGCAGTCCTCGTACCCGTGCGGACTCACAAGAGGTCCTACCACCAGTGATTACGCAAATTATAATTTTACGGGTTTGGTTTTTATTACACGATGTTATTCCTTCACCGTGGAAGTCAATCGTGAACGTTTGTTCACTGATATCTTTTTTTTTCTTCCTACCTATGCTGATAGCCTTAAGAGGCTATTTCAGCTTCTCCTTGAAGTCTAGGTGAGCTCACGGTGCTCAAGCCGGGTGTGTTGCTAACACTGGCCCTAGCAAGAGCTTCGCAGAATCTACAACCGTATCGGAAACGCGACTCACTGAGAAGATCCGGCGAGAAACTCAGTGGGCTGTCTATGGGTTAATTCGCTCGTCGAGCCCTTCCTCGCAAGCGACGGGTTCAGGAAGGGCAGTGACTGGTGCTTGTGGTGCCTAAAAGCACCGTTAATGGATCGGGAAGATCCGTAATGACGTGCTTATGGCGACGTCGACTGTTTACCATTCCGTCCACAGGATCGGGTATGTGATATCTGCATCAATTGTAGGCCAACAACAAAATTTGTATCTTTGCTTTTGTACACTCTCAGGGTTGTTCTGAAATTTTCGAATTGAATTTTTTTTTACATTATTAACTTACCTCCTAAGGAGGCTGCACCACAGCCAGTCTACCGGGACCCAGAACGACGTGGTGGAGTGTCACGACATGATAGAGTGTCAAGAATAGGCGTGGTATCTGCAACATTTCCTGAAAAATACAAGATCGATAGTTCTACACAATACTTACGTTTATTATTGAGTAATGAACTTGTGCTCTAGCCTAATCAATGATTTGTAAGGTATAATACATACAACAAAGATCAATAAGAATTGTTTGGAAAACCTCACTGCATTCAAACATATGAAAGCAATTATATATTCACCAAGTGCACGGATGTACTTTGTGCATTTCTTTTTTTTTTATCTACCCAGAGAATCAATAAAAAGGTTACCATTTTGTAACAAAGACGGAGTTTTATGTTTGTAAGTATGCATAAAGAAACCCTAATTACTTTACCTACTTTTTGTTAAAAATTTTAATAACTGTCAGCTATAAAAAATTGTATCAAAGTTTTTTTATTAGCTCTTGCACATGTTGGGTTCATAAAGTATTTTGTCATCACGTGGTTACTGTTTCATTATAATCAATAGAAGTATTTATTTGTACAAATATGTTTTAAGAAACCTGCACTCATTTAGCTAATTTATCTTATAAACTTTTTTTATTTAAAGAATATTTACTGTGTGATGAAGCTCCACCACAAACTGTAAGATGGGACCCCATAAGATGCATAGGAGTGTTCACACCTTGGTCGGTAAAAAGATATGCATTTTAATTTTGCAACTGTGCCAATATTTTGATTTTCATCAAACTGCTTTAACCTACCTAATTAATATAGATAATTAAGAAAATCAGGCAAAAAGATGGGCTATAAATGTGAGAGAAAAGTAAGACTAAAAATATACATACATTCTTCAGCTGATGATCTTGCACAGCTTACACTCGGAATTTCATCATTCTGTTGTGGTCCCATGCTGCTGGAACTGATGTTTCAAACTCCATTGCAATATCTAGAAATATAAAATAAATCTTTAATTATGTATGGTAGAATAATAGTGATAGTAGGAGTAGAGGAAAGAAATACTTTTAAAGTAATATTGTTCTTAATTAGATTGTGGTATATTCATTATGATAAATAAAATGGTTTCTTGAGTGAAAATCTTTATAAGGTATTGTCTCGCATGTTATTTATCTAGTTTTTAGCACCATAATACATGTAGTTCAACTCATATAGGTATATAACAATAATCAAAACACCCACCATGCCACCACATTCTTACTGTTTTTTGTGAGAGAGCATGTGAGATTGAAGCGCCTATCTCAAATTGTTAAGATCCACTTACCTTCGGAACTGTAAATGGTATCACTGTCAATGACACCCCTGAGTTCCACATCAGTCTGATCCATTAGAACCTCAGCAAAAATAAGGGTCTCATTGCTGCTACCAGGCTGTGGCTCATTTGAAATACACTGTCCGCCACCAGTCTTCATTCTCTGACGCTTTTCATTAGCTAAAAAGCACTTCCTCCATGTTTTTAAATTATCACAGCACTTCTTGAACTGGGCCTCACGCTAAAACAAATGATAAATGAGAATAGCATGGTATATATAGACAAGTAAAAATCAGATACAAGTAATATAAATAAATATCTACCTTTGCATTTGATTCAATTGAATTGAATTCTTCTGTTAAATGTATCCACAAAAGTTTTTTTTGTTGTGACTAGCTGTCATGGTAGAAGTTTTGTGCAGATTATATTTTAAAATTAATTCTTGTAGGAAAGAATTTCGCTAAATATTTGCCTGGAGAAAAATTGAAACGACAAATAATTTAGTGCATCGTAATTTCAAGTAAAATCTATGAAAAATTTTGCTTAGGTACTGATAAAGGACAAAAATATTAAACTATTTGAATTAACTTAAAGTTAACTATTTGATAAATAAAACACCACAATCATAACTTACCTGAATTTAATAAACCGGTGGTTGTGGAAAAGCACTACAAAAACACGATGCAATCAAATTCAACACAGAAACAGCGAATAAAACTACAAAGCCGGGTCGCTGGAGGACCTATTATTCAAAATCCGAAATCTAAAATAATCATGGGTTAGAAAATAAATGAAAACCTTTTAATCCACCCTACAATTCACTGTTTACATACTTCGCTAGAAGTAATAGTGTTCTGTGCGAGTAACTCTTTTTTTTTTTAAGTGATTTTATGACCTGGTAACTAAGACTTTTAAGTCATGTCTTATTTTAGTTTATATTCTTATTTTTATGAAAAATGATAATATGGAGTGAAATGAAATGAAAATGAAATGAAAATGATTAATTTGAGACGTTAATCAACTGGGATGAAATTAAATGAAATGAGATGATATGGAATGAAATATAATCTTAGTAAAATGGTGGTCATTTACTAAGATTTTTTCAGTGGACTTTTTGGAGGATCCCGAGAAGTTGCGTCCAGCGGCTTTGTTTCATTTTCCCACATTTGTGCACTTTCACAGATATTAAACACTTACTAAACCACCGTTATTACACATTTAAACCTGAAGAAACACTAAATAGACAAAATAAAACAAATCACACAACTTCACTCCTCGCGCTCCCGCCAAAAAGTCCTCGCGAGTAACTCTCAACCATAAATTTAAATAGATTATACACTTAGGCTAAGTTCACATGACCGGTACCGCGCATAGATTATACACTTAATATATTGTACCGCGCGGAACTGCTCACCGCGCGGTACAAGTTCAAGTATTTATTGTTCACATAATAGCGCGCTGTCGCGCGGTACCGCGCGGTACGCTACAAAACTGTGTCTACATGTTCAGCTGATCCGCGCGGTTTGAGACGGACAGACGCATAGATCAAAGAAAAATGAGTACCTAGCGAAGACGATATCGTGTCTATCGATTTTAAATAGTTTTCAACGCAATCATATAAAAATGAAAAGATGCAACTGACATCTTAAACTAGGTAGTAAAAGAATTTTATTCGTGTAGTCTCAGGTCGGGATATAAAATTACAAAAAGGCTTGAAGAAAGTCTTTCGATTAAAATAGGATGCACCCAGTATCGCCTTTGTCTTCTTCTCCGACGTCTCAGTTTTCTGTATAAAATTAATAAGCAAATTGCTTAACCCGGTCAGAGTAGGCGGGTTCCCGCGGTCAACACTACAACCAGACACGCAGCCAAACCCGAGGACGCCCCACCGACGGGTCGTCGAGGCGATAGTCGACGACCAACGACGTCGGTCTCCGCAGTACGGCGGCCCTGCCAGGCCGCCCGGGCGATGCCGCTGGTGTTCCGGGACACCCCGCTGGGCCAGGACCAGCCTGCCGGGTCGGAACGCGATACACCGTTTTATTTATTTATAAAAATGAAATTATCGAATAATAGCATATCTGACTACCGAAAAAATTAATAATAATAATAATATTCAATTAAGTTAGACTTTTGTTTGTCCTCCCGTGTTGTTATTTGAAAACAGAAAATGTATAATTACATACTCTTTTGAGAACCTTCATGGGAACTATTCAAACCTCGATAAAGGCTTAAATCGAATTTAAATTTAAATAAAAAAAAAGTTTTAAGCGTCGTCTTTTTTTCACTTCTTTAGCGTCGCATTCGTTATAAATTTGTTAATTTTTTGTTTTATTTTATATTAATAATAAATATAAATAATAATAATAAAATTATAATAAAATCATAAATATTTACTGTATTTTCTATGGAGTTATGCGTTTTGCATTTTAAATTTAATATAAAAACAACTAATAATAACATTATGTAACGTCGACTCCCGTCTACATATCCATAAATTATTATTACTTCATTAATATAAATATGTGCCGCAATAATCAAGAGCTCCTCGAAGTAACCTTCGCCGGAGAAAGAGCTGGAGACCACGGGTGAGTGACAAGTTTTTATTTGGTTTTGACTTTCACCTAAAAATCTAAACTTCTTTCAATTATATTTACTTCCTTTATTATTACAATTTCATATAGGCTTCGCTTTATTTAGAGTATACCTACATGAATTGCGTTTATTCGGTACACTTCGAAAGATCGTCCTGCTTCTGCCCTCGCTCAATTAGTGCAGTCCGCCATTTTGTGATTTGTGCGTCGCCTAGCGTCGCATTGTTTCGTCAGGGCGGAAATGAAGCAATCAAATCAAATCAAAAAAGTTTTATTCAACATAAATGAAAGTACATACTTGTTGAACGTCAAAAGAACTACCGCCACTACTAATGTACCGCTACTAATGTATAAGATAGTCATGAAACTAGTCTTTAACACCTTGAATAGTATTCGACAAGTTAATAGTCGGTAGGCAGCGGCTTGGCTCTGCACCTGGCATTGCTGAAGTCCATGGGCGACGGTAACCACTCACCATCAGGTGGGCCGTATGCTCGTCTGCCTACAAGGGCAATAAAAAAAAAAAAAAAAAAGTCTGACTGCATTTAATTATTTACTACTTTTAATATTGACATAAATGATGAGCAGGAAGATTTACTCTAAATAAATAAATATTTTAATCCTACTTCATATTTTAATGTCTATGTTTATAGAACTGTAATATAAATAAAATGATCCTAACAGTTTCACGAATAAAGAGTAGAAATGAAAGCAGCAACATAATATTTAGGTACAATAATGTTTTAGCTCTATTTATTTAAATTATATATTTTTTTATTGCTTAGATGAATGGACGAGCTCACAGCCCACCTGGTGTTAAGTGGTTACTGGAACCCATAGACATCTACAACGCAAATGCGCCACCCACCTTGAGGTATAAATTCTAAGGTCTCAAGTATAGTTACAACGGTTGCCCCACCTTTCAAGCCGAAACGTATTACTGCTTCACGGCAGAAATAGGCAGGGTGGTGGTACCTACCCGCGCTGACTCACAAGAGGTCCTACCACCAGTAAGCATGTTTCAAAAAATAAAAAAGGCCGTTTTATCATGAGGTGTCATTTGTTATTTCTACGCCTTCATTATTTCAATACTATTTCATGTCGTCTAAGTTTCGAAATTATATTTTCAATTCGCTATATACACGTCCCATCACCGACTTGAACAAAATAAAATGAAAACATTATCAATGCAGTCGAAGTTAATCAATTAATATGCGCTATTGAGGTTTAACTCAAGAACAACTGGTCGGAGCTTGATAAAGAGATGGAACTGCATGAGAAGTACCAGTTTTCAAATAAAAGGAGAAACATCAGAAACAGTTCACGTCGAGAAAAGTTCTGAGGTAACAAATAATACAGTCGAATGGAGAGACTCCTTGTTTTTGAAGTATGAAAAAAATAATGATAAAATGGTTCGTAAGATTAGATTTAAACACGCACTCATCATCATCATCAGCTGACAGTCGTACACTGCGGGACATAGGCCTCTCCCAATCGACACCACTGAACTGAACACAATCTATACTAATATATAAATCTACAGTGGTTTTTACGGATGTTCCGTTATAACTACTGAACCATGCATCCGATTGACTTGAAACTTGGTATCCATGTAGAAAATAATCCAATAAAAAGCCTATCCATTAAGTACACATATGTAGAAAATATGTGTACTTAATGGATAGGCTAATATTTATATGAGTGTTGACTGTTGGACTGCCTAATAATAATGACAATAAATAATAATGTTAATTTTAAACGCCCAGCGAAGCGGGCGATTACATACGGCTAGTTAATATTATTGAATTAGTTGGTAGTGATGAAAGACAGCTCGAAATTTTTATTCAGCGCCAAAGCTGATCTTGGAGGTGGCCCAGCACTTGGGAGAGTATACGTTTCGCACCGAGGATCTGGTAAGGGGGTAGCCCGTCGCGGACACGGGAGCTCCGATCACGATACCAGGGGGGGAGCCGACTCTTGGACGAATCATCTACGTCATAGGAGAGCCTATAGCTCAGTTAGATAGTCGGCTAGATGAAGATATCAAACCAATAGCTTATTTTCGCTTGAAATAACTAGAATGTGCCCACGTACTAAGGAGATCTTGGTATTAGACGAAAAAGAAAAAATCCGTCTACAGGTGGTAAGGCGTCTTGTGAGCCCACCAGGGTAAGTACCACCACCCTGCCGATTTCTGCTGTGAATCTGTAATGCGTTCCGATTTAAAGAGTGGAGCAACCGTGGTACTATTGACACATTTTTCGCTAAGCTAAGCATAAATGCCTGTTATATATCCCTGAACCCGCAATGTATATAACGGATAGTGTCCCCGCGGTACATGAGTGCATTGACCCCGGCGTCCCGGGGTCTGTCACCTTCCTGTCTGGTTCTGCCGCGAAGTACTCATGCGTTCAGAATATGCTTTCTGAGGCTCCGACCTGAAGGCTCATCCAACGGTGCTAAGTCCTTGTCTATAGACGAGCGCAGACCGATATACATGTAGACGGACAAGTTCGCTCCGATACACGCTGACGCTTCGTCCTTCGTCGAGATGTCAGTCGAACAGGAAGAAGATCCTCGTGACGGGCATCAAGGTCGTGGATCTCCTGGCTCCGTACGTCAAAGGTTTGTAAGGGGAAGTCTCTGTAGCACTAGCGAGCCGCAGACACAATTATAACTACCTTTACGGTTTAAACGCGTGTTTTTTACAGCTATGATAATATTATTTTCGAAATTTGGAATACTTAGTTTTCATCTCAGTCGTTCGTCGACACTCAAATATTGTGATAAATATAATATAGAAACAATGACGATAAAAACGTGAGATTAAAGCGTAAAAGCAGTTTTCATTAATTGTTAAATTAATTTTGGGACCAATGAAACTTGACGGGGTAGTCATCGGTTTGATATTTTGGAACTAACGACGAAGGGAAGATCTTGTACCGAGCGATTGATATAGGTCGGTAGACCGATGGTCCAAATGTTGTTGTTCGGACCTTGTATTTTTTTTTATTGCTTAGATGAGTGGACGAGCTCACAGCCCACCTGATGTTAAGTGGTTACTGGAGCCCATAGACATCTACAACGTAAATGCCGCGACCCACCTTAAGAATGAGTTGTAAGGTCTTACTTTTAACAGTACAACGGCTGCCCCACCCTTCAAACCGAAACGTATTATTGCTTCACGGCAGAAATAGGCGGGGTGGTGGTACCTACCCGTGCGGACTCAGAAGAGGCCCTACCACCAGTAATTACGCAAATTATAATTTTGCGGATGCACCGGATGCCTTATCCTTAACGCTGCGAGACTTCATGTAAATAAATACTAAATGATGACCGAGCTTTGCTCGTTTTTTTTTTTAATAATTTTTTTTTTAGAAATAGGTATTATTTAAATGTGACGTTATGCTTATTTATATTATCTGTCTTTTTAACACGTGAGTTAAAAAGACACAAATAATATAAATAAACAATTCATTTTCTTGGTCTAACCTTAAACCAACCACTCATTGGCTTCGGGTGGCTTAACAACGCCATCTGCTGAAGTAGCTTTAGTGTTATTGTGTCTTCAAAGCAGTTAGTTGCCCTCAATTAAGAAAAATAGTATTATTATTCGCCAATAGATGTCGGGAAAAGTCATATCGATAAAGTTGATTATTGAAAACACGAATAAAACAACTTCGGGAATGATAATTGTTTTGAGTAATTGTAGTAAAGTTTATTTTTGCATGTGCACTTTTTTATCATTAAGAATGCTTGAACGCACTGCGTGTACAAAAAATAAGAGGAGCGGATCGGCTCCGATTGCGAGCGCATCCGCTTTCAGATCTCTTCCAACCGGTCTATGTGCAAGGTTCTACCACCAGAACTAACCGTTTTGTCTTTTAGATTTTAGGCGGCGTGTTTAATCACATTCCGGAGGCTGCCTTCTACATGGTGGGCACCATAAAGGACGTGATCGCCAAGTTACAGGAACTCGCCAAAAGCGTGTAGAGTCGAAATGTTTTATACGTTATTTTATTTGAATAAAGATGTTGGATTTGGTTTTGTTTCATTTGTAGATAGTGCTAAGAGCACTAGAACGAGTACCTATTTACTTACTTACTTTTCACTTCCTGCGGTGCACTCCTGTAAAGTTGCAAAAATATCGCTTAAACCAAATGGCTTTTGATCCCTCAATTTAAAGTGCATTAAAGATTATTAGGTACTCAATAAGGACAATAGGACTATAGGATAGGTAATGTTACGCGCTGGGCTTCGGGATAAATAAAAATTCTACCGAAGTTTAAATTAAAACTGTACCGTAAAATGGGGCGATTAGAGATTGAGAGGCGAATTGGGAAAAAAATAGGAAAATCTTTCGACGCTCAATATTAGTATTATATTCGTTGCAAAATCTTCCATTTTTGTAGTTTAATAGTAGAACGTTGAAAGTTCACAAAACAACTCTGAATATGCATAATAATAGCTACTAACTTATAAAAAACCGCGTTTCAAATTGACTTCCTGTGGTGGTAATTATTTTAGTGCTAGAAACTTTGCTCTCTTTTATTTATTTGGTAATAATAGAAGACGACTGTGATTTATAAACGTTATTTAGTGTTTGAACCATCATATATATTAAAGGTAAGTCTCAGTTGTTATTGGTTTTAATGTATTTGATAAAATAAAATACATGTAAAAATCTGTTGTTTTTGGGGATATTAGGGACGTCTTAGGTACAAATAACAACGAAAAAGGGGTCAATTGGGATGAGAATAAGAGAAATGGAAACGATCTAAGTATAAATGTTGGAGTATTTCCACTTTCTGGTAGCGACATGGCAAGCGGGCGGTCTTCGTAAGTCAATAAAACCAGAAATATTAACTCAGAGCGTATATTACGCAGGAGCGTTCCGTCTGATACGGCGACTCGCTCGCTCCTTCGAGAGTTTTTTTTCCTACCTAAGCTAGTAGCCTGGAGCGGCTATTCCAGCGTAACCGTAACTAGTAGGTGAGCTCACGGGGCTCAAACCTGACGACGATGCTAACACGAACCCTAGCAAGAGTAGTGCTTCGCAGAATCTACCACCGGATCGGAAACGCGACCCACTGAGAAGATCCGGCGAGAAACTGTGGCTGTGTCTGAGAGTTAATTTACTCGTCGAGCCCTTCGTCGCAAGCGACGGGTTCGACGAGAACGGTGACCGGTGCTTGAAGTACCTAAAAGCACCGTTAGTGGATCGGGAGGATCCGAGATGATGTGTTTTGGGCGACGTCGACTGCTTTCCACTCTGTCCGCAGGATCGGGAATGTAGTTACCGGCGGCCACGATGAGAGGGTTCTCGCGTCGTGCCGCTTTATCGAAGTGGCGCATCGACGCCGACTGAAGATACTAGCTCGAGAGACAACAACGGAACATTTTTATAGCAAGGTATCGTGGTGGGACGATGTTGTTTACGACTCATATCTTGCACGTGTTGCTTTCGACGAATACTTGCACGTGTTGTTTGTCGTTTCATCTTTATTAGTCATGAACTAATGGTTTATACAAACACGCGCCGACATGCTTGCACGTGTTGTTTGTCGTCCCATCTTTATTAGTTATGAACTAATGGTTTATACAAACACGCGCCGACATGCTTTCACGTGTTGTTTGTCATCCCATCTTTATTAGTCATGAACTAATGGTTTATAAAAACACGCGCCGACATAAATAGGTACAGGTTTGTAGGGTTGTCTATGTAGTTATAACAATATTTTTTAAATTTGTTGGTAAAAATCTGGTTTATTCATGATGTTTTTGTCTAGAACTTTTATTCAAAACTATCAATGTGTTATTGTATTGTTTGGTAAATATTTATATTATCAGTTACAGTCAAGTTGGGTAACATTGAATAAAATCCGTTTGAAGATTTATAAATTATATTTTCAAACACTTTTTATATAATTACTTGAATAATTATATGAAAAGGAAGTTGAGATGTTCAAAATGTCAAATGTGTCATAAAATTGTCAGTTATGAATAAGTTTTCAAAACTTTGGTGCCTTTTCTGTTCGCGGTGATCAACAAGAAAAAAGTGTGTGTGGCAGAAATCTGATTTAAATATAGAAAAGGTATGTAAAACACTGTTTTTTTGGTTTCTGGAGGTAAAATATTTATTCGACCTGCTTTTTTTCTAATAATTTCGTGATTTTACAATGTTTTTTGTCCATAATTGATTGTTTCACAGATCATTGTAAATTTATTTGAAATTGGTGTAACTTTGAACTATTCAATCTTACCTAATTGCCAATTTTATATTTAAGGGTAACTTTGACATATTGAGTTGCAATTTATTATACTTCTTTTCTACTAACAAAAGTAATTGGAAGATGTCACCTCAATCATAGGTGCAATCGACAGTGCATTGACAACAAAAATAAAAAATATTAACTAAAACTTGATTACATTTAATTACTTATACTTAATATTAATTTATATTTACTTGGGAAATTATCCGCGACAGTTTTTTTCTCTAAGTTGTGAGACAATTAGAAAAAACATATATTTCATCACTTAAAGTTAGTTCAGCGCAATCGGACAACTCCGAATGAACATTAACGGAGACCGCGCTACCGTGGACATTATTGTAGTCCCAAAAGATTCTGTTTAAGGGAGAGTAAGCACCTAAATTCGAACGAGCGGGCTTTCTTATGAGCGGTTTATATTTCATCTTTCTTAGTAAGTACTTAGGGGCTGATATTTATATCTGAGTTAAGAGTTTAGGTGTGTCCGTTATTCCATGGATTAATCAGGTGGTTTTTTTTTTTTTTTTTTTTTCGTCCCTACTTTTGCAGTCTCTTTCCAAATTACCCCACATACGTCCCAATTTTCCCCAAAAAGAAAGGAAAAAATATACATTTTTTATTTTGTCGAAATATTGTATTTAAAATAAGAATATTGCAACTTACCGTTTGTTTTGGTATTTCCAGGTGTATTAAAAACTTATTGTAACGGACGTGACGTCAGCTGTTATGCCCTGCCGCTAGCCAAGCCGCCAAGCCATGTTAACACGCCCCCTTCCGCCACCGCCACCGCCGCCGCCGCCAGCCAAAGCCAACGAAAGGGGGATAGTGTTAATAAAACAAGCCATGTCAGCCATTTCTACCGCCCGGGACACCAGTGCTACGAGGCCCCTATTGTTTGTGCTGTGCGATTGTGTGTGCCCAAAGTGCGAGTGTTTTGATCTAGCGGTGTTGTTTCGGCGCGGAGACGTTCCGAGCAACGTAACGCAGGACCCGGGAACAGGTGAGTTGTTCGACACTTTCTTTTTTAACATTGGTTAATTGCGGGTAGTTGTCGATCAGCCTGGAAAAGCTGCGTACTCATTTTATTCTAAGAATAAAAACAGAGTTACGTTAGCGCCTTCGAGTCTGGCCAGCTGTGTCCGTTCCCAGTCCTCCCCTACCCTTCGGGGTTAGGAGGGGCTGTTACCAAACCCGCGTAAGCCGATTTATGGTGGTGGATCACGGCAGCGTCGGGAAACCAGTACTTAGTTAGTTCCGTCTTAGGTTAATAGTTTATTGTTCTTATATAGTTATTGATTCATTGTTATATTCTAATTCTAATTCCTTTATTTTTCTTATACAATTAACCTAAGCTTTAATTTAATTAAATTTACGTATTAGTAATTAGTATCAGAGGGTAGTTACTTCAACTACCTACTAGCGCCACTGCGGCAGTTTATGTACAATAATTAGTCGTAATTTAGATATACCCTTCATAACCTTAATATTTTTATTTTTCCTTTTTAAATTTCAAATTGTATTGATTAAATGTTGTCTGATTGCATACTGGCGGCCGTCCCACTTTCATAAGTGATCATTCCTGTTGTAGTTCAGTTGAGTCAGTAAATTTAAGTATTCTTGTTTGTCTTTTGAGTTGTATCTTTTCTTGATTGTCACGGGACATATTGCGGGCTTTCCCGTCGTTGCCGGTTGAGTATTTGCTTTAGTTTATAATTTAATTAATTCTTAGTGTTGGTATTCTATCCCTATCTTATTTTAAGTGGGGGTGGAATTCTAGCTCTTTCTTCTGTTCTTATTTTATTATTAATTTATAATTATAGTAGTAGTCATCTAATAGTTTAAATTTAGTATATTATACGTCGAACGAGCTGGACCCCCTGAGGGTAAGTTTGTTTCACTGTTTTTATTTTAATTATTCAGTTATTACTTAATTACGTACACTTGGCCAACCGGTCGCGGCGGATGCCTGCGGCGTGCTTCGGGCTTAATTGTAAGTAAATTCTTAATTATTAATTTTAATTCTTTTCGATTCTAGTCCTTTTTATTTGTCAAATTAGTCTATTATTATCAATTAGTTATAATTCATTCATTTATTTTTACAATAGTTGTGTTGGGTATTCCCAACATGAAAGCTGGATCGGCCGTCTATTGTAGTTTGTAATTAGTAGTACGAATGTACCGACTCTAGCTGTGACCAAACTTAAGTCGGCTAAGTCATGTCGAGGGGGAATTCACCCCCTAATATCAGCACACCCGGCCCGTCCCAAATGGGACGTCAGGCGATGCCCGAATTGCGTCCTACACCAACACCTGCAGTCCGTATGGCCCCGATGGGTCCTCGGTTGGATAGTTCGTCCGGGTCTTCGGCTGCGGCCAAGGGGTTCCCGAGGATCGGACCGGTGGAAAGTACCTTTCCTTCGTCGACCGATCCCTCCGGACCCTCTCGGCCGCGGAAGAAGGCCAGGTCCGAGTCTGACCGAGGCTCATCGGGTGACCAAGATAAACGCCCGCGTATAGGCCCTTCCTCCAGGTCGGAGGGAGAAGAGAGCGTGACCACGTCCACGGATCACTCCTCTACCGAGTCTATCACTCCTTCCTCGTCAAGATCCACTTCCCCCTCTGGGAGTCCAATCCCAGTCCAACCCGTTCCCAAGCCTAGAGCACCCGCCAGGACAGGGATTGCTCCTAGGCAATTGAGAACCCCTCCTCACTCTCCTTCCCCAACTTTATCCCCAATCCCGGTGGACTCTACCCGAGGTGCCCCCGCCCTAAGCGGCACGGCGGGTAACCTGGACTCCACCAGGTACATGGACCTCGAGTCCACCAGACCACGTCACGCCCCTATGCCTAACTCCATTCCCTCTACCTCCTATGCTGCCATGGCAGCTAGGCCGAGTATTCCTTCCACCCAGAGGACATCCCAATCCTCTCATGTCCCTCCCCCGAGGTCGAAGGGTCGTGCCCAAGAGGAGCTGCGCCGACATCCGCCAATAATGGTGGAGGCCCTCCCTAATTGGTCCCGCCACATGGCGGCCATTAGGGAGCGCCTCGGTCGCGCCCCCTCGGTGCGACCCTTCGGCGCCGGCTTTAGATTCCAGCCGACGTCGGTAGAGGAATACAGGGCGGTCCAGGCCTACCTGTCGGAGGCCTCTGCCAGGGATGGTACCATAAAATGGTACTGCTATGCCCTGACAGGGGAGATTCCGACTAAGGTGGCTGTCCGGGGCCTCCCTGCCGATACTGACGCGGCAGAAGTAACCGATGCCCTGAAGGAGCTGGGGTTTCCGGCTCGTCACGCCAGGTGCATCAGGTCCCAGAGAGGGCGCCCGGGCTGCGTGTTTCACGTAGCCTTGGACCACCTCTCGAAGGACGACCTCGCCCGCCTGTACGCAGTCAATGAACTGCTGTACTTGCCGGGGGTGACGATTGAGGGATGGCGACCAACCCGCGGGCCTGCGCAGTGTCATCGCTGCCAGGCCTTCGGGCACGCCTCCAATAATTGTCACCGAGCGGTCCGCTGCGTTCGATGTGCCGGGGAGCATGTCGTAGCGGACTGCCCGAGGCCGAGGGACGGCCCATTCTCCTGCGCCAATTGCGGGAAAGATCACGCTGCCGTCGACAGGCGGTGCGCGGTCTACCGCAAGAGGGCCAGGATGATGGGAGTAACCGTCCCTCCTCCTGCGCCGTTGGTGCCTCGATCCGGGAACACAGCTCCTCCTTCTGTAGCTCCCATTCCGAAGGGGAAGGGGAAAGGGAAAGGGAAATCTTCCCAACCCTAACCCCCTCCCCCGTCCTTATCCATCCCCACTGCCGTGTCAGTGGAGGCCAATCCATCAGCGGCAACGCTGATGGCTGAAGCCAACGCTCCGCGGCGGGGTATGCCCATTCCTACCCCTCGTGGTCTAAACGCTGCAAGCAGACCGCCCCTCTCACAACGCAGCGCTCCAGCCCGTGCTGGAGTACAAACCCTCCAATTACCAGGTCCTAAAACAAAAAAAAAACAGGCTTAAAAAACAAAAAAAAAAACTAAAGAAGAGAGCGCAACGGGACGCAGTAGCGAACGCTCGTACTGCATCGGCTCCCCCGTCAACAAATTTAGTAATGGAGGTTGATATAAACCCCCCATCGACCCTTCGCAACCGGCTTCAATACCGGAAACGACCCCACTGCCTCAGGCCCAACCAGCCATCTCGGGCACATCTCAGCCCCCCTCCCCCCCCCGCCCTCAGCGCGAGCGCCGCAGCGGTCGACAGGCCTCCCAGCCTGCCGGCTTTGCTGCATGGCTGCTGGCGCTCTGGGAGAACTTGGCCGAGGTGATCTCCGGAGTGATCCGCGAGATCGCCTCGGGCGCTAGCCCTATCGGGGCTGTCCTGTCGGGGTTCTACCGAATGATTGCGCAGTTCAATGGCTAGCCAGGAGCTGCGCATCATTTATTGGAACCCCGACGGGATAAAGTCCCGAAAGAACGACCTGCTTGTTCTCGCCCGGGAGTACAACCCAGAGGTTGTGCTCCTGGGCGAGACCAAGCTTCGTCCTCAGGATGCGTTCAGGATTCCTAACTACTTCATGTACCGACGTGACAAGCTTACCCCTGCCGGGCGGCCGTTCAGGGGCACTGCGGCCCTCGTCAGGCGGGACGTGGTGCATGATCAGTTGGATTTGCTGTCCTTCACATCGACAAGGTCAGTCGGTGTGAGGGTACACACCTCGGGGGGAGATATGCGGATTTATGCCGCGTATAGACCCCCGGGGCCTGAATTTCACCCTGAGGACATAAGACGGGCCCTGAATCACGACAGCCGCCCAGCTCTGCTGGTCGGGGACCTCAACGCGAAGCACGTCGCGTGGGGCTCCCGACTTAACTCAGCAGTGGGCAGGCGGCTGTTAGAAGATGCCGATAGGGGCGACTACTCCGTGGTCGGCCCCGACGAACCCACACACGTCCCGACCGCCGCGCGCTATCAGCCCGATGTGCTGGACGTGTGTGTGCACAAGGGGCTACGGTGCCCCGTAACGATCGAGGAACTGTACGACCTGGGTACCCCACATCTCCCTATCCTGGTGACACTGGGAATGGGGCTCACCCGGGTTGCGACCTCGCCCCTACGACCGAAGGTCGACTAGGAGCTCTTTAAGAGACGACTAGTCGACCTTCCCGTGATTCAGGACCCCAACACCCCTGATGGGGTCGACGATGCGGCAACCCGCCTTGTTGACTCCATCAGGGGAGCGATCGACCAGGCGACGACTCTTGTGCCCAGCGGCGGGCCCAGAGGTATACTCCCGGCCCATCTGAAGGCGATTATTCGCCGGAAGAGGGGCTTGAGGAGGCTCTGGGCGACAACTCGTTGTCCCAGGATAAAGCGCGAGCTTAAAATGAACTGGAAGCGGAGCTGGCGACAAAGATTAGCACCTTCCGGGGCTATGCCTGGCAGGAGAGGATCGAGGAGGCCCGCGAGGACCCCTCCTCAGTATCCTTTCACCGGCTTTGTCGCCAGCTCTCAAATCGGCCTGCCCCGACTTGTCCACTCGTGGACGAGAGGAGCAACCGATGCTTCTCGGCTCAGGCCCGCGCCGATATCCTGGCCGAAATGCTGGAGCGGCAGTTCGCTCCTAATGACTCTGCACCCTCAGAGGCCGCATTCCACCAATCGGTGGAAGAGAGCGTAGCAAGCATACTCTCCTCCCCGGTGCCACCGTTGGGAGATGGTGATCTCATCACTCCCAGCGAATTGCGCCTCATCATCAAGCGGATGAAGAGGCGCAAGGCGCCGGGCGAGGACGGTATTCCCTCCCTCGCTTTTTTCCACTTCCCTGAAACGGTCGTGTCATATATGACACGGCTGTTCAACTCCATTCTGTCCACAGGACACTTCCCGGGAATTTGGAAATTGGGCAAGGTTATCGCCTTGCCCAAACCCGGCAAGGACAGGAGAAATCCCTCCAGTTACCGTCCGATCACGCTGCTGTCGCACGTGGGCAAGTTGTTCGAGCGGCTGCTGCTGAGAAGGATGTCGCCGCACATCCTTCTCAGACCCGAGCAATTCGGGTTTCGTAGCGGTCACTCGACAACGCTGCAATTGGTCCGCGTCATGCATCACTTGGCGGATCGGACCAACGCGCGCCAGTACACGGCCGCAGTCTTTCTCGACATCGAGAAGGCCTTCGACCGTGTCTGGCATGCGGGACTGATCCACAAGCTGTTGCAGAACACGGACCTCCAGCACGCCTACGTGCGACTGCTGGGGTCGTACCTGGAGGGAAGATCCTTCCTTGTCGCGGTCGAGGGCGCCAAGTCGTCGGTGCGCCCAGTCACGGCCGGAGTTCCTCAGGGGAGCGTCCTGGCACCATTCCTCTACGCTCTCTATACCAACGATATTCCCACGCTCGAGGGCAACCTCCAAGCGTGGGAAGCCGACGTGAAGTTGGCGCTGTTTGCCGACGACAGCGCCTACTTCACGTCATCCAACTTCCCCTCTGCGGCCATTTCGAGGATGCAGAGGTTATTGGACTTACTGCCCCAGTGGCTGGACCGATGGAGGGTCGCGGTCAACGTGGGGAAGACCGCGGCTATTCTCTTCGGTCCGGTCCGCACAAGAGTCGTCCCGGGACAGCTCAGTCTCCGTGGCGCTAATGTCGAGTTTAGATCCAGCGTCCGGTACTTGGGGGTCGATATCGACCGGAGTTTGAGGATGACCGCCCACGCCAATAAGGCGTTGGCGGCCGCTCGCTACGCGAGATTCCTCCTCCGGCCGGTGTTGGCCTCCAGGTTGCCGGTCAGGACTAAGCTCGGCATTTATAAGACGTATGTCCGTTCCCGTATCACGTACGCAGCTGCGGCCTGGTATCACCTCATCCCGCAGGTCACGCGGGTGAAGTTACAGGCCCAGCAGAATCTGGCTCTTCGCACGATAGTCGGAGCAGGGCGTTACGTTAGTAATGCCGTAATCGCCCGGGATCTGGATGTGGAGTCGCTCGAGGAGTTCATCCGGAGGCTAGCTCGTAATCTTTACGAGCGGGCTGACGGTGGACCCCACGAGCATCTCCACAACTTAGCTCCCTTGCACGCTAGACCACCTGATGGTCTGGCGCTACCAAGGGAGCTACTGGAACCCCCGGCTATGGTAAGATAGTCGGCTTAACCGGAGTGATATGGGAGTGCTCATAATGAGTGCCCCCATGGGACTGAGCTGTCCACACTCGTCACTTCCCCCCACATTGTTGGGGTGCCCCCCTATGGGGACCCATTTTCTACCCCCGAGGGTGGACCACTCCCCCGTTTGGGGAGTGTTTTAAGTCGGCCCCTCCCCGTGACGGACTTCCCCTTCTGGGGAGCCGGAGCGGGTGAGCGCCTTACTAGTGCCGCGGCTCCCCCTCTGATTTGTAGAGGTGGGGCCGCGGCATGGGGCCGGTGGCGGGCCCCTCGTAGCCGCTGACTGTTGTCCCCGTGTAAATAGTAGTGTAGTTTAGTTTTAGTTAGCTTGTAGTTAGTTAGTAAGGAAAAAAAAAAAAAAAAAAGAAATTGAGGACAACACGACGCCGGAGGATCCTGCTGCCGGGCGTCATCCCTGGAGCCATTCAAGCCCATCGTATTATGTATAAGTATATATGTTTTGTCGATGTAGTGCAGCCGTGCACGCTGCGAACAGCGTACCTTCCCCAACTCCTCCCCGCATCTACTTCACCCCTGCCCTATGTGGTAGGGAGTTTCCGCCCGGGTAGTGGGGTTTGCCCCGAGGCCCGTTCCGTGCCCCCGAAAGGGGGTACGACGACCCTTCTTCCTTCCATTTCTACCTGCTTTCTGCATTCTCGCACAAATAAAAGAACTTGTCGTTACGCTGCTGGTTTTTATTGTCACATCATTTGCAACAATCAGAAGTGGCATAAAGAAATGAAACAACGTCATATACACGCTCAGATCTCTCGGTCTTCTGACAAGTTTGAAGAAGATGAAGCTCCTATTCCACTGGCGAGGAAGGTGTTGAAAAATTGCTTCAGAAGGAGGTCCACAAGGCGATACTTGAGCTACAGGATGAAGAACCTGGAACAATCAAATCAAAGGGACTTCGACGTCGTCGGACCAAGAGCGCCTGCCGCCCTGTCCTTCCATCATTCTGGTTCACGTGGAGGGAAACTAGAAGAGCAGCAACGTGGTTGCGCTCCACTGCAGCACTACGAGTTTCACGGCGCTTCACGAACTCCACGGCTACGAGCTTCCTTCTCCCTGCCTGCGACGCTGCTGCGCGGCGAAGACGGCTACATCAAAGTCATCAACATGGGCTCGGAGACCATCATGTGGCCGCCGGGCGAGGTCCTGCCGAGGGCCAACAGCTGCGAGGAGCCACAGCCAAACAGCCAGGTGTGTTGCATTTCTACTTGCCCTAGCCATGCCATTACAAATATTTCTAGATTTGAGGGTAGAAAAAAAATAATTAAAAGGAGCCATTAAATAATAAGGGTCATTCAGATTTAAAAAATACAGTATAAGCATTACTTTGCTACGAATACACATGATTTAGGTATTGCCAATTTAGTCCAAATGCAAATTAAGCTTACTAGTGATCAGCCCGTGTATTGCCACCTTTACTTTCTCATAATGAACAAACGATAGTTAAATCTAAAGCTAATTAACTTTTAGATGCCGGCATTATAAAATAATCTGAAGCTAGTCATGCTTCACCAGTGGTCTTATTAAGAAACAGAACGGCGACGGTAGGCTATGCGTTGATTATCGTGCGTTAAACGCTATGGTAAAATATAAAAGTATCCACCGAACAGTACTTCACGAGTTTAGATTTAGCCCAGGGCTACCATAAATTAAGCATTGTGCCAGACACACAACTGCTTTCATTACGCCGCAAGGTCATTATTTCAAGTACACTAGAATTCCTTTAGTTTTAGCAAATGTGCCATCTGTATTCATGCGTTTCTTCTTTTTCTCCACCTTATTCCACTAGGTGGGGTAGTTAAATGCGTTTAATAAATAAAATAATTGAGTCTGTGGGTAGAAAAGAAATGGGTAAAAATAAATGTAGGTCAAATCGAGATACTAGCAATTTGAAACGATTTACCTCTACCCTCAGTTGGTATAAAATCAGGTTCAACAATTATTGAGAAAGTACTTGGGAAATTTTATGGTGGAGACTTAAAATTAAATGAGTAAATGCTCATTCTTGGAGAAAAAAGTCACTTATTTAGGTCATGAAATATCTTCAGACGGTATACAGCCGGGTGCAACAAAAATTGACGGCCGTTTCGCAGTTTCCTGTGCCAAATAATGCTCATAGTGTGCGACAGTTTATTGGTTATGTTACTTTAGAAAATTTATTCCCAGTTTTGCCGTGATTGCGCGTCCATTAACTGAGTTAAGAAAAAGAAAAATCATGGGTGTGGGGCCGTGAACATAACGCGAATTTCGAACAACTGAAAAACAGTTTATGTTCCAAACCTATGCTAGCTCTGTATAATCTTATGCTTCTTACAGAAATACAAACCGATGCGTGTAACTTAGGAATTTCTGGTATACTATTACAAAAACAAACTGACAACTCACTGTGGCCTGTTATGTATTTTAGCCGGCTTACTAGGAAGGAAGAGAGTGTGTATCATAGTTAAGAGCTCAAAACCTGGCGGTCGTACAATCGCTTCGTAGGTTCCGTGTTTATGAAGTAGGTAAACATGATATAATAGAAACTGATTGTACTGTGGTTTGTGCTACGCCTACCAAACGCGACATTATACCACGTATTGCGCGATGGTGAGTTTTGAAAGAAGATTATGACATTAGTGTTGAGTATAGACCTGGTGAACGTATGGAACATTTGTAGACGCGCATAATAGGCATCCTGTTGACATGATGAACGTGAATCTTCTTAAAGTTACTGATTCTGTACTGTGCAATGTCAGGACGAAAAGCTTAGTTCGATTATAAAGCAATCTATACTAACATTATAAAGCTGAAGAGTTTGTTTGTTTGAACGCGCTAATCTCAAGAACTGCTGGTCTGATTTGAAAAATTCTTTCAGTGTTAAATAACCCATTTATTGAGAAAGGTTATAGGCTATATAACGCTAAGACCGCTTAGACCATCACTGTGTCACGCTAAGACCAATACAAGCGAAGTACCAGTAAAGAAACACTGGTTATTTTCCCTTTTGAGAGCTTCCGGTGCGTGCGCTGCAGAAACTGTTAAGGTTTCGCTAAAATAATGTGACAGAATTGTTCTCCTTTAAAAGATCTAAAAAAAAATGTCCGCGATAGCATATGTCTATATGTTAAGGTTGACTCACTATGGCCCGGTTCCAAAAAATAACGAATCGTCATTGTATTATAACAACTAATCGTAATCATGCTACCAATACGTAGCCGTATATTAGCGTTCCACAACTATTTTACTTGCCGCGTTACCTACGAGCATCCGTCGGTGCGCTGCTTACTAACGAATCCCTCTGCGTTTCGGTAATGCAAATGATTGTGTTACAAAGATCCTTTAGAAATAAAACTCTTTTCAAAATACATAAGTTTTTATTAGTATTTTTACATAAATATTTTAAAATAATATAAATTAATTGTAATTCATCACATATGTAATTTTATTTGAATATTCACAATTTAAAAACAGTTACTTTAGTTTTAACTGTAAAGTGAACAAAACGCCATGAAGAGACAAAGGAAACGCCAGATGTCGGCCGGACCGCGCCAAAATACCAAAAAAAACTGATAAATTGTAATGTAAGGGAGATATTCCATGATTCCTAGAATTAAAATAAACTAGTAAATACTATTTTCATGTAATCACTTGTTAAATAGTTAACTACTTCATAAAATACCAATTAACAGCTGGCATTAAAAATACGAGCCTGGTTCCTTTTACCTTTAAAAAAGGATAAATTTCACCTAACAGTAATTGCACAGACTGCTTGTCGAGCCGAAATCTTAGTTGAAACTCCTGATTATCGAGCTCTGAATAATAATTGATTCTTGTTTTATACACTCTATTACTTCGCGTATCATCACTTGAATCGTCGCTTGAATTCAGTAACATTAAAACTTCGTTATCACTTTCTGAACTCGACATTTTAAAAGAAAAAACACAAACACAAAAATTCCAAAGCACAACCGAACAAAATCGGTAGGTTAAAAAATGCTCTACGCGTCGTAGTTGTGACAGCTCACTGACATTTCTAAAATAATATAGGAACACTACAGACAACAGTCTCCATACAAAACGCAGTACGAACCGTTATGTTAGCCCTCCCATCCGTTAGTAGCAAGTCATCAGTAATTTTAAAAACGAGTCGTTTTTATAGGAACTATTTTGTCCTACGATTCGTAGATATTGTAACGGATCGTAATATAAAACGATTCGTTTTTTGGATATTGGAACCGGGCGTATAACGTTTTTTTATGCTAACCAAATTTGTTCTAAAATAAAGCATTATTTGTGAACTAAATTCCACGTGGACGAAGTCGCGCTGATGTTAAAGATAATTATGAACTAGTTCGAAAAACTTTTAACGGAAACAGACTCGCAGTCCCTTTGGCTAAATGGAAAATTGTACGAATGCACTATGACGACATTTGTCACGTGGATCTAAATCATCGTTTAGCTTTGATTAAAAGCCAATATTGGTTTCTTAAAATGACACGCTTTATTAGGAAATACGTGGCAGCATGTCTTTATTGTACACATGAGAAGGATAACTATGTTAAAAAAAAGAAGACTGTCTATATCCGATCTCTAAACCATCTAATGATACTATGCGCATGGTACAAATAGATAACATGATGCTCTTCTGTAGGACATCTAAACCAGTACATGATCGTAATGAAAGATGCGTTGTCTAAATTTGTGATAGCTGAACTAAGGCGTACTGTAAATTCAATCGGGACCATTCGTGCATTGAAAAATATATTAATAGGGTTTGTCCAGATACCCGAATCACGTGGTGACAGACTATGGGAAAGCTTTTACGAGTAGGTACTTTAAAAAAATATCAGAAGATAAACAGTTTAGGCATACGTTAAACGGTATTGCTTGTCCACGCGCTAATTGGCCAGGTTGAACAAACTAAACATTCAACTTTAGATGTGTTGCGGGCAACTGATCCTAGTGAAGCTTCAAATGATTTAGTGAACTCCGTCATTTGAGGCACAAACAACACAATTAAAAGTAGCAGCGGCTACAAGCCTTGTGATTTAATCTTTGCGCGCTCTGGTAGATCAATATGTGATGTTTCGATTCCTGGTCGCGAACCAGAAACTGTTGACGCACGGCGTAAGATAGCTACACAACGTTAATATAAAAAAATGCTCATGTTTATAAGAAAAGGGATTTTGTATCATAGAGACAGGCTCCAACTAGTTAGTAGCGCCGCTAGGATTAATACCAAATTAGACGATTTGTACTCAGGTCCGTATGTAGTAACTAAAGTAGTAGGTAACAATCGGTATCAAATTAGAAGTATATATAAAAGGTTTACGAAGTTACAAAAACTTCACTGGCCTGGTATCAACAGATTCATTAAGGCCCTATAAAAGTATAGCCCATGTGTCCGATAGCGCTAGTCGTTCCGATGAGCAGCTCGAAACTGAAGACCTTATTGATTTATTTGAGAACTAAATGTTTTTGTGTGTTCCCCATTGCGGGAGCAATTGTTGCAGGATGGCCGAATGTAACGGACGTGACGTCGGCTGTTATGCCCTGCCGCCAGCCAAACCGCCAAGCCATGTTAACACGCCCCCTTCCGCCACTGCCACCGCCGCCGCCGCCAGCCAAAGCCAACGAAGGGGGGATAGTGTTAATAAAACAAGCCATGTCAGCCATTTCTACCTGCTTTCTGCATTCTCGCACAAATAAAAGAACTTGTCGTTACGCTGCTGGTTTTTATTGTCACATCATTTGCAACATTATATAAACTGTGATCTTATTGAAAAAACAACGATAACATTACTTTTTTGAAAAGTTCTTTAAGCTGTTTTAAAACGCACTTTTCAACCACTATTTTCAATTTAATTTGATGAATTTTTGGGACCAACTCATATTTAGTACTTCCATAGTTAACTTGGTTTTTCTTCTATACATTGATAAATATTACCTTAAAAAAATTAGGTAGGTAGATTCCGTGCTACAGGTACTTTGAGAATCTTCCGCAGGTTTGTCCCAATTTACCCCAGAATCCTAATTTACCCCATGTCATGGTAGAATTAAAGTTATTTTAAATTAAATTCGGACATAGACAATTTTGACATAAAATATAAAATGGTTTTATTTTCTATCAAGGATCCCTAGCCTAATTATTAATTGGCAATGACCAGAGACTTACAGGTATAACATAACGCAGCTCAAAACTGCAACTCGATGCATTCCGAAGCGATAAGGTGACGTCTAGACGTGGATGTCGTATTTCGATGATTCATTATTTGCAGATGGATATTCGAATTTCTGCACTGAGGTTTGAGCGTTCTTGGATTTGGATGTTGAGATTATGGTCTTCTTCTTTGTATTAGATTCTCTTCTTCGAGTGGATCTGATGAACTGTTAGCACTTCAAGTTTTGTTCACTTTTCACCGGGCACGGCAGTTTATAGTGTTATCGAGCAACACTTCCGGCCTCACATAATAAATTATTTACGAACTTAGGAAATATATAGAACTTATTATTCTTATAATATAATTAATAATTTCATAATCAAGTAAATAGTTCATTCATATTTCTTTATACGTATAATATTTTATTGGCGCCTTCCGCTTGACAGCTTCCGGTGCAATAAGCCATAATGTTATTATGTAACGTAAATAATCAGCAGAATAATTAAGATGAACAATGTTCAATATTACCTACTTACTCAGTTTGTATTAAAATAGGGCAAGATGATTGTATAAATACCGACGGTTAGCATATCTCTGTTGCATTCGTATTCTACCCACCGTAATGTGTGCTAAAGAAAATATTTTTAGCAACGGCTTAATAATTTAAATAAATAAAAAAATACAAAAGTGGGTAGGAACGATCGACACAGAATATTAAATCTAAGACAAGTGAACGCTGCGCGCGCTTCCAGCAAAAGTGATCCGAGGTGGCGTGATGTCCCCGCTGGTCGGTCGGTTGCCCCTCCAGATGACGTCACGAGTCCACGTGAGTGCTCGTCGTCAATGGCTCCGCCCATCGACTTTGACTTAAGAGGGAGTCGCCTCTAATAATATATTATTTCGTGTGGATGTTAAAGTGTCTTAATTGTCGCCGCCAACCTGAGGATCCGTTAATACTTCAGAAGCGGGATTATGCCAGGCCCATACATTGACGGATTTGAGACCGCTGAGAAACACAGGGGATACAAAATGCGACGTGTCACCCAAACCGATGCGGGGGTTATTCCAACGTTCCGGCCAGATGAAAAATCTAGCAACGTCAAGGGATGGCTGCACAAGATCGACCAGTTGGAACACGTATATGGATGGGACAACAAAGACCACCAGTTCATCATGCAGATATGTCTTCGTAGGTCGGCTAAGGATTGTGCGATACACCACTACAACTATACTACACATCCGCGAATGGCTACCACATGGAGAAGAGAAGGTGCTGTTGCTCCAGTTGCAAGAGGGTCCGAATTTCAACCAAAGAAATGTTACGCCTGCCGAAGAGAAGGTCATGAAACAAAGAACTGCAAAGAGCCGCGCTGCGAGGTGTGCCATCGCCCGGGACACACGTCGGTCAGCTGCGGCCAGCTCTTTACACCCAAAGGTGAGTAATGTCTTATTTACAACATACAGCGTATGCATAGATTTGCAAAAAAAGTGTTAATTAATGGCCCTAGTCTCATTGCACACATAGACACGGCAGCAAATTAAATATTCTGTGTGGCATATGCTGATAAGTTAAAAGATTAAAGATTAAGTCTTCCGTGGTTACAATGAGAGGTTTTGGAGGCGCATACTCGTCGACCTCTTTAGGAACATCCCCTGTGAATGTTCATATAGGCAACATTATTGTGGCTTTGTGGAAATAACGAATTACGACATCGCTGATATAGATTTAATAATCGGAGAATCAATGATAAATCAACCTAATATCAATATCACAAAATTCTGTTAAATTCGTGGATAGTAGTGACACTTTTAATAGTACTCTTAGTGAAATAAAATTACAGACGGACTTGTCCAATGTATTTAGGACACAGCTGTATAATATCACAGTAAAGTGCTGCTTTGGTACAAGTTTATCTCAATATTAACACTAATGAAACATTTCTTATGAATTCTGTATATTTTGAGCTGGGCTGCATGTCCTATGTAATTTTGAGTGGACTTGTAAGGTCGAAAGATTTAAAAATAATTAATATCTGAGACAAAATCATTGAATGGAAACATAATTGATTAATAAGCACGCGTGGAAATTATTACTAATAAAAATGAGTCTACAAAGTAGTATGAATGTTTTGATACCTGACCAATCTACGAACTCAGAATTGCAAGTATCTGATAAAACAAAATCAAACTATTTCAGGATAGAGGCTGCATAAGTTAACAATAAAAGCTGTGTGATATTCAACAAATAAAAGCTGTGTGATATTCAACAAATAAAAGCTGTGTGATGTACAAAAAATAAAAGCGGTGTTATATACAAAAAATAAAAGCGGTGTTATATACAACAAATAAAAGCTGTGTTATATACAACAAATAAAAGCTGTGTTATATACAACAAATAAAAGCTGTGTTATATACAACAAATAAAAGCTGTGTTATATACAACAAATAAAAGCTGTGTGATGTACAACAAATAAAAGCTGTGTGATGTACAAAAGATAAAAGCTGTGTTATATACAACAAATAAAAGCTGTGTTATATACAACAAATAAAAGCTGTGTTATATACAACAAATAAAAGCTGTGTTATATACAACAAATAAAAGCTGGGTGATGTACAACAAATAAAAGCGGCGTGATGTACAACAAATAAAAGCGGCGTGATGTACAACAAATAAAAGCGGCGTGATGTACAACAAATAAAAGCGGCGTGATGTACAACAAATAAAAGCTGTGTTATGTACAACAAATAAAAGCTGTGTTATGTACGTGTGATCTATGATAAATAAAGGGTGTGTGTGTGATCTATGATAAATAAAAGGTGTGTGTATGAATTAGATAATACAAGATATAATTACTGCTTAAACATGTCAATTTCAGGTGCCATACACCAGCGACAAACCAGGCGCCAATAGCAGCGCTGATCGCCGTGGGACACGGCATACACAGGATGGCCGAATGTTATCGAGCAACACTTCCGGCCTCGCATAATAAATTATTTACGAACTTAGGAAATATATAGAACTTATTATTCTTATAATATAATTAGTAATTTCATAATCAAGTAAATAGTTCATTCATATTTCTTTATACGTATAATATTTTATTGGCGCCTTCCGCTTGACAGCTTCCGGCGCAATAAGCCATAATGTTATTTATTATGTAACGTAAATAATCAGCAGAATAATTAAGATGAACAATGTTTAATATTACCTACTTACTCAGTTTGTATTAAAATAGGTCAAGATGATTGTATAAATACCGACGGTTAGCATATCTCTGTTGCATTCGTATTCTACCCACCGTAATGTGTGCTAAAGAAAATATATTATTTCGTGTGGATGTTAAAGTGTCTCAATTGTCGCCGCCAACCTGAGGATCCGTTAATAAAAGTTTTAGTTTTATGTTTTTAGGATGCGCAAACTGGCGATTTTCGCATCCCACCGCTGCCACCAATTTGTTAAGGGAATTCTCTCTGAGGTCGTTTTAAAAAAGGAAGCTCTTAGGATACAACTATTTATTGGATTTTAAACAATATGGATTATAACTCTCAGAGTAGGTAATCCCGGCAGCCGCACCCGTACTCTAACACAGTTCACTGCACGGAATAGTTAAATAAGGTTGGAAAGGCCTTTGCTCTAATTTTGTATTAGAACCAGTGTCGCCGCTTCATCCCCACTATTTTAATTTCTACACATACACACACTGTGATTACAAGTATTTCGCACACAACAAAAACACCCACACATAAATCTCAGGACAGATATTCGTTCGCAAACTAGCACAAAACACCCGTAGACATACACACTCACACACGCAAAAAGGCAATAAAAATGTTCATACACGCTAGTGCTTGATAAAATCGATAATCTTTGTCGATAAATTATCTGATGAATGAATGGAGAAAATGAAACATGGAATAAATATTGAAAAAAAAACTATTTTACTTTTATTAATTACAAATAGTCACTGTCCCTGGAATAAAACGTATTTGTTAAGCAGTTGGCGCTTGCTATTAATTGCGAATGAATTTTTCAAAATTAAGTGTATTCTGATTTTTTTATGGTAAAATCATTTTCAGTAAAATGTTTAGAGTAGTAGTAGTAAATAGTACTCGTCTTTGTCTCAAGTTTCCTCTACCTGTCAGGTCAATCCATTGTTCGCTGGCGTTAGGTTCTTTAGGAAACCTAAAATTTTTAATTAACTGCATAAGTCAAATAGCATTTTACTTAGATTTTAATACGTCTAAGACAATATAGTAAATGCCCGTAAATGAGAGGTCTACATGTCCCTTTATATTATACCTTCACATCAATTCAATGACAATAATTCAATAATAATAATACATATTTATTTTACTCAAAATACGTCTCACTAAGAATATACTAGGTATCATTAATTAAATATAAAATAATGCAAAAAATATCCATGTCAAATATAAATATAGTCGAGAATTCTGTCAATGATTTTATTTCACCACATGATCACCTCACTATCGACAACTGCACTACGGCCAATCAGAGCAAACGCCGAAATTTCAAAGACTGAAGTGTAGAGAACGCAATGCATGTAGTACATTGGAAGCTGACTTGGTCATTGCGTTCATTGGGCGAGTACACATCGCGCAATGTATGCTATTTATAACTTGCTGCAATAATATTGTTAATGTTTGGAATTTCATAATGCTCAGTATATTTTTATGTTTTAGACAAATAATATTGTAATTAAATGGTAATTTCGACTTACCGATCGAAAGATATACCTCCTCGCTCTATACTTGAGGTCTGATTTTTTGTTTTACAAGTTATAATTGCACAACACGGCACTATAAAGCGGAGATCTGTTCGCCCAAGTAGTCCGAAGCGCACTAAACGCGGTGAATGAAAAAATCGGTCGAGTTATGTTTGTACAAACATAACTGTGGCACGCTTGCCCCGCCTACATTACCATTCCAACTTTATTTATCTATTCCGTGGTTCACTGACTACTGCAAGTGTATAATCTATGGACTACTGACCGTTTTACGGTCTCCTATTAAGTCTCTGCCTCGGACCGTCTAGCAAGGGCGGATCCAGGGGGGGGGGGTCATGGGGGTCATGACCCCCCCCTGAGCTGGCCCCTAGGTGGACCACATATTGAACATAATGATTTTAGGATACAATATATTGTTGCTCCTTATATTGCTCCTTAATTAATTTAATATAATATACCTAATAACTTTGTATGATGGCAAATTTTAGGGAACGAACGCATCGAAAATTTGAATTTTACCGCGCCACACTCGCGCGCGCTTGTCGACTACGTAACGTCTAGGTCTTTCTCTACGTTGCGCAGACTTAAATCGTGGCTAAGATCTTCAATGGTTGAAGATCACCTAACCGGACTGGCACTTCTCCACGTTAATAAAAAGGTTTTTTTTTTTTTTTTATGCTTGAAAGATACTGATGGCCCGGAGGCCTTTCCAGCTTCACCAAGACAGGTGGGCGAGCAAAGGCTCAGTCAGGAGGGCTGGAATTTGCTAACAACTGCCCGAGCGCCTCCGAAGGAGACCTAACAACTCAAGAGCAATTGCTTCGCGAATGAATCTACTACCGGATCGGAATCGCGACCCACTGAGAAGATCCGGCGAGAAACTCAGCGGGCTGATGCATGGTTTAGGTTGCACGTCGACCTCTTTGTCGAGTTCGACGAGTACGGTTACCGGGGTTCCTCAGCCTGCTCCTAGTGTTAGAGCTGAAGGTCTAATCTAATCTAATGCAAGAGTTATTGAATCTGATGGATCCGTAAGGACGTGTCTAGGGCGACGACGGTGACTTGCTCCTGCGTGATCAGGATTCGGGGAGTAATCAGCGGTGGCAACGATAAGGCGATATTCATGACGCCCTATCGAAGTAACGTTCCGACACTGACTTCATGTGTTTGCAGATCAATTCGAGGCCCAGGTCGTCGTGTAGGTCGACGTTCCTCACGAACCATGGAGCCCCGACGGCTAACTTGCAAAAGCGGGATTGTAGGGATTGGAGGGTGTCTATCTATGTGTTTACGGGCCGCGTGAGCGAACACCACACTCGCGTAAGTCATGACGGACCTTATGCAAGTTTTGTAAAGTGTCACCTTGTTCCGAAGGGACATTTTACTCCGCTTACAGATCATTGGATAGAGTCTGCCGAGAATAAATGCGGCACGGTCACAGACTGTTTTTATATGCGGGCGGAATGTCATGGATGCATCCAGGGTGACTCCCAGGTACTTGACCTTCCTGACCCAGGGTATAGGTTGACCGAAGAGGGTGATCGGGGGTGTGATATTTCTCCTCCTAACGCGGGAGGAAATAAGCGGTGAGTTTCCCCTTTGAAATAACACTGCTGTGCGTTTCGCTGGGTTGATGTCTATGCGCCATTTTCGGAACCACTGTCCGAGGGTTAACGCTGCACTCTGGAGCTTACTCGCGATTAGGGACTTGTTTCTACTTGAGTAGTAAACGGTTGTTTCGTCAGCGAATAAGGGTAGCTGGGTCGGCGGCGATCGGGGAATATCATTGACAAATAAACTAAATAGGAGCGGCGAAAGAACGGAGCCTTGCGGGACTCCAGCCGTGAGTGGTCGCGGGGAGGAGCGGGTTCCCTCTACTCGATATCGAAAAGAGCGGTTAGACAAGAAGTCCCGTATGATGAGCACGAGACTGTCCGGTACACCCATATTGAAAAGTTTGAAAATCAAACCGTTGTGCCAGACTTTGTCGAACGCTTTTGCGACGTCGAAGAAGAGGGCTCCCGTGTAGATCGGTTTTGTCATAAAAACGTACCCATTGACGTAAATGACGTAATAACGCGTTTCGGGAGAAGCCGTAAAAGAAAAATTTATTTTGTTATTTAAATATGTATTTTGTCTGTTTCTATTTTGTTTGTTGAAAACCCTTGTCGTACCACTTTTGCGGACTTTTGCGTCATACCCCTCGAAATACCTTTAGCTGTTATGACAAACCATTCACCACGGTTATGGAATATAAATAAGCTGCCTCATTCCGGGCGTGATAGTGCTTCTCTAGATGTCTTCAAGAGAAGATGACAATATGTACTTGTATATGTAGGTACAAGTTATTATGTGTTAAGTTTTTCAAGTGTACAATAATGGTGACGCAGGTGAGCGTCACCTTAAACGTGAGCTGATGAGCTGAAAGGGAGCAAATGAACTCTGCGGAGAATGAGCGGACACGAAAGGGTAGGTAGGAAAACGGGACTTACTTGGAGGCTGATGCTGGCACTATCACGGTCGTAGTGGCGTTTCTCTGCGATGGGTGGCACATACACCTTTTCACCGGTTCACACTATACCTTTTACTTAGTATATAACGAAGGGCGCGCGCGCACAATTTACTCAATATCGAACGAGCGTATCTCCGCGTGCCGTCATGTACCGCACTGTCATGAGAGGTGCGGGGTGCGTACGGGCGACGGCACCCGAGTTGAGCCGAACATTTACGAACGTCGCGCTGTCGCGCGAACAAATGAAGAATAAATATTTTTAAGTACAGTACTTACGTACATTAATAATATACCTACTTTTTACTTGCATCTATTGTTAGGTATCAAAATTAAATTATACCTAAGTTCTTGACTTGACCATGACTATGTGACCCCCTCCTGGCACCAAAGCTGGATCCGCCCTTGCCGTCTAGTCAGCGGTTCGAGGGTATCAGCAGTTTAGGGTTCGGTAGGAATATATAACAGTTTGCAGTGAACGTGATGGAATTGATTATATATTATTATGACCGCGGTGCCGCGGGCGGCCTTGTTTCGCCGCTGGCAGAACCACCGACAAGACGCACGTGTCTCGCGGCTGCTCATTTCACCGCGGGCGGGCGGCGGCTATGACGTGACCTTTTTAAGTTTTGCAAGCGATAGGTACTGATTTTTTAAGGCACCTACCTATATAGTTATAGCTTAAAATTAATTCACACAAAGTGCTCGCTGCGACTCTGCCATTCCGGTGTGACTCGGCCCTTATAGGTACCTACCTACCTATTTGTGAGAATACAGTACTCAACGGACTTGTCAAGCAAATCGAATGAACTTAAATTAAGTGTATAATCTATGAACTTGACGTTGGAGTGGCGCATATTATAGCTGTCTCGTTCACACGTTCGTTTTTACACGAATAAAAACGTACCGTATGAACACCAGGGTGATTGTACGTTAAAATAAAGAATACAAAGAAAACGTGCAGGACAATGCCGTGTGAACGCAATCGCCACGTTTAAGTTTGTCCATTCTTAATATATACTTAGTCCTATTGATAATATTATTGAGTACCTAGGTAATAATCTTGAATGCACTTTAAATTGTGGGACGAAAGGCCATTTGGTTTAAGCGATATTTTTTCAACTGTACAGGAGTGCACCGCAGGTAGGGAAAGTAAGTACCTACTAGTTGTAGTGCTCTTAGCAGAACCTACAAATGAAACAAAACCAAATCCAACGTTTTTATTGAAAAAAAAATAACTTATAAAACAGTTCGACTCTACACGCTTTTGGCGAGTTCCTGTGCCTTGGCGATCACGTCCTCTATGGTGCCCACCATGTAGAAGGCAGCCTCCGGAATGTGATCCAACTCGCCGCCTAAAATCTAAAAGACAAAAAGGTTAGTTCGAATCTGTGATCTGTCACAACGACCATACGAACAGATCGTTACCCGACGCAGACACGTTTCTTCTCGTTCGAAACATGTTCATGTAAAAAGTAAAGGAGTAGGAGGGCTCCCCCCCTAAGGGGATGGGGGGCTTGACTACCACTCCCGGGCACGAAGCGGTGCTGTCAGAAGGGAGTCTTGCCTTTCAAAGTATGGGTTGTGGAGGAGCTGATGTAGCTCAGTCCCCAGGGGGCGCGTCATAGCTTCTCTCCGGCCACTCACACAACCGTTAAGAATATGTGTCCAAACAATAATCGGGGGATAAAGGAACTCCAGTAGCAATACCTTTCCATCGCGTGGTCTGTTATGCAGCAGAGAAATATTGTGGAGATGCTCGTGGGGGCCGTTTTCCAGGCGGATCCTGGGTCGTGACGTCATTCTCGACCTACCGGCCTCAGCAATAGTGTGGAGAGAAAAATCGTGCTGGGCCTGTAACCTCGTTCTCTGGGACGGTAATACCAGACCGCAGCAGAGCAGCAAACTCGACATCCAGACGATATAATAACTTTATAACTTCGCTCTAACATCCTGACCAGTATCAAGTATCAGCAGTGCAGCCAAAAAAAATTGTTAGTACGATTTTCTATTTCAAGTGTGATTTTTTAGTATTACAATACATTTGTCCAGAACGTAAAGCCCGAACTGAAGGAATTGGGTGTGTTTGAAAATGTAGGCTGGCATCACTATGCGATATTTTTTTCTTACATATTCGCTGGTAGCCAAGGGGCTATTCCAGCTACGTGCGAACGGGTAGTTGATCTCACGGGCTCAACCTGATAGAATTTGCTAACACTGACTCCAGCAAGCGCAGAGCTTCGAGAATTCGAGAATCTACCACCCGGTCAGAATCCCGACCAATTGAGAAGATCCGGCGAGACATTCAGTAGGCAGTCGAGTTTACCCGGGAATGTAACAGTGTCACCTGACTATTTAACCCAACTTACGGAATGAAGACAGTACGGGCGCCGCGCTCCCGCTGTAATCCGTTTCCATCCAACCGGTGCTAGTTGATTTTGTTTTGATTATTCGTCAAATCGTTCTGTACACCCACGAGGAGTGCATGCCGACAATTATTTCAGTGACAACAAACGATGGACAACGAGCGACTCAGCAATGAAGGACCACACTATCCACCACACCATTAATATTTGTGTAATGGTCATTAATGATTGTTATTCTTTCTTTCTATCTTTATTAGACGATTCTTGTCCAACAAATGATAGCCCGAGGCATTAAAATCGCTCCTTGTACTTTTTGTCTCGATGTACAATAAAGCATCCTGTGTCTAAAAGAGAGTAGGCTCCGAGTTTCTAGCCGATTCCTCTCAATGGTAAACTACATTTCAAATCCATGGTAAAGTCGGCACCATTCGACAGCTACTCCTACTTATGAAGCTTTTTGATTTTGACAAAAATCCCCTTCTTTTAGTATTTAATTGCTCACACAGATGAATGCCGGCTCTCGTGGTGTCACACCTAGAGTACGATTGTTACGCAAATTATGTACATTCTAATTATTCTTCGGATACTCTAAGGAGAGAATAAAGATTACTATTTAAGATTAAATTTTATACTATTTAAGATAAGATTATTATTTCAGCAATGTGCACCCGCCGGCGGGACTCGAACACCGACACATAGTCTAGTCAACAAGTTCAAAAACGTGTTAAATAGACATAAAGCTCCTAAAAATATGTACGATAGCTCATTGGATGCGGAATGATGTCTACAAAAATGTTTTTTAAGGGCTTATTAGCACATAAAAAATTGCGATTGTTATAAACAAAATAAGATTTAAAAAAAAAGGAATTTGGTTTTTCCTTAATTATTTCTAAAATAATGATATTTAAGGAATTTTGAAAAAAGATCCTGAAAGAGGAGGAAATTTCCAATAAAAAAGTCCCAACTTCCGGAATTCTATCTCTATTATTTATAAAAAAAAATTAACGCTGAAAATAGCGCTCCGCGAGGTCGTTACGCCATAGGCGCGCCGTCTAAAAAGCCGGTATATCACCTTTTTTTTTTTTTTTTGTCATGAGGAAATCGCCGGACTTCCGCCCTTCACTGGGGATGGAGGGCGGGGCATGTCGGAGTCGAACCGACTAAAACCTCCTGTCTCTCAACAACCAACGTCCAAACCTCGCATGAGACAAAACTCATGAAAAGGCAAAGGGGGGAAAGTGAAGCGTTTAGTGCGGAGCACATCTCTCCCATCACCCTCCCCCTCGGGACGCCGGACTGGCGGTCGTCGGCGCCACGACCACCAGCCCTCTCGGTCGGCAGGCTATCCGAAGCCCGCCTAGATGGCGCCGGTTAGAATGGTCTATCCTACGGAATACCCCGCTGGGTCAGAACCAGCGTGGGTTGAGGATAGCCGGCCTTCCATCACCCGGATGCTCATGCATAAAACGCGTGCAGAGCAGCTTGCACGTCGTCTTCTTAGGCCCCCTTCGCCGGTCCCCAGGCCGACATGTGAGGGGACCCGAAACACTTAGAGGGCCAGGGCTTGGGCGATATCCGCCTCCCTGGCCCCCGCTCGACGGCGGCGGGCCTGTGCGTCTCTCACGCGCCCCGCCGCCTCCTTCTGCGAGATGGTGCACTCGCAGAAGTCGAGCATCGCCTTCCACGACTCGTCGTCGCCGAGCATCGATGCCACAACACTCGGCAACGACAAGTCGTTTCCTATTTTTGCGACGAGGACACGGCGCCACCCCTCCCATGCGGGGCAGGCGACGAGCGTGTGCTCCGCCGTGTCCAAGTCGCAACCACAATGGTGGCACTCTGCCGTCGGCTCGGCTCCGATCCGGTGCAGGAACTCACCGAAGCAACCATGCCCAGTGAGCACCTGCGTGAGCCGGAAAGTGAGGCGTCCTCTGTCACGATTCACCCAGTTCACAAGAACCGGGCGAATCGCCGCGACGGTCCTACGACCAGCCGAAGGATCGGCCAGCCGTCTAGACCATGACTCCAGTACGGACCGCCGAGATTGGGCCCTCCGCGCTCTGACCACACTGGGGCTGGGACGCGCCACGCCCCGTACACGAAGGTCAGCCCGTCACTGATAGTCAGCAGCGAGCGCCTCCGCCTCCAGGACCCAAGGCGGCGTCCCAGCCAGTACACACGCCGCCTCGAAAGAGATGGTGCGATAACCACGGATGACCCTGACCGCGATGGTGCGTTGCGGCCGTTACAGCAGCTTCGCTACCCCCACGGCCAGGGACTGGCCCCACACGGGCGCCCCGTATAGGGCCATTGATCGCACCACCCCTATATAGAGACGGCGCGTCACCTGGTCAGGCCCCCCAACATTGGGAAGGAGCCGGCTTAACGCGCCGGCCACCCCCAACAAACGAGGGACCAGATTCTGAAAGTGAGCACGGAAGGTCCAACGACTGTCTAGAATGAGGCCGAGGTACTTCAACTGCACCCCGACCCCGATACGGACGCCTCCAACCACGATATGGGCATCGACAGGTGGCACTCTCCGGGGCCTGTGGAACCACATGGCCTCGGATTTACTGAGCGCCACGTCGAGGCCCAATCTCCTGATTTTGCCGACGACATGCGCCACCCCAGCCGTAGCAAGACGGGCAGACTCAGCAAAACTCCCCCCCCGGGCCACGACCAACGTGTCGTCTGCGTAACAGATTACGATCAGGCCCGGGAGGAGGGCACCCCTCAGCACCCAGTCATACCCGATATTCCACAAAAGAGGGCCGAGCACCGACCCCTGTGGAACACCGCGCACGACCGGGAACCGGTGCACGATCCCACCGTGTCCGGTACACGTGATCGATCTGTCCTCCAAGTAGGAACCCACCAGCCGGCGTAGGTAGGGGGGCACTCCGTGTCGTTCCAGCGCCCCCCCTATCACGGACCAGGGCAGGGTGTTGAACGCATTGGCGATATCGAGTGACACCGCCAAAGCCACCCCACCCCCGGAAACGGCCTCATCCGAGAGGGCCCGCAGGCGAAGGATCGCGTCTACCGTTGAGCGGCCCTCTCGGAAGCCATATTGCTCCGCCGACAGATCGGGTCCCACCCTGACCAGATGCTGGATGATGCGGGCTGCCAGAATGCGTTCCAGCAGCTTGCCCACCTCATCCAGCAACACGATGGGACGGTACCCGGCAGCAGTATCCGCCGGGCGCCCCTCCTTTCTCAACAGCACGAGTCTGCCCGTCCTCCACGATGAAGGAAACCGTCCCGACTCGAGGCAGGAGTTGTAAAGCCTCAAGAGTCGGTCCCCCAGGGCACCAAGAGCCAAGGCCCAAACCCGGCCATGGACGCCATCCGGGCCGGGTGCAGTGTCCTTCGCGCACATTTTGCGCACGGCCACACGGAGCTCCGCCCCCGTTATATGGGGCACCTCGGCAGGGACTTCGCCGTCGTATTCCGGCGGCGAGTCCATAGCGGGAGCGACAAATCCCTCCCGCTCCTGCGGGAACAGCGCCGAGACGATGTCCCGCAGCTGCTGAGGCTGGAGACGCTCCGTGATCGGGGGGGCCCATGGGCGCATTTTATTGCGCACCATATGATAGGGCCGCCCCCACGGATCCTCATCCAGCGTCTCCAGGAGACCCTCCATGTGTTGACCCTTGGCTCTTCTGACGGTATATCACCTAAAATATTTTTTTTTTTATAGTATTAAATAACAATTAAAAAATTTGAATAAATTATGGTGTAATCTAAACACTTGAACGAAAAAAACCTCGGTGAAAAAAAAATTTTATATCGATTTTTCAAAAATTTACACCATTGTTAATTAACTAACTTTTTTCCAATCTCTGTTTTTATAAATTACGGTATAAAAGTTACAATAATTCATCTATAAATTTTTCCCTTCGTGGAGCTCTTATCATTTAAGTACTTAATAAAGTTAAGCAAAAAAAATTTTTTTTAATCTTTATTATTTTGATAATTAGAATTTTTTTTATATACAAAAAATTAAATTTCTAAAAAATGTTATGAAAAATAGTTTTTTTTCGTAATATCTTAATATTGCTGTTTTTGCATCTACCATAGGTATTAATTAACATTTAAAAAAAAAATTTTACGCTGTTTGTTAAGAAATTGTTTATAAATAAATAGAATATTTTGGGATTTAAAAAAAAAAAAATTACCGCCTTATTGTATAGGTGAAATAAAGATTTTTTTAAAAAAAATATTTCTTAAATAAATGTTTTAATTGTTTAAAATCGTTTTTTTCATATTTCAATTGTTTAAATAATTAGTTAAGAAATTATTTTTTCTTAAAAATCATCATTGACTCTTTTCAGCGGATTAACAAAGAAATACATTTTTTTATAAATAATTTCATTGTTTATTAACTTAACAATTTGTTTATAAAAATTTAAGATTTTCATTTATTTATCAAATGCTTATAACAACTGATAAACAATAGTTACAGGATCGATTTTGAATTTATTTTAAAGATAAATAAATCCTTTATAAAAATGACCTGAGTTTCCTTTACCGTACCTCTTATAGTTTAAAAGTTATAACAATTTATAGCTTGACAAATTATGTTACGGCTGTAATTTCATTATCATATAATATCTAAAAATGCTGTAAAAAATACAAATTTTTTTTTTTCTATGTTTTGTTATGTATGGTTGTTTTTGTAATTTATTGTAGTCTTCGAAAAAAAATATAACGATTAATATTAATTTTTTATAACAAATTGTTAAGTTAATAAACAATGAAATTATTTATAAAAAAATGTATTTCTTTGTTAATCCGCTGAAAAGAGTCAATGATGATTTTTAAGAAAAAATAATTTCTTAACTAATTATTTAAACAATTGAAATATGAAAAAAACGATTTTAAACAATTAAAACATTTATTTAAGAAATTTTTTTTTTTTAAAAATCTTTATTTCACCTATACAATAAGACGGTAATTTTTTTTTTTTTTAAATCCCAAAATAGTCTATTTATTTATAAACAATTTCTTAACAAACAGCGTAATTTTTTTTTTTTGAATGTTAATTAATACCTATGGTAGATGCAAAAACAGCAATATTAAGATATTACGAAAAAAAACTATTTTTCATAACATTTTCTAGAAATTTAATTTTTTGTTAATTAAAAAAAATTATAATTATCAAAATAATAAAGATTAAAAAAATTTTTTTGCTTAACTTTATTAAGTACTTAAATGATAAGAGCTCCACGAAGGGAAAAATTTATAAATGAATTATTGTAACTTTTATACCGTAATTTATAAAAACAGAGATTGGAAAAAAGTTAGTTAATTAACAATGGTGTAAATTTTTGAAAAATCGATATAAAAATTTTTTTTCACCGAGGTTTTTTTCGTTCAAATGTTTAGATTACACCATAATTTATTCAAATTTTTAAATTGTTATTTAATACTATAAAAAAAATATTTTAGGTGATATACCGGCTTTTTAGACGGCGCGCCTATGGCGTAACGACCTCGCGGAGCGCTATTTTCAGCGTTAATTTTTTTTTATAAATAATAGAGATAGAATTCCGGAAGTTGGGACTTTTTTATTGGAAATTTCCTCCTCTTTCAGGATCTTTTTTCAAAATTCCTTAAATATCATTATTTTAGAAATAATTAAGGAAAAACCAAATTCCTTTTTTTTTAAATCTTATTTTGTTTATAACAATCGCAATTTTTTATGTGCTAATAAGCCCTTAAAAAACATTTTTGTAGACATCATTCCGCATCCAATGAGCTATCGTACATATTTTTAGGAGCTTTATGTCTATTTAACACGTTTTTGAACTTGTTGACTAGACTAACAGTCGTGTCGATCAATACGAGTGCACCGGACGTCTTACACATTGGACTACAATGCTTAACGACACCGGTGACTGTAGACAGCCCAAGATAACTTACCCCCGCCCCCACATTATAGAGTAACCCACGAAACCCTCAACTGCATTGTCAAACATCTCTCTCGTTCTTCAAATAGGAACGCTTCACTGCTATTCGCGGCCGACACGTGCAGTATTGTGGTACCGAAGCGGGCGGCCTTAAACTACGCCCGAAGTTCACAGAAACATCATACCTTTTGGAAGCCTTTGATGGTTTCCTCCAGTTTCACCAGTTTGCCGGCGTGACCGGTGAACACCTCAGCTACCTGCATCGTCACAAAGATACCATTATGGCCGTTCAAAAAGTGATCACGGCCTCATGGGCTAGAAGAAGACACCCGGTGCATGCACACAAGGCCACTGTTAGAAAGAGAACTGGCTAATGTCGACTTCATAGAGTGCTATCTCTCCTGCACACCGGCCGCCCATATGATATTTGTCAGTCGCTATTCAAGTGCGGCAGTGTCAGGACGGAATTTTATTGTTTCGTGTGAGAGATAACGTTATATAAAGCCGAGATTAGCCGATTATCATCTCTTTCCAAATGTGATGATCCAAAGTACGTACTTGGCACGCGTTTACAGATACCTTGCTCGATTAAGTAACAGCATCGTATAATACAATAAAGTATGTTAATCTTATAGACACGTCTAATTAGCCAGGGACTTGAGTCATTCTTACTATTGCAGAGACTCGGCTGAACTCAAACGTCAGCAGTGCAAGCATCCAGCCGGCCGCGTCTAATACTGCATAGACTACAGCTCACCTGGAATGGCTGCGAGAGAAACCTCTGTATCTTCCTGGCTCTGGCTACCGTGAGCTTGTCGTCTTCGGAGAGCTCGTCCATGCCGAGGATAGCGATGATGTCTTGCAGCGATTTGTAATCCTGTCCAGAGACCACTTGTTAGAAATACAAAATCCGGCGACGCTCTGCTCTGTATAAATAATCGCGTAACCACTGCCGTATTTGGACGGTACGGCAGGGTGCGCGACCCCTACCCTCAAGGGACAGCGACGGCGGCACTGAGCTTCACCACGATCGGAGGAAGGAGAACGCATAAAAGTACAAATGTTTCCCTGTATTTATAATGATATAGATTTAAAAAAAAAGGCTCGTAACTTGCGAACAAGCGTTAAGGCGTGAGCTAGAGAAACCGATAAGAAAAGGGAAAAGCAATGAAAAAGGAAAAAAAGCATGATGGCGAAGCCAATTAAATTTAATGAAATGAAATGAGAAATGATGTAAAATGATATGTAATGATAATAAATTATGTAAAATGATGTGGAATGAAATTAAATTGAATAACGAGCATTGAATGGGCAAGGCGCAAGATAGGCGTCAGTTAATTTTTAATTCCAATAATAGAGAAAATTTGGGAAGAGAACAATAAAACTGCACCAGTGGAATAGTTTTCATTTTATGCGCCACGATCCCAATTCTACACTAAAATTTAGTTAGTTAATCTAGTGTTATGATGAACAATAAAAAGCAAGGCAACCTGCAGTATTTTCTGCACGCCCCTAGCGACTCCGTAATGCTCGGCCCCGATGATGTTAGGGTCCATTACTCTCGAGGTCGAATCCAGGGGGTCCACCGCCGGATACACACCCAGCTCCGCGATGGCGCGCGAGAGGACCGTGGTCGCGTCCAAGTGAGCGAAGGTCGTGGCCGGAGCCGGATCCGTGAGGTCGTCCGCCGGGACGTATACGGCCTAATAAATCATTACAATTGGGATACATTTGCAAAAGAGATAATCTAGGGTGAAGAATGGAGATAGCAGATAGGTTGACTTAGCGAAGAGAGGCGTAGCTCATCAAAATATCCATATTCCGACTCAAGAACTCTATCGCCCACACTGGCTAGCGAAGCGGCTGCAAAAAGGCAGTTAACATGACATTATTAATTAAGACAGCCATGACAGTATTTCGAAGGCTTTTCATCTAGTCGGCAGAAAACTATTCTTCTAGCGTTTTTTTTTTTTGTAGATCCTGAACGAGCCTTTTGCTAGTGGTAAGGGCTAACCGGAGCACATAGACATCAACTACATAAATGTCACCGCTGACCTTGAGACATGACTTCGAAGTCTTAGTTTTACAGTACAACGACTACCCCATGTTTCAAACCTTATAACTGCTTCGCGTCCGAAACAGGACGGCTGAACCTTCGCGTGCGGACTCACAAGGCTCCCCCTCCCCACTAAATCAATACACAGATCACCTGTACGCTTGTAATGGAGCCGGCCTTGGTGGTCGTAATCCTCTCCTGCATGGTGCCCATGTCCGTGGCCAGCGTGGGCTGATATCCGACCGCCGATGGGATCCGGCCCAGCAACGCTGATACCTAATTAATTACAATTATTGGCCCAGTTTTTTGGGCGCTCAATCTTCATTCTCGTCTCTTGAACTCTATTGTCATGAAAATCGATGAAATTTCGGACTTACGTTTCAACGCTCATGATTAACTTAAAATTTAAGTTGTATTGACGTAAAGCTGACAGTGGTAGGCCATGTCGACGGGAAAAGACCATGTAGTCAATGACTTAGCCGCTGGTCAAAACTGATAGCATCACTTACGAGCATCTTTATACGTGAAGCTTTTGGTGGAGAGGAATTGTGCAACGGGTGAAGAGAGAACAGTCATCAATTTAGACACGACCTTCAAAAAAGATGAGGATGCAGACTTTTTTTTTAATGCTTAGATGAGTGGACGAGCTAACAGCTCACCTGGTATTAAGTGGTTACTGAAGCCCACAGACATCCACAACGTAAATGCGCCACCCTTCAAGCCGAAACTCATTATTACTGCTTCACGGTAGAAATAGGTAGGGTTGTGGTATCCACCTGCGCGGACTCACAAGAGGTCCTATCACCAGTAAGAAGAACATGAAGATCATAAGCTCTTGACACGTTCCACAAATGGTTTATCGGCCGTTCAAAGATTCGGTGTTACACAGATTTATAGATACAAGACGAGCCAACAAAAAGCGCGTCAACATTTTTATCACACGTACGTACCTCGGAACCGGCTTGCGTAAATCTGAAGATGTTGTCAATAAACAACAATACGTCCTGGCCCTCCTTGTCTCGGAAATGCTCAGCCAAGGTCAACCCGGTCAAGGCCACCCGGGCACGCGCCCCAGGGGGCTCATTCATCTGGCCGTATACCAGGGACACCTAGAACCGTTACGCATAATTAAAGCAGTATATTCGTCCTCGCGGCATTAACAAGTTGTATTCCAGAGATGTTCTTAAATATGCCGTGGCCAATCGTTGTGTATTACAGATTTATTTATTGTTACCTCGTTTACTTTAACCCCGAATGACGTCATATGTAGTGAAGTTGCGTTCAGCCATGTTTTATAAAGCCCGCGTGGTGTACGCAAATATTAAAACTTGTTTTAAGGTGGTAAATAGCTTTCAAGAATCCCAGACAGTTTGAAGCCAAAAGGATAAGACGCCTGGTGCATTTGTATCAAGCGACACGATTATCCCGGTGTTCGAATCCCGTAGTCAGGTTACACATTGTTCCAGTGAAATATGCACTTGACGCATGTCCAGTCTGAGTGTAGCTGGAATAGCCTCTTAGACTACCACCCAACCAAGCAAACAAACAAAAATATTCTAGATATGAAATAGTGTGCTGTCTCATGCTGTCTGTCATGACCGCCAATGTGTTAATAAATTACGTCCTGAAGGGTACAGTGATGACTTGGTGTGATCGAGAGTTACTAGATGCATTTGTTTTAAGATGGAAGGATTACTGTTTGCTAAGAAGCTTTTCGAGTTTCGCCGGGACAAGTGGGCCAGCTCGGGCCCAGCTGAGAGGTGGGGGAGGCTTGTTAACAGCTGCCGGAGTGCCTCCAATTCAGACCTAAATGCTCGAGGGCAGCCACTTAGCGACCCACCGAGAGGATTCGGCGAGAAACTCAGCGGACTTTCTCTCACCTTCGATGTTTTATAGTCGTCCGTGATAACGCCCCCCACTTTCATTTCGTGATACAAGTCGTTGCCTTCGCGGGTCCGCTCACCGACACCAGCAAACACCTAATATAAAAAAGCGCAATGGTTATTGCAGAGCGCGCAATGGAACCGTTGCTTTCATAAACTGTAAGCGAAGGCATGATGCACATCTTCAAGTGGCCTTTTGCTAGTGTTTCTAATATCAGTAACACCATTACATTGATAAATACTATTAGAAAAACATAAATCACACCCTTAAATAAAGTTTCACTTCTAATTTTTGACTACTGCCGTGATGTACCGAATGCTATTTGAAATAGACAACAGAACTACCATTTTGTGCTTCAGTTATTAGATGAACTTTGTTTGATTACGACTTTCGTGTTTATAATTATTTTTAATAAAACTCTTACATACGTGCTGCTGTAATAATAAACAAATAATCATTTAAAGTTTACTTTATCAATAAACAATAAGTATATTTTATTGTAATTTGGGTACCAGATTTTAAACAAAAATCACAACACTCTTTATTTCACTTACTGATTTTTCATCTCCGCCTTATAAATACATAAATACATTTTTTTACATACCTTATTATATTATACACATTCAGTCAATTTTTTCCCTAGATCGTTTTTGATCGATTTTTTCAAGCTAACAGCTATCTTGTTTGTCCCAATTTCACGTCGAAACGAAGTAAGGGATTGTCAGGATTTTTTTAAACTGATAGCTTTGTAACTTACGATACCTTTTATCCCGAAACAAATAACTTTGTTCCGTGGGAGACTAACTACACCAATATTTTTCCTAGTCCTTACCGGACGAAGCCGCGGCTAACAGCTAAAATATATATATATATTTATACATAGATATTAAATTAGATTAACTAGGCCCAGATTGACAACAAACAAACAAGTTCGTCAACAACAACGTATACCTACTCGAAGTGAGAATCGAGTCTACTACTGCGCCGTCGAGTCATTAACATAATATTCCGCGCGTCTTCCGGTAACATCCTTTCACTCCAAACACTCACACACTCCATACACTCCTTTCCGGTAACATAGAAAGTAACATTAGACTCACAGAGAAGCCACCATGGGCTTTGGCCACGTTGTTGATCAGCTCCATGATGAGGACAGTCTTCCCGACACCGGCGCCACCGAAAAGACCAATTTTACCACCTTCCAAAATACACAAAGTAAATATTTCGTCTTCTTGCATTAAATCTGTATAATCTCAAAACTTACTAAATTTTACAGGAGAGTGTTTTAAAGGTTTCAACATATGATATTTTTAATATTAATGATCTTTGCAACATTTATTTTTTAGTTTTACCAGTTAAATTATTTGTCTTTTAAAGAAAGATTTTTTTTATTCAAAATTAATAAATTTTGTTAATAGAAATATAGGTAAACTAAAAAAAAACTAAACTACGCTCTTTTGACAGTATTTATGAGAAAAATACTGGTGATACCAAATGGTTCCGCATATTAACTCAATTTCGAATATATTTGGAAATTGTACACTTTTAATGCGAAAAGACGATTTGTCCATTCCAACCTAATGGACAAAAATCCAATATGTCGCCTACAGACGACTGTGATTTCTTCTGTAATTCGTTCAATTCAATTTAATTCTCTTTGCACACTACCTATTATTAACGCCCAAATGCCCGCGCAGTGGAATACAAATATTTTTTGTACATATTCTTGATGTAGCTAAGCGATAAGGTCCAGTATTGATTGTACATAATCAGTTGCAATACTACCCACCCCTACGATAATAACAGACAATTTGTAAATTTTACAGTTTTCCTTTACAATAATTCTTTTTTACGGTTTAATCTCGCTCAATCGTCCGCGACCACGAAGCGAAACATACGTTGGCAACGATTTAATGACGACGAATTAAAAAACGAGAGATTAAACCTTAAGAGTAATTTTAATCGGGGGGCACGCTTTTTTGAGGTTGTAACAATCTTAAAATTCTTCTACACTGAACCAGTTGATACCATACCCTATTAACCTACCCCCCTCTCGAGTTTCATTGACCTGATATTTATTTGACAATTAATTAAAATTACTCTTAAGGTTTAATCTCACGTTTTTATCTTCATTATAATAATAATCATGATGATTTTATTATAATGTCAATGAGCATAATATTTGAGTGTCGACGAACAACTAACACGAAAACCAAGTATTCGAAACTCGGAAATTATTTTAACAAAATAACTGTAAAGTAAAACACGAAATTAAACCGTAAAAGTAGTTTTAATTGTGTCTGCAGCTCGCTAGTGCTACGGAGACTTCCCCTTACAAACCTTTGACGTACGGAGCCAGGAGATCCACGACCTTGATGCCCGTCACGAGGATCTCCTGTTCGACTGACATCTCGACGAAGGGCGGAGCGTCAGCGTGTATCGGAGCGAACTTGTCCGTCTGTATCGGTCCGCGCTCGTCTATAGACAAGTCCTTGTCTTTATTTAGCACCGTTAGATGAGCCTTCAGGTCGGAGCCTCAGAGAGCTTGTCCTGAATGCACGAGTACTACGCGGCAGAATCGCGGCGAAGAAATCGTGTTTCGATTTGAAAGAGACGCAAAACAGTTTCAGACGTGGATAATGCATAAAAAGGAATAAAGGAAGAAAGGCATTCTTCAAGGGAGTCTTAGAGTGGGACGCCCACTGAGTTTCTCGCCGGATCTTCTCAGTGGGTCGCATTCCCGAATCGGTGGTAGATTCTGCGAAGTACTGCTCTTGCTAGGGTCAGTGTTAGCATCACTCCGGTTTGAGTCCGTGAGCTCACCTACTAGTTAAAGTTACACTGAAATAGCCTCTCAAGCTTAGGTAGGACAAAAAAGAGTGGGAAAAGGCGTTCACTCAGTTTTATGCCCCTTCTTCTAATACCAAAATTCTACTTAACACGTTTCATAATACGTAGGCACGTTCTAGTTATTTCAAGCAAAAAAAACTGTTAGTTAATTTTCTTCATCTACCCGACTTTCTGACCTATAGGCTCTCCTATGACGTTGATGATTCGTCCAAGAGTTGGCTCCCCCACTGGTATCGTGATCGGAGCTCCCGTGTCCACTACCGGCTGCCCCCTCACCAGACCCTCGGTGCCGTCCATGGCTATAGTGCGGCACGTATTCTCGCCCAAATGCTGTGCCACCTCCAGGATGAGCTTCGGCGCTGGATGAAAATTCCGAGCTCTCTTTTATCACGACTAACTAATTCAATAATATTATTACTACATACGATCCGACCATTCAAACAATTTTTTTTTAATTACTTAAAAAGAGAATTCTCTCTCTCTCTCTTTCTCTCTCTCTCTTGGGCTCTCATTTCGATTCAAAATTTTTGTTACCTCAAAACTTTTCTGACGTGAACCGATTCTGATGTTTCTTTCATTCAAAACCTGGTGGTCGCTCGTGTGATTCCATTTATCAAGATCCGACCAGTTGTTGCTGAGTTTAACCTCAACAGCGCGTATTTGATTGACTTCGACTGCATTGATGATGTTGGTTCTCATTTTATAATTTTCAAGTCGGTGCTGGGACGTGTAGATTGTTAGGAACATAATATTTATTAACGCAATTTAAATACACGATCTAAAATATTATCTATATCTATACCTAATAATATAAAGAGGAAAAATTTGTTTGTTTGCATTGAATAGGCTCCGAAACCACCGAACCGATTTAAAAAATTCTTTCACTGTTGGGAAGATACACTATCCCCGAATGTCACCCGGCTATATTATTATTATTTTTTAATCCTAGTTAATCTATCCTAGTATCCCTAGTAATCCTAGTAATCCTTACTAAAACTCCAACAAAGTAACCTTTTTGCAAAAATAAAAAAATAATAATATTAAGAGTTGATTTAAATAATATTATACTACTAAAACTTTTCTTTATAATGTCCTTTTTTTAGTAACCTGACGCAAATAGAAGGTTTTATGTGCGTGTATTATCTATGAAGTACCCGAGCGCAGCCGGGACGGCGCCGCTGCGCGCCTCTATTATAAGTATGATTTAAATTCATTGATTTAGAATCAATCCTCAGGCCCATCAAATAGGTAAATATTATTATTAAAGTATTTATTAAGACTGCTAACTTTTAAAATAATTCATGACTAGGTATTTAACCTACTTACTAGTTTCATGACCATCACTAACTTTTATTCACTTCCGCTGTCCAAAAGCGCGGGGCGACCGCACACAATGACGGCCATTACGGATTGAGCGCAGTTACAAACATAATACTTTGAATAAACAAGACAGAATATAGAAGAAAACAATAATTTGAAGATAGAAGCAGGACGTTCTCCGGATGTGCATCGGATAAGGCAATTGATTTATTCTAAGTACCTAAAGCGAAGAACTATGTGAAATTGTTGTAATAAAGGAATTATATCTAAAGGGTATTCAGATTTTTCGGCCAAAGCCCCATCAGGGAGCGTATTGTGCAAATATTAAGTTAGATTTCGAAGCGTAGAAGAGATGAAATTGTGTTTATATGTATAATGGCGGCGCAGAAAAAAATGACACGTCATGATGGGCTCGTTTTTTTTAATCAAAATAAAAACTTAAGACTCACCCGTGGTCTCCAACTGGTACTCCAACGAAGGTTACGTTGAAGGCATTTTGATTATTGCAGCACTTATTACATTAATGAATCAGTCGCAGTGTTATGTATGACGTAGACGTTACGCATATTACTTAGTTGTTCTTATATTAAAATTAAATCCGAAGCGCTTTATGTCCATAGATACACTTAATATTGCGTTAAATAAACAATAAATATAAAATAATTAACAATAAATTTAGTACATACCGAATGCGACGCTAAAAATTTAAGAAAAGAAAAAAAGACGACGCTCTAAGCTTTTTTTTTATTTAAATTTAAATTCGATTTAAAACTTCGTCGAGGTTCGATTAGTTTCCCACAAAGGTGCCGTCAAAAGAGTATTATAATCTTAGAATAATTAAGATTATAATATGATACATACTCTAACTGAATTTAAGCTGTGTTGAAATAGACAGCGCGCGAAAGATGTGCGCGTACAGTCGTTTTTTTTAAATTTTGTATTAAATTAAAGAGTTATTTCCGAATCTAAATACGGTCGTCAGTAACTTGAACTATTAGCTTGAGTTATTAAATAATCCGTTCTATTGGATTCGATCGTGTCACGTCATGCAATTTTATTCCCTTTCCTTTATTTTTTCAGTTTAACAAAGACAACAATTTTTAAACGGTTTTAACGTAATGGTCACATGATTCACAGAATAAAATAAAATGTACGTAAAATCAAAGCCAAGAAATAGGGATGATATGGTTCGGACGTAAACATAAAAGAGTCGACTTCAACAAAATGATATAAAATTATCATCAATGTAAAATAAATAAGTATGCATTATTAAGAACAATTCTAAAACAATTGGTCGGATCTTGGTAAGAGGGACCACATTAGAAACATCAGTTTTTAAACATCCTTTGTTTGAGGGCGGTTAAAACACTTCACAGGAGCATGTCCTTGTCGTCCACACCGTAATACCATTAACGTCAAATTTTAAACAACTTGCGAGTTTAAGCTATTGCATAGCTTTTATCGCTACCGAATCAAGAAATTCCGTAACGAAAATAAAACCTAACACCCCCACTCCGCCTACCATGTAGCTCGCCTTCAACACGTTCACACGTTGCGCTTGTGTAGTGTTTGTGAATAAGCGCGCGGCGTGACGTCGCACTGCATGCGCATTATGAAAGTTTTGCCCATTTCTCTCTCGCGCGGTCTAGCTTATGAGTGTGAAGGGGACAGTTAATGTTTTGCTTTTGTTAATGTTTATAAATATAGCGTGGTCTTATTTTAATATTGTTTTAATATTAAATTATTATTGTCTAATTATAATTGCATAAGTTGATAAAAAATGCTATGCAATAGCTTTACCGCGGCAGTCCCTGAGTGCCACAAGTGCTTTTTTTTATTGCTTAGGGTGGACGAGCTCACAGCCCACGTGGTGCTAAGTGGTAACTTTAGCTCATAAACATCTACAACGTAAATGCGCCACCCACCTGAGATATAAGTTTTAAGGGCTCAGTATAGTTACAACGGCTGCCCCACCCTTCAAACCGAAACGCATTACTGCATTAAAAAAAGTTAGAATAAAAGTCTTCCTTACTGCGTCCAGGCACTTCCAGTGCGTTTAATATGGGAGGCAGGTGTGCATCGTACTGTACGTCAACCACCGCTCCAATCACTGCAATAGACACCAATTTTTATTTTTTTCCTTACCTATTCTAGTAAACTCGAGGGGCTATACTAGATTCACAGAACGTGTAGGTGAGCTCACGGGGCTCTAACCTGATGACGTTGCTAACACTAGCCCTAGCAAGAGCAGTGCTTCGTAGAATCTAAATACCACCGGATCGTAAACGCGGCTCATTAAGAAATTCCTGCGAGAAACTCAGTGGGTTGTGTCTGTGGGTTAATTTACTCATCGATGACTGATACTTGAGGTACCTAAAAGCACCGTTAATGGATCGGGAGGATCCGTAATGATGTGTTTAGGGCGACGTCGACTGTTTACCATTCGGTCCGCAGCATCGGGTATGAGAAACCAATAAAGGCTGTACTTCATGCAGTAGCATCTCGAATGTCAAAGGCAATGCAAAAAATGACTCATTGCGTCTACGACTTATCAAGCAGTTCGAGATATAAGTATTTGATGGATAAATTTCGTTATATTAAGGAGCGATTTTCGAGTATACTTTTGAAGGAGTCATAATAACAATAATAATGTTTATTAATTAAGTTTATTACGATTGAAGGTTTTAGTTACGATTATTTAGTTTTATTAGTTTTATTATTTAGTTACGATTATTAAGTTTTATGGGAGGTCATATTTATTGGAATCAGTTACTTGTTCAAGTTCGTTGGATTCCAAATAAGACGTCATTAGGTTTGACTGACTTCGATTTATAGTTTACTAGCGACCCACCCTCGCTTCGCTTCGGAAACATTTATTATTGATAGCTGCTTCGATCAACACGATCGTTACTATTGTTGATCGAAGGATAGCTGAGTCCCGCAATGTTACCCGCGGTTATTGTCGTACCGCGGGTGTAGCCGCGGGGTGAAGCTAGTCAAAAAAAGTAGCCTAAGTTACTCCTTATATCATCAGCTACCTATCAGTGAAAGTCCCGTCAAAATTGGTCCAGCCGTTCCAGAGATTAGCCGGAACAAACAGACAGACAGACAAAAATTGAAAAAAAATTTATTTTGGTGTATGTACCGTATATATATTGATATGCATGTAGTAAAAAGAAGCTATTTCAATATTACAAACAGACACTACAATTTTATTTATATGTATAGATGATTCTTGAAATTCGAGTTATCGAGTCGAGTAAAATGTACTAAAATGCCTACACAGGGAAATAAATATTTAAAAATAGTAAAGCTTCCCCTCCCCTCTTTTTCTGCTCCTTCCGTGGGTGTCGAGTTCTCAGAGTTATTATAGCATATTGCGATCAGATTTATTGACACTGAGACCTGTTGTGATCCACAGACGTAGGTACCACCCAAACCCCATTTTTGCCGCGAAGCAGCTGTGACACACAATAAAATCGAGACTTCGACCTCACACAGGATATATATTGTCAGGCTTAGGGGCTGTGAAAACCATCACCCCTTGAATTAAATCACTAAGAGTTACGGGTGAAAATAATAGTCAATTGAATTTTTCTATTTAGGTATCAACCATTTTTTCCAACGTATCAGAGAAAACATTAACATTATAATTCACACATTACGGATAGTATCATCAATTCATCAATATTTTGAATTTATAATTATATATATTTTAAATATTTTTTATATATTTATATAGGTATACAGTAGTCGAATGGAATTTTTAGGTTAAACGTCATTTCAATTTTGGCGCCAACCACTAATGCCTTTTTCGTTTGGAGCCCTGGGGCTAAGATTCGCGGTCGTGGACCGCAACATTAATATAGTCTTGACGTAAATTTTGTGAATGATTTTTAATTGTAATTTTTTTTTAAATATTTCATTAATGCATTTAAATTTTTGGCAACTATGCTATTGTCTAATTATCAAACACCACTACTTTGTTACTGCAGACTTAGATTATTATATAGAGTATTACCGGCTATAATTCTGCCTTTGGCTCCGGCCGTGGCCGATTTCGGTGGTGCTCCGCTACCTGTCGCGGGAGATGGAGCCGCTTTCGCCGTGCCACCACCAGCCTTCGCTGGAGCGCCGCAAGGGGACTTTTTACCCGCTTCGCCGGGGCATTTCGCGTCTTTCCCTTGCGACGATGTCATTGAAAACTGCTTAAGAAAAATATACATGCACGGTATGTTTTTATTTTCTATACGAGGGACATGTTAAAGCCTTCCTGCTGAACCTGGTACCATAATCACCTTCCCTGGGGTGAAGCAGACGTATGATTTTCTATCGCCCTTATAGGCAGATGAGGATACAACCCACCTAGTAGTGGTTCGGTTACCGTCGCTTATAAACGTGAGCAATGTCAGGGGTATAGCCAAGCCGCCGGAGTGCTTTACACAAGCCTCGTTTAAAGAAGAACATGTCATAACGCTCAGGGAACATCGCGGAGGAGCATTGATTCCAGAGCCGGATGGTACGTGGCAAAAATATCTCTGGAAACGCACTGTAAACTTCGACTTCAAGCCTCACGCCTCATTGGTTCAATGGCGAATGACCCAAAGGACTCGGGATCTGCATAGGTTTAATGTGGAACAAATATTCAGGTGACATCTCCTTTTCATGTTAAGCGGACCGTGACCTCGTCGCGGCCTCGGGGGTAACGAAAAGCTCACTAACAGCTGCCAGAGCGGTCCCGACGTCACTACGAAGACCTTGAAGCTTTTTTATTGCATCGATGATCGATTTCCTTGGAACCCGTCTTGCTAACATGGCAGATATCTGTCAATAAAACTAAATGTAAAGTGTCGTCATGGCCTAAAGGATAAGACGTCCGGTGCATTCGTATTGAGCGATGCATCGGTGTTTGAATCCCGCCCCGTGGTAGGACCTCTTGTGAGTCCGCGCGGGAAAGTACCACCACCCTGCCTATTTCTGCCGTGAAGCAATAATGCGTTTCGGTTTGAAGAGTGAGGCAGCCATTGTAACTATACTTGAGACCTTAGAACTTATATCTCAAGGTGGATGGCGCTTTTACGTTGTAGAAGTCTATGGGTTCCAGTAACCACTTAACACCAGGTAAACTGTGAGCTCGTCCTCCCATCTAAGCAATAAAAAAAAATCTAATTAATATTACCAGAAATTTCACTGCAATTACCAACTTTATTCGCATTTATTCACACTTTACGGGTCTCTTACGGGACTGTTTATTTGTTATTTAATCATTACATACTTATTACAAACACAAAAAAGATATACTTATAGTAACTCCGTTCTAATCCATAAGCCACCACTTTTTAATTTATGTAATGGCGTTTATAGACTTCGAAAAACACTGAATACAATGATATATAATACAAAACAAAAACAACCTTACGGATAATACCAATACGCTTGTTTCAATTTGCAAAAATCTAATACAATTAAGTATTAGAGCAAACGGAAATGTCGAATATATGTCAATAGTCACCTTTGTTTTTCATCAAAGGTTTTATATTTTTCTGGCAAGCAAAGAGTATGTAATGTAATTTTCGGAATTACTGTAGACGTAGCAAAATAATTAAAAGCAGAAGAAAATAGGTTTAACTGTGAAAACTGAGTGGAAGAAGTTCACGCTTAATGATTTAGGAGTATCGATCGATGCCTTTTTTTCATACCTACTCGCTCAAGGGGCTATTCCAGTTACACGAGGTTTGGTGGGTCAGCAAAGGCATGCCGGTGTCGGCTATGATGCAATGCCATGTTTCTGCCTCAAAGGGCGCAGCCGTGATACAATAATACTGGAAGTACAAAGTGGCAGGAGTTAAAGTAGCAGCCTCAAGGTGACATTCAAGTTGTGACGTCAAAACAAAGCGAAAACCAATAATCTGTTTACATCTTATTCACCCGAGTGCGGGTAGCTGGTTCTCTGAGTATTCACCAGCGTACTGCGACGACAACTAGTAATTATTGCTGGGAAGACATCTTGTATGCACGCGTCATTGGGTACCAACACATATAAATACATACTACTATAAATACTTTATTATATACGTTGTATATAGCTGTTTTGTTCATAACTTAAAATATGATAGATTGAATAGCAGCACTAGATTTACTGGTATACGAAATTATAGACATATATAAATACAAATATATACACATAAATAAAAACCTTAAAACTACTTTAATATGCCATGCCCCTAACGCCATCTGTAAATTATAGGTTTAGGCGCATTGTTAATATTAACGCCTGAACGATGATTGGCTGAAAAAACAGTTTAATCGATATGATTGGAAGCTGTACTAAGATTTTTAACATAGGCCTATCATTGAACGTAGCCGTCAAATATTTGAAGAGGTTTCTATTCTGGTCTATGGAAACGAAAACAGACTGCACGATGTCAAATTTAGGATGATAATTTTGACAGCTCCGAGTGAGGATGTGCTGGTGTATATTCGTCAATGAACTTATTCGATCATCGATATTTTTCACACGGAGCTTGCAATCGATTACTTTTCTTCTTAGTCGTTACATAATTGTTGAGGAACGTGGCTCTTCTGTAATGTTCTCACTGCTTCTTTCTACGTATACATATATTTTACTGGTTATCGATATCGATGGATATTGCTAGTTGCCTGGTTACGTAAGCCGAAAGGTCAGAACATAATGCGAAACAAATATTGCTATTAAATTAATAATTTACTAATTTATGCAGGAAAGCTCTTCAATAAAAACGATTACGACTCATTCGTATATTTATTTTATCAGTCAGCCTAGTTAGTATTCATACCGCGAGTTTTGAAATGATGCAGCATGATGAGTGATGACACATAGCAGGGTAATCCTTAATGGAAATATTCAAGCAGGAGTGATGCAATGCGGTATCCAACGGGAACTGTGCAAAAAGGATTGTCCTTTTGGAGGTATACGACAAAGGAGAGATCTTCCCCTGGGCGGGTGATATTGCTTGTTAGGTCGACGGTCCGAATGTTGTTGTTCGGTAATTATTTTGTATGCAAGCTTATCTTGAAAATGCTGTAAGCGATTTGTAAGGCATTTGTCTAATATCTTGAGCTGTATGATGGCTATTCAGTCCTTTATTTTTGGAGCATCCCACACATTCCACGTGGGTAGCCAATATGACGCTGAAAGGAAATTAATATATTTTATATAAACAAAAATATATATTGCCCTAAGTACTAACATTGCATTGTAACATTGTTCATACAAAAAATAATACAATGCCACACGACTGGCAATAATCAAAGTGCCATTATGTAGTTAAAAAATAATTAAATCATTCATTAGCTAAAAAAGTAATAGTTCTTTTTCTACAAGTTTAGTAATTACGCGATAGATGATCCCAAATAACCTTAATTTTTTTTAAAAAATAATACAGTTTTAAACTACAGTTAAACTACAATTTTATTTGTTTTATTTTTTAAATTCAAAACCCATATTTATAGTGTGTGATTTTTATTATCCATGGTACTTCATTAAGTGAGAGTACCTGTAATTAAATGCAGTCTAACAATAAATGAGAAAATATGTGAAACTTCATGTAAATATACATACGAGTTGTCAAAATGATCATGCTAACTGTGACAAAGTATAAAAACGAGAACATTCCAGCCGGTTTTTTAATTTTTTCATCTGGCAAGAAACTTCAAAGCAACCCAAAAAAATTTAGAATCGTTCTTCGTGAAGTTGCGTCACCCACATGTCCTGTTAAATGTGATTAAAAGCCTGAAAATAAAATAATATAGTATTTTAATACGTGATAAAAATGTTGAACGCGACGCGGGCATTCGGCCGAAAGGCTTTAGAGTGCACCGGATTAAGTTCAGACCTGTATACGCAGAGAAATTTTTCGTCAATTTTGAAAAGCGTAAGTAACCATTTAATTAATTAAAACGAATGATAGTTGGACTTCAAACTAGTTATAATTGTTGAAATATATCTTTGAATGCCTTTGAACGTTATTACAAGTTCTATTTTCTTAATATTCTGTTAAAATACGATCGCTGCGTGGGGTCACATGGGATCGGAAAATCTGACAATCTGTCTTGCTTGAATGATTGATTTTCTCGCATTTTCCAGAACGCAACACCCACAGTTCCTATTTACCAGCGACATGGCGTACAATTTAGAAACAAGTAAGTGTTCCGCCTTTTTTTGTATTTACTCAACATTGCATCATAACCTTATTGCTTTAATATCGACCTTTGAGACTCGTAAACTACTAATTAATTCTCGAACATCATAGTTAATAATATTTCCAGGTCTCTCGTCTTTTGTAGCTCATATTGAGTCGATTTTTATGGTTAGGTCTTAGGTTATAATTCTAGATGTTAAAGTAGAACTATGTACTTATCACATTTTCATTAGGTAATTATTGTAGATGAATTGCTAGCAAATCAAATATTAGATCTTTCGGCAATACAAGAACAAACAAAATAAATTTCCACTATTGCACAACTACCTCCTTTTAGAACTTATCATAAAACAATCGCAAAAATTGAGTATGTAAAATGTAACCATGTTTATCGCGAAATGTATTAGTCATGGTTACTTTTCAATTCAACCACATAAAGTTGTGTTTTGTTATAAAAACCTCATTTTTCATTACTTTCTTTGAGCACATGTCAAATACAACCCAATTTAATGTCTAATAACCCAAAACAAACTGTAATGAAGATTGTGACCCAATATGAATTGTCTCCATGTACTTCTGTCCAACCCCAATGCAATATATCTCTGTAGAGTTTCTTATGTTGTCTTCATAAATACTTTTACACCATCATATTTGAATTCGGCTCCTGGAGCGCTTCCTTATTTCCAGTTCATACTTTATATGAAAAAAGTTCTGCCAACAAGGTTTCTAGAAGAGATTATTTTACTGTTTAAGAATTTAGAACACTTAGTTGATTATGACCTGTGATATACTTTTTTTAGTATACAAACTTGATATACACCAATTTACTATTAAATAATCTGATCCCAAGCATAGAGGTTTTGAAAAAAATCGTCAGTTTTTAGTAATCTGAAAATATTTTAAATTTACAGTTAAATTAAAAATACAATTAGACTAATAAGAAATAAACATGTTTTATTTGATATAGAAACTATGAGGATTGATCTTCTTTCTATTACATAATAATTTAGCTTTTCATAGATTCCTGATGTGCATACAATGATAAACCATAGAGTAATTTCAAAATATCTTAGTTTTTACAAAAATTACATTTTGCTTTAAATAGTGTTATGTATCCTAAAGCAAACTAGGTTTACAGTGTTAAGAAATGAACATAGATAACACGCATTTAGATAAGTTAAGATGTTGAGTGTTTTACAATCTATTTAATGTCCATTGCTTCATTTTAGGATTCAATAATAATCTTCATATGAGATATTAAATTTAGGCTATAAGACTTATGTGAATATGGTTGTTAAGAGAAAATATGGTAGTATTTACAAACCTATTTCATTGTCTGCTCTTTGGAATGATGTTGAAGAAACTGTATATGTTTGGTCAAGATTAATCATTAAAGTTAAATAAAATTACTTCCTGGGAAATAATGTTGAATGTGTTAAAAAAGGTATGAGTGAGATTTGTATTTTAATTTGGATGGAGGAATATGAAAAAAACTGCTATTACAGCCATTGACATGCTATACTTTATTTATATTCACATTAGGGGCAGACGGGTCTATGTTTGAGAGTTTTTTTCTGATTAGCTTTGATGTGCCTGCCGCCCCCTATTTTTGCAAGACAGTCATGCAATCAAGTTTTAATAGGTGGGGTAGCTGTTGTACTTTTTTTATTTGTAAGTCAGTGAGATTGTCTATCGCTCTGAAGCAGGGGTTCCCAAACTTATTTTGTCTAATGCCCACTCTGAGAATACATTTTTAGCGTCCCCATTTTTTTCACCTACTTCAAAACCACTATAGCGAGAGCTCAGTCGGTGTCTAAGAGTCCTCACAGATGAAATTACAAATCGCCTCCCAAGCCTCTACAAAACGCCCCCATTTTTTTTTCTGGGTCTCTTACCGCCCCACTTTAGGTCTACAAAGGCCACAAGGGGGCGTTATCGCGCACTTTGGGAAAGGCTGCTCTAAAGCAATCTGAAAACCTTGTGCAGGTCTGAGGGTGTTCGTGGAGCCGTCATTGGAATCGATCTGGGCACGACAAACTCGTGCGTTGCCGTCATGGAGGGCAAGACACCCAAGGTAAACTACCTACATGTTTCAAATTTAACATCAAATTGTAACTAGTGAAAGTCGAAGGATCGAAAGTCGATCATAATTACTGATGCCTCAACAATTAAATTCGTTTGACGCATTGCCTTTTGAAGTTTTGAATAAACTAATAAACTGTTTTTTAAAAAAGAACTTCGTTGATGAACAGAAGAGAAAATTGTCCTTAACTTGGTCTGTTTATCCAAAGACTGAATTTCAAACTTTAACACACTTGCCTAATGACATTTGTCCCTTATTAAAAAAAAAGCGATATCTTCGACAATTTAGTAATTTTGTCTTGAGCCCACTGTCCACTGCAGCAATATCATAAAACTTAAATTAAAACTAAAATTCTTTATTGTTTGTCACAAAATCACAAAAACACCTGCATTACCAATTAATTTAATATACTTATGAAACCATGTTAAAATTATAGGTGGTGGAAAACAGTGAAGGCTCTCGGACGACTCCCTCCCATGTGGCCTTCTCGAAAGAGGGCGAGCGTCTGGTCGGAATGCCCGCCAAACGGCAAGCGGTCACGAATAGCGGTAACACGTTTTACGCGACGAAGAGATTGATCGGACGTCGATTCGACGATCCCGAAGTGCAAAAGGACATGAAGAATTTGTCATACAAAGTAGTCAGGGCTTCGAATGGCGACGCCTGGGTGCAAGGTGCGTAGCTTTTAAACACAGTCTAAGTAAACTAATTGACCGAATACGATTTTGAAGATAGCTCTCTAAATGATTAATATACAAATTTTCCCCAGTCACCTCCTAATAAGGTAGTTAATCCTTTGTACTCGAGAGGTAACTCTTTCACCCAACAGATTTATATCATCTACTCTCAAGTGCAAAGGGTTAATACTTCTGCAAAAAAGAAGACTAGAGAATGAATATAGTGCCATTGGGTTTGAGTTCAGTTGCAGAATAATAAAAAATTTGTATATATTTGATCACAGTAAGTAGTGGTTAATACAAAATGCTGATAGTCAAATGCCCACTATTCCACTGTTACAAGTCGACTGCCTTATATATGTATTTCAATTAAAGTGGAAATGTAATTACTATTTGTTGTTACATGACTGAGCTTGTATGACTGACATGGCTATTCTGGTGATGTTTCTTTATAGTAGTGTATGTAGTAACAAGTGTATGTAGATAGGTTTCTTACCCATGTCGTCATAATAATTAGAATTTAAAAACCAAAAAATTGTTACAGAAATTTGCTTTTTTACATTTTGTATTTGTGCATCGCCGATCAGTGTCTTGGTTGAGTATCGAGTACACTTTTGCAGCGATGCTAGAGCGACTCGAGGTCACCAGCTAGCCGGGGCACACATGCCTTAGGCTTTCCTAGATACCTCGATACATTTATTAATACATAAACAAAGTATTACCATTCAAATAAACAATTCACAAAGTTTGTAAATATTTAGGTTAATGTTACAATTAGATGTCAAACTATAAAACATTTCTTAGAATATGCACATAATATTGTCTTCTGTTTATTTTTTTATTTGCCAATAAAAAAACAATCATTGACTGCATTAAATAATAAAGCAGATAATTTTTTAAATTGCTACTTAATTTTAAAAAAGTTTAGGGAATATAAGACTGCCATAAATAAAAATTTAAGTGTATTTGTAATGTAAAAAGTATCATTAGTTTGTCAAATAGATATGAACTTTGAAATGCATCTAGAAAACAAAGAAATAAAACTGCAAATCCCCCAAACTACTCTTTCAATTGGTAAATAGCTGATCTTGAAAAGCACATGGCCAACTTTCATTTAAAAAAAAGATGGTGTACAGATAAAATTAAATAAAACCTATAAAATTGTGATCAATATCTCATTTCTTTCGGAAAGTTATTAGTAATGGACAAAACATGAGATAACAATTATAAAATAGCATTTAATTGAGAATTGACATGTATTTTCTGAATAATTAAAGGTTTTCTCCTCATGTAACATACATTATATGGTTTTCTAATTCCTCCATCTTGCGTCGTATTCCTTATTACTGAGGGTCGTGACCACCCTTTTGGATCACCTTCGCACGCACGATCTTACTTCGTCCGTTCTTGTCTCTGGCGGTGTGGAGGGCGTTGTGAAACGTGGAATCAAGAGCGGTGCGGATCTGGTCGGACTAACGTATTGGGCTGCACCCCAGAGGTCTTTTCCCATCTACCTTACCAGTCACGATGAGCCTCTCGAGATTGCTAATTATTATAGTACTTATTTTTAAGGTTCTTGCAAATGTTGATTACATGTTGAAAACAGTTACCTATATCTATTATTTCAATAATTGTAGGTACTGATGGCAAAGTATACTCTCCGAGCCAGATTGGTGCATTTGTGTTAATAAAGATGAAGGAAACTGCTGAAGCATACTTGAACACAAGTGTGAAAAATGCAGTCATAACAGTGCCAGCTTACTTCAATGATTCCCAGCGTCAGGCCACAAAAGATGCAGGTTTGTTTTGAGTCCGTGTTGTGAGTCCCAGTAAACACAGTCACTTTTTGTTTGTGGAGACAAAAAAAAAACCACCAAGTACACTATGAAAAATATGTATGTATTAAATGTCAATGTGTATTTTTTACATGAGTTGGACAGGAGTATTTCCAAGAAATCTCAATTAATAAAATAGTTTACTTTATAGAGAGTAATAAATATCTTCATATATCACTTGTAGACATACATACTGATAAGAAGTAGTCTTATTTACACAGCTCAGCAAGGATAAAGGAGTTTCCTTTAGATTTTAAAAGCTTAAAAGAATGGAACCTGGAAATTACTCACACTTGTTATTGTTAATATGAGGATGAGCTTGTGACCCATGTGGTGCTAAGTGGTCACTGGAGCCCATGGATAACAACCACGTTAATGCCGCCACCCACCTTTAGACATCGCACCACCCGCCACTGGAGAAGAGTTCATTCATCCTACCTGGAACCACTGCGTTCATCTGCAGTGCGTTTCCAGAGTTATTTTTTACCACATACCATCCGGATTTGGAATGAGATCCCCTCCATGGTGTTTTCCGAGCGCTTTGACATGTCCTTTTTTAAATGAGGCTTGTGGAGAGTACTTAACAGCAGACAGTGGCTTGGCGCTGCCCCTGGCATTGCTGAAGTCCATGGGCGATGGTAACCACTCACCATCAGGTAGGCCGTATGCTCGTCCGCCTACAAGGACAATAAAAAAATACATGTTTGACAGATTTTATACATAGTATGCATAGTTTGAACTCTTCAACATTCTCCTTAACCATTTAAAAATGGACAGCCTGTGAACTTTTTCATCCAACCGTTATCAACATATCTTCCTATGAGGGTTTTTTGTGTGGAGAATTTAAGCCTAAGTTTTAAAATACTATTATTGTTAATTGAGTACTGCATGTTTTAACTGGATTTTTGAACAATGTGTTATTCAGGTCAAATCTCTGGTTTAAATGTGCTACGAGTTATCAATGAGCCGACTGCTGCTGCCCTCGCTTACGGTATGGACAAGACCGACGACAAAATGTAAGTATTTCTTTAAAAGCATGTTATAATATAGGAAATATTAACCTAGTTTAAGAAATCAGTCATAGGTCATTATTATAAAAATGTATACTATACATATTTACTTCTTTGTATGTGTTGCACAGAATAGCGGTGTATGACCTCGGAGGTGGAACCTTCGATATCTCGGTGCTGGAGATCCAGAAGGGAGTGTTCGAAGTGAAGTCTACCAATGGAGACACTCTGCTGGGAGGTGAAGACTTTGACAATGTTATTGTGAATTTCCTAGTGGATGAGTTTAAACGTGATGTGAGTATATTTGTGTTGACTGGGCATTTTCATTTAAACAAAACTACAAGCATTTATCAACTATCTTAAAAATTGTCAGGGTATATGGCATACAACTCAAGGCTTTACTTGCAACTTCAAAAATTATACAGTGAATGGAGGATCATACACTGAGAAATGTATGGTACAGATTTCTCACCAGCACATAAATATGTGTGTATGCCCATACTAGATGTGGTGCACCACCACTGCCTAGGTATATATTACCTTGTAAAAAAGGAATTACATTCAAATGAATTGTCTATAAAATTAACAACTTGAAGCTATAACAAAAACCTAAAATGAACCTTACCTTTTATGGTTGTTGCAATGTTGTAAGAATCTGCTAAATTAGTCTGTGTGCTTGCTGATAAGCACACTACTGTTCTTCAAGAAAGAGATGCCTTGACATCCTCACAACACCAATTTGTTTAATCGGGTCAGCTGAGGAATGGCTTTCTTTGGCACCAGTGGTAGATATTCAACAGGTGACATGATAAGTACTTCAAAATATATGACTGAACACAAAAGAAATGGAAATATGCACACACACAGCTGTAAGGACAGCCTGTATGATGATAAGATCTTTTTCACAATTTGGTTGACTTGCAGTATTGCAGTAATTGATATAGTTTAATTTTAAAAGAGCTCTCGTATAGAAAAGGTCATACATAATAATTCTAGTAATCCTAGTTGGGCTATGAGACCAAAATAATAAAATTGTATTGTCATCAGTCATTTGATAAATTTTTAAATTAATCTGAAGTCTTGAAGCCATTACATACATATACAGGACGATGCATGTAAGCGCATCAATAAAACATACAGTTGTATCACTGTACACCTATTGTTCTTGTACAAATTTCTTTTCTCACTTTTTACAATTGAAACATTTTCGTACGAACTTTTAGTGTAATGTATTTGTGCATCGCCGATCAGTGTCTTGGTTGAGTATCGAGTGCACTTTTGCAGTGATGCTAGAGCGACTCGAGGTCACCAGCTAGCCCGGGCACTCATGCCTTAGGCTTTCCTAGATACCTCGATACATTTATTTCATTTAAAAGACTTAAAATTATTGAGACAAGAATTAAGTAGAACAGTTCTTTGCTTTTTCTTTCAAAAAAATAAAGGCAGTAGTGCAGCAGGGTTGAGCAACCCAACTGTGCCCATATTCGAATCTCGCAGCCCTCTATCAATATTTTTAAATAAATACATACTTGACAGTGACACGTTCTTGAATGATTTCTACAGTTATAGTGTATAAATATCAAACATGCAAAATTTCTAAATTATTTTGTAAGTGAGATTATTTTGTCTTATTACTACAATTACAACAGATCTTAACTTCCCAGGCTTGATGATTGGGCTAGCCGTTGGCAAATATTAAGTTTTCAACTTTTACTCCTTAATATCAAGAGGAGCGTCACAAAAAGAGAGACTTGAGATCATCATAATAAAATGGTTTGACGTTGACCTGGCTCAGTGCCTACAAAGTTACAGCTTACCATTTCATTAAAATATCTGTTCTTTTGTCAACAGCAAGGCATTGACATCCGTAAAGACGCTATGGCTATGCAAAGGCTGAAGGAAGCTGCTGAAAAAGCCAAAATTGAATTATCAGGGTCGGTGCAGACTGACATCAACTTGCCTTACCTGACTATGGATGCATCGGGACCCAAACACATGAACTTGAAGGTTAATATCAACTTTATTATACTTAAATAATTAAAGTTGTAAGTTATTTTTATTTTATTTTGACATTAATGGCTAGATACGACAAATGTAAATAAATTTTAAATGCTTGTTTTAATGTACATCAATCATGGCGCAGCCGTTGTACTGTTAAAACTGAGATCTTACAACTTATGTCTGTCTGCAGGTTGTATCATAAATTTAATCGTTGTCTGTGGGCTCCAGTAACTACTTAACACTAGGTGGGCCGAGAGCTCTTCCACCCATTTAAGCTTTAAAAAATATTCGTAGTCACCATTTGAAGTCTTGAGTGTGGTTTTTGTCTCATAAGTGCATCTAGAAGCAATAACACGGGAGATATTTTATCAGTCTAATTTCAGCAGTTCATATGACAGCTTAATACTTAAATGGTATCTGTAGCACTATATACCTATTCTGCGACATGTAAAACATAGTGTCCTGCAGAAAGCCTCAGTGCTTATATTGAATACAGAATCAGCAAATACTCGCTATTGTTAATTTAAAGAGTGGGTTAAACTGTTCTGTGACATTTTAATTTTTTTATAAAATAAGTTGTGTAATTTTTATTTGGAGTAAGTAGAAAAAATCTGGCCACGAACTACAATTCCTTGTATTTATGGGAATTTACATGCTATGATTGTCTACAGCGAAACAGTCAGGAATTTTGGCTTAAAGTGTGGTACAGTATTGTCTGCGCGCCAGCTCCGAGGATTTTTAACGAATGTTGACGTAATGAGCTAGTGTTGTAATTAGTCGATATTGCGCTATCGATACTAACACATCTTAAGCCTCTGTGCGAGTGTAAATTATAAAATAGTTTTATGAGGGTGTTATGTACTTGAAAAAAAAACAATTGATCACGTATGAATTTCATTTAATGAACTGATTTTTATTAAACAAAATTAACGTGAAATCTTATTAATTACTATCGCAATCAGATTAATCAGTAGTTGAAGAATTTGATGTACTCCTCTTGATGTCACTCTCCTCACATACTTCAATAATAAATGATTCGACAACGTCCTCCATTAAGCAATCCTTTTGCCAGTAATATTCCTCTAATGCTTAGACATGTTTATTATGCTAGTGCTCGCCATTCCTTTTTCATCAAATTAAATAGCTATTTGTGCAAACAAAAAGACTTATAAGTGTAAGACTATTTATATTAGAAAACACACGTAATTAACACTGCTATCGCGAAATTAAAAACGAGTCAGTAAGCGTGCTCTCACGTTAAGGTCAACACTAGTACTGGGAGAGAGCGGGGTATGAAGCGAGGGTCGGGCGCGGTACACGCCCGCCCGCCTCCTCAGCCCCCGAATCCTCGGAGCTCGCGCGCGGAGTATACTTACGCAATACAACTGAGAATTCGACCTCATGTCTCAAGGTAGTTGTGACATTCACCCTGATTTCTAAGGGCTCTGGTGACACTCAACACTGGCTGTAAACTCACTCAACCATCACTATGAGAAAAAAGCTTATTGGTTTTTTTTATCATGTTAATAATTACTAACGCCTTAATTAACTTTTCTTCGTTTTTTAGAATCAAGTGAAATGCATCATGTATATTGAATGTCACATTACACACGCGGATCATTAGCTAGAATTTTCTAATACCAAGGCATTCTTAATCATACAGACTCAACTTAATTTCTATAGCTAACAAACATTATATGTAGTTCTGAAAATAATTGCATACCAACAGATGACACGCTCGAAACTAGAATCTCTAGTTGGGGATCTAATCAGGCGGACGGTGGCACCGTGCCAGAAGGCCCTTCAGGATGCCGAAGTGCAGCGATCGGACATCGGTGAAGTTCTGCTCGTTGGTGGAATGACGAGAATGCCTAAGGTAAATAATTTTGTACATTTAGACTGACATCAAAAGCAAAGGCCTTACTGTAAGTGATGTCAATTACAAGGTATCTGCCCTGGCCCGTTTTTACTAAAAGGTGCTTTTAATCTGGCCTGCAACGTTTTAAAGTAAGCTTACAAGAAAATAAAAAGTTTTATTAAAATATTGCTTTATATTATAAATTACAATTTAAATAATTATGTGGTGTGTAGAACTTGGTTCGCTATCACCATTCTATTAATTACATTTATTGTATTATATCAGCGATTACAAACCTGTAGCATGCACACGCATGGGGGTAGGTAAAAAATATGTTGATAATTGCAGAAGTACTGAATACTATAATACTTAATGTTATAATATTATATAAACTTATAATTAAACATAATTATAATGTCATGTCTGCAATATTTAGTTTAAAATAAGGTGTTAAATTGCAAACATTGAGTTTGTAAATGGTACATTTATTTGTATACCTCCAGTGTCTGTTAAGAGAAAGACTCATTGTCATGAGTCTATGAGATTACCAGGGGAAGGGTAACTGATAAAAATGAAAATGGTTAGTAAGAGTATGGGAATGCAAAAAGATTGAGAAGCACTGGAGTATATGAAAAGGCATCAAACAGCACAAGTTGACGTTGAACGTTCAATGTTTGGCTCGACTGCCCCGTGGAGGCTGGTGCCAGAACATCATGCAGTTATATTCCCCGCTTGGACTAGTCTGGTGCTTTCGGGTTATAAACTAGCACACATTTAAGGCAGGCAGTGATATGCTTGTGACTGCATTGCTGTTTTCCACAAACATATACTCAAAATTAACAGATTGCACTTGCTCTGCTTCGAGATTCGTATTGTATAGATCTGTATATTAAAATCTATCTTATGGGGTGAACCAAAATATAGTACAGTATAGTAATGTCGAACATCATTTTTATAAATTTCCAGGTCCAACAAACAGTACAGGAAATATTCGGCAGGGCTCCGTCTCGAGCCGTGAACCCCGACGAGGCCGTGGCGGTGGGAGCCGCTGTCCAGGGCGGAGTCCTAGCGGGTGACGTCACTGACATCCTTCTCCTCGACGTGACTCCACTGTCACTGGGCATCGAAACCCTCGGAGGCGTCTTCACCAAGCTGATCACAAGGAACACCACCATACCCACTAAGAAGAGCCAAGTGTTCTCTACCGGTAAAGGCTCATTTGATTCAATAGCAACATTCTCGATTGAACAGAAAACTAATTCAGTGTTTAAAAAAGCCATGTTTTTCATTAAAATATTTCAAATATACATTTAGTAGCATATGAAGTTTGAGGTGGTATATAATCACAAAAACAAATCACAATGATTATTTGTTCCAGTTTAATTGCTTTTCGATATATTACTGTGAGATTTCGTCTGATGGACTGCTATTAAACTAAGTTATGAAAAACAAAATTCCTTAAGGGCGAGTCGCGTGACTATATTATATATTATTTTATTTGCATCGAAATTTATCTAGCAGCTTGTTGCAATTGACAAGTTGTATATGACGATGCCACAGTGAGTCGAGTATCGCGCGAACCGAAGCGTTTTTGCGCATAAGGATGATCGTTATTCGTACATCTCTACAACCTGCTGTAACAGGGTACACGGCCACCAGTATAGTGTAACAGTGGGGGTAGGGGACTGTTGTTTGTTCTGTTTTAAAGAGTTAAGTAGTAGTATAATACAATTGAGCCTTTGATCTCATCTTCTTTATGTAGGTGTTGGTATTTAGGCGCTTGACATCAAGGGGTAATGCAACAAAAGGATATGAGATCAATAATCTATAAAATATATCAACACTTGAAAGGCAAACGTGACTAAGCGACAATGCGTGAACTTTACAGTAGACTAATTTAAACTTGTAATACCTGAAAAAAAATCTATTTTAACGAATCTAGCTGTAGGATTGAAATGATTTTAATAGATCTAGAAATTTTTTTTTTGCACATCGAATATTGTTATTGCCTATTATTTATGTACAAAGCAGTTATTGTCGCTTAGTCACGTTTGTTTGCCTTTCAGGCGTCGATATATAAAAATGAATTGCTGTTCGTTAATCTCGCTAAAACTCGAGAATGGCTGCACCAATTTGGCTAATTTTGGTCTTGAATTATTTGTGGAAGTCCAGACAAAGCTTAAAAGGTAGAGAAAATATGAAAAAACTTGGAATTAAATAAAAATGACAATTTTGTTTTCCCTTTGATGTGTGTCCGTAGGACGGATCCTTTTTTTTATGTTTATTTTATACAAAAGTTTAAGTCTTTTGTTTATCGATTGTCGCACTACGAAGTCTGCCGGGTCAGCTAGTATTGGATAATTGCTTAGTTTCTTAAAGTAAATATGCCAATCTGAACGTGACGCCTCGTCCCCAGCGGCCGACGGGCAGACGCAAGTGGAGATCAAGGTCCACCAGGGCGAGCGCGAGATGGCGTCGGACAACAAGCTGCTGGGGCAGTTCTCGCTGGTGGGCATCCCGCCCGCGCCGCGCGGCGTGCCGCAGATAGAGGTCGCCTTCGACATCGACGCCAACGGCATCGTGCACGTGTCCGCGCGGGACAAGGGCACCGGCAAGGAGCAGCAGAGTTAGTAACCACATCCTTACGGATCCATCAGATCCAATAATCTATGCATTAGACGTCTTCAGCTCTAACACTAGGAGCAGGCTTAGGGACCCCGGTAACCGTACTCGTCGAACTCAGCAAAGAGGTCGACGTACATCACCCATGCATCAGCCCGCTGAGTTTCTCGCCGGATCTTCTCAGTAGTTTGCGATTCCGATCCGATAGTAGATTCATTCGCGAAGCAGCAGCTCTCGTGTTGTAAGGTCTCGTTCGGAGGCGCTCGGGTAGCTGTTAGCAAATCCTACCCCTCCCGGCTTAGCCTTTGCTCGCCCACCTGTCCTAATGAAACTGGAAAGGCCTCCGGGCCACCAGTAATCTTTCAATCATAAAAAGTTGTAACATGAGTCCACTCGTAGGTAGGCCTTCTTGTGAGCCCGCGCGTACCGACCTGCCTATATCTGCCACGCAGTTATGTGTTTCGACTTGGGCACCCACTGTGCTATAAAACTGTGACTTAGAATTCATGTCTCAAGGTCGGTGAACGACGTCTGCGTTATAGATTTGCATATAAAACCCAAGTGACTGACTGCTGCGCATGTAAGCAATAAAAAAAAAACAAATCAGGTGGTGGGAGTGACTAATAAATATATTTAAAAGTTGTCGTGACTTAAAGGATCAGTTCTAATTAATTACGTACTTGAAAATTGTTCACGAATAACTTTTACACCAATGGAAAAATATTGTTTGATAATGTTTAAAACAGCTAATTTGTAAATGTGCGCAATTGCTGATTGTAGGGTGTTTTGGGGGGTACATCTGAATTTACCATCATTAGAGTACTGCTACACAAATCAATAGAGAATTCAGTTGCGTGCCTCGTAGTGGGGGAGGCATCGGCGTTATGATGTCTATACTATGGACAGTAACTCATGTAATGGTTGATGACGTCACCGCCACTAGTACCACTCGGGTCGTCGACCTTACGCCCCAGCTGATCCTCGGTTCTCGTTGCACAGTCGTGATCCAGTCGTCGGGAGGGCTGTCGAAGGACGAGATCGAGAACATGGTGAAGGCCGCCGAGCAGTTCGCCGCCGCCGACAAGACGCGGCGCGAGCGGGTGGAGGTGGCCAACCAGGCCGAGGCCGTGCTGCACGACACCGACACCAAGATGGACGAGTACAAGGCGCAGCTGCCGCAGGACGAGGTCGGTAGCGCTGCGGAGTCTTGACGACCTCCAGCCTATATCTATACTATAATATTATAAAGCTGAAGAGTTTGTTTGTTTGAACGTGCTAATCTCAGAAACTACTGTTCCTAAAGCTAGTATTAGATAAATCTATACTAATATATAAATGAATCTACAGTAGTTTTTACGTATGATCCGTTATAACTACTGAACCATGCATCCGATTGACTTGAAACTTGGTATCCATGTAGAAAATACAATGACATGTACTTAATGGATAGGCTAATATTTATATGAGTGTTGGACTCCCTAATAATAATGACAATAAATAATAATATTGGCCTCTGTTCACGCCAGGAAAATATTGTTCTGACAAGGGGAATAATGTATTGATATGTATTTGAATTTTGAAATGCCATTTATGTTGCAGTGTGACAAACTACGCGAGGAGATGAACAAACTCCGTGAGCTGCTCGCTAAAAAGGACACCATTGAGCCGGAAGAACTTAGAACAGCCACCGGACAGCTGCAGCAGGCCAGCCTTAAACTGTTTGAACAGGCTTACAAGAAGGTAGCGGGCTTTTATTTAAACTTTTCATTTTTATTGTGGATCCCGACGATTCCTAGTTGGTGTGAGGTATGTAACCATGGTGTTACGTGTTGGGGTTCAGAATAAATAAATACTATTCACCCAACCTTGGTAGACTTCCCTATGACACTTCCTCGCTTCTAGAAGTGATCAGAGTGTCACTTTGCTTCGAATAGAACTGGCTCTATGTCATCTGTCACGATTTTACAGTCGTTTTGATTATGTGTAGAGTATTCCAGAACATTCGAGAATGCTTTAGACTCTTCTTGTTGAGAACATTCTCGAGGCCTTTTTTTATTGTTTAGATGGGTGGGTGAACAAGCTTACTGCCCACCTTGTCTTAAGTGGTTACGGAAGCCCATCGACATCTACAACGTAAATGCCGCCACCCACCTTGAGACATGAGTTCTGTTCACCAGTGTGTAATCTGTGGTCACTCGGCGATTGCTTAACTCAAATGACGTCACATTCGATTTTAAAGCTGCGTTGTATCAATCTAAATACACAGAGTATGTTAATGGTGATCAAGTGATGAGGTAAAATACTAGAGGTCACACACACACTGGACCTGCATGGAGTCGTTTGTTTCCTCCCAAGTTTACCTTAAGTTTGAGAGCAACCATTGAACACAAAGCTTACATAAGGATGTAAAGTTTAAAGTTTACATAAAGATGTAAACTGTAAAGTTTACATTTAAAGACATTACGACCAGTTGAGAGGGGGGTGGGGTGAGGGAGCGGAGGGCGGCAGTAGAGTGCGCACATTTGAGCCATCCCAGAACGAGTGTCTCGGGTGGTCAAGCTCGTGCGCTACATCGTGTGGAGCCTAGTTATCATCCGGCTCTGTCCCCGTGGCGAGACGGACGATTTGTGGTTCCTACAGCTATACCCTTCTATCCTTCCTCGTAATGCTAGTAGTGGTACACTACCAATCAACCAACGTAATAATAATTAACATATATATTTTTTGTTTAATCAAAAATAACATAAAAAAAACAAAGGCTTTATGACGTGTGCGCAATAAATTAGAAAACGTATACGCCCGGCAACCGACGTCGTCTGACGAGCGACGTTACGTCTCAACGCTCTCATTTCTCTACCCTTTGATACCTAGAATCTTTATCAGCTAGCAGCTTTGTTTTATTAGATTTAATTTGATATACAAACATTATGAACACTAAATGTAACAAAGTATAACATCTTAACGCCTGCCTGAGACGAGGTTGCGTACGTGCGCGCGGCACCGACTAATTTTTCAATTATTTATATTTTTGTTTTATGGATTACATTATAAAACATTACATGATAAAACTTTCTCAAATGAATTAAATATTTTAAGCGGCGTCACCTTTTGATAGGTAACTTTGTGAAAAGATATTTCCGTATTCATAATTTGAAACTACTATTACTACTAGCAACAGTACCACCACCGCCATCTCCACTAATACTACTACTATTAGTACTACTAATCTTATTACTACTACTATTACTATTACTACCACTACTATTACTACTACTATTACTACTACTATTACTACTACTACTACTACTACTAATAATAATAATAATAATATTTCTCCTACTACTACTATAATTATTACTATTACTACTGCGCTGGCGCTATGACCCTGAAGTGAGTGGGTCTTGACCTCTGACAATAAATACCGTCATTCATCCCGGTTCTAGTCCGGCACTTATATAATTATACAGGATGTCACCAAAACGGAGCGACGGGCAGGGTAGTAAGTACTGGTTCAGGGAAAAAAAACTAAAATCGCGTTTTACTGGGCTAAGTGATAATAGGTATATTTATGAAAATGTAGAAAATCGACATTCTACATTGAGTTCGACACCTTTTACTGGGTCTGCATAAATGCAGAAGGCGAATAAACGAATTTGCACACTTAATTTAGTTTAAGAAAAATAAACATATTACAATAATTTACCGTATCAATCATGTAACCAGATTCGCACTATTTAATTTATAGTAAACTAGCGACCCGCCCTCGCTTCGCTTCGGAAACTAATTTATTATTGATTTCTCCACTATTCAATGGATGTTATTATACATATAAACCTTCCTCTTTAATCACTCTTATCTATTAAAAAAAACACATCAAAATCCGTTGCGTAGTTTTAAAGATTTAAGCATACATAGGGATATAGGGACAGAGAAAGCGACTTTGTTTTATACTATATAGTGATGTTCACCCGGCCACACATTACAATTTAGTTGTTTCATTAATTTTACCTTTTTTCATTTATTTTTTTTTGTTTCAAAGATGGCAGCTGAACGCGAAGGAAGCCAACAACAGCAACAGCAGCAGACGGATCAGACGCAGAGCCAAGAGAAGAAGGAGGAGAAGAATTAGATGGATTTCTCTACGGGATTGAGTGAAAACCAAATGTTTAGTCTAGGCTTCATGATCTACTTGTTGGTTTGAATGGGTATCGAAGCGGGACGCGCCTGCAGCATTGTTTTTTAATTATCAAAAGAAAATGGAGAGTAAATATTTTATGCAGACATTGAACTTGACCGTTAAAATATATAGAGGGGTGAAAGGCTATCATAGTTTAAACTTTGAAAAAAATATCACAACAAAAAACTTCCAACTGTTTGAACGGTGTAAACTTAATTGAAGTTCAATTAAAAACATTGAATTGTTGATATTGAGGCGTTAGCCATCATACAAGATATTCGACGGATGCTTGAATCTCGCTTAAGACATTTTCAAGATAAGTTTGAGTATATACAAGCTACGAACCACAACATGCGGACCGTCGGTCTACCGAGCAATAACACCCGATGCTAATACCAAATAAAACGGACCTTTAATTACAAAGATAATTGTCGCTTAAACCAAATAGCCTTTCACCCCTCAGTATGTTCCATTCGTATGTAAATATAATAATATAAAAAAGTCATAACAGTACTGTGTGTCGTTATGTATTGTATGTGACTGCTTGTCCGTGTCGCTTGGATCTACGGAAACAGCAGTTTTACAACTAGGAATATGACTATACAATATTATTAATTATAGTTTTGTCTCCATTGTGTCTTTGGTCTTTGGTGAGAATGTGAATATTTGTTAAATAAATCTTATCTAATTATAAACCATACGAAATCACAAGCGGTACGAAGTGAATATGAAATCTCGAAAGTATTCTAAAAATTCTAGTAGCAATGTTGTTAATGTTAACAAAATGATAATTTATTATTGTTCAGTGTCAAATTTGCTTAGATATTAGTTGGACTAAAATTGGGTTTTAGGATTTCATAAAAAAACATCTGCACTATAAACGAATTATTTTGTCACAGTTTAATTAATAATTCCATCATCATACGTTTACCTGCATGACCTGTTCATTTATTTTTGATAATTAAAAAACAAAATGGCAGATTCGATTATTTGTTAGTGATTCGGTCGTTGCAAGACGTTCTGTATAAATTATAGCTTTAACTTCACAAATACATAGATGTAGTTGCCGTAGTTATGAACGATTTCTGTTTCAATATCTCTGAAGCATTTGGAGTCTGATGAGAAAATGCGGAAAAAAATTCGAGTTACGTGAAAACAACAATAACTACACGTATGTTATGTATTAAAAAAATTGTAGGGTACATCGACATCAACGGCGCATCTTGTAATGTGGCATTTATTTTTTTTCATTACACTTTTCAATACATGGATGTGTCTGTACCACTGTCGGTTCGAATTAGAAACTCTTGAAATTTCAATTCTCGTCCATGAAGCATTTGAGGTTCTCGTGTCCTTAAGATGTCGAACCCCAGCGCGTTGTAAAAACACTAAAAATGTACGCTAGCGATTGTTGTAAACATGTTATGTTACAATTTAAAAAAAGTGCAATAGTTTTTTTTATCTCATAAAAAATCGACGCCATATTTATAAATTTCAAAAGTTAAATTAATTTAAAAAATGTAAATTGTACAACTACCCAATTGTTGGCAAAAATATATTTTAAACTGAAGAATGAAAAATGTACAAATGCAAAATTATAGTTACGATGTTTGTATTTAGTGCATTCAAATATTCACTTGGGTATATCTTTGACTTTTAATGAATATATACACAGCATATGTGAGTATTTTGTTGAAAATTGTCACATTTATTTAACCAACTTATATTTGACTAATGAACTATAGGAGTTTTTGCGAATCTGCTTATTGATGCCCTGAGCTCGACATTCGGATTCGTTTAGTAAGAAAATAAACTAATGCACTAGTGTTAAAGTTTATTTTTGTTTGTTTGCCAATTTGACTATCTGCGGTTTTGATTTTGAGAAATAAATTTCGTGTCGTTAATGAGTAGATCATTTTGCTACGTGCGTAGTGTAGTCCACGAGAACGTGCCGTATCTTGTGTCCATTCCGGTGTCGTGTCATCAGTTATGTTCTAATGTTATATTGAAATAAAAATTGTTTTTAATTTATATAATTGTTTTATTGCGTTCGAACTCGATGTGTAGCGATTTCGCGGTGGTAGATTCGGCGATGGGTAAGTGTTAGCAGTCTCCCCGGCTAAGCCCCGGGAGCCCGCCTACATGGTCGGTGAAGCTAGCATAACCCCGCGTGGTTACGAGCAGTAAATAAATAAAAAAGAAACATCCCAAGGGCTTTGGTAAGGTTGCGAATACTTGAGGCTGATTGACTGCCGCTGAGTTACAGGTTTTACCACCTTTTTTTTTTTTTTTTTTTTTTCCGGGCCGGGGGCCGAACCTCCTACGAGGTCCCCGCGCCTAGGGGGCGCGCGGGGTATGTGAGACTCAACGATCTGCAGGTGTTGAGAGCAGATCGCGGGCCCAAGGATTTTAGGGCCCACCCACTAAACGACTCCCCTGCACTCTTACACCCGACGTCCGATCTCCGTCCGGGGTCAGAACCCGTTCAGAGTAGGGGGGTTCCCGCGGTCAACACTACAACCAGACACGCGGCGCCACCCCGAGGACGCCCGACTGACGGGTCGTCGAGGCGATAGTCGACGACCAACGACGTCAGTCTCCGCGGTACGGTGGCCCTACCAGGCCGCCCGGGCGGTGCCGCTGGTGTTCCAGGATACCCCGCTGGGCCAGAACCAGCCTGCCGGGTCGGAACGCGATACACCGCCGACCGGGTTGCTCTTCAACAGTATGTTCGGCGACGACAGCGACGACGAAAATGCGGACCGCATCGCAGTCCGCAGCCGCCGACGCGCCGTCCCGTCCTCCTGGTGCCAGCGCGCTAGAGTGACGGTAGCGTGCGGCGAGGTTTTACCACCTAGTTCAAGCACAGATGAAAATTAAAATTATGATTGTGTTTCTATTTCTACGCAAACAATAAATATGGGCTCCAGTAACCGCTTAACGCCAGGTGGGCTGAGAGCTCGTCCACCCATCCAAGCAATAAAAAAAAAGGGCACACGGGGCCCCGAAGGACCGACAATTTCTCTCACACATTTATTCTCAAAACATTTTTGTCGGGCACATAACACCTTTTTTCACAAATCAGTAATCTTAACAGAAGGTATTTACAAGGCATATACTACCTCTAAGCAAGGCCTAACATAAATGTCGATATTGTTTATGGTTGGGGGAATCGGTGAATGATGTATTGAACTTTCAATCTGATAGGAATGAGTGGCGTTATTTTGCTTCATTTGATATTTAAAATTAAATAAGATAAACAGAAATTTTGATTTTTTCGTTTAAACTATTTCATTATGTCGAAAAGAACATATTTAAGTGGTTCACAAAAAAGGAAAAAATTATAGCTCAAAAAGAAATAATGGAAAAACTTCCAAAGCTCACTTCGTCTTTTACTGTTGAAGAAACAAATAAGCCGAGGGATTATTCATCCTCATCACCGCAAGACACAACAAGTAACTCTGAATGTCACCAGGAAAAAAAGTTACGTGTGACGAAAATGACATATAGGTACACATTAGATGCTGAACTTTAATTTCCAGCTTCTGTCCATCAACTTCAAGCTTCTGTGAATTAATAACTGCGAGCTTAGAGAGTGTATCTGTGTCTCCTGACCCTGGTACTTACTGTGACGACATTTTACCGGAAGAAGTCCGTGATATTTGAATTCGAAAAGGCCGACCGGTCGAACTTCTCCGAAACTTCTACAAGTTTTCCAGATTCAAATGTATAACGAAAACTAGATACTTGACTAAAAATATTTTTATTCGTAAATTGACGAATGGTGAGTCTTTAGAAAGAAAATGGCTCCTTTATTCACCAGCAAAGAAATCCGTACCTTATTGCTACCGTCTATATTAATACTACTACTGGTACTGAATATAATTTAAGTTCTCCTAATGGATGTAAAGATTGGAAGCATATAAATAACTTATTTATAGAGCATGAGAACAGTTTACAGCACAGGGAACTTATGATAAATTATGTTGCAAGAATGAAAACGACTGGACGAATTGATACTGAGTTGCTGTCCCAATATAATGCAGAAATTAACTATTGGAAGAATGTGCTTAGGAGGATTGTTGCAGTAGTGAAATCTTTGGCTTCAAGAGGTCCTGCTTTTCGTGGTGTTAATGAGACATTAGGATCGCAAAATAATGGGAATCTTTTGGTATGCTTAGAACTGATTAGTGAATTTGATCCTTTTCTTGCTGTTATCATACAAAACTGCGGAAATCGTGGAAAAGGATCATCATATTTATCGGCAAATATTTGTAATGAATTTATTAATTTAATGGGACAGCAAATTTTGAAAACCATTGTCAAAGAACTTAAATCAGCAAAGTACTCTATTAGCGTAGATTCTACGCCAGATCTGTCCCACGTTGATCAACTGACTGTCATAGTTAGATAGGTAGGTGCGTAAAAGACGGACAGCCTATTGAGAAAATTTTACCTATGGATGAACATAATGCGCAATATAGAGCAGATACCACTTTAAACTTTTTTGAAAGCCTTGATATTCCTTTAAAAGATTGTCGCGGGCAGAGCTACAACAATGCATCAAATATGTCTGGAAAGTACTCTGGTGTGAACACTGAAGTCAAGAATAAAAGAAGTTTGCGAATTTGCGATTTACTTTCCATGTGCGGCACATTTGCTAAATTTAGTGGGTGTTCAGGCTGCTGAGTGTGTTACTGAAGCAGGAACATTCTTTCAATTTGTACAAAAATTGTTCAATTTTTTCTCGGCTTCGACAAAACGATGGAAACTTTTGACAGAGCATTTAGGCGCAAATAGAGTCCTGAAGTATTTTTCAGAAACTAGATGGTCTGCACGCGCCATAGCTATTAATGCTTTGCAAAATGGTAATTTAAATATTTCTGAAGCATTGTCTTCAATTGCAAGTGACATCAATCAACCAGGAGACACCAGAAAGGAAGCCCAAAGCCTAGTAAAAAAAAATGGGAAAATTTGAGACTGCTCTTCTAACGGAAATATGGAATGATCTTTTGAGAGTTATGAATAAAGCAAGCCTAAGTTTACAGAATAGCACTATGACCGTGGACGTAAAGGACAATGCCCATTTTCTTAGGGCGTTTGGGCCCCTAAAATAAGTTGTCAGGTCATGATGGTTTTAACTTAATTTGATAGACAAAGCAATATCGTTTCATATTAAGAAAACGATTTTTATATTCTCACCCAGGTTTAAGAAAAATCTGTTTTTTTCTGCAGCTAAAATTAAGTTGTTAATTGTTTTCTTCGAAATCAATAATCGCTCTCATCATTATTTACAGTATTAAATAAGTTAATTGTGGTTAATGTTGCTAGAAATAAGCCCTTACGTACATTTATTATTATTATATCCTCATAATAATAATAAAATTAAATGAAAATCCGGAAGCCGGCAACGATATTGTTGTTGTTGTTTTTAAATTCACCAATAAGCAGGCAAAGAGCGTAGCCTATACAGCCTAGTCTGTCGTAGTTATATTTTTGTTTTTCAATAATAATCTGGGGTGTCTCTTTTTATTGCTTTTTAGGAGTTTTGACGTCAACTCGATGAATAGCACATTGAGTGAGCGTGAATTTCCGCAGACCTTTTATCTTGAAAAAAAAAAAACAGTCACTGCTATGTTAGCCACAGTTTTATTCCAATGCCTCAATAATCGTGACGACGTAACGATTATTGACGTTTAATACACAAAACAACACCCAATTTGTATATTATACATCACAATAAAAAAACATTAAAATAAACTTCAAGTGACGCTTCACTCGGGTTGCTGCCAAAACTCTCTGATCATATATAATAAGAATAGAATAATAGTAGGCCATTGAGATTTTTACTAATGGAATCAATAATATCTAAAATTATGAAATAATTCATGGTTTTAAGTAATAATTATTATTACAATATATAAATATTGAATTGAACAAAAATAAACTAAAAAGTGTGAATTATAACCATTTGCTATTTTTTTTTAATTTGTTGTTCAAGTCACAGACAGCTCTTTCGTTTGGCAGCTTAAAGGTTTACTACAAGGCTTTATGGGCTAAGCCCTTTGCCTATTGGCGAATTTAAAAACTATGGCACTCAGTTTTGGGATGTTATCAAATAAGTAATTTATTTTTTTGTAAAACAATGCCAGGGTGAAAGAAATGTTGATACATAAACTAAACAACGTGAAAAAATAAGGCATAGTTTTTCAAGTACATATAGTTTTGACATAAAGTTGGCCCACCTTTGGGCATTGTCCTTTACGAATCTCTGATCAGTTATGTCAATACCGCACGCAATAATTTTGATCAGTACGAAACGGCTGCTAAAGATAAAAACCCTAAGCTGACTACAAAGATACATTTGAAAGAAAAAGATATCGCAGCACACGCATCACTTTTTTTGAAGGATCATCAGAGACTGCACAGTTGAGAGGCAAGGAAAAGTTTCGTGTAGTGTTGAACTGTTTCTTAAGAAGAAAATTCAAAATCTACAATCTGATAATGGAGGCGAATACAGGTCTAAAGCGTTTGACAAATTCCTCAAAGATAACGGTATAAGCCGAAGATTATCTGCACCATATACCCCACAGCAAAATGGCATGAGTGAAAGAAAAAATCGGTCGCTGATGGATAAAGCCAGATGTCTAATGCTAGATGCCAATATTCCTGGCTTAATTTTGGGCAGAAGCAGTAAACACTGCAAACTATTTGATAAATAGAAGCCCAGCAAGAGCTCTCACAGGCAATTTCCCATATGAGAAATGGGTACAACGAACACCATCAGGAAATCACCTACACGTATTCGGAAATAGAGCGTTTATGATGAACAAAAAACCGAAGAGGAAAATTCACAGCCAAAGCCACAGAAGGAGTATTCTTGGGATATGCAGAATATACTAAAGGTTTTAGAATATAACTAGTTAGGTCATAAGTATTGTCACACAGTAAAAACTTCTCTTTTAGAATGCTGGCCACAAAAAAGTTTATTGAATTCGAATTTCGAATTGTTCATGAAAATAAAAATGTATACTTTTAGAATTTTACTCATTTTTAAATATGGAGTGGACGCTTAAAGAAGACCGTGTTGCAGTTATTGCGTTGCATCATTGCGGTTACGCGCCAATTCAAATTTTTAACATACTGAAAAATTTGAATATAACCAAAAGATTCGTTTATCGTACCACCAAACGATACAATAAAGACTCTAGTGTAGATGACAGGTCAAGAAGTGGTCGCCCTCGGTCTGTTAAGGACTCCAGCAGTGATAAAAGCTGTGAAGGCGCGAATTCAAAGAAATCCCAAACATAAGCAGAAACTGTTGGCCCTTCAGATGGGGTTAAGCAGAACCACGGTGAAAAGGGTGTTAAATGAAGACTTAGGGCTTCGGGCATATCGAAGAAAAACAGGACATCGTTTGAATGCTCGTCTAATGGACCTGAGATTGAAGAGATGCCGCGCTTTGTTGAAGCGGTACGCGGGAAAAAAATATCGGGAAATTCTTTTTTCGGATGAAAATTTTTTTACCGTAGAAGAGAGCTACAACAAACAAAATGATAAGGTGTACGCACACAGTAGTGAAGAAGCGAGCAACCGTATTCCGCGTGTCCAATGAGGTCATTTTCCATCCTCGCTCATGGTATGGTTGGGAGTTTCTTATTGGGGCTTAACAGAGGTACATTTTTGTGAGAAAGGTGTAAAAACGAATGCAGTTGTGTATCAAAATACAGTCCTGACGAACCTTGTGGAACCTGTTTCTCATACCATGTTCAATAGAAGGCACTGGGTATTCCAACAAGATTCGGCGCCAGCTCATAGAGCGAAGAGCACACAAGACTGGCTGGCGGCGCGTGAAATCGACTTCATCCGGCACGAAGACTGGCCCTCCTCCAGTCCAGATTTGAATCCGTTAGATTACAAGATATGGCAGCACTTGGAGGAAAAGGCGTGCTTAAAGCCTCATCCCAATTTAGAGTCACTCAAGACATCCTTGATTAAGGCAGCCGCCGATATTGACATGGACCTCGTTCGTGCTGCGATAGACGACTGGCCGCGCAGATTGAAGGCCTATATTCAAAATCACGGAGGTCATTTTGAATAAACTTTAGTGTCATAAGAATCTATGTTTTGTTAAGTTCATTTTGGTATATGAATGGTTACATAATGAATAAACTTGTTTCAATTATTTTACATTAAACATGTGACAGAACTTATGACCCGACTAGGTATATACCCGAAAGGAATGATGTTGTTATCAGCAGAGATGTAAAAGTAGTCGAAAAGATGCATTATAGCGGTACTCCTGCTGAGAAACCCGAAGGTCTTACTCCAGAACCTGAAACAGACCAATTGAAATTCCAGAAAAAAGAAACAACATTAATGAGAACTTACCTCTTCAGGAATCTAACCCCCTTTATTCCAGCTCTAGTCAAGATCATGTTGATGAACCATCTCCCTCAAGTGGAAGACCACAAAGGGACGTGAGACCACCAGCATGGACCAAAGATTATGAGTTAAGTCGCTGCGTGACCATGTTTACGTCAGAAAATAATGACGACTATGACTGCTCTTTATTAACATACAAAGAAGCTGTGACTGGCATCGACAGACGAAATTGGGAGAAGGCGATACAATCTGAATTATACGGAGAGTTATCAGATGAAGTTTATATGAAATTGCCTGTTGGCTATGAGACTAACTGCAATACTAGTGAAGTAGTTTGGCGATTAAAAAAATCTTTGTACGGATTAAAACAAGCTCCATTTACATGGAACAAAACTTTTACCCAAGCGATGTTTGATTTGGGATTCAAGACAATCAAAACAGATCGATGCGTTTTCATAAACGAAGATAAGTCAATAATAATCGGACTATTCGTTGATGATGGACTTGTCATAGGAAAAGATAAGAAAAAGATCGAAGTTATTTTGAAGAAACTTGAAACCAAATTCCAAATGAAAAAGAATGAAAATCCAAGTACTTATCTGGGTATGGAAATAAAAAACTCAAAAGAAGGAATAATTCTTACTCAGAGATCCTACATAAATGACGTACTGGAAAAATACAACATGAAAAATGCCAAACCTTGTGACACACCCGCAAGTAGCGATTCAAAATCGATACAGGAAACTGCCCAGGAGAAGGAATATCCCTATTGGGAAGCAGTGGGAAGTTTACTGTACCTGTCTACCAGAACCAGACCAGATATCGCACAAGCGGTCAATCTAGTTAGCAGGAAGGTCGAAAACCCCACTAGAGAAGACGTTACAAAAGTCAAGAAAATATTCAAATATTTAGTGGGAACCAAACATAAAGGCATTTTGTTCAAACGAAGCAAACCAATTGAGAGCATCGATGCTTACAGCGACTCGGATTATGCTGGAGACCCATTGACGCGAAGAAGCACTTCTGGTTGCGTGCTAATGATAGCCGATGGACCAATATCATGGGCATCCAAGAGGCAGCCTATAGTAGCGCTATCGTCGACTGAAGCCGAGTACATAGCCGCAGCAGACTGTTGCAAAGAGGCATTGTATCTCAAATCTCTATTACAGGAAATAATCGATTTGGACATAAAAATAAATCTGCATGTTGATAACCAAAATTCGATTCAACTTGTGAAGTCTGGATCCTTCAACAAAAGGTCGAAGCACATAGACGTGCGGTACCATTTTATACATGAACACTTCGTGCATGGATTAATAAATATTAGCTACTGTCCCACAGAAATTCAGTTAGCTGACGTAATGACAAAACCATTGTCAAAAGTAAAATTTGAAAGACACTGTGCAAGATTAATGCATGTATAGAAACGTGTCTCGGCAACATGAGTGAACATCAGGAGAAGGTGTTGGAAGGTCGTGATGCTGTCCACGTATAATTGTCTATGATGCACTATATTTGAATTTGTAATATGTTCCTTTTACTTTTGATGTGCGGTGTCATTCTGAATTATATTTTCTCATATACAAGTCAACACAATGTTTTCAAGTATTTAATTTACGTTTTAATTAATTGCTATAGCCTTCATAGTCACGGTCTTCGTAGAGGACTTGATCGGATTCTTCTCCCTGGAGAACATGATCATGGCGTTGGAGATAGTTTCGGTAGTTGTATCTCCCTCGTGAACGTGTGTTTGTTCTGGAATTGCAACTTTTCTTTCTAAGTTCGTATTTGGCGTTATGGTAATCGGGTATACAACTTCTGTTTCTCAACTTCTGTTTTAGGAATTTCACTATTACAGATGGGAAGAGGTTTCTCATCGAAAATTACATCACGAGAGCGGACGAGCGTCGACTGTTTTCCGTCTGTGACCCAGATACGGTAGCAATCTTCGTCGTACCCGATAAGTCGACCTTTTATCGCCTTTTTGTCGAATTTTCTACGCTTCTGCTTTGGAATATGGACGTATGCGATTGAGCCTATTATTCGGAGATGTTTAATAATAGGTTTCTTTTCATACCAAAGTTCATGCGGAGATTTATCTGAACTTGTGGGACCTGTTCTGTTTAGTATGTATGCGGCAGTATTAATGAACTCTGCCCATAGCACTTGCGGTAATGGCTCATGAGCGTACATCATTGATCTTGCTGTCTCAACTAGGGTTCTGTTCTCCCTTTCGCTTACTCCGTTTTGTTCAGGTGTATACGGGGTGATGAGTCGCTGTGCTATTCCATGAGTGTCTAAAACATTTTTCATGGATGCGTTGTCAAATTCACCGCCGTTGTCACTTAGAAGGCATTTTATGGTGTGTCCGACTGTTTTAGTTTGAGCGATCATCAAAACTTGTCTTTGACCTCGGACTTCTTGCGTATGAAGTACACCATACGATAGCCAGTAAAGTCGTCTTTAAGCAAAACGTAGTACTTATAGTTTGAGAAGCTAGATTGAAACGGTCCGCAAACGTCGGTATTTAAGTCGATGCGCCTTTCCAAAGATGTAGCCTTCACAGGTTTCTTTATCCACCGGCAGGTTTAGACCTAGATCCTGTTAGATCGTCGCTCTTACGTGTCTTTTATTTTGGTGAGCGAGTCTCTCGTAGTATAGTTGCATCGTTGCTGTGGTTGCAAAGACTTCGGGTGGTTTTTCTGGCAGTACGAATTTTACTTCCAGTCGATATAAGCCACCTTGTTTTTGTCTCTTCCCAATTAAGCATACCTTCCCGTTGACAATAACGTTGCATTCAGTTGTCCTTGATGAAAATGTGCTATTCGGGACTCGATCGTGAAGTGCGAGTACGGAGAAGAGGTTCTTGCTTATGGCCGGAACGTACCAGACGTCTTGCAAGCTGATGTCGATTTGTTTCCCGTTAACATATCCTCTGAGCTACAGCTCTGTCTACACTGTTCCTTTGCCTTTGGCACGGACTTCATTACCAGCGGCCGTTGTAACAGTGTAGTTCTCATTGAAATGTTCGTAGGCTTGGAAAATGTCAGCTCTGTTGGTGACGTGGCTTGTTGCACCATTATCTATGTAACAGTTCTCGTTGTCCCGTGAAACTGTGAAGATTTCGTTGTCTTCTAAAGACATGAGTAGCAAATTAGCGGTCTTTGAAGTAGAAGGCGTTGCTGTCTGGGTCGGATTTTGGCACTTAGGAGGTTTACCGTCACGGATCCATTTTTGACAGTTGCGTACTCTGTGGCCAAAACCTAGGCAGTAGTTGCATTTAAGCTTCTTGTCCTTCTTCTTCTCCGTATTCGAAACCAGGGCTTCCGAATGATGCGAAGGTACATTGTTACCTTGCAGTGCCCTTTCAAATGCGCAGAGATGACTAGTTAGGCTTTCTACAGTACGGTTGGATTTGGGCAGGAGGAGCCAACTACTTCTGAAGCTGAAGTATAAATCGTCAAGCGTGTCCAGTATTTTACAAACAAGTAGCAGTTCGGGTAGCTCTTGGTTATTGTCCTTCTTGAGTTCTTGATTCAGTTCAGTCCAGATGTTCTTTAATTTTGACATGTGGGTAGCTATGTCGTCTGCTTGATCCCTCTTAAAGCTGAAGAAACTCATACACAGGTTGTAGGTTTAGTCCTCATTTGTTCCGTCGAACAGCCTGTGGAGCTCTAACCAGACATCACGTACTTTAGTGAACCGCATCACTTTTCGAAGTGTGTCTTCTTGCATATTGGTGGTAAGTATTAGGATAGCGCTGGCATCAGTTTTATCAAACTTATCTTTTTGTTGTTGATAAGCCGCCAATTCAGCATTGCCGCATCCGGTAGGTGGACAAGTAGGCTCCTGGAACGATCCTTCAACTACTTCTAGGGCCGACGGTACGGTGCGTAGTAAGCATAAGGCTTTGTATTTCCAAGTGTCCCAATTTTTTCCTATGATACCTTCCATTTTCGTAGTGCGGGTCCGTAACCTGATATAATTTAAAATTCTTGGTAGCAGAATCCGAGCTTTAAATCGCAGAGTGCAGGCAGTTACGAAATAATATACTAACACACTTTTATAAATTAGTATTAGTTACGTCGATGTTTTAGAATTTTATATCGAAATCACAGTTATGTTATTTTATTTTATTTTTTTCACGAAGTGACAGACATTTTCTTATTCAATTATTCTTTTGATACCTCTTGTCACTTCTTTCTATGTATATGTTTTCTTTTCATTAGGAGTTTCTATACTATCAACTCTAATATTTAGGTACCTCAAGCACCGGTCATCGTTCTCGTCGAACCCGTCGCTTGCGACAAAGGGCTCGACGAGTAAATTAACCCTCAGACACAGTCCACTGAGTTTCTAGCCGGATCTTCTCAGTGGGTCGCGAGTCCGATCCGGTGGTAGATTCTGCGAAGCACGGCTCTTGCTGGGGTTCGTGTTAGCAACAACGTCAGGTTTGAACCCCGTGAGCTCACCTACTAGTTAAGCGGAACCTGATATAGCCTCTCAAGGCTATCAGCTTAGGTAGGAAAAAAAATTGTCATAGACAATACACATTTACCCTGATAACCATGTTCAACGTAAGTTAACATCAAATATCATTTCAACTTGTTGACAATCCGTTACCGAAACTGGTCATAAAATTTCCAGTTAAGCTGTAGCACATACATTTTGTAAGCTTACCGTTAAGTTATAGATAATAAACGGATATACCACTGAAGTAGGAGAGGTCTATGGGATATACAGAATATTGTAAAAATTTAACGTTTGTGCTCTTCATTAAGTAACTTATCAATAAAAGCTGCTAAACGATGATAAAAAAAAACAATCTAAATAATCATCAATAAAACAACTGTAGTTGCTAGATGACGCTACTGTCGCGTTAAAGCGGCAATTAAATGTAAAAAATTATGTTCGTTCGGAAATTTTCAATTATTGTTATTAATTTATTACATAAATATCATATACAAATTTTCGTAACAGTTACAAAATTAAATATTAGGTCCTTACATATGAAATCGGCGTTTTGTACGGGAGGAATACAATGTAATTTTTTTTTATGTAAAATATATTTCATTAAAGTATGCTCCGTTGTTATCTTTGCACTTTTGCTATCTCATAGATCTCTTTACTATTGATCTCTTTACTAAAAAAACTATGGTACTACAAATGGTACTCGTACTGTAACGAAAACCTGGAGCGCGTATTTTCTCTTATTCTCTGTTTCGACACAGCTTGAGCTTAGAGTATGTATTTTTGTGATTCCTCCTATTTATTTTCTATTAAAACCTCCACGAAGGCATAAAACTGTCGCTTTTTTTCTTTTTAAATTTTCATGTCTTTCATCGGTACATACGACACATGTCATGGCATTATAAAATAATATGTCGAATTATATGTAGGTATCGTACTCGCAATAATGTAAAAATAAATAAATCTATCAAATATTGTGAAGTTTTTGTCATCAAAACGCATTGAAGATTCCGATTGGTTAGTTGCTTTCGATTTAAATTGTGTGTCTATATTTTACCGCCCGCCAGAAAAATTAGCGCAGTTCTTCTTGTCTACGCTCTTCGTCCCACTTTGAATTTCTTAAAATTTCCATTAGAAAAAAATATCAACATTTAAAAACCCTTTAGAAGGAGAAGATGAAACCAAAATTTAAAAATTATCATTTGTATTTTTCCTTACTACCACCATGTGATATTAAATGAATGACTTTAGAATGTAAGACTCTTAAAAGTTATTATTTATTCGATAATTTGTATTAGTGGAAATTCGTCCAGGATTTTGGTGCAGCTTAAAAAGTCATAAGTAATAGTTAAATATATGAAGTCCTATAAATTTTAACATGTGAATTCCGATTAAGATTATTAATTTCCCAAATTCCATTTCATAGTACTATTTTGGCAAAACGCACCATATACGCTGGCAGCATTAAATCATAGACTAAAGCGTCAATCGTAATCATATGATCACTTTTCACATGACCGATGGTCACTCGTCATCGCCCATTTTTCGATATTTTTATGACAGTTTTCACAAGTTTTCGGACTAAAACCTAATATTTTAGTCCACTAACGTCCACTAGTGTAGTACAAAGATGGCGTTTTGCCGTTTACTGTTCCCGTTGCTAGTTCTAAGCGTGGCCAGTGCGTCGACGGTGCCAGTGTTCTTATGGGGCGACTTATCCAGTAGCTCTGGAAACTCCCTGAAATCGAACCCATTGAGCACGGTGTCCGCTCAAGGGTTCAGCGAAATTTTGAATAATGAGCTGAAAGACGACCCCTACGTGATAGTATTCCTTGAAGAAACCTTATCGGTCGAAGATTTTTCACGTAAAAATAACGAAGGTGATATTTCGATTCCGTACCTGTATGATAATTTAAGTGACGCTCTGTACTTGCCTTCCGTCGAAGATGCCTCAAGAGTACTCGAGGAGGTCGCCAAAGGAGCTGTTCATATAAAACTCACCCAAAACGGACTCTCTGCAGCCATTGAAGATAAAAATAACAGGTTTATGTTCATCGCCTTGAAGGATGCTATGGAAGGCGAGTCACGTTACGACCTCCTCCGGCGCCATAGCAACTTTATGGAGGACCAGATATCTAAGCTGGAGAAGAAAGGTGATGTAATAGCTGTATACACTGCCCGAAACCCATCATGGACCATTCCGGACACCCACTCAAGGGTTCGTCGTCAAGCCAACTCTTCTGTAACCAACGGACCTGATTACTCATTAGACGGTCTGCGTTTGTACTTAACCGGCGTTACATTAGACCACAGCAATGCCAGCGTGACATTCACAAACTATGCAGGCGGCTCATCTGAATACAATACAACAACTGGAGTCTTGAACGGCACTTTAAACTTTGATCAGGGAAGCCTGACTCTTAACTTCCACAGGGCCGCAGGATATTGGTTCTTTGGTAAGGGTTTTTAAACTATACAATATACTAGCTAAACTTGGCTCTGCTGGCTGATCTTTGATATGGAATTGATCCAATAATTACCAAAATTCACAAGATCACCTGCTAAGGTAATCTAAAGATTTTCTGAAAATTTTATCAAAAGCCAAGCTATTTTAGTCTATGGAGAACATACATACACAAATCAACTTTTATTTATCTAGATTTAAGTGGCTATGTGACCTGATAAATGTCACGAATTGAACACTGCTACTGACCTTGAAAAGTAAAGTTTGAAATCTAGGGTTTTTTTGTAATTGGAAGTCAGAAGCTGGAGCTATATGTTGTCAGAACTAGTTTGACACAATCACTATTTGAAATATCCATTTAGACTATTACCATGTATGTTCTCAAATCAAATTCATATAATATTATACAGAAGATCAAGTAAATCTTATTACAAAGCAGCTTTACAACCAAATTATCATTCAATTAAATAACTAAAAAACACACCTTTATGGAAAATCCAACCAAAAAAAAAACAAAAAAAATATTTTATTCACATATATGAGAAGAAGGATTATCATTTTGATAATATCTTAAAGAGCAACCCACGCTTGTATGAATTAGACATCGTTAATATTGTGTAAGAGCTGTTAAAAATGGGAGCTAGTGCCAACAAAAATTCAAAATCCTAATTATTCTAGTAAGGATAGTATTGATTTGGTCATGATATCCAATCTAATGTTTTGAAAGGGGTCAAAAACATATTCAAAGTTTCCATTACATACACACAAACTAAGGAATGTATGAACCTAATATAAGCATGTTAAAATGATTCAAAATGCTAACTTAGTAAGTTTTGTACTTTTTGTAGAATCATGGATATAATGTGCTTATGATGCTCATGGTTTGTGATGGCTATAACTAAAAAACATAATATCAACAATGGAGGCCATGGATTGGTGGAGCGTGGGGCGTCCTCCAACCAGGTGGATTGACGACTTAGTGCGCACGGCGGGAAATCGTTGGATGCGGAAGGCGAAGGACCGCATTCTGTGGAAGGCATTGGGAAAGGCCTATGTCCAGCAGTGGGCAGATAAAGGCTGATGATGATGATATCAAAAATTTGATTTTACTTAAAACCAGTTTTACGGTTTAGTCTTTCATTGCATATTGACATTATATTATTTGAGACTTTTGAATAACTAACAATTTTCATTAACACAGATAACTGAAATAATGTAACTGCAATTGAATTTGAATTTTGTGTTATTTAGGAGATACGCTTTCTGTTCTCAATTTTACTAATCTTTAGGATATAATCATATAATTCTAAAACAGAGAATTACAGAGATCTACAGAAAATTGTATAATTAAGATCTACAGAGGATTGGCTTTCAATTTAATCGTAATTGCTCAGTACTCTTTTAATCAGTAAATCAAGTGTTTCGGGCAATACAATTTATTGACAATTGGTATCTGTTGGTAGGACGTCTTGTGAGCTTGCATGAGTAATTAACAATCACCTTCCTGTATATTTTCTGTCATGAAGCAGTCTTGTGTTCCTATTTGAGCCATGGGACATTGATATGCAATATGATTGAGATGTCAATATCTTGTCTCAGAGTGGGAGGCGGTTTGACTTTGTGATGCTCTGGTAATTTAATATCAGGTGGACCGTCAATAATGTCATATGTCATCAATTGAAAATACTTTAATAAGGGCTTACCCTTACATAATAATATGACCTACTTTAAAGACTTATTTTAATAGGATTCTCAGATCATAATAATATCTTGTATCTCTTAACATGAGTTGGGCTGATTGTGAACTATTATTACAATTTATCTTTGTTTAATTTGCCTTAAAGAATTAGAAAGCTGCTTAAAATATAACAAAAAAAACGCCAATAAGAGACTACACAAATAAAAAGAAAAATCTGTTTTACAGTATCCCATTTTCCAAATCTGTAGTTTACAAGTATTTTTGATACCGACAATAATTATCATATTTTTCAGACACCGTGCACTTTGTCCAGACCAATCCGGCTGTTGACGAGATCCTCTATGCCACTGACGACTTGAATGCCCTGCTCGACTTTTCTTATCGTTGCAAACAGTCTGTCAGCTTCAAGAGTATCAACGAGACACAAGAGTACAAGGTGTCGTTTATCGATATAAAGGTAAGATAGATTTCTCTTGGCTACCTCAGATCTGATCTTTTTGCGGTAGGCGGCGGCTTGGCTCTGCCCCTGACATTGCTGAAGTCCATGGGCGACGGTAACCACCCACCATCAGGTGGGCCGTATGTTCGTCTGCCTACAAGGGCAATAAAAAAAACCCAAAAATAAACAAAAAAAAAATCCAAGCTGTTTGAAGGACCAGGGGAACGCGAGGAACGAAATAGTGTTTTTTGTTTTTTATTGTTTAGATTTTTAGATGAACTCACGGCCCACTTGATGTTAAGTGGTTACTGGAGCCCACAGAGACCTATGACGCAAATGCCGCCACTCACCTCGAGACATGAGTTCTTAGGTCTCAGTTTTTACAGTACAACGGCTGCCCCACCCTTCAAACCGAAACGCATTACTGCTTCACGACAGAAATAGGCGGGGTGGTACCTACTTGTGCGGACTCACAAGAGGTCCTACCACCAGTAATTACGCAAATTATAACTTTGCGGGTTTGATTTTTATTACACGATATTATTCCTTCACCGTGGAAGTCATGGTGGCTTTTAAAGGATAATTCGTTTAATTTTGAGGTTTTTTTTAAGTTTTTTCTCCATGACATTTCTTGATCAAGGAAGGCGTGGATTTAATTTCATTAGATAGAATTTTGAAGTCGTCGTGGCCTAACGGATAAGACGTCCGGTGCGTTCGTGTTGAGCGATGCACCGGTGTTCGAATCTCAGGCAGGTACCAATTTTTCTACGTACTCAACAAATGTTCACGATTGACTTCCACGGTGAAGGAATAACATCGTGTAATCAAAATGAAACCCGCAAAATTATAATTTGCGTAATTACTGGTGGTAGGACCTCTTGTGAGTCCGCGCGGGTAGGTACCACCACCCCGCCTATTTCTGCCGTGAAGCAACTATCCAAGCAATAAAATAAATAAAAATTGTCTGATTTCCAGGTGCAGCCGTTCTTTGGTCCAACAAACGCTTCGACTCCGTTTGGGGATTCCTTTAACTGCGTCGGATTCTTCTCTGCCCCCATCTGGTCCGGTCTGTTCGTTGTGTTCATATTGCTGTCCATAACCTTCTATGGCATCATGACCATGATGGACATTAAAACCATGGATAGGTTCGATGACCCGAAAGGCAAAACCATTACCATAAACGCAGGAGAGTAATTAAAAAAATATTGAAATACATTTATACGCGATGTTAGGTTTTTTTTTGGTATAATCTGTATAATGCTCGCGGTACAGATAAAATCTAGATGTACATTTGTTTTTTTTTTAATCTGTAGTTTATTTTCGATATCGGGTTTTGCTTTCGTGTACGCTTTCGCTCTTTTTTTTTTAACTGGTATACATCTTTTTCTTGTTATTTTTATCAAGTATTTTTTTGTTTTCGGAAACCTAATGTTCGCGTATATAATAGTAAATATGAAACGTCTGTCTATTTCTGGTGCTCTCGAGAAGAGTCTACAACGAGCTCAAAAAACTATAAAAAAACCACGAATATTTATTTGAAAGGATAATAATTAACAAAAATAAATAAAACTAAAGATAATGTTAACGTATTTTTAAATAAGTAAAATATATATATATATAAATTTAGCGAGAATTCCTACTAATGGTGCCTCAACATAAGCAATAGACAATATAATAATGAACCCTAATGTAGATTTAAAAAAAACATTCCCAAAAAAAATGGGTCAATAATGAATGCTTATATTTATATTAATATACTTAATATGCGAAAAGAAATATATTTACTAGAATGTAAGCAAAAATGTGCCTAAACATAAACCTATAAGGCCTTACTCACGATGAGCGTTAGAAAAGCGGCGTTTTTAAAGCTAAGTTACTAAATCGCTTGTACCTCACTGTCGTAAAATATTGAAGCATAAATTACTAAAGACTTGGGCGAATTTTATCACGATTCTTCTAGAAATGGTCTCTTGGATTTTGAGCGACTAACTATTTTCACTCATCGTGACTTATGGTCGTTAGTGATTCAACAGCCAAATAACTGGCTGTTAGCAGTAGAATGGAAAGTGATCACGAGAAGCGAATGTCTTTTAACCGTTTGCCCAATTTAGGAGTGGATAAAAAAACTTAAATGATGGCCGCGTTCGAAAAGGCTCTTGTGGTACGCTTTATAAATAAGTTTCAAGCTTTTAATTATACAAGTTCTGCCTTAAAATAAGCACAATAACGACGACGTTTGATATTCCGAGCTTTTGAGTATATATATAGTGTTTAAAATTATAATAGAAAAAGAAATACAAAAAATAAAAAAATAAAAACAATGTGTAACTAAGTAATAAAAGCCCCTCCATTATGGTGCCAATTCGTGTTGTATTTTCGAATAAATAAATAGATTGTAGAATAAAACCATGATTGTTCGTAACAAGATTTTGTTAATTTATTTATATGTCCCTCCACGGCTTTGTTTGCACGAAGTTTTCCCATGAAAAAAATCCGACGTTAAAAATGTGTGTACGTACATTGATTTCCAGTATTCTATTTCGAGCGTCAGAACGCAGCGTCAAATCCGTTCGTACGAACGAGCCCTTAGTTTGTAAGCACAACACCGATCCGTGTAAATAGCGCTTTTGAAAACATATTATGTTAAAGTTTTGTTGAGATATTTTGATGAAGTATTAAAATGTTGTGTGACCGAATGTTTTGTTTTATTAGAGAAAGACAGATTCCAAATTCAAATTCAGATTCCAAATGCTAGCGTAATGGGTACTTTCGGGCCGGGTGCGATCCAGAGTGGCTTGTTTGACTAGCCGATGCCTACGCGCGCATTGCTGTTAGCGTGGACCTATATGTTACTTATGACGACGCTTGCAGCTGAAAGTAAGTATTGTACTTTTTGACGAAGCATGTTGCTGATAACTTTATTTCTGTAATCTGACGAAGCATGTTGCGGATAATAACATGTACTTTTAGGTTAGGAATATTGTGTTCTTTTTTTTATAATTGAATAAAAATCTTATAAAAATCTAAAAATCAAAAATATGTAAAAATTAAAAATAAACAAAATATTAGATTTGTTTTATTTATTTGTACAAACGAGTAATGTTGAGTGGTGAATGGAGATGCACGGAGACATGTTGTTGTTACAATGTACGACTGCGCGCCGCCCTTAGTTGGGTGAGTGACCAGTCTGTATACGCGTCAATGCAGGCCTGAGAGCGCGTACGGTTAGCAAACAAAAATTCATTAATTCAAGTTATTGATTTCACCCATCTTTATATTTTAAGTATTTTTTAATTTACTTTTAATTTTTTAGATAACTAGTAATTTACATTAGTAATAATAATTAATTACAGGTAGAAAATTAAAGTAAACACATTAAAGAAATGTAATCTACCTATATATTAATACTTGAAACAAAAACTTTGTACTCCTTTTTACGAAAATTGCGCGGACGGAGAAGTATGAAATTTACCACACTAGAGAATATAGAGAAGGAGTGCAGAATGCTAATGTTTTATTTAAATTATGCATTAATAATACAATAAATCAATCAAAAACACATTACAGACACTACGATATGTTTGACACACATACATATAATTATATAGGTATTCTTTGTTTATTGTCAAACTTTTGTTATTGCTTAAAGTCTATGGTCAAATTAGAATAGTTTAATATTGTTTATTTTTAATATTATTTGTGTAAAGTGTAGTCTTGGCGAAATTTGTGATTATAGAAATTTAATAGTCTTTGACAATAGATCCATAATAATGTTTAAACTTATAACTTCAATGCATTAAAGTCGATTTTGACTATTGCGGGACCACTAGTATTAATAAAATTATACTCTTCTTGAAGAAAGTGGTACACGCGGGCAACAATGGCACGTCCTTGCAAACAGTAAATAAATATTTTATATATTATATTGATGTTAACCTGACAATGCCTAAAGAATTCTCAAGAGACCGAAACAGGTGGAATTGCTGGAGTCCATGGGCGACGGTAACCACACACCATCAGGTGGGCCGTATGCTCGTCTGCCTACAAGGGCAATAAAATTAAAAAAAAGCACCGTTAGTGGATCGGGAGGATCCGAAATGACGTGTTTGGGGCGACGTCGACTGCTTTCCATTCTTTCCGCAGGATCGGGAATGACTACTCACCTTCGATCACACCTACATTTCTTTTGAAAGCATCCTAGAAGCCTTGCATTCTCTTACAAACGACTTAAATGCGTCTTTTCAACTTATTATTACGCTAGACATGTTTTCCTACTTCGTAAATATTAAACAAAATAGCAGAGCGTCTCATTTAAAACTAATATTTTATAGAGGTGCGTTCAATTAAAACCAAATATAAAACCGGAATTGATGTATCTCTTTTAACTGATTTCAAATATGCAGGTAACTCAATATAAAAAAACAAAATTGTCAGATACGTATTTTTCCCTTAAGATGGCAGTATATCCCTATACTATACCCTATACCCACCTGGACAGGAACCACTGTCCTGTTTGATTCCCCTGTAGCCATTCATTCCGGTTTTAAATATCATTGAATATTGCTTATATGGGTGGACGAGCTCACAGCCCACCTGGTGTTAAGTGGTTACTGGAGCCCATAGACATGTACAACGTAAATGCGCCACCCACCTTGAGATATAAGTTCTAAAGTCTCAAGTATAGTTACAACGGCTGCCCCACCCTTCAAACAGAAACGCATTACTGTTTCACGGCAGAAATAGGCAGGGTGGTGGTACCTACCCGCGCTGACTCACAAGAGGTCCTACCACCAGTAAAATTATAGGCATTACATAATTTTGCTGGTGCGATTTTTATTATACGATGTTATTCCTTCACCGTCGAAGTCAATCGTGAACATTCGCAAAGTACGTATTTCATTAGAAAAATTGGTACCCGCCTGCGGGATTCGAACACCGGTGCATCGCTAAACACGAATGCATCGGACGTCTTATCTTATAAGCCACGACGCGACGCTTTCAAGGCGGGTACTTGTTATACAATTTCGACGGTATGTCAATGCTTTCAATGTTCCATTGACCTCAAGCTACGAGTGTCGAGGTATCGGAATTCACGTGAAGGTAGTCAGAAAATAATACACAAAATATAAAACCTTTTTTTTTAAATTATTTATTTATTAATTGAAAACGAACGCTGCGTAATTCAAATCTTAGGTTGGTAAGCTTTCGTGTCGAATCCGTTTTCGGCGACCTTCTCGTCGATCCACGCGCGGATCTTGCTGACGTCCACGTACACGCCCGGGGTGCCCTGCTCCCCGCAGCCGATGCCCCAGGACACGATCCCGGACTGCCAGTACCGGTTCGTTTGGTTCTAATCGAGACAAAAAAAGATACAAAACAAAATAAAATGGCGTCTGCAACTTGGTGCGTGAGTGTAAGAAGTGAAGCTTCTTTTGCGGTGAGTAGTATTGTGGTTTTCTGGATTTATAATAAAATTTTATTAGCTTCAGACGTACGTATGTTAGTATGTAACGGAATCTTTGAACATGATTTTGACCCCCTTCAAAACGTCGGATTAACTCAAAATTTGGTTTACTTATTAAGGACCGATGACAATTCAATATTTAAAAAAAAAATAAAAAAATTGAAATTCAATTAAAAAATGGAAAATAAATAATAGTTTAAAAAAACAAAAAAAATACGCTTTTATAGAAAATCCAGCTAAAAATAGAACTAAAATTTTAATAAATTTGAATTAAAAATAGTGTAAGAAAAAATGATTTTATTGTAAGAAAAGCGTGGAGTGCTTGGTATCAGTATGTAGTTATAAATATTTTATAAACAGATATGAGTACAAGGGTTATTTTGATAATATCCTGAAAAGCACTCCACGCTTTTTTTACAATAAAATCATTTTTTCTTACACTATTTTTAATTCAAATTTATTAAAGTTTTAGTTCTATTTTTAGCTGGATTTTCTATAAAGGGCGTATTTTTTTTGTTTATTTAAACTATAATTTTTTTTGTTATTATCGTCCTGCCAGAGGAATCCCCGGTCTTACGGCTTACCTGCCCTCACCCTACGTTTTGGTTCGAATGAGTAATACGCTTACCGGTATGGGGCACACGAGCGGCGACCCCCCGTCCCCGGTGCAGGGGTCGCGGCCGCGCTGCCCCCCCGCGCACATGAACGACTCGTGGAGCTGGAACAGCCTCCCGAGCCGCGTCTTGCGGAGCTCGCGCTGGCAAACCTGGTTCTCGACAACCGGCACCTCGATCTGGAAGCCCAGTGGCGGATTAAGGATCCAGAGCGCCCTAGGCAATCACTTTATTGGCGCCCCTGTACCGGCCATAAATGGTCATCATCTACACATATAAATAAAATTAGAGTGTCTGTTTGTAATATTGAAATAACTGCTTTTTACTACATCCATATGAATATATATACGCTACATACACCAAAACAACATTTTTTACAATTTTTGTCTGTCTGGTTGTCTGTCTGTCTGTTTGTTCCGGATAATCTCTGAAACGGCTGGAACGATTTTGATGAGACTTTCACTAATAGGTAGCTGATGATATAAGGAATAACGTAGGCTACTTTTTTTTAGACTAGTTTTGCCCCACGGAGTCACCCACAGTTATTGTCGTAGCGCGCGCAACATGACGGGACTCGCCTATCAATTATAAAATGTAATGTTTCCGAAGCGAAGCGAAGCGAGGGCGGGTCGCTAGTAATACTATAAATTTTAACTAGTTGTTTATGCAATTACGATGACGTGGTATCATCAAACCCTAGACTTTAGTAGACCAGGACCCTTGTACTTACGCTAATGCGCGAATGAAAATGTCGTTATAACTGTGAAGAAATCAAGAGGGATGACAGAACGAAAATCGAAATTCATGATTCTTCTCTGCTCTGGGAAATAAGCCAAATAGGAATAATCTATTATAGATTTAGATTATAGATCAGCATTTAGTTCTTAATCGTCGATATGTTAATTCTTAATTTATTTAAAAATTCTCTGCTCGCGCGCCCCTTGTAACTACACGCCCCTAGGCACGTGCCTAGTTTGCCTTACGGATAATCCGCCTCTGTGGAAGCCCATATTCATTATGCAAGCTTTTTTACTGGTGGTAGGACCTCTTGTGAGTCTGCACGGGTAGCTACCACCACCCTGCCTATTTCTGCCGTGAAGCACTAATGCGTTTCGGTTTGATTTTTTATTATTTTTCCTACCTAAGTTGAGAGCCCTGAGAGGCTATTTCAGCGTAACCTTAACTAATAGGTGAGTTCACGGGGCTCAAACCTGACGACGTTGCTAACACGAACCCTAGCAAGAGCCGTGGTTCGCAGAATCTACCACCGGATCGGAAACGCGACCCACTGAGAAGATCCGGCGAGAAACTCAGTGGGCTGTGTCTGTGGGTTTCGGTTTGAAGGGCGGGGCAGCCGTTGTAACTATACTGAAACCTTAGAACTTATATCTCAATGTGGGTGGCGCATTTACGTTGTAGATGTCTATGGGCTCCAGTAACCACTTAACACCAGGTGGGCTGTGAGCTCGTCCACCTATCTAAGCAATAAATAAAAAACTCCACTACAGACTACTTTCTACTCGAAGCGAAAGGGCCGAATTGCCATAATTAAAGTCCAAATTAAATGTTCTATGAATTAGATTGAGTTTTCATTTTCATATCGTTGAAAAGTTCTTATTTAGACCGACCCGTCAGCGCGTATCAATACTTAAGTAGTAGGAGTGGGTAATATCGGTTTTGCCGCGTATCGAATCGTATCTATATATCGAGGATTAATATCGGATATTGAATCTATATATTTTCTGAATCTATATATTGATGGATGCTAGTAGATTTTCTCGATTCATGATATTTGAGATTTGAAACGATACGCTGATATAATATCGTAGTAGATATAGATTTAAGTCAACGTTATACGGTTGGTTTTCTGATATCAATTTATAATATGATCTTAAAGTAATAAAAAGAACATGAAAATAAAAATATCAAAAAAACTTTCCTTCATGCTTTTACCAGGCTTAGGACTGGCTACATTATTTTCAGTTTTTAGTATTTTGTGTCTTAATTTAAAATTACAAAATATACCAAAAGAGTGTAGATTTCAAAAGTTTAATACAAACACAAGAAATAAACTCAATTATTTGGATTCAACTAAAAATAGAAAAATGTGTACTTTAAAAATCAAACACAAAAAACTTTTAAGTATTTATAAACACTTGTCCAAAAATTTTAGTTCAAGGTCAAAGCGCGTGAAATTAAATTCAACGATGCAAATAGGCTATACTGCATTCAAGTTAGGGTCGAAAGTTGAAACTTCTTTCCTTAATTGTATCCTGCTGATACGCTAAGAATAATCTACAGACATATGGACTTAAATATAAGGTTTACAATTGTATGGATAATGCCTGTTTCTGTTTCATTCATCACATGATATCTCTATCGTGCGCTCACTCACTCTGGCCGATTCGATACGAACCAAACGAATATTGCTGATATTAACGAATCGGTACGATATGCCGATGCGCATTACATCGAGCAATATCGTGTATCGGCTGATATCGAAATATAGATTTCGATTCACGAATCGGTACGATATGCCGATGCGCATTACATCGAGCAATATCGTGTATCGGCTGATATCGAAATATAGATTTCGATTCACGAATCGGTACGATATGGCGATGCGCATCACATCGAGCAATATCGTGTATCGGCTGATATCGATATATAGATTTCGTGCGGGGCGATATCGGATTCAACGATATTACTGCGATATATAGATATTGAATCTATATACGATTTATATCACCCACTCCTATTAAGTAGCCACCTGTTTCAACTTGATATCTCAAGCTGTATCCCAGGAAACGATCTTAAGTGTCGATCAGGCATACAACAAAATGTTCTTATTTTAGCTATGTTCTGTTTTTGCGAACCGGAGCCCCAATAGCGTATACTGGTGAAGGAGCTCACGGGAGCACCTCCAACGATGATTAAGCTTGGATAGGAGGATAGCTTCACGACAGACATAGGCAAAGTGGTGGTACCTTAATATACCAATAAAGGTCATTTTCCTGGCGAATTATCAACTGCCTTACGACAACCACAGGAGAGAGGGGCATGTTATAACACACCGCTACTCTATACCTACTATTAGTGTTAATTGTAGTTTAGTAAAGAAGAAGCTTTAGTTTTTGGCTCCGGCACGGTTTGTGCATTAGCCAGTGTCAAGTAATAAGATTTCTATAATTCGTCGTTTTAATTATTTACAGTTTATGAATAATAATAAAACGAAGGAAACTTAATCAATTATCATGAAATTAAATGAGATGAGGTGATATGGGACGAAATATATTATAATCTCAGTAAAATGGCCAGCCATTTACTGAGACTTTTTCAGTGGATTTTTTGGGAGGATACCGTGAAGTTACTTTCAGCGCCTCTGTTTGATTTTCTCAGAATTGTGCACTTTCACAGATACTAAACAGTTAATAAACCACCGTTATTACACATTTAAACCTGAAGAAACACTAAATAGACAAAATAAAACATCACAAACAACTTTATTCCTCACGTTCCCGCCAAAAAGTTAAAATGAAATTATTTTTTTTAAGGTAATTTATGACCTGGTTACTAAGACCTTTACGTCATGTCTTATTTTAATTTATATTCTTATTTTTATGAAAAATAATAATATGGAGTGAAATGAAATTAAATGGATGAAGTTGATTAATTTGAGACATTAATCAACTAGGATGAAATTAAATGAAATGAGATGATATGGGATGAAATATAATCTTAGTAAAATGGTGGTCATTTACTAAGATTTTTTCAGTGGACTTTTTAAGAGTTCCCGAGAAGTTACGTTTAGCGACTTTGTTTCATTTTCCCACATTCGTGCACTCTCACATATACTAAACAGTTAATAAACCACCGTTATTACACATTTAAAAGTGAAGAAACACTAAATAGACTAAATAAAACATCACACACAACTTCACTCTTGGCGTTCCCGCCAAAATGTTAAGATTCGTAGACCATAGATCCTTCTGTACACGGAGACCATTCTGAGAGAATTAGGGGACCGACCTTTTTCATGATGCCCCGGTGTCTCCCTTCCTTCCCGAACTTGTCCTTGCCCCAGCCGGTGGCGAGGCACTTGGTCTTGGCAGCGGGAGAGTCCATGGGCGGCGGCAAGCAGGCGACGCCCACGTTGGGAGTCAGATCAACGGGCGACTCAAGGAAAAGTAGAGCGGCGTCGTATAAAAATTTCCCTAAAACGATTATTAGTGGCTATAGTAAGCTTTTTTTTGTTTGTTTTTTTGCTTGCTGGTGTAAAGTGGTTACTGGAGCCCATAGACATCTACAACGTAAATGCGCCACCCACCTTGAGATATAAGTTCTAAGATCTCAGTATAGTTACAACGGCTACTCCAGTTTTCAAACCGAAACGCATTACTGCTTCACGGCAGAAATAGGCGGGGCGGTGGTACCTACCCGCGCGGACAAGAGGTTCTGCCACGAGTAAAAGAGGTCCTACAACCTGTAACTGGCCAATTGGTTTTTGTTGATAAATTAGATACTTCGATCTAAGATTAGATAGGTGATGATATTGTCATCGGTCCTTGACGCCTGTGCAAAAGTTCAAGTCAATACAATAAAACCTCGCGTCTTGAAGTCGGTCAAAATGTCGTTCAAAGATTCCGTTACATATCATAATTTATAGTAATATTACATAATAGGTACAGGACGGGTAGAAGAAACAGAATTAAATGACTAATATTAGTTTATTTATGCTTATGGTTGGAACATGGGCAGAGGTTTCCGTGTCGGTAGGTACCACTAATTTATTTCCATCGACCTTTGAGACTTCGATGGCTCAAGGTGTCGTAGGGCTCTAGACCTGCAGTAGTAGGTTAAGTTATGGAGGAATTGTTCGAGATGCTACCATCATCTAGTTTTTACCATCGCACCGCCCGCCAGCGGAGTAGAGTTCATCCATACTACCTGGAGCCACTGCGGTCTTCTACAGTGCGTTTCCAGAGATATTTTTTGCCACGTACCATCCGGCTATGGAATGAGCTCCCCTCCACGGTGTTTCCCGAGCGCTATGACATGTCCTTCTTCAAACGAGGCTTGTGGAGAGTACTTAACGGTAGGCATTATTACGATGTCATAATTTTTTGTCGCCTAAATCGATTTAAGCTTTGTTTTTCTGTAGCCATATGATATGTGATTTTTGGTAGTACGAGTATACACGCTTTTATTAGTTTGGTATTTATGTATATTATATATATATATAGGACACAACCTTCTTCAAACGAGGTTGGTAAAGAGTATTAAACGGTAGGCAGCGGCTTGGCTATACCCATGGCCTTGCTGAAGTCCATGGGCAACGGTAACGGTCACCATCAGGTAGGCCGTATGGTCGTCTGCCTAATAAGACAAAATTAAGTAAAAAAGTCATACAACGCACTTCTGTTAAACTGTTCGTGTATGATGAAGCTCTTGACGTTTCTGTCCTGGTGGGTGAACACCTCGTCGATGTTCCTCGCGTCCCAGTCCCCGACCCTGGCGGTGAGGGGCACGGACTCGTTCAACATGTGGCCCGCGGTCAGCACCACGCTCGGGTGGATGAGCGATCCCCCGCCGATGTATACGTACAACTTCTGACTTTCGGGGTCGTCAGGGAATCGGAGCTCAGTTCTAAAAACACATTTGCTTGTTTCAAGGGAGACCAACACGTCAGATCAACCGTAGTCCTTACAAACAAAAACAAGTTAAATCATCAGAGAAACTAAATAAATAATAGTTTAAAAAAAACAAAAAAAGCACGCTTTATATACAATTCGCTTTATATTATTTATTTTTCATGTTTTTAGTTAAATTTTCTATAAAAGCGTATTTTTAAAACTATTAAGTACTTTAACATCAATTCCTGCCTTATCGACTATAGACAAAAATTATATAAATTGGCAAAAATCTTATTTTGCAAATTGAATAATGAAATAATCTTATTAAATTATAGTGTATTGTCATCGTTCCTCGATAAATCTACAAAGTTTGAATGGAATCTGGCCGCTTATAGTGAGTCAAAATAGCGTCTAAAGGAGGCAGAGTGCCACCATTGTGATTGCGACTTGGACACGGCAGAGCATACGCTCGTCGCCTGCCCCGCATGGGAGGGGTGGCGCCGTGTCCTCGTCGCAAAAATAGGAAACGACTTGTCGTTGCCGAGTGTTGTGGCATCGATGCTCGGCGACGACGAGTCGTGGAAGGCGATGCTCGACTTCTGCGAGTGCACCATCTCGCAGAAGGAGGCGGCGGGGCGCGTTAGAGACGCGCAAGCCCGCCGCCGTCGAGCGGGGGCCAGGGAGGCGGATTTCGCCCAAGCCCTGGCCCTCTAAGTGTTTCGGGTCCCCCTCATATGTCGGTCTGGGGACCGGCGAGGGGGACCTAAGAAGACGTCGTGCAAGCTGCTCTGCACGCGTTTTACGCAAGAGCATCCGGGTGATGGAAGGCCGGCTATCCTCGACCCACGCTGGTTCTGACCCAGCGGGGTATTCCGTAGGATAGCTCACTCTAACCGGCGCCATCTAGGCGGGCTCCGGATAGCCTGCCGACCGAGAGGGCTGGTGGTCGTGGCGCCGACGACCGCCAGTCCGGCGTCCCGAGGGGGAGGGTGATGGGAGAGATGTGCTCCGCACTAAACACTTCACTTTCCCCCCTTTGCCTTTTCATGAGTTCTGTCTCATGTGAGGTTTGGACGTTGGTTGTTGAGCGACAGGAGGTTTTAGTCGGTTCGACTCCGACATGCTCCGCCCGCCGTCCCCAGTGGAGGGCGGAAGTCCGGCGATTTCCTCCTGACCAAAAAAAAAAAAAAAAAAAAAACAAAAAAAAGGAGTCAGTTACAAACAACTGTCAGATAAAAGCAAAACAAGAAATAATGTGTTTAAGTAGGCAACTGACTTGGTGGTGCAGTAGTTAGCGAAGCTGACTGTTGCGCCCAGGGTCGCGGGTTCGATTCCCACATCGGACAAACTTGTGATGTCAAATTCGTTTGCTTTTTGTTTGGGTGTTTATTATCTCTACATAAGGGGTGGAGCAGACCGCGGGCCCAAGGATTTTGGGACCCACCCATTAAACGACTCCCCTGCACTCTTACACCCGACGTCCGATCCCCTCCGAGGTCAGAACCCGGATGAGGTAGGGGGGCTACCGCGGTCAACACTGCAACTAGACGGCGCGGCTCACCCCAAGGACGCCCAGCCGACGGACTCACAGCCCACCTGCTGGTGGTTAATGGAGCCCATAGACACCTAGAACGTAAATGCGCTACCTATCTTGAAATATAAGTTCTAAGGTCTCAGTATAGTTACAACGGCTGCCCCGCCCTTCAAACCGAAACGCATTACTACTTCACGGCAGAAATAGGCAGGGCGATGGTATCTACCCGCGCGGACTCACAAGAAGCTCACCACCAGTAATTACGCAAATTATAATTTTGTGGGTTTAATTTTTATTACACGATGTTATTCCTTCACCGTGGAAGTCAATCGAGAACAGTTGGTAAGTATTTCATTAGGAAAATTGGTACCCGCCTGCGGGATTCGTACACCAGTGCATCGCTACATACGAATGCACCGGACACGTCTTATCCTTTAGGCCACGACGACATACCGCGAAATTCATAATGAATTATACAGTTCATAATTTATTTCGCGTACCTACCTTTGCACATTGTGTCAGTTCTGTTGTTATAGAAAAAAAAACACGTGTGGCACTCGGCGACTGCCGCGGTAAAGCAATTACATAGCATTTTTTGTCAACTTATGTAATTATAATCAAACAATAATAATTTAATATTAAAAAAATAATAAAATAAGACTACACTATATTTGTAAACATTAACAAAAGCAAAACATTAACTGTCCCCTTCGCACTCATAAGCTAGACCGCGCGAAAAAGAGATGGGCAGACTTTTCATGATGCGCATGCAGTGCGACGTCACGCCGCGCGCTTATTCACAAACACTACACAAGCGCAACGTGTGAATGTGTTGAACGCAAGCTACATGGTAGGCGGAGTGTTACGTTTAATTTTCGTTACGGAATTTCTTGATTCGGTCACCGCGCTCAAAGCCCGGGATAAAAGCTATGCAATTAAATAGCTTAATAAAATAAAATAAAATTAATTTATTAAATTTGTGTTCCTAGTTTTTGAATTGTAACAACCTTGGTTATGTTGTATAATATTCGTATATAATAATATACTTATATTTTTGTTGTGCATAACACGTTATATGGGATCAACCAAGCTCGTTATGTGAGTATAGAGCCTATAAAGCGTTTCCTATAACGCGGTCCAATCTACCGTGTTATAAAGGGGATTACTGTTTGACAATTCTACTCCAAAAAAAATCGCTTACCGCAAAATGACAACCATCCAGGGTATTTCACCGAACTTGCTGAAGCCTTCCTCGCTTTGGTACGCTGTCTCCAGAGCGATTCCGTCAGGGTTCCGCCAGCCGCAGCCCTGCCCTGGAGGCTCTTGTTGCTGCCACCAATAAATGTTACAGATGTATCGAGTGTTCTAGAACATTCTAGTTCTATCGGTGCTACATAGTAAAATATAACTTAAAAATTTACGGCCCGCGGTATGCCGATCTCTGCATATCTATAAATTCTAAAGCCATGGATTGACAGCATCTGCATTACGAATTCTTTTGTTCACGACATTACAATAAAGCGTGCAATCATTGAAGCCATTCATTTTGAAGCCGCTCATAATACAAAAAAGGTCTAGTCAACACGTATTTGAATAACTATTTACGATTGGTCATCATTCTAATTGTTTCATAGTGCCCGATTTCTATTATTATCGGGTTCCAATGGTCCTGTTTAACGTGACTTTGATATTTGTTGGAATATACTGTATATGACGAATACTCCGGGGACTATACTGTTTTTATTTTATTACAGGATAATTTCGCAAAATTTCTGAGCGTCATTTCTGATATAAAAAATTGACATTAATTTAGCACTGTTTTTGAGAACTTCGTTTCTAATTACTTTTTTTAAACTAAGTCTTAATTTTTTTAACAGATTAATTTACCGCTTTTTTTGTGTGTCATTCTGTTTTTTTTTTTAAGGGAATTTATGACCTGGCAACGTTTTAGGTTTCATACTTCAGTGTTGTATAATCTATGGTTTTAGGCCCATACTTGAGAGTGTCATTTATGTTTTTATTTTATTACAGATTAATTTAGCACCAATTTTGAGAAAGTAATTTATGTTTTTATTTTATTACTGATTAATTTAGCGCCATTTTGAGAATGTCATTTATGTTTTTATTTTATTCAATTTTAATACAGATTCTATTTATTTAGTGTCATTTTTAAGAATGTCACTTTTTTTTTTAAGGGATTTTATGACCTAGTAACTAAGACCTTTAAGTCATGTCTTATTTTAATTTATATTCATATTTTTATGAAAAATGATATTATGGAGTGAAATGAAATGAAGATGATTAATTTGAGACATTAATCAACTGGAATGAAATTAAATCAGATGATATGGGATGAAATATAATCTCAGTAAAATAGTGGTCATTTACTAATATTTTTTCAGTGGACTTTTTGGAGGATCTCGAGAAGTTACGTCCAGCGGCTTTGTTTCGTTTTCCAACATTTGTGCACTTTCACAGATATTAAACAGTTAATAAACCACCGCTATTACACATTTAAACCTGAAGAAACACTAAATAGACAAAATAAAACAAAACACACAACTTCACTCCTCGCGTTCCCGCCAAAAAGTCCGAATGTCACACGTTTTCATTTTATTACAGATTAATTTAACGCCATTTTTGAGAATGTCATTTATGTTTTTATTTTATTACAGATTAACTTAGCGCCATTTTTGAGAATGTCATATCTGATTTTTTTTAAATAACAGATTAATTTAGCGCCATTTTTGAGGGTGCCAATTCTGATTATTTTTAAATAACAGATTAATTTAGCGCCATTTTTGAGGGTGTCAATTCTGATTATTTTTTCCGAAAAATTTCCAACTTTCTAGTCAAACGAGCTCACGGACTGTAGCTACATAATAACACTATACTTGAAATTTGGCTTTTAGAAATAATAAGTATTTGCTTATGTAAAAGTTTGAAATTCGTGTCTGTTCAAGACGCATTGAAACCCCAATTCGATTGAAAGCACAGCCCCCTGCGAATCGTAAGAGATCGCTGTGCTTCTTGCTACAAAGTGACAATGTTAGTTCTTACCGCTCCCGGCTCAGGTACTACAGCAGTCCCGTTGGCTTGGTCCGGAAACACGCAGCACACGTCCGTGTAAGTTGCGCAAATTCTGTTGAACGTTAAGGGTATGATGTAACATCCTCGGACTGTGAGGTATCCTGTGGAAATCATCTCAAGACACGAAATCCTAATTGTATAAAGATTGTTTTATCGTTTATCTCTTTGTAGAGCAAAACGGTGTATTTTAACAACACCTTTTTTTTTTCTAACATATTTCTGAACGTTTCCGCATTTATGTTTGAATTTTTAAGCCTGCCAGCATTCGTGAATGATAAGTAGTTTATATTAATACCAGCAATAGCTTAAATCTTTTGCATTATTAAAAAAAACTGATAATTTCATCGTTTTTTGGGCCTTTTTTCCCGCATCATTATGCCTATAAATTTAGTATAGAAGACCAGTGGAAAGATTCAAGCAAGAATGCATAGAAAAAAAGTAGCCTAAGGTGCTGGGTCTGTACTTGTGTGGGTCGGAATTACATCTGAGAATCGCACAGAACTGGTGTTCATAGAAAACGGCTCTTTAAGTAGCGTAAGATATGCGGAAGGAATTCCTAATGAACGCGTTCGGCCATTTATGGTCAATTTGGGTCCTCACCCAAATTGACCATAAATGGCCGAACGTATGAGGTCGGGTATTATCGTGCATAAAAATAGCATCCCCATGCTATTTTTATGCACGATAATACCCGACCTCATACAGGTTTCATTGTGAATGACTACTTACAAGAAACGAACATTACTCGTATAGAGTGGCCAGCACGCAGCCCGGATATCAATCCTATCGAGCATGCATGGGACAAGCTAGGGTGATGCAACTAGGGGTGTAAAACAACGAAACTCTCCCCCAATCACGCTTCGTGAGCTCACAATTGCTCTCACAGAGGAATGGGAGAATATTTACCAAAACCGTATAAGAAACTTGGTGTACAGTATGCTAAGCCGCGTAAACGCAGTAATGGAAGCACGAGGAGGCAATGCAAAGTATTAAAATTCAAGAAAATCATATTGTTGTACAAAAATGTCATATTTTGGTTTTAAGGCGAGATCAGCAGTTTTGTTTTTCTTTCTTGTAATTTTTAATAAATAAAATGTAGTGGATTATAATTTTTATTACTTTCATATAAGGGGTATTATTATATTGTCTATTAAGCACCGTTTAGTTTATTAAGCTTCTTAGTTTCCAAGATTTATAGGTTTCCTATTCCTATCCTATGCCCTAAATCAAAATTGTACTTACCTATTGTCCGTCAACGAGTTAATTCCGAGGTCGAACGTGTTATTTTTCGAGGTGCACAGAAAGAAACTGACGCATACTCCTTTCTGTCCGTAAAATGTTGTACATTCCACTGGCTCTGCAAGTAAAAACACAAAACATTTATTTTTGGATATCATCATCATCATCATCATAGTCGGTTGCTCTTGGCAGAGCAGTCGTGGTCATGTGGAATTCGCTTATTAAGGCCTCGACAGATGCTTTCCATAGTTTGCGAGCTGAGGCTTGGCGTACGCGCTCGTTAAGTGGGGTTTCAGTAAGGTCTTTCACCTGACCAGTTCAGCGCAATTATTTTTGTATACACACTGTCGTATAATATTAGTACATACGAAAAATCTATTAGAATATGTTGCAGTAGACACGACTAAAATTATTTTTGCGGATTAACCTCGCATTTTTTTTTCAATGTAGTTGTTATTGTATAAAGTAGATATTTCCGGTAAATGTGCACATTTGCCGCAATATCTACTTTTGCCGTAACACATACACCAAAATAACATTTTTGACAATTTTTGTCTGTCTGTCTGTTTGTTTCGGCTAATCTCTAGAACGGCTGGGACGATTTGGACGAGACTTTCACTGATAGGTAGCTGATGATATAAGGAGTAACTTAGGCTACTCTTTTTAGATTAGCTTCGCCCCGTGGCGTCACCCGCGGTACGACAATAACCGTGAGTAACATCGCGAGACTCAGCTATCTATATCTATATCTGTCTTTTATCTATATATATATATATAAAAATGAATTGCTGTTCGTTAGTCTCGCTAAGACTCGAGAACGGCTGGCCATATTTGGCTAATTTTGGTTTTGAAGTATTTGGGAAAGTCCAGAGAAGGTTTAAAAGGTAAATAAATATGAAAATGCTCGAAATTAAATAAAAATAACAATTTTGTTTCTCCTTTGATGTGTCCCCCATCGGACGGATTCATTTTGTTTATTTTAAGTTTATTTTATACAAAAGTTTAGGTAGGACAGGTTTTTTATATATCGATTGAGGCACTACGAAGTTTTTTTGTATTTTTTTTATTGCTTAGATGGGCGGACGAGCTCACAGCCCACCTGATGTTAAGTGGTTACTGGAGCCCATAGACATCTTTTTTATTTATTTATTGCTTAGATGGGTAGACCAGCTCACAGCCCACCTGGTGTTAAGTGGTTACTGGAGCCCATAGACATCTACGACGTAAATGCGCCACCCACCTTGAGATATCAGTTCTAAGGTCTCAGTATAATTACAACGGCTGCCCCGCCCTTCAAACCGAAACGCATTATTGCTTCATGGCAGAAATAGGCAGGGTGGTGGTACCCACCCGCGCGGACTCACAAGAGGTCCCACCACCAGTCTGCCGGGTCAGCTAGTTCTCGATTAAATACCGACGATATTACCGACCTGTCGATGCCGCAGTCGTGGTGGGAGCGGTAGTGAAGAATACAGAGAGGTCAATCGTTGAAGCGGGCGAGCTGGTTCCTTCCGTTGGCTGCAGGGTTGAGGGCGCGGAATTGAAGATGCTCAGTATAGTATTGTTCAAGGCCTCGCTCGGCTGCTCCTGTGCGGCAGTCGCGGCAATCGCGGCAGCCAGTAGAACGATTACGAAATTCATCTGAAAAACAACTCAGTTTTACACGCGTTTGTTTGATCAAATGATGAGTTTTATCGGTAACCGTACTCGTCGAACTCGACAAACAGGTCGACGTGCAACCTAACCCATACATCAGCCCGCTGAGTTTCTCGCCGGGTCTTCTCAGCGGGTCGCGATTCCGATCCGGTAGTACATTCATTCGCGAAGCATTTGCTCTTGAGTTGTTAGGTCTCCTCCGGAGACGCTCGGGCAGCTGTTAGCAAATCCCACCCCTCCTGACTGAGCCTTTGCTCGCCCACCTGTCCTGGTGAAACTGGAAAGGCCTAAGGGCCACCAGTAATTTTTTAAACATAAAAAAAGAGTTTTAACGGTGACATTTAATGTTTTAGATACGGCATGAGTTGCCTAATACACACCGCAACATGAATCCACCGAGAGACATGTGAGCTATGACATGTCCTTCTTCAAACGAGGCTTGTGGAGAGTATTAAGCGGTAGGCAGCGGCTTGGCTCTGCCCCTGGCATTGCTGAAGTCCATGGGCGACGGTAACCACTCACCATCAGGTGGGCCGTATGCCCGTCAGCCTGCAAAGGCAATAAAAAAAAAGACATCCCCCGGCCTATTAATATTAATTTTTTATTAACTTTAGTATATTCTAACATGTAAATATTTTATGTAAATTTGTATCTTCTAATAATATTTATCTTTAAAGTAGTTAGTCTAAAAAATTTGTTTGCGCTGTTCTCAAAATCACAAATTCGCGTAAGGAAAAACTGATCAAACTTATTTTTATTTAGATATTTTTAAGCTATTGCATAGCTTTTACCGCAGGCTTTGAGCGCGGCGACCGAATCAAGAAATTCCGCAACGAAATTAAAACCTAACACCTGCCACTCCGCCTACCATGTAGCACGCGTTTAACACATTCACACGTTGCGCTTGTGTAGTGTTTGTGAATAAGCGGGCGGCGTCACGTCGCACTGCATGCGCATCATGAAAAGTCTGCCCATCTCTCTCTCGCGCGGTCTAGCTTATGAGTGTGAAGGGGACAGTTAATGTTTATATTAGTTTATAAATATAGCGTGGTCTTATTTTAATATTGTTTTAATATTAAATTATTATTGTCTAATTATAATTGCATAAGTTGATAAAAAATGCAATAGCTTTACTGCAGCAGTCCCCGAGTGCCACACGTTTTTTTTTGTCTAAGCACCTGTCATTTCTGTGTATACCTACTGTGACATTAGCAAAATCAATGCCTAAGGCGTTGGAGCCAAATATTTTTTAATAAAAATAATAATATTTGCATCGTTTAATTAGGAACGGACGAGTTTACGAATCAACAATAATATGCGACGTCCCTATTTATTATATTATATCATTTGTTGTAACAATAATAAAAAAATCATTAATTGCCTCACACAGATAACCCTAAGGTTTTTGCAGGTAAATTATAAAGAAAAGTTAGGCTAAGCTGATGCTGTCTGAAATGATCTGACAGCATCAGCTTAACATAACTGATATGTCTTAGTGCGACGGTGGTCTCTACCTGTGCGAGCTCACAACACGCCCTACCACCAGTAATTACGCAATTTTATTTTATTTTGCGGGTTCGATTTTATTACGCGATATTATTCCTTCACCGCGAAAGTCGCTCGTGTACATGTGTCAAGTAGGTATGTACTTAGAAAAATGTCAACCTGTCTGAAAAAATGCAAAGATATTTTATATTGTTACGCGCTGGGGCTCGGGATAAATCGAAATTTTCACCGAAGTATGTTATTAAGGTGGATTTCAATTATCGCAAAACGCTTCATTCGCTTTGGGTGGAATTGATTACTGATTTTAATTATGCCTTCATGTCGACACATGACATCTACAACTTCCAGAACATTCCCGGTAGTACTACTGTTCGTTTCGATTTCAGTTTTCTCTATTTGACAACAGATGGCGTTGCTCGTAATGGTATAAAACTTCTCGAGCGTTCCTGGTAGTTAGTACGAGTTGTTTCGATATCTGTTTTCGTGCATTACAGATCATTATATAAACTAGTGATCCCCGCAGTAGTCGAAATTCGACTATAGTTAATTGAAATTAAAAGCTTAAACATTATTAAGGTTCTATTGTCAAACACTATTATACTTCTATTATTAATACAGATAAAATTACACTATAGACAAATAATATTAAAGACAAAAAATATTAATCTATTCTCAAATTGACCATAGACTTTAAACAATAAAAGTTTCACAATTGACAATACACAAAGAGTATATTTATATGCATGTGTGCGTGTCAAATACATGGTAGTGTGAGTAATGTTTTCTTTATTGATTTAATGTATTTTTATGCATAATTTTAAACAAATATGTATTAGCATTTTGCACTTCTTCTCTATGTTCTCTATAAGTGTGAGAAATTTCATACTCCTGCGTCCGCGCAATTTTCGTAAATAGGGGTACAAAGTTTTTGCTTCACGTATTAATATATAGATTACGTGTCAGATTTGAAGTAGGCGACTAATGAATTGAAATATTGGATTTATATTGAATTAGAATTAAAACGATAACACGTCTTATCGTGGGTCTCACAGTTCACACTCTCTGAACTGGTGCAAGAAGCACCACGTGTAATCCACAATATAAGATAGCGAATTTTAATTAAAATTCAAATATGATATTGTCTTCTTCTCCTTCGTCGCTTCCTCATTACTGAGGGTTGTTACCACCTTGGTCTAGTTTTTGCACCAGCTTTGATATTGTATAGGCATTATTAAGACTGAATATTTCTTTCAACACCGACTACCTTCCTTACAGCACACGGGGTACTTGTAAAATAACCCTTTTGTCTCCATTAAGGGGCTATTCCAGCTACGCGTGTACGGAAAGATGAGCTTATGGAGCTCCACCGGCGAGGACTTGCTAAAACTAGCCCTAGCAAGAGCAGTGCTTGGCTGAATCTACCACCGGATCGGAATCGCGACCCACTGAGAAGATCCGGCGAGAAACTTACTTAACACGTTGTGGCGGGTAGCCATCATACATCGCAAAATATTTGACAGATGCCTGAATCTCACTTACGACATTTTCAAGATAAACTTGCTTAAATACAAGTTCCGAACAACATTTGGATACTGGACATCGTTCTCGTCGAAGCCGTCGCTTGCGACGAAGGGCTCGACGAGTAAATTAACCCACAGACACAGCCCACTGAGTTTCTCGCCGGATCTTCTCAGTGGGTCGCGTTTTCGATCCGGTGGTAGATTCTGCGAAGCACAGCTCTTGCTAGGGTTCGTGTTAGCAACGTCATCAGGTTTGAGCCCCGTGAGCTCACCTACTAGTTGAGGCGACGCTGATATAGCCTCTCAAGGCTATCAGCTTAGGTAGGGGAAAAAAAACCAACATTCGGACTGTCGGTCTACCGAGCAAATATCACCCGCTCTGTGGAAGATTTCTTTTCGTCGTTTAAACCTCCCACAACGTCACAAGATTAAAGCAAAAACTAACGAAAAATCTGTTATTCATCTCGTCTTTGAATCTCGAGAATGAGAATATATTAATTCAAAGTTTCCCAATAAATTATCTGGGCTCTTACCGCACTAATAATAAGCAACCGATTACTCGAATACAGCCAAGTCTGGCCGACGATACAAAACTACTTGGTGCAATAAAAAAAAACAATAATGAATTCTTAAAAAAAAAACATTCGTCATAAGATGACATAAGCAAAACGAAAAAACTATGCAGCTCTAGACATTTTGGAAAGAACGCGAGGAGCGAAGTTGTGTGAATTGTTTTTTTTGTTAATTTACCACTACTTTAGGTTAAAACCTGTAAGTTTTTTTTTGACCTCTGTGTGTGAGTGCTTAGGTAAGTGTGAGTGAATGAAATAAAGCCACAGGACGTGGCTTATCGGGTTCTACAAAAACGTCAACTGAAAAAGTGTCAGTAAATGACCACCATTTTATTGATACTATCCCTTTTTTTTATTGCCCTTGTAGGCAGACGAGCATACGGCCCACATGATGGTGAGTGGTTACCGTCGCCCATGGACTTCAGCAATGCCAGGGGCAGAGCCAAGCCGCTGCCTACCGCTTAATACTCTCCACAAGCCTCTTTTGAAGAAGGACATGTCATCGCGCTCATGAAACACCGTGGAGGGGAGCTCATTCCATAGCCGAAGGTACGCGGCAAAAAATACCTCTGGAAACGCACTGTCCGATGGCGGGAGGTGCGATGATAAAAAGGAGATCAACAATTCCTCAGAGTATTCCCCATGGAACATACGGTACAAAATACAGAGGGAACCGAAGTCCCTCCGCAGACCCAGAGGTTCCAAACGATGGATTTCATCCAACTAGTTTCAATTCATTTAATTTAAATTTGAAACAGCCCCTAATAAATCAAATTCATATTATTTAGTTTCATATCATTTTTAATGTAACTAATTATTTATTTACATATACCGAGGAGTGAAAGATTATTTTATATTTATATTGATATTTATCTTTGTAATTAACCTCCCGTTTTATTTGATATTAGCATCATTAGATCGATGTTTTTAATTGAATTTCAATTATGTTTAGACCATTCAAATAGCTGAGGAAGTTTTTTTTGTTTAGATATTTGTTCCAAACTTTAAACTTTAATTGGCTCTCCTGTAGAGTTGCCAAAATATCACTTAAAGCAAATAGCTTTTTACCCCTCGATATAATAATTGAAGATGTTTAAACATTCGACACTAACAACAATGGCGGCATCGCCAGAATTACCATACTTCAAAAAATTTAAGAAGCAATAATTCTATAAATCTTTTCGATAAAACGAGTCTTAAATGAACACAACCATAAAACCACGAATATTAACGCAGTTTCAATACAAAATGATGATGTTAGAACCAGGAAACGGTGAACAGGAAAATGTATTACGCAAACTGGTTTTACACAATAACATATTTATTCTTAAGCAATCATTTATTAAAAGACGCTTTTTTTTGACGTGATAGCGTCTTATAAATCGATGAACACCGGCTGCACGCACGATACCAGGTCCTATAGACTGAATGGTAAACAGTCGACGTTGCCCATAGCACGTCATTACGGATCCTCCCGATCCATTGACGGTGATTTTAGGCACCACAAGCACCGGTCACTGTCCTCGTCAAACCCGTCGCTTGCGACGAAGGGCTCGACGAGCGAATTAACCCATAGACCCACTGAGTTTCTCGCCGGACCTTCTCAGTGGGTCGCGTTTCCGATCCGGTGGTAGATTCTGCGAAGCACTGCTCTTGCTAGGGTCAGTGTTAGCAACACTCCGACTTGAGCCCCGTGAGCTCACCTACACACGTTAGGGTGAAGCTGAAATAGCCTCTCAAGGGTATCAGCATAGGTAGAATTATAAAAAAAAGGACGCACGAAATAGTGTCACGTTCCGCCTGAGGCTGAGCGTGCAAGCGAGAGCGCGGAACAAGCGATAGAGAAGTACAATCCGCCCAAGCGTTGGCTTGTGACACATTTTATGTCATGATCTAGTGGTAGATTCAGCAAAGCTCTTCCCTTGCTTGAGCTAGTGTTAGCCAACTCTCTCCCGTAGACTCACCCACTCGTCACCGTGTAGTTGGGATAGCCCTTTAGGCTACCAGAGACAAGTTACGTAATAATATGCGGCGTGACTATCATAATAGTTTTTTTATTTATTGCTTAGATGAGTGGACGAGCTCACAGCCCATCTGGTGTTAAGTGGTTACTGGAGCCCATAGACAACTACAACGCAAATGCCGCCACCCACCTTGAGATATGAGTTCTAAGGTTTCAGTATAATTACAACGGCTGCCCCACCCTTCAAACCGAAACGCATTACTGCTTCACAGCAGAAATAGGCAGGGTAGTGGTACCTACCCGCGCGGACTCACAAGAGGTCCTACCACCAGTAAATTGCATTAAAATACATTGAAACGTTAAATCGTGAATACACAGCCTTCATTTGTTGACCTCTAGTTTTGTATGACTTAGATCGCGGGATTGTAAGATATACATAATTGACATGTTTTCTGACTAGGTTGGGCTTGAGTTCAAGTAGCGCTCAAGCCGTTAAGGAAGTCGGTAAATTAAGCACGTTGAGCATTCGTGATTGCAACACTGTTTTTTTTTTAGCAATAGAAGATTTAGGTTCTGGACTGGAGACCATGTACTGGTAAGTGCATCGTTGGGTGTCCCGCTGCCCGGTGGACCGATGATTTGCGGTGATGTGCTGGAGAAGATTGGATGCGGGAGGTGGAGGATCGCTGATTGTGGCGGACTATGGGAGAGGCCTATATCCAGCGTGGAGAGATACAGGCTGATGATGATGATGATGATGAATGGAATTGTAGTTTGTTGTATTTAAATTTTGCATGCTTACAAATTTGAAATTAATATTCGACTAAAATCAGAGATACCTCAAGATTTCGATCAATTACAATTATATAATACTTCTAATTTTTATTTTATTAAAGTTTTGTTTTCATTATATTTATCTTTTACGTTAATACGCAGATGATAAAAATGTGAGGTCATTATTGAACACGAGCCCTTATGTGGAACCAATGTCGCACAAACGGCTCACAGCATTAATGTCGCAGAGTGAATACTACAAACGAATACACGACTTGCTATCTGTTTGAAAGCTTCCGACATTAACATTTTTCATGTAAAAAATAAGCCCCGCGGTCGCACGATAACTAAAGTCAACAACGAGGAATTAAAGGCGATAGTGGAAGCTGACGATACTCATTCTACCACTGAGCTAGCAGCAACTTTCAACGTTAGCATCAAAACAATATTGATCGATTTGCGTCAAATTGGCAAGGTAAGCAAACTTGTTGGTGCCGCATGAACTGAACGATTCCCAGCGTTTTTTTATTTTTCCTACCTAAGCTGATGGTAACCATATCAGCAATAAGAGACCATAAGAGGCCTAAGAGACCATATCAGCGTAACCTTAACTAGTAGGTGAGCTCGCGGGGCTCAAACCGGACGATGTTGCTAACACGAACCCTAGCAAGAGAAGTGCTTCGCAGAATCTAACTGAAGATACGGCGAGAAACTCAGTGGGCTGTGTCTGTGGGTTAATTTATTCGCCGAGCCCTTCGTCGCGAGCGATCACCGGTGCTTGAGGTACCTAAAAGCACCGTTAGTGGATCGAGAGGATCCGAAATGACGTGTAGTCGCCAGCGCGACGAACCCTTTAAGATACGTCTTGCGTTGCTCAACAGACATAGAAACGAAGGAATTTTGTATCGCATTGTCACTTGCGATGAAAAATGATTATGTTTGACATTTCTAAGCGGTCATCGTGTTGGTTAGACCCTGGTTCAGCGCTTAGACAATGCCCGAAACGAAAATTTCCCGAACTCCTAAAAAATCATGGACTATTTGGTGGTCTAGTGCCGGTTTAATTTATCACAGCTTCTTACCGAATAGCAACAGCATTACTGCGGTTGTGTACTATGAAAAACTAAACACAATGGCGGAGAAGCTCGCGTATGACCATCCACTGTACTCACCAGACCTTGTGACGCCAGACTCCTAATTTTTCCAAGGTTTGAACGACTACTTGACAGGAAAAAATTCAATATCCGATAGGCAATACCAAAAAGCCTTTGAAGAGTTGTTGTTTCCCTACCTGACTTCTTCAAGAAGGGCATATAGAGATCACTATCGCGCTGTCAGAGATAAATCGTTATATACCATCGATGCATATCAATAGCCTCAACTTTTTGTATACCAAACGGCAATTTCATAAGTAAAGACTTAATAAGAGCGGTTATTGTCGTGTACTGTACTCTGGATGCTGTACGGAGATGTTTCGGATAACAGACACGAAATATTCGACACTATAATATATTAAGTACAAATAATGCTAATGCTAGTGCCCGTTTTCTTAATACATATAATTTTCTTAGTCAAACAGCAGCTGTTTGGTAAGACTGGTGTTATAATATGTGTACTTCACAATGCTCTTTTTTCCCTACCTATTCACTGGTAGCTCAAGAGGTTATTTCAGCTACGCTCACGGGCTCAATCTGAGAGAATTTAGTAGTAAGAGCAGTGCTCCGCAGAATCTACCACCGGATCGGAATCGCGAGCGACTGAGAAGATCCGGCGAGAAACTCAGTGGGCTGAATATCGATGCACAACAAATAGATGAGTCAACAAAAGCGAGCGACGGGATCACCTTAGACAAAACACTTGAATTTGCAAATATACAAAAGTAAATTTAAAAAAAAGAAAGGAGATCAACGCCCCGTCCGCGCGTAGCTAGAACATGCCTTTAGCGAATAGGTAGGGAACAAAAATTCAACGAACAATATACTTTGTTAATCGGTAAGAATAAAGATATAAAGTTCCGTTTACACATAATCAAGCACGGATTTCTTAATGGCGTTTAAAAACAACATTTTTTGCAGCTCTATTGTGGCGTGACGTCACTACATATAACCAGTTTAATTCCATAACATCGGAATAAAATCAATAAAAATATTGTGAATTGTGATTTATCAAGGCTTTAGTCACTAACCAAAACTTGTTATTAGTTTATAACTTATAATTAATTCATACAATGAGATAAACAAAACATACCTTCATAACACTTATTCAGTCATAACAACACTGTCAATTAATTTATATTTATGTACACAATTAAAGATTTCTTAGAAATTAATTTTAAATTAAATTCGCTAATATTTCAATAAAAATATTGGTTTCTTTAATAATTTAAGCTATATAGTTGTTCAATTGATTACAAAGTTTTAGCGTCCATCTTGTTACGCTGTTTTTATGAGACTATTCTGGTTTCTTTACAGTTTAATGCTATAAGTGATTCTCGATATAAAGATACGGACATACATGTAATAAATTTTTTTGGGATATTTTTATTACTTTTTACTGGTGGTAGGACGTCTTGTGAGTCCGCACGGCTAGGTACCACCACCCTGCCTATTTCTGTCGTAAAGCAGTAATGCGTTTCGGTGTGACAGGTCGGGCAGCCGTGGTGCTCTAAAAGTGAGACTTAGAATTCAGGTTTCAAGATGGATGGCGGTATTTACGTTGTTGATGTCCATGGGCTCCAGTAACTAACTACTTGTCCACTCATGTTAGCATTTTTTTCTATTTTTGTTACAAAGAGATGATAGGTAGATGACCCCGTGGCTTACTTTAGTTGGATTCTTGCTTATATACATCAACGTTACAAACCTTGGAACACAAGACGGTAGTCTTTATCGCGAATCAGAAAAATTTAGAAGCGATCTAAGCTAATCTTCGATAGCGGTATCTTACCCATACTGAACATATTTAAAACAAAGAAATGTGTGTGTTCTTGGGTTAGAGTACCTACGGAAACAGAGTAACCTCACTCACTGAATGCGAATACAACCTTCTGTCTAGCGAATAAATCTTTTTTTTCCTACCTAAGCTGATAGCCTTGAGAGGCTATTTCAGCGTAACCTTAACTAGTAGGCGAGCTCACGGGGCTCAAACCTGACGACGTTGCTAACACGGACCCTAGCAAGACCCGTGCTTCGCAGAATCTTTTACCGGATCGGAAACGCGACCCACTGAGAAGATCCGGCGAGAAGGTCAGTGGGCTGTATTTGTGGGGTAATTTACTTATCGAGCCCTTCGTCGCAAGTGACGGGTTCGACGAGAACGATGACCGGTGCTTGAGGTACCTAAAAGCACCGTTAGTGGATCGGGAGGATCCGTAATGACGTGTGACAACTTACGTGTAGTAACCAGATTTAGTTTGGTTGAAAATCTGATCACCTCGATGGGCGTATTTGGAATCGAAAATCCTGAACATCACGGCCCAACTGGTGTTAAGTTTGTTACGGGATGCCTCAGACTTCAGGACGCGAAGGCCATCACCCATATCGAGACGTGGGGTCGATGTACCAGTCGTACTTAACTGCTTCACGGCAGACATAGTGATGGTGATACAGTGATGGTACCTTACCTACCTATACCAAGAAAAAGAGTAAAGAAAGACCCAGACTAAGAAAATATTTTAATTCCGTATTGTTTTACTTAAAAGTACGTAGTTCGTAATTAAGAATACCTTCGTGGCTAAAGCTGAAGATTTAAATATAACAACTGACGAGTCACCCGTGACCACGAAAACTGCACAGTACCTATTTGACGTACTAATTTTTCATACCAGAGCGCATGACTACTTCGTAGCCGAAATAGGCTGTATAGTGAAACCCGCCCACCTTACAGTACGCCCTATTTCCAATAAATGCCTGTTGGAATTTGGAAATACCATTACTCCAGTAAAATACTCGATGAACGCTACTACCTAATCTTCAGCGATTCCCTGGTGGCTTTTTACGACACCCACGGAAAAATATGGAGTGATGCTACACTAGGCGACAAAACACGGCCGAAATTCGTTTATTTTTATTTTTTATTGCCCTTGTAGGCAGACGAGCATACGGCCCACCTGATGGTGAGTGGTTACCGTCGCCCTTGGACTTCAGCAATGCCGGGGGCAGGTCCAAGCCGCTGCCTACAAATTTGGCGATGGTGAACAGTTACCAATGAGGCTACCTATCATTACTGCTGTTTTTCTTCTTTGTCGTTCCCTCATTGCTGAGGATCGCGACCACGCGTATGTAAATATTTCTATTAAGATCTACCCGCTGCGAGACGGACCGCCTGTTGGATGCTGTCTTCAGCTGACCTCCTTATGGTGTTGTCTTTTTGTCCCTTTTGTACTCGTTTCCCTTCCACTTGGCCAAGAATGAGAAGTTTTTCCAGACTATGCGTTGGACCGCATTATATGTTCGAAAATGCTGAGTTTTCGATCTTGGAAAACGGTGGAGAGCCGCCTTGTGATGTGGAGTTCTTGGAGAATTGATTCATTGGTCCTTATGGCAGTTCATGGTGTGCGTAGCGTCCTTCTCCAGCACCACATTTTGAAGGCATCGATCTTATTGTTATCGAGACACTTTTTGCACCAGGTTTCAACGCACGCACCAACCTAATCTTGGTCTCGCGGCGAATACTTCAGTTTTTCCACATTATTTCTAGGTTAGTCATCGTTTGCCATTCCAAATGCCACAGAATGGTGCTGTATATTCTCATTGGATTTGTGGCTTTACGAAACCAACGGGAAGAGATGCGATAGCTATATTGCTGCAACTCTAAAATAGTCTAGGCTACAATTTCTCATATGCCTCCTTAATCCTTAATCATTAAAAGCCCGGATTCTAGTTCTAAGTTTACATACCGCGTATTTCCCAGACAGTCGCGTAGCCGTAGCCACGGCTTTCGCAAAATCCCAATGTTTTCGTTCCCAACGAGCTACCAATAGATCGCGCCCTTACCGAGCACATATCATTTTTTGCGTACGAAATACCGTACAAGGATAATAACTGGTTTACGGAGTCGTCGATGTGTCACGTTTTCCGATACAGAGGTCGAGTTTCTAAGCTCGCGAGGTCTTCAAAATCTTAATACTACGAACTAAAGCTAACTATAAATTTTCTATGATACGGGTATTCTAAGATGCCACCTCAAAGCTTCCTCAGCTTGACTTTTTTTTTATTGACCTTGTAGGCAGACGAGCATACGGCCTGATGGTAAGTGGTTAACGTCGCCCATGGACTTCAGCAATGCCAGGAGCAGAGCCAAGCCCCTGTCTACTACTAAGTACTCTCCACAAGCCTCATTTGAAGAAGGATATGTCATAGCGCTCTGTCTCGAGTAATCTTCGAGTTTGGTTTGCGTCGAGTTTAAAATCATCTTGCAAGGGCGAATTATGTCGTTATGTTTTCCTTGATTCTTGTAAGCGGATCTACAGTTTATTAGTCGCTTCCTCGACTGAGTAATGGGTTCCGAAGTGCGAGACGATTGGAACTCCTCAATTTGCATGTGTCGGGGCGGTAGACAATATTGACGCGCTTATAGCCACTATTTGTGGGTTCGATGCGGGTATCGGGTGAGAGAAAAGATGTTTCTTTTTATTGCTTAGATGGGTGGACGAGCTCACGTCCCATCTGGTGTGAAGTGGTTACCGGGGCCAATAGACATCAACAACTTTAATCCGCCATCCGCCTCGAGACATGAGTTCCAAGGTCTACATCTTTACAGTTACAACGGCTGCCCCACCCTCTAAAAGCCGAAACACATTACGGCTTCACGGCAGTAATAGGAAGCGTGGTGGTACCTACCCGCGCGGATCATCAGTGTAATTACGCAAATATTTTTTGGCGTTTGATGTTAATACAAGGTTTTTATTTTATTTAAATTGTATTAAACCACTTGACCATTATTCGAAGTATAGGCAATTAAGAGGCTAATTTTGTTTCCTGTCCCGTTTTTCCTGTCAACTGTCTCGCTCTCGTGACGTCACTAGGTCAGAGAGGGAAGCGCACTTGTATGTACTCACCTCGATCTTGTTCACTGGCCTTCTTTCCTTGCCGGAGACGCTTGCTGTGGAACAGGTGAGTAATACTGAAGACTTTTCTTTTTTCTGACTACCGTCAATGTCTTTACTTTTAACAATTTAAATTGACAACAGATTTTCGAAGTTCGAAATAGATGTCCGGTTAATTTTCAACTGTGCTGGCTATAAAATGCTTCTACATGTCGCGCAGGGGCAGCATTGTGCTTCTCAAGTATTCGTGCAGGATAATTAATAACTATAATCCAGGTGTGTCTTGACACGGTTGTTATTAGGGGTTAAAGTATGAAATTGCCGATGTGTACTGGAAAATTGAAATTCTTTTTTTTTTTTTCATGTAACATATTTATTTAAACAACATTGCGCCATCTAATAGGTCATTTATGCCTTTGCGATAGAACTCTGGTGATCTAGATTCGACAAACTGTGTGAAAGCATTTTGTACCGCCGCCTGGGAAGATAACTTTTTATCACGTAGAAAATTGTCCAAATCACGAAAAAAATGGTAGTGCGTTGGAGCAAGGTCTGGCGAATACGGAGGGTGACGAATGGTTTCTAATTACAGTTCCTGTAGAGTTAAAATGGTTTCTCGTGCTGTATGAGGTCTCGCGTTATCATGGAGCAATAATGGTGAAGATCGATTCATGAGTCGGGGCTGTTTCACTGCAAGTTTTGCTTTCACATTGTTCGCAGTTCGGCACAGTAGACATCTACCGTTATTGCTTGACCAAATCGGAGAAAGCTATTGTGAATAACACCATGCTGAGACCATCAAACCTTTTTACCTTAAATTACCTTTTTATTGGTAAGCTTTCCTTTAGGACACTGTTGCGGCGTTTGACCTGGGGTCAGCCATTACATTTTTTGCTTACGTTGGTAAGATAACGTTAAACCATGCGGCTAATTCCTGGGTAGTTTGGCTCGGATCGGCTTCCATCATCTTTTTCAATTTATTCACATGTGTGGGCGGGCGGTCTTCCACGTAGTTTGTTCTTCAAATCAAAAATTCCATCATGAAAGCGTTTAAACCCAAATCGCACGGTGCGTTCATTAGCAGTCCCCTCTCCAAACGCAACATTGATATTGCGAGCTGTTTCTGCAGCGTTAGTTCCGCGTCGGAACTCGTATTCAAAAATCACTCGAATTTCACAAGTAGGTATAGGTACATCTTTCTTGTCTAAGCCGAATAAAAAAAAACAACTGAAAGTCTATAATCGAATAATTTAAAAATAAGAACCTCATAGGTACCATTTGAAAAAAAGTTTTATTCAAAAATCTCAAACCATGAAGATCCTATATCAGTTTGAAGTACCTATTACAATAGAACGGCAATTTTATAATTTAACCCCTATTATATGTCTATAGTGTAGTCTTGGCGAAAGCTGTGATCGTAGAACAATGATTATAATAGAAATGATGATTATAGAAATGTGGCAACAGAACCATAATAATGTTCAAACTTATAATTTAAATTAATTATGGTAGAATTTCGACCACAGGGCGACCATTAGTTAAATGTTATTGAGTGGCGTATGTAACAGTGTATTTTTTTGCTAACAATAGCCCTGGCAAGAGCAGTGCTTCGCAGAATCTACCACCGAATCGGAAACGCGACCCACTGAGAAACTCAGTGGGCTGTGTCTGTGGGTTAATTTACTCGTCGAGCCCTTTGTCGTAAGCGGCGGGTTCGACGAGAACGATCACCGGTGCTTGAGGTACCTAAAAGCACCGCTAGTGGATCGGGAGGAATAACAGTCTACCAGCTGTGTGTAAGTGTATATGTGGGAGCAGCCCACGCTTGGAGTGTCGACAGGCCCTCCTCCAGCTGGTCTTTGCTTGGTTGCGAGACCAGCCGTTTGGTATCTCAAGTACACCGGTTTTAACGCACGTTCCTGTACCATCATTGGCATGTGGACGAGCCAGTGAAGTCGACGTACTTTTGTTTCACCGATGATGTTGAGTTCGGCCACCGGTTCCTCAATTTACAAGAACCCAAATTAGTTCTGATGTAAACACACTTGTCTTATTGATAATCGTCCTGTCGCTGAGATCGTCTGATAACATAACACGAGAATGGAGATGCCTTCGCGTTCATCATCTTTACTGCACCGTTCATTCATCATCCATCACGACAGCGGATTCAGGGTCCGCGGTGAGAAGTCGCGCCGCATTTAAACTTCTTTAAAATGATGATAAAGGAACTTAACCTATCTATTTAGTGCTGTTTGTTTCTACATAACCATTGGGATTTCGGTTTGGACCTCGGAGTTACCCCCTCTACCAGAACTTAAGCTCCCCGCCTGACATAGCAGTGGTGACAATAATACATTCAATATGATACGGTTCATGATTTAATGATAACGATGATGAGTTTGATGTAGGATTTGCCCGCTACTTGACAGGGGGAGCTCCCTTGCAAACCACGGTGCCTTGTTGTCACTGTATGTTTTCATTTCATAATATCATTTTCCACATAAGAAATTATAAAAGATTAGGTTGTATGGTATGATAGCCTTTCCAACTAGAAAAATAAAACTACTAAGGGTCGATTCTACCAAACAAGAGTAAATCTTATTCTTAGAATAACTCGTCAGTTAATCGAGAGTAAATCAATTTTACGTTTTACCAACTACAATTCTAAGAATAGTGGGCCTATTCGGGAATTGTTACTATACCGCCGTTTCGCACGGAATAACGGAGCTATTCCTAGAATAAAGTAATGGCGTCTGTCAGTCCAACATCTGATTTCTGTCATTTCATAAATATTTATTCTGTTTTAATTTCAAGTCAACGCAATGCACTAAATGATTATTAATAGTCTGAATGCAACGTTTAAACGAAAAAAGATAAAACCACACGACAAAACTTGACAATTCCCTCAAACAAACAAGAAATAAAAATAATACGTTTGACAGCTGGATATCTTACACAACAGCTACTTTTTCACACTAAAATACGGCAAAATCGAGTTGACGATTTGTATGCTCTTACACTATGCCGTTGAACAACAACATTTATTTGCCGGATTTTATTTTTGTTCACCATTCACTCTGCTATTCGCGTATTGTTATTCCTAGCGCAAGTATACGTGGAAAAACGACTATGAATTTACTCGAGATTAAAATCATGGAATAGGTTATTCCTCGTATAGTTACTCGAGTTTAAATTTAAGTTTGGTCGAATCCACCCTAAGTACTATTTTAGATTACGGATCGAAATTGATCGAATTTTACAGCACCTAAAATTTTATCATAAACTAATATTTAGGAAATATTATTATGCAGGTAAAGAAAAAAAAAATTGTAATTTTTATGTAAAACTTTTAAACATATTAGTATTAAAAAAAAAACTCTGATTGACTGAGCCCTCTGTCATTGAGAAAAAAGAGGAGTTCAGTTTTACTTCATTCAGTAATACTGTGTAAAATAATAATTTAAAAAGGAAAATAAAATCTTCAAATGTTGTTTTCTTAATATTGTACAGAAAACGCAATTAAGTCTTTTATTATTTGTTCAACAATTTTTTAGAATATTCCGTATCATTCTACACACCAGGTGTTAGGAGACCGCTTCCGAAAACGAAGACAGACGACAGTACTAATGACAACTTTGATGATGGAGTTATTTAGACAAGTGTTGTAAATAAATATTTGTGAGATCGCGGGAGTCAGCGCCGCGCCCGGGCGGTCGTTGACCCGAGCATCAGCTGATTTTGATTTTGTGTTTCATTGCTGGTTTTTTTAGTAAAGTAATGTATTTTTTATGAAACTATTCGTTTCATTTAGCTGTACCAACGTGATGAAGCGTAAATAAAACGTTTTAAAAATATGTTTTTTTTTAAATCAGGATAGATTTTTTTCCGTCCCATCATCAAAGGTGCTATCGTCTGTCTTAGTTTTCGGAAGCGGTCTTCTAACACCCAGTACATGTATTTAATAAAACATTCATGTTTTCATTCTTTTTTTATTGATTCTGTTAATAACGATGTCAGTTTGTTCAAACAGTTAAGGCTAGCGTTTAAACTCTCGCACACCCCCGAAAACGTTTCAATGAGCATGCGGTCTCGTTTTTGGTTCCATTGCGCGTTTTCCCTCTCCATCTCTAAACGCTGCTCCTCCACCCTGAGCAGACCCTCGGTCAGGTTCCTGATGAAGCTTCTCCGACTTCGTGTGGGAGCCGACGTGAGATAAAAAGGTCTTCTATTTCCTGGATACAAATTTTAATATTACAATAAGGTGTATTTTACTTTTTGATTAGTTCATTTGACGATGCGTTTACAAAGGATATCCGGTAGGTTACGTACATAATGGAATCCTTTTTATCAATATGTATGTACGGATTAGATCCGCAAATAAATAAATCTTTCGCCGCGAATAACGAGCTTTTACTGTATTTCATCTATACTTCTATACTAATATTATAAAGAGGAAAGATTTGTTTTTGTTTGTTTGTATTGAATAGGCTCCGAAACTACTGAACCGATTTGAAAAATTCTTTTACTGTTTGGAAGCTACACTATTCCCGAGTGACATAGGCTATAATCTTTTTTGAAAAAAATTAGGGATCCTTACTAAAACTCCAATAATGTAACCCAAGGTGTAAAAAAATTACCTAACATATTCTTTACATCGCGTGCCCCGCGAAAACTGTTGATGATAGAATAAAATAATGTACTACGACTTTGTAGAACACATTATTATTTACAAAAAGTGTCGCGACAGCATATGTGTAACTATTATAGTTATGCCGCAATAAGTGTTCTTTTATTTAAAAAAATAAAACAACCTCAAGTATGGATGAATTTTTTGTTAAAGACCCGAGTGGAGCCGGAGCGGGCCGCTAGTTTATCTATAAATTCATACGTAAAGCAAAAACTTTGTACCCCTTTTTACAAAAATTGCGCTGATGGAGGAGTATGAAATTTCTCACACTTATAGAGAATACAGAGAAGGAGTGCAGAATACTAATTTTCTTTTTAAATTATGCATAAAAAATACATTAAATCAATAAAAAAACATTACACACACTACCATGTATTTGAGATAACACATATTTATTTATACTCTTTGTTTATTGTCAAACTTTTGTTATTTTTTAAAGTCTGTGGTCAAATTGAGAATAGAATATTGTTTGTCTTTAATATTATTTGTCTATAGTCTTAACAATAATCTTAATTTACTTAGAAGAAAACACTATTAAAGAAGTAAGACACTTACTGATATGACTAGCAGATCTAACGGAATCCAATGCGGGTTTCGACTCGTCCGTGCGCAATGTACTGCTAAAGTGTGACTGCAGATATAGAAGAAAAAAAACGAATAATTTAAAAAAACTAACAAAATACGCCTTTATAGAAAATACAATCAAAAAATAGAAAATAAATTTTAATAAATTTGAATTATAAATAGTGTAAGAAAAAATTCAGTATATTATCAAAATAGTCCTTCTACTACTATATCTGTTCATAAAACATTTATAACTACTGATACCATGCACCCCACGCTTTTTTTTACAATAAAATTTATTTTAAATTTTTTTGTTGGATTTTCTATAGAAGCGTATTTTGTTAGTTTTTTTAAACTATCATTTATTTTTAATTTTTTTAATGCGACTCTCCATTTAATATTCGTTTGTGTCGTAAAGCCCTATTTCACTGCCGAGGATTGCGACCAATTTTTTTTTAAGGGATTTTATGACCTGGTAACTGAGACCTTTAAGTCATGTCTTATTTTAATTTACATTCATATGGTTATGAAAAATGATATTATGGAGTGAAATGAAATGAAGATGATTAATTTGAGACATTAATCAACTGGGATGAAATTAAATGAGATGATATGGGATGAAATATAATCTCAGTAAAATGGTGGTCATTTACTAAGATTTTTTCAGAGGACTTTTTGGAAGTTCTCGAGAAGTTACGTCCAGCGGCTTTGTTTCATTTTCCCACATTTGTGCACTTTCACAGATACTAAACAGTTAATAAACCACCGTTATTACACATTTAAACCTGAAGAAACACTAAATAGACAAAATAAAACAAATCACACACTTCACTCCTCGCGTTCCCGCCAAAAAGTCCGGATCGCGACCACATGTAACTATCCTCCAGTGTTCGGTCATGGGTGGCACGGACCGCATGGTACAGACTACCGCCAATCCCTCCCTTTACCAGACCTGACCATCTGGCTGGTTGTTCTGCCATATTTTCACTTACGGCTGACATATTCGAAGACGGCCTCAGCGGGTCCCCCAGGGGATCCGCAATCGTAGTCGAAAGCTGTAATAGAAATTTTAACTGTTTCGTTCTGCGCGACAATGTAACGACAGATATTCTCACTGGGTCGCGACAAAGACTCTCCTGGTATGTTAATAGTATATTAGGCACTGAGTAGAGTAGAAAAGTAGGACATTCACGTCCGCGAATCGCCGATGGGCATGTTCTACTTTCCTCCCTCGGTGCGTATGCAGACTCACCGGGAGAGAATCGGGTACTTTTGTCCCTCGTGCCAGGGACTAAAAGCGAACTTTTCATAGCGGGCGAAAAAAACTGAATATATTCTCTGTCTATTTCTACCGTGAAGTAGTAATGCGTTTCGGTTTGAAGGGCGGGGCGGACTGAAACTTTAGAACTCACATCTCAAGGTGGGTGGAGCGGAATTTGCATTGTCGATGTCTATGGGCTTCTATAACCACTCGGTGGGCCCACAGGTGTGCCGTCAGCTCGTCCCCCAATATTAGCATACAAAAAAACGGTCAATTTTATAGTTTTATTGCATAAACCAGTGACGGAGAACATGACCCATGACCCAAGACAGATATCGCCACCGCGACCGGTGGACGACGAAAATACCACTGTGGAGCTAGCCTGAGCGGTGGCTCCTAGCCGGGCGACCTCACGAGACGCCACCGGTAAGCTCAAGTTCATAAATTAAGCGTTGATAATATAAAAAAAAAGAAAACAATTGTCCATTGGGAGGGTTATGCCAGTACTGTCCTTTTCTGGCATACTGCTGCCCATATCCAGATGTTTTTCATTTAGAGACAGCTTACTATGGATGGTTATACCGCCATCATTCGGTCGCCAGGGTCTCGTCCGTTAGCTAGCAATGTGCTCCACGGGCAGGTGAGGATGGCTATTGAGTAGCTGTGATTCCATTGTCACCCCTTACACCTCGTTACGTGTCGCAGAACCGATGGTCGATGGAGCAGAAGTGTTCTGGACTGGAGACCACGTTTCGGTAAGCTCATCGTTGGGCGTCCCCCTGTCCGGTGGACCGATGACTTGCGGCGATATGCTAGGAAAATTTGGATGGGGAAGGCAGAGGATCGCTCATTGTGGTGGACTATGGGAGATTTCTACATCCAGCAGTGGAGAGATATAGGCTGATGATGAATATAATCAATGCAATCGACCGCTCACGACTGTTTTTTGTTAACTACCCTCACGAGACAAAAGGTTTTCCGAGACCTTTGTTTAAGAGGTTCAGGTATCTACCGAATATCTTGTTTCCTATGATGGCTAGCGTTACAAAGACTTAAGAGTTTTTTTTTTATTTTTTATTTAGCGATAATGGCATTGGATTGGGGAAAGCGGATGGTTAGCGTGGTAAGGACATGTGATGTGTAGAGAGAAGATGCATGTGACTAGGAGATGTATGGAAATGGTAGTGCAAGGTAGAGGGGGAAGAGGTCGACCAAAGAAGACATGGATGGAGTGTGTGAATGACGATATGAGAGAAAGAGGAGTGAGTGTTGAGATGACGACTGATAGAGGAGAATGGAATAGAAAAATTCGCTGTGCCGACCCCACCTAGTGTGATAGAATAGAGAAAAAGAAGAAGATCATAAGAGTGGGGTAAGATTCGACTAACAAAAAAAATCACTTACAGACACATTTGAAGTTCTGTTTGATTGGTCGTCTATTGTCTCCTGAAATAAAACGTGATTTTAGTATTACATTGCTGCACTTTGGGTCTTTTTGAAACGTTTCAAAAATAAGTATCAGATCTTTATAAGCTCGTTATAAGACGACTGTGGTGAACGCTTCGTACTAGTCTATGATCATGGCATTTAGCTTTTTGATCACCGCGAAATCTCTGAATATGCTCTTTTAAGCCGTGATGATGAAGTTAATATTGCTACGCGCTGAAGTTCGGGATAAATAAGACCGAAATACAAGTTAAAAGTTTATTAAAAACTTCAAACACTTAACGAACACTTTACAATTCGCAATTCACTTCCTCGAGTAGAAGCGATTACTAACTGCCTTCGTGTCATCTCTGCAACGCTTTTACAGTCGATACGACATCCCTAGAATTACCTAGAACATTCTTGGTAAGACCAGTCGTTTCGATGTGTGTTTCGGCTATTTGATAATAGATGGCGTTGCACTGCTTAAACGTTCTCGATATTACTAGTTCTTTTGATATTCGTTTTGTGCTATTCGACGACAGATGGCGTTGCTCTTACCGGTGTAACAATATTATTATTTTTGGCACCACTTCCTTTCGGTTTCATTTTCGAAGAAACAATTCATTATGAATAGCTCCTTGTCGAGGAAGTCGACAAACATTTGGCTCCTTTGAGTCCTCGTTCCAAAACCATATGCTAGCAGTTTTATTTTTATTGCTTAGATGGGTGGACGAGCTCACGGCCCATCTGGTGTTCAGTTGTTACCGAAGCCCATAGACATCTTCAACGTAAATGCCGCCACCCACCTTGAGATATGAGTTATAAGGTCTCACTTGTGCAACAGAACGGCTGCCACGCCCTTGAGACCGAAACGCATTACTGCTTCACGACAGAAATAGGCGGGATGGTGGTACCTACCCGTGCGCACTCACAAGACGTCCTACCACCATAAAAGTAAAAGTAAAAATAAAAGTTTATACAGTCAAACGGAAGCCAACATACAGGGTGTTGATATACCATAGTCGTTTGTCTTGAATCACCATCCTCAGATATCCGCGAGGAGTGGTTATTTATTTCCTGCGAAACAAAACAATATCAATTGCTTCAGTTTGAATATTGATTCTAGGTTAGGAGACAGGGACATCGCGGCAACTATGGGCTCCGATAAGCGCTTAACATCAGACGATCCGTTTATCGGCCTATCTATTTTTTTATTGCTTATATGGGCAGACGAGCTCACAACCCACCTGGTGCTAAGTGGTTACTGGACCCATAGAAATCTATGACGTAAATGCGTCACCCACCTTTAGATATAAGTTCTAAAGTCTCAGTATAGTTACAACGGCTGCCCCGCCCTTCAAACCGAAACCCATTACTGCTTCACGGCAGAAATAGGCGGGGCGGTGGTGCCTACCCGCGCGAACTCACAAGAGGTCCTACCACCAGTAATTACACAAATTATAATTTTGCGGGTTTGATTTTTATTACACGATTTTATTCCTTCACCGTGGAAGTCAATCGTGAACAATCGGCCTATCTATAAAAGTAAAGGAATAATTCGAGATAAACCGTATCGTTTTCACCATCGCACCGTCTGCCTTCGGATTCAGAAAACCCAGAGCAGCTGCGTTCATCCACAGTGAGTTTCCAGAGATATTTTCTACCACATACCATCCGGCTTTGGAATGAGCTCCCCTCCATGGTGTTTCCCGAGCGCTATGACATGTCCTTCTTCAAACGAGGCTTGTGGAGAGTACTTAACGATAGGCAGCAGCTTGGCTCTGCCCCTGGCATTGCTGACGTCCATGACCTTCAGTAATCACTTCCCATCAGTAGGGCCGTATGCTCGTCTGCCTACACAGGTAGCGAAAAAGCAAAAGAAGCGTGCTATATAAAAAAGATATTAACATCCGACACCAAGCAGCTTGATAGAAACGCATCATGGTACTATCAGAACCAATCGACATGTTCAATTTTGACATTGACACGGCAATCAGTAAGTGATTCTAGTGACCGCGAGGGATTATACCAGATTCACAGGGCGTTGCTAACACTGACCCTAGCAAGAGCAGTGCTTCACAGAATCTACCACCGGATCGGAAACGCGACCCACTGAGAAGATCCAGCGAGGAAATCAGCGGACTGTGTCTGTGGGTTAATTTACTCTTCGAGCCCTTCGTCGCAAGCGACGGGTTCGACGAGAACGATGACCGGTGCTTGAGGTACCTAAAAGCATTGTTAGTGGATCGGGAGGATCCGTAATGACGTGTGTGTAGGTAGTTAATTGATAATTACCACATTGGCTTGTTGCGTGTCGCGGTCCTCGTCCGGGACACGTCCAGGAGGGTCCTTGTAGCTGTCCTTGTAACGTATGAGACATAGAGATCAGAAATACGACATTACAAACAAAGTTAATCCTAACGGTAATTATTGGTACGTACATAGGTATAAGCCGCGCCAATAACGAAACGAATCTAAAATGGCCGCGGCGATCATGCGCTCTCACTCTAAACTATTGCTGTCTACACGGCGCGTACTGCATGCAAAAAAAATATATGTTCTGACCGGTAAATAATATTGCTTCTCACAACCGAGGAAAAGTCCTTCACAGTTCTTTTTATTTGTTGACCCTACCATCAGTGCAGGTATATAGACGCCATTTTCGATTCGTTTCTTTATTGGCCCGACTTATATAATGGTAATTATTCCTAATAGATAAGTCCATTATACGATAAGTCCCTTACCAGTCCACCATAAAATCATTGTTTCTGACACTATTTTTAATTCAAATTTATTAAAAAATATTATTTTCTATTTTTTTGTTGGATTTTCTATAGAAGCGTATTTTGTTAGTTTTTTTTAAACTATTATTTATTTTTATAATTTTTTAGTTGAATTTAAATTTTTTCATTTTTTTTATTTTGTAATTTTTAGTATTGAATTGTCATCGGTCCTTAATAAGTATACCAAATTTCGAGTTAATCCGACGTTTTGAAGGGGGTCAAAATCATGTTCAAAGATTCCGTTACAAACATACATACATACGTCTGAAGCTAATAAAAGCGTATTATAAAAAAAAAGGGCATAGAAATCGTTCTTACGTTGATTGCCGCGTGTTTGGGAGTTTCTGGTACTACAAACTTCTCACCGCCCATCAAAGTTATGATTCTTTCTTCCACATCGGACAGTTCCAGTATTTGTTCGCTGTCAGATCCTTGTTTTATTGCAGTTAAACGTACGATTGCCTTTTTCTTAACCGCACTTTTCTTGTCAGACCAATACTTGAAAATGCAAAGGGTATTTGTAGCATTGATTTCAGTTATTCTGGCAAGATCTCATTCGCTCTGTTTTGTGAATAGCCATTAATATTATTATATATTTACGTCCCATTACGAAGTGTTTCTTAATGAGTTTCAATAGTGGATATCAAATCGGAATGCATTATTGCTTTACAGAAGAAATTCCGTTCTAATACTTATATACCTACCTTACTTTAGTACAGAACAATCCATCTTCGGAAATTAAAACAATAAATCTGGAACCGAATGTTTTTTAGATTTATAAATATACTAGCTTTTTCCCGCGACTTCGTCCGCGTGGAATAGTTCACAAATAATGCTTTATTTTAGAACAAATTTGGTTAGCATAAAATCGTTATAGTGAGCCAACCTTAACATATAGACATATGCTATTGTGGACATTTTTTAGATCTTTTAAAGGGGAACAATTCTGTCATACATTATTTTAGCGAAATTTAACCGTTTCTGCAACGCACGCAGCGGAAGCTCTCAAAGGGGAAAAAACCCCGATTTTAAAACATTTATTATAGCCTTCCTCAATAAATGAACTATCTAACATTGAAAGAATTTTTCAAATCGGCCCAGTAGTTCCTGAGATTAGCGCGTTCAAACAAACAAACTCTTCAGCTTTATAATATTATTAGTATAGATTTGAAACCTTTGCCCACTGCTTCCCGGTCTTCGTGGCTCCACCCATATTGTTTAGTTTGATAGCTAAATGATGCCAGTGCCTGGTGGCCGTCTGTCTGGCCATTACCGACTTAACGTGGCCCTTCGCTAAAAGCGGATTTATCTCCATGACTTCTAAAAGAGTGTACACTTGATCCGGTGAGGGATGCATCGAACGACTCCGTTCCATTTGACTGAAAGCAGAAAACGAACTTGAGTAATATCTGTACTCTATACTAATATATAAATCTACAGTGATTTTTACGTATGTTCTGATATAACTACTGAACCATGCATCCGATTGACTTGAAACTTGGTATCCATGTAGAAAATACATGTACTTAATGGATAGGCTAATATTTATATGAGTGTTGGACTCCCTACACCAGTTGCAGGGGCATTAATGATGAGAATCTTTCTGTGGGTGAGAAATAATAATGTTAACGTTAAATGCTTCGCTTCTAGCTAGCTTCTAATTTTTTTTAATTTAGGGTGATTTTGTTAATTATCTTTAAATACTATACACTAAACAATGTTTAAGGATACTTTTAGACTCATAGCCACCAAAATTACAGACTCTTAGGTAAGTATATGTTGTTCTAGAATTTTATTTTATTTTATTATACATATTTAATTAAGTTACAACTTAATTAAATATGGTAATCTTGGTACACCAAGAAAGCAACAACTGATTCAGGGTATATCTATACTAGATTCACAAGAAAGCACATGCTAAATGTCCCCTCAATTATATATACCAACAGTGCAACAGTTCATGTCTTCTATACAAAAAACATAAGAACTCTTGAATTTTAATGCAATAAAAATTATAAGATAAAGAACATAATTTCACTTAAGTAGCAAAATTTATAAAAACTAAAGTTAATTAGGAGAAAAATATGTGAATAAAACTTTTTTGAGCATCAAAGGCTTCGAAGGATAAAAATGCTTTCATACTGTATCTATTTTGGAATATTTAGTCAAATCAATTAGGAATTTATTTTTATTAGCACCAATATCAATTTTTTTATCTTATTATTTATTAGCTTATTAATTTTAGCTTTTGCCTGAATATGCTAGCTTGTTTATGAGGTGTCCGAAGGTTCAGCAAATATTTTACTAGTTATACAGCATATTAAGAGCCACCTGTATTTTATTTTAGTGAGAACGTTGGATTACGCATGTCTGTAAGCTCCTATGATAGATAGTGTATAATACATCAGAAACACAGGAGTAATGGAGTTCTTAAAAATTAGAGAAATCATTGGTTTATTAATTCGTGGAAGATTCATTGTTGGGGAAATGTCAAATATTTTTAATCATATCTCGAAAGTATTTAATACCGTGTGAGAATGTTTTTAAAAAAGATGACTTCATTTGGCTGTCTGCTAGTTTATATGAAATGTCAGACCCTGTGTAACTGTTAAGAAGTCAAGTCAAGAATTCACATATTCCACTTTAAATGGTTAAAATGATAAATAATACATTTATTTTTACTCACTACATTTCTCCTGATTAGAGACTAAATAAACATTGTATTTGACAGACTGGCTGCTTCTTTAAAATACGTTGAATTAAACTAAAATCATTTCTGGAGTATATGAACGTTGCTTCGATCTCTTGGAGATGACTTGAATTCTGAGTTTTGGAGCATTGGTTTTCGTTAATGGTAAATTAATTTTAATTATTAACATCGATTGTTTGTAAACATCATCTTGTTTCAAGGATCGAAATCCGAAAATTTGACAGTTCATACTTAACAAGTTTTAATGAAACAGAGCGAATGTTACTGAGTACTGAGAAATATTTCCGAGGATTTTATTGACAGAATTTTATCTATTCATCTTTCTTTGTTGAAGGTACTTCTTTTAACAAAGAAATATAAAATCTAAATAAATAAAATCTGAAATCTGTGTTAAACAAATGCTCGCACACATAATCTAGACGAAACCATTCGTTCTGATATCTAATACCTTTAAACGAGCAATAATTCTTGTATATATATAATCTGAATCTCGGAAACGGCTACAACGATTTTCATAAAATTTAGTATACAGAGGATTTAGGGGGCGATAAATCGATCTATCTACGATTTATTTTCAGAAAATGTTGTTTTATTCGTGTTTTCAATAATCAACTTTATCGATAATCAACTTTATGACTCTTCCCGACATCTGTTGGCGATTAATAATACTATTTTTACTGCTTTAAAGACACAACAAGATGGAGTTACAAAAAAAAAAGCCGAGCAAAGCTCGGTCATCATCTAGTGATTATTATTCTCAGATGTAATCAATATGGGTTGCAAGACTTACACAAAATAAAAACATTCTGCTGGATATAATGTTAAGATTTGCAGGAGGTTTGGGGATTTTAATAATATCTATTAAACTGAATTCAAATTACACGGTAAATATATCAAACAACCTAAGTGATTATTAATAGATAAACATTTGAATTTATGTATCAATTTATTGTGTAGTTTAGGAACGCTTCTCTATCAAAAATAAGAATAAATTGTTCAATGAAATTTTCTTGAATAGAAACGTTTTCTAAATTGCATATTTTTATTTTTAGTGCGTTAAGACAGCAACATTCTTTAAGTGTCAAAGTTGAGGTTAGGCTGGAATGAAATAAAAAAGATATAAGTACAAAGATACCTAAAAAGTCTTTCATTTAAAATGATTACAATTTAATGCATAAAAAAAAAAGTATAAAAATAAGTAAAGTAAAAGTATAAGTATATAAAAGTATAATATGTTCATTTATCCTAAAAAAAGGAGTTGCTAATTTTAATGAAATCAATTGTAGGTAATTTAAATGGCGATCACTAAAATGGGAAAACAAAAAATCAGTACATCATCATACAGGCCCAATGTAGTCATAAAATCTAATATTTTAATAATATTCGACGCTCACGGCTGAAGTCGCGTTCGTAAACTCTGCGTGAATACGTTTGCAATAATTGAATCACTCTTTAACAGATTAAAACAGGGAAAGCGTAAGTCACATTAAATAGTGAGAGTAATATCGGTCACGCGGCGAACACACAAACGAGGCGAAAGCGGATTTTACAGAATCGAACCACGGCGATACGCGTCACGCACAGAACACGCGTAAAGCTGTCTACAGATGTGACGACATGTCATCATACCGGTCAGACGGCTGCATATCAACGTAGATTTTTTTTCGGGTTTCGCGAATCGCAGATTTAATTAACCTACCATCACAGGTAAATCTCGAGGTTCCTGTTATCATTATAATATTTCAAATACTTTGATAGTTCTTGATCACTGACGAGTGACGACTGTCTTCGTAAACATAGTTTTAATTGTGAATATCAGTAGAACATTCTGGATGATTTAAAGACATTTATTGCCAATTTCATTTTATCACATAAATTATGCATATGTTATCTAAAAAACTACGTTTCTTACAATAGTAGTTCGTTCAATTTCAAGAGTGGAACTGGAGTGAATTCGGCCCAAACAGTCGATCAACTTAGCGGATTTATGAAATTAGAAGCCTGGTTAATCACCTCTACCAACCACTGGGCTACTAAGTACCTGTGCCGGTGACTACAAATTTATTACTTTTTACCTACCGATGAATTCTGATCGGGCAACAAGCTCTATCATCTATAGACAACTCACGAATTAACACAGATTAAAATTAAATATAATCTGTCTCAAGTTTCAATCCACAGATTCGGTAGAATCTGGCGCCAAGTTCCGTTCAAAAATCCCGTTGTAAACGGAGCGCCAGACCCCCGACTGTGTTTTCAATACCCCGGGCCCATTGGCGGGAAAGCGAATAGCGAGTTTGTGTGAATTGTTTTATTTTAATTAAGAGTTTTTTAAGATTAAATGAATAATATTAGTGGCTTATTAACTGTTTAAAATTTGTGAAACAGCACATGTGTGTGAAAATGAAACAAATTTAGTGAACGTGACTTCTTCGGTTCTTTCAAAAAGCTTACTGAAGTTTCAATAAATTCCCACCATACTAAAGGGCTTAGGTCAGCAGGAATTCAATAATGCGTCACTTTACACAAACAGCTTGTATTTATTTCCACTTTGCACTTACAGAGTAATTTACAGTGATCGTGCTTACACTTTCAACTCTCTGTCGAGAATGCTACCTCGGTGTGCTTGAATATATATTGTCTGATCGCCCCACCACAACGGAATGGTGGTGCGATCGACGTCACTAGACGAGTGAAGTCAACCGAGTCAATTGAACAATTATTTAAAATTATTAAGTTAAAATAAATTCAGTTAATTATATCTGAGATACTATTATCTATTTCCAGAAGTAATTAGATTAGTTTTAAACATCTTTATCGAGATTTAATAGAATACGATCAACATCATCGGATATGCGTAGCAACTAAGCCTACACGACAGCAGACTTTATTATAATTTATGTGATATTTATGTGACATCCCCGGAACCTGCACTATGTACTTATAAATACCTAACAATACTATGATGATTACAATTCCAAATAAATCGTCAATTACAAATGTATGTATTAAGTTGCAGCGGAATACATACATTTGTAATTGACGATTTTTAAAACCTTTTTTTTAATTGAAGGATTACTTGTGGCCCGGAGGCTTTTCCAGTTTCGCCAGGACAGGTGGGCGAGCAAAGGCTCAGCCAAGCAAAGGCTCAGCCATTTTAAAACTACACTGGCAACAAAAACATCTTGAAAAGCCAATCGCCTTAACGAAAGAAAGAAGAAGGAAAAGAGTGCAATATTAATTCATTCAACAATAAAATAACCTATTGTTTGAGCGTGTTGTGTTATCTTTATTGCATTGTAGAAGTATGTAATGAAATCGGCAAATGGCCGCCGTGGCTCAATCGAAAGGACATTGCTCTTTTCGTGAAACTTGATTTTTAACCGACTTCAGAAAAGGGGAAGTTTCTCAATTCGACTGTGTGTTCATTTTTTTATGTTTGTTACCGCATAACTTTTGACTGGGTGAATCGATTTTGATGATTCTTTTTTTATTAAAAAGCTGATGCTTCCCGTGTGGTCCCATTACAATTTAGTCCAGTTCTGATAATGGTATCCATGAGAAAACCATATACCTACCTAAGTCTTGCATTTGCATTAAGCACGTGCGCGACAAATAAATAAAAAACTCAATAACTCAATATGACGCCAACCGATTTCGATGATTATTGTGTAGGTATATTAATTTGTTTTGGAATATCTTTTTTTTTCTATTTGAAGTCAGTTTTTGTTAAATCATATTGTCTATTTACAATTATGTCACAAGGATACGACTGTAATTCATCGATGGGATCTCGGAGTTGTACTGATATATATTTTTCTGCTTTATTCGTAAAAGCCCGACATTTCCCCAAACAACGAAATCACATGGTCTCGATAGGAAGCTGGCATTAGAATTTTGAATATAGTTTTGTTTAAAATAAAAAATTCTATCAATAACAATGTACCTATCTTATCGATGCATCTCTAGCAGCGTAATGTTGAATTTTTTGAGAGAATGAGAAAAAAAAAACGTAATTTCTTTATTACAAATATCTTTAAATTTTAGGGTATTACGCGTTTCCGAACGTGTTTTCTTTGAGGTCGAATTCCAAAATCGAATTTCGAAAGGGTTTGTTTTTTTCACTCGCTTTTTTATATGCATGTGAAAGGGACAGAGCACAGTGAAATTCGAATGTTTCAAATTTATGGCTGAACAATTTCAATTCGTGGCACTGAAGATTGAAAAATTAAAAAGCTACTTTGACCCACGCTCGAATCAAAATCGGCAAAGCATCGCAAAATCGAAGCAAAAGCGGCATGTTTGAGCTGCTGAGGTGAAAAGTATTTTTTTTACTAAGATAGACATCGATAGCGTAAATGCCGCCACCCACCCTGAGTTCTAAAGTCTCGGCTTACAACGGCTGCCCCGCCCTTCAAACCGAAACGCATTACTGCTTCACGGCAGAAATAGGAAGGGTCGTAGATGCATGGAACGGTACAATTAGTTTTCACTACATTTTTATCTTTTTCATTAACGTGGACGCGATAAATAAATTATTAATAATGGAATACTAGTTCCTACGCGGTAGCAATGGCGTACAAATTGCTCACAACATTAATGACGTGAGCGGATTTAAAACTACAAATGAAAATGAAATGAAATGTAATGAAATGGTGATCATTTGCTGAGATGAGCTACGTCCAACAGCTTTGTTTCATTTTCCAAATTTGTGCACTTTCATTTCACAGATATTAAACAGTCAATAAACCACCGTCGTTAGACATTTAAACCTGAAAAAACACTAAACAGACAAAATAAAATAAATCACACAACTTCACTCCTCGCGATCGTGCTTAAAAGTCCAATTGATAAAGAATAATATTTCATTAAAAACCCACATCTATCGGTCCGTCCTGTATTTATATATAAACATAATAAATATCTATGTAATAGGATATTTTAACGTTATTTTCCTCATTTCCAAGACGTCCGATTGATTGACTTGAAACATTGCGCACGCCGCACGTGTCAAGGACCGATGACATAGGTCTATGCTGATGATACAGTAACATGATAGCGTCGAGTTGATCTGTCAATCCTCTAAGATAATGGAATCCTTGAACTGTTCATTAACCAAATAAATAAATAAATAAATAAAAACCAAGCGAGCTGCAGACTAGATCTGTATAAACGTGTGTTATACCGAAGCGTGCTGGTTATTGGATGCTAGTTATTATTGGATGCAGAGGAAATCATAGAATAACTAATGTTAAGCGCCTACGGATTCCCGATAGTGTTGTCTCATGACTTATGAAGCCGGAATCAAAGATGCCCAATTTCTGCGCGGCAGAAATAGGAAATAATATTAATATTATAATAATAATGACGCGGCCGGAGCCTGAAATATTACATGAATAATTATTTTAAAAAAACATTAATGTTAGTATTAAGAGTTCAGAGATGCAAAAGAATGTGCGGTCGTCGTCTGAGAACTTAATGTCAATGAGAAATGTCACAGTGTGTCAAAGGAAAACAATTGCACCGTTTACATACCGGTAAAACGGGGCGATTAGGGATTGAGAGGCGAATCGGGAAAAAACCGGGAAAATCTTTCGACGCTCAATATAAGTTTTATATTCGTTGCAAAATCCTCCATTTTTTGTAGTTTAATAGTAGAATGTTGAAAGTTCATAAAACAACTCTGAATATGCATGATAATAGCTGCTAACTTATAAAAAATCGCGTTTCAAATTAACTTCCTGTGGTGGTAATTATTTTAGTGCTAGAAACTTTGCTCTCTTTTATTTATTTGATAATAATAGAAGACGACTATGATTTATAAACGTTATTTAGTGTTTGAACCAGCATATATATAAAAGGTAAGTCTCAGTTGTTATTGGTTTTAATGTATTTGATTAAATAAAAATACATGTACAAATCTGTTGTTTTTGGGGATATTAGGGATGTCTTAGGTACAAATAACAACGAAAAAGGGGTCAATTGGGATGAGAATACGTGAAATGGAAACGACCTAAGTATAAATAGGTACAGGTTTGTAGGGTTGTCTATGTAGTTATAACAAATTTTTTTAAATTTGTTGGTAAAACCTGGTTTATTCGAAGCGAAATTGGGAATAAGTCTTTAGTTGAAATAGAAAAGCAATTTAATATAAGTAAGTAGATTTTGCAGAGACATGTAACAAGATCAATGAAATCTCAAGGTGGACAAAAATGTCTAAGTAATACATAATAAAATATTTAATATTTGTTCAGAGTGGGGGTATTCATCTGATTAATCCATGGAATAACCGACACACCTAATCTCTTAACCCAGATAGAAATATCAGCCCCTAAGTACTTACCAATAACGGAGAAACATAAACCGTTTCTAAGAAAGCCCACTATACATGTTTAAATATATATATTTGTTGTTAATGCACTGTCGATTGCACCTATAATTGAGGTGATGTCTGCCATGTACTTTTGTCAGTTTTTCAATTTTTTTTATTGATGATCACTTTGTTGGTGCAACTAAATAAATAAATAAATTAAAACTATATATAAAAATAAAAGTAGTCCCAACCCTAGCAAATTTCTCATTTCGTCCCAATTAACCGCAATTTTCGGGTAAATAGGGATTACACCTATTTTTTCATTTTTTGCTTAAACTGGAATGCTAGTTACATAATTTTAAATTAGACAACAAAGATGCCCCCAAGACTCAATCATTTTGATCCTGATATAGCATTATATACATCAACAACTACCTTAAAATTGCTCATAAAGTTGGAATTTGTCCCTAATCGCCCCATTTTACGGTACTTAAAGTTCCTATCAAATTACACTCAAAGTTTAGGAACAGTAAAAAAGGAAATCACACCTAATAAAATTTTAATTAAAAACCATTCGATTTAATAATAGGATATTTATTGCGCCATTTTTTATTACTTTCAAAACACTTCTGATGTTTTTAGAAGGTTAGGTTTACTTAGTAGGTTAGTAGTATTAAAAAGAAATTATATAGATTAGAGTGTTGCCTATTCAAATAACACAATGCACCTTTTGGGCATAGTTATGTTTGCATTGGTTCTCTTTTGTGGTGAGTATACTTTAAACAAAGTTGCAATTTACGAGTAAATGTAAGCAAAGTTTAGTTTCTTAGTCAATGCATTTAAGAAAACAATCCCAAGCTGAAGTTAGAAACCTTAATTGAATTAAAATATTATTCAACATGATTTTCGTGAAATATTAAATGGCGAATCACAGCACACAAATTAAGGTCTTTAACTAAACAAATAAGTATGTAGCGCTCGTCTTATTGACGATACATACTTAAGCAACGGCCGAACAACGTCATACGTCATACATAAGTAATGTGCGACAGAGATAGCGCTCTACGAAGCCGTAACCAGCTGATCTTCTTTTTGCAAAGATCGAAGTTGAGTATTTATCTCCGGGTACTGTAAAACAATACTGCCACGAAAATTATTAACCGGTGTCACTCGATATAAGGAAGCAATGTTCTGGAATTTTGGATAATCCAGAAATCTGTAACAATACACAGCTGAATGCAACATCTGTGATGTCATACGGGGCTAACACGTGATGAGCTCTAACAGAATGATGATGCATTCGATGCCAAAATTCTAGCAAATGGCGACCTACTTCTGATAGATCGTTTCAAAATAGAATATAATTGAACATGCCCAAAGATTAGCAATCATCCACGTATGACGTCACGCGATGTAACAATTATTAAATGGTCAAATCATTAGGTTTTATTTAGCCATTTAAAATTAGTATTGATGTATGTGAACTTCATAGAAGATATCATAGTAGGTATAAAAAATCTATACATTTGTTTTCTTCTACCTACGTATTGCTAGTAGTCTTGAGAAATTAGGCTAGCTTAACTGATCGTGGTAGATATTTTCAAGATAACTTTGCCTATATGCAAGTTTGGAAGAACAACATTTGGCCCGCCCGTCTACCAAGCAATGCCATCAGCTTCATGGGAGATTTTCCATTTTGGAAGAAGTCACAAATGTTAAGCCACGAATGCCGCGTCAATCCGCGTCCAGTGTTGCCGTAGTAAAAAAAAACTCAAAACCCACAGATTAGTACAGTACTTGTCAATTGGAAACCAGAGAAGGCACCGAGCTCACTATAGACACGAGTATATCTAACCCGTTGATTACAGACGGTCACGCTTCCAAGGTCGAAGAGCCGTTGTATATCGTGGCGTATCCTGATGTTGTAGACAGATCGTATCCTTCAATAGACACATGGTACGTCCGCAACGCGGTCAACAGCAAACGACGATCTTTCACGATCTCAAGAGACTCGCTCCGTGGCGTCAGACCGCAAGTTAAAAACTCAAAAAGATTTGTAAATTTCAAGCATTTCCCTTCGATGTTTCAGTAAAGGTCCGAAGTAATTCATGTGTTTCATTGGACCGCCAATGTATTTCGCTTAGGGGTGAAATACATTGCGCGTTCTTTAAATACGTATGAGTGTTATCAAAGTTGGCGATAGTACAATACAGATCGTTTGGAATCTTTGGGTTTACGGAGAGGTTCATAGATTCCGTCTGTTTTGCACCGTATCTTCTGTAGCGAGAGCTCTGGTGATATGCTCCACCTAAGAAGCCAGACTATTCCTATCTAAACCCACTAAATTTACCCGGATCATCTCATCATAATCCAGCTCGGGGATATATAGACACGACGTATCCTGAACGCTATAACATATCCTACTTCAAACGTGGTGTAGAGTTTAACCCTCAGACACAGCCCACTGAGTTTCTCGCCGGATCTTCTCAGTGGGTCGCGTTTCCGATCCGGTGGTAGATTTTGCGAACCACGGCTCTTGCTAGGGTTCGTGTTAGCAACGTCGTCAGGTTTGAGCCCCGTGAGCTTACCTACTAGTTAAGATTCCGCTGATTAAGCCTCTCAAGGCTATCATCAACTTAGATAGGAACAAAAAAAAAAGATAGTCGACTGTCTCCTGACCTTGCTGATTCCTATGAACGTCCTAAACACTTGTCAACTGAATTTCATAACATCATTCTTAACATAAAATGCAATAAGGGTACAAATGAAAGAAATCTTACATTAAAAATATTTATTTCATATTAAACAATTTTATTTGATCTAGGGCTCGTAGGATCTAGTATCGTATCCCTTGCCGGCGACCTTGTCGTCGATCCAGGTCCTCAGGTTCGAGACGTCCACGTAAACTCCTGGAGTGCCGTCCTCTCCGCAGCCTATGCCCCAGGCTACGATGCCGTATTGGACATAGCGATTCTTCTCATACTAAAAACAATAATATATGGTTTACAAAACCTCAAATAAGACCAGTTTCCTTTTCAAAAATCCTCGCGTGGACTTTTTCTCCTCTAACTCCTCAACTTTCAGGGTAGACCGTCAATGAAACGTCTTTACCTGCGCTGGTGACCTTATTAAGCTCTAAATACTCTTTGGCTACAACTAGTATATCATCAACAGTCTCCTGATTAAAACAAATCAGATGAGACCACACTCAATAAGCTAAGAACCATTAATCAGATCGATCCCGAGGGATTTCTTTAGTTCTAGCCAGATATAGCTCTTAGCTCGCCTAGTCTCTTGATACCACTATAAAAATCCTTCAGGTATGAGGTCAAAATGTGAAAGGGACCTCAAATGGGCGATATTGTTGTTTGTTTTTTTATGTGACATACGTCACATCACAATTCAACTAAAGCGCACATAAAGGAACAGCGATTCAAAATGGTCCAGAGATCATTGATAAGTCAGTCAAGAGATGGATATTCGTTTTATCCGGGGCACATGTGGAATGATTATACAAACGCCTTATCAACAGTTTTATGTGCGTTAGTGCATCGCTGAGTTAAAAAAAAGCTTGAGGATCGCTTGTCTAGAATAAATTCGCTTCCGGGACTTTTCCTTACTGGTGGTAGGACGTCTTGTGAGTCCACACGGGTAGGTACCACCGCCCTGCCTATTTCTGCCGTGAAGCAGTAACGCGTTTCGGTTTGAAAATTGGGGCAGCTGTTGTAGCTATACTGAGAGCTTAGAACTCATAACTCAAGGTGGGTGGCGGCATTTATGTTGTAGATGTCATCTGTTCATCGTGCTGAGGATTTTTTGGCGGGAACGCGAGAAATGAAGTTGTGTGATTTGTTTTATTTTGTCTATTTAGTGTTTCTTCAGGTTTAAATGTGTAATAACGGTGGTTTATTAACTGATTAATATCTGTGAAAGCGCACAAATGTGGGAAAATGAAACAAAGCCGCTGGACGTAGCCTCTCAGGATCCTCCAAAAAGTCCACTGAAAAAATCGCAGTAAATGACCACCATTATACTGAGATTATATTGCATACCATATCATCTCATATCATTTCATTTCACTTCATATTATCATTTTTCATAAAAATAAGAATATAAATTAAAATAAGACTTGACCTAAAGGTCCTAGTTACCAGGTCATAAAATCCCTATACATAAAAAAATATCATCATGCTGAAAGATAAGGTAAGGTCGGTAAGGAACTGAACAAACGTACGTCTATGGGGCACACGAGGGGCGACCCCCCGTCCCCCCGGCAGGTGTCCTTGTCGGGCTCCCCTCCCGCGCACATGAACGTCGAGTGCAACTGGAAGAACCGCCCCAGCCGCGTCCTCCTCAACTGGCTCTGGCAGGTGTTCCGGTCCACGACCGGCACGTCCACCTGGAAGCGACCAGACGTGGCTCACGTGGGCTCACGGCTCACGAATGAGCATTAGCTGCATCAGGGCTGATGTTAGAGAGTTCGTAATTTACTAAGAAGCGTAATCGTGGCCTGATGTATAAAGACGTCCGGTGCGCATTGTTCTAATGGAATACGTACTTGACTACCATCATTTATAAGGAAGATATCTATACTTAATATTAAAAAGCTGAAGTGTTTGTTTGTTTGAACGCGCTAATCTCAACTACTGGTTTGATTTGAAAAATTCTTTCAGTATTAGCCATTTATTGAGGAAGGGTATAAGCTATATCACGGTAATACCAATACAAGTGGAGCACCGATAAATAATGTTTCAAAATAGGGGTTTAAATAGCTCCTTAACATTCTATAATTCAAAAATATCTTCACTTTCTACGTAAATGAAGTGGGGCGTAAATTTTTTTGTGACATCTTAAGAGCCCAACCAACCAACCGACACTCCATCAATTTCTGCCGCTAAGTAATAATGCCTTCTATAATAGTTTTATAAGGTGGGGCAGCTGTTGTACTGTAGAGCCTAGAACTTAGAACTCACGTCTCTAGGTAGATATTTACGCTGTCGATGTCCATGGACTCTAGGTAACCATTTAACGTGCGAGTCGTGAGCCTGTTCACCGGTCATTATTCTTGTCGAACCCGTCGCTTGCGACGAAGGGCTCGGTGAGTAAATTAACCCACAGACACAGCCCACTGAGTTTCTCGCCGAATATTCTCAGTGGGTCGCGTAGGGTTCGTGTTAGCAACATCGTCAAGTTAGAGCCCCGTGAGCTCACCTACTAGCCCGTTGACGCTGATATGGTCTCTTTAGACCATTAGCTTAGGTAGGAGAAAAAGAGCCCTTTCAAGCATCTATGAAGAATATCTCCTCGTTCGAAATGTCTTCTTAGGCGAAACTCTAACTTACCTTCTTCATGATGACCTGGTATCTACCTTCCTTCCCGAACTTGTCCTTCCCCCAGCCGGTGGCGAAGCACCTGACGCCGGCGGGGGCGCGCTCCCTGGCCGGTGGGAGACACGCCACTCCCACGTTCGGGGCTGAATCCACTGGAGTCTCGAGGAACAGCAGAGCTATGTCGTAGAACAGGTTCCCTGAAATGTTCATTTCGATAAGCGAATCTGTAATGACTCCACTCAGTTGTTGCGGACTCAGCCAATGATCTATAGATAAAGGGAGAGCCAAGTCAGTTATTACGCTCCCAGCTAGTTCCAGCTAAGCCACAAGAACTCACCCTTATTGAAGTCCTTGTGTATCACGATTTCCTTGACTGTCCTGTCTTGATACGGATATATCTCCTTCGTGTTCTGCGTGTCCCATTCGCCGGCTCTGATCTTCAGTTCCTTGGCGGCGGCAACGTAGTGAGCGGCCGTGAGCACCACGTTCGGATGGATCAGCGAGCCTCCCCCTACGTAAACGTTCAGCTTCTGTCCTTCGGGCTCGTTGTCATCGACTGGTTCAACCCTAGCAATATTTTTTTTATAGCTTAGATGCGTGGACGAGCTCACAGCCCACCTGGTGTTAAGTGGTTACCGGAGCCCATAGACATCTACAACGTAAATCCCGCCACACACCTTGAGATATAACTTCTAAGGTCTCAGTATAGTTACAACGGCTGCCCCACCCTTCAAACCGTTATAGGCATTACATTTCGTATTATATTCAAATTCTGTTAGTGTCACAAAATGCTGCAGATCGATCTTTGGAAAGAGACAATCGGCTATTCTCGGCTTTGTATAGCGTTATCTCTGTCGCACGAAACACAGTCCGTCCGCACACTACCGCACTTGAATAACGACTAACAAACGTCACGCGGGCAGCGTGCGAAAGAGATGGCACTATATGAAGTCGACGTTAGCCAGTTATCTCTTTTTAAACGTCTATGTGCAATATTTTTCGCTAGTTAGTGTACACGTGATACATATAAGAAAACCTTTGAAACGACAGACTAGAGGCCTGAAGGAAAAGTCATCCGAATTCTAATAACCTTGAGACCGTCTCATGTCTCAAGGTAGGCATTAACGTTGTTATATCCTCAATTAGTTCATCTCCGTTTTCAATATTAAATTTAGTATAGAATATTACAATTATTAATATTAGATTCATTAGTATGGCAGCCCTGAAAGGGAGAACGAATTCTGAAAGAGAGCTAGCTCCTTACGTTAATGTAAGCCTGGTACTTTGAAAAAAATTTAGACGCATTGTCTCACTTTATTTAGACGAGCAGACAGCCCATGTGATCATAAGTAAGCGAACTTTGTTTTACAGACGCGGCCGCTTTTGACGGTAAGGGTTATTCCGACCTCAAAGTAATTGTCACCTTGAGACATGAGGTCGATGCTTCCGACGTGACTTGCGATAAAATCAAATCCGTAGTAAAAGTAGTTCTTTAGATTGTGATCATGTGGGGGTTCACACTATCAGTGTGGTGTCAATACACACATTCTTAATAATTTATCGCAGATTTCTGGAAAAATCCTTCAGTTCACATCCTTATGTGACTCATTGATTAATTGAATTATTTATTTGGGAGGAATGCGAAAAAGGGAAGATCTTTTCCTGAGCGGGTGAAGTCTAGAATATCTAGAAGAAGATTATCTTCAAAATTTATCTTGTGTTTTATGATTTAGCTCTAGGTACCAGCTATAGACTTTATAAAATTAGGATCAACTAATTAGAAGAAAAAAAAAAGAATTTGTGCATCTCGGAATGCCCGACAGAAGATTACATTAGTAAATAGTAGTTTACATTAGTAAATTTTAGTAAATAGTTCAACTAAAATTAATTAAAAATTACATTAGTATGTAATTTTTTTACATGAGAAAAGCTTAGGTTATTTCTTAAATTTTATGTATATTAATATGATAATGTAAGGCAAATTGTAACATAAATTGAAAAAGACATTTTAATAGTTAGGAGCTATATTCTCAGTACCGCTGCCGTGTGCGTGAGAGAGAAAGGGAGGCCAGGCTGACTGACGCCGTAACGCGTTACGTAACGAAGCGGCTTAACCCATGAGTTATGGGTGGACGAGCTCACAGCCCACCTGATGTTAAGTGGTGGCCCATAGACATCTACAACCTAAATACGCCACCCACCTTGAGATATAAGTCTCAAGTATAGTTACAACGGCTGCCCCACCCTTCAAACCGAAACGCATTACTGCTTCACGGCAGAAATAGGCGGGGTGGTGGTACCTACCCGCGCGGACTCACAACAGGTCTTACCACTAGTAACATCAGTTCAAAAATCTTAAAACTAAAAAGTACTGGTGGTAGGATCTAAAACATCCCGGTACAATCTCAACTTAGATTCATCACAGCACGGGGACTAAAGAAAATTCAACTGATAGTCACTTACTTGAGGATGGCGACCATCCAGGGGAACTCTCCGAACTTGGTCTCGCCGTCCACGTCGCCCGTGGTCCGGAAGGCAACGCCGTCAGGGTTCCGCCAGCCGCAGCCCTGGTTCTGTCGAACAATTGGAAACCCTGTAGACGTCTCGTCCTCAACTCGCTACTACTGGACCGTGAATGTATTTAATGACATTTATTCCAAAGATGGATGGCAAAAAATAATAGGAATATTAACGAAACTTTGAAAAGGTTACCATTTCGGCAATGCCTAACTATTCACTTCAGTATTACAAATCTATATATAATTGCTGTTCGTTAGTCTCGCTAAAACTCGAGAACGGTTGGGCCAATTTGGCTAATTTTGGTCTTGAATTATTTGTGGAAGTCTAGAGAAGGTTTAAAAAGTAGATAAATATGAAAATGATCGGAATTAAACAAAAATAACAATTTTGTTTTTCATTTGATGTGTCCCCTGTCGCGTCGGACGGATTCCTTTTGTTTGTTTTAAGTTTTTTTATACAAAAGTTTAGGTCTTTTATTTATCGATTGAGGCACTATGAAGTCTGCCGGGTTAGCTAGTAAAAAATAAATAAAATAAAAAAGTTTAAAAACAATTATGTAACGATTAAATTCAACTTTTTATTTATTTCGTCCTTTCGTTACCGGTGTGAGGATGTTAGAGCGAAGTTACAAAACTATTGTATCGCTAACAGTTCAAGTCAAGTCAATAGGACGTCTTCAAGTCGGTCAAAATTACCTTCAAAGAATCCTTTATTACATCACTATATAGTATAAAACAAAGTCGCTTTCTCTGTCCCTATATCCCTATGTATGCTTAAATCTTTAAAACTACGCAACGGATTTTGATTCGGTTTTTTTGTAATAGATAGAGTGATTGAAGAGGAAGGTTTATATGTATAATAACACCCATTAAATAGTGGAGAAATCAATAATAAATTACAGATTCCAAAGCGAAGCGAGGGCGGGTCGCTTGTACAAAAATAAATGAGTCGTCTATTATCAAAGGTGGCAATCTGTGCATTTGGACAAAAAAATGTTATTGATATGTCAATACAGATTGATTTGAATATAATCGTCTCCTTCAAAGAATACGGTTCAAAACCTGCATTAAATAAAGGTAAGATACTTAACCTGTTATTTATTTAAGATGTCGTTCAGAAGAGTTTTGTGACTGCCAATGGAATACAAAGTCAATAATTCGTTTTTCTGATTTACCAATAATTGTCCAAAAGTCACATTGCCGGCTTTGATAATAGTCGACTCAAATATATACCAAACTAATAAAAGCGTGTGTATTACCAAAAATCGCATATCATTTATCTATAGAAAAAAACAAAGTTTAAATCGATGTAAGCGACAAACAATATCACATCGTCTTCATTAATAGCACAAATATATTATATAATTATGTATATTTATACTTAATAACAATAACAATGAAATGTATTAAATCATTACAAATATTAATTGGAATAGTAATATAGATAAAAATGCATTAGTGTGATGTGGCTTCTGTTCAATTGCGATCAGGATATAGAAATAAATTAAAATGTCGTATATAAATCATTTTTTTTAATTCGGTATAATTAAATAGTAATAACAAATTAAAGAGCGGGCGGTTAGCGTGGTATGGACATGTGATGCGTAGAGAGGAGATGCATGTCACTAGGTGTTGTATGGAAATGGTAGTGCAAGCTAGAGGGGGAAGAGGTCAACCGAAGAAGACATGGATGGAGTGCATGAATGACGATATGAGAGAGAGAGGAGTGAGTGTTGAGATGACGGCTAATAGAAGAGAATGGAATAGAAAAATTAGCTGTGCCGACCTCACCTAAAGGGATAAGGTGGTGACAAACGATAGAAAAAGATAATTAATTAGTATTCCACAGGGGTCTGTTCTCGGCCCACTACTGTGGAACATCGGCTACGGCTGGTTTCTGCGTGGCGCCTTACGGGTCCTCTTCTAGCGCTGCGTGTCGTTTGCTACGCGAACGACACAGTCGTCGTGGTCCTGGGAATGGACTACCAAGAGTCTAGTTTGCGCAGGCGTAGCATTCGTCGAAGATCCGAAGATTGGGGCTCAAGGTGGCGCTCGAGATAACACAGGCCTTGCTGTCTCCAGGCTCCTGCTATCACGAGTCTTGACGAGTACCACCGCCGAGCGCCCACATCGTGATCAGAAGCGTCCAAATCTCCGACCTCAACAGACGTCGGAGCTTCCGCGCTAATTTCAAAACGTTGAGCCTTCGGCTAGTGGCGGCGGGGTGGAGCAGTCAATGGCCCTTTATGGGGCTCCGGTCTGATGCAACGTCCGGAATGTGCTATCGTGGGCTGAGTGATCAGTGGGTACCGCACTGTCTCCTTCGAGGCGACGTGCGTGCTCGCCGGGGCGCTTGGCTGGGACCTGTGAGCCGAGGTGCTCGCCGCGGATTACCTGCTGGAAGCGTCATCCCCCCGTTTGGCTAACCCGTCCTACGGTTTACGGATCGTCAAAGCAATCCACCTGGTCCTTACGGACTGGGTGGCCTCACCTTCCAGCTGACGCAGGTGCAGAAGACAGTACGAGCGTATGTCCCGGTCCCTGTAAGAGACGGCTTCCTCTCGGTGAAGATTATGGGGCGACCTGACAGGGTAGAAGCCGCGCGGCGCGCTACCAAGACACTAGCGTGTTGCCGAGGACTAACTCACACTGTCATCATTGCGAAAAAGAGCAACCGGTTAGCGGCGCATCGCGCCCTGACCTATCAGGCTACCGTACCGAGACGACAGACCTTGCAGAGCCTCCGATTGGCCTCGAGGGCTCTATCGGCCCGGCGTCCTTGCGGTGAGCTGTCTGGTCGGAGTATTGACCGCGGTAGCCGTCTTACCACAACTGGGTTCTGACCTTGGGGGGATCGAAATTTTGGGCGAGAATGCAGGGGAGTCTTTTAGTGGGCAGGACGCTAAATTCCATGCCTAGGGCCCGCGGTCCGTCTTAACATCTGCGAATCGTGCAGTCCCACATAGACCGCGCGTCCACTAAGCGCGGGGGCCTCGTAGGGCCTTGGTAGACAGCGGCTTGGCTCTGACCCTGGCATTGCTGAAGTCCATGGGCGACGGTAACCACTCACCATCAGGTGGGCCGTATGCTCGTCTGCCTACAAGGGCAACAAAAAAGGGGGTGCGACACTCGGTCCAGAAACAATAAAACATTCGCAACATTACTTTGCGCCTTTGTTTTGCGTCAAGAAATCTTTTCAATTATAACTGGTCAAGTCTAATTCAAGCTAAAATATAGAAATCTTAAGGAAACATCACACAATCAAATATTGACCTTAAAGCCTCTGCGGTTTACCTGTTTTTGTGTGTATTAGATCATCGTTCAAACATGATTTTGCGCAATTAATTATACTAAGCGCTGTGTCCGTCAAAAAAATATGTTTTCGTATTATTATTATTATTATAATTGTTGACACCTTCACAAATGTCAACGTTATTACGTAAGCTGTTTTTTATATATGCACACATTTATTAATGACTAGCCGTACTCGCCCGCTTCGCTGGGCATTTAAAATTAACCAAGATACCAAGTTTAAAGTCAATCGGATGCATGGTTCAGTAGTTTTAACGGAACATCCTTAAAAACCACTAGATTTATATATTAGTATAGATGACGAGAGCTGAAGAGCGGACTCAGTGGTGTGGATTGGGAGAAGCATATGTCCAGCAGTGGACGACTGTGGGCTGATGATGATGATGATATATTAAAAGCAAAATATTGTTTTAGGCATATCGAAATATTTGAATAGCAGAATTTGTACGAAATTTCATAAACATTTTATACAACTAACATCCTCTCGTTCTCGTCAATAAGTCATGAGACTTAGCTTACAGACCATAGACATAACATAAGCGACACGAGCGACAAGTAGCGGTCATCCAGAGGCTAAAATCTAAGTGCATCCTGAGGCTAAAATCTAAGGTCATCCAGAGATTAAAACCTAAGGTCGTCCTGAAGCTAAAATCTAAGGTCGTCCAGAGGCTAAAATCTAAGGTCATCCAGAGGCTAAAATCTAAGGTCGTCCCTAGGCTAAAATCTAAGGTCGTCCCTAGGCTAAAATCTAAGATCGTCCCTAGGCTAAAATCTAAGATCGTCCCTAAGCTAAAGTTTAAGGTCGTTCATAGGCTAAAATCTAAAGTCGTTCCGAGGCTAAAATCTAAGGTCGTCCCTAGGCTAAAATCTAAGGGCGTCCTTAGGCTAAAATCTAAGATCGTCCCTAGGCTAAGATATAAGGACGTCCCTAGGCTAAAATCTAAGGTCGTCCTAATTCTAAAATTTAAAGGGCGTCCAGAGGCTAAAATCTAAGACTAGAAACAGAAATGAATACGGTACTTCTTACCATTGGCAGGGTCTCCGGCCTGGGCGTGATGGGATCTGTTGGCGGTCTCTGGTCGGGAGCCAGACAGCAGACGTCGATGTACGATGAACACGGGCCACTGCCGACTCTGTCGTGGAAATTAAAAGACGGTGTTAGGTCTGGTCCAGTATAATAACAGTGCCGACTTTGGCACTGTTATTATTTCTTGTTTATGTCGAGGGGAAAAGGCTATTTGGTTTTAAGAGACTTTTTTTTTATTGCTTAGATGGGTGGACGAGCTCACGGCCCACCTGGTGTTAAGTAGTTACTGGAGCCCATAGACATCTACAACGTAAATGATTACGTAAATGATACTGTCGTTAATAGCTGATGTGGAAACTGTATAATCCTAGGTAGGGCGTTTTTATTGTTGGCATCGTCAGGTCGATCGCCCGTGGTCATCACCAACGAGTGGAAACAACTCCAAGCTGTTTACATCGTTCGATTTAGGGTATCTCAAAGCGCTCAAGATAGGAATTGACTCCAGTGGGTGACTTTGGAAACATTATCACTGATGAACTGAAAAACCGAACGGTGGTGAAAATGAGACGGAGATCGTTTCTATCTCTATCATCTCCATTTCGAACTCTTTATTTGCTCGTCGCTAGCCTAATGCGGAGTTTACATTACGAAATTAGTGTCATGCATGTTGAGCTCAGTTTCACGAAAGTAGTTACGATATATGCGAAAGTAATTTCGTTAAAAAATTAGTGTCGCGAAATCCACAGTATCGCAGTAACCATGGCGCCGTCAGCATCAAAGCTATATTTTGCTTTATTCAATGTAGCTAAAGAAATGCTTATATACCTATAAACTTAAAAAAAGACTATCAAGAAAAAAAAAGTTGTTAGATTCGAGGATGGTCAACAAGAAGGCATTTAGGTGCAATGAAGTTAGTCTCTGAGTTACCAGATGAAGATCCTGAGAGTTATAAAAACTATTTTTGAATGAGTGAAGATCATTTTGATTTTTTACTGTAGGTGTTTCGGGTCCCAGAGACACCCTTGTCGCTGATATTCATTAATAAGATCTATATTTTTTTCTGTACTCCATCGTTGGTTTACCATTTTCAACGCTTGAAGCGCGTCCGAACTAACAATACACGCGTCCGCACAGCGCAGGCCCTTTCGCGACATTAGTTTCACGTCGCGTCTACACTACGAAATTAGTTGCATGACACTAATTTCACCATAAAATCGCGCAGGGCACGAAACTAATTTGCATGCATGAAATTAATGCATGCATTACGAAAGTATTAAATTACACGTGAAACTGTTGGTAAAACTAATGTCACGAAATTAATGTCATGCCACTAATTTCGTAATGTAAATTCGCCATTTAGAATTTGCAGCGAGGGAGTCCCGATTAGGTTTGCCAGCCGCACTTTATAATAAAGTATTGTACGTTATTTCGGGTAATTGTACTCTATACTTGATGTGAACAATAAAGCACACGAAAATATATTATTAGACATAATTTGGTTTCTCTCTGCTCGTTAAGCGAAATAGATCGATTGCTCAATCTTACCGGTCACCGTTCTCGTCGAACCCGTCGCTTGCGACGAAGGGCTCGACGAGTAAATTAACTCTCAGACACAGCCCACTGAGTTTCTCGCGTAGATTCTGCGAAGCACGACTCTTGCTAGGGTTCGTGTTAGCATCGTCGTCAGGTTTGAGCCCCGTGAGCTCACCTACAAACGTTAGGGCGAAGCTGAAATAGCCTCTCAAGACTATCAGCATAAAAAGTAGGAAAAAAAAAAGGTCAATCGATGTCGCCATTCGCCAACGCCACATAACAACCTAAGCACTCGTTTTCTTAACAAATATTTCTGAACGCAACTTAAGCCCAAATATTAATAATGTCAGTCATTAATTGTCACAATTTCTTGTTTAATTTGATTAATTGTAATAAAAAAATATGCACTTCAACATATGTAATAATAATTAAATATAAGTTGTACTTTATTTTATTACTATGTATGTTTTTTTCGTAACCATAATAACCAATGTAGTTTATTTGATTAAAAAATTGTGGCAACCCTAGTCACGACCCTCAGTAATGAGTAGGTGCGGTCACGGGATCAATATGAGAGAATTTGCTAACACTAGCCCTAGCAAGAGCAGCACTTCGCTAAATCTATCATCGGATCTAAATCGCGACCCACTGGGAAGATCCAGGCAGATTGTAGCAATTATAGGTCACTTGTGACCTGGAGTCTGTTCAGTTTCACCAGGATAGTTGGGCGAGCAGGGTCTCAACTGGGTCCGCGCGGTTAGGTACCACCACCCTGCCTATTTCTGCCGTGAAGCAGTAATGCGTTTCGGTTTGAAGGGTAGGGTATATTACTTGAGACCTTAGAACTTATATCTCAAGGTGAGTGGCGCATTTACGTTGTAGATGTTTATGGTCTCCAATAACCACTTAGCACCAGGTGGGCTGTGAGCTCGTCCACTAATCTAAGCAATAAAAAAAAGACCTAAAACTCAAACGGCGTAGTGGTCAACTCAAAATCTGGTGTAGTGGTAAGTGACATGGTCACTACACAAGGGGGTCGCGAGTTCGAATCCCGCCAAGGGAGGATATTCGTATGATAAATATAAAAATGTCTTTTCCAGGGTTATGGATGTATATTAAATATATGTATGTGTATAATAAAAATCTTACATTTATTTCCGTTATCTGGTACCTGTAACACAAGTTCTTTACGAACTTACCACGGGACCAGTTAACGTGGCGTGATTGTTAGTAAATATTTATTTATTTATTTATTTATCATTTATTTTATTTAAGAGCAGCTGCTTCGCGAACGGATCTACCACCGGATCGGAATCACGACCCGTTGAGAAGATCCGGCGAGAAACTCAGTGGGCCGATGCATAGTTTAGACAATTGTTACGCGCTGAGGCTCGGGATAAATAAATTCGCTTATCGGAATACAATGATAACAAAAAATAATAGTTTAAAAAAACTAACAAAATACGCTTTTATAGGAAATCCAACTAAAAAAATAGAAAATAAATTTTAATAAATTTGAATTAAAAGTATTGTAAGAAAATTGATTTTACTGTAAAAAAAGCGTAAGGTGCTTTTCAGGATATTATCAAAATAACCCTTCTACTCATATCTGTTCATAAAATATATATAATTACTGATACCATGGCACCCCACGCTTTTTTTTACAATAAAATATTTTTTTTCTTACACTATTTTTAATTTTCATTTTTTAGTTGAATTTCGATTTTTTCAATATTTTTTTTAAAATAGTTATTGTATTGTCATCGGTTCTTAATAATAATAATAATAAGCCATTTATTTCTTGCTTTTACAAAGTTTAAAAAAATAATAAATATAAATGTATGTATTAGCATTTAGGATAGGATAGGATAGGATCCTATTGTATGGGTGCGAAGCATGGACGCTCACACAGAAAGAAGAGGCAAAACTTCTCGTGACGGAGCGAAAGGTATTGAGAAAAATACTAGGACCAGTTCGGAAAGAAGACGGTTCTTGGCACGTCCGAAAAAATAAAGATGTGGAGAGGCTTTTTGGTGAGCCAAATATTCTGGGGGAGATGAAGGCACGGAGGCTCGGATGGCTCGGACATGTAGTACGTATGGAGCAGGATCGGGCTGTGAAACGGGTGTACACGGGTGTACCGGAGGGACGCCGCCCCGTAGGGAGGCCCAAGTACCGCTGGTGTGACGCTGTGGAAGGAAATTTACGGGAGCTCCAAGTGTCGGACTGGCAAGGTGTTGCGCAGCGCGGGATGAATGGCAAAGTTTATTGTCGGAGGCCAAGACCCACTTCGGGGTCATAGCGCCAGCTCAGTAGTAGTAGTATTAGCATTTAGGATGTAAAAGAGTTTTGTAATGAAACAGTAAAATTTAGTTAACAAGAACCCCGGATTGGGTAAAGGCCTCCTCCAAAGATGCCCAAGCGTCTCTATCCTGTGCTACGTCTATCCAGTTTGGGCCAGCTGTTCGTCTAAGATCGTCTTCCCATCTGATCGGTTCTTAATAAGTATACCAAATTTCGAGTTAATCCGACGTTTTGAAGGGAGTCAAGATCATGTTTAAAGATTCCGTTACAAACGTACATACGTCTGAAGCTAATAAAAGCGTATTAAAAACCGAATGTACCTTATATCGATGACGTTGGTTCCGTCAGTGATTATGGTGTTATTGGCCGCATTGCACAAGTAATAGTTGACGCACTCCCCTTCTTGGCCGTCGGAGGTCTGGCACGAAAGGTCATCTGTGAATAGAATGGAGGTAACTCAAAAAAAGGTCTTACCTGTTTAACCGGGAACAAGGCACGCACGGTCGCCACTTCAAACGAGGCTTGCGGAGTACTCAACGGTGGACAGCGACTTGGCTGTGGCATCGCTGATGTCCATGAGCGACGGTAGCCAATCACCATAATTTGGGCCCTATGGTCGTATGCCTGTTAAAGGCCATAAAAAAAATAGGCCTTTTAGGCCACGACGTTTTTACTGGTGGTAGGACCTCTTGTGAGTCCGCGCGGGTGGGTACCACCACCCTGCCTATTTCTGCCGTGAAGCAGTAATGCGTTTCGGTTTGAAGGGTGGGGCAGCCGTTGTAACTATACTTGAGACCTTAGAACGTATCTCTCAAGGTGGGTGGCGCATTTACGTTGTGGATGTCTATGGGCTTCAGTAACCACTTAACGCCAGGTGGACTGTGAGCTCGTCCACTCATCTAAGCAATAAAAAAAAAGACTTTAAACAGAGACAGATGACGCTCATGATTGAGCTGTGTTTTGGGGGCTGTAACCTCCTTGTTGATTGTAGGCAAAATCGCACACAAATCTAATAGTAAGTGGGTAAGTCACATTTTGCTGCGTCACACGAGGTTATTGAACTCGCGCGTCATCCGATTTCAGAATTTGTTTTACATTGCGCGCAGTCCTGAAGCTCTTTATTTTAAGTTGGCTGGATGGCGATTTTAATGTATTTATGTAAAAATAACGTTATAATAATATAATTAAATACTTTATTCGGTTTTTGCGAGATATAATTAAAAATACTTTCACAGCTTAATATCGCGTCTTATCAGACATCCGTGACCGTCACGAAAACTGTATAGCATTCGAAAAATCAGAAACTATTTAATGAGAATAAAAGAATTAAGCCGTAACAGTTGTTTTAATTATGCAATAATATGTAAAATCGGATGAGTTTGTATCGCTGGTTTGAACATAAGGCTTTTCTGGAAATTATGATCGACTTTAATAAGGAGGTTTGAGTTTAAATAAATTACTTTCATCTTAGAATGAGGCTACGATATTTTAATAGTTAGCGACAAAAAAATGTACTTTGAAAATCCAAAAAAACAACACGCTTTTAAATTGTCTGTCTGGTTTTTTTATATAAAGTTAAAACAAATCAGTGACTAAGAAAGAAGATAAACAAAACATTTTCACGTAAAAAATCGTGAGGTGTTGTGCTTCTTGACACATTTAAGCTATTATTACATAGCTTATATCGCGGGCTTTGAGCGCGTCGACCGAATCAAGAAATTCCGTAACGAAAATTAAACGTAACACCCCCACTCCGCCTACCATGTACCTAGCTCGCGTTCAACACGTTTACACGTTGCGCTTGTGTAGTGTTTGTGAATAAGCGCGCGGCGTGACGTCGCACTGCATGCGCATCATGAAAAGTCTGCCCACCTCTCTCTCGCGCGGTCTAGCTTATGAGTGAAAGGGGACAGTTAATATTTTGCTTTTGTTAATGTTTATAAATATAGCGTGGTCTTATTTTAATATTGTTTTAATATTCAATTATTATTGTCTAATTATAATTGCATAAGTTAATAAAAAATGCTATGCAATAGCTTTACCGCGGCAGTCCCCGAGTGCCACATGTGTTTTTATAATTAATTACTGGTGATCCCTTCAGTAGTCGAAATTCGACTATAATTAATTGAAATTATAAGTTTGAACATTATTCTGATTCTATTGTCAAACTTCTATAATCACAGATGTCGCCAAGGCTACAACTATAAACAAATAATGTTAAAGATCAACAATATTAATCTATTCTCAGAATGACCACCGACTAAGCAATAACAAAAATTTATTTAACAACAAACCAAGATGTGTGTGTGTCAAATACATGGTAGTGTGTGTAGTGTTTTGTTATTGATTTAATGTATTATTAATGCATAATTTAAAAAAAAATACTAACATTCTGCACTCCTTCTCTATATTCTCTATAAGTGTGGGAAATTTCATACTCCTCCGTTAGCGCAATTTCCGTAAAAAGGGGTAGGTATAAAGTTTTTGGCTCACGTATTTAATATGTAGATTATATTGTACTTTATCAATAAAAAAACATTTACAATAATTGACTTGAGACGGATATTTACGATATGATTTTTTCCCTGGGTTTCTGTATATTTTTTTTAACTCGTAGGAAATAGTATTTACTGATTACAAGCGACCCGCCCTCGCTTCGCTTCGGAAACTGTAATTTATTATTGATTTCTCCACTATTCAATGGATGTTATTATACATATAAACCTTCCTCTTCACTCACTCCACTCACTCTATCTATTAAAAAAACCGCATCAAAATCCGTTACGTAGTTTTAAAGATTTAAGCATACATAGGGATATAGGGACAGAGAAAGCGACTTCGTTTTATACTATGTTTTTTATTTTTTATTGCTTAGATGGGTGGACGAGCTCACAGCCCACCTGGTGTTAAGTGGTTACTGGAGCCCATAGACATCCACAACGTAACTGCGCCACCCACCTTGAGATATAAGTTCTAAGGTCTCAGTATAGTTACAACGACTGCCCCGCCTTTCGAACCGAAACGCATTACTGCTTCACGGTAGAAATAGGCAGGGCGGTGGTACCTACCCGCGCGGACTCACAAGAGGTCCTACCACCAATAGTGATGTTGAATCACATAGATATTCTCACCGTTCGTAGAGACGCCAGGCACCAGGGTCGATGGAGCCCTGTCAGCGACACTAGGCTGCGTGACCGGCTGCAGTTGCGTTGGGGGCTTCGCTGATGTGAAGATCTGATTAATGATCGACTCCAGATCCCCGGTGTCCATGTTCTGCGCGCACGCCGACGCGAGAAAGCCGATGAGTAGAAGCTTGTACATCTAAACACCATTGAGAATAAATATTAATTTAAAAAAAAGCTAACAAAATACGCTTTTATAGAAAATCCAACTTAAAAATAGAAAATAACTTTTAATAAATTTGAATTAAAAATAGTGTAAGAAAAAAAGATTTTATTGTAAAAAGCGTGGGGTGCTTTTCCTTTTCAGGATATTAACAAAATAACCCTTCTACTCATATCTGTTTTTTAAATAAAACGTTTTGAAGGGAGTCAAAATCATGTTCAAAGATTCCGTTACAAACATACATACGTCTGAAGTTATTAAAATCGAATTAAAAATACATGGCGTCATTTTTATTTTTCGTCATCATTAAATTTTTATGTTTTATATTACTTTTTTTAAGTATGGCTAATTGCCTTCTTGCGACGCACGACGAAATCAGATGGGACGTGATAAAATCTCAGTAAAGTGGTGGTTATTTCCTGAGAGTTTATCAGTGGACTCTTTGGAAGAACCCGAAAAATTACATACAGCAGTTTCGTTTCTTGGTCTTATACATATTTTAGCACTTTCATAGATGTTTAAAAATTTATATGCATACTATAATATTATCACAAAATTAAACCTGAAGAAACACTTGATTAACAAAATAAAACAATTCAAACAACTTCGAACTTCCTCCTCCATTTGTTTAAATTTTTTTTCTTCGTTAATTTGCGCGCGAAATTTATCTGAAAGAGGTTTACATATCTTAGGCACGAGGATCTAGGGTCACAGGGCCTATATTGTATTTGATTTTGTTAGGTATACTTGCGAAAACCACACTAAGCAATAAATTCAATTTCAAATGATGATCCAGTAGTTGGACTTTTTTTTTAATCTCCTTGAGTTGAACACAAGCTAGTATTCGAATAGTCTTGAAGTGTAACTGTACATCATCGCGGACTTAAAAGATTGATCTTATGAAGCCGGCTTCAAAGCCAGAACTTCAATATCGATTCGGAAGTCGTTGGACATTATTGAAAGCCAAAATAAACATCATCGGTTCACATAAGGGCCTTCAATAGTCCAGAGAGGACCCGGCAAATCAAAGTCAGCGGGCTTGTGCTTATTTCTATTTTATATTTATATATTATTAATTAATTGTTGTTTGATGCTGTAACAAAATGGTCTATGCGATCTCCAAGTCTCTAACTACGATATATTATATTATGTCACTACGTCCGATAAGGGTGCTTGTGGTACTTAAAAGCACCGTTAATGGATCGGGAGGATCCGTAATGACGTTTTGGGCGACGTCGACAACAAGTAATAAAATTGTATGTAGGTCAAAGTCGTCGTGGCCTAAAGGATAAAACGATAAGACGCCCGTTTGTACTAGTGTCTAGAACTGAGCGACGCAACTGTGTCACGGTTCGAATCCCGCAGGCGGGTACCATTTTTTGTAATGAAATATAATAAAAGCTTAACGAATCTTTATGATTGAGTTCCACGATGAAGAAATGAACTCGTGTCATAACAAATGAAAGACACAAATCAATCAATGTCGGAGGCTACAATCACGTCTATGGACTCCAGTAGCCACTTAACACGAGATGGGCTGTGAGTTCCTTAAGCCATTATCAATAGTATAAAAAAAAACAAGAAAAAGTTAAGATAATTTGTGACATGTTTTCGATGGTGAGTGCCTAAGGTCAATTCTCCTCTGTTGATAATGAACGAACTTAAGAATTTACGTCAAATAATAAAATTGTGTATTTATTTATTTAATACGGTGCGCCGATACGAGCAACACCATCTATCGTCAGATAGCATAAACAGATATCGAAACAAAAATACAAAGTTGAATAGCCCCAAGAATGTTCTCGAGTTACAAGTCTAAAACATTTTGATTTGAATACTCTAGTTCTATCGGGAGTGTTCTGAAAAATTGTAGACATAGTCGAAACGGCTGTATATGCATGACATAGACGACACGATGACAATTTTATTGAAAGCGTGAAAGAAGTGATTTATATAAAGTCTACCTAATTGTCATAGTGATTACATTGAATTTTAATGAGTATTTCCATGACGAGTTTTATTTATCTTGCTTGTGTGATACAGTATTAAATTATGTGTAAAAAAAACCGAGTATCTTAAATTTTTAGGTTAAGATGTGGCGGTGCGCTGCCATCGCTTATCTTGCAAGATAGTCTAAAGCCGCCCTTACACTTGTAAGTTTTACTCACGTAAGTAACTTACGTAGGTAATTAACTTACGATAAATTTGCAAATGTAAGCACTCTTTGTAACTTTTTTAAGTAGCATCGTAATTTCTTACGACTTGGGTAATTTTGAAAATTAGTACATGTCTAAACGTGATTCGTTTGCTTACAAAATCGTCTCACAACTTATCGAATCAAATTGATAAGTTGAGAGCTTACGAATTAATTAGCCGCAGCAATGACCAAACAAACAAAAAATTGGTCACCATCCAAAGTAGAAAGTTTAACTACGCTTTTGAATCAAATCCCATTCTTTAGAACTATAAAAATAAAGACTACAAAAATCGTGTGAAAACGAATCTTTAATATAAAAATGAATTGCTGTTCGTTAGTCTCGCTAAAACTCGAGAACGGTTGGACCGATTTGGCTAATTTTGGTCTTGAATTATTTATGGAAGTCCAGAGAAGGTTTAAAAGGTAGATAAATATGAAAATGCTCGGAATTAAATGAAAATAAAAATTTTGTTTTTCCTTTTAGTGTCCCCCGTCCGTCGGATTCGGAGTTTTAGCGAGACCGTTCTCGAGTTTTAGCGAGACTACCGAACAGCAATTCATTTTTATATAATAATATGTAGATAGATTGAAGCGACCAGTACAAATTACAGTCCACGCTCTACACACTATTAAACCCTACAACTCTATTGGTAAGTATTTACTCAATGTCGTCGCGGATTAAATATCGCTCGGGCTTACTGCTCAATGCTAAAAAATTATGAAGGACTGCGATTGCCTTCGATCAACAATAGTAACTATATAATTGCGATTGCTGATAATGTAAATAAATGGCGTATAATAACTTACGTAATTAAAAACTCACAAAAATTACGTTAGTATTATTTACTTCTTTTTTTTATTGCCCTTTTAGGCAGACGAGCATACGGCCCACCTGATGGTGAGTGGTTACCGTCGCCCATGGACTTCAGCAATGCCAGGGGCAGAGCCAAGCCGCTGCCTACCAAGCTTACTGTAAGTTAAATATAAATACAATACAGTACAGTAATGTATAAATACAGCCGTAAGTTACTTACACAAATCTTACGGAAGCAACTTACGAGTGTAAAGGCGGCCTAAGGTAAGTGTAAGTTAGGCTAAGTTGTTGTAGAGGCTGGTTCTGACCCAGCGGGGTATCCCGGAACACCAGCGGCATCCCCGGGCGGCCTGTTAGGGCCGCCGTACCGCGGAGACCGACGTTGTTGGTCGCCGACTGTCGCCTCGACGATCCGTCGGTCGAGCATCCTCGGGGCGGCGCCGCGTGTCTGGTTGTAGTGTTGACCGCGGGAACCCCCCTATTCTGACCGGGTTCTGACCCCGGACGGAGAACGGACGTCGGGTGTAAGAGTGCAGAGGAATCGTTTAGTAGAAATTAAAAAATTGCACATCATCAAACAATATAGTGTCATATTTTTAGGTGGTTATCGCAATCCATAGGTATCACACTGTCAATACCGCCACCCATCCTGAGACTGATTCTATATCTCAATTATATAGTAATTACGCAAATTATATTTTCGTTGGTGTATATTTTTATCATAGATAATACACATAAAAATTAGTTATAGATAAGCAATTTAAGCATTCAACAAAAATGTTTACGGGCGTCGGCCACTAGATGTCTTCACTTCGATTGTTTTCTCATTTCTGTTGTAGATGGCAGTAACATATTACCTACCCAATATTTTATTTTTAATAAAGAATTTTGTAAATTTTCAGAAACCACAAATCGATAAATTTAATCAATTTGTCTATAACCAATAAAGATTGGTGTGATTGTTTTTTTTTAATTTCTGTGTTTAGTTATGCAATAATTGAATGCCTTAACTTTAACAACATATAAGTTTAGAGGCATCCGCTACAAGATGTCGATAGTTTCCATACAAAAAAATATTTGTCTTAAAGCATCGCAGTTTCAGGGTCCTGATTTTCAATACGATTTTATTAGCTTCAGACGTATGTATGTTAGTATGTAACGGAATCTTTGAACATGATCTTGACTCCCTTCAAAACGTCGGATTAACTCGAAATTTGGTATACTTATTAAGGACTGATGACAATTCAATAATAAAATGTGAAAAAAAAATTTTTTTTTTTTAAATTCAACTAAAAAATGAAATACAAATAATAGTTTAAAAAAACTAACAAAATACGCTTCTATAGAAAATCCAACTAAAAAATAGAAAATATGGGGTGTTTTTCAGAATATTATCAAAATAATCCTTCTACTCATAAATGTTCATAAAATATTTATGACTACTGATACCACGCACCCCACGATTTTTTTACAATAAAATCATTTTTTCTCACACTATTTGTAACTCAAATTTATTAAAATTTATTTTCTATTTTTTAGTTGGATCTTCTATAAAAGCGTATTTTGTTAGTTTTTTTAAACTATTATTTATTACTACACGATGTTATTCCTTCACCGTGGAAGTCGCCCGTGAACATGTTTCTAGTACGTATTCCATTAGAACAATGTGTAGTTAACTACTTTTTGATAGCTTTCAGAGGCTATTTCAGCTTCGCCCTAACGTTTCTAGGTGAGCTCACGGGGCTCAAACAGGAGAGTTGCTAACACTGACCCTAGCCGGATCGGAAACGCGACCCACTGAGAAGATCCGGTGAGGAAATCAGTGGACTGTGTCTGTGGGTTAATTCGCTCGTCGAGCCCTTCTTCGCAAGCGACGGGTTCGACGAGGACGGTGGCCGGTGCTTGTGGTGCCTAAAAGCACCGTTAATGGATCAGGAGGATCCGTAATGACGTGCTTTGGGCGACGTCGACGGGATTCGAACATCGACACAGCCGCATCAATACTAAATATAACTAGCGTCTTATGTTTGAGGCCACGACGACTTCAAAACCACATCAATTAACATTGAAGGATTCTGTTAAATATCAAATTAATATGCAGTTTTCCTTGTCTGTTATATTGTGAAGATTATTATAATTATTAACTTAAATAACTTTTTTTTTGGTTGCTTAGATGAATGGACGGGCTCACGGCCCACCTGGTGTTAAATGGTTACCGGAGCCCATAGACATCTACAACGTAAATGCCACCACCTACCTTGAGATATAAGTTCTAAGGTCTCAGTATAGTTACAACGGCTGCCCCACCCTTCAAACCGAAACGCATTACTTACTGCTTCACGGCAGGAATAGGCGGGGTAGTGGTATCTACCCGTGCGGACTCACAAGACGTCCTACCAGACGTCCTGCCCACCAGTAATTACGCAAATTAAAATTTCGCGGGTTTGATTTTTATTACACGATGTTCTTCCTTCATCGTGGAAGTCATTCGTGAACATTTGTAAAGTACGTATTTCATTAGAAAAATTGGTGACACTTGCCAGCGGGATTCGAACACCGATGCATCGCTACATACGAATGCACCGGACGTATTATCCCTTAGGCCACCACGACAACTGTTAAAAAACTATTATTATTATAAAGCCGTCATTAACTTTCAATATAATGAACCCAGTTGAAATAGTGCCAAAGCTTTTTTTTTCCTACCAATGCTGATAACCTTGAGAGGCTTTATCAGCTTCTCCTTGACGTGTAGGTAAGCTCACGAGGCTCAAACCGGGTGCGTTGCTAACACTGGCCCTAGCAGGAGCAGTGCTTCGCAGAATCTATCACCGCATCGGAAACGCGACCCACTGAGAAGATCCGACGAGAAACTCAGTGGGCTGTGCTAAGGCATTGACGCCGCTATCGTATAGCTATAGTCACAATGTGGAAGTTTTTTATTTATTGCCTTTGTAGGCAGACGAGCATACGGCCCACCTGATGGAAAGTGGTCACCGTCGCTCATGGGCGTCAGCAATGCCAGGGGCAGAGCCAAGCCGCCGCCTACCGTTAAGTACTCTCCGCAAGCCTCGTTTGAAGAAGGACATGTCATAGCGCTCGGGAAACACCGTGGAGGGGAGCTCATTCCATAGCCGGATGGTACGTGGCAAAAAATATCTTTAAAAACGCACTGTCGATGAACGCAGCGGTTACAGATAATATGGATGAACTCTGCCCCGATGGCGGGAGGTGCGATGATAAAAAAGAGATGAGGGGATCATCTCGAATTATTAAAATATATTAATAATTATAAGTTAAAACATTAAGAAGAAGAATATTAAGAAAATCACATTTGTTCTCTCAAAATTATTTTTGATTTTTTCGTTCAATAAGAGAACACAGATTTTCATCTACCGACGTGACCTTTGATTATCTTCAGTTTGATTTAGCAACAAAAGACGTACAACATTTTACAATTAGTTTAGATTTTCGTTCGCGCCTATAATCAAGTATAGTCCACTAGACTTCACAGATAAAGAAAGCAAAACATGTCTGGAATGTTGAGAATACATCCTATCTAACAACGTACCAAACTAACAACATCGTCGCAAAATACGCGGGAATTATGTTTGACGGTGACACAAAACGTCATTTCAGTTTGATATGGGCAAAGATGTGACGAGCAATACGAAGGAAAAATGCAAATCTATGCCTAGTTAAGTCGGAAATGTCAGTTGAATGATAAAGTTTTACATATGAATCAATTAAATTTAATAATAATTACTAATCAGCTTTTTGTTTTGACAACGCTGTCTACAAGATAATTCGAAATTTCAAAAATGAAATGTAAACAAAATTTTCGAGACGTTTCTAGTCCGTTTTTTTTTAAACTCCAAAAAGTTTTTAGCTAAGATTTAGCTAAGTAACATAAAATCGCAACCGAATCATCTCCATTTGCCGTGACAATCGATTAATAAATATAAAAAATAATCGTCGTGCAATTAAAACAGACGAATAACGTTGCTTTAAAATTGTAAAAAAAATACGTTTTAAATAAAAGTAATTATCTAAAGAAAACATTTACACTTCTTCTTACCTTTGGATATTATTCGCAGAACATCACACTAACAATATCTAACTCGCAATGCTCTTCGTGAAGTAACAGGTTTTAAGATTTTCCTTGTACGCGACAAGGTCAGCCAGGTCCGGCCCGAGACGGTATCACAAACAGACTGACCGCGACTCGTATTTATTTATCACAATATTGACGCGTCATGTCGCTTATTCTGAACACCACGAGTTTATGTCGATCGATTATTTTTTGATATGACATTTATTTTTTTATTGCTTAGATGCGTCGACGAGCTCACAGCCCACCTGGTGTTAAGTGGTTACTGGAGTCCATAGACATCTACAAAGTAAATTCGCCGCCCACCTTGAGATATAAGTTCCAAGGTCTCAGTATAGTTAGTTACAACGGCAGCCCCACCCTTCTTTTTTTTTAAGTGATTTTATGACTTTTAAAGAGTAACTAAGACCTTTAAGTCATGTCTGATTTTAATTTATATTCTTATTTTTATGAAAAATGATAATATGGAGTGAAATGAAATGAAAATGATTAATTTGAGACGTTAATCAACTGGGATGAAATTAAATGAGATGATATGAGATGAAATATAATCTCAGTAAAATGGTGGTCATTTACTAAGATTTTTTCAGTGGACTTTTTGGAGGATCCCGAGAAGTTGCGTCCAGCGGCTTTGTTTCATTTTCCCACATTTTTGCACTTTCACAGATATTAAACAGTTAATAAACAACCATTATTACACATTTAAACCTGAAGAAACACTAAATAGACAAAATAAAACCAATCACACAACTTCACTCCTCGCGTTCCCGCCAAAAAGTCTTTCTACCCGCGCGGACTCACAAGACGTCCTACCACCAGTAATTACGCAAATTTTGCAGGTTTGATTTTTATTACACGATGTTATTCCTTCACTGTGGAAGTCAATCGTGAACATTTGTTAAGTACGTATTTCATTAGAAAAATTAGTAACCGCCTGGGATTCGAACACCGGTGCATCGCACAACACGAATGAACCGGACGTCTTATCCTTTAGGCCACGACGACTTAGACGATGTGGAAGATCGACATCCTGTATTACATATTTAGAGACTGTGGTCGTAAATTGTTGAATTTCTGTTGTTAGTATTTTTTTTGCAATTTTTTTTTCTCTTAATTTTTATATCTATTATTAGAGGCGACTCCCTCTTAAGTCAAAGTCGATGGGCGGAGCCATTGACGACGAGCACTCACGTGGACTCGTGACGTCATCTGGAGGGGCAACTCGTCATCTGGAGGGGCAACTGACCGACCAGCGGGGACATCACGCCACCTCGGATCACTTTTGCTGGAAGCGCGCGCAGCGTTCACTTGTCTTAGATTTAATATTCTGTGTCGATCGTTCCTACCCACTTTTGTATTTTTTTTTATTTATTTAAACTATTAAGCCGTTGCTAAAATCAGAAGTGGGATAGGGCTTGTGCCCTATCCGCTTTTGGGTTATCCTGGCGTACAGTTTATTTTTAAAATTTGCATTAAATTAACAACGTAATGACCGATATACGTGTAACTGGAAGCAGGGTAGGAGGACGCTCGCATTCGCCGAATGTTCGAGACCAATTAGGAATAATATTGGCGCGTTTAATTGCTTAAAACTCAAATGTGAACGTTGCGCGTGAGTCGAGCCCGCTAGGGTCGCAGATAGAAGACGCACGTCCCTCGACCGCGGACGGTGGTGGCGCCGGACCCGTGGTGGCGTTGGGAATCACATCACCGCCGCCGTCAGAGTCCCGCGCGTACGACGCTACAGACAGGATCATCGGGGCATTAAGTGCACTGTCCAAAGTAAGGTCGAACCATTTTTATATTTCTAATTTTGACCCCAGCGTTAATGATATCGATTCTTGGTGCGAAGTAGATTTTTTTTGTCGGATACCCTCTTATGAAATGTAATAAATCACCAAGTAACTAGCTCAACGACTTTATCACAACCGACCTTACGGTCTATTTTTATTGACGCGATAGAACATGCTCGAGACTGAATGCTCAGTTTCGATGGGTAGAAATTACATTCGAAGGGTTCAAAATGTTACTAGTCGGCACACTCCATCAATACGTCAATTAGACAACAGTCCGACTGTCCAGGTCGGTGATCATGCAAACGGGACGTCGTGTTGTTCCATCGCCGTGTCGATTGTACCCGCGTTTGAGAATAGATGTAAAAAAGTTCCACCACGCGTTGTGACAATAAAAAGGCAACTACCACATCAGCACGGAAGTTAACCGAATCCATTAGATTCGTAAATTCAGATCGAGCTCATGGTTACTTTATTTCTAAGTTTTACCCTGCCGTGCAATACATAGACACATAGGCACTGAGTATTTGTCACGAGTTTTGGGCTGTCTTAAGAGTGATGAGCGTACTTGGTTACACGTGTGATTGTCTAGTGACCGGACGTGGGGTAACTTCGTAAAAGACTTTAAGCCGTTGTGTCCGCGAAAGTTAGAGTATGCCAATATTCTTTATAATGCTATGCAATTAGCATCAGATTGCTTTGCCTCTTACGTCGAGTGCGCCAGGAGATCGTTGCTCTGTATTAAGATGGTCAGAGGTCTGACTGACAAACTCGGAACTTTAATAATGATACGGGGCATAATGGGCCCTCTGGTTGACTCGCGAACGCTAGTCTACAGATTCACGATTTGATTTAATTTTTGGTGGAGGTCAGGTTAGGCCGAGTCCTCGTAGGGTTCAGGCACTAGTTGAGTCACCAGTGACGCGTAATGTCAAACATTCTTGGGGTTGACTGCATGCTTCCAGAGATTTACGTGGTAACATAGTTCACGTAGATGTTGTACCGTGGTAACATAGTTCACGCAGAGATTTACGTGGTAACATAGTTCACGCAGAGATTTACGTGGTAACATAGTTCACGTAGATGTTGTAACGTGGTAACATAGTTCACGCAGAGATTTACGTGGTAACATAGTTCACGTAGATGTTGTACCGTGGTAACATAGTTCACGCAGAGATTTACGTGGTAACATAGTTCACGTAGATGTTGTACCGTGGTAACATAGTTCACGCAGAGATTTACGTGGTAACATAGTTCACGCAGAGATTTACGTGGTAACATAGTTCACGTAGATGTTGTAACGTGGTAACATAGTTCACGCAGAGATTTACGTGGTAACATAGTTCACGTAAAGGTGTGACGTGGTAACGCAGTTCACGTTACGAGTGTATTAGCTTGACATGTTAACTTGGCCATGTCAACCAGACTACTCTCACAGTATATTACACACCCGATATGGTAACAGTGCCGTGTCGTCAGTACATCTAACGTAACTCAACAAGAGCCTACTATACATGAACACACTGAAATGTGATGTAAAATGCTCACAAAAACTACTAACTTTTACTAATGGTTCATGGTACAAAAATCATGATTGTAATGCAAACAATCTATTTCTATGACGATATCATAGAACACCCCGATAGCAACGCTGTGCACACAGTGAGTCCTGCATCGTCAGAGATTGAAGACGGTCATGACATCGAGGTGAACGTGGACGTCCACCAGTCAGGAGAGGCCGTATTAGAGGCGACTCCCTCTTAAGTCAAAGTCGATGGGCGGAGCCATTGACGACGAGCACTCACGTGGACTCGTGACGTCATCTGGAGGGGCAACTCGTCATCTGGAGGGGCAACTGACCGACCAGCGGGGACATCACGCCACCTCGGATCACTTTTGCTGGAAGCGCGCGCAGCGTTCACTTGTCTTAGATTTAATATTCTGTGTCGATCGTTCCTACCCACTTTTGTATTTTTTTTTATTTATTTAAACTATTAAGCCGTTGCTAAAACTATCTATATTGTTATTTTATTATTTAATAAATAAAGGTCAGCCTCTGACGACTTCACAACCGAACCGACACAGTTGTGTTGACGCCCAAAAATGGTGAATTCAATAATGTTTGCATTTTTTCCATTTATGTTAACTGTTAATGTTTGTAAATTTTATCTATAAAAATAGCTTAAATCAAATAGCCATTTATCCGTCGTTTAATATTATAAAAAAATATTTTATATTTCGTTAGGCCACATGAATTTCCCGCCGTAAACTATAAAGTACTATAAACTATCCCTTTATGCATCTGTGGTTTGTTATTAACCCTCACATTAGCGGGAAATTAGGACTCAAAAATAAGTCAATCACACTATTTTATAAACACACTAGCTGTACCCGCCCGCTTCGCTGGGAATTTAAAATTAACATTATTATTTCTCACCCCCACAAAAATTCTCATCATTAACGCCCCCGCAAGTGGTGTAGGAAGTCCAACACTCATATGAATATTAGCCTATCTATTAAGTACAAGTATTTTCTACATGCATACAAAGTTTCAAGTCTTTTTTTTTTAATGATTGAAGGATTACTGGTTGCCCGGAGGCCTTTACAGTTTCAGGACAGGAGTTTGAAGTCAATCGGATGCATGGTTCAGTAGTTATAACGGAACATCCGTAAAAACCACTTTAGATTTATATATTAGTATAGATATAGATATTGGTTATTAGTGGGGCTCTCCGTTAATAAGTCCAAAACAAAGGTCATGATAGTGGACAGAACCAGTCAACTCTCTAGAACTGGAGAGCTATCAGATCTAGAATTTGTCAGCGAGTTCATATACCTCGGGTCCTTACTGACCGACCGCGGAGGCAGTGAGGGAGAGATAAGGAGGAGGACGCAGATGGCCAAAACAGCGATGACCAAGCTCAAACGAATATGGCAAAATCGCAAAGTCTCCAACGTCACGAAAATGAGACTCGTCCGAACCTTAGTTTTCTCCATCTTTCTCTACGGGGCAGAGTCCTGGACAATTAAGGCATCCGAGCGCAAGAAAATAAACGCATTTGAAATGTGGTGCTGGAGACGAATGCTCCGAATTCCGTGGACGGCCAAGAGGACAAATAAATCTATCCTGGATCAGCTTCGCATCCGAGTCAGGCTCTCAACAATCTGTTACCAGAGGATCCTCAGCTACTTCGGTCATATTGCCCGCCGACAGTCAGATAACTTGGACAAAGTGATTGTGACGGGCAAAGTAGAAGGAAAGAGACCCCGCGGCCGATTACCTAGCCGTTGGTGTGATCAAGTAACCGCTCTAACTGGGTTGCCAGTCGCAACCGCCATTCGAGCAGCTGAGGACCGGACGAGATGGAAACAGCTCACGAGACAGGCAACGGTCGAGTTTCAGGGACACGACCTTCAGTAATGAAGAAAGCGACGAAGAAGAAGAAGAAGAATAGATATATACACATATATAATGTTTTTGTAGTATACAGTATAACATAATATTATCAAGAAACGGAGAAAACGAAGTTAAGCAATAGGAGATAATAATTATATTAAATTCCGAAGATATTGTTTTTATGTTATCGTCAAATCGGCGCGCGAATCGTGTCAGCTGGCATCTAGTGACACCTGTCTCAAATACTAAGTGTAAGTGTATTAATAGACAGGGACTTTTTGGCGGGAAAGCGAGAAACGAAGTTGTGTGAATTGTTTTATTTTTTTCTATTTATTGTTTCTACAGGTTTAAATGTGTAATAACGATGGTTTATTAACAGTTTAGAAACTGTGAAAGTGCACAAATTTGGGAAAATCAAACAAAACCGCTAGACGTAGCTTCCCAGGATCCTCCAAAAAGTCCACTGAAAAAGTCTTATTAAATGACCACCATTTAACTGAGTTTATATTTCATCACATATCATCTCATTTGTAAATTTAATTCGTTTTTAATCATCTATGTTAGTTACTATTTTTTCCTACGTTTTTTATTATTCATAAACTGTAAATAATTAAAACGGCGAATTATAAAAATCTTATTACTTGACGTAACGCTGGCTAACGCACAAACTGTACCGGAGCCAAAAAATTGAAGAAGAAGAAAAAGAAGTATTTATTATCTATGGACACTTGCGTATTCGGGAATTCCGATTTCCCCCGAAGACACCCGAATGCGACTTAGATTTGTCAGTGTTGCACGCTACACATCTATACCTGTACAAAATAATATCTATATACCGACCGCCTTGATTAAGAAATATAGTAAAGTGTGCAAACAGTAGTTTTAGTGGCGTCCAAAATTCTCGAAGACCAGAGAAAATACCTTTCATTCGATGAAACACTGAAGAGAGATAAACGTATATCTGAATGGCTGTGAAAAAATGAGATAGGATATTTCTGAAAGTTCACTTTTACATTCTCTAGCATCGATTTAAAACTTGATGAAACGAGAAAAGAGAGACACGTATATTATACATTTATATGGTTTAGCCTGCGAGAGAAAAAGATGGAATACCAAATATTTCTGTTCCAGCGCCAGTAGATTGCACACATTCTTTATTTAAGGATGAATTTGTTCGCTATACACGTTTGTTTGTAGACTTCGTCTCACGAAAGAAGTCTCACGGCGATAAATGGAACTAATATGACAGGTCGGCCATGTTTGTCGGTATCAGGTGCTGTCAAGTGTTGTTGTTGAGTTCGTTTCCATTGCGTTTTTTATTCATTTGTCGTATTTAAACTATTATTTACGATGCCTAAAGTTGTAAAAAGTACTGGTCGAGAAATAATATTGAAGGTGAAGGAGTTTTGTGAAGCAGAACAGAAGAATCAGGGGGTTTTGATACCAATAAACAATGTTCGTAAGAGAGTAGCCGTCATGACAGGTACTTAGTTGGGGATACCAGTTATGTGATTTTTACCATTTTATTTGGAACTTTTTTATGGTTTCGTACTTATTGTTCGATTAAAGTATTTTATTATTGTTTAAGATTTAAACATTTCATTAAAGTTTATCAACACTATTGAAAATTCTGAAGAGCCTATTTTGTTTTATATCTATTAAAAAAAATTCCAGGTGTGTCTGAGAAAACAGTTTCGAGGATAACACAAGAAGGAAAAGTAGCGGCTAGTACTTCGAAAAGGATTGTCACACCAGGGAAGAGTCGCCTACGTGCAAAAAAAATTGATTTGGATGGATTCGATCTATGTGCTATTCGCCATAAAATTCACCAGTTTTATACGGTAAAAAAAGAACTTCCTACTTTAAATAAATTACTCGCAGTGTTAAAAGAAGACATTGGGTTTGAAGGAAGCCGCGCCACGCTACATAGAATACTGCAAAGTATTGGTTTTAAATACAAACAATAAAATGCCTGTCAAAAAGGAAGTTATTAATGGAACGGTACGATATAACTGCTTGGCGCGCTAGATACATAGAAAAGATGAGAAAAAATCGAACCGTAGAGAAAAGACCCGTGGTGTTCTTGGATGAAACCTATATCCATAATACATATCATGCCAAAAGTTGTTGGCAAAGTGCAGAAGTGCCAGGGCTATTCACTACCGAGTCCGTTGGGAGTAGGTGGATAATTGCTCATGTTGGATCTGAAAATGGTTTTGTTGAGAATGCTCTATTAATTTTTAAATCCCAGTCAAAGTCGTCAGATTATCATGACGATATGAACTCCGGTAACTTTCTAAAGTGGATAACTGAAAAGGTAATCCCAAATTTGCCTGAAAAGTCACTTGTGGTTATGGACAATGCACCATACCACTGCACACAGCTAAACAAAGCGCCAACAATGGCAAATTTCAAAAGTGAAATGCAACAGTGGTTGCGTGAAAAAAATCTTAATTTTGAACTGACCTGGACGAAAGCCGTATTGTTTGATTTAATTAAACAAAATAAAGGACAACCAACTTATGCCGTAGATGAACTTTTAAAAAGCTACAACCATGAAATTCTGAGACTACCACCATATCACTGCGACCTTAATCCAATTGAAAAAATATGGAGTCTTGTAAAAAAACGCGTGGCTGAGAAAAATGTTGATCAGGATCCGAAAAAAAATTTAAAATTGACGGAAGAAGCGTTTACTAGCGTGACTCCAGAAGATTGGTTTGTTCAGTGCAAACATGTGGAGCATTTAGAGGATGAATATTTTAGGAATCATGGACTGATGGATGAAGAAATGGACCGGATTATTATATCAACAGCAAGTGATAGTGAAACAGAGTCGGATGACGAAAGTAATATGGACTATGATTCAGGTAGTGACTGTTGTATGTCTGGAATAAACCCGATCGGTGACCATAATTATGTTGTTAAAATATAATTAAAATTATATTTTATTTACAGTGTTTTCTTTCTGTTATGTATACATAAAATAGCGAATTGTTCAATTTTATTTACTACCTGCCACTAGCACTCCGTCCTCTAACTAGGGGATTTTTCGGAATTCAATAGCAAACGCTGGTAACATTTCATCGCATGCTCGCAGCGCCGCGTCTGCGAGACTACTTTCGTGAGACGAAGTCTACATAATTACCCTTGAAGCCGAAACGCAAGATTCTCTTGTTCATCCCGTGTCTACCCAATGCGGAGTATAGGTCTCTTCATAAGCGCCCCATTCTTTACGGTCTGGCCTTTTGCATCCAGTTCCTACCAGATATTGTCACCAGGTCGTCAGGCCAGCTCATTGATTATTACCCACGTTACGATGATGAATTGATTGCATGATTGCTTCGCGGCATAAATGGACAGGACCGTGGTAGATACCCGTGCGGTAGAAATTTTCTAAAATTTCCATAATTTTTTTTCAAATTTTAACACCTTTTTTCGGTGGAACGGTAAGGGTAGGCAGCGGCTTGGCTCTGCCCTTGGCTTTGCTGACGTCCATGGGCGACGGTAGCCACCGTCAGGCGGGCCGTACGGTCGTCTGCGTATAAGGGCAATAAAAAAATAACAAAATGAAAAACTTGAATGTTACCAAAAACCAAGCGTACCAAACTGGCAATCCTCGCAATAAGACGGTTGTTTGTTTCCGCGCTGTGGGTTAATACGTCGCGTTGCAGGAGTGCTGTCATATAACGCGCCCGTACAGTGACCTCATACGACGCGTTATGTCAATGTTTAACTTTTCTCGTTGTTACTACGCATTCGTCTATATTGCATACTAGTGGCCGGCTCCGGCTCCGCTCGGGTCTTTAACAAAAATATCAACGATATTTGACGTTGTTTTATTTTTTTAAACTTATTGCGGCATAACTATAATAGTTCGACATATGCTGTCGCGACACTTTTTGTAAATAATAACGTGTTCTACAAAGTCTTGGTACATTATTTTATTCTATCATCAATGATTTTCGCAGGGCACGCTATGTAAAGAATCTTTTAGGTAATTTTTTTAAACCTTGGGTTACATATTGGAGTTTTAATAAGGATTCCTAATTTTTTTTAAAAAATATATAGTAGTAGTTACGGTGTTTAAATAAGAAAAGACGAAATTGCGTTTCTTCTGAACAACAAGAAACAACATTTAATGCCCTTTCATTTTTTTTTTTTTTAAGAGATTTTATGACCTGGTAGCTAAGACCTTTAAGTCATGTCTTATTTTACTTTATATTCTTAATTTTATGAAAAATGATAATATGGAGTGAAATGAAATGAAGATGATTAATTTGAGACATTAATCAACTGGGATGAAATTTAATGAAATGAAATTATATGGGATGAAATATAATCGCAGTAAAATGGTGGTCATTTACTGAGATTTTTTCAGTGGACTTTTTGGAGGAACCCGAGAAGTTACGTCCAGCAGCTTTGTTTCATTTTCCCACATTTGTGCACTTTCACAGATATTAAACAGTTAATAAACCACCATTATTACACATTTAAACCTGAAGAAACACTAAATAGACAAAATAAAACAAATCACACAACTTCACTCCTCGCGTTCCCGCCAAAAAGTCCCCTTTCTTCAATAATTCTTTATCACACATTTCACAACGTCCATTAACCGAAACATTATTTTAAATAACTGTCAATTGTCATATGACAGATTGACATTCAAGCATTCATTACAAATATTATAGCCTATGTCACTCGGGAATAGTGTAGCTTCCAAACAGTGAATTATTTTTTCAAATCGGTTCAGTAGTTTCGGAGCCTATTCAATACAAACAAACAAACAAATCTTTCCTCTTTATAATATTAGTATAGAAGTATAGATAGTATAGACAAACAGAATTAATTTTCTCACAATTCCAAAAACTAGACACGAATTTTATGTTGTTATTTTAATAAAAATGCAATTTTCATTTATGTTTTTATTTATTTATCGAAAAACTATTCCGAGGAATATGCTGATATAATGAATGCTCTTTAACTAACAATATTTTTAATCAATCATGTTTGACCTTTGTTTATCCTCAAATGTCGTCATCATTGGCGATTATTCAAACAGATACTGTATTCTATAATTTTATAGACTCTGCGTACCTACGACTTAATCATCAGTTTTATTACGATCTTATTGATAACCTCAAAACTTCAAAACTCTTTTCTAAATTCAACTCAAAGCATGTAGGTTGTCATTACATGAGCACAAACAATTCGAACTATTTCAAAGATATTGTACCTACTTAGTTCGCAGCAAAAGGGAGAAATTAATTAACAACAACACTGCAACCAGACAGCGCAGCTCACCCCAAGGACGCCCAGCCGACGGAGCCTTCGAGGCGAATCTGAAACGTCAGCCGTCTCGATACGGCAACCCGTCAGGCCATCCAGACGGTGCCGCTGGTGTCCCGGATTACCCCGCTGGACCAGAACCAGTCTGCCGGGTCGGGACGCGATACACCGCCAATCGGTTGCTCTTTTATCACGTGGATACTCCTTGGCAGCGCGCTAGAGTGATGGTAGCGCGCCGCGCGGCCTCTATCCCTTCAAAAAAAGGTAAATATTTAAAATAAAAAAATCACCATTTAATTTTTTTAACCAATTCTCATTGGAGCAATTTTTAAAGTTACAAGATTGTTGGACTGCTTAATTCAGCATTAAACAAATCATTATAGTTTTCACAATACAGTAATGTGCGGGGTATTCCCGTACTGTCTGGGGATTTTTTTTATTTTTTTTATTGCTTAGATGGGTGGACGAGCTCACAGCCCACCTGGTGTTAAGCGGTTACTGGAGCCCATAGACATCTAAAACGTAAATGCGCCATCCACCTTGAGATATGAGTTCTAAGGTCTCAGTATAGTTACAACGGCTGCTCCACCCTTCCAACCGAAACGCATTACTGCTTCACGGCAGAAATAGGCGGGGCGGTGGTACCTACCCGTGCTGACGCACAAAACGTCCTAACACCAGTAATAATTTAATATACCTATGAAGTCGTGACCTACCTCATAAGTCGTTCGGTGTTCGAACCCCGCAGGCGGGTACCAATTTCTCTAATGGAATACGTACTTAATAAAGATTCACGATTGACTTCCACGGTGAAGGAATAAAATCTTGTAATTGTAATTTGCGCAATTACTACTGGTAGGGTGTTTTGTGAGTCCGCACGGGTAGGTACCAGCGCCCTGCCTATTTCTGCCGTGAAACAGTGGTAGATTTCGATTTGATGGATGGGAAAACCTTGTACTTTAAAAAAAACAAACACTTAGAACTCATGTCTCAAGTTTAAATGGTGATTATAAGCGCTGTTGATGTCTAAGAGCTGCGGTAACCACATAATAGCAAATAGGCCGCGGACTCACTCACACATCTAAGCAATAAATAAATAAAATACCTATGTCAACGACCTTCAACAATATTAATCTAAAGAACGAGAATTATTATATTGAATTTCAAGTTTAACTGGCTCTGGGTGACTTAGGAATTATTTAAATTTTGTTTTTTACTCAACTATATTAATGTTTAGTATTATTATTACATATCTACTATATTCATTTAAAATCTTATTAATGACACATTAATTAAAAAATCAACCACCAGCCTGAAGACCTCGTGATGTTGAGTCGTCGTGGCCTAAAGGATAAGACGCCCGGTGCATTCGTATGTAGCGATGCACCGGTGTTTGAATCCTGCAGGCGGGTACCAATTTTTCTAATGAAATACGTACTTAACAAATGTTCACGATTGACTTCCACGGTGAAGGAGTAACATCGTGTAATAAAAATCAAACCCGCAAAATTAACATTTGCATAATTACTGGTGGTAGGACGTATTGTGAGTCCGCACCACTCTGCCTATTTCTGCCGTGAAGCAGTAATGTGTTTCGGTTTAAAGGGCTGGGCAGCCGTTGTACTGTTAAAAGTGAGACCTTACAACTCATTTACGGTCTAGATGTCTATGGGCTCCGGTAATCATTTAACATCAGGTAAGCTGTGAGCTCGTCTACCCATTTAAGCAATAAAAAAAGGGCCCCAGAGTGAGAAACCTCCTCAGAATACGCGCAGTATCAGGGATAGCTGCCTTCTGTATCAGCAATAAAAAAATAAAAAACAGGCCGCTAGCCGGGCTGGATAACAAGTCTCTTAAGCAGTTAATCGAAACTTTTCGCTATCAAACCGTGTACCGACACAACTATTGGAACAATGATGGTTGAATCAACATGCCATATGGCGGTAGTCTCGTGGGCCAGATATAAATATCTATATATTAATACGTGAATACGTGAACCAGAAACTTTGTACCCCTTTTTACGAAAATTACGCAGACGGAGGAGTCTGAAATTTCCCACACTTATAGAGAATATAGTGAAGCAGTGCAGAATGCTAATATTTTTTTTTATTATGCATAAGAAATTCATTAAATCAATAAAGAAAATGTTACACACCCTACTATGTATGTGACACAACGCATTTACACACACATATTATACTCTGTATTTATTGTCAAACTTTTGTTATTGTTGAAAGTCTGTGGTCAAATTGAGAATAGATTATTATTCTAAGAATATTTTAGGAGTACAACTTTCGTGTTAAAATGATACTAATAATTACCATGCAATAGGAGATAGTTATGATACTTGTATTTTATAATAAAATTAATAATTCCTAAATTCATTCAATTCAATTCATTTTTTGAACTAGGTACGTAACCTAGTTCAAAAAATGTAAATGTAATGCACACAAAATCTGTTTTTGTTGAAATGATAATTATTTATAAGTTTAAGAAATATATTGCAGGGACATTTGGTAGAAATTCATTTAATATGGATGAATAAACTTAGTATATATATACTCTATAAACAGGATTTTATAAAAAAAATTATTTATAATATTTACGTATACTTAGTCTGGCCGTAAATACTGTTACAATTAAAAATAAACAAAATATTACATTTGAACTGTCATTTTTATATGATTGCTCATTGAGTTTTCTCATTTTGGCGCCATATATTGTACAATATTTTTTATTTATTTATTTATTTGGGAAACAAACAGTACAATACAAAACATACAATATTTAAAAAAATATAGCTAAAACAATAACCAAATATGTTTCCACAATCAAAATCACATATAAGTAGACAGTGAACAAGAAGAGAAATTTAGAAATTTAAATTACAAAAAAAAAAACAAAAGCAACACAATACGCACATATCATTTTATACATTAACTCACACTATAAAACTACAACACTTATCGGGCCAAATCACCCTATAAACACTCCAAAATAGCTTTTCTATATGCTACAAGTGACAAGCAAAAGATATCAGCATTAGAGAACTTAGCATCATACAACCTACAAGATCTACGGACAAAAGAGTTAGAAGCATATTTCGTTCGAGCCGTGGACATGTGGAAGGTCTGTTTAGAACGCGCGGAAATACGACTACATTTAAATGAAATTTTGGAAAGAAGATAGCTAGAATCAATCTCGTTATTTATTATTTTATATAAAAACATTTGATCCCTCAGTAGCCTGCGATCGACTAGAGAGACAAATTCTGTCGGTTCTGGAGAGTTAAAGCGACGACAATGGTATAAAAGATGCTTAAAAAACTTTTTTTGGACTCTTTCTAGTCGCTGAATATAAATATTGTATTGGGGTATTAAAATGGAGTGGGGTGATAAAAAGAACCGAATCGCTGTGATTGCATTACACAAAGTAGGTATGGACCCAAATGTAATTTTTAAAACTCTCCATGCACTTGGTATTAGTAAAATGTTTGTGTACCGGGCTATTAATAGGTGCAATGAGACCTCTTCTGTTTGTGATAGAAAAAGATCTGGCCGTCCAAGTAGTGTTCGTACGAAAAAGGTGGTCAAAGCAGTAAGGGTGAAGATAGCACCTAGAACCATGTCGCGTATTTTAAAAGATGGCTTAGAACTTGCGGCCTAAGTATAAGAGACGTACTGGTCATTTCTTAACTGATAATTTAAAAGAGAATAGGGTGGTAAAATCGAAACAACTACTGAAGCGGTACACAAAGGGAGGTCATAGAAAAATTTTGTTTACGGATGAGAATTTTTTTACAATTGAGCAACATTTTAACAAACAAAATGATCGTATTTATGCTTAAAGCTCTAAGGAAGCTTCCCAATTAGCCGACAGAGTGCAACGTGGGCACTATCCGACTTCAGTGATGGTTTGGTGGGGTATTAGCTATGAAGGAGTGACTGAGTCATACTTTTGTGAAAAAGGTATCAAAACATCGGCACAAGTGTATCAAAATACCATTCTTGAGAAGGTAGTGAAGCCCCTTAACAACACCATGTTCAATAATCAAGAATGGTCCTTCTAGCAAGACTCGGCGCCAGGTCGTAAAGCTCGGTCTACGCAGTCTTGGTTGGAAACGAACGTTTCGGACTTCAACAGAGCTGAAGACGGGCCGTCGTCTAGTCCCGATCTTAATTCGCTGGATTATGATTTATGGTCAGTTTTAGAGAGTACGGCTTGCTCTAAACGCCATGATAATTTGGAGTCCCTAAAACAATCCGTACGATTAGCAGTGAAAAATTTTCCCATGGAAAGAGTGCGTGCTTCTATTGATAACTGGCCTCAACGTTTAAAGGACTGTATTGCAGCCAATGGAGACCACTTCGAATAAGATTTTTATACTTTAAATTGTTTTATATTTATGTATTAAACTAACACACTGTAAAAGTAATAAATGTTATTTGCAATAGAATTTTTTTTTTGTTGTAACAGTATTTATGGCCAGACTAAGTATATATTTTTTTTTTTTGGTCAGGAGGAAATCGCCGGACTTCCGCCCTTTTCTGGGGATACTGGGCGGGGTATGTCAGAGTCAAACTGACTAAAACCTCCGGTCGCTCAACAACCAACGTCCAAACCTCGCATGAGACAGAACTCATGACAAGGCAAAGGGGGGAAAGTGAAGCGTTTAGTGCGGAGCACATCTCTCCCATCACCCTCCCCCTCGGGACGCCGGACTGGCGGTCGTCGGCGCCACGACCACCAGCCCTCTCGGTCGGCAGACTGTCCGAAGCCCACCTAGATGGCGCCGGTTAGAGTGGGTTACCCTACGGAATACCCCGCTGGGCCAGAACCAGCGTGGGTCGAGGATAGCCGGCCTTCCATCACCCGGATGCTCTTGCGTAAAACGCGTTCAGAGCAGCTTGCACGTTGTCTTCTTAGGCCCCCCTCGCCGGTCCCCAGACCGACATGTGAGGGGGACCCGAAACACTTAGAGGGCCAGGGCTTGGGCGACATCCGCCTCCCTGGCCCCCGCTCGACGGCGGCGGGATTGTGCGTCTCTCACGCGCCCCGCCGCCTCCTTCTGCGAGATGGTGCACTCGCAGAAGTCGAGCGTCGCCTTCCAAGACTAAGTATATTAACTAAATTATTATCATCGAGAAGTATCTTGATTGATATATATTACAAGGCTTAGTTTTTTTTATTCAGAATCGTAGGCGTGGGGTGATGGTTTGCTTATTAGATATAAAATAATTAATAATTGGGAATTTAATTGTTTTTATGATAGAACAATCACCAATAGTCGTCGAACAAACGATAATTGATCAAAATTAATTAATCCAACCGATAAAAATAAAGATATTTCGGGGGGCCAACTTAACGGTGATCATTTGTTTAATTAATTATAAATAAATAAAAGACGAACAAACAATTTTTACTTCCGAACATTAACGAACAAACGACGAACAAATAATTAAAAATAAAAATTCACTGAGCCATTAATATGTACATACTGTTTGTATTTAATATTATTTGTCTAGATCTAGAGTGTACTTTTGGCGAAATCTGTAATATAATATAATAATAGTCGTAGGACTTCCGCCCTTTTCTGGGGATACTGGGCGGGGTATGTCAGAGTCAAACTGACTAAAACCTCCGGTCGCTCAACAACCAACGTCCAAACCTCGCATGAGACAGAACTCATGACAAGGCAAAGGGGGGAAAGTGAAGCGTTTAGTGCGGAGCACATCTCTCCCATCACCCTCCCCCTCGGGACGCCGGACTGGCGGTCGTCGGCGCCACGACCACCAGCCCTCTCGGTCGGCAGACTGTCCGAAGCCCACCTAGATGGCGCCGGTTAGAGTGGGTTACCCTACGGAATACCCCGCTGGGCCAGAACCAGCGTGGGTCGAGGATAGCCGGCCTTCCATCACCCGGATGCTCTTGCGTAAAACGCGTTCAGAGCAGCTTGCACGTTGTCTTCTTAGGCCCCCCTCGCCGGTCCTCAGACCGACATGTGAGGGGGACCCGAAACACTTAGAGGGCCAGGGCTTGGGCGACATCCGCCTCCCTGGCCCCCGCTCGACGGCGGCGGGATTGTGCGTCTCTCACGCGCCCCGCCGCCTCCTTCTGCGAGATGGTGCACTCGCAGAAGTCGAGCGTCGCCTTCCAAGACTAAGTATATTAACTAAATTATTATCATCGAGAAGTATCTTGATTGATATATATTACAAGGCTTAGTTTTTTTTATTCAGAATCGTAGGCGTGGGGTGATGGTTTGCTTATTAGATATAAAATAATTAATAATTGGGAATTTAATTGTTTTTATGATAGAACAATCACCAATAGTCGTCGAACAAACGATAATTGATCAAAATTAATTAATCCAACCGATAAAAATAAAGATATTTCGGGGGGCCAACTTAACGGTGATCATTTGTTTAATTAATTATAAATAAATAAAAGACGAACAAACAATTTTTACTTCCGAACATTAACGAACAAACGACGAACAAATAATTAAAAATAAAAATTCACTGAGCCATTAATATGTACATACTGTTTGTATTTAATATTATTTGTCTAGATCTAGAGTGTACTTTTGGCGAAATCTGTAATATAATATAATAATAGTCGTAGGACTTCCGCCCTTTTCTGGGGATACTGGGCGGGGTATGTCAGAGTCAAACTGACTAAAACCTCCGGTCGCTCAACAACCAACGTCCAAACCTCGCATGAGACAGAACTCATGACAAGGCAAAGGGGGGAAAGTGAAGCGTTTAGTGCGGAGCACATCTCTCCCATCACCCTCCCCCTCGGGACGCCGGACTGGCGGTCGTCGGCGCCACGACCACCAGCCCTCTCGGTCGGCAGACTGTCCGAAGCCCACCTAGATGGCGCCGGTTAGAGTGGGTTACCCTACGGAATACCCCGCTGGGCCAGAACCAGCGTGGGTCGAGGATAGCCGGCCTTCCATCACCCGGATGCTCTTGCGTAAAACGCGTTCAGAGCAGCTTGCACGTTGTCTTCTTAGGCCCCCCTCGCCGGTCCCCAGACCGACATGTGAGGGGGACCCGAAACACTTAGAGGGCCAGGGCTTGGGCGACATCCGCCTCCCTGGCCCCCGCTCGACGGCGGCGGGATTGTGCGTCTCTCACGCGCCCCGCCGCCTCCTTCTGCGAGATGGTGCACTCGCAGAAGTCGAGCGTCGCCTTCCAAGACTAAGTATATTAACTAAATTATTATCATCGAGAAGTATCTTGATTGATATATATTACAAGGCTTAGTTTTTTTTATTCAGAATCGTAGGCGTGGGGTGATGGTTTGCTTATTAGATATAAAATAATTAATAATTGGGAATTTAATTGTTTTTATGATAGAACAATCACCAATAGTCGTCGAACAAACGATAATTGATCAAAATTAATTAATCCAACCGATAAAAATAAAGATATTTCGGGGGGCCAACTTAACGGTGATCATTTGTTTAATTAATTATAAATAAATAAAAGACGAACAAACAATTTTTACTTCCGAACATTAACGAACAAACGACGAACAAATAATTAAAAATAAAAATTCACTGAGCCATTAATATGTACATACTGTTTGTATTTAATATTATTTGTCTAGATCTAGAGTGTACTTTTGGCGAAATCTGTAATATAATATAATAATAGTCTATGACATAGAATATAATAATAGTCTAATATTAGTCTATTATTATAGTATATAATAGTCTATATTATGTGAAGTAGTTTTCTCTCGAGTTCTTGACTCGGTTTAGTTCCTAGCTCCCGCCCTGAAACCTTCAGGGAAGAGGAGGTTCGGACTCCCTTGAATTTATGAAAACTGTATTACCCAAAACTTTACTTATTATTGTGCATGTGTGTATGGCTGCTTGTTTTTGTATTATGTGTATGTTTATATTTGCCTCCAGTTTGTCTATGTATCTATGTATACTTTTTGCCACCACGCCCGTTGCGCCTATTACTATGGGGATGGTTTCTGTGTGTGTATTCCAGAGTCGTGTTAGTTCTACTTTTAAGGGGTGATATTTACTAAGTTTTTCCAGTTCTTTTGGTCCTATATTGTAGTCAGATGGTACAGTTATATCTATTAAGTAGGTTTTATTTTCTGTCTTGTCTATGTATATTATGTCTGGTCTATTGTGCTTTATTGTAACGTCCGTCTGCACTGGTATCTCCCACATTAGCTTCGCGGAGCTGTTGTTAGTCTATTATTATATTCTATGTCATAGACTATTATTATATTATATTACAGATTTCGCCAAAAGTACACTCTAGATCTAGACAAATAATATTAAATACAAACAGTATGTACATATTAATGGCTCAGTGAATTTTTATTTTTAATTATTTGTTCGTCGTTTGTTCGTTAATGTTCGGAAGTAAAAATTGTTTGTTCGTCTTTTATTTATTTATAATTAATTAAACAAATGATCACCGTTAAGTTGGCCCCCCGAAATATCTTTATTTTTATCGGTTGGATTAATTAATTTTGATCAATTATCGTTTGTTCGACGACTATTGGTGATTGTTCGATCATAAAAACAATTAAATTCCCAATTATTAATTATTTTATATCTATAGAGTCATAATAGTGTACAAACTTATAAGTTCGAATAATTATAATCGAATTTCGAATACGGTGGGACCACTAGTTTTATTAATTTGTCCTTTTCTTTTCAAAGCTAACTGGACGAAGTTACAATTACAATGAAAATTGTAATCGCCCGACCGCCAGTCGATATGACATAAAAGTCGCACGACTACTAGAATAAGAACCTTACCGCAAACAGGAGATTTACATAGCACCGTCGTAAAAATTTCACAACTCACTACATCGAATTTGAAGCTACTCATTTCGTATTTGTCAAATAATTGATTGACCACTTTAAGATCTTAGGGCGTGTCACCGCGATCCAGTAACACACTGGAGTTCATAGCAGATCTGAACGGTATGGTGTGGATGTGGATGTGAAAGACCTCGGTAAAGATGATGAATAAAGTGGCGAGAAGTTATCTGAAGAATTGTTCGATTACCCTATATATGTCGCAGGCAATTTGTATGATTCCGCCGTTTACAAACGGCGTCGTCATTTTAAAAACGCTCGCCATTATGTAAAATGCCGAAGGCAAAATGATAACTCGTTCAATTGTTATAATTTCGACATTGGTTGTAGTTTTAGGGTGACCATAATAAAATGTAGTTTATAATAATTATCAGCCTTTATTTCCGCAATCAAGTACTAATGAAGATTTCAAGTAAGACTAAATTATGTGCTTTGTTCTCTTGAAGTACTTGCCTAGTTAAAATATTTAAATAACAAAACAAAATTTAAATGACAATAATAAAACTTATATGGATAATATGACACTTTCAAATAAAAACAAACAGGTCATTTATGTAAAATCATATTTTGTAGTCTGAAGTATTCATCATTCTTAGAAGACATTTCCCTAAATTAGTAAATGAAGATTATTTAAAAAATTAACGTTTCTTGATTTATTTTTAAATAAAAAGTAACAAAAGTAACAATAAAAATGTATATTACTTATTTGCGCATGTCCCATTTCATGACTAAAAAACACCAAGGCATTATAATATTTAAGTTACAAAGCAGATAAATTGACATAACGATACGAATAAATCGATCGCTTTTCTCTCAATAATAATCCTTCATTCAATCTATCAGGATACTGAATTTTGTCTCGACCACCATGTCCGTAACCTCTATGAATCTCTAACAATACATCGTAATATTCTTCTAACGGTATTACACGAACGGTTGGACTGCCAAGGCTATTCCTTTTTAAATAAGGCAGTCCAATTCACTGATGCTCATAACCTCGTATTTTTTTGACCTGCAGGAGTCCTCCGGGAACCAGATTCTGTGGCCACCTTAGCCTTTTTTAGGTGCCGGATAACCTCAAAAATTTTACTATTTGTCCAAAGCTTTTTTACAGCTTCCGTTTGAGAATTGTATTTTTTTTTTAATTCACTATAATATAAAGCTTTAAAATCTTCTAAAATGTCTTCTCCACACGAAATATTTGCAGTTTTCAGTTATTTTTTGAGACACAAAATGACGCCATTGTTATTGTTTTGATCAACAGTGGCGCGCGTGGTAAAAAAATGAACTAAATACTTCAATTTGCCGCGGCATTATGAAAACGGCGTTTGAATTGTCGATGTTATGTTGTGGCATATTATAAAGTGACACGGCAATATACATTTTGCCTTCGGCATTTTACATAATGGCGAGCGTTTTTAAAATGACGACGCCGTTTGTAAACGGCGGAATCATACAAATTGCCTGCGACATATACATACCAAAGTTAATCCATACAAGTGCCTTCAATCAGTCCTGAGGAACCCACGAAGCAAAATCAACGGGCGTGTATTTGTTAGTATAGTCTGTGGTATAGTGGTCCTACAGTTGTCGAAATTCGACTATAATTAATTGAAATTATAAGTTTGAACATTATTATGGTTCTATTGTCAAAGACTATTATACTTTTTTTTTGATCACAGATATCGCCAAGACTACATTATAAGCAAATAATATTAAATATCAACAATATTAATCTATTCTCAATTTGACCACAGACTTTAAGCAATAACAAAAGTTTGACAATAAATAAAGAGTACATATTATTATATTATATGTATGTGTTGTGTTAAATACATGGTAATGTGTGTGAGGTTATTTTTTTACTTATTTAATGTATTTTTTATGCATACTCCTTCTCTATATTCTCTATAAATGTGGGAAATTTCATACTCTTCCGTCCGCGCAATTTTCGTAAAAAGAGATACAAAGTTTTTGCTTCACGTATTAATATATAGAATTACGTATCTTATTTATATGTTTAAACGAGCATTTCTAGTATATAAACTTACATATAATCAGAATTTCGGAAACGGCTCCAACGATTTTCATTAAATTTAGTATACAGGGGATTTCCGGGGCGATAAATCGATCTAGCTACGATTTATTTTCAGAAAATGTTGTTTTATTCGTGTTTTCAATAATCAACTTTATCGATAATTTTGATTTTTATTTTAAATAACCAGTTCATATTTTTTTATTATTCTGTCGGTAAGATCGAAAAATATTATTCATATTTCATTATTTTATCAATATGTAATTCGTATTTAAATATAATTTGATAGACATCAACCCAGCGAAAAGTACTGCGGTGCTATTTCAGATGGGAAGCTCCACACGGATTCCTCCCGGATTAGGAGGAGGAACCTCACACCCCCGATTACTCTCTTTAGACAACCCATACCCTGGGCCAGGAAGGTCAAGTACCTGGGCGTTACCCTGGATGCTTCGATGACATTCCGCCCGCATATAAAATCAGTCCGTGACCGTGCCGCGTTTATTCTCGGTAGACTCTACCCCATGATCTGTAAGCGGAGTAAAATGTCCCTTCGGAACAAGGTGACACTTTACAAAACTTGCATTAGGCCCGTCATGACTTACGCGAGTGTGGTGTTCGCTCACGCGGCCCGCACACACATAGACACCCTCCAATCTTTACAATCCCGCTTTTGCAGGTTAGCCGTCGGAGCTCCGTGGTTCGTGAGGAACGTTGACCTACACGACGACCTGGGCCTCGAATCTATCCAGAAATACATGAAGTCAGCGTCGGAACGGTACTTCGATAAGGCTATGCGTCATGATAATCGCCTTATCGTTGCCGCCGCTGACTACTCCCCGAATCCTGATCACGCAGGAGCCAGTCACCGTCGACGCCCTAGACACGTCCTTACGGATCCATCAGATCCAATAACCTTTGCATTAGACGCCTTCAGCTCTAACACTAGGAGCAGGCTTAGGGACCTCGGTAACCGTACTCGTCGAACTCGACAAAGAGTTCGCCGTGCAACCTAACCCATGAATCAGCTCGCTGAGTTTCTCGCCGGATCTTCTCAGCGGGTCGCGATTCCGATCCGGTAGTAGATTCATTCGCGAAGCAGCTACTCTTGAGCTGTTAGGTCTCCTTCGGAGGCGCTCGGGTAGCTGTTAGCAAATCCCACCTCTCCTGGCTGAGCCTTGCTCGCCCACGTGTCCTGGTGAAACTGAAAAGGCCTCCGGGCCACCAGTAATCTTTCAATCATAAAAAAATATATATATAATTTCTAAAAAACACAATTTATCAAAAAAGAAAAAATATCGAGCAAAGCTCGGTCATTAACTAGTTATTAATAATTGCCTGATGTTTGTAGAAGTGGGGCAGTGCGATCTCCAAGTCTCTGGCTTAGATAAGGGTGACCGCTTTAAGGGTCAGAGAAGGGCAGTGGGTAGAAATAGATCGAAGTCGTCGTGGCCTCAAAGATAAGACGCCAGTTGTATTTAATGTCGAGCGACACGACTGAACCGGTGCTCGAATCCCGCAGGCGGGTGCACATTGTTCTAATAAAATACAATTTCCACGGCCAACGAATAAACATCGGGTGGTAAAAATCAAATCCCACAAGGTTTGTAATTAGCGTTATTACTGTACAATTCAGACGTAGACCTCAAGTCTCAAGGTGGGGTGCTAACTCGCTCACCTGTCTATACGATAAAAATCAATAATAATATTTTCCGTTACGAGCGACGCCATCTGTCGTCAAATAGCAAAAACGTTATTCCTATATCGATGTTCCGATATCTGGCACATTTAACTCTGTTATCGTGGTGGTGAGGGAGTCCACATAGAGTCCCTTCTTTATTTCGCTGTAAAATCGTGTTTTATGTAATTAATACCACAGTTGAAACAATAAGAGTTTTATTGTTGTAGCGGCATAAACAATTCTAAGTTATTATATTATATTAGTCATTACACACATTATATTTTATTTTTCGTTTTAAATTTTCGGCGGTAAAATTTTTAATAGAATTTATGACCTGGTAACCAAGACTTTTAAGTCATGTGTTATTTTTGTATGTTTATTTTTATGAAAAATGATAATATGGAGTGAAATGAAATGAAAAGAAGACAATTAATTTGTGACATTAATCAACTGGAATGAAATTAAATAAGATGCGATGAGATGATATAGGATGAAAATTAAATATAATCTCAGTAAAATGGTGGTCATTTACTGAGATTTTTTCAGTGGACTTTTTGGAGGATCTCGAGAAGTTACGTCCAGCGGCTTTGTTTCATTTTTCCATATTTGTGCACTTTCACAGATATTAAACAGTTAATAAACCACCTTTATTACACATTTAAGCCTGAAGAAACACTAATTAGACAAAATAAAACAAAATCATACAACTTCACTCCTCGCGTTCCCGCCAAAAAGGCCTCGGCGGTAAAAAAAAAGGTCCCGTGCCACAGACTACCGTAAAATGGGGTAAATAGGGACAAAATCGAACTTCAGATTGAATTTTACCATAGTTCCAATTAAATAGTCACTGCTCAACCAAAAAAATAAGTTGAGTCTTGAACGTACCTAGGTGATAAACACCGTTACATTATTTTAATTAATCAATTTAAAGAAATAATCGGAAAAATAATGGCCATCCCAATTTACCTCGCATTCGGGGTAAATTGACACGGGTAAGGGTTAAATTGGATTATTTGTAAGGGTTGTCAGTTCGCGGTACTGCGATATATAGGTAGGTAGGTAGGTGCCATACAATTATTTAAATGGACCGAAATGATGAATACAATCCATAATTTAAGCACAATACACAACATAGTGAAAATTAAGCTGGTTTCTATTCCGAAGCGATGTGACGTGAATGATAATCAACAATACAATGATCAAAAAAAGTATGTGCATGTTATATTTTAGAAAATTATTATTTAATTTCTTAAAAATCACAACTCTGAAACAAAATCATAAAATAGAATAAAAAATAGAAAACAAAAGGACTGGAAATGCAATAATACAATTTTATTTAATCAACATTTTCAAAATAATCTTTGAGCAAGAGTAAGATATCAGGTGAATAAGATAAAAAAGCAGATTTATCTGATTACTGCCTATAATAACAAAAATAAAAGAAATTCTTTCTCAGCTAAATAACTAAACTCAATTAATTCACTCACTCATAATTGGATATCTCGGATTTTTAATTAATGTTACACTTAAAATCTGAGGCCTGTTTTTATTTGTATGTGCGTTGTGAATGTTAAAAAAATCATGATTCGACGCGTGAATAGATTCTGAAATAACAAAAGTTTTGATTCGTTTGAGTTCTTTTTAATTTTTAATTTTAATTTATTGCTACAAAGGACATACGAGCGGGCAGATATTACAAGGTAAATGTCGCGAAAAAATGTAATTATATATATACTTTTCTTTTACCTATAGTACTTACATAAACTAACTGATAAACACATTAACCTTTTTTACATCACGCAATTGAGTGATAGTATAGGCTAAAAAAAATGTGTGCGTGTACTAGTGTACACACGTAAGAAGTGAAACTTCTTTATGGCCTTATTTTTCGAAAAATGATCTACATGCAACTTTCTAGAAATTGGTTAAATAAAGTTAAATTAGATAAAGTTTAAACAAAAGGATTTTATTATCATAGACATGAATACAAAAAAGTTAAATTAGATAAAGTTTAAACAAAAGGATTTTATTATCATAGACATGAATACAAAAAAGATGGCGCGTAACGGAAAAATGTGACGCGTAACCGAAAAATGTGACGGTAAATTTTTTTCCAACGCCGATAAAGAAGTTTCACTTCAAAAATCTATTATAAGATATCAGTGACAACCCTAACAATCCATCCCTATTTTGTCTTTTGGCGTTCCAATTTTGTGTTTTCTCATCCCTAATTTTTCCAGTCTCGTTCCAAATTACCCTACATACGTCCCAATTTTCCCCAAAAAGAAAGGAAAAATTATACATTTTTTATTTTGTCGAAATATTGTATTTAAAATAAGAATATTGCAACTTACCGTTTGTTGTGGTATTTCCAGGTGTATTAAAAACTTATATAAACTGTGATCTTATTGAAAAAACAACGATAATATTACTTTTTTTAAAAGTTCTGTAAGCTGTTTTAAAACGCACTTTTTAACCACTATTTTCAATTTAATTTGACGAATTTTTGGGACCAACTTAACTCATATTTAGTACTTCCATAGTTAACTTGGTTTTTCTTCTATACATTGATAAATATTAAAATAAACAAAATTAGGTAGATTCCGTGCTACAAGTACTTTGAGAATCTTCCGCAGGTTTGTCCCAATTTACCCCAGGATCCCAATTTACCCCATGTCATGGTATGGTCATTTTCCCACCTCTTGTGCGTTCCGGCTTACACAACATAAAAAGGTGCGTTCTTAAACGCCACAGCGGTAACTACGAACCCGACTCTGCCCTAAGTACTTCACTTCGGATCCTCCCGATCCACCGTCCGTGCCGTGCGGGTGGGGATCGGCGATTTTCTCCTGTGGAAAAAAAAAAAAAGATCTTCGGGGTGATTTGACAAATGGTTCATTATTTCTCCTACATCTTCATTTCCAGTGTTTCTCAAACTAGCAATTGTAGAAGCTTTCATTTCATCCGGAGATAACGAAAGCGATTGGTAAATTTGTACAATGTGCCTGTATCCCAATTCTTCAAAAGGTTTTCAAGGTGTAAAAGTGGATGTCAAGGCTTCTGTAGTACATTTGAGGGTGGTACATTTTCAACATATTCAGTATTAGAAATCTCGAGCCTTTCCTGTACAGTGTTGATAGCTTCAGGTATCATGCCTTCGGGCCAGTTTATTGCACATTCTAACCAATCACTTTTTTGTTACTTATAAGCTGTGCTAACATGCGACTACTTCGTTTCCATATATGTATTGCACTTATATTTGAACAAAAATGCGTACAGAATTTTTGGGGCTCAACACTTTTCTCTTCGGTCACATTTATTTGATATTATAGGAATTGAAAGAGTTTTTTATTATCAGACAGCGACTGTAGTTGCTCTCTTAAAATCATAAATAATCCTAAATTGTTAACAAAATTATCCATTATAACGGAAAAAGGAAGATCACGACGACAATCACGAGATGTTAGTAGTAGTACGAATAAACGAACACTAGTTAGTATATAATAAACATGGTCACTTTATGCTTCCAGAGAGAAACAAATGTTTACTATATTTTCTACTACCCAGTAATGGCTGCTTAACTAAATATCCTCATTAACTAATGTTAATTATCCTAATAATTACAGAGATTGATTAATTAGAGACCTACTAAATGTATTTTTGTTAGGTATTATGTAATTATGGGTATTATTACGTGCTTTTACTTACTAATCCATATCAAATTTAACTTAAAAGCACTTACGAAAATAAAAATAAAGGTTTTTATTCTATGTATTTATTTATTTTTTTCGATCCATTTATTTGGCAGAGTTGCAACTTTATGCACATGTTCATAGCATCAAATGATAGTAGACTAGACAAGGTGTCAGTAAAATCAAGTTTCAAAGCGGGACCTCACGGTACTTAGCAGGAATTTAATTTAATGTGACCCGCTCCATACAAAAAAAATTTCACACATTTCACAAAACACATTTTTCTGACCAAACTATAAAGTTTTTGTAATTTTTGCCCAAAACACTTATTATTGAGATTAACGAGCTCTATCTATCTACGTAAAGAAAAATGTTAAAAAACAAAGTTGGTCCCTAAGTCACTAAAATGATAGTATCGACCCACTGTGTGTCGGTGCGTTTAGGTACCTCAAGAACCGGTCATCGTTCTCGTCGAATGCGACATTGCGGTTGGTCGTAAAAATAACTGGGTCATACACATACATAAGTTCAGGGTGTATGTTGTTTAAAAAGAATGGATTTTATTCAAATTAAATTATATCGGGACATGAATTACAGTTACCATTTTAAATACAAATGATAATCAAGCAAAAAATTATTAAATTACCTTTGTAACTTATTTTTTAGTTTCCTATTATCCCTTTCTGTGGACTGTTCGCAAAGGCAGTTGCTACATTTCGATATCATTTATTGTTGTTTGGTGAGAGTTATCGTATAATAAAATGCAAATATATCTTTAGTATATATGTCAAATATTTAAAAATATGCATATAATTATTATAAATAGATTAATTTATAATAAAATTTTAAATAAACATTTAGTTACACGCAACCGCATCACTTCTGTGGACTTAAAATTTCGCCAAAAAAATCAATATCTACTAAAAGTACTACTCACCACATTTTTTTTATACTGGCCACATTATAAAGCTAGCACTGGCCATTTTGGATACAGCTACTGAGCGTTGGCGATCGTTCGGAATATTTTTTATAAATTCAGTGGTGATTTCGTAAAAGATCGGTAGAACTTTTCTGTTCCTGATATATTTCGGTAAGTAATTATTGATTTCAACAATTATCACGTAGCCGTATGGCGGTTCATGGAGTAATTTCGGAAATGTTTTTGTCTTATTTTCTAACCTTAAAAACTAAAAGAGCATTGTGATTTTTTTATTGAATGTCCTTTCTGTGGACCCCTTTTATGTGGACTTGAATGTCCACGCGAAAGACAATGTCTGCAGAAAATATCACATTATTGATTTCATAACTAAAACACTGTCTTACTTATCTCTTAACTAGATGACGTTGACTCCTTTGGTCGTGCATGCTATTAAATCTACATAACATGAATTTTAAAAGAGGTTGTCTTGTATTTTGGCCAATGCCTACACGAAAGAAAGTGTCCACAGAAAATCGTTCTTAAGTTTTCCAACTGATTCAGCAGCTTGTTTGTAAACGTGAACAATGTGCATTGTGTATCATCGGTAGCTGATTTATATCCCCTGCTAGACCTCTGCTCCAAGACACGCTTCTTGCGTATAAACTAAAAGGGTTTGGCTTATTTGTATCTATTGCATGGTATGGTAGGTAGAAGTAAATATAGTTTAATTTGTTCCAGCTACATGATGCCACGTTCAAGTAGATCTAGGTTACAACTGAGTGAAGAACAAAAGAAAAAACGTAGGCGTGAGCAAAAAAAACTAAGTATGCGCAGAGCTAGATCAAAGTTAGATTCTGTTGCTCTTGAAGAAAGACGCAAAAAGGACCGAGAAAGGTATCATCGTAAAAAAGAAGAGGGGCTGATTAAGACCATTAAAGACTTGAAACCCCGAGACCAGCGACAATTACGGAAAATGTGGCGAGAGAAAGCAAAACTTAGACGTGAGAAAGAGAAAATAAAAAGAACGACTGAGCAAATGTTACACGAAAATACACCCCCTTCAAGTCCACAACCATCATCTTCACCACAACAATCATCTTTTTCACGAATTCGGTCAGGAAAAGCAGTAGGTGCACGGAATAAACGAAGATTGAAGGCTAAAAATGAATATTTAATAAATAGATTAATTGTTTTAGAACGAAAGCTAGCTAAATACAGAATGCGTCTACACAGAATTAAAAAAGGACAGAAACGAGGTAACACTGTACTAGTCAAACGAAAAATACATGACTTTTTTATTGACGATGAGCATAGCAGACTCACAGCAGGCAAAAAAGAGACTATCACACGACGTAAAGTAAAAAAGCAAATACGTCTGTTGAATGACACAATTCTCAATCTACACAAGATATTTAACAATAAGACGGGTTTAAACATATCATATGAGACATTTCGTAGACATCGTCCTTTTTGGGTGATATTTCCTAAAACAACTTCTAGAAATACCTGTTTGTGTCGTCAACATGCCAATAACGATTACATTGCTAGCGCTCTACATCAAGCTAAGATAATATCATTTTCTAACGCCACTGATGTTGCCAGGTCGCTTTGCTGTGATAACATTCTGAGGGTTTCTTGTCTTGAACGAACATGTACCCTATGTTTTGAAAAAACTTTGGACTATACGGTCATCAATGGGAATGACACGATTCTTTACCAAAGATGGGTCACTAAGAAAGTGCCCCAAATAATTAAAGGCAATGAAAAATTATGTCAAAAAACACTCAAAGAATGCGTCAGAACTTCTCATCAATTACTTGTTAATAAATTTAATATAAGTTTGTCGACATTTATGCAACATCTTGCAAATATAATGAACCAATACAAGGCTATTCGATATATTAAACAAAACTTATCGCCATCACAAAGTTTACTGCATATTGATTTTTCAGAAAATTATTCCTGCAAATATGGATCAGAAGTTCAGTCAGCCCACTTTGGTGGATCCAAATCACAACTCTCGTTACACACTTGCGTTTATTATTCTGTTGATTCTCAGCCACCAACAAACCTTATAAAAACAACATCCATTTGCACTGTCTCGGAGAACTTACGACACGATCCTGTACTCATTTGCGCCCACTTGAAACCCGTAATTGAAAAAATTAAATTGATTACACCAGATTTGACAGAGCTGCATATATTAAGTGATGGACCCGCTACTCAATATCGTAATAAAACAATGTTCCATATGTTAGCAAACTATGTGAGCAAAATTTCAAATGTAGAAACTATTGTGTGGCATTTCAGTGAGGCTGGACATGGCAAAGGTGCTCCTGATGGCGTGGCTGTGTAAAACGCACATGTGACAAGGCTGTTGCAAATGGCCAAGACATATCAGGTATTGACAGTTTTGTTGATTGCGTAAAAGTCACCTGTAAAGGCATTGACATTATTCGTATTAATAATGATGTATCTGATATACAAAAAATTGCCGATGCTAACAAAGTACGCCCCTTCAAAGGGACCTTAAAAATTCACCAGATCACATGGAGCTCAAAATCTCCTAACATTATTCACTGCAGGCGACTAAGTTGCTTATTGTGTGCACCTCACATTAGGTGTACACATTTTGAAATTGGGCAAATTCAGATTGAATATATTTCACGAGATACAAAAGAATCTTCGCCTACGATATCATCATCTATTTTATCAAGGACGGGTACCCCCAGACCAGTATCTTCTATTGATACTGCATCAGCGTCAACCGTCACTGGACCAAGAACACCATCTCCGCTCGAATCGTTTTTAAACACACCGTCTCCTGAATTAACAACGAGAATAGTCCGTCAACCACTAACCCCACGGAAGCAAAATATAGTATATACTGACTCAGATGACTCAGCAACCCCCAAAAAATCCAGATTCCATACATTCTTTGATACCAGCGACACGGAGGACTCAATTCCATTCCCAAAAAAAGTTAAGTGTCAGTCGCTTTTTGATTATAGCGATGAAGAAAAATTTTAAAGTGTTTTTTATTTTAATATTAATAAACTACTGTTTAGACATAAGTATATTTTTTCAATTTTGATTCTTTTCTGTACGAGTCTGTCCCTTCTGTGGTCAAGAAAAAAATTAAAAACCCTCTATTTCAGCAAAACCTGAAAAACGATCTCGTTTTATATTATAATTTAGATACTATGATTAATAACTAATAAATGAAACTGATTTTGTAAAAATACGAACGATGTTTTTTTTTCCAAAAATTTTACCTTGTTTTGTGTATGACCCAACTCACAGACACAGTGCATTGAGATTGCTGGCCGGTTCTTCTCTACGGGTCTTGATTCCTATCCGGTGGTAGATTCAGTGATGTACTGCTCTTCCTAGCGGACTAGTGTTAGCATTGTCGTCATCGTGGCCTAAAGGATAAGACGTCCGGTGCATTCGTCTTGAGCGATGCACTGGGGTTCGAATCTCAGGTACCAATTTTCTAATGAAATGTGTTATGATTTTACATTCCTTTCCGATTATGCCAAGAAATTTTCAGAACATTCCCGATTAGAACTTTCGAGAGTGTTCTAGATTCCTCTTGCTAATGTTGACGAGTTTCTGATGACAATTAGGATGCTCTTGTTACAACCGGAGCACCTAGGAAAGGTTCTAGAAGATTTACGAATTGCTTATAAAGAAAGTTCTTCTCGTCCACTTCTTGCCGGCCACCCTGCGGAGGTCATCGCACCACCTAGCCAGGGGACGTCCCACGTTACGTCTTCCGCTGCGCGGTCTCCTCTCGAAGTGTGATGAAGTGTGAAGAAGTGGATGAGGAGAGCCGCAGACTGGGCTCAGTGGTGTGGATTGGGAGAGGCCTATGTCCAGCAGTGGACGACTGTGAGCTGTTGATGATGATGACGATGATGAAAGCTCTTCTTTTTTTTATCTGCCTATTCTAGTAACCTCATGGGGTTACAGTAGCTTCAGCGGGCGAGTTTTTTTTTATATGATTGAAAGATTACTGGTGGCCCGGAGGCCTTTCCAGTTTCACCAGGACAGGTGAGCGAGCAAAAGGCTCAGCCAGGAGGGGTGGGATTTGCGGAACAGCTGCCCGAGCGCCTCCAAAAGAGACATAACAACTCAAGAGCAACTGCTTCGCGAATGAAACCGGGCGAGTAGGTGAGCTCACGAGGCTCAGTCAGGCGAATATGCTAAATTTTTTTAAATCGCTTATGTTGGTGGACGAACTCACAGCCCACCTGGTGTTAAGTGGTTACTGGAGCCCATAGACAACTACAACGCCGCCACCCACCTTGAGATATGATTTCTAAGGTTTCAGTATAGTTACAACGGCTGCCCCACCCTTCAAACCGAAACGCATTACTGCTTCACGGCAGAAATAGGGAGGGCGGTGGTACCTACCCGCGCGGACTCACAAGAGGTCTACCACAAGTAATAGCCGTAAAGTAAAATCAGTTATTCCGTCAATTAAAATCATTAGTAGCTGTTATCTTTAATAAAAATAACAGGCAATTAGTCACCGACTGTTTAGCAATAACAAACGCTGCGCATTCGTTACGGAGCGATCAGGGCAGTGAGCTAAAATGTTACAATCGGCAATTCTGGTGAGTTAAATCGATACAAATAAAATAAATCAATAAAAAGCTAATGCCCTAGTATTGTGGTTGGGACTATTTGATTTATATGAAGACTAGCTTTTGCCCGTGACTTCGTTCACAAATAATGCTTTATTTTAGAACAAATTTGGTCAGCATAAAAAACGTAATAGTGAGCCAACCTTAACATATAGACATATGCTGTCCCGGACATTTTTTTAGATCTTCTAAAGCGGAACAATTCTGTCATACATTATTTTAGCGAAACTTTAACCGTTTCTGCAGCGCACGCAGCGGAAGCTCTCAAAAGGGAAAAAAACCCCGATTTTGAAACATTCTTTATTGGTGCTCCGCTTGCATTGATCTTAGCATGATGTTATATAGCGTCTAGCCTTCCTCGATAAATGAACTATCTAACACTGAAATAATTTTTCAAATCGGATCAGTAGTTCCTGAGATTAGCGCGTTCAAACAAACAAACTCTTCAGCTTTATAATATTAATATAGAGTTATATTCTCCATATCATACGAATATGATAAACACGCAAATACAAACACATATACTCTATTCCAATTGCGAAGTCCCTTTTGACACTTCTTCGAACGTAACTCTTCACGTGTCGCATAAGTTGAATAATAATATTGAAGTGAAAACTTCTTTAGAATCGTTGTGATTTCAAACCGGATGCAACGGAAAAAACGACAGGTAAGAGACACAAATACAAAAATGTGTAGGATGAAGCCAGCAAAGAGTGAGACAGAAATATACATACTATTTAATACAGCGCCATCTGTGAGATTATTTAATACTAACGTGTGTATGAAAGCTCTTGTAGTGAATTTTAATTTAGGATTATATGTGAAATTAAAATATCAATTCACAGAGGGCGCTACCTTACAATTATTTACTAATGACAAAATTTTACATATACTTAAGACGTTTAGGATAATTGTAATTTAATTTTGGAAGGTTTCACTTCTACCACGTGTGAATTGCACACATTTTGTTTTTTTTTTTTTGGTAATGGTCGTAAACATTAAAAAAAAAAAACAATCAATCTAAATCATTAAACAATTAATTCGCACACACAATAACATATAACAATAACATGTGTCAAATGGGACTTCGTAATTAGAATAGAGTATAGGGGGTTGTGATTCACTGCGAATCATATTCCCTGGTACCTAAGTCGTCGTCGTGGGGTCGCCGTACCCCCTTGCGGGGGCACGGAGCGGGGCTCGGGGAAACCCCTCTGCCCAGGCATTTAACTCCCCGCCTATCGAGGCAGGGGTGGTGCGCTGCAGGACTGAGTGAAGCAGGCTTGGAGTTGTGATGTTGGGTGGGATCGCTTTTTCTTCTTTCTTGCTTCTCTTCTCTCTTCAATCTTCTCTTCTCTTCTGAAACTGTGGCCCGCGCAAATTGTTGCATCAGTTCAATTATTCAACTAGCAGTTTGGGTTAAGGTTTTAAAAGCATCCAACCAGTAGGCTATCATCCTCGTGTATTCAAATCAAATCAAATAAAAAAAAATATTCAACATAAATGAAAGTACATACTTGTTGAACGTCAAAAAGAACTAACGCCAATTCACAAAAACTAGCCTCCGTCCTGAGAAGAACTGGCAAGTAACTCAGCAGGCATGTCTTTTTTTTAAATATTAGATTTTTTTTAAATATCCATTTTTACAATGAGTAATAATAACGTAACAATTATTGCAATATTGCAATGCCCGGAGCGAGCAACTCATTCCTACTTTGTGCAATCTTCTAGATCTAGATAATCATTGACTTAATAGTAAGCTTTATTGCACAGATGTTCTTTAATAGTTTTCTGAAAACAATATTATTTTTAATGATTATTATCAATGCTCTAGCTGACCCGGCAGACTTCGTAGTGCCTCAATCGCTAAATAAAAGACCTATACTTTTGTATAAAATAAACTTAAAACAAACAAAAGGAATCCGTCCGACGGGGGACACATCAATGGGAAAACAGAATTGTAATTTTTATTTCATTACGAGCATTTTCATATTTATCTACCTTTTAAACCTTCTCTGGACTTCCACAAATAATTCAAGACCAAAATTAGGCAAATCGGTCCAGCCGTTCTCGAGTTTTAGCGAGACAACGAACAGCAATTCATTTTTATATATATAGATAGATGAAGTTAAAACTGGGTCATCCTCACTTTTTCCTACCTATTTGCTAGTAGTTTCAAAGAACTACTATTATCTTCACTCTGACTGGTTGTTGGGGCAGCTCAGTGGGCGAGCCCTGTGAGGTTTGTTAATACCGATCCTAACATAAGCGGTGTATCGCTAAAATCTAACCTCTGAGAAGATTAGGCGAGAAACTTTTTTTTTGTTGGTCTTGTAGGCAAAAGGCCCACCTGATTGTGGGTGGTAACCGTCGCCCATGAATTTTTTTTTCATTGCTTAAATGGGTGAACGAGCTCACAGCCCACCTGATGTTAAGTGGTTACTGGAGTCCATAGACATCTACAACGTAAATGCGCCACCCACCTTGAGATATAAGTTCTAAGACCTTACAGCGGCTGCCCCACCCTTCAAACCGAAACGCATTACTTGCTTCACACAAAAAAACACAATTCGTGCGCGAAGCAAGAAGGAGGTTCGGCTCCCGGTCCAGAAAAAAACCCCATACTTTTACTGGTGGTAGGACGTCTTGTGAGTCCGCACGGGTAGGTACCACCGCCCTGACTATTTCTGCCGTGAAGCAGTAACCACGTTTCGGTTTGAACGATAGGGCAGCCGTTATACTGTAAAAACGGAGACCTTAGAACCCATGCCTCTACGTGGGTGACGATATTTACGTTGTAGAAGCTTATGGGCTCTGGTAAAACCAGGTGGACCATGAGCTCTTCCACCCATATAAGAAATAAAAAAAGAGAATCTAAAAGCACCGCGAGTCGATCCGGAGGAGTCGACAAGACATATAATGAGCGATAGCGGCTTTGCGTTGCTTTAGGTTATCTAAAATGTGTTTGACTGTGACGTGCAACCTAACCCATACATCAGCTGAGTTTCTCGCCGGAACTTCTCAGCGGGACGCGATTCCGATCCCGTAGTAGAATCATTCGCGAAACAGCTGCCCTTGTGTTGTTAGGTCTCCTTCGGAGACGCTAGAGCAGCTGTTAGCAAATCCCGCCCCTCCTGGCTGAGCATTTGCTCGCCCACCTGTCCTGATGAAACTGGAAAGGCCGCCGGGCCATCAGTAATCCTTCAATCATAAAAAATATATATATAAGAAACCACGTTTTATACTGATGTTTCTTGTGCGCACCGCAATCTTAATCGGATATTTGCACCGTAACCGCCTGAGAGGAAGCAATGTATGAGCTATCCTTCGTCTCATTCAATCGAAAGGGGATCAAAAGGATCCGAAATGCAAAATTACTGTTGTCGTTGTTGGCTGTTCGTTGTCCCCTCGTCAGGGTCGGGGATGTAATATTCAATTTCCACCGGAAACGTGCGTTTTCTGCATTCCTATTTGCTGCATTTCTATTTCTCGTGAAATAGAGAAAACGCAGACTGAAATCTTCTATCTATATAATATATATAAAAATGAATTACTGTTCGTTAGTCTCGCTAAAACTCGAGAACGGCTGGACCGATTTGGCTAATTTTGGTCTTGAATTATTTGTCGAAGTCCAGAGAAGGTTTGAAAGGTAGATAAATATGAAAATGCTCGGAATTAAATAAAAATAACAATTTTGTTTCTTCTTTGATATGTCCCCCGTCGGACTGATTCCTTTTGTTTGTTTAATTTTATTTCATACAAAAGTTTAGGTCTTTTATTTATCGATTGAGGCACTACGAAGTCTGCCGGGTCAGCTAGTAAAGAATAAATATAGTTAAAAAAACAAAAAATCCACGTCTAAATAACAACCAACCGAACTAATCCTGTTGATATGCCAGTCAAGATAGGAGCCTCCGTTTCACCTCGAAGGCACCGTCAGCGAGTGTTCTTGGGATTAGCCGCGCGTCGGACTGCAGTGCTGACCGCGGTAGCTTCCTTGCCGGGCTCTGATCTCAGTACCGGGGATTTTTTTTTTTTTTTTTTTTTTTTTTTTTATGCTGATAGCCTTGAGAGGCTATTTCAGCTTCGCCCTAACGTTAGTAGGTGAGCTCGCGGGGCTCAACCGGAGAGTTGCTAACACTGACCCTAGCAAGAGCAGTGCTTCGCAGAATCTACCACCGGATCGGAAACGCGACCCACTGAGAAGATCCGGCGAGAAACTCAGTGGGCTGTGTCTATGAGTTAGTTCGCTCGTCGAGCCCTTCGTCGCAAGCGACGGGTTCGACGAGGACGGTGACCGGTGCTTGTGGTGCCTAAAAGCACCGTTAATGGATCAGGAGGATCCGTAATGACGTGCTTTGGGCGACGTCGACGGTTTACCATTCGGTCTACTGGGTCGGGTATGTAATTTCCAGCGGCTACGATGAGAGGGTTCTCATGTCGTGCCGCCTTCTCAAAATGGCGCAGCGATGCCGACTGTAGATACTTACTAAGAGAGTCGAGCTCCAGGTCATCGTGGAGATCCACATTCCTAAGGAACCATGGCGCTCCGACGGCTATCCTGCAGAATCGTGATTGAATAACCTGAAGGGATTTCAAGTGGGTGCGGGCTGAGTGAGCGAACACTACGCTTGCATACGTCATGACGGGGCGTATACAAGTTTTGTAGAGAGTTATCTTATTGCGGAGGGACAGTTTGCTTCGACTACAAAGCATTGGATAGAGTCGTCCTAGAATAAACGCGGCGCGGTCGCGTACCGTTTTTATATGGGGACGGAATGTCATCCCTCTGTCGAGGGTGACGCCTAGATATTTGACCTTCGAGACCGACGGTATGGGCTGGCCAAAGAGAGTGATGGGACTAACGGCGGAGGTGTTTGCGCGCCTACTACGGAGTGGGATGCTCGAAGTGATGTTCGGAGGGCGACCCCTTTTGAAGAGCACCGCTGCGCTTTTCGTGGGGTTGATGTCTATTCGCCACTTCCGGAACCACTGTCCCATGGTGGCTACTGCGATCTGGAGTCGCCAATGAAGCAGCGACATCTTCCTACACGAGTAGTAGATAGCCGTGTCATCGGCGAAGAGCGCTAGATGGGTCTCCGGAGACCGGGGTATATCATTGATATACAAACTAAATAATAACGGGGAGAGCGCGGAGCCTTGCGGGACTCCGGCAGTCAGTTGACGGGGACGAGAACGAGTTCCCTCTACTCGATATCGAAACGAACGGTTCGACAAGAAGTCTCGTATGATGAGCACGAGTCTGTCTGGCACTCCCATGTTGTACAGTTTGTAAATTAAACCGTTGTGCCAGACTTTGTCGAACGCCTTCGCGATGTCGAAGAAGAGGGCGCCGGTCGGGATTTGTTTACGCCTATTTAGTCCTATCAGAATGTGCTCCGTGAGGCGGTGCACTTGTTGTACGCACGAGTGTTTTGAGCGGAATCCGAACTGTTCGTCTATGAGAATTTTGTTCGCGGTAACAAAATCCCAGAGGCGTTTCCTAAGGAGACGTTCGTAAATTTTTCCTATCGTCGAGAGGAGACTAATCGGACGGTAACTAGAAGTTTCGTTTCTCGGTTTGCCCGGCTTATGTATACCGATAACGTCCGCTTCTTTCCACACCGCGGGAAAGATGCAGTGCGTCATAGCGGCATTTAAAATTGTAGCCAACATTGCTATCAGTTGGACTGACAAAAATTTTAGCGCGCGGTTGTGGATGCCGTCGGAGCCTGGTGCCTTCCTAGGTTGGAGGTTGTGGATCGCGTCTCTAACTTCGTCCGTGGTAATGGGGGGTAACGCGTCCGAGGGCGGCAGGGAAGCTCTGCGCTCGACCTCCCTGTCGACTAACTCGGTGTGTTCGGGGTCCGCGTGTTGAGTGCTGGTGGTGCACTGCTCTTGCAGTGCATCGGCCAGCAGCTCAGCCTTGTCATCGTCATCGAATGCCGGTGGTTGGCCTGAAGGGCGTAAGAGGGGAGGCATAGTAGCGGTAGTTTCGGATTTGAGAGTCCTAGCTAGTCGCCAGTATGCTTGGTGGGAGGGCGCGAGTTGTTCTAAATAACTATGCCAATTATCGTTACGCGCGTCGCTTAAGCGGGAGTGGACTTCGCGTTGTAGACGACGCATCTGAATCCGGTTTGAATGCGTGGGAAGACGATCATAGGCCCGGATTGCCGCGTTCCTAACTCTTAAGAGATTCCTAAGATCGGGGGACAGTCTGATGCGGTGGAAGCTGTCCTCCACATCGACTTCTTTTGAAGATCTAATGATCGCGGAAGAGATGTGATCGGTAATGATGTTTATGGATTCGACGGTGTCCTCGGGGGATGGATTCGAATCCGGGCCGTAAGGGAGGATTGGCGGAGCGGCGTCGGCTAGGCACGTGCCCAGCTTATTCCAATCCACCATGGTCCTCGTAACAGTGACTGGGTTGTGAGGGCGACCGAGCTGCATAACGACAGGTCGGTGGTCTGAGTCGAGCTCTGACATTGCTTCGATGGAACGCAAGCGCAGAGCTACGTTCCTAAGCAATGCCAGGTCTATAGTGCTCGGACGGAGCGCGATGTTATACGGATAACATGTTGGAGTTGTGGGACCGACTATTTCAAAGGTGAGGTCGTCTATAAACGCGTCGAGACGCCTACCGTTAACGTTTGTACGATGGCAGTTCCACCTAGTGTGGTGGCAATTTAAATCGCCTGCCAGGATGACAGAGTCTCCCATGCCGAACAGTGACTCGATGTCACTGCTCAGAAGGGGCTTGTCCGGGGGGAGATAAACGGATGCGATGACGATCGGCTGGTGTCCCGTCAGTGAGATGCGGCACACTGACGCCTCGATATGTGAGAGCGAGGGAGTATCGAGAGGGACAACGTGCAGGGCCCGCCTATAGTAAATGGCAGTCCCGCCTTTGGAGGCGGTGAGTCTGTCATTCCTAACCATGACGTAATTCGCGACTTTCGGGTCGCGACGCGAGGGCTTCAGACAGGTTTCCTGCACTAATAGAATATCTACAAGATTATCGCGGAGGAATTCAAAAATTTGATCGCGTTGCCGCGCGAGTCCGTTAGCATTATAGAATGCTAACGTAAGGGAATACGGTTTTTCTCTACCTTTTTGCGCCATTGGTTACCGGTAAAGATTTTATAACGTACGCGACACGGACTCGTAGACGTCCATGTGATCGAAAGCGGCCGCGAGCCGCTGTTCGGGGGTTACCGACCTACGTATCGCGTCTGCGAACGATCGCAGACGGTCGAAATTGACCGCGGTGACGAAGTCACGCACGAGCGCGAAGTCGTTGACGGCAGAGGGTTGCGGGGGACGGAACGCGGGCGCGGGGCGAGGTACGAGCAGGGGCTGGGGCGCGGGGCGTGTCACGAGCGGGGGCGGGGGTGCGGTTTCCGTTCCCGCCTTCGTATACGGCAGCGGCTTTTTCCACGCCGAGACCGTGGGAACTGCAGCCGGCACGAAGGCGGGTTTCGGCACTGAAGGTGCCGAAGTCTTTGGGCCGACGGTTCGCGGAGCTGGGTGGGTTGGGCGTTTTCGCGGAGCCCTGGGACATCCACGGTAGTTCGCGGGGTGCCCTTGCTTAAGGCATAGGACACAGCTGGGAGGTTCGGTCGCGGTTTCCCTATCTCTAACGCAATCTAACGTAGCGTGATCGCCGAGGCATTTCACGCAGCGGGGGCGCGCGTGGCAATTACGCGCCGAGTGGCCATAGAGTTGGCACCTGTAGCACTGCCCGGGAGTGCCACGCTTGTGGGGGGCTTCGATCGAGATCCCGGATAGGCCGCAAATTGTCGTGAGACATGCGATCTTCTTTTTGGCCTCCGGGGTGGGTTCTAACGCCACGAGTATCATATTATAGGGCTGTTTGCCCCGCCCGCTGTGCATCCGGTGCACACTAACTATCGGGAGGGCCTGAGCGGTCAGATCCTCCTTAATGTAGTCTATTTCTAGCTCCTTAGGGACTCCGCGTATTACTACGCGGAGCTCGCGGTCCTCCTGAAGAGCATAGGTGTGAAAACCTATGTTCTCCTTTCGGAGGTATGAAGAGAGGGCCCTATGGTCGCCCGGCGTTGCGACCTTTATCTGAATCCCATGCGCGACGTTACGCGCATGGGTGTAATTAATTTTGTTGGCCTGAAGGGCCTGGGACACGCGATTCCACGCTGTCTTCTCTTGAAGTATCAGCGGGGGCGGGGCAGCTACTTTAGGAGCGGGCGCGGGCTTGGGACGCGGCGGCGGGGTTACGCGGCGAGCGGAGTCCGACTCCGGTGTCACGACTACCTGCGGGCGGGAGGCGGTCGCGGATTTAGTTTGCTTCGTCGTGGAGCTCCGGGACTCCACGGCGCGAGAACGCTTTTTACCGCGCGTTACGGTTTGGAACCCATCCGAGGTTCCAGGCTGAGGGCTTGACGCGGATTCGAAATCCATCTCCGATTCGGTATCGGAGCCTGGACTCGAAATGATCGAGGTCGCGACGGATGAAGCGCGCGATGACGTAAACGACGCGGGCGCGGGGGTGGGGGTAGCGTTAGGCGCTATGTGAGCCGCATCGTCGGAACGTGCGCTCGAACTTAACGCGGCGGCGGGGGGCGCGCGGCGTGCCTCCGAGGCACGGTTGAGAAACGCGGCGACGGACGCGGGGGGGGAGGGATTGCCACGAGAGGCCCTATATCTAACATACTCGGCCCTAATTGTCGGGTACCTTTCCCGGAGGAACCCGACAAAATCACTGTCACTGACAACACTTTCACTGAGTTCTTCCATGCTTCGGTCTTCTTGCCCGGGGGGGGCGGCCCCGGGACTTTTGTTGAACTCGCCGAAAGGCGAGGCCCCGGATAGGATTTGTAACCCCCCTGTGCTGCAGGACAGCAAGGAGCAGGGGGGGGGGAATGCCTATGCCGCGAAAACGGCAATCGGCGGGGAAAAGGAAAGGAACCCGCTCGGGCTGTATAGTGCTACAGCAGGCAGAATCGCGAGCGGGGGTCTAGTCTTGAAAAAGACTGTTGTTTTGGGAAGGGTTAGGAAATCGCTAGCCTGTGAGTGCCACAGGAAGCCTGATCGTAGCGATTGGTTTTGTCTTGAAAAAGACAGTTGGTAAAAGGTGGGTTCGCGGTTACAAAACTTTAGCGCACAAAAAAATGGACTCCGAGACGCAAATCGCAAGCGACCAACGGATCGGCACGTCCGCACTACCGAATTGTACGCACGATGTATTCACGGTCACTACACTGTCGAGCACAACTGTGAGTTCAGAGACGCAGCTCGCAAGCGGGCCACGGATCGGAAAGCACGTCCGCGCACGACCGAGTCGTGAGCGAGAATGTACCGGGGAGTCATTTAGTGGGCCTTAAATACCATCATTGGGTCACTTCCAATATCTGTGGACTGTCACATAAACTGCGCGCCCTATAGGAGCAGGGATCTCCTAGGAGGATCGGCCGATGACCCAAAAAAATAGATATTCCAGGGAAGTTACAAAACTGTTGTATCGCCATCGGTTCTCGACGCGCGTGCGAATTGTATATAGATATATAGATAGGAGGGGTTTATGCAGGCGTATTAATATAAAAATAGCATTTAATTTAAAAAACATATAAAAACAAACAACATTTAATTTTGTTACTTATTAATTTTGCAGGTGGTCGCCTTAACGACAATAGTGGAGTCGGATCCGTCCCCTGGATTAGTCTTTGATTACCCAAACGTGAGTAATGTTTTAAAATATTTTTTTTTATATAAGTAATATACTTTATTTATTATAAAAAAAAAAGAACACAATATTCCTAACCTAAAAGTACATGTTATTATCCGCAACATGCTTCGTCAGATTACAGAAATAATAAATATAAATATAATTGTCGTGAACACATTTTTTGGAACGAAGTTCCTTACGGCAGGCTTGGAGGGGATAGGGGTTTTGCTGCGCGACCGAACTGAAAAAAATGTGATAGTAAAACCGTAAGAAAAAATCCGTGGAAAAAAGTGCGTGGAATAAAACCGTTAAATGAGACGTGCGCAGGCGCGACAGTCGTATACACAAGCGAGTAGTGTATAATACCTTTCTCTTTCTCCCTCTTTCTTTTCGTTCTCTCATCCCTTCTCTCTCTATTTTGTAATTACAATTTCTATTTCTATGTAATTTTATGTTGTCAAACAAAAATAAAGAGACATATTTTGTTATTTTAATTGATAATTTGAATTACGATTTTATTTTTATTTTACGTAATTTATTATTTCCTAAAATACTGAATTTCCTAAATACTTTCCTGTACTTAAATAAAAACTAATCAGCAAAATTTAAGAGAAAAATCAGGAAAACCAACATAAAATTGAGCACGATTTTTTTTTTGCAAATTGTGTCGATTCTACATTAGCCGAAGGAACTTCGTTCCTACCTGGTGTCCCACGACACCACATTTTAATTTTTTTTTTAAAAGTTCGTTGGTAATCGTTCGGACACTTTTTTTTAATATTCATGTAGGAACGGAACGAAGCGATATGGATGAATGAGAGAGCATGACTGAGTGAGAGAGATAGGAGATGTCGTGTTAGGAAATAAGAAAGGCGACAAATGTTTTTTTTTTATTGCCCTTGTAGGCAGACGTGCATACGGCCCACCTGATGGTGAGTGGTTACCGTCGCCCATGGACTTCAGCAATGCCAGGGGCAGAGCCAAGCCGCTGCCTACCGCTTAATACTCTCCACAAGCCTCGTTTGAAGAAGCACATGTCATAGCGCTCGGGAAACACCGTGGAGGGGAGCTCATTCCATAGCCGGATGGTACGTGGCAAAAAATATCTCTGGAAACGCACTGTGGAAGACCGCAGTGGCTCCAGGTAGTATGGATGAACTCTACTCCGGTGGCGGGCGGTGCGATGGTAAAAACGATATGCCGGTATCATCTCGAACAATTCCTCAGAGCATTCCCCATGGATCATACGGTACAAAATACAGAGGGAACCGAAGTCCCTCCGCAGACCCAGAGGTTCCAAACGATCCGTGAGAAAAAAAGAGACACAGAGTTTTATTTCATAAGCAACAGGAGAGTACCTACCTAGTTTCCGGTAATTTCATATTTAAATCACCAAAGTTTGTTGTGCTGTTCTACGAACAAACAGCGGTCTTGTTGTCAAATGTTCCTCAGAATTACCAAGAAGCAGAGACCGAGTAAATATTGCCTGGGAAATATATATATATATTTTTTAAATACTGACCTTTAGTTACATAATTTTGTAAATGTAACAATTGGATATATTATTATTATTTTTTGTTACACGATCGTTTTTAATAAAAAAAACTTTCTTGTTTTAAAATTGTAATGTACGTTTTAGAAGATTTTTAAGTTATAACTGCAAATATCAAATTAGTACAATAAAAATAATCGTTTAGTAAATACATAATGTGGTTTGCATTTAAATTTTCAATACGTAGGTACACGACAGATCTTTGCAAAATACATACCTTTTAGATCGATGCCCTCGGGAGCTTATTTGATCCGGTGCGACTGTCGGCCATTTTGCTTTTTCTGCCATGTCTATTTTTCGTTCCAAGACTAAACTTAATTTCTGTACATTTTTTTAAAATACTTTTTTTTAGTACGGCAATCAAGTCTGTCGATACTATTTCTATATACCAGTTTCGAGTTTTATAAAAATCTTTAATTATTATATTAATGTAATGATATCAAATACTCTAGACAATGAGATACTTAACTGCGTTTTCTGTGATATAAATACGAGTTTATTAACAATATAAAATTAAACCTATAATAAATTTATCTAACAAAATATTCACTCACCTGTAGTACACCCATAATACATATATAATGTTATGGAGTATTTCAGAATGAATAAACAGTAAAGACTATAACATTTAAATCCCCGAATATCTCTATTTAAATTTATATTTTAAACAATATCATTATAATATAAGTAATTTATATTATCTATACTTATAGCCGATACCACATCCCTAGAATTATCGAGAATATTCCACACATTTCGGGTATTGTGTTTCCGTTGTCTGTTAATAGATGACGTTGTACTTCTCGAGCGTTCTAGGTGCTACTAGATCCTTCGATATTCGTTCGACTATGCGGCGATAGATGGCGTTAATCTTACTATCGTAACATTATATTACCACTGAATTAACGAAAGAACAAAATTCACGCATCTTCATATTTCGCGTACCTTCCAAAAAGTATTTTTTAAATTAGTTTTATTAATAAATACGTAGAAAAAAGTTTGAATTTATGATAAATCACAATGGTTTTTTTTTCAGGTCAAAGATGAAATCTACGAGCAGCCAGTCAATTTGATGAATCCCAAAAAGGTTCCGCACGCTAAGGTAGGTTCATATGTGATTCTTTGAAGTGATAACTTCATATGTGAGGGTAAACCGCTTCATTACGTAACGCGTTACGGCGCAAATTTTTATTTATTCCGCACCCCAGCGCTTAACAGTACATTAGTACTTTCTTAAGACATTAACCCACCTGTCTTCATAGATTAGGTATAATTACAGCCGGACCGGTTTTTGATATTGGCCTGAGACAACCTTTTCTATATTTATCCTGTACCTGTTCGCTGGTAACCTAAGGAGTTATTCTAGCTACGCGCGGACGGGTATATGAGTTCGCAGGCTTAATTTGAAGTATTTGCTAACACTAGTCCTGACAAGGCCAGTGCTTCGCTGAATCTATCACTGGATCGGAATCGCGACCCACTAAGGACCCCATTGACATAGGCCACTGAGTTTCTCACTGGATCTTCTCAGTGGGTCGTGTTTCCGATCCGGTGGTAGATTCTGCGAAGCACGGCTCTTGCTAGGGTCAGTGTTAGCAACACTTCCAGTTTGAGTCCCGAGAGCTCACCTATACGCTAGGGTAACGTTAATATAGGCTCTGACAATAGAATCATGATAGTGTACAAACTTATTATTTCGATCGAACTTCGACTATAATTAATTGCTTCCTTTCGACGTGTAAAAAGGATAAGCAAACAAACAAATACTGTTACTTTTATGAAGTATAGTTATGTTATTTGACGAAAATTTAATGTAAATATTAGGAGTGTTCAATAAAAAATGAGTATGACGCGTTTATCTTTTATTAACACGTTCGCTGACAGTGAGCACTTACCCTGACATCACAAAAAGGCAGTGAAATTCTCTATACAAAATGATGAACGTCTCCCGACGTAGTCTCGTATTGGATATATGTTTGCTTATCTAAATGTGACACTACGTTGACAGACGTGAACGTTTTACGACGTAGTGTCATAATGGCTACATATTCGATCGCCTCAATCTGGCACTACGTCTACAGACGTGGACGTCTGTCGACGTAGTTTTGTGTTGAATACATGCTTGCCTGTTTTATAGCTAAACGACGTCGACAGACGTGAACGTTTCTCAACGTAGTGTCATATTGGCCACATATTTGACTGCTTAAACAAGCACTACGTCTACAGAAGTGGACGTCTGTAGACGTAGTTTCGTGTTGAATACATGTTTGCCACTCTTATTACAATACTACGTTCACAGACGTGAACGTTTCTCAACGTAGTGTCATATTGGCCACATATTTGACTGCTTAAACAAGCACTACGTCTACAGAAGTGGACGTCTGTAGACGTAGTTTCGTGTTGAATACATGTTTGCCACTCTTATTACAATACTACGTTCACAGACGTGAACGTTTCTCAACGTAGTGTCATATTGGCCACATATTGGACTGCCTAAAGCTGGCACTACGTTTTAAGACGTGGACGTCTGTCGACGTAGTTTCGAGTTGGTCATATGTTCGCCTGCCTAAGTGAGACACTACGTCGAAAAATATCTTATATTCTTGGGATCTTCTGAGGAAAGATAATAAAACACATAATATTTGTAAAATAATCAAATATTTTCAAATATTAAACCTCCTACAATAATTTGTGACTTATAAAATAATCGAAATTTCCCAACAAAAAACAAAAAAATATATTAATTATTATAACATCAAATGGTATGGTATTTTTCAATATCTGTACGATGAAAAACAGATATAGTCTGAAACTTATTCAAATACACGTAATAGATACATATTATATATAGGTATATATTTCTTACACAATAATTACAAATTATTTGGTATTGTAATTAGGAACATTCCAATGATTATATCATATGTTAAACGCTTAAATTATTATAAATTATAATATTTTAATACGCTATCGGAAGTTATAAATTAGGATCTTCTATAACAATCTTTGTACATAATAAATAATATACAAAGTTTGGACACTACGGCAACGCTACTAACAAACAATAAAAAGCCCTAATATAATTAACTCAATAAAAGAAAACCATATTAAACATATAAGTACCAAAGTAATAAAAAAATAGGTCAACATATCCTAGTAAATAATTATAAAAATAGGAACGTATAAAGTCTCAAAAAATTAAAGTAAATCTGCAAAATAAGGTTTTGAAGAGTCAGACTACGATTTATTGTTCTTGCTGTTCAAGAATTTGGTGATAATCCTGGAAACATTCAGGACATAATGGAGGAAGTCCTGGACAACCAATGCACCTGTAGCTAGTTTCGACCCTCTTCTTATTCTTGGAACACATTTTACACATCAGAAATGAGTATTTTTTCTTAGAATTTTCAGGTGCAGGTTGGCGTTTGGGCCAATGACCCCAAAATTTTCGTTCTTGATCTGCAAATATGTTCTTTTGGGGGTTATTGTGTTTTCTGCTATTGTGTTTTTTTAAATCTAATACTAAATCTTTACCCTTACAGTTTTCTTTCAAATCTATTAATTTTTTTATTAACTCCTCCCGATATGAAGATAACTCATATTTTGGGTTTTTCAGTACAAATTTCTTGTATAAGTAATAAGAATTCCATACAGCGGTATCCAAAAGATGAAAAAGTACTTTTTTGTACCAGCGTATAGTTTTCCTCGGCGAAGAATAGTAACTTATCATCTGGTCAGACCTATCTACACCGGACATGTATTTATTATATGTTGCTACTTCAATAGGCTTCTTAACTATTTTCCCAAACCTGTTTGTTGTTTCTATAATACGGGGGTGTTCTCTAGTGGTCAACATAATCACTGGTCGCTTATCAACCCATTTGCTAACATACACTTTATTTTTCCTTACCCAAACATGATCACCTTTTTTTAATTTTCTGTCCACTACTTCCTTTGGATTATCTTTTCTATTAACACGAAGAGTACCATTTGTATGGGTTTTCAAATCAAAAAGTTTCTGAGAAAGAGTGACCGAATTGTAGTAATTATCCATGAAGAGGTGATGTCCTTTCAATAAAAACGGTCTCATCAATCGCATTACCAACCGTTCAAGCTTCGTTACACCTCTCAATTGGGTATTCTCGTCTTTTCCGCTATACATTATTATATTAAGAACATAACCATCAGCCGTTGCCAAGACATAGAATTTAATCCCATATCTTGCTTTTTTGGACTTTATGTACTGCCGAAAGTGAAGTCGGCCTCGATACAATAGTAAAGATTCATCTAAACTAAGCTCTTTATCAGGTTTGTATATCTTTCTAAAATTCAATGTCAACAAATCAACAAATTTGTTAATCTTTTCTGCGCCTTTTGCATCCAGTTCTGAACAACATATACATCGAAGTATCTGTTCATATCGCCGCGAAGACATTGTATATGAGAACACAGGATGATAATATAGTGGATCATCATAAGTAAATAGTTTTTGTTGTTTAGGAGTGCGAAAATGTCCATGTAATAACGAAAGTCCAAGAAACTTTTTCATCTCAACAGTCGTAGTATTTCGAAAATTTTGAGACCGGGAATATCGGGTTGACGGTTTGTTTGACTGACACAAAGCTGTACCATAATTATTAGTACACTGGACCAGGTACTCGAGTAACTCTTTTGGAAACACGTGATCGAAAATTTGTTCAATGCTAGTCTGAGAGGTAACGTCAAACTGAACGCCATATGACTCGACATCGAATTCAAAATCAGGTATTTCTTCTGTGCTATGTAACCACGGTATCTCCTCTGGTACAGGAGATCTTATCCGATTTTGCACTGGTTCTGAATCTATATCATTGTCATGTTGAGATATAAGAAGGGATGGTAAGTCGTCTACTGATTCGGAAATCGGTTCAGCATTTTCGATAGTTCTATCGTCCTGATCAGAATCTGAACTTCTAATTGAGATATCAGACTTACTTGAATCCGATGAAGCCACAGGGCCTCCAGATATAATTCGACGAGGTCTTATAGAAAATATTTCCTCTGATGAACTGGATGCACCAGTTTCTTCTATATTTTGTGGTTCATAGTTCGTGTCAGAACCATAATCACCGTCATTATCCTCGAAGGGATCTAAATCTGCTTCAGATGGCGAATTTGATGAAAAATCGTCGAACAAGCGTATTTTTGGACGTTTCTTTGAACTTTTTGCTGACATCTAAAATTAACAAATTGTTCAATTGGTAAATCAATCAACAACCTATAAAATTTCCAAGCTGGGCACAAGCTTTATCACATTAGAGGAGTAAATTAGCAACGGCTAATTACACGTAAGGTCATGAATTTTATTCTAATCCGACACTATAATAATACTACTTTGACCCAAGTATTTCAAGGAAAGTCTGTTATTTAGTAAATAAAAATACCTAAGTAAATACTAACATCACAAAATCTTATAAATACATAAACATAACGATGTTTCAATACAAATAAACACATAAAATATCATTTTTGCAAAATTTACTTACTGTTTGAGTGACGTAAACACGTGGTTGTTCACAAAATGGCACTGGCCGCACTGATTGATCGAGAAATTAGCGTGCGCTCACGCCGGTGGACGTAGTACTTATATACGAACTGTTTACGTGTGTGCGTGAGCAACTGAGACAGCAATATTAAACTACCCACAAAACAATCATGTTACGACAGTAAGAAATGTGAGATTGCTTACAATATGACAGTGAATGCTATTCTTCATATTGCTTCTATTAGAAGTTGTCGTCCGACGACGTACTGCCAATGCTCATAAAAGTTATTACCCCGTCCTTCGACGTACTGTTATACCGCAATATGTTAATTTCCCGTCTAACGACGTACTGTCAGCGAAAGTGTTAACTTTATTTTATTCTCTAGTACCCATAGCACAGGGAATCTTAATTTGAGGCCGGATGACCGTGCGTGATTTGTTCCTATGTATATACCTAATGTTATTGTTATAACAATATTATTTAATTCCCACAGGACGATCCCTTGGAAGCGACCAAAGCTAACGACGAGACGTGGCCAACATTCGACTTCTCCAAATTCGAGTCGTATCTCAACAACGACGGCGACCAAGGCAGCAACAGAATAAAACGCAAAGCTAAGGTATGTAGTCTGTCGATTACATTACTACATACATTACATAAAATTGACAATAATGCCACATGTGACTAATGGTTCAAGAAGGCGGCACATTGTGAAGTCTATGGTCTGGCCGTTAGCTGACTGACAGACAAAATAATTGACACGACATGACAGTTAACATTCCCGCCAAAAACTACAATACTTCAGTGAACTACAAGTATTTTGTTCTTCCTTATTTTTTGGCTCCGGCACGGTTTGCGCATTAGCTAACAGCAAATAATAAGATACTTACAATTCGTCGTTTTAATTATTTACCGTTTATTAATAATAAAAAAACGAAGGTAACCCAAATTAATCAACTGAGATGAAATGATACGAGATGATATGGGATGAAATATTTATCTCTTTTTTAGTGGATTGTTTGGAGGATCCCGAGAAGTTACCTCCAGCGGCTTTGTTTCATTTTGCGAGAAAATACATATTAAATTATTTATACAGATTGCAACCTTAACACGGGAAAATGTGACATTATAATGAAGGACCAATAAATAATTTTGTCTGTGGACAATACCCTCTATATGTTTGAACTCTACTTGACCTCATTATTACGATTAGATTATTACTGTAATTAACATAATTATGTTTGTTTAGATATATTAGAAATTAAATACATAAGGTCATATTTCCAAGAATATTTTTATATCTAACATGCCTAATTAGTGATGCATAATTTAAGCGATCATTTTTTTTCTTTTTTCCTAATGATGTCGATGTAACTTTACAGTTTAGAGTTTAAAATAAAAAAAATATAGGTCGTTTTATAATATGTTCAATATGTTCTTATGATGAGATGAGTAATTAAAAGTGACCGTTTCCACTTCACAAAGACGAAACTATTAGGTACCTATAAATTACTACAAGTTTGAACGAAGCATATTTAAGATACATAGAGCCAAACATCTACATAGATATCATCATAGATTATACACTTAATATTTGAGGATGTCATGTCATTTATTTCAAATTTCGAGAACCGAAATATATTTTTACTCTGCTCCCTGTAATGTGTGCGTTTTTTTTTATGGGCCAGAAGCCGACCTCCTTCCTTCGCACGCGAATTAGTGACGTGCCGAGTATATATTTTTTTTTGCGAATACGCAAACGATTGCAAGATTTCATTTAATCTAAATCCAACCTCCAACTATCGCATCCTTCACCAAAGCAGAATCCAACCCTAATTGTTAATCAAAAGAGTGCTTTCCTAGAACTGATTTGTTCTACATATCCTCTACATCTGGAATTACCTTCCCCATCCCAATAAGAGCGCTAAGAGATTTCTCCTTCGAATTGAGGCTTGAAAACAGTTTATCCCAACATTGTGCTTTGCGCCTAACAATACTGATGGTCTATGTCTGGCTTAATCGAATAAAAACGTTGACATTCAACCGTTTAGATACTGGTATCATTTTTTTAGCCACCTAACTGTCAGCGGCTTCGAGGGGCCTATTCTGGCTTCGACTTAATTCAGAGTCGCGACCCACTGACAAGATCCGGCGAGAAACTCAGTGGGCGTGTCTTTGAAAATGTCGCTGACGTTCATTATAAGACAGTCGTAATTAAATGTTTAATTCGATGCAAACGTTGTCGTGGCGTGCATCCTCTTTGACAGGACATAAGACCTATAATGACTAGACATAGACACAGACTAAGACAGAGACTTGACAAGAATTCGAAAAGAAAAGGAACGAGGGCGTACGTGACCAGCAGCGACGCTGTACCTTTTTTGACGACCTTAAAGAAAGACACAAAAAGACGAAAAAGAACGAATTGACCGTTCTCATATAAGACGACAATAGAACAAACGACCGTTCAACTGATCCTTCGACCGTTCAAGTGGTAATCGACCGTATATGAGTCAAGAATTTCGCCTGGGAACAACTTTTTGGTCTCAGTATCCGTGTTAGTTTATCCAACAACAATTTAGCCTTACTGAGTGAAACTTGAACGCATGTTTTTTAAATGAAGATACAAAAAATTTAAAAAAAACACGTGTCGCATTCGGGGACTGCCACGGTAAAGCTATTGCATAACATTTTTTATCCAGTTATGCAATTATAATTAGACAATAATAATTTAATAATAAAATAAGATCACGCTATATTTATAAACATTAACAAAAGCAAAATATTAACTGTCCCCTTTACACTCATAAGCTAGACCGCGCGAGAGAGAGATGGGCAGACTTTTCATGATGCGTATGCAGTGCGACGTCACGCCGCGCGCTTATTCGCAAACACGATACAAGCGCAACGTGTGAATGTGTTGAAGGCGAGCTACATGGTAGGCGAAGTGGGGGGTGTTAGGTTTTATTGTTGTTACGGAATTTCTTGATTCGGTCACCGCGTTCAAAGCCCGCGTTCAAGCCAAGTTCAAAGCAATAAAAGCTATGCAATAGCTTAATTTATTTTAACTAACACAAAACGTATGCTTTTGAAAAGAGCTAGGAAAGCTTACTCAAGAAGAAAAAAAGAATGCGTAACGTTAATTAGGTTACGTCAAACATTGTGTAATTTCGCAAAATCGAAACCTACACGAGCAGATCTGTGATTTATGTAAAACTTTGAAGCTCAAATAGAACTTATAAACGAATTGAAACGAGGAGAGCGCCATTTCGAACACAAAACTAGAATCATTTATAAACATGTACCTAGAGACGGGAGAACGTCGACACACGTAACGAAACGAAAGATCGCGTAAATGATACAATCGCAGAATCGACGAGACTGACGAACGTTTCTTTCTAACGCAGAACACCCGGCGTTTCGACACTGTCAGCGGCCCGAAGCTCCGCGAGCGACCCCACCACTATCTCTACCCGGAACCGGTCAAAGACAGGATCCTCGAGTTCACGACCACCACAAAGAAACCGGGTATCCTGCCGGACCAGATGAATCCAGGCGTCATATTCAGGGTGCGAATGTCCGACGCCATTCTGCGGATCAAACAGCGAATGTACGAGGACCCGGAGAGGCATATAGAAGCGGACATCATATACACGAACCTGATAAAGAAGATCGTCATGGACGAGATTACCAAGTTCCACAATCTACTGCTCATGTACAAAACCGACAGAAGCATCAAGGAGCATTTAGGGGAGTGTGGCGGTAGGATTTACAAATTCATAAGCTACATGACGATCAAAGTTCATATCTATTGCCTCTTCGATGCTCTGTGGATAGACGGCAACCCTTACGTGATCGGAGATGAGTATACCGTAACGCCGGTCGAGGTGCCTCCGATGCTGCAATGCGACGCGGCTGAATGTAACTCTGTCGTTTTCGTGGATTCGATCACTGAACCTAGAGACCTTGAGGAGTAACCAATAAACGGATTAAGAAGTTTTTATGTTTTTTTTGTGTTGCCAAATTCTTGGTGGTCTTAAGGTACTGTTATGCTCATTTCAAGCATGAAAGCATGCTTCTATTGAGCAGTTGCTACTTAGTAGCGTGTGTGTCGGAATGGTGCTCAAAAGTAGCATGCTTCTATTGAGCAGTTGCTACTTAGTAGCGTGTGTGTCGGAATGTTGCTCAAAAGTAGCATGCTAATTTCGAGTTTGCTTAAATATCAACAGGCGTGCGATTTTTGCGGCACGGGTGGAAGGGGGCGTGCCTTACGCTCGTCTAAACAGGTTTGGTTATTGAACATGCTAGCATCGATCAGTCGTTTGCAACAGGTATAATATAAATACATACACAAAATACATAAATAAATAGCATACTTAAAACTAGCGTGCCTATTGCTAGCAAATGTAAACTGTTCATAAGCATGCTCGTATTGAGCATACTCAATAGCACGCTTTTTAGCATGCTATTTTAGAGCATGTGTAATAGTACCTTTACCCTTATCGGATAAAACGTGGGATCGACGCAGCTTAGTCTTTTATCTGCTGCATAGGGATTTAGGACGTCAACTCTATTCGGGTGATATCTCCGGTGGTACATCCATTGCGACGTGCCCTAGGAAGGGACTTTTTCTGTTTCTGCTTTTAGTAGTAATGCGTTTCGGTTTGAAGGGTGGGGCAGCCGTTGTAACTATACTGAGACATTAGAACTCATATCTCAAGGTGGGTGGCGCATTTACGTTGTAGATGTCTAAGGGCTCGAGTAACCACTTAACACCTAGTGGGCTGTGAGCTCGTTTACACATCTAAGCAATAAAAATAAATAGAAATAGTAGTCCTATTATTTCTAACTGGAAAGGCAAAGGTATCATACCATACAGCCTGATCGTTTACAATTTTTTTTATATGAAACATGATAATATAAAGTGAAATTAAGTTGATTAATTGGGCAAATGAATCAATTGGCATGAAATTAAATGAGATATGGGAGGAAATGTAATCTCAATAAAATGGTGGTTATTTACTGAGAATTTTTCAGTGGGCTTTTTGGAAGACCACAAGAAGCTACGTCCAGCGGCTTTGTTTGATTTTCCCACATTTGTGCACTTTCACAGATACTAAACAGTTGATAAACCATCGTTATTACACATTTAAACCTGAAGAAACACTAAATAGACAAAATAAAACAAATCACACAACTTCGCACCTCGCGTTCCCGCCAAAAGTCCTTTCTTCTTTCAGTGTTTCTTTTAGAGGGCTGAATTGCGCTAACGACATTTTCAAGATACGTTTGCAAATAGACAAGTTCCGAACAACAACGATTCATTCGCGAAGCAGTTGTTGTCTTGAGTTGTTAGGTCTCCTTTGGAGGAACTCGGGCAGCTGTTAGCAAATCTCACAGTGCTTGCTCAACTGTTCTGGTGAAGCTGGAAAGGTCTCTGTGCGGTCAGTCTACCGACTTTTTTTTATTGCTTAGGTGGGTGGACAAGCTCACAGCCCACCTGGTGATAAGTGGTTACTGAAGCCCATAGACATCTACAACGTAAATACGCCACCCACCTTGAGATATAAGTTCTAAGGTCTCAGTATAGTTACAACGGCTGCCCCACCCTTCAAACCGAAACGAATTACTGCTTCACGGCAGAAATAGGCGGGGTGGTGGTACCTACCCGCGCGGACTCACAAGACGATCTACCACCAGTAAAAAAAATTCACACTAAAAAATTTCACTCGATCGATGGATGATTTTCTCTGTTCCGTTTCCTCCAAGCCTCTAAAGATGTAGATAGCGACTGTGACGTTTAAACGACTTGCTATGAAAAACGCAAAGCTGGTAGAACACACAAAACTGTAGCGTTCTCTATAGATTTTCAATGAATTGCTCATCTTGGTCTTATTACACTGACTAAAGACCGTTGATAGCGGTTTTCTTATGAGCATCTTATGCATCTTGTGCATTTTCTTATGAGCATCTTAAGAGCCCGAAAGATGCCCTGCCTTTTTTTTTTCCCTACCTAAGCTGATAGCCTTGAGAGGCTATTTCAGCGTAACCGTGGCTAGTAGGTGAGCTCACGGGGCTCAAACCTGACGACGATGCTAACACGAACCCTAGCAAGAGCCGTGCTTCGCAGAATCTACCACCGGATCGGAAACGCGACCCACTGAGAAGATCCGGCGAGAAACTCAGTGGGCTGTGTCTGAGAGTTAATTTACTCGTCGAGCCCTTCGTCGCAAGCGACGGGTTCGACGAGAACGGTGACCGGTGCTTGAAGTACCTAAAAGCACCGTTAGTGGATCGGGAGGATCCGAGATGACGTGTTTTGGGCGACGTCGACTGCTTTCCATTCTGTCCGCAGGATCGGGAATGTAGTTACCGGCGGCCACGATGAGAGAGTTCTCGTGTCGTGCCGCTTTATCGAAGTGGCGCATCGACGCCGACTGAAGATACTTACTGATGGACTCCAGTCGTCATGGAGGTCGACGTTCCTGACGAACCACGGGGCTCCGACGGCTATCCTGCAAAAACGGGATTGAATAATCTGGAAGGATTTTAAGTGAGTGCGGGCCGCGTGAGCGAACACTACACTTGCATAGGTCATGGCGGGGCGTATGCAAGTTTTGTAGAGTGTCACCTTATTTCTAAGGGACATTTTACTTCGCCTACATATCATCGGGTAGAGACGTCCTAGAATGAAGGCGGCACGGTCGCGTACCGTCTTAATATGGGGGCGGAATGTCATCCTACTGTCGAGGGTGACGCCTAAGTATTTGACCTTCGGGGCCCACGGTATGGGCTGGTTGAACATCGTGATTAGGCGAATGGCGGTGGCGGAGGTGTCGATGCGCCTAGTCGGGAGAGGGTTGCTCAACGTGGTGTTCGGAGGGCGACCCCTTTTGAAGAGCACCGCTGTGCTTTTCGTGGGGTTGATGTCGATGCGCCACTTCCGGAACCACTGTCCCATGGTGGTAGCTGCGGTCTGAAGTCGTCGATGAAGCAACGCCTTCTTCCTACACGAGTAGTAGATGGCGGTGTCATCGGCGAAGAGCGCCAGATGGGTCTCCGGAGACCGGGGTATATCATTGATATACAAACTAAATAGTAACGGGGAGAGGGCGGAGCCTTGCGGGACTCCGGCTGTGACGTGACGGGGGCGGGAACGCGTTCCCTCGACTCCTAGTGGAAGAAATACAATAGATCACTTTCTTAATCATCGTACGAAGAAAAGTAATTCACAGAAAAACCAGGTTTCATTCCAGAGACAGATTGTACATGGAAAAAATGTTCTCTGGAACACAATAGCGAGATTTTTTGGATACCAGAAAACGAAATAACGGAATCCCCTAGAATAATTCCTCAGAACATTGCACGACGGTCTAAAAATTATTTAATTTCATTATCGTATTCCAGCGTCGCCGCGGCAAAAGCAGGCGTCGAATGAAGTATAATAGTACGCCAAGCGATGAGTTTGAGGTAAGGAGTAATTTATCAATCGATTCTAAAACAATAGAGTAACATCAAAGTTATTAAGATTATTTGTAAATAGTATGGAGAGTACGGTGCACGCTCGCTGTGGTTCATACCCGATCCTGCGGACCGAATGGTAAACAGTCGACGTCGCCCTAAGCACGTCATTACGGTTCCTCCCGGTCTATTAACGATGCTAGGTACCTCAAGCACCGGTCACCGTCCTCGTCGCTTGCGACGAAGAGCTCCACGAGTGAATTAACCCTCAGACACAGCCCACTGAGTTTCTCGCCGGATCTTCTCAATGGGTCGCGTTTCCGATCCGGTGGTAGTAGATTCAGCGAAGCACTACGCCAGCTAAGGCTAGTGTTAGCAAATTCTCTCAGTTTAAGCCCGTGAGCTTACCTACCAGTCCACGCGTAGCTAAACCCCGTAACGTAACCTTAACTAGTAGTTGAGCTCATGGGGCTCAAACCTGACGACGTTACTAACACTGACCCTGACAAGATCAGTGTTTCGCAGAATCTACCACCGGATCGGAAACGCGACCCACTGAGAAGATCCGGTGAGACACTCAGTGGGCTGTGTCTGTGGATTAATTTATTTCGGCGAGTATTGTGAAGCGGCCGCTACGTAAGCATAGACCTAGTATTATTTAACTTATCCGCCATCTTCATTTCTCAGTCAGGAAACACAACCACTTCGAGGAGCCCGAAGGCTCGCAGATCCCACGACGACGACAGCAGCATGCGGCAGACCAAAAATAAAAAGATAAAAAACAAAAAACACCGGCCCACATATGAGACGTACGATCCGCCCGTCAAGGTAACCTGTAGATATTAAATACAATGAATTCATAATAAGTAACCATAAGACCTTATTTCAAGGACGACTTTTTTGCTTAGATGGGTGGACGAGCTCACAGCCCACCTGGTGTTAAGTGGTTACTGGAGCCCATAGACATCTACGACGTAAACGCGCCATTCATCTTGAGATATAAGTTCGAAAGTCTCAAGTATACTTACTTACAACGGCTGCCCCGCCCTTCAAACCGAAACGCATTACTGCTTCACGGCAGAAATAGGCAGGGCGGCGGTACCTACCCGCGCGGACTCACAAGAGGTCCTACCACCAGTAATTACGCAAATTATAATTTTGCGGGTTTGAATTTTATTACACGATGTTATTCCTTCACCGTGGAAGTCAATCGTGAACATTTGTTAAGTACGTATTTCATTAGAAAAATTGGTACCCGCCTGCGGGATTCGAACACCGGTGCATCGCTCAACACGAATGCATCGGACGTCTTATCCGTTAGGCCACAACGACTTCAATAATGATAAAGTACACAAAATAAGTATGGCAATTGGAGTCTTCCGACGCCATTGTTGTCAGTATCGAGTATTTAAACATACTAGAGATCCCGCAGAAGTCGAAATTCGACTATAATTAATTGGAATTGTAAGTTTGTACACTATTATGATTGTATTTTATACTTCTATAATCACAAATTTCGCCAAGGCTACACTATAAAAATATATGAATAAAGACAAACAATATTTAATCTATTCTCAATTTGACCACAGACGTCAAGAACAAAAAAATTTGACAATAAATAAATAGTAGGCATGCGTGTGTGCGTCAAATACATGGTATGTAGTGTGTGTAACGTTTTCTTTATTGATTTAATGTATCTTTTATGCATTATTTAAAAAAATATTAGCATTGTGCACTTCTTCTCTATATTCTCTATAAGCGTGGAAAATTTCTTACTTCTCCGCCCGCGCAATTTTCGTAAAAAGGGATACAAAGTTTTTGCTTCACGTATTAATATATAGATTCATTAATATTATTAAATCCATACATAAATTGTTCTATTAAAAATGATGTGAAGCGAAATGCGATAAAGTTGATTAATTTAGAACTTCAATCAATTGGGATTTAATGAAACGAGATTAGATGAAATAAAAACTCAGTCAAATGGTGGTTTTTACTGAGATTCAAAACGGAATCGTTTATTTTTAAACAGTTTGGTAGGAGTTTAATTAGTTCAGTACGCCACGTAGGGCACAGGTGACCTACATAGCAGTCAAAGGGTTATGAATATTATTATGATAAATTAACAACAATAGAGGCTTAAAATCAATTAAGTCTCTGCCAACAACGAATTTAAATAATATTAAAATGAATTTAATGAATGATCTCCGACTCTAATTGTCCGATTTTCTCGTAGTTTTTTTTTATTATGAGTTCAACTTGAGAGCATATTTTTTCTTAATTTATAATCACATTATTTTTTATTTTATATTTTAATGTAAAATTGCAAAGAAGTTTTACTTTCCCGAAGTTTGTAACAAATGGCGCTGCAAGTCAATTTTTCGATATATATATTTTATATTTGAGATGGATAAGTGTCTAATAGATGGCGCTGTAGTCAAAATCTGAACGTCTTAATTACATATTTAGCTTTTTGTGTATATTTTATTTCTTCAAATAAATATCAATGTTTGCCCTCAATGCGTTCCGGAAATGTGATTGACGCTCCAAGAAAAGTTCCTGTTATAGTATCAATGTACAACAGATGACGCGTGAATAGTTTTAATAAATTGATATTTTTCATACAACTATGCACAATACAGTGAAGCGTGATCAGGTAAAATCAGGTTTACTAGTGAATTTAAATTAAATGTTGATATATAGGGCACATTTAGAATTGAAGTGGCTTAACTAAAAATTTTAAGAAAATCAATTTTCTACTTAGAACGACCTATGAACCTGTCGAACCTTTAGAACTATAGAAACCCAACCTAAAAAATGTGATTTTTAAAAAATATGTGATACAATTTTCGAACCTAAAAGCCGTAAAGAAAGGGAACGAAGTGAAAGAGATCGATAGATAAGTGTGTCCCTCTTTAAACTACTTTTGGTACTTTACTATTTACTCTACTTTCTATGCTACTTTGATTATTAAGAGTCGCTGAAAAGGGTCGTTCTAGCTGCACACTTTGAATTAAAGTCAAAATCTAAAAATTTCGAAATGGGTGCGATGTGTTCTTTAAGTTTATTAAAATAAACAATCTTTTTTAGTCTATAAAAGGAAAAAGTACTCTTTCCGTCTCTTTTCAATCAGGCGCTAACCAAAGTACAATTTTAAAATCTAAAAAATTACAATTCTTTATTTAAATGTTTGACATTTACCAAAAAATAAGAATTTTGTATTATGCAACTTCATTAATCAATTCTAATTCAATTCTAAATAATGGAATTCGTTGTTCGGCAACTAAAGACTGATTCCGGAAAATAACTTGTTGTTTGAGAAAAATTGACTCGAATGAATTTTTGTTCACTAGTTATTAAACATGTTAAAATAATATGTTTCAGCAATGGGAGTCCGGCTTTGTAGAGATGCCTAAGGATCTTTACCAGGCTCACCTGAGGCCGGGAGTGATCTTCAGAATCCACATGGCCGAAGCGATCTTGAAGATGCAGTACCGAAAGTAAGAACTACTTTTGTTAGTTGCCTGGAAGTTATGAGCTCTGATCAGAAGATATTCGATATCTATCTATCTATTTATATAAAAATGAATTGCTGTTCGTTAGTCTCGCTAAAACTCGAGAGCGGCTGGACCGATTTGGCTAATTTTGGTCTCGAATTATTTGTGGAAGTCCAGGGAAGGTTTAAAAGGTAGATAAATATGAAAATGCTCGGAATTAAATAAAAATAATAATTTTGTTTTTCCTTTGATGTGTCCCCCGTCGGACGGATTCCTTTTGTTTGTTTTAAGTTTATTTTATACAAAAGTTTAGGTTTATTTATCAATTGAGGCACTACGAAGTCTGCCAGGTCAGCTAGTCTTTATATACATATATAATTCTACTATACGTGTGTATGTCACTGAACTCCTCCTAAACGGCTGGACCGATTTGATTGATTTTTTTTGTATGCGTTTGGGTGGCGCCCTGGATGGTTTAGATTCACAAATCAGCCCGGCAGATGGCGCTGCAGTCGGTACCTATTTGAATGAATTTTTTCAGGACAACGTCTGTCGGGTCCGCTAGTATCCTATAATATACGATGTGTACTTATTAAGCCGTATCTTTTTTTTGTTTTTATTGCTTAGATGGGTGGACGGGCTCACAGCCCACCTGGTGTTAAGTGGTTACTGGAGCCCATAGACATCTACAATGTAAATGCGCCACCCACCTTGAGATATAAGTTCTAAGGTCTCAGTATAGTTACAACGGCTGCCCCGCCCTTTAAACCGAAACGCATTACTGCTTCACGGCAGAAATAGGCAGGGCGGTGGTACCTACCCGCGCGGACTCACAAGAGGTCCTACCACCAGCTCCTGTCCTGTATCTACATATCTATATCGGAATTTTTGAAAGTAATTTTCTTACATTAAAGACGTCCTATTGACATGACAATTCGCACGCGCGTCGAGGGCCGATGATGATACAATAGTTTTGTAACTTCGCTAATTTCGCTATAACATCCTGACATCGGTAACGACAGTATTGATTTTTTTAATTCGACTTGCTTCTATATCGATTTTTTTTTGTTTTGTTTATAAAGTATTAGTGATTTTATGGACACTGAAGTCGAAACCATTTCCATTACCCAATGCATTATAAAATGTTTTTTCGCGAGGCAAAAATAAACAAGATGGCGGTATACATTCGCGCTGGCTAACAAAATTAATGAGCCGGTACGGTACATACGGGTAACAGCATTAGTTGTCAAATAGCGAAATTCTCTAAAAACAATAAAACAGTTTCCTGCGAAAACGAGTTTTTTTTTTCGAATTAAAAATTAGCCTACCTCACTCCACTGATGTAAAAGTATCACTTTAAAAACAAACTTAATGTGTTAATTTATTTCATCGTTTCGAAGTGAAAGAAGGACAATCAAACACACTTTCACATTTATAATATTAGTATCCATATAAGTTGAGAGTGTCTTTTAAGGTTTTTTTTTTTTTATATAGCTAGGATAAAAAGAAACGATATAAAAAAAACATGGCGTAATAAAAAATCAAATCCGAAAAATGTTGAATTTTCGTTATAATTATCATATTATAATATATTATTTCGTTGGGTTTTTTTTTTTGCCTTTATTGGCAGACAAACATACGACTCAGCTGAAGGTGAGTGATTACCATCGCCCATGGACGTCAGCAATGCTAAGGGCAGAACCAGACATTGACTAGCGTTGAAGACCCTTAGCTCTTTTTATATACTTGATATTATAAATACTGTTTTTAATACCTCAGTGTGCTTAGTGCGTGTTTTTTAATACGCTTTTATTAGCTTCAGACGTATGTACGTACGTATGTAACGGAATCTTTGAACATGATTTTGACCCCCTTCAAAACGTCGGATTAACTCGAAATTTGGTATACTTATTAAGGACCGATGACAATACAATAGAGAAAAAATATTTTTAAAAAATCAATTGAATAATTGAAATTCAACTAAAAAATGATTTTACTGTAAAAAAAGCGTGGGGTGCATAGTTATAAATATTTTATGAACAGATATAGTAGTAGAAGGGTTACCTATTTTGATAATATCCTGAAAAGCATCTAGTAGTATTTTCTTTTTTTTTGTTGGATTTTATATAAAAGCGTATTTTGTTAGTTTTTTTAAACTATTATTTTTTAACGTTCTCGATAGCGTAAAAGTTAACCCAATTTTGTAAGCAGTTGGAACAGCGGCCCTGTCGGGACTGTCGTCGCCGAACATACTGTGGAAGAGCAACCCGGTCGGCGGTGTATCGCGTTCCGACCCGGCAGGCTGGTTCTGGCCCAGCGGGGTATCCCGGAACACCAGCGGCATCGCCCGGGCGGCCTAGCAGGGCCGCCGTACCGCGGAGACCGACGTCGTTGGTCGTCGACTATCGCCTCGACGACCTGTCGGTCGGTCGTCCTCGGGGTGGCGCCGCGTGTCTGGTTGTAGTGTTGACCGCGGGAACCCCCCTACTCTGACCGGGTTCTGACCCCGGACGGAGATCGGACGTCGGGTGTAAAAATGCAGGGGAGTCGTTTAGTGGGTGGGCCCTAAAATTCCTTGGGCCCGCGGTCTGCTCTCAACACCTGCAGATCGTTGAGTCCCACATATCACGCGCGCCCCCTAGGCGCGGGGACCTCATAGGAGGTTCGGCACCCGGCCCGAAAGAAAAAAAAAAGCTCCCTTAGCGGCAAACGTACGCAAACGATCCCATTCCATACAAATATGAGTTTACTTTTACGCTATCGAGAACGTTAAAAAACTCGTACTAAGCACACAGCTCTCAAAGCGAGTAGCGGCCTTAACGTTGTTACGTTTACGGGCTTCGGTAGCCACTTAATATGCTCGTGCGCACGTCTGTGCAATAACTGGTGGTAGGACCTCTTGTGAGTCCGCGCGGGTAGGTACCACCACCCTGCCTATTTCTGCCGTGAAGCAGTAATGCGTTTCGATTTGAAGAGTGGAGCAGCCGTTGTAACTATACTGAGACCTTACAACTTATATCTCAAGGTGGGTGGCGCATTTACGTTGTAGATGTCTATGGGCTCCAGTAACCACTTAACACCAGGTGGGCTGTGAGCTTGTCCACCAATCTAAGCTTTAAAAAAAAACAATCTTCAGTTACGGCGAAGACAAAGACGAATCTGTGATAGAAGCCGACGTGGAGTATCTGCGTCTGACCCGGAAGGTTATCAACGATGAGATCACCAAGTTCGAGGACCTGAAGTGGCTGATCGGCTGGTTCAACAACCGCTCCGAGCTGATACAGGAGCACATGTGCAACACAAGATACTACGCAGTCGGTGAGTCGGGCTAAGGAGTTGTTAATTCATGTAAGTCATGTGTATGTATGTATATATTAGGGCGGTCCTTACAGGGCCACGCCACCCCCGTGTGTACAGTGTGCGGTGCACACAGGCGCCAAGACAATAAGGGCGCCGCCACCGAAATTATTTACGTTACACTTACACAACAACAAATTCTTTGTAGTGGACTATCGATAAGTAAGTAGGCACAAATAGGCACAACATAATAATATAACTTGTAAATAACAAAACATATAATGCATTTATAGTATTCGTACAAGCATCTCAAGATTTACGTCAAAACAATAAGTCAAAATTAACGAATAATTTAAAAAATACATTGAAAAGTGAAGATTCGTAAAAATAGGAGGCACTTCATGGGTTTCACACACAGGCGCTGCCGGGGGTCGGCGCCGCCCTGGGTCCTTATTTAGGGTTTGTCCGAATTTTTATTTCACTATAGCCCCAAATCGGTTTCGGTCATCGGTCAAAAAAAATCATGCCGAGCTATAACTCTTAATTTTAATTTTACGTGACACACATGACGTCACATGACGTGGCTTTTCAACACGTGGCATGCCTTTTCAACACCTGGCGAGGCTTGCAAACGTGGCGTGGCCTTGGAACGCGTGGCGTTACACATCAGCAAGTTGTGTAGCCTAGCAACACGTGGCCTGGATTTTCAACACGTGGTGTGGCTTAGCAACACGTGGCGTTGCTTTCAACAAGTAGCGTGGCTTTTTAACACATGGCGAGGCTTTTCAAAACACATTCAAACCTGAAGATACACTAAATTAACAAAATGAAAGAATTAAACTACCCTCCTCGCACGAAACTAGCGTCCATCTCACTGAACACTCACTCACTCGCCACAAACACTATTGGTCTTCAATCATCCAAGCAACTAAGTCCAATTATGTATACTAAAACGGGGACAACGATTTAATTCAATTTTGTATCCAGGAATACCGCCGACGCTGTTCACTCACCCCGAAGAGTACATGAAGCGTATGTGCCTGTTCGACAATGTTTACATTGACCACATTCCGTACGTGGTGGGCGAGGACAGTTCCCTGATGGCCGCCGTGGCGCCCCCGGTCCTGCACTGCGACGCAGCCACATGCACGTCTGTGCCATTTATCGACAGGTAATATTATGAGATAAGTCCTCACGGATCCATCAGATCCAATAACTGTTGCATTAGACGCCTTCAGCTCTAGCACTAGGCTTAGGGACTCTAGTAACAGTACTCGTTAAACTCAGCAAAGAGTTTGACGTGCAAACTAACTTAAACATCAGCTCGCGGAGTTTCTCGCCAGACCTTCTCAGCTAGTCGCGGTTCGGATCCGGTTTCCGATCATCGTTCTCGTCGAACCTGTCAATGCGACGAAGGACTTGGCGAGTAAATTAACCCACAGATACAGCCCACTGAGTTTCTCGCCGGATCTTCTCAGTGGGTCATATTTCCGATCCGGTGGTAGACTCTGCGAAGCACGGCTCTTGCTAGGGTTTGTGTTAGCAACAACGTCAGGTTTGGGCCCTGTGAGCTCACCTACTAGCTCGGCGATGCTGACATGGTCTCTCTAGATCATCAGCTTGGGTAGGAAAAAAAAAACCGGTAGTAGATTCGTTCGCGAAGCAGCTGCTCTTGAATTGTTAGGTCTCATTCGGAGGTGCTCAGGCAACTGTTAGCAAATCTCACCCCTCCTGACTGAGTCTTTGCTCGCCCACCTGCCCTAATGAAACTGGAATGGTTACTTCACCTTTTTTTTATGAGAACCATACTTCCTCCTCATCATTGGCTATGTGATGTCCTATAATAGCACCCCAACTCTTTTCTAATGGATGTCGATAGGGATTCCCCGGAGAGCAAGCAGTAGCGTTCTCTAAGTATCAAACTAACATCCTACTACAAGGGCGGGATGATAAGTAACTAGCCTAACAATAAAACACTTAACTTTCCGTGATAAAATTAATTTTATTTTTCGACATAGTCTCCGTGAACCTCTACGCACTTATTCCATCTTCGTTCTAAAGCAGTAATGCCTTCCATAAAATGATTTCTTTCGAGGCCTGGAAAAATACTCCTCTACAGCGGCTATGACTTCATCATTTGTGGCAAATTTCTGTCCGCCCAAAAGTTTTAAGCTTAGGGAATAAGTGGAAGTCTGATGGCGCTAGATCAGGCGGATAAGGTGGGTGGGGCAGCAAATCATACTTCAATTCTTTGATTTTTGCCATAGCTTTAACACATGTGTGAAACCTTTTTTTTTTTTTTTTTTTTTCGGGTAGAGGTCCGAACCTCCTACGAGGTCCCCGCGCAAAAGGGGCGCGCGGGGTATGTGAGACTCAACGATCTGCATGGTGTTGTGAGCAGACCGCGGGCCCAAGGATTTTAGGACCCACCCACTAAACAACTCTCCTGCACTCTTACACCCGACGTCCGATCCCCTCCGAGGTCAGAACCCGGATGAGGTAGGGGGGCTACCGCGGTCAACACTACAACCAGACGGCGCGGCTCACCCCAAGGACGCCCAGCCGACGGAGCCTTCGAGGCGAATCGAAGGCTCTGAAACGTCGGCCGTCTCGGTATGGCAGCCCGTCGGGCCGCCCAGACGGTGCCGCTAGTGTCCCGGAATACCCCGCTGGACCAGAACCAGCCTGCCGGGTGGGGACGCGATACACCGTCGACCGGTCGCTCTATTCACTCCACGGCAGCGCGCTAGAGTGCTGGTAGCGCGCCGCGCAGCCTCACCCCCTCAGGTCGCCCCTTGACCTTCACCGGGGGGAGGCCGCTACCTACAGGGGCCGGGACGTACGGGCGTATTCCCGCCTCCGGCCCCCGGACATGTGTGAACCCTAGCGTTGTCTTGGTGGAAGATGATTTTTTTTTCGCCAAACCTGGTCGTTTTTGCTGAATACATTGATGAAAATTATCTAGAAGATTAGAGTAGTATTTTCCATTAATCGTTTGACCTTTAGGAAGGTAATCTATCATCAAGATCCCATCTGCATCCCAAAAGACGGAAGCCATCACCTTTCCAGCCGACTTTACAGCCATGGCTTTTTTTGGAACCGGGCATCCCGATTGCGTCCAGTGTTTTGATTGAATTTTTGATTCTGGCGTGTAATCATGAACCCATGTTTCATCTGTATCGACGTAAAAATCGACGTAAAAAATCGGCTTTATTACTCTGAAACGGTCCAGACATTCTTTAGAGTTTTGCACCCGAATCCTTTTTTGATCGTGCATAAGCAATCGCGGCACCCAACGGGCCGAAGACTTTTTCATATTTAATTCCTCACTTAGGATATGATGTGCCCGTTCTTTTGAGATACCTGTAGTGATAGCTGTTTCAGATAACTTCAATCGTCGATCTGTTAAAACTATATCATGTTCTTTCACGACCACTTCCGGAGTCGTGACGCTTTTTGGACGTCCGGGGTGGGCTTCATCTTGGACACATGAACGACCGCGTTTAAACTCAGCCACCCAGTTTTTTACTGTGATATAAGAAGGAGCACATTCACCCAAAACATTCTTTAACTCGTCATAGACATCTTTCTCCTTTATGCCCTTCATATGAAGAAACTTTATGACGGCTCTTTGTTCAATTTTATCCATTTTGAAAACACTTGACGAAATATATTTTCAAATGACAAAAAATCAATAAAATGTTCACGCCACCGAATTCAAATTTAGAACACAGGTGGCCAGAGATACGAATTTAAAAATGAGATACATATTTTTTTAATTTTAACATTTTAAATAGTAGAGCTAGTTACTTATCATCTCGCCCTCGTATCTTCAATTGCTGAGAGGTTGCTAATAGGGCGTAATATAAGCCCTGATAGAGAGCACTAACTTGCCTATTTCTGCCTCCAATCAGAGTTCTGTCTTGAGGGGCGAGACAGCTGTTGTTCCATGAATCCATGTTTTTACTGGTGGTAACTGGTGGGACCTTTTGGCAGTCCGCGCGGGTAGGTACCACCACCCTGCCTATTTCTGCCGTGAAGCAGTAATGTGTTTCGGTTTGAAGGGCGGGGCAGCCGTTGTAACTATACTTGAGACCTTAGAACCTATATCTCAAGATGGGTGGCGCATTTACGTTCTAGATGTCTATGGGCTCCAGTAACCACTTAACACCAGGTGGGCTGTGAGCTCGTCCACCCATCTACGCAATAAATAAATAAAAATTAAGGCGTCGATCACAAGGCTAATGGCGGCACCTCTTCTTGGCTTTACCGATACTTCATATACAATGCCCAACTGAAAACAATCGATTGGAAATCTTTGCCCAAACAGGTTTAAAAAAATTCTAATTCCACCACCTCGTTTACTTCAGCATTATGTTCGAAGAGCGTCTTTCGCGTACCAACGTGCGCACGGTGACGCGATGCCAGTCCAGCTGCCGAGCTCACTGCAGAAACGACGCGGACTGCCTCAAGAGGTGCGCGGACAGATGTCTCAGAGCCGACTGAGCATTAGAGAAAGCATTAAAAACGAAAAAAAAAAACGTTTTTTGTTATTTTATTTTTGAACACCCTTTTTATAAGACTTAAAGGAACGTCATCGAAATTTTGAATTTTAATGACAGTATAATAACCGGCAAACTTCTTGAGCATTTGTTGACGTAGTGGGGGTAAGTTTGCGCATGGTACACTCACGTGCAAAAACATTACTTACTCTGCGTCATAATGCTATTAAATTATTAAAATCAACATATGTATTTATTTATATATTTATTAGAACATCAACAAAACATATAGGTTAATAATTGTAATAATTTATTTCTTGGGGTAAAATAGATATTCCTTCTATTAAGTCAAAACTAGAGCTGTTGCCAGGTCTTGGTTCAGTTGAAGCAAAGCTGGTATTTGTAATTTTTTTTTCGTTATCATAATCTTGACCATCATCATCATCACTGTTTTCATCACCAGAGTCGATACCATCGTGATGAGTCGACATAGGGCTCATCGGCGTAGTTTACAACTCGGTCGATTCGGTCTTCTTTTTTGTCTATAATTAATTATTTTTTGAAGATATTCGATTCGTAGTAATCGAATGTTACTTTTTTCATTTACCAGCTTCCGATTATTTTCTGTTCTTTTTTTCCATCTGAAGCCTAGCTCTTTCATAATTCGTCGTAAGCTTCATTCCGAGCCATTAAAATTTATATCTTCTTTAAATTTTTCGAAGCCTTTCTACAGTACGAAGTTTCGCTGCTTGTTATGTAGTTATTATGATTACATCTTTTTATTACAGATTGAACGAAACTATCCATTCCGGTAACTTTCTTCTTCCCTGATCTTTTCTTACCCGGAGTCCGAAGCACGGCGAGCAAGCCAGAGCCTTTAGCTTCGTTAATAATGCACCTAACAGTACTCACTGATGTTTTTGTTGCTTCCGAAGTCTGTTTTAATTTTTCCATATAATTCTTCCCCTGTTTTATAATGAAGCAATATACGTCGTACACAAATTTTCTACCCTTTCTTTTAAGTACTACACCAGTTTGTCACGGCATAGTGTATGTTTTATAAAAAATCAACAAACACTCAACAAATAGCAATGGCAACAAAGTCCACAAGCAATTATAACAAATAACTTAACGATTAATAACGATAGACTTTCCACTGTACGCAAGCGTACTTTTGGAAGCAAGCGGAATGAGGGCGCGGTGCGGGACGCAAGGTTCGACTGATCTACCAATAACGCGCTCGATACGATTTCCCCTGCCGTCGCGCCTCACCCTCACCACCAAAGTGATCTAAAATTCGGTTCTGCGCAGTCAAGGTCATTTGCTCAAGAAGTTTGCCGATTACTATAGCAACAATCGAACGGTGACATTTGATAGCTGACAACTGAAGCTGTCAACTACACGGTAGTAGGTACAAGTAAGTAGTTGAATGTAAGTAGGTTGTAGTAAGTAGATAGTAGTCCTATTTATCCAACTGGAAAAGTAAAGGTATCTTACCATACAGTCTAATCTTTTATCATTTTTTTTAATAAAAAATGATGATATTAAGTGAAATGAAATGAAGATGATTAATTTGAAACATTAATCAATTGGCATGAAATTAAATGAAATGAGATGAGATGATATGGCATGAAATATAATCTCAGTAAAACGGTGATTTACTGAGACTTTTTCAGTGGACTTTTTGGAGGATCCTTAAAAGCTACATCCAGTTGCTTTGTTTTATTCTCCCACATTTGTGCACTTTTACTGATACCTTTATTGCACATTTAAACCTGAAGAAACACTAAATAGACAAAGTAAAACAATTCACAGAACTTCGCTCCTCGTGCTCCCGCCAAAAAGTATCTGACATTACTCCTACATGTATGAGTATAATGCAGGTCGAAAACTCGTTGACATAATGCCGAGTTTACATTACGAAATTAGTGTCATGCATGTTGAGCTCAGTTTCACGAAAGTAGTTTCGATATACGCGAAAGTAATTTCGTTAAAAAATTAGTGTCGCGAAATCCACAGTATCGCAGTAACCATGGCGCCGTTAGCATCAAAGCTATAATTTGCTATATTCAATGTAACTAAAGAAATGCTTATATACCTATAAACTTAAAAAAAGACTATCAAGAAAAAAAAAGTTGGTAGATTCGAGGATGGTCAACAAGAAGGCATTTAGGTGCAATGAAGTTAGTCTCTGAATTAGCAGATGAAGATCTTGAAAGTTATAAAAACTATTTTCGAATGAGTGAAGATAATTTTGATTTTTTACTATAGGTGTTTCGGGACCCTTGTCATTGATATTCATTAATAAGATCTATATTTTTTTCTGTATTCCATCATTGGTTTGCCATTTTCAACGCTTGAAGCGCGTCCGAACTAACAATACACACGTCCGCACAGCGCAGGCCCTTTCGCGACATTAGTTTCACGTCGCGTTTACACTTTGAAATTAGTTGCATGACATTAATTTCACCAAAAAATCGCGCAGGGCACGAAACTAATTCCCATGCATGAAATTAATGCATGCATTACGAAAGTATTAAATTACACGTGAAACTGTTAGTAAAACTAATGTCACGAAATTAATTTCACGCCACTAATTTCGTAATGTAAATTCGGCTTAAGGGTTCAGTTGTGTCAACGTTTGTCAGTGTTCTTACCAACAGGGCGGAAGTGTACCAAGTCTAGGATAGTCTAAAAACTAGTATTGAAGTCATGAATTATCCTACAAGGCAATAGTCTGACTGTTTTTAATTATTTACTTTATTTAAGATTGACATATCGGGCATGACGATTGACTTTAAATTTACTTATTACTGTAATTCAAATAAAATGATCCTAACAATTTCATGACATTCATTCATTTTCCAACTAATGGTTGTCTCGAATAGTTTGCTCTTAGCGATAAGACCGCCAATTGTAATTTTCTCTTTGTATTTAATATTTCGCATTGTGTTTTTTTTTGGTGTACAATAAAGAATACTCTCTCTTCGGTAATGAAGAAGTAAGAATCAAAACAAAAACAAACACCAACACAATAATAAACGTTTAATAAACATCCATAACAATAATTTACACTCAATAAATAAGATTTTTAATCGCCTTCCGTCGACCCCCATCACGTCCTGTAGTTACACTTGAGGCGTTTGCTGTGGTGGTCCCCCGGGAGGGTCCCGGCGCGCTGCCGCCCCGGCTTCATGCGGGGGGTCTCGATGTTGTGCTGCTTCAGCAGATGCCTCTTCCAATAGCAACGCCGCGTGTAACACGAATGACATATCTCGCATTCGTATCTGCCGACAGGGGATCGGTGAGAGGGACTTTTTTTGGCGGAAATGAGAGCAGTGAAATTGTGTGATCACTACATATAGTATAAAACAAAGTCGCTTTCTCTGTCCCTGTATCCCTATGTATGCTTAAATCTTTAAAACTACGCAACGGATTTTGATGCGGTTTTTTTTAATAGATAGAGTGATTGAAGAGGAAGGTTTATAAGTATAATAACATCCATTAAATAGTGGAGAAATCAATAATAAATTACAGTTTCCGAAGCGAAGCGAAGGCGGGTCGCTAGTTAACAAATAAATAACAATAAATAAATAATTATTTATTAACAATCATGCCACGTTAACTGGTCCCGTGCTAAGGTCGTAAAAAACTTGGGTTACAGGTACCAGATAACGGAAATAAATGTAAGATTTTTTTAATAATTATCATACAAATATCTTCCCTTGGCGGGATTCGCACCCGCGACCCCCTTGTGTAGTGACTATGTCACTTACCACTACACCAGACGGCAGTTAGTTTTATTTTATCTATTTAGTGTTTCTTCAGGTTTAAATGAGTAGTAACGATGGTTTATTAACTGTTTAGTATCTGTGAAAGTGCACAAATGTGGATAAATCAAACAAAGCCACTGGACGTAACTTGTGGGGATCCTACAAAAAGTCGACTGAAAAAGTCTCAGTAAATGACCACGATTTTACTGAGATTATATTTTATCCTATATCATCTCATCTCATTTAATTTCATCCCAATTGATTAATGTCCCAAAATAATCATCTTCATTTCATTTCGTTTCACTCCATATTATAATTTTTCATAAATTAAGAGTATAAATTAAAATAAGATATGACTTAAAGGTCTTATTTACCAGGTCATAAAAACCCATTAAAAAAAAAACATTCGAGTGCATGTGAGACGGCACTATTTAATTAGACCTATGAGAGAAAGAGATAGAGAACTCTGTTGTTGGCTCTTACCGCTTCACGCCAAAGTGGGTGTCGATGTGCCTCTGCAGTTTGCTTCTATCGTTGAATCTCTTCTCGCAGTGGGTGCAGGGGAAGCGCCTCTCGCCCTGGTGCACGAGCCGCCGGTGGGCGTACAGACTCGAGCACGTGTAGTACGAGCACGTGCAGGAATCGCACTTGTACGTTTTGGTGTTGCCTGGAAATTGGGGAATTGTTTTTTTTAGGGAAAATAAAAAAAATTGCCATATTCGTCCGTATTGTAAGATGTTTAGGGGAGGCAGTGGATATCAAGAATGTCGCTCGCTGGCTTTGAGACGTGAGGTCGAAAACTAAGTTTTGATTATAAAACGGCTGTCCCACATTTCAAATTGGCTCGCGTGACTAACTAAGTAATTAGTGGTACTTACCAGCGAGAGTTTATTACTTAGTAAGCACTATTCATATCGACATTTTTGCAACTTTACAGGAGACCAAAGATTTTTTAAGATTTTTTAGATTTTAAAATTTTGGGAAAAAATATCAAAACAAAAAAATACTTCTTTAGCTATTCTAATGGAGTAAACTTAATTGGAGTCCAATTAAAAACATCGAACTGTTGATGCTGATACCAAATAAAATGGACCTTTAATTACAAAGATAAATGTCGCGTAGTAAGCGAAATGTCGCTTAAATCAAATAGAATCGAAATAACAATGACGATTATTAAACAAACACGTACTAACTCATGTACCTGAGCGAATTCCACAATAACTTTTTGGCGCGATGTTGTGTGAATTGTTATATTTTGTGCATTCGGTGTTTCATAAGTGTACCTAATAGTGTGTGTGAAAGAAGTGAAACTTCTTTTTGTAATAATGTGGTTTTCATCATTTTTCGTAATTAAATCAAATTTCTCTTGTAGTAGGGAATGCTTTGTATAAGAGAAACGACCTAGCTCGCTTTATCCATTCCCTCTCCAGGGTCAAGTGGTTCGCGAGACGTCTATTTTCTCACTCTCGCTCGTCCTGAATTGTATCTTTTCTCTCTAGCCGTAACAAATCTGTCGCAAGTTAAGAGTTAACGCGCCTAAAGAAGTTTCACTTCTATAATAAAATACACGTACAAACATCATACCGCAGTGCCTTTGAACGTGTTTGACCAGGTCGCTCTTGTAAACGGTCCCGTAATCGCAATGGTCGCACTTATAGTTCGGCGTCCTGTGGGTACGCAGGTGAGTGCTGTACGAAGCGCGCGGGAACAGCTTACCGCATATCTGCCAGAATCACATTTATAAATATATATGTATATATTTAGATGTCTATGGGCTCCAATAACCACTTAACACCAGGTGGGCTGTGAGCTCGTGCACCCATCTAAGAAAAATAATTAAAAAATAATGATAATAATAATAAACCTCAAGCCTCAAGGTGGGTAGTAGCATCAACGTTCAGCAACAGCAGACGTTCCGTGAGGTCGTTCGCTTGTCTCAAATAAATAAGTGCCTTTACCTCGCATATAAGTCCGTCTTTACTGGAATGTTTTTCTTTTCGATGCGCCACTAGAGATTTTTTGTTATCGAAATTCAAATCGCATATACCGCACGGGAATACAATCGGCGGTTTAGGTTCTAAGGCTTCAGAGGATTCTTCCACAACCTTCTTTTTCTTAATTACCTCCCGATTCCTCAGTATAGATTTATTTTTCTTTTTCCGTCTTACGGTTTTGCTGCAAAAGAGAAATCATTGATCTCATGGTCGTGGCCTAAAGGATAAGACGTCCGGTGCATTCGTATGTAGCGATGTACCGGTGTTCGAATCCCGCAGGCGGGTACCAATTTTTCTAATGAAATACGTACTTAACAAATGTTTACGAATGACTTCCACGGTGAGGGGATAACATCGTGTAATAAAAATCGAACCCGCCAAATTATAATTTGCGTAATTACTGGTGGTAGGACCTCTTGTGAGTCCGCGCGGGTAGGCACCACCGCCCCGCCTATTTCTGCCGTGAAGCAGTAATGCCTTTCGGTTTAAAGGATGGGGCAGTCGCTGTAACTATACTGAGACCTTAGAACTTATATCTCAAGGTAGGTGGCGGCCTTTACGTTGTAGATGTCTATAGGCTCTAGTAAACACGTAAAACCATGGCTAAGAGCTCGCATAAGCAATAAAAAAAAAAATATAGCACATACTGGAATTGGCAACTTCAATATTACAGCCATAGCAATCAGTATTAAAAAAAAACTATAGTCATTTTAAGCTAAGCTAACCATTTAAATGTTTTCAAATTAATCTTCTTAAAGTCATTCTGAGCATCCACGCATTCCGTCTTAACAATGGCTACATCAACCTCACAATTGTTGCTTGATTTACTCTTTGTTGCATTGTTGTTGGTGAAGAAGTCATTGTTGTCATCTTCATAGTCGATTTCACTGATGCAGTTGTGTTCCTCTTTGACCGCCGTACAGAGTTTCCTTAAGATTTTGTCACTGAATATACATTTCGTTTTGAAATCAAAAGCAACTGTCAGGTTCTTACTGCACATTCCGCATATGTGTGCCGGAAGACCATCTTCTGGTTTTAACTGTAAGTTGAAAGAAGGAAGTTTGTAGTCTGTCAATGACGTTAATGAAGAAACAATTTTATTATTTTATTTAGTGAATTATAAACTTAAGCATATTTGTTAGGTTACTGGTGGTAGGACCTCTTGTGAGTCCGCACGGGTAGGTACCACCAACCCGCCTATTTCTGCCATGAAGCAGCACAGCATTTCGATTTGAAGGGTGGGGCAGCTGTTGTAACTATACTGAGACCTTAGATCTCATATCTCAAGGTGGATGGCGGCATTTATGCTGTAGATGTCGATAGGCTGCGACCTTAGATCTCATATCTCAAGGTGGATGGCGGCATTTATGCTGTAGATGTCGATAGGCTCCAGTAACTACTTAACACCAGGTGCGCTGTGAGTTCGTCCACCCATCTAAGCAATAAAAAAAAGGTAACATGTCAGTTCTCTATATATCTGTGTTTATACTATCCGCACTTAGTAATACTTTTTATGATAAGGAGAATAAATAACTTCATGCTACAAATTTACTGATTTTTTTCGTATTACAATTTTATCACAGTAGTTTCAAAATGATTGACGCAAGTATATATTCTTGCAAGATCTGGGATCCCATAACATTCGACTACCCTTGCTATTCTCTCTAATTGCCCATTTTCATTCATGTAAATGCATAAACACACTTTTGCTGACATAACACAGTTAGTTTTTTTTTAATTGTTAAAATGTTACCGTCACCCATAGACTCATTCATGCCCAGTACCACCCATATACAGACATGAGTTCTGACTCTCAGCATCTTACTGCATCACAGACTTCCAGAATATGCATGGATAGTTTTTTTTTTTTTTTTGTTATTGCTTAGATGGGTGGACGAGCTCACAGCCCACCTGTTGTTAAGTGGTTACTGGAGCCCATAGACATCTACAACGTAAATGCGCCACCCACCTTGAGATATAAGTTGTAAGGTCTCAGTATAGTTACAACGGCTGCCCCACCCTTCAAACCGAAACGCATTACTGCTTCACGGCAGAAATAGGCAGGGCGGTGGTCCTACCCGTGCGGACTCACAAGAGGTCCTACCACCAGTAATTACGCAAATTATAATTTTGCGGGTTTCAATTTTATTACACGATGTTATTCCTTCACCGTGGAAGTCAATCGTGAACATTTGCCGAGTACATATTTCATTAGAAAAATTGGTACCCGCCTGAGATTCGAACACCGGCGCATCGCTCAACACTAATGCACCGGACGTCTTATCCCTTAGGCCAAGACAACTTCTGAAGATTCAACCAATTGTTTAAAATATTTACAAATATACAGATCACAATGAAATCAAGATCAAAAATATGTATTTATACTCAGATCTTGCATGCTTGTCACATTTAATTAATGAAAAATAATGTCCAAATCAGTAGTGTAGTTTAGGAGAAGCAATGAAACGGACAGCAGAAGATAACTTTTATTATTTATATTCAAACATCACCATATGTGCCTTATTTCTGCCGCCAAGTCATACATGCCAGTTTGAAGGGTGAGGTAGCCATTTGAAAATTAAAACTTTGCTTTAGGTAACATTCACATTACTGTCTAAGAACTGTAGACACTATCTCACACCAACAACTACCGGAAGGATCCTTCCAACTACCAATTGAATGCATTAGAAAAAACTAAATATTCGTAATCAGGTTTCTTTCTGTGTGTTGTAAGAATTTTAATTATATTGATAATAAATAAAAAATTTGATTTTTTTATTAATAAAATGTCATTATTTAATACTTCAGACCCAAGTAACCACTTGCCACCCCACTTCAGTTTTTAACACTTTGGAGGCTGTGTCGAATATGATTATCTTTTAGTATATTTAGTGTAGTTTTTATATAGTTTAAATTTAGATATGTTTTTCAAATTTATTTATGTTTGGTTATGAACACCTTGTCCTACCATAAAAAAGTTATTATTTGTAAACACACAGAGGCATACCAAAATACCAGTGCAGAATTCGATTTTTTCAAGTATCTCCGGATGTTTCTCGTTAAATATGTTGCTCATTTCGTAACTAGAGGTAATGCAGATTCTACAAGACTTCTCTATTGATAGTAATTGTATTTTATTATGCAAATTTCCGTCATATTCCTCTATCATTTTGTACTAAGCTGTCAATCTTATTAGGTTATGTTTCAGTAGGTAATCATTTCATAGATTATAGTAAGTAGCTCTTAACATTATCTTGTTATAAAAAATATTTGTTTAAGTTTTCAGAATTAACTTAAGCATTTAATTAGAGTTCTTATCAATTTGAAATTAATTTTATTCCACATTACTTTCGACATATAAAATACTCTGTGTGCCACAGTAGTTACTAACTAATCTGTGCATTATACCATCTGATCTGCTTCCATACAAGTTAAAACGTTCGGAAATACTATATTTATCATTACTAACATCTCTCTCTTATTTATACTAGATAATTACTAATATTTTTTATTTTGAATACTTTATCAAATAAAGTACTGCTTATGCTACCGCAGACTATTTTATATAAGATGCCACGAGTTATTTAATTGCAGAGCAATGTTCCCATTCATTATAATGACTTTCAGCTTTTTTTTTCTTTTTTTTATTGCATCGATGGGTGGACGAGCTCACAGGCTACCTGATGTTAAGTGGTTACTGGAGCCCATAGACATCTACAACGTAAATGCGCCACCCACCTTGAGATATAAGTTCTAAGGTCTCAAGTATAGCTACAACGGCTGCCCGACCCTTCAAACCGAAACGCATTACTGCTTCACCTACCACCCTCCTAGGTCCTACCACAGTGTTGTTCCTGAAAGTCTTTTGTGTTGTGTGTGTCTTCTGTGTTTGTTCTAATTTAACATACTATTTAAGCTATCATCATTTAGCTCTCATACTTCTGTAGTTCAGGTCTTACACAATTTATAGACAAAGGAACGAAATTCTATGAATGTAAAAAAGAATATCGCGACATCGATACTAATCAACTAAAAATTCAAAGTTGCTAAAAAGTATAAATTTTTTTCAAAAGTCAAGACTGAGTACCTACTTTTCTTTTTATTATGAAGATTTTTTTTCCACCTTTTTGTTTGTTTCTGATTATATAAAGGTGTACAAATAAGTTTCCGCCGTTTTGAGAAAGATGGTGTGGCACGAGGCTTACGTTCGAATTCATAGATGATAATCAGCTTGAAAATTAAGTTGATCATTTAAGAACAACTTAACCCTATCATATTATTAACTCCGTATTAGCATCATATTCTTTTTTATCCAAAAATGTTAAAATTTGAACCAAATAAGCGTCATTTGCGGGAACTTTTAATTTACTTTTTTAATTTCAAAAAATCTGCAGCCGAGGCGCATCGATTGCTCACAAAAGCATATAATGAGGCTGCCTTGAGTGAGAGAACATGTCGTGAGTGGTTTAAAAAGTTTAACAACGGTGATTTTGACGTAGAAGACAAAGATCGCAGTGGAAGGCCAAAATTTATGAGGATGCAGAATTGACGGAATTATTGGAGGAAGATTCGTCTCAAACACAAAAAGAACTTGCACTTACTTTAGAAGTCACTCAGCAAGCAGTCTCACATCGCTTAAAATCGTTAGGAATTATTCATAAACAAGGTAATTGGGTTCCATACGAATTAAAGCCGAGAGATGTTGAACGCCGATTATGCATGAGTGAAATGCTGCTAGCTAGGCACCAAAAAAAAAGTTTTTTACATCGAATCGTCACTGGTGATGAAAAGTGGATATATTATGATAATCCGAAAAGAAGAAAATTATGGGGACTACCTGGCCACGCGTCAACATCCACAGCAAAACCGAATATTCATGAAAAAAACTCATGCTGTCTATTTGGTGTGATCAGCTGGGTGTGGTGTATTACGATTTGCTTAATCCTGACGAAACAATCACTGGAGCTCTCTACCGAACGCAGTTGATAAGATTGAGTCGAGCTCTCAAGGAAAAACGCCCTCAATAACTACTCCAGACATGACAAAATTATTCTGCTCCATGATAATACTCGTCCGCACGTAGCGGTACCGGTAAAAAATTATTTAAAAACACTTATTTGGGAAGTACTACCTCACCCGCCGTATTCACCAGACATTGCCCCGTCTGACTATCATCTGTTCCGGTCAATGGCACATGCTCTGTCGGAGCAGCGGTTTACATCATATGAAGATACCAAAAATTGGTTTGATTCGTGGATAGCCTCAAAAGACGAGGAGTTCTTCAGACGTGGAATCTGAACTCTGCCTGAGAGATGGGAAAAAGTAGCTGCTAGTGATGGACAATACTTCGATTAAATTTAAATTACCGTTCTTGGAAGTAATTCTCATTAAGAGCTCTGTGTAGGTGATGATTAAGATCGGTGATGCCATACATCCTTGTCGAATACCGTAACTGAGGCGATAATGTCTTAAACGATACGATAAGTATATACGAGGACGACGACGTGGCGATAAGTTCTCCAGTACCTTTTGCGCTTACAAAGCAGGCCTGTTCGGGTGTAATTTCCTTCAAAAGAAATAACTGCCGAACAATTCATGACGTGCCGCAAAATTTTACTTGCGTGCGAAATCAGTGCCATAAAGTGGTGTTTAATGGTTTTTATATCCTAGTGGCCTCTTTTTATTCATCCCAACGCGGTAGACAATATGCGCCCTTGCCGGATTGCCATACTTTATTACATTACTTAACACGAAACATTTGAACATTTAAAAAATGAATTTGAAGCATAACAAAGCAATCTTGGTTCCACCTCAAATTTTGGGTTAACCAAACCTATGCATTCGATTCTTGTAATTAATAGCAAGGTAGGTTAATTCCATTAAGATTTTAACTATTAATTGCATCTAGAAATTTTTTTCAAGAGTAATTTTAGAAATTAAATATTGCGAGTAATTTATGTCTTGAAATATATTTTGTAAAATGAAGAATTTGAAAAAGTAAGGAAGGGACCAGTTTCTGAACGAAACTTGCTCATTGGTATTACCAGCCCTTAGACCATTATTGTTATGAAAGAAAAAAAGTTTTTAGGTTTTTTCTAAATTAAGTTACAACAGTATAGTAGCCAAGTGTAACTTTTTCTGCACTAAAGCATTTTTAATCGTGTTTGATTTAAAAGTTAAAATATCGATTTTCATCCATATATAGTTAATTTGGTCCATATATTGATTAAGTTTGAATGCTCAGTTCTTATCAAATTAGTTTTGATATTCATCAGATTAAAATATTAAACAAAATAAGGTAGTTTGAAGATAGATTTCTTCAAGAATTTAGCTTTGAAGGTGACTTTATAATTCCTAGAAACTACAAATGAAATTCAAAAATAGTTCTATTTAATTTTTTTAAGCTGCAACACTAACAGACGAAAATCAGAACGTCATAAAAAGAAATTGACAGAACAAGGAGATTTTTCTGTCACACACTGTTTCCTATCATTCGGATTAATAACGCGTTCGTCGGGTCGCGACGATTATAATTTATTATCATTTCACAATTATCAATAAGCTATCGATTACAGACATCAGCCGTCCCGCCGCTTTGCAATCAGTGAGTATTAGTAAATGTATTTATTAATAGAATTTAAAAGTATTTGATAATGTTATCTGTTTATTACTGATTTTACAAGAAGTGATTGGATAAGCCGGTTGTTACATGTTAAGCGTTTGCCGAGTAATGTCGAGTCTAGTGAGCGATTGCGAAGCGTTTTAAACGGGTGAAAGTCGCTTTCGCTCGTCAATTCGACTCTATATCAGCACTCATTTAATGATTAGCATATTATATAGCAATGATTGCCGGATTGTTTCAAAGCTACGATTCTTAACCTTTATAGGGACAGCTTATTACATTTTATTTTACGCAATGTTGCGTAGTGTTCGTGTCGGAAAAATATTATACTTAGGGACAATTAATTATTTTAATTTTTTATGGTACGACGGAAACATGATTTGCATATACAAATCGATCGTTTATAGGCTGTGATTTTCTAATTGTATTTCTAATTTATTCGGTGTTGTTAATAAAATTGAAGTGCTTGTTTTCGAAACACAGTTCAACCGAAATATATAATAATATATATATTTTAATCCCGTCCGGGCGTAGCTGGAATAGACCAGCGAACAGGTAGTGAAAAAAAATGTTTAATGATTTTGAAAATTGAATAAACCCCTGAACTAATTCTGATTAGGTGTGATTGGGGGTTTTGCTTGAATTAAACTCATTATTTCGTATAGAAAATTTTGCCAATTAATTTAGTGAAAAAATTATGGGATCTGAGTAGTCGTTAATGTAAAGATGGTTAAGGTTAAAAGACTAGATGGCCCGTTCGAAAGGGAATATTTGAGAGAAAAGTGGGAATTTGAAGATGATAAGTCTCAATGAGAAAAGACGACATGTTGCCCCAATCCCACATAGTGGGATAAAGGCAAGAAAAAGAAGACTACGAGATCTGTAGAATATCATGTTTTGAGGTCCAGTAAAAAAAGTATCAATTAAAGCTCATAACTATAAAATCCATATAGAAATCTCAATCTGACATGCATTGTATATAAATAAATATTTTTCATGCTACTTTTGTAATTTAGATATAATGTTGTTTTTGTGGAGATAAAAACGGGCTCGTTTATCCACTTATAGATCTGGTACATAACGTCCTATTGCACGATAAAATAATGCTCATCAATGCGCAGAAAAAAAACTTCATTTTCTGATATCAGATTAAATACTCAATGTTTTCTACAAATGGTAGAGTGTATTTTAAGCCTTATAGGTGTATTGTCTACAATATTTTTTTTTTATAAAGAAGTTTGGCTCCAATGCCTTTGCCATTGATTTTGCCAATGTCACAGTATGCACAAAAATGACCTGTGCTTAGAGAGTTTTTTTTTTTAAATACAAATAAGTTTGGTCAGTTTTTCCATATGGAAATTTGTGATTTTAAGAACAGCACAAACAAATATTTGTTAGACTAACTGTTTTAAAGATAAATATTATTAGCAGATCAAAATTTACATAGAATATTTACATGCTTAGAATAGACTAAACTTAATAGAGAATTGATATTAATAAGCCAGGGGATGTCATTTGGAAGGATATCATAAAGAGGGGATACGATATTGGGGCAGTCGAAGAGTCTACAATAAATAGTCCTAGTTTATATAGTCGGATAGCAATAGTATTTGAGGTTTTAATTCAATACTGGATATACTCTTTGGTCAGTTTACTTTACTTTTGGCCTCTAGCCAAGACATTTTTCATAAAAATAATATTATCTGTATCGCGATAACCCTAATGTGCCTCTGTCTAATTAATTGAATTATTATAAAATTATATCACCTGCGATGAAGAAAACTTTAAAGTAATTAAAACATAAGAAATAAAACAATGAGAAAAATAAATATGAGATTAAACCATAAAAACAGTTGTACAAGCTGAGAAAAACAGAAGTATTTAAAGTTATTAGGTACTTATACTACTTAAAATATATTCATATCGAAATTAGTTCTTTAAATGACACCTTAGCCGACTTAACCTAATAGCTGTATGGCTCTATAAATAAATAAAAAATTACACCTTTACAATTGAGGTGGCTTAACAAAAATGTTAAGAAAAAGTTAGAAAAAGTTAGAAAATTTTAATACTTAGAACGAATTGTAGACATGTATTCTAGCAGCTTATAAAATTAAATGGTCTCTTTTAGTTTAGATAAAGACAAATGTACTATTTCCGTTTGCTCTATATCAAGCGCAAGTATTAAATTATTGCGGTAGGCAGCGGCTTGGCTCTGCCCTTGGCATTGCTGAAGTCCATGGGCGACGGTAACCACTCACCATCAGGTGGGCCGTATGCTCGTCTGCCTACAAAGGCAATAAAAAAAATAATATTAATAATTAATAAAATATTTTTTAATTACTTTGAAGTATTAAAATCGAAAAACTAAAAAATTACAATTCTTCAATAACATTTCTGGCGCTTACCAAAAAAAAAAAACAAGAATTGTGTATTAAATCACTTCAATTCTAATGATGCGATATACTCATATATTTACAATATAATTTTCACTTATCTTCACTTTTTTGTAATAAGAAACTTTGATTTGATTGAAAACCAAAGATTCGTGTAAAATGTCATCTATCTATCTTCTATCTTCTTCTTCTATCTTCTATATATATAAAAATGAATTGCTGTTCGTTAGTCTCGCTAAAACTCGAGAACGGCTGGACCGATTTGGATAATTTTGATCTTGAATTATTTGTAGAAGTCCAGAGAAGGCTTAAAAGGTAGATAAATATGAAAATGCTCGGATATAATAAAAATAACAATTTTGTTTTTCCTTTGATATGTCCTTTTGTTTGCTTTAAGTTTATTTTATACAAAACTTTAGGTGTTTTATTTATCGATTGAGGCACTACGAAGTTTACCGGGTCAGTTATAATTAATAAATCCGTACTTAATATCAAAATTGAAAGTGTGTGTTTGTTTGTCCTTATTTCACGTCGAAACGGTCAATGAATTTACATTATTTATTAAGTGATAGTTTTAGGTCAATAGAATGGCGTAGGGTATCTATGATTCCGAAAAAGCCTTGATTACGCAGGCGAAGCTGCGGATAACAGCTAGTATTATTTAATTGAGTGTTAGTACGAGACAAGCGACACAGTTACACTGAGGATAAATAAAACTTCAACGAAATACAGAATTAGAACTCAGCTATTAAGACACTTTTATGGTGGTAGGACCTCTTGTGAGTCCGCTCGGGTAGGTACCACCACCTTGCCTATTTCTGCCGTGAAGCAAAATGCGTTTCGGTTCGAAGGGTGGGGCAGCCGTTGTAACTATACTGAGATCTAAGAACTCTTATCTCAAAAGTGGGTGGCGGCATTTATGTTGTAGGTGTCTATGGGCTCCGGTAACCACTTAACACCAGGTGGGCCGTGAGCTCGTCCACCGATCTAAGCAATAAAATAAAAAACAAGTTTTTTTTGAGATTACTGGAGGCCTTGCCAATTTTACCGGGACAAGTGGGTGAGCAAGTGCTCAGCCAGGAGGGGTGGGATTTGCTACCCTAGCGCCTCCAAAGGAGGACAAACAACTCGAGAGCAGCTGCTTCGCGAATGAATCTATTACAGGATCGGAATCGCGACCCGCCGAGAAGATCCGGCGAGAAACTCAGCGGCCTGATATTTAGGTTAGGTTGCACGCCTAAATCTCTGTCGAGTTCGACGAGTACGGTTACCGGGGTCCCTGCTCCTAGTGTTAGAGCTAAAGGCGTCTAATGCAAGGGTTACTGGATCTCGTCGGTCGTGTTTTTAAATCTGGATGGTCGTGTTTTTAAAACTATGAAATGGCGCGACGTCATATGACGGCCTCTAGGTTACCATATTTATTTTATCAGAACTTCTTTGGACGTCTATTTTATGGGCAAATTCGTATGGCGCATCTTCTTAGCGCTGCAACACATTCGATTATCATAGTCTATACCGCGGCGTTCCCTAAAAAAATTCATATTAAGATGTACGTATTACGGCGGGACGTTTTTAGACGTTGCTAAACTTTGTATGGGAAAAAGGTGCGCTACAGTAGCAACATTCAGAAATGAGGTTGCTCACGGACTTTTTGGCGGGAACGCGAGGAGTGAAGTTATGTGATTTGTTTTATTTTGTCTATTTAGTGTTTCTTCAAGTTTAAATGTGTAATAACGGTGGTTTATTAACTGTTTAACATCTGCGAAAGTGCACAAATGCGGGAAAATGAAACAAAGCCGCTGAACGTAACTTCTCGGGATCCTCCAAAAAGTCCACTGAAAAGTCTCAGTAAATGACCACCATTTTACTGAGATTATACTTCATCCTATCATGTCATTTAATTTCATAATATCATTTTTCATATAAAAAAGTTATCATTAAAATTAGACTTGACCTAAAGGAATTAGTTACCAGGTCATAAAATCCCTTAAAAAAAAAGGTTGCTCACGCGAACGTCTTAAGGTAGACTTGGTATCGCAAAGCAATTTTTCGCTTCGCTTCAGGTGTTCGTTTGGTTGCTCCTCTTCGAATATAAATGCGTTTACATTGTCATTATAACCACGCTCTTGTTACAATCACGTTACGGGTAAAAGCTGGTAAGCTATGAATCTATAATTGGTGACAAATCACTTGGAGTGACGTGGCCTCAAACTAGGTTCCCCCTACTATGGGAACTTGAGACGGTAACACGGTAGTTTTTTTTTTTTTTATTTAGAGCGAAATGTAATGAAAACAAAATACTAATGAATAAACAAATGGCTGATTTTGAAAATAGCATTCCATATTTTAAAAATAAAAATTAATTTGAATTTAGAATTTATTGTCGACCATACATAAACTACGTTACGAATGTAATGGCCAGTATCGTAAAGATCTAATATTAAATTATTTTTTTTCTTTTCTTTCTACGAGTCGATTATAGGTTTTGCTCCGTCGGTATTGTCATGGTGTTGTTTTGGCTGTACAGGAAACTCTTCTATAACGCGGTAGATACGTTCCTACAAAGTCGCGTCTTGTGCAAAATCGTGTTGTATGAGACTAGAAGTCAGTACAAAAAGAACGAGTAATTTTTCTGAATGAAACATCTCAACTGTGCGTCAATATTTTTATTTTTTTTATTGCATAATTGGGTGAACGAGCTCACGACCCACCTGGTGTTAAGTGGTTACTGGAGCCATAACTGGCTAAAGCTGGTATAGTTACAACGGCTGCCTCGCCCTTCAAACCGAAACGCTTTACTGCTTCACGGCAGCAATAGACAGGGCGGTGGTACCTACCCGTGCGGACTCACAAGACGTCCTACCACCAGTAAAAGTGAAATGTCACTTAAACTAAACAGCCTTCTGTCGATATTATAAATATTAAGCAGCCAGACAAAAAGAATGCTTGTTCGATGTAGGATTTGAACCCACAACCCCCGACTCCGCTAATCACGTGCGCTTACTATTGCGCCATCGAATCAAAGTCACAAAATCACGAACTGAATTAGGACTACCCCAGCGCCCTTTGTCGTATTAACAACATACGGTCGGAAAAGCATTCCCTTGAAGCGTCAACGGCTGTCAGGAAAAACAGTGTGATTAGTGCGAGTTTTTTAACGTTCTCGATAGCGTAAAAGTTAACTGAAGTAAACTTAATGTAAACTAAAAGTAAAAGTAACTATACTGAGACCTTAGAACTCATCTCAAAGTGGGTGGCGGCATTTAAGTTTTAGATGCCTATAGGCTCCAGCAACCATTTAGCACCAGGAGGGCTGTGAGCTCGTCCATCCATCTAAGCAATAAAAAAATCAAATTTGTATAAAGTTTGCCGCTAGGGGCGCTGTTCCAACTCTATACAAATTTGCGTTAACTTTTACGCTATCGAGAACGTTAAAAAACTCGCACTAAGCACACAGAGAACGCGCAAGACATACGTATAATTCAAATGTTATATAATCGTGATTGGTCGCCACGTTGACATTGCACTGACATTGCCCGGGTCGCGACCCTCGGAACGGTATCTGTTCACGCATTGATCAGCCCGTAGCGATTGTGTTAATTGTTGCCACGTCTCTATGTGTTTTGGTTTTTGATTCTTTTATCTTATACGAATTGCGTTTAAATAGCTTTTCGACTATTTGGCGTGGACGGAGAAGTATTTTTTTTATTATTACTTTGAAGTTTGAACGAGCTTACGGCCCACCCGGTGTTAAATGGTTAGCCGAGCCCATAGATATCAGGAAAGTAAATACGGCCACCCAACTTTGAGATATGAGTTCTAAGATCGCAGTCTTTACAGGACAATGGCTGCCCCATAATTCAAACCGAAACGCGTTACTGCTTCACGGCAGAAATAGGCGGGTAGATGGTAACTACCTGTGCGGACTCGAAAGACGTTCTACCACCAGAATTTCACAAGGAAAGGGCAGTCTTTAAAACCCTTATCGGGGGGTCATAGGTAGTATTCGATCGACAGCCTAAGGGGCTATTTCAGCTTCGCGCGGATGGGTGGGTGAGCTCACGGGCTCATCCTGAGAGAATGTGCTAACAACAGCCCTAGTAAAACCAGTTTCGCTGAATTTACTACCGGCTCAGTATCGTGACCCGCTGAGAAGATCGGCGAGAAACTCAGTGGGTACTTATTCAGTGTCGTCGCTTATCAATATGATTAACTAATTGAATAATAATATACAGGGTGTATTTTAACACACTCCAAAAAAATCTATGTATTTACTAGTAATATATAGGGTGTATTTTCATAGACTCCAAAAAAATTGTGCCGATTCTCAATTCTATTTTGTAGTTAAATCTAAATGGTGCTTCTCGACGAGAAGTTCTCGTGTGGTCCCATATAATTTTCAATAAATTAAATCTGATCTGATGACGCTGCATGACGCCGTGGACAGGGGAGAGTGGAAAAAAATCCTAAGATTGAAGCTCATGGGTGATGGTGGTCACGACCCTCAGACATGAGGAACACGACTCGAGGAGGAGGAAATCTGATCTAAGATCTGATAAGTAGTTTTTCGAGTCGAGTAGTCCTTAATAATTACAGGTGATCCAGAATAATAATACTGTTTTTTTTTTTTAAATCGTCGAATCCCCGAAATATAAATATATTGTATCTACCGATGTTTGTTAACCTGGTGGTAAGTCTTTATCGGAGTCCATAGCTATTGCAACTGTAAAGTGTTACTACCGTTATCACACAGTTTGAGGTGTAAGGTCTTAGTCACGGCTCTATAAAAGCTGTTAAGGCATTATACAAACTTGATGCGATGCGATGTCTCACTATGCCTATTCTTGACGTGAAGCAGTCGTGTGTTCCGTTTTAAACCACGGGACAATTTTAATACAGGTAGGGTAAAACCTGGATAGATGCCGCAGCGGGATAGATGCCTCATGTTCTAAAAACCTTACTTCCCGCACTCATGACAAAAAATGAATTTAATAAGTAGGAACCACAGTCACCCTATACCTTATCTACCATTTGAAAATCGCGTGGTGACGAAGTGTTTTCCTCGTGCATGTAATTTTCTCCGCGCGGAATTTCACGAACACGTAAAAGATTGAAAGGTTAGTATTTAGCGTGGTATAACTTTATAATTAGTGTAAAATTCCATTATATTTTTTACTACGTGAATATATTGGTTCATTGAGTCTGCATCTAGGTGTAAATAAATGCTATTAAGTTTATAATTTATTTACAAAAAATTTGGGCATCTATCCTTATCACAAAGGATAGTTGCCCTGATTTTTTGGGGTATAGGTGCCTTTAGAGGCATCTATCCCTCCATACTCTACCATTTCAGAATATAGCTGAAATATGCCACGAAAACATAAAACACAAACAACTGATTTACAGTTCAAGAAGCGAAGATGAAGACAATCCACTTAACTATAAAATAAAAGGAAATAAAACAATAGATTTGCCCCTAAAGAAATCTAAGGGATAAACCTAAAACGCATGTAATAATATCTGCATTGAATGTTTTGAAAACTATAAAAATACGAAGTCGCAATCCGACTGGATTCAATCTTTAGTGTTTCAGAACTAGCTACATGAAACGTGTTTTTCAGAAATGATGTAGAAGATGTGAAAAATTTAAAGCACTATCCAGTTAACTTCAATTGGACAAAATAATAAAGATACCTTTATTGTGTTAATTTAATATAAAAAAAATACGATTTTGCAATGTACACATTGACACTTAATGTGAATATTTTATAAACAATTAAGAGTTTATATTTTTGTTGAATAAATATTTGTAAAATTTAATTTAATAAAAAAATAGGATAATGCATGTTGAAACTAAAAAAATTGTAATTTAGCTTACGCTTACTTAACGCTTTAAAAATTTAATTATGATCATTTGTGTGATATGACAATTATCTTTTAATTATAAACATTCAAAGACTTAAAAAATACAAAATATTTTTTATTATTATGACCTATGTTTCTTGGAGACAATTATTGCTCTGTTAGGAATAGAACTTCTTAATATTTGGTTTGGTTTTTTCGTTTACACGATATAAAGGGCATCTATCCTGCACTGCAGGCATCTATCCTACTCAGTATTTTCTTGGTGGGGCAACTATCCATACAGGTAGGCATCTATCCTCCAAAAAAAGGTTCTACGAAAAACGAATTTCTGCAAAATCTGTATTTGATAGGTTAAAAAAAAATTATACTAATTAAACATAAAGGATTGAGCTAACTACATTAATAGAAATTATTCGTATAAAATTAATATTTTCAAAATTACATGACTATTTCAAAAAGTGGGGCATCTATCTCGGCTTTACCCTATCCCTCCTATAACGCGGTAGATACGTTCGCGTGCTGTGCGACATCCTGTTATATGAGACTAGAAGCCAGTACAAAAAAGACGAATAATTTTTCTGAATGAAATATCTCAACTATGCTTGTATGTTTTTTTTTATTACACATAAAAAAGAAGTAGTATGATTTGGGTTATTTCTAAATATTGAGTGTTCATGGTGCATAATGTAATATCTTATAAATAATTTTAAACGAAAATCTCGTTATCGTACTGTAGAAGTATCGCGTGTTATAAGCGGATTTTTTTTTATTGCTTTGATGGGTGGACGGGCTCACAGCCCACCTGGTGGTAAGTGGTTACTGGAGGCCATAGACATCTACAACGTAAGTGCACCACCCACCTTGAGATATAAGTTCTAAGATCTCAGTATAGTTACATCGGCTGCCCCACCCTTCACACGCATTACTGCTTCACGGTAGAAATAGGCAGGGTGGTGGTACCTACCCGTGCGTACTCACAAGAGTTCCTACCACCAGTAATTACGCAAATTATACTTTTGCGGATTTTGTCGAATTATTATATTCGTGTTAAAGTGGAACTATGTTGTAAAATATCATGGGTTATCTGTATGATACAGCTCTATCATCGCCAAGTCAGCTAACTCGAAGTCAATGAATGGTTTGAGCGAATTTTATGTTCATTATTTGGATAGGTTTCTCAAAATTGTAAAAAAAAAAGAAAAAAAGCCAGCGCTTATCAAAGATTTATCGGTACAGCGGCTGTTCTATATACCCTTCAGGTTTGGATTCGTGATGTAACATCAATTTATATTGTTTGTTATCGCCAAATACATTAATATTATGTGATTCTCGCGCGCGGTGTCAAGGCTACCGTACTTTGCACTTTGAAATAATAGGTATTTTTTTTACGGATAATACGTTCTTTATGTTTGTTCTAACGTAATTCACGCGACCTTGGAGTCGCTTTGGCTGATCAGTTACGTAGGTATCGAACTTGATGTTTGGCTTCGAACGAAGGGTTTGAGCGGAACGCATATCTAAGTATCGTCCAACGATGCGTTGAGTTTTCTCGCCATCGCGTTTCCAGGACTTCGGTACATCTAGAAGAAGAAATAGGTACATTATGATCGCTGCAAGCACTACCGAAAACGTCAAATTAAATCTATATATTAATACGTGAAGCAAAAACTTTGTATCCCTTTTTACGAAAATTGGGCGGACGGAGGAGTATGAAATTTTCCACACTTACTGAAAATATAGAGAAGAAGTGCACAATGCTAATATTTTTTTCAAATAATGCATAAAAGATACCTACATTAAATCAATAAAGAAAACATTACACACACTACATACCATGTATTTGACGCACACACGCATGCATACTATTTATTGTCAAACTTTTGTTCTTGACGTCAGTGGTCAAATTGAGAATAGATTAAATATTGTTTGTCTTTATTAACATTTTTTATAGTGTCTTGGCGAAATTTGTGATTATAGAAGTATAAAATACTAGCGACCCGCCCTCGCTTCGCTTCGGAAACATTAAAACACACATGAAACCAAAAAATAAAAATAAAAAAAAAGTAGCCTATGTTCATCAGGGACAATGTCGGCTTCTAATGGAAAAAGAATTTTTCAAATCGGTCCAGTAGTTTCGGAGCCTATTCGAAACAAACAAACAAACAAATCTTTCCTCTTTATAATATTAGTATAGACAATTATAATAGTGAACAAACTGACAATTCCTATTAGTTATAGTCGAATTTCGACTACTGCGGGACCTCTAGTATTTTTAAGCGAATAATAAAACGAAGTATTTATTTAAAGTCGTTTTTAGAGACGACTTCGAAGCTGAATTAACGAAATGGTTTGATTCACGAGACGTGACCACGGTTCTCCAGGACTGTAGTTGCTGGCGTGCAAAAGCACGGATGATACCCATCTCGCGCAAGGTGGAAGTCATAACTTTGCAAAAACAGTCGTCGTGGCCTAAAGGATAAGACGTCCGGTGCATTCGTATGTAGCGATGCACCGGTGTTCGTATCCCGCAAGCGCCTAGGCAGGTACCAATTTTTCTAATGAAATACGTACTTAACGTACGTTCACGATTGACTTCCACGGTGATGGAATAACATCGTGTAATAAAAATCAAACCCGCAATATTATAATTTGCGTAATTACTGGTGGTAGGACCTCTTGTGAGTTCGCGCTAGTATTTACCACCAACCTGCCTATTTCTGGCATGAAGCAGTATGCGTTTCGGTTTGAAGGGTGGGGCACCCACTAACTTTTATTGTAACTATACTTAAGACCTTAGAAGTTATAGCTCAAGGTGGGTGGCGCATTTACGTCGTAGATGTCTATGGGCTTCAGTAACCACTTAACACCAGGTGGGCTGTGAGCTCGTCCACCCATCTAAGCAATAAAAAAGGCCAGCTCAGTGTATTAAAAAGTGTCCGCTGAAAAAGAATCAATTAAGAAGATGGCGCCATAGTAGCACGTGGAAAGATTAAAAAAACAGCCATAAACTATTAGAGTAAAATAGTAACTTAAGAAGGAAAGAAACACGTCATACGTAAATAGTAATAAAAATAAATATTTGAGATTTTAAATACTGCATATTTTTTAGCTATAAAATTTAATATAAATAAAATAATAAATAAAAACTTATGTAATAACGATAAATATTAAATTTTTCAACCCAGCACACTTCAATCTGTTTGAAACTGCTTTATTCACATCATTTCCATTTCCTTCACATGCATCTAAGAAATAAATAAAAATAAAAAAAACTTGCTCTTTTCGTTCAGTTTACAAGTGGATAGTTTTCAACTATTCCCCTATACAATTCCCCTATTCTTCTTACTTCTGACTCCCATACTCGATTCGAATGCACTGGCGCTGTAGCCCTATTTTCCGTAGGTACGACGACTTTAGTTTCAGCTGTCATTAGATGCAATGCAACTTCTTTTTTTTTTTTCATACTAATTTCGTCGGCTAAGGTTTGTCTGTTTACACAGCCTTCACGCATCCTGCACTCCGTCACACGTTTAACTTGGAATATCTGTAATGTCACACTTGACATTAACCAAATGACCTAAATTGACTGTATCTAGTTCACCTTTAGAAGACATTCACTTTTCTGAAGGTATTATATCTTACGGAGTTGTCTTATCGATAGCTCGATTGCAAATTCATAATTAAAAATAATAAGAACCGCCTTTAAGAATGTAATGGAAGTACCACAGAGGTAATATTTCAATTAATAAAAACAGCATCGATAACAGTACATACTTTAAAAAAAATAAGGAAGGTATTACTTGCGGTATGTTGTTTTCTTTAATTATTATAAAATTTATCTAAATTTTTATATCGGTTGACATTTGCAGTAAATTACACTTACAGACGCGTTTTACCAATGAAAAATAATTTAGGTATGGCAATTAAATAAACTACATTTAATTATCAACCTGAAAACTGTAGGTTAATAATTAATGCACAAATATCTGATACTTATCTAATTCATCGAAAATTATTTTTATTCAAATTGGAGACCGCTCCAAGGACGTATTTAGTTTTATTTACGTATTTAGAATCCAAAGTCATTCTGCATTTTAAGTACAATTGATTTTAAGCTATTCTTCATAATATCTAAACGACTATACCTGTTTGCCATCACAATAAAATAATTATTATTGCGATTTTGAGACATAAGATTGATTTTCTGAGTATGCTGTTAATAGAGAAATAAATAATATATTATCTAAGCATAGCGAATCGATTCTGTAACGAATGATCATAGGTAGCGACTATCGCTGCTGGGTCAAGAGTGCGTTTACCTTGCCTGTCTGTCTATTGTATAAAATTTAACTTCGCATACTATTAACCCCCTTACATTCACTTTTGTAATGTTAAAGTTTTAAATTTGATTATAATTTGTTTTGGTAGTTTAACACTAACAAGTTTTTTGTGGCCGTATGAAAGTAGACGCTTTAGGCTAAATGCATATAAAAAAAAATGATACCGCCATAAAAATTAAAAGATTTATTAGTGTGATCTGTGACAACGTATTATTTTCGTTGTTTTTTTTTTATTTTCAGATTCGTTTAATATTTCAAAACAGAAAACTTGAAGTTGTTAAGTATAGAAATGTAGCTTAAATGTACTGGTGTTTTTTTTTTTTTTTTTTTTTTTTTTTTGTCGCTCAACAACCAACGTCCAAACCTCGCATGAGACAGAACTCATGACAAGGCAAAGGGGGGAAAGTGAAGCGTTTAGTGCGGAGCACATCTCTCCCATCACCCTCCCCCTCGGGACGCCGGACTGGCGGTCGTCGGCGCCATAGGCGAGGATAGCCGGCCTTCCATCACCCGGATGCTCTTGCGTAAAACGCGTGCAGAGCAGCTTGCACGTCGTCTTCTTAGGCCCCCCTCGCCGGTCCCCAGACCGACATGTGAGGGGGACCCGAAACACTTAGAAATGTACTGGTGTAATTGTCATTACAAACGGATTATCCTTTTATGAAACGATGCCATCTCGTTTTATTCGTTGGTTGGAGTTGTCTTTGCGAAATATATTTGGTAGGTATTCGTGTTCCGAGTGAGTGCTAGTATCGTATATGTGTTAGTATCGTATATGTGTTTCCGGAATCTCTAGGGTCTACATAGAAAAGTCAAGACAAAAACGATAAAATACCATTTTTTATTCTGTTAGTTAAGCGACGGGTGACGAGTGTTTGTGTTTACAATAAAATAATTTCGGAAAAAATACAGTTTTGTTTTTTTCCTCTCTTGAACGATTCAATTACAGCAAAAAGAGCGAATGTAGCATGTAGGTATCAATATATTAATACGTGAAGCAAAAACTTTGTATCCGTTTTTACGGAAATCGCGCGGACGGAGGAGTATGAAATTTTCCACACTTATCTATATCTATACTAATATTATAAAGAGGAAAGATTTGTTTGTTTGTTTGTTTCGAATAGGCTCCGAAACTACTGGACCGATTTGAAAAATTCTTTTTCCATTAGAAGCCGACATTGTCCCTGATGAACATAGGCTACTTTTTTTTAATTTTTTTTTATTTTATTTTTTGGTTTCATGTGTGTTTTAATGTTTCCGAAGCGAAGCGAGGGCGGGTCGCTCGTAGAGAATATAGAGAAGAAGTGCACAATGCAAATTTTTTTTTAAATAATGAATATTACATTAAATCATTATAGAAAACATTACACACACTACCATGTATTTGACACACACATGCATGCATACTATTTATTTATTGTCAAACTTTTGTTCTCGACGTCTGTGGTCAAATTGAGAATAGATTAAAAATATTGTTTGTCTTTATTAATATTTTTCTATAGTGTAGTCTTGGCGTTGAAAATACAATCATAATAGTGTACAAACTTACAATTCCAATTAATTAAAGTCGAATTTCGACTACTGCGGGACCTCTAGTACAAAATAAAACTAGATTTCGTATTTTCAGTGATTACGTTTGCATTTCAATCATTGGTTGAACACACCGTTAAATATGTAATTAACATGGTTCGTTTTTTTTTTTTTAATTCCATGACTATTTTCCTGATGTAGTTAATTAGATTCGTTAACTGTAAATAAACTGTTACGGCTATAATGGAGTCGATTTCTATTTTAGACGATTGTTTGTTGATGATGCTTATGTTTTTATTCCTTGTAAATCCTTGGTGTTAGATTAGTTACCTATGTGTGTGTGTAAGTACTGCTACTGCGGGATGTATTTATTAAAATCTGCATTAAATATATTATTTGTTGGAAATACAAAATTAATAACACAATAGCAGATCGTATCTCAGACCCGTTGAATGTTTGTTTTTTTTTTTTTACATAATTTTGTACGCGTCAACGAATGCCATCAGAAGGAAACTTCGAGAACTTAGTTTTTAATACGAAATAGAAATATAGAGGGGGTGCGCAACACGAATGTACTGTGTAATGTGTGTGACAATACATTATTATAGAAAATATACATATATATACCGACTTAACAAACAACCAATAATTTTTAGTTTCTACGTAAATTCTCGGCGTATTTTTTTGACAAATTGAACATACTGAAGTCGTCGTGGCCTAAAGGATAAGACGTCCGGTGCATTCGTGTGTAGCGATGCACCGGTGCTCGAATCCCGCAGGCGGGTACCAATTTTCCTAATGAAATACGTACTTAACAAATGTTCACGATTGACTTCCACGGTGAAGGAATAACATCGTGTAATAAAAATCAAACCCGTAAAATTGTAATTTGCGTAATTACTGGTGGAAGGACCTTTTGTGAGTCCGCGCGGGTAGGTACCACCACCCCACCTATTTCTGCCGTGAAGAATAGGATTGAAGAGCAACGTACAAACATACTAAAGAAGCATGTAAAAAAATATAATATATACGCATGTATATAGATAATAAAAACCCAGAAATAGAGCAAAAATTTATTACTGTTTTACTGTAAGTACTGTAAAAATGTTTGGTCGATGTGGGAATCGAATCCACGACCCTTGGCGGAACAGTGAACAGGCGCTAACTACGGCACCACCGAGTCAGTCAAAATTCAATGCATAATAGTTTATTTCGACGCGAATCGCACTAAAATATTTTACCACGCAATAAACGTGTTATGCAATAAAATTTCTATTTACATTAACCTAATGGAGTTACCTAATAGACACTCTCAGTTAACATTGTTACGAAATATTTTCAAATTGTACTTGTTGGGGTTCAATTTGATTGTCGCTTGGTATTGTTTTGTTTTGCTTTTTTTTTTATTGTTTTTATGGGTGGAAGAGCTCACAGCCCATCTGGTGTTAAGTGGTTACTGGAGCCCATAGACATCAACAACGTAAATGCGCCACCCACCTTGAGATATAAGTTCTAAGATCTCAGCATAGTTACAACGGCTGTCCCACCCTTCAAACCGAAACGCATTACTGCTTCACGCCAGAAATAGGCAGGGTGGTGGTACCTACCCGCGCGGACTCACAAGAGGTCCTACCACCAGTAAACTTTGTGACCTCTTGAAGCGGCATAAACAATTCTAAGTTATTATATTATATTAGTTATTAAACACATTATAAATTATTTTACGATTTAAATTTTTTGGCGGTAAAAAGGTCCCGTGTCACAGACTTCTTTTCCCACCTCTCGTGCGTTCCGGCTTACGCATCATAAAAAGGTGCGTTCTTAAACGCCACATATTTAATCAAATTCGGCATCCAATATAACATCACCCAAGGATAGCTTGAGCGACCCACGATAAGTTTCGTGCACTCTGATGTGTGATACACATACAAAGACGTGTCAACTATCACACTTCACACGGAACTCGCGTGCGCAATGATAACCCATAGAGTTATGTATGTTTTTTTTATCATTTAAAAGGTAAATTTTGCTGGGTCGTTTGAATCCGTGATTGGCCGGACGACTTCAAGTGTATTTCAAACAGTCGACCGCCGGCAGCCGACCAGAGTGGACGGATTCAATCAAAACGTATAGCGAATATCCATCTGAGTACGCGAGTGATTGCGCGCGTGTCTTTAATTTGATTTTTGTTTTATTTAAATATTATTTTGGATTATCTTCAATCGAGGACCGAGTTATTGACTAAATGTAAGTGTGTATTTTTTTTTTTTTCGCAATTCAAATACTTTCTATGATAACCCGTTTTTTCTTCTATAAATTCACCTTTAGATCGAGTTCAATGACTTGTGTTATTATAGCATTTTATTAATTTACATGCGAAAGTAGATTTTGAATTGATAGTTTTTGGGTTTAATATCGTCGTGATTTCGTTTTGTCGAACTGATAGAAAGTATATACGTTCACGTGAATGCTAATTCACACTTGAGGATCGAAGTTCATTGTTTTAACTTAAAGCCATCGTCGTATGAATTAGACGGCAAAAAGTACAAAAAAAATTAAAACTACAACGGATAAAGCTTCGAATGTTGCAGTCTTCGCTTGTTTTTTGTCGACCATTAGCCATTAGCCGCTGAGGGCTATTCTGATTTCACCTTTACTAATGATCCACTGTACGGCCCTCAGACTAAAAGAACTTGCTAACACTAGCCCTAGCAATCGAGTGTCGGAATCGCAGCGCACTGAGAAGATAAGTCGAGAAACTCAGTGGACTGTGTCTATGAGTTAAACAGTTTTTGCGGTCATTCAAGGACATTCTTGAATGTGTGATTCGCTGAGATCATTGCTGAACACAAGTAATACGGATAATTGTTGAGACGAAACGCGCACACTCTTCGTAACTTGAAAGCTTTAAGATGTCAATAATTGTGATTCGCAAGAAAATATATTTAAACTGTATTCAATTATATTAACGTTCAAAATTCAATGGCCCCTCACTAATTCGTATATTCAATAGTTTTTTCATGTACTTTGGCAAGTCAATTTCGCGCCTTTTTTGTTTTTTTTGTTGTCATCATGTCCGAATACGCAATACAGATTATGACAGTAGTTCGCATATTATACAAATTATGACGTATAGGACTTTTTGGAGGGAACGCGAAGAGTGAAATTATGTGATTTGTTTTCTTTTGTCTAGTTAGTGTTTCTTCAGGTTAAGGTGGCTTATTAACTATTTAGTATCTGTGAAAGTGGACAAATGTGGGAAAATGAAACGAAGCCGCTGGACGTAACTTCTTGGGATCCTCCAAAAAGTCCACTGAAAAAATCTCAGTAAATGACCACCATCTTACTGAGATTATATTTCATCCAATATCATTTCATTTAATTTCATCCCAGTTGATTAATGTCTCAAATTAATCATCTCAATAATCATTTCACTCCATATTATCAGTTTTCATAAAAATAAGAATATAAATTAAAATAAGACATGACCTTAAAGGTCTTAGTTACCAGGTCATGAAATCCCATAAAATTATGACGTATACCACCTTAACTTATTGTATTCGAAACCTTGGAAACAATGTCGTGGAGTGAATGGCAATTTGGTTTAAGCTAAATGCTTGCAACTTTACGGGATAACCATTTAAAGTTTAAAATTTGGGAAAAATATCATAACAAAAAAAACTAATTCAGCTATTTGAATGGATTAAACTTAATTGAAGTTCAATAAGAAACATCGAACTGTTGATGCGTATCTTTATCTATACTTCTATACTAATATTATAAAGAGGAAAGTTTTGTTTGTTTGTTTGTATTGAATAGGCTCCGAAACTATTGAACCGATTTGAAAAATTCTTTCACTGTTTGGAAGCTACACTATTCCCGAGTGACATAGGCTATGTCATCTTTTCTGAAAAAAATTAAGGATCCTTACTAAAACTCCAATAAACCCAAGGAGCAAAAAAAATTACCTAAAATATTACTTCGCGTGCCCTGCGAAAACTATTGATGATAGAATAGAATAATGTACTACGACTTTGTAGAACACATTATTAAAAGTGTCGCGACAGCATTTATATCGAACTATTATAGTTATGCTGCAATAAGTGTTATTCTATTTAAAGTACCGAGCGGAGCCGGAGCGGGCCGCTAGTCTTATCTATCTATATAAAAATGAATTGCTGTTCGTTAGTCTCGCTAAAACTCGAGAACGGCTGGACCGATTTGGCTAATTTTGGTCTTGAATTATTTGTGGTAGTCCAGAGAAGGTTTAAAAGGTAGTTAAATATGAAAATGCTCGGAATTAAATAAAAATAACAATTTTGTTTTTCCTTTGATGTGTCCCCCGTCGGACGGATTCCTTTTGTTTGTTTTAAGTTTATTTTATACAAAAGTTTACGTCTTTTATTTATCGATTGAAGCACTACGAAGTCTTGCCGGGTCAGCTAGTACTAAATAAAAGGCACCTCTGATTACAAAGAAATAATGATTGTAACAGAAGCGAGATTCGAATCGCGGCAGTAGTATTAATTACGTATTTTAACGTTCCAAATTCAGTGGCCTCCTAATCGGCACTATTGTATTCTACTACGAATGATTGATTTGATTTTTACTTGGGGTAGGGCCTCTTGGGAGTCCGCTCGGGTAGGTACTACCACCCCGCCTATTTTTGCCGTGAAGCAGTAATGCGTTTCGGTTTGAAGGGTAGGGCAGCCGTTGTAACTATACTTGAGACCTTAGAACTTATATCTCAAGATGGGTGGCGCATTTACGTTGTAGATGTCTATGGGCTCCGATCTGTTCATAAAATATAATTGTTGATACCATGCATCCGCTTTTTTATTAAAATTTATTTTCTATTTTTAGTTGGTTTTTCTATAAAAGCGTATATTTTAGTTTTTTTAAACTATTATTTATTTTTAATTTTTTAGTTGAAATTCAATTTATCCAATTTTTTTTGCAATGGTTCAAAAATTTCATCTGAATCAGTCGGTGACATATTCGAGAAATAGGTGATCGGCAGACAATCGCTAATCTTGATTATCCTATTAAGGCTAACGGATAAAATATTGAATTGTCATCAGTCCTTAATAAGTATGCCAAATTTCGAGTTAATCCGACGTTTTGAAGGGCGTCAAAATCATGTTCAAAGATTCCGTTACGTAATAACATACGTATGAAGCTAATAAAAGCGTATTAAAAAAGAAAACTGTCATTATGACATCACGAAGTGACGTCATACTCTGACTTCACATTGACGATATATTACGTCTTCGACTAGCAGTCGCAGACGTTTTTCCTACCATCATTTTTTACTAGTGGTAGGATCTTTACTGGTGGTAAGATCTCTTATGAGTCCGCGCGGGTATATACCACCACCCTGCCTATTTCTGCCGTGAAGCAGTAATGCGTTTAGGTTTGAAGGGTAGGGCAGCCGTTGTAACTATACTTGAAACCTTAGAACTTATATCTCAATATGGGTGGCGCATTTACGTTGTAGATGTCTATAGGCTCCAGTAACCACTTAACACCAGGTGGGCTGTGTGCTCGTCTACCCACCTAAGCAATAAAAAAAAAAACAAAAAAAAAACGTATAGTTATCGTATTCTCTCTAGCCGTAACGTATCTGATGCGAGTTAAATTTTACACTCAACGCGCCTAAAGAAGTTTCACTTTAAAAGCCAATCGAATTCAGAAACTTCTCGAAGTCCGCTCAGAAAACTAGAGACCACACATGTCTAATTAAAAGGGTCTTTATTTGCCTTGCTGTTTCTACGTACGATATTCGGTTCTGACGTTATAGAATTTTCATTAATATCGCGCAGAGTTGTCGTCGGGTGCAAGAATTTGACCCCACGACGGACGGTCCGGACGTAATTCTATGTAAATTCACAACAAGCAACGCGGAGTTTGTTTACCGATTAAATATTTAATGGTTGTTGGATTTTCGGTCGAAAAAAGCGGGTCAGAGTTGGATATTTGTATCTACGGGACTAAAGAACAGAGGGATTCTCTCTCAATGCGAGTGTTAATTTGTAAGTATTTATTCTGGGTGAACCGATTTTGAAAGTCAATCGTGAATATTTGTTAAGTACGTATTTCATTAGAAAAATTAGTACCCGCCTGCGGGATTCGAACACCGTTGTATCGCTCGATACCAATGCACCGGTTGTCTTATCCTTTAATATACATATCCTAAGCTCTTTCCAGTTGAGCAATTTCAATATTAAATGGTTCTACTTAGATTGGTTTAAGTTATCACTTTTGTTGGGCGTCCCAAGACGCACATATCCTTAAATCTTCAGGCTTCGTAGTGTCTCAATAGATAAATAAAATACCTAAACTTTTGTATAAAATAAACTTAAAACAAACAAAATAAATCAAAGGAAAAACAAAATTGTTATTTTTATTTAATTCCGAGCATTTTCATATTTATCTACCTTTTAAACCTTCTCTAGACTTCCACAAATAATTCAAGACCAAAATTAGCCAAATCGGTCCAGCCGTTCTCGAGTTTTAGCGAGACAAACGAACAGCAATTAATTTTTGTATATATAGATAAAATATATACATTTAAGTAATATCCTAAGCTTTTCTCCAGTTGAACAATTTCAATTTGAAATAGTTTAACTTATCATTTCTGTCTGGCGTCCCAAGACGCACATTTTCTTAAATCTTTTTTTAAATTATGTTCTGTTAGTCAAGATATGACCTATAGTCATTGAGTTATTAATAATGCATCTTTAATTGGTTACATTGATGGTGTCTTAATATATTTTTTTCATTTTGTAAAATTATATTATGTTATTTTCTGTTGAACTTGAATTTACGTTCTCAACGGGCTCTGTTAGTAGTACGTATTGAATCGGATTCGTTATTCGAGTCTGAGAACCGTTTGTTCTAGACATGTATGTGCTTAATTCGGGCGATTGGAATGTTAAAACTTTAAGACGAGAAGTCTAACAGCCTTGCTCAGTGGGCTTTTTCAATTAAACAATTGCGTATTTGGTAGTAAATGTGTAATGATGTGAGATTTTCATGTGTTGTTATATGTATATAGGTTTTTTTTTTTTTATATACAACGAGCCGCTTTTTTATCAATGCTTGCAGTCGGTACCTGTAATTTTTATTTTTTATTTAGCATTTAGTGTGAGATCAATGTATATGTTACCTGTAACGTCCTGTGCTCATGTATAACATGTTGGTACCCAATAAATAATATAAAATAAAAAATAAAAAATTGTAACGACACAATGTGGAACGGTTGCTTATTAAGTATGACGTCTTATGTGGCTATAAAAAACGATAGTAAGTAGTTTTCTTCTTGATGAGAGTGGTCGTAATCGTCATGTAGTGTTGGACTTTACTTACTCTCATTTAGAGGACCACCCGCTGTAGTTTTAAATTGATTTATATTCAATCTCTCGATATTTTTTTAATTGTCTTTAGATTATTTCCGAAGTTTCGGAATACTCTACAGTTTTCGTCATCATTGATGACAAGAAACGCAATGACATGACTAATAATGACAATACTAATAAAGACAATGACTAAACTAATAATTACAATAAAAATACGAGATTTAACCGTAAGAGTAGTTATAATTACGCCTACGACATGCGAAAAAGAAAAAAAAGAAAACCTTGGTCCTTGACAACCTCTAAAAAAAAAATACGATACGCGAAAATCAAACAAACACTCCTTAGGATCAGAGCTCTTCAAAAAAAAAAAAAAACTACGACACACGAAAATTAAAGAAAATACTCCTTTGGTTCAGAGATCTTGACATTTCTAAAAAATAAAAAAATCAGTTTACAAAACTAATCGATTCAAATCAATTTGATAGAAATCAGTGTTTTAGTTAACGATAATCGTTCTCTTTTGTATTATTTTATTGTCCTCAATTAATTACATTCGTATTTACATTTGTCGATAAGATATTGCCTCGATTATTTGAAAGAACCGTGATTTGAGATTAGTTAATTGCATTGTAACAAGCTTTACATCAATCATCCTGATGCTATACAGCTTTCATATCATAGTTCCACTGTAAGAGAGAAATCGAGGAGCCAATCCTGTGTCTGAAGGTAGGCAGACATCAGTAATAAATCCCAAAATAAAGTCTTTGTTGCCAGAGTATTTTTTAATCTTTTAAATCGGTAAATCTATACTTAATATTATAAAGCTGAAGAGTTTGTTTGTTTGAACGCGGTAATCTCAGGAACTATTGGTCCGATTTAAAAAAATCTTTCAGTGTTAGACAGCCCATTTATCGAGGAAGGCTATAGGCTATATAACATCACGGAAAGGCCAATACAAATATACAAAAAAGGATGTTTCAAAATAGGGGTTTAAATAGCTCCTTAACATTCTATAATTCAAAAATATTTTCAATTTCTACGTAAATGAAGTGGGGCGTAAAATTTAGCGTTATGCCAAAGTAACTATTCCACGCGGACGGAGTCGCGGGCAAAAGCTAGTAAAGTTTAAGATAGCGCGTATACTTTTTACGTCACGAAGCTTAAGGTTATACATACGTAGTTGTATTTTAACCCCCAAATGACCTCATGTCGTTCTTGCTGCGTAATGAATTTTCCAGATTCAATTTTGTTATGTTATGTTTGGTTACGTCTCGGGGTCGTACCGATGGAGGAATTTTGGTGCCGGTCCTTTTTATATTTTAACGTCTAGATAGACGCATCACTCGTATAGAGGCTACACCGGACGTCTTAATGATTAGGCTACGAACGCGATCCTCTTAAAACAAAGACTTGGTTTCTGCGATACTCTCCCGTGCCAACACAACCTCCGCCCATATATTTGACTTCATATTCACACTTCAAACATCAAAGGCATGGGATTATGGGACTATAGTATTTAATGTGCAATCCAAGATTCTCCGATATCTTGGACACGCGTCGCGACGGCCAGCAGAGTCTATCGAGAAACTTGTTGTTCAGGATAGGGTCAACGGTAAAAGACATCGTGGACGAAGCCCCATACGCTGGACTGATCAAGTGAAAATCCTTACAAAACCCCGTTTAACAAGTGCGTGCGCCAAGCCCCAGTTCGCAGACTATTGAGAACAGCTGTCAAGGCTTTAATAAACAAGGATGCCACATGACCGCGACTGCACTGCCAAAAGTAACCGACTGTGATGATGACGAGTCAAAGACTTCCGCTCTTGCTTTTGTGTTACTCCTCTTATCTTCTACTCTGCGTATACGATCGCATGAGTTTTTCGAGAATGGTTTTTTTTTTTTTAAAGGGTAATTATGACCTGGTTACTAAGACCTTTAAGTCATGTCTTATTTTAATTGATATTCTTATTTTTATGAAAAATGATAATATGGAGTGAAATGAAACGAAATGAGGATGATTAATTTGAGACATTAATCAACTGGGATGAAATGAAATGAGATGAGATGATATGGGATGAAATATAATAATCTCAGTAAAATGGTGGTCATTTACTAAGATTTTACAGTGGACTTTTTGGAGGATCCCGAGGAGTTACGTCCAGCGGCTTTGTTTCATTTTCCCACATTTGTGCACTTTCAGATACACAGATATTATACAGATATTGAACAGCTAATAAACCACCGTTATTACACATTTAAACCCGAAGAAACACTAAATACACAAAATAAAACAAATCACACAACTTCACTCCTCGCGTTCCCGCCAAAAAGTCCTCGACAATGGTTAACCTATGTTTCTTGTTCTAACCTCGTAAAAGCATTCTTGCTTTTTTTTTATTACCACCGTAGCAGCAGCACACATTCCTTTATTTCCCCTACCTATTCACTAAGGCTAAGGCCTGGACGGGTAGGTGAGCTCCACGGGCTCAACCTGAGAGAATTTGCTTACACTAGCCCTAGCAAGAGCAGTGCTTCGCTAAATCTATCGCCGGATCGGAAACGCGACCCACTGAGAAGATCCGGTGAGAAATTCAATGGGCTACATCGTCTATTGGATGCCAGTTTGTCAGCCAACCAGAGTCTTCTCCGTAAGTCTCATTCAGAGGACAGTTCTGACGCAAGTTCCACTTTATATTTTCTAAGAAAATTCTGTAGCTCGTACCCTATTCGCTTATCATTCATACGCTTTTATAATTATCAATACATGCAACATTATAAATATGTTTACGGTGAGATTAAAATTAATTCTCAATTCATAATAACGATTGCGTTTTGTTATGCGAATAAAGCGTATTACATACGATGATTACATTACGAGACATATTGGATAATGTTATTGTTTGTAATGAATTATCAGTTTTTTTTTTCTAATGAAATTCTAGCTTGGGGGAATGTTCTAGAATTACTGCTACGGTGAAGGAATTACGGTATGTGTCGTAATAAAAAACCGCAAAAAATGTAGCTTTCGTAATTACTCGTAATTTCGTTATTATTTAATTATGAAGTTGACGTGGATAAGACGTCCGGTGCATTCGTATCTAGCGATGCATCGATTTTCGAATCCCGCAGGCGGGTGCCAATTTTTTTTAATGAAATACGTACTTAGCAAATGTTCACGATTTACTTTTTTTTTTTTTTTTTCCTACCTAAGCTGATAGCCCTAGCGGCTATGTCAGCGTAACCCTAACTTTAGTAGGTGAGCTCACGGGGCTCAAACCTGACGATGTTGCTAACACGAACCCTAGCAAGAGCCGTGCTTCGCAGGATCTACCACCGGATCGGAAACGCGACCCACTGAGAAGATCCGGCGAGAAACTCAGTGGGCTGTGTCTGAGAGTTAATTTACTCGTCGAGCCCTTCGTCGCAAGCGACGGGTTCGACGAGAACGGTGACCGGTGCTTGAAGTACCTAAAAGCACCGTTAGTGGATCGGGAGGATCCGAGATGACGTGTTTTGGGCGACGTCGACTGCTTTCCATTCTGTCCGCAGGATCGGGAATGTAGTTACCGGCGGCCACGATGAGAGGGTTCTCGTGTCGTGCCGCTTTATCGAAGTGGCGCATGGACGCCGACTGTATATACTTACTGATGGACTCTAAGTCCAGGTCGTCATGGAGGTCGACGTTCCTGACGAACCACGGGGCTCCGACGGCTATCCTGCAAAAACGGGATTGAATGATTTGGAAGGATTTTAAGTGTATGCGGGCCGCGTGAGCGAACACTACACTTGCATAGGTCATGACGGGGCGTATGCAAGTTTTGTAGAGTGTCACCTTATTTCTAAGGGACATAAATCTTCCACGGTGAAGAAATAATATCGTGTTATAAAAATCAAACCCGCAAAATTATAAATTACTGGTGGTAGGACCTCTTGTAAGCCCGCGAGGGTAGGTACCACCACCCTGCTTATTTCTGCCGTGAAGCAGTAATGCGTTTCGGTTTGAAGGGTGGGTGGGACAGCCGTTGTACCTATACTGAGCCGTTGTAGATGTCTATGGGCTCCAGTAATCACTTAACACAAGTGGGCTATGAGCTCGTCCACACAGCTAAGCAGTAAAAATAAAAATTAAACTCATTTTCAAAGGAAATCTGTTTTTACTTTTACTCGTCTCTGAAATTTGGACATTTAAAATTTTTTGGCGTAATCTATATATTAATACGTGAAGGGAAGACTTTGTATCCCTTTTTACGAAAATTGCGCGGATGGAGGAGTATAAAATTTCCCAGACTTATAGAGAATATAGAGACGGAGTGCAGAATGTTAATATTTTTTTTTAAATTGTGCCTAAAAATACATTAAATCAATAAAAAAAAACATTACACACACTACCATGTATTTGACGCACACACGCATGTATACTATTTATTTATTGTCAAATTGTTCTTGACGTCTGTGGTCAAATTGAGAATAGATTAAATATTGTTTGTCTTTATTAATATTTTTCTATAGGTGTAGTCTTGGTGAAATTTATGATTATAGAAGTATAATAGTCTTTGAAAATAGAATCATAATAATGTACAAACTTACAATTTCAATTAATTATAGTCGAATTTCGACTACTGCGGGACCACTAGTAAGCGTAATTCCAACTGATCTTACTTTACTCTCTGAATCGTCTTATGGTTTTTGTTTTGATATAAAATTGCATTCTGTTGCGGACGAAGTCGCGAGCGAAGCTAATTATGAATTAGGCGAGAAGCCAACAGTTTATAGGCGACAACTGTATCAACATCGCAAGACGCACACAATACGACAACTGTTTGTCGAAATTAATCATTAATGTTTATCGAGTTAAACTCAATTTCAATTGTCACACATTGTGAATTTTGTTATTTATTTACCGACGGCGAACGAATCGATACTCTTATAATTAATTAGGACTGCTTATGTAACTCTGGCCAAATAACAAGTGTCAATAACAAAAAAATAAACAACAGATATTAGTGCACAGAGTATGCACGTAAAATTGGGTATGTACAAAAAAAGGGTGCGTGTACTTGTGTACGCGCGTAAAAAGTTATACTTTATTTTTATTACATTTATTTCTTTTTTTTTTAAATATTAAATAATTAATAATAAATATTTAACGTTAATAATTTATTAATATTTAGTATGAATTATATCAAATAATAATTTTATCATTTATATTACTAAATAATACATACGGATAGTTAACCTCAATTGTATTGGAGCACTCAGGAAGGTTGATGAGCACAGCTTTTTCACAAATATTTTCTAATATTAATTAGTATTGATTTAAATATTCAATTTAAATCACTTCTGATTATAATTCAGACCCACATGTAAAATTCGCACTTGTATAATGAAATCAAAATGAAAACACGTGTTTTAAATGTAGAAACTCAAAGCATGTGGATAAATATTATAAATATAAATACACAGTGAACAGAGGCGGCGTGCGTGCCGACATGCGCCACTAGCAGAGGTTCCATTTCTGTTTTGTTGGTAGCATTTTTTCCTCACCTTAATGAGCGATTTAGTGGGCAACTTCATTTCTGTTAATTTTGTGTCACGGTGCGCGCGCATCGTAAAATTTCACTCTCATCAATTTTTCATAACGCGCCTAAAGAAGTATAACTTCAAAAAGTTGTGGCTGTGTGATTTAACAACTTCAGCTTACGTAGGTACATGACGCACTTTTTTTGTTTATCAGCGCGAAAACTACTGCTGATGTACCTAGCTATTTCTGGCGTGGCTGTAAGCATCGCGCTTCTATTAGTAGTAAATCTTGATAATAAATCTTAAAACGGCGACAGCTTACACAGATTTAATTGGTTTTTTTTTTAATATTTTCAACCCGCAATGTACAGTCAATTAATCCATTACTCCACTTTCACGTTTACATCACAACAAAAACAATTCACGCGTATTAATAACGTTCTCACTGAAATTATGCAGTTAACTTGCATAATAAGCCTCAAAAGACATCTTACCGGATTTGATGTAACACTGGCCACGGCATCACAAACAAACAGTCTGATTGTTGACGTAACGCAAACGTCAAACGAAGGCCACCGTCCTATTGTTTTTACTTTAGTTGAAAATACATAATATTAAACGGATTTCTTGAAATTGTTATTTGAATTAATGAATGTTTGTTCGTTCGTTTTGTGAATGATGGCGCGACTTGTAACGTAGAATATTCTATTGAAAATTAGTACAATTTTTAATGTGACTATATTTTAAACAGTCTATAATCTATATATTCAAACAGATTTTATACTATAGTGACTTTTGGCGGGAACGCGAGGAGTGAAGTTGTGTGATTTGTTTTATTTTGTCTAATTAGTGTTTCTTCAGGATTAATTGTGTAATAACGGTGGTTCTTAACTGTTTAGTATCTGCGAAAGTGCACAAATATGAGAAAATGAAACAAAGCCGCTGAACCTAACTTCTTGGGATCCTCCAAAAAGTCCGCTGAAAAAATCTCAGTAAATGACCACAATTTTACTGAGATTATATTTCATCCCGTATCATCGAATCTCATTTCATTTCACTTCATATTATCATTTTTCATTAAAAAAAAAAACGTAAATTAAAGTAAGATATGACTCAACGGTCTTAGTTACCAGGTCATAAAATCCCTTAATAATAATAATAACTATACTATAGTTTATATATTTATATATTCTGTATAAGGCTCAAAATAAGTTTATCCGGTTCCGCTTTCTTTATATCACTAACCATCACCTTGATAAGCGATAGCATTCCCAATTGATTATCAAAAATTAACTACATTGAATATTTTGAAAATATTTAAATTAGTTTCTTAAACAGGTCTAAATTTTCCATACTATATAATAATATATAAATTTAATTAAGTAGTAGTAGTAGGGTTTTTCTCGAAGAAAAAGGCAATTGAACTACGCCATACAGCCAAATCTTAAGTTTTCACATTTTCGTATCTAGTTTTATAGTTCGAGGCAAAAAACGCCAACTCTAGTATTCTTCATTTATCTTTTTCAAATCCGTCTAGTCAGTAATCCGAGTAAAAAGTCCTAATTAGTATTCTCCATTATAAGTCTCCGAAAGTAGAGTTAATATATTCATATACCGGTCTAAAATAAATATATTTAAATAAAAACTTTTTCTGATTAATGCGTATATTATAGGGTAGTACCGTTGTAGCAGGTGAGGTAATGTCAATGTTAATGTCAAAATTTATTATATTCAGTCGCTCAACTCGCCAGACTAACTCCGTGTATATCCGTTACATAAGGTACATATCACACTATTTGCTACGCTACTATAGTTTGGTGGATTTTTAAGGTGTATGTTGCAGCTCACAAGTGGACACCTTATTTTTTTTCCTACATACGCTATAAGCCAGGAGGTGAGCTCACGGGTTTCTAATCTGACGAATTTGCTGACACTAGCCCTAATGTGGTTAAACATTTGGTTACGTCACGCGCATGCGCGACTGACGAAATCTAGGAGGCCATGATCCCCGCCCCTTTAACGAAAAGCATTGTACATTTATACATGAAATAAATATTTTGTTATTTTATTTAGAGCCGCTTTTCTTTAAGCGTCCTAAAAGGTAAGCAGCTCTTTGCCGAATCTACTACCAGATCTGAATCGCGACTCACTGAGAAGATCCGGTAAGAAACTCACTAAATTCTCCTTATCTCGACCTTCCATAACGTGACGATATCCTAACATTAGCCGTGTGAGTGCATTCATACACTTAAGCCAACAGAGATGTGTTAGCACAACTGTTAATTACAACTCTACCGTAAAGATTAATAAATCTTAATAAATTACTTGTGCTAAGGCACTTTGCACTATAGTATACTTAGCCTGACGAGTTTCTCAGTCTTATAAGTGAGTCGCGATTCCAATTTGCTGGCAGCACGAATTAGCTACCCTTAAGATGTTAATCCTCCTTTGGGGATGCATTTTTTAGCTTTCCTCCTTTGTCTAAGTGCTAAAAAAACGTATGTAGGGCCCATTCACGCGAGGCGATCCCGTTGCTTGTGATGAAGGGCTCGACGAGTAATTAACCCATAGACACAGCCCACTGAGTTTCTCGCCGGACCTTCTCAGTGGGTCGCGTTTCCGATCCGGTGGTAGATTCTGCGAAGCACTGCTCTTGCTAGGGCCAGTGTTAGCAACACTCCGGTTTGTGCCCCGTGAGCTCACCTACTAGTTGGGTGAATATGGAGTAATCCCTCGAGGTTACTAGAATAAGTAGGAAAAAAAGCTTGCCTATCAGTTTTATATAGTGGGACAACTGTACAATACTAGTGAGCCTTCGATCTCATGTGCCAAAGTCGGTGTAGATATGCATTGGCGATGTCTCTGGGAACGAGATCCTTGGCCAAAGTAGTTAAAAAATATATTTACTTCGCTGTACCTATAGAAATAAGAAATATTCAAAGTGAAGTTAGTGAAATTTTCGCGCGTTTTTTTTTTTTTACATTCCAAAAGTGTGTAATTTCTCTGAACTCTGTTTCAAAATTCGAACGCCGTACGAGCGAAGCGTGTTCGACTCTCGTGTGATTTCATCGTCCGATGCCACACCACTTCTCTCGACCAATCAGAGCGCGTCTCTCCGCTTTGGCCGCGCGTCGACGAGATTCGCGCGACACGTTCTTATTAATTTTTTTTCATTTGTATTATTTATTACATAGTACTATTTCGCGAATTCGTATTATAGCCGCTTATGTATTTTCGTGTTTGTATAGTGTGTTAAAATATGTGTACACTTTGTGCTTAATGTTTTTGCAATAAAAAGTAATATATACCTATACAGTAATATAAACCTACCTATTACAAGTCAAATCTTTAGAATTGTAGTGCCATAACTAAAAACTTTATGAAAGTGTGTTTTATACTTTGAACGATTTATAAACATGTATTCTATCAGTTTATAAAAATAAAGTCTCTTTTACTTCAGAAAGCGCGAACGTTCTCTTACTTGTAGGTACTTCAAAGTATTCAAATCGAAAAATTAAAAAATTACAATTCTTGAATTATATTTTTGGCGTTTCATAAAAACAAGGATTTTGGGTTACGACACTTCAATTCTAAAGATACGATGTATTTTATAACGGTTTGTAAAATTAAACAATCTCTTTTAATCTAGAAAAGGATAAAGTACTCTTTTCATCTCTTTTAAATCAAGCGCATACACTAAATTTACGTACATATTAAAAAAGAAAAAAAAAATTCTATTTCAATATTTCATTACAATTTTGGCGTTACAAAAAATTGGATTTTTTTTTTAAATTTGGACTTGAGATTCTTAAGGTGGGTTGGATTTTGGATGTCGTGTCAATGACCTATGTTGAGTTGTCATAAAATAAAAATGTATTATCTATTAAATGTATACTACAAGCTTCCAAACTTTTCTTCGTGATGGACTCCCTATTTTTTTGGTGTTTTATAAATGTTCATTTACGGTTGAGAACTCTTTGAATTATGCGAAAAATCTGAAATTATTATGATAATTGTAAACATGATATCAAATCGAAAAGTAGTTAATTGTTTTATTAAAAACAAACTTATAATGTTTTTTTTTTTCTGTACCTACGCGTCCTGCTAAAACAATGGTGCGGGAATCTATAATTATAATGACGGAAGGAAAACGGATGTTTCGCTTTTTAGTAAAACAGAGACGACAGCATATTATTGATGCTGATCACACTGCCGCGTGTTTTTTTTTTGCCTTTGTAGGCAGACGATCATACGGCCAACCTGATGGTGAGTGGTTACCGTCGCTCAAGGACGTCAGCAATGCCAGGGACAGAGCCAAGCCGCTGCCTACCTACCATCTTTCTGAAAATCACTAATTTTTTTTGTTGTTGTTGCAAATAAGAGTGAGTCGTCTTTTCCCTGGAGTTAATATAATTAGTTACCGACACAACTCTACAAAAAAAATATCGTTTTTTGTCCTAACGTTTATTAGGTTTTTCCGGTTAATTATTCACAAAAACGAAAATAAAATACTTTTTTTTGGTATAAAGTTTGCTTTTGTGATAGTTATAGTAATAATACTCATTTTTCAAATTTTTTAATTAATTTTAATACTTGCAAAAAAAACCGCGCTATGAGAGTGGGGTGTTTACGTTTACACACTGCCACTAGATGGCACTCCAGTCATAAACAATGACAGGTGTTTTGTACAAGCCCAGAGAAACATAAAATGTCACGAAAGTGTAAATACGATGCTGAAGCATTTTGTTTCATATGTTGTCAATTGCAGTAGTCGAAATTCGACTATAATTAATTGGAATTGTAAGTTTGTACACTATTATGATTGTATTTTATACTTCTATAATCACAAATTTCGCCAAGACTACACTATAAAAAATATTAACAAAGGCAAACAATATTTAATCTATTCTTAATTTGACAACAGACGTCAAGAACAAAAGTTTGACAACAAATAGTATGCATGCGTGTGTGCGTCAAATACATGGTATGTAGTGTGTGTAATGTTTTCTTTATTGATTTAATGTAGGTATCTTTTATGCATTATTTGAAAAAAATATTAGCATTGTGCACTTCTTCTCTATATTCTCTATAAGTGTGGAAAATTTCATACTCCTCCGTCCGCGCAGTTTTCGTAAAAAGGGATACAAAGTTTTTGCTTCACGTATTAATATATAGATTCAAAAGTAAATTGTTTCATGCCATGTATTTTTTTCCCGTCTAATTACGATTTAAAATATCGAAATTTTATGTTTTGCATTCAAAGTCAAATTTGGTGTTGATCCGTGTAATCGTTACTACGTGAATGTCGCCACTCACTTAGAGGTTCGAGATTTATTATGCTTCTCTATATATGAGTCGTCTATTATCAAAGGTGGCAATCTGTGCATTTGGACAAAAAAAATTTATTGATATGTCAATACAGATTGATTTGAATATAATCGTCTCCTTCAAAGAATACGGTTCAAAACCTGCATTAAATAAAGGTTAATAGTTAACCTGTTATTTATCTAAGATGTCGTTCCGAAGAGTTTTGTGACTGCCAATGGAATACAAAGTCAATCATTCGTTTTTCTGATTTACTAATCATTGTCCAAAAGTCAGATTGCCGGCTTTGATAATAGTCGACTCATATGTAGTAATAACGATGATTATAAGTCATGCGGTTTTAGTTTTTATTACGTCATGACGTCATTGTGGAAGTCATTCGTGAGTTAAGTACCGATAATCCTCCTATAACGCGGTAGATACGTTCCTACAAAGTCGCGTGTTGTGTTTGCAGGTCGTCGTGGCCTAAAGGATAAGACGTCCGGTGCATTTGTGATGAGCGATGCACCGGTGTTCGAATCCACCAATTTTTCTAATGAAATACGTACTCAACAAATGTTCACGATTGACTTCGACGGTGAAGGAATAACATCGTGTAATAAAAATCATGACCCCAAATTATAATTTGCGTAATTACTGGCGGTAGGACCTCTTGTGAGTCCGCGCGGGTGGGTACCACCACCCCGCCTATTTCTGCCGTGAAGCAGTAATGCGTTTCGCTTTGAAGGGCGGGGTAGCCGTTGTAACTATACTGAGACCTTAGAATTTATATCTCAAGGTGGGTGGCGCATTTAATCTGTAGATGTCTATGGGCTCCAGTAACCACTTAACACCACTGTGAACTCGTCCACCCATCTAAGCAATAAAAAATATATTTTGAAGTGAAAACTTCTTTAGAATCGTTGTGATTTCAAACCGGATGCAACGGAAAAAACGACAGGTAAGAGACACAAATACAAAAATGTGTAGGATGAAGCCAGCAAAGAATGAGACAGAAATATACATACTATTTAATACAGCGCCATCTGTGAGATTTTTTAATACTAACGTGTGTATGAAAGCTCTTGTAGTTAATTTTAATTTAGGATTATACGTGAAATTAAAATATCAATTCACAGAGGGCGCTACCTTACAATTATTTACTAATGACAAAATTTTACATATACTTAAGACGTTTAGGATAATTGTATTTTAATTTTGGAAAGTTTCACTTCTACCACGTGTGAATTGCACACATTTTGTATTTTTTTATTTTCGACTACCGGGGACCACTAAAATAAATACTTATGTCATTCTGTTCTTTTGTTCACAGATCTCGACCGGCCATATGTCGTGAAAACTGACGAAGGGTTACAATTATTATTATTGTGGTAGTTTATTTATTTTTATAAATTCTTTCAAAAATAAAAGATGTCGTCGAAAGCTATCTACGAGGCAACGGGAAAGGATCTGATCAACAGGTGAGTAGTTCGCTGAGTGATAACGCTATGAGCTAAGCCGATCTACGCGAGGGTCGGGGGATGAGAAAGGGGGGGGGGTAGCATCACTCCCATCCAAGCGTTGGCATCGTACTTGACAAAGGACATGGCCATTTTCGGCCCTGCTACTCGTGCTCTCAAGGACATTAATGAAATATCTATAGAAAAAAAGATTTCATTTTTACACAATTATTATAAAATTTAAAGATATTTTAATGGTGGGATAATTAAAATCATAAATAAAAAGAAGCGTGACTAAGCTACATTGATAATATTGAAGGAAAATTTTAGGTAATTTTTTTTTATATTTTAAACAATTCAAATTAAATATTCTTAAAAAAACATTATATTGCAAAAAACTAGCAAAATATATTAACATATTTAGTTAATGGCTTTTAAAATTAATATAAAATATTATATCTAAACAAAAATCTATTTTTATACTTTTAAATCCGTAGAATAAATGGATGAATAATTATTGATCTTAAGCAAAAAAAAAGAACTACGCTTGTTTAATGTTTATTGACGTTTTACATTTGATCAGTCGTTTTCGCACTAGTGCGCATTGTGGATTTTATTAAGTGTTTCGTTGCGATATACCTGCTTATTATATTTTGTGGTGCATAAAATTAAGTCTTGGCGTTCATTGAATTAGGTCTGTGTCATAAAGTATAGTAATATAAATAATATTTAAGCTGATGATGATGTTAGTGTCAGTATATTGACAGCAAAATCATATGATATAACCTAAAATTCTTATCTTATTTTTTAAATATCTCTGTATCCCCATGAACAATATTGTCCAGCCAGTCACCGTCTACGCCCTAGACACGTCCTTACGGATCCATCAGATCCAATAACCTTTGCATTAGACGCCCTCAGCTCTAACACTAGGAGCTGGCTTAGGGACCCCGGTAACCGTACTCGTCAAACTCGACAAAGAGGTCGACGTGTAACCTAACTCATGCATCAGCCCGCTGAGTTTCTCGCAGGATCTTCTCAGCGGGTCGCGATTCCGATCCGGTAGTAGATTCATTCGCGAAGCAGCTACTCTTGAGTTGCTAGGTCTTCTTCGGAGGCGCTCAGGCAGCTGTTAGCAAATCCCACCCCTTCAGGCTGAGTCTTTGCTCGCCCACTATAGATGTAAATTGCAGCCGAACAATAGATGTAAATTGCCGCCGAACACGCAGCGAACAGCGTACCTCTCCCCAGTCCTCCCTGCACTTACTTCACCCCTGCCCTATGTGGCAGGGAGTTTCAGCCCGGGCAGTGGGATGTGCCCCGAGGCCCGTTCCGTGCCCCCGTCAGGAGGTACGACGACCCCTCTTGTCTTGCTCGCCCACCTGTCCTGATGAAACTGGAAAGGACACCGGGTCACCAGTAATCCTTCATTCCTAAAAAAAAAACTATATTGATTTTAATTTGTTTTTATGATAAAAGGGATATACTTAGTCTGGCCATAAATAGTTACAATTAAAAATAAACAAAATATTACATTTGAATTTGGAATCTGTCATTTTTATATGATTGCTCATTGAGTTTTCTCATTTTGGCGCCAATACATTGTACAATATTTTGCGATATTAAAATGGAGTGGGGTGATAAAGAGAACCGAATCGCTGTGATTGCATTACACAAAGTAGGTATGGAGCCAAATGCAAATTTTAAAACTCTCCATACGCTTGGTATTAGTAAAATGTTTGTGTACCGGACTATTAATAGGTGCAATGAGACCTCCTCTGTTTGTGACAGAAAAAGATCTGGCCGTCCACGTAGTGCTCGTACGAAAAAGGTGGTCAAAGCAGTAAGGGAAAGAATTCGAAGAAATCCTGTCCGAAAGCAAAATATTTTATCTCGGGAGATGAAGATAGCACCTAGAACTATGTCGCGTATTTTAAAATATGACTTAGGACTTGCAGCCTATAAGAGACGTACTGGTCATTTCTTAACTGATAATTTAAAAGAAAACAGGGTGGTAAAATCGAAACAACTACTGAAGCGGTACGCAAAGGGAGGTCATAGAAAAAATTTGTTTACGGATGAGAAATTTTTATAATAATCACGAATGGTCCTTCCAGCAAGACTCGGCGCCAGGTCATAAAGCTCGGTCTACGCAGTCTTGGTTGGAAACGAACGTTTCGGACTTCATCAGAGCTGAAGACTGGCCGTCGTCTAGTCCCGATCTTAATCCGCTGGATTATGATTTATGGTCAGTTTTAGAGAGTACGGCTTGCTCTAAACGCCATGATAATTTGGAGTCCCTAAAACAATCCGTACGATTGGCAGTGAAAAATTTTCCCATGGAAAGAGTGCGTGCTTCTATTGATAACTGGCCTCAACGTTTAAAGGACTGTATTGCAGCCAATGGAGACAACTTCGAATAAGCTTTTTATACTTTAAATTGTTTTATATTTATGTATTATACTAACACACTGTAAAAGTAATAAATGTTATTTGCAATAGATTTTTTTTTTCCTTTGTAACAGTATTTATGGCCAGACTAAGTATATAGTCTGTTATTTAAACTTAATTTCATTACTGTCCTTGAACTTCGTTTAGTGAGCCGTGCAATGTATGGAGAGTGGCCCATGTCATTGGCTTCGTTAGGAACGTATGTGAATGCTTATAAGTCTTGAATAACGCCCTCATTTTCTCCTTTTTTTTAATATGGCAATCTGTTTCTTGTAATGCCATTCTGGCCAACGTCGAGCTTGTATAGATTTTCAGTTATTAAACATATACCTACATAGGTAATTTGTCATAATATGGCAAGTGGAGCGTAACGAAAAGAAACTGATATATTTGAGACTAAAATAATGTTTCGGTAAAATGGTGGTTAATTATTGAGACTTCAGTGGAGTTTTCGGATGGAGCTGAAGAGCCGGAGGTAATGTTTCATTTTCCCACATTTTTCGCACTTAACAGGATGCTAAACGTTTAAAATAAGTTATTATACGTTTAAATCTGAAGAAACATTAAACTATCGAAATAAAACAATTCAAGCAACGTCGCTTCTCGCATTCCCGCCGAAACGACCCATCGCCTTACCTCACCTCGTGAATGTCGAAAGGCGACTGAGGGAAAGGGCTGACCAGTGTGCTTAGTGTGAGTTTTTAACGTTCTCGATAGCGTAAAAGTTAACTCAAATTTGTATGCAGTTGGAACAGCGCCCCTAGCGGCAAACGTTCCAACTGTCGCTATCGAGAACGTTAAAAAACTTGCACTAACAACACACATGATTAAAAAAATGTGTCGACGTATCTCGAGGTTTTGTTTTTTTTTTTACGTTTCAGACACATAGCCTCCGGTACGGCTCTGGTACCATGCAGGTTCGCCACATTCGAACAGAGTACAGTGTGGGAGGATGAGCTGGGGAAAAACCCATGGCTCTCGAAGGAGGTATGTTTACGTCGATTTTACATAAAATATTTGTCAAGAAAGTTATCTACGTTTTCACGTTAAGTTTTTTGTTCATAATTCCAACAGAAAGTTAACACTGTACTGGTTGGTGGTAGGACCTCTTGTGAGTTCCCGCGGGTAGGTATCGCCACCCTGCCTATTTCTGCCGTGAAGCAGTCATGCGTTTCGGTTTGAAGGGTGGGTCAGCCGTTGTAACTATACTTGAGACCTTAGAACTTATATCTCAAGATGGGTGGCGCATTTTACGTTGTAATGTCTATGGGCTTCAGTAACCACTTAACATCAGTCTAGGTTAGGCCACCCATCTAAGCAATAAAAAAATAAAATAATAACAGTTTTTGTAAATTTGAATCATGTTTTATTTTATTTAAATAAGCTTTTATAGATGCTTTTAAGTCGTAATGACTACCACCGATATAGAATGAAAGTTTCAGCGATCTAAATAAATCGACATGAAAACCAAGACTTATACAGAATATACTTTACGTATTTAATCTATACTGCGATGTAATCTGTGCTATATACAGAAATGCCAACGTGACGGAACTGCGAGTTTTTTTTTTGTATTGTCTTGTCTTGTCTTTGTATTGTAGTCTACGGAATCTTGAATACAGTCTTGTGCATTTTTAAGGATATGTCTTTGACGTCTTTTTCACGATCGTACTACCCGCCATCGGAGCAAGGTTCATCCTCTACTACCCGCTGCATTCATTCGCAGTGCGTTTCTCTTCATAATTTAGACCGTTGGCCCTTACATTATAATTCTCCTGCGTGAATTCCAACAGGATAACACATGTACGTGATCACAAAATAAAGGTATCCTTACAACGTCACAAGATGCTTTGTAAGCCCGCGCGGGTAGGCACTAAATAACCCTCTTATTTCTGTTGAAGCACTATTGCGATCGCCATTATACTCTAGAACTTAGATCTCGTGTCGATTCATCTTTTGTTTTTCCTTGCCGTATCACTTGTCAGAGCGGTCGTGGTCCTCATTAAGTATTATGGCTGTGGGCAGACGCTATGTGCCTCACGAGCAATAGCCACTTCTTCAAGCGAGGAAATAACTCCATAAAGCGCCTTGTCGTTAGGGCCAAAGTAGAAGACACCAGACCGCGTGGAAGGTTACTCATGCGATGGACCTGCGAAGTCAAGTCGGCAGTTTGCATGTGTGTACCATTCATCTACTAGTCACCGTCCTCGCTGACCCCGTCGCTTGCGATGAAGGGCTCGACGAGTAAATTAACCCATGACACAGCCCGCTGAGTTTCTCGCCGGATCTTCTCAGTGTGTCGCGTTTCCGATCCGGTGGTAGATTCTGCGAAGCACTGCTCTTGCTAGGGCTAGTGTTAGCAACACTTCCGTTTTAAGCCCCGTGAGCTCACCTACACGTCAAGGAGAAGCTGAAATAGCATTTTAAGGCTATCAGCATAGGTAGGTGAAAAAAATCATCTACGAAATTATAATATTTTTTTTGCTTAGTAGAGTGGACGAGCTCACAGCCCACCTGGTGTGAAGCGGTTACTGGAGCCCATAGACATCTACAACATAAATGCGCCACCCACCTTGAGATATAAGTTCTACGGTCTCAAGTATAGTTACAACGGCTGCCCCACCCTTCAAACCGAAACGCGTTACTGCTTTACGGCAGAAACAGGCAGGGTGGTGGTACCTAACCGCGCGGACTCACAAGAGGTCCTACCACCAGTATTAGAAAGAAACGAAAACACTATCGCCGTCCCGTTTCAGCAATTGGTCGTAAAGCCGGACCAGCTGATCAAACGTCGCGGCAAACTGGGTCTGGTCGGCGTGAACAAGACTGCGGCGGAGGTCCGGCGTTGGCTCGGCGAGCACATGGCCAAGGAGCAGACGATAGGGGCCTGCGTCGGGCGGCTGAGGCACTTTATAGTCGAGCCCTTCGTCAAACACGAACCGGTGAGAGTACCCTATGTCTGTTTGTTTATTTAACTCGACGCACAACCCTAATGATGTTTACGGCTGAAGCATGCTGTACTGGTCAATCAATGATGGAGTAGTGTTGTGGTACATTAATTGTTTTAGTGGAAAAAAATCTTCACGACGACTTAAACTTAGAGCCGACACGTAAGGAAGCGTCAGAACGCTACTTTGTAAAAGCAGCGTGACACGATAACCATCTTATCGTGGACACCGCTAACTACATATCCGACCCAGGTCGTCGAACTCTTCGTAGGAGTCGAAGTGTGAATTAACCCATAGACACAGCCCATTCAGTTTCTCGCCGGATCTTCTAAGTGGGTCGCGATTCTGATCCGGTGGTAGATTCAGCGAAGCACTGTTCTTGCTAAGTGTTAGCTAGTGCTAAGTGCTTGTTCAGTGTTAGCAATTCTGCTACTGCTCCGCATGAAGTTGGAATAGTCCCCTATGCTCCAAACAAACACACAGATCATTCTCTCTCTCACTCATACACACACACACACGCGCCCACACAAACAACACACACGCACACACACACAACACACACGCACACACACACAACACACACGCACACACACACAACACACACGCACACACACACAACACACACGCACACACAAGTACACATATGCACATTTTCCAATTTTTGCCGTCTTTTATATGTTAACATCTCGAACGCTAAGAAGGTATGTCCGTTCCAGAGAACCCTTTGTAGTTCTAATTAACTCGTTATGTTTCCAGAGCGACGAGATGTACCTGTGCATACAGTCGGGCCGGCGCTCCGACACCATCCTGTTCCACCACCAGGGAGGGGTCGACGTCGGAGACGTGGACGCTCTGGCCATTCGACTAGAGGTGAGCGATGTGCGACTGTACAGCAGGCGCGCGAGTTCATGTCCCGTCCTGAGGAATGCGGTAGTGCTGTGACCTAGTTAATTGTGGTAATGTCGATAATAACTACCGATCGGTGGTAGTTTCCGCGAAGCACGGCTCTTGCTAGGGTTCGTGTTAGCAACGTCGTCAGGTTTGAGCCCCGTGAGCTCACCTACTAGTTAAGGCGACGCTGATATAGCCTCTCAAGGCTATCAGATTAGGTAGGAAAAAAAAACTACCGATTTAGTCAACAGCTGTCAATTTGGTTTTAATGTAACTTAAGGTAATTTTGCAATTTGTGGAATAAAATAAATGTGATAAGTAATTACTTATTTATTTCTAACAGAGAAAAATATTTATTAAAATCTAATTCAATCACTTATCAGATGAAAAGACAACCGACAGATCAGAGTCGGAATCAGTATGTATCTTTTTTTAGTAGGGTTTTTTTCTACCTGAACTTGTTGGAAGCGGAGTAGTCATGGTTAAATAATACAATAGCGTTAGCGTAAATTTTCGATATCGATAAGCGCGCGTCACAACCGTCACGGACAACACTCGACGTCAGACAAATGCGGGGAGGCGAGCGAAGGTGGGGCGACCTGCCCCCCGCGCGTCGCCTCTGGCCCCGTTGGATATGAACTCGCGCGCATACAGTATGTAATATCGATGTTTTGAAAATTTATCGAATCCGACCGGTGCATCGATTCGTTTGCCTGATCGATTTAATACTTGGTACGGTAGTTGTTGGTTATCTAAGGAAGGTTTTTAACGAGGAGCCTGATTGACAGGTGCCCGTGGACACCTTCCCGACGGGAGAAGAAGTCGAGAGGGTTTTGTTGAAGAACGTCAAATCTCCATCTACTAAAAGGTATAGTTTTTTGTTATTGATCACGCACATACATAGATAAATATACGATGTTTACATGTATATTGTATTAGTTACCTATAAAATATATCGACAAGTGAAAGCCTATTTGGTTTAAGCGACTTTTTTGCAACTTGACAGGAGAGCTATTTAAAGTTTAAAATATGGAAAAAATGACAAAAAAAAAATTTTCAACTATTTTAACGGAGTAAACTTAATTGAAGTTCAATAAAAAGTATCTAACTGTATTGTATACTGATATTAATACAAATAAAATGGACCTTTAATTACAATGACATATTTTTATTTATTTATTAGGTTCGTGGACAAGCTCACAGCTCGCATTTACGTTGTAGATGTCTATGGGCTCCGGAAACCATTTAACACCAGGTGGGCTGTGAGCTCTTCCACCCACCTAAACAATTACCAACAAAAAGGATACGCTAGTCTATACTAATATTATTTATTACTGGTGGTAGGAGCTCTTGTGAGTCCGCACGGGTAGGTACAACCGCCCTGCTTATTTCTGCCGTGAAGCAGTAATGCGTTTCGGTTTGAAGGGCGGGGCAGCCGTTGTAACTATACTGAGATCTTAGAACTTATATCTCAAGGTGTGTGGCGCATTTACGCTGTAGATGTCTATGGGCTCCAGTAACCACTTAACACCAGGTGGGCTGTGAGCTCGTCCACACATCTAAGCAATAAAAAAAAATAAAAATAAAGCTGAAGAGTTTGTTTGAACGCGCTAAGATCAAACAAACAAACTAGTTCCTGAGATCAGGAACTACTGGGTCGATATGAAAAATTCTTTCAGTGTTAGATAGCCCATTTATTTAGGAAGGCTTTAGGTTATATAGCATAACGGTAAGACCAATACAAGCGGAGCACCAATAAAGAATGTTTAAAAACCGGAGTTTTTTTCCCTTTTGAGAGCTTCCGCTGCGTGCGCTGCAGAAACGATTAAAGTTTCGCTAAAATAATGTATGACAGAATTGTTCCCCTTTTAAAAGATCCAAAAAAAAGTCCGCGACAGCATATGTCTATATATGCTAAGGTTGGCTCTCACGATAACGTTTTTTATGTTGACCAAATTTGTTCTAAAATGAAGCACTATTTGTGAACTATTCCACTTTTTTTTTCCTACCTATGCTGATAGCCTTAAGAGGCTATTTCAGCTTCGCCCTAACGTGTGTAGGTGAGCTCATGGGGCTCAAACCGGAAGAGTTACTAATACTGGCCCTAGCAAGAGCCGTGATTCGCAGAATCTACCACCGGATCGGAAACGCGACCCACTGAGAAGATCCGGCGAGAAACTCAATGGGCTGTGTCTGTGGGTTAATTTACTAGTCGAGACCTTCGTCGCAAGCGACGGGTTCGACGAGGGCTGTGACCGGGCTATTCCAAGTGGACGAAGTCGCGGGTAAAATCTAGTATACAATATATACATGGATCATCTCTTTCCCAGGACCCTGACGACGTTCATAGTGTCCCTATACCGGGTCTACATCGACTTGTACTTCACGTACATGGAGATCAATCCGCTGGTGGTCACCAACGAGAGGATATACCTGCTGGACCTGGCCGCGAAACTGGACCAGACCGCGGACTTCATCTGCGCGAAGAACTGGGGCGAGGTCACGTTCCCTCCGCCCTTCGGGAGGGACGCCTACCCTGAAGAGGCGCACATCGCCGACCTGGACGCCAAGAGCGGGGCCAGTCTGAAGGTGGAATACGGTTTATTGTATTAGTTCCTTGTTAGTCCAGCCCTGAGTGACTCGTATGCCCTGGGGTCAAGGTGTCTAATAGTGGTAACCAGGTTTACTGGTGGTAGAACCTCTTGTGAGTCCGCGCGGGTGGGTACCACCGCCCCGCCTATTTCTGTCGCGAAGCAGTAATGCATTTCGGTTTGAAGAATGGGGCAGCCGCTGTAACTATACTAAGACTTTAGAACTTGTATCTCAAGGTGGGTGGTGCATTTACGTTTTGGATGTCTATGGGCTGCGGTAACCACTTAACACCAGGTGGGCTGTGAGCTCGTCCAACCATCTAGCAATTAAAAAAAAATTACATCGAGAGCTATAGAAGATGTCTAATAGTGGTTAATCAGACTCCATAGACACTACATGAGTACTGTTTGTTCATAATCTGTGCGAAGTTAAACCAGTTAGTGCCGACGATGTGCGATAGAAGGCGTTCTGGAACTAATTGGAGTAATTTTGGCGCCTTGAAAGGGTCGTGCTCATGAGGTGACTGAAAATTGCGGGTAGGATGCTCGGAGCAGATAAATCTGTGTACCCTCTTTCTAGTCTTTGCTCGTACTACTGGAACTCGATGAGAGTATCAACAAATTTTTCGAATGCATTGTAACATTAAAACTAGATAACGGTTTAAGAAGAATCGTTAATTAAAAAAAACGGTGCGAGTGAAACTTCTTTCTCGATGTGTAGTATTGTGGTCTTCTTCATTTTTCATCCTTAAATTAAATTGCTCTTGTAATAAGGAATGCTGTGTATAAGAGATGCGACATCTTCAACATCTTATTAATATATATTTTAAAGAAAAAGAATTTTTTTTTTTAAAAAGCTTCATTAAAATATTGGACGCTACGCGTAGCGTTAAACGTTTGGAACCTTGTTGGAAGTCGCATTAGAAGTTTCATTTTAATAGTGTTTGTTTAAAATATCGATGAAAATTGATGATTAGATCTTCTGTTTGTACATTGCATTTCAACTATTATAGTCCGTCTTCTGAGGGTATGTAAAAAAAGATGATCAAAATAATTTTGAAACTTCAAAATTCAAACGATCTTAATTTGTTGTCGTTAAGTTCGCGACTTCTCAGTGAACGGACTGTAAGTAATGACCGTGTGCCGCTAGCCGGCTTTGGGCTTTGCATTTCAACTGTTATAGTCCGTCCTCTGAGAGTGTGTACAAAAAAATTGAAACGATCTCTCGGTGGCCGGACTATACTGGATCGTGTGGTATGATTTTTCCCCCTTGTAGTTGACGGTGTTGAACAAGTCTGGTCGCGTGTGGACGATGGTGGCGGGCGGCGGCGCCAGCGTGGTGTACACGGACACGGTGTGCGCGCTGGGCGGCGCCCACGACCTGGCCAACTACGGGGAGTACTCCGGCGCGCCCACGGAGACGCAGACCGCGGACTACGCGAAGACCATCTTCAGCCTCATGTGCCGCGAGAAGCATCCCGACGGGAAGGTGCGTACTAGCTTCCACACGAAACAAGCGACGTTATTAAGCAATAAATTTACGACGATATTACAACAATAAATTTTAAGTGTGAGACAGGAGTAGCCGTTGTCTGGTAAAAAAACTTATACTTTAGAACTCATGACTCTGTCTCTGTCATATTTCTTTTTTTTATGAACTAGACTAGCGTAGTAAGCTCTAAAGCGTTTACCGGTCACAAGAGTCCATGGACATCATCACTAAAATTCAGCCATCCGGGGTGAATCCGGGGGGTGGGGTATCGGTCCTTAAGCTCCAGCGTGTGTTCCCTCCTCCAGGTACTGATCGTGGGCGGCGGTATCGCCAACTTCACCAACGTGGCGGACACCTTCCGCGGGATCATCACCGCCATAGAGACGTACAAGGACGCCCTAAAGCAGTACAACGTCACCATCTTCGTGAGGAGAGGGGGACCGAACTACCAGGAGGGACTCAGGTGAGCGAACCTCTACCGATCCAACGTCTCAAGGTCTGGTGGGATTTGTGTGATGATTTCCATGGACAGTTTTTATGATTATTGCTTATTGGTTAGTGGGGCCCGTAGACATCTACAACGTAAATGCCGCCACCCACCTTGAGATATAAGTTCTAAGGTCTCAATATGGTTACAACGTTTGCCCCGCCCTTCACACCGAAACGCATTACTGCTTCACGGCAGAAATAGGCGTGGTGATGGGACGGGACCCGCGCGGACTCTCAAGACGTCCTACCACCAGTAAAAAAGGAACCAAAACATCGATGGTTACACATTGATTTTTTCCAGCCAAACATCGATGTATATCGATCATCCCTACGTCAATGTATGTTTGTATTTTATCCTGCAAGTATCGAGACGAGATCACATCTGACACACCTCTGCAATTTCGTTACGTGTGACGTCATAAGAGGCTAATATAAACGACAGTGATAAATGTATTCGTAGAATAGAAATGAACTTAAAGAGCGGAAGGTTAGCGTGATATGGACATGAGATGCATAGAGAGGAGATGCATGTGACTAGGAGATGTATGGAAACAGTAGTGCAAGATAGAGGAGGAAGAGGTCGACCGATGAAGACATGAATGGAGTGTGTGAATGACGATATGAGAGAAAGAGGAGTGAGTGTTGAGATGACGGCTGATAGAAGAGAATGGAAGAAAAATTCGCTGTGCCGACCCCACATAGTGGGATAAGGTGGCGGCAATGAAAAAAAAGAAGAATAGAACCGATCTATTAGCCACGTATTTATTTCACTTTTTGCATCCATATTATACTCATTAACGATAACATTTCACATAGAGTACACAAATTAAATAAAAACAATAACAACAACTTCAAAACAAAAAATCGAAAATACCCTAACCTGCAGCTGCAGCAGCTGGTTTGGATCCAGAGTGCTCAACATGCAGACATGTCCAAGGTTGCATTATTGGACAGTCCAGATCCATCCGCGAGGCAAACAGTCGCAGGTAGCTGTTGCGACTGACCCGCACGCGGCGAATCAAGCGATATTACATTATGAAGCCATATATCCCGTTCGGCTTGGTTACAGACAAATGCGCGAAGTGGGCCAACGCCTCCGCATCCCGCTGTACGTGTTCGGTCCGGAGACGAACATGACGTCCATAGTGGGCCTGGCGCTGGGACACTCGCCCATACCCAAGGAGCACCAGCTCGACTACGCGCCCAAGCAGCTGCCCAGGCCGCAGCCCGCGGTGAGTCCCGGTGACAACTTATATCAACAATACTACTTACTAAACTTAAATTTATACTAATATCGTCTTCTCGCATTAAAACTGTATAATCTCAAAACTTACTAATTTTACAGGAGAGTGCTTTAAAGGCTTTAACATGTGATATTTTTAATATTAATTATCTTTGCAACATTTATTTTCTATTTTAATTGGATTTTCTATAAAAGCGTATTTTGTTAGTTAGTTTTTAAAGTATTATTGGAACGAAGTTCGAACTGAAAAAAATGTGATAGTAAAACCATAAGAACAAATCCGTGGAATAAAACCGTTAAATGAGACGTGCGCAGGCGCGACAGTCGTATACACAAGCGAGTAGTGTATAATACCTTTCTCTTTCTCCCTCTTTCTTTTCGTTCTCTCATCCCTTCTCTCTCTATTTTGTAACTATTTCTATGTAATTTTATGTTGTCAAACAAAAATAAAGAGACATATTTTGTTATTTTAATTGATAATTTGAATTACGATTTTATTTTTATTTTACGTAATTTATTATTTCCTAAAATACTGAATTTCCTAAATACTTTCCTATACTTAAATAAAAACAAATCAGCAAAATTTAAGAGAAAAATCAAGAAAACCTACATAAAATTGAGCACGATTATTTTTTTTGCAAATTTTGTCGATTCTACATTAGCCGAAGGAACTTCGTTCCTACCTGGTGTCCCACGACACCACATTTGCTTTTTTATTTTTATAATTTTTTAGTTGAATTTCAATTTTTTCAATATTTTTTCTAAATATTGTATATATATCAAATTTCGAGTTAATCCGACGTTTTGAAGGGGTTTCAAAATCGTGTTCAAAGATTCCGTCACATACAAACATACATACGTCTCAAGCTAATAAAAGCGTATTAATAAGTTTTGTCGTCCTCCGCAGCCGGCTCCGAAACTGGACCTGCCTGACGTGACCCACAGCCTGCTCGACCTGATCTGCTCCCAGGCCCCGACCAAACTGGACCTAGGGCAGGGTGTCTCCACCTCAATGCCCCTCTTCAGCGACAGAACGAAGGCCATCATATGGGGCATGCAGAATAGGGCCATACAGGTCAGTGTTATTTTTTTTTAAACTATGGACTTTTAAATCAAATTTAAACGTTTCCCAGATTAATCTATACTAATATTATAAAGCGGAAGAGTTTGTTTGTTTGAACGCGCTAATATCTGGAACTACTGGTCTGATATGAAAAAATCTTTCAGTGTCAGATAGCCCATTTATCGAGGAAGGCTATAGGCTATATAGCATCACGGTAAGACCAATACAAGTGGAGCACCGATAAAGAATGTTTCAAAATAGGGGTTTAAATAGCTCCTTAATATTCTATAATTCAAAAATATCTTCACTTTCTACGTAAATGAAGTGGGCGTAAAATTTAGCGTTATGCCAAAGTAACTATTCCACGCGGACGAAGTCGCGGGCAAAAGCTTGTGTTAGATATTTAGTGGTGAGGTTTTAGGGGAAAGTCCCAAAAGCCACGCTCGGCTAATTTGCTTCTCATGTACTTGACTTCGTCACCAGCATCGCACGCTTAATCCTGAAGATTCTGGAAATAAAAATCAATTTGGAAAACTCACCTAGACCGGACATAGAATGTGGGTAGACCATCATTGTGCATAGCTGTGCGGCGAATGAGACACGTTCCATCTTGAGACGTGAGGTCTATAAATCTAAATCGTAAAATGCAACTCGCACTGGCCCCCTAGAACCGAAGATCGGGTTCAGTGGCGAGCTTTGGGAGAGGCCTATGTCCAGCAGTGGACTGCCGCAGGCTTATGATGATGATGACTGGCCCCCTATGGGAGTTTGTACGGTGATGTCCATGGACAACATTAACCCGTCCGTCTCGTTTCCAGGGCATGTTGGACTTCGACTACATCTGCCGGCGCTCGGAGCCCTCGGTCGTCGCCATCGTGTACCCGTTCACGGCGGACCACAAGCAGAAGTACTACTTCGGGAACAAGGAAGTCTTCATACCGGGTGAGCGGAGATGTCTGGGTAGTGGTACCTACCCGCGCGGGCTCAAAATACGCCCTGCCTGCCTTTAGTATAAAAAGCTGCCTGTTTTAACTCAAGTCGTAAAGTTGCTCACTTACAAATGACGTCATTTGAGGTCAAAACAATCGACGGATTAATTCGAAAGAAGATTAAATTTAACATGAAAAAATTGAGAATGTTTTTTTATCATATCGATTTTATTTACTTTACTAAAATAAAGATGGAATTAAAATCAAACAAAAAAGTTATTAATACAGGAATGTTTGTTGGATGTGGGTAACGAACCCACGACCCTCAATCTAGCAGTCAGGGATGGTAAATACTGCACCACGGAGTCAATGTCATTTGATAAAGCTTTTAAGCTTTTTTTATCTTTAAATTGAACAAAAGCTTTTTTGCTGATTATTTTCGTATAGATAATTTTGTTGAAAAAATTTCTATTATCCGAGCGAAGTCTGGGCGGTTTGTTAGTTAACAATAAACTTTATAAACAGAACGTCATTTAAAAGTAATATTGTCGGTTCGATTCTGAACGCGTATCTTTTAACGGTCGGGCAATAATATGCAAAGACTACCCACATATGACGTCATATGTTACATGATAACACGACGGCGAATGAATGGGGTTAGGTCTCCCGTTCGGAGCGCGCGTGCCCGCGTGTCGTGCGGCGACGTCACGAGTCTCGTTCTGATTCCAGTGTTCTCGGACATGGACGTGGCGATGCGCAAGCACCAGGAGGCGACGGTACTCGTCAACTTCGCTTCGCTTCGCTCGGCCTACGACAGCACCATGCAGGTACTGCGACATTAGTAGCGTTGTTCGAAACTAATCTGTGGCGGGACTTTTTGACGGAACGCAAGGATTAAAGTTGTGTGTTTTGTTTTATTTTGTCTATTTAGTGTTTCTTCAAGTTTAAATGTGTAATAACGTTGGTTTATTAAATGTTTAGTATCTGTGAATGCACACAAATGTGGGAAAATGAAACAAAGGCGCTGGACATCACTTCTCGGGATCCTCCAAAAAGTCCACTGAAAAAATCTCAGTAAATGACCACCATTTTACTGAGATTATATTTCATCCCATATTACATATCATTTTTCATCTAAATTTCTATTCTAAATATGAATATCATTCATTCACTAAAAAATAAGAATACAAATTAAAATAAGACATGACCTAAAGGCCTTAGTTACCAGGTCATAAAATCCCTTTAAAAAAATCCTAAGGCGATGCGACGTGGTCATCCGTGGTGAGGGATAAGCTAATAATAATCTATTAATGAAATACGTCACTGCGTCGCGCAATGGCGGCACGTGTTCGACTGGACCCTCGTGCTGGTTTCCTGGTTTCCCTGAGACCTAGGCTACCACGAGGGGGTTGGATCACACACGAGCCCCGAGTAAATCTGCAGTAACACCCCCCACCCCCCAACCCACCCTCCCCTCCGAATTAAATGAGTTATCAATCACGAGCACACTGTCGTCTCCGTCTCCAGGCCATGCAGCACCCTCAGATCAACACCGTGGTCATCATCGCGGAGGGCATCCCCGAGAACATGACGCGGAAGATCATCAAGCTCGCTGACGTCAGAGGGGTGAGTGCACTCGACTGTGTGTGATGTGTTTTTTTTATTTATTTTTTATTGCTTAGATAGATGGACGAGCTCACAGCCCACCTGATGTTAAGTGGTTACTGAAGCCCATAGACATCTACAACCTAAATACGCCACCCACCTTGAGATATAAGTCTCAAGTATAGTTACAACGGCTGCCCCGCCCTTCAAACCGAAACGCATTACTGCTTCACGGCAGGAATAGGCGGGGTGGTGGTACCTACCCGCGCGGACTCACAAGAGATCCTACCACCAGTAATGTATGTAAAAATGACGTCATCAGTTTGCCTCTCAATGAGGCCGTCAGCGCAAAAGTGGTCTCAGCTTACCATGGTTAGTACGGAGATAATGAGGTTCGAATTTACCTTTACAATACTATGTAGGCAAAAAAATACGCGCTAAAATGAGGTTTACAAAATCATCTGTTATCTACGGATGAAACTCGGGATGGGCAGATTTTACATCAAAAGTGTTATTACATAATTTAAATAAATTGCAATATATAAGCACGAATATAAATTGTGGGCTAGGTCACTTTTGCGCTGACGGCCTCATTCATATATAGTACAGTCGACGAGCCGACGGTGCAAAGGGTTAATATGTTAATATATTAATTGTTTTTCAGGTGAACATAATCGGGCCTGCCACTGTGGGAGGCATTAAACCCGGCTGCTTCAAGATCGGCAACACGGCTGGCATGATTGACAATATCATTGACAGCAAACTGTACCGGCCTGGGAGGTAAGTGACCTGCACTAGAGTCTTCTAAGCTAATACCGTACTGCGAACCTCATGCCTACTGTGAGGTCGTGAAAATAAAGTTGTGACTTCGACCTCATGTCGTATCGTGAGGTCCTCTTCCGACCCCTTATATTATATACAAAAGTTTAGTACTACAAAAATACTTTTTTTTTATTGCTCTTCTAGGCAAACGAGCATACGGCCCACCTGACGCCTCTTAGCGCCAAGTATAACGTTTTGTGTGCTGTGAATTTAGCATTGATTTTTATATTATTTTTCTAAGTTAAAGTATTTTATAGGGCCCTTTTAAAAACATCCTAAATATGTGAAAATAAATTTAACACTAAAAAAAAATGGTGTGCGTGAAAGAAGTGAAACTTCTTTTGTTGTTTTCTTCACCCTTAAATAAAATTTATCTTGTAATAGGGAATGCTGTGTATAAGAAAAACGACCTAAATTTCCCTTTCTCCACGGTCGATTTCGATTCTTGAGACGCTCTGTCTATTTTCTCACTCTCGCCCGTCCTAAATTGTATCTTTTCTCTCTAGCCGTAACGAATCTGTCGCGAGTTTTTATTTATTTTATTGCCCTTGTAGGCATACGAGCATACCGCCCACCTGATGGTGAGTGGTTACCGTCGCCCATGGACTTCAGCAATGCCAGGGGCAGAGCCAAGCTGCTGCCTACCGCTTGATACTCTCCACAAGCCTCTTTTAAAAAAAGATATGTCATAGCGCTCGGGAAACACCGTGGAGGGGAGCTCATTCCATAACCGGGAGTTACTCTCAACGCGCCTAAAGAAGTTTGACTTCGGAAATTCTTAATATTGTGCGTGTTCGTCCTCAGCGTGGCGTACGTGTCCCGCTCGGGAGGCATGAGCAACGAGCTGAACAACATCCTGTCGAAGGACGCGGACGGCGTGTGCGAGGGGGTCGCCATCGGGGGCGACCGCTACCCCGGGACCACCTTCATCGACCACTTGCTCAGGTACGGTCATCCTGGTATCGTACCTACCCTGCACATGCACACAAATATAATAGAATCGGTCAAAATGGTGGTCATTTACTGAGATTTTTTTCAGTGGACTTTTTGGGGAGGATCCCGAAAAGCTACGTCAAGTGGCTTTGTTTCATTTTCCCACATTTGTGCACTTTCACAGATACTAAACAGTATAATAGACCACTGTTATTATACATTTAAACCTGTAGAAACACTAACTAGACAAAATAAGACAAATCACACAACTTCACTCCTCGCGTTCCCGCCACTCACTTTATTCATAGACTACATACAATCAACCTGCGTTGATATTGACGTTTTATAAGTTTGACAACTGACAGGTTGCATGTTCTTCATACGAGTGACATTGACGTTCGATTCATGTAATGTCCTACTATGTAGCTAGCATAGAGGATAAAACTAAGAAGCACCATCTTGTTTATGGGGATAAGTTGAAAAAATTGTCCTGTAAACAGCAAGTTATTGTTGAAAGGCTCACCGAAATAATAATGTTAATTTTAAATGTACAGCGAAGCGGGCGGGTACATCTAGTACAATATATGTAAGCGCATATATGACATTTTAAATCGTCACAATTTTTCTACTATGGCCAGTGGTGCTTTCGAAGCAAGAGGGTGTTTTTAAAATCCTTCCATTTGCTACTGTGGCGCCACCTTAATTGGTTCCCTTTTAGCGTATACTTTATAATACACTGAGATGGTACTTCTTAATTCAACCCCCCATACTACGCGTTGCGACCCGCGTATATACAGAGTCATCCCTGGTAAATAATGAGTTCTGTCACATTAATATTTCTCATTAGGTTCGAAGCGGACCCGCAAGTGAAGATGCTGGTGCTGCTTGGAGAAGTGGGGGGAGTCGAGGAGTACCACGTCTGCAAGGCCATCAGGGACGGAATCATCAAGAAGCCCCTCGTGGCCTGGTGCATAGGAACTTGCTCCGGTCAGTCCGTCATTGTGTTGCCTATTTCATTATCATAGTATATAATTGAGCCTCATTAATATCATTGACCCTCAACACACACACGCACGCACACAAACTAACACATCTTTGGCGCCTTTAAACCTGTAGACTCATTGTTCTCTGATCAATTAGATCAAATGATATGTGGCTATGACAAATTTCAAACTGACAGATGCCTGAATTGTGCTAACGACATTTTCAAGATAAACTTTTGGTTAATCTTTCATCAAGAAGTAAAAAAGTCATCAAATAGCAGAAACGAATATCAAAACAACTAGTAATATCGAGAACGTTCGAGACGTGTAACGCCATCTGTTTTTGAACAGCGAAAACGTATATCGAAACGACTAGTACTATCGGAAATGTTCTCGATTATTGTAGACATAACGTTTCATAGTTAAATGGAGGTAGTATGATTGAAAGTCTACCTTAAGCGTTCTAATTAGATTTAGTTTTTTTTTTTTTTTTTTTTATTGCTTAGATGGGTGGACGAGCTCACAGCCCACCTGGTGTTAAGTGGTTATTGGAGCCTATAGACATCTACAACGTAAAGACTCCACCCACCTTGAGATATAAGCTCTAAGGTTCCAACTCTTAATATAGTTACAACAGCTGCCCCACCCTTCAAACCGAAATGCATTCCTACCTATTGCATATGCATTGCTATCCTACCCGCGCGGACTCACAAGACGTCCTACAACCAGTAATTACGCTTGATTACGAATTACGTTTGATTTTTATTACACGATGTTATTCCTTCACCGTGGAAGTCAATCGTGAACATTTGTTGAGTACGTATTTCATTAGGAAAATCGGTACTCGCCTGAGATTCGAACACCGGTGCATTGCTACACACGAATGCACCGGACGTCTTATCCTTTACGCCATGACGACTTCAATATTTCGACTCCAAGTGATAGTATATTGACGGGTCCTTAATCCGCAGACATGTTCACGTCTGAGGTCCAGTTCGGACACGCGGGCTCGCTGGCCGGCTCCGCCGTTGAGAAGGCTGCGGTCAAGAATGAGGCTCTGAAGGTCTACGGAGCCACCGTCCCAGACTCCTTCGACGGCCTAGGGGCTGCCGTGGGCGAGGTCTACCGCAGGCTGGTCGACGAGGGCAAGATCATCGTCAAGGAGGAGGTGGAACCGCCCAAGGTCCCCATGGACTACGATTGGGCTCGGGTCAGTTGGAACCTCCAGTTTATTTGTCCAGTTTTTTTTATTTATTGCTTAGATGGGTGGACAATCTCACAGCCCACCTGGTGTTAAGTTCTAAGGTCTCAAGTATAGTTACAACGGCTACCCCGCCCTTCAAACCGAAACGCATTATTGCTTCACGGCAAAAATAGGCGGGATGGTGGTACCTACCCGTGCGGACTCATAAGAGGTCCTGCAGATAGGTGTGCAAAAAAAATTTATTCAACACAAATGAAAGTACATACTTGTTGAACGTCAAAAGAACTACCGCCAATTCACAAGAACTAGCCTCCGTCCTGAGAAGAACTGGTAAGAAACTCAGCGGGCATGTCTTGTTTTTAATATTAGATTTATATTTTATTTTTATTTTATATTTTATTTTAATATTCATTTTTACAATGAGTATTATAACGTAACAATTATTGCAATATTGAAATGCCCGGAGCGAGCAACTCATTCCCACTTTGTGCAATCTTCTAGATCAGTGATTCTCAACCTTCTTTTTGTTGCGGCACATATTTAACGATTTCAAAATTTGGCGGCACACAAAAAAAAAGATAATAATTATTTACTTACTACAACACACTGCATAAATAGTTTATCAAAAAATTTTAATATACGAAATAAACTAAAATATACTATAATTTTTTTCTTGTGGATTTAAATATATATTCATGTTTAAAATATTTTTCTTTTACAATTTAAAAACTTTTGAAATTTGGCGGCACACAAAAGTACCGCGGAACAGTGGTTGAGAATCACTGTTCTAGATAATTTTTATTGACTTTATAGTATAGTATAGCTTTACATGACGTATTTGAATGTGAATTACAGAAGTTGGGTATAATCCGGAAGCCGGCCGCCTTCATCAGCACGATATGCGACGAGCGAGGCCAGGAGCTGAGCTACTGCGGGGTGCCCATCTCCCAGGTGCTGGAGAGGCAGCTCGGGGTCGGCGGCACCATCAGCCTGCTGTGGTGAGACCCCTCGCGCAGTGCTGGGCCCAACTGTTTAACTACTTCCATTGTCCTATGTGCAGTGTGTCTGTGACCATTGACGCTCGCAACCCGCCTCAATAGTTTCTTCCCACTCGGTGTTAAGTGGTTATCGGAGCCCATAGACATCTACATCTACTGCCTTGAGACATGAATTCTAAGGTCTCGGTATAGTTACAACGGCTGCCTCACCCTTCAAACCGAAATGCATTACTGCTTCACAGCAGAATTAGGCAGAGTGGTGATACCTACCCGTGCGGACTCTCAAGAGGTCCTACCACCAGTAATTACGCAAATTAAAATTTTGCGAGTTTGATTTTTATTGCACGATGTTATTCCTTCACCGTCAAAGTCAATCGTGAACAATAGTTAAGTACGTATTTCATTAGAAAAATTGGTGGGTACCAGCGGGATTCGAACACCGGTGCATTGCTCAACACGAATGCACCGGACGTCTTATCCTTTAGGCCACGACGACTTGCTTGCAATGCAACTCAATAGTTTCTTCCCACCTCGTGTTAAGTGGTTACCGGAGCCCATAGACATCTACAACGTGTACACTGCCTTGAGACACGAGGTCTAAAGTTTCAATTTTTACAATACATCGGCAGCACACGAAACACATTACTGCCACCCATACGGTTTATCACGATAAAAAGCATAAAAACGCACCCTGTAAGCCCTGTAATTTACTCCACAGATACAGCCCACTTACGTCCCGGTCTTATCCACGTCGACTTCATAATTAAATTATTACGAGTTATTACGAAAACCGCAAAAACTACACTAATGTGCACAATGTACAACCCTAATGTGTTTAATTCTCGAACATTCTCCCAACCACGAATTTTATTAGGAAAAACAAAACTGATAATTCAATACAAACAATAATATGTATTATTCAATATATCTCGTAATGTAATCATCGTAGACGCTTTATTCGCATAACAAAACGCAATCGTTATTATGAATTGAGAATTAATTTTAATCTCACCGTAAACATATTTATAATGTTGCATGTGTTGATAATTATAAAAGCGTATGAATGATAAGCGAATAGGGTACGAGCTACAGAATTTACTTAGAAAATATAAAGTGGAACTTGCGTCAGAAATGTCCTCTGAATGAGACTTACGGAGAAGACTCTGTGGTTGGCTGAGAAACTGGCATCAAATAGACGATGTAGCCCACTGAGGTTCTCGCCGGATCTTCTCAGTGGGTCACGTTTCTGATTCGGTTGTAGATTCTGCGAATCACTGCTCTTGCTAGGGCTCGTGTTAGCAAATTCTCTGAGGTTGAGCCCGTGAGCTCACCTACCCGTCCGGGCGTATCTGGAATAGCCCCTTACGCTACCAACGAATAGGTAAGATAAAAACAGAATGACAATATGTGACCGGATAGCTGTCCTTGTGAGCCCGCACTCGTGGGTACCTTAACACCAAAAGGGTCGTGACAGATATCAATAAGTTATCGTTTACTAGTAATGTATATCATACCAGAAACGCGTCTCTGAAGTTGCTTGTATAGTGCTCGTGTCCCGCGGCAGGTTCCAGCGCGAGCTGCCGGAGTGGGCGAGCCGGTTCTTCGAGCTGGTGCTGATAGTGACCGCGGACCACGGGCCCGCAGTGTCCGGCGCGCACAACACCATGGTCACGGCGCGCGCCGGCAAGGACCTCATCTCCTCCGTCGTCAGCGGCCTGCTCACCATCGTTAGTACTTTAAAATTCTCAATTCACTTCTTCCGCTTCGCTATTTCGCTTCGAGTAGTTCCGGTTACTGACTGCGTGCCATCTCGACAACGCTTTTATAGTCGATACCACATCCCTAGAATTATCGAGAACATTCCTCACAAGTCGAGTATTTTCGATGTTTGTTTTCGCTATTTGATAATAGATGGTGTTGTAATTCTCGAGCGTTCTAGATGTTACTAGATCCTTTGACATTCGCTTCGGCTATTCGGCGATAGATGGCGTTACCCTTACCGGCGTAACAATACTTAAAACAGAAAACGCAATTACATAAGCCTTTTATTGTTTACTAGCGACCTGCCCTCGCTTCGCTTCGGAAACTGTAATTTATTATTGAATTCTCCACTATTTAATGGATGTTATTATACATATAAACCTTCCACTTCAATCACCCTATCTATTAAAAAGAAACCGCATCAAAATCCGTTGCGTAGAGATTTAAGCATACATAGGGACAGAGAAAGCGACTTTGTTTTATGCTATGTAGTGATTCATTCTGAAGTATTCCATATCGTTATATTATTATGTATCTACATGATTGTCTGTGTGTCTCAGGGCGACCGGTTCGGTGGGGCCTTGGACCGCGCCGCGGCCGACTTCTGCGCCGCCTACGACAAGGGACAGCACCCCCAGGAGTTCGTCAACGAGAAGAGGGCTAAGGGAGAGCTGATCATGGGCATTGGACACAGGTGACTGACTCCCTCCAGCATTGCTCGTTCCAGATCGCGTACTCTTTACTGGTGGTAGGAGCTCTTGTGAGTCCGCGCGGGTAGGTACCACCGCCTCGCCTATTTCTGCCGTGAAGCAGTAACGCGGTTTCGTTTGAAGGGCGGGGCAGCCGTTGTAATTATACTGCGATCTTAGATCTTATATCTCAAGGTGGGTGGCGCATTTACGTTGTAGATGTCTATGGGCTCCAGTAATCACTTAATACCAATGGGCTGTGAGCTCATCTGCCCATCTAAGCAATATAAAAATAAAAAATAAAATAAAATGAACAGTTTTATTTCTTATCAAAAATATCGATGTTTTGCTAATATCGATCATCCCTAGTTCTGTCTCGGTTGCAGGGTAAAGTCGATAAACAACCCGGACTCCCGCGTGCGCGAGCTGAAGGCGTACGTGACGGCGCGCTGGCCCGCGTGGCCGGTCACCCGGTACGCGCTCGACGTGGAGGCCATCACCACCAGGAAGAAGCCGAACCTCATCTTGAACGTGGACGGCATCGTGGCCGCTGCCATGGTCGACCTGTTCCGGCACTGCCAGCTCTTCACGCAGTAAGTACTCGACGATTCCCCCCAACCCCCCGCCTTATCTGCAGTAGTCGAGATTACGACTGTAATCTATATATGTATTAATATGTGAAGCAAAAACTTTGTACTCCTTTTTACGCAAAATGCGGACGGAGGAGTATGAGATATCTCACACTTATAGAGAATAATAGATAAGAATATATTAAATCAATAAAAAAAAACATTACACACACTATCATACATTTGACACAACACATACATATATATATGTTTATACTCTTTGTTTATTGTCAATTGTCAAACGTTTGTTATTGCCTAAGTCTGTGGTCAAATTGCGAATCGGTTATTAATGTTTGTCTTTAATGATACTAGTGGTCCCCCAATCGTCGAAATAATTGAATTTATAACTTAATAATAATTGAATTTATAATAATTGAATTTTATTGACTATAATTAATTGAAATTATAAGTTTGTACATTATTATGATTCTATTGTCAAAGACTATTATACTTCTATAATCACAGATTTCGCCAAGACTACATAAAGTGTAAATGGCAAATATTAATAAAGACATACAATATTAATTAGGTTTTTAGGGATTTTATAACCTGGTAACTAAGACTTTTAGGTCATGTCTTATTTTAATTTATATTATTAATTTTATGGAAAATGATGCTGCTTCATGTATTAATTTAAATATTGTTGTCCATGTGTGACCTCTATATTGATGTTTTTGTTTTTGTCAATTTCAGAGATGAAGGCAATAATTATATTCAGATGGGCTCAATCAACGCTCTGTTCGTCCTGGGTCGCACGATAGGTCTGGTCGGACATTACTTGGACCAGAAGAGGATGAAGCAGCCTCTGTACCGTCATCCGTGGGACGACATCACCTACATGTCGCCTCTGAACTAAACGAGCCGGTTGTATTTTGTGTTTCAAACGTAGAAGTAATGTTGAATGATTTGCACGAGAACATCGACCTATAAGTACAACTGTGACGTCACAGCGTCAGACTTCGAGCCCGCAATGGAATGTAAATTTTTGTTTATGTGTTGTAATACTAGTTTATTCTTTCGGCCTCGGTCGAGACCGCGTTGTATGTGCGCGTAATGAATGACAACAGCAGAATCGTTGTAGCACCATGATTTGAATCAATTTTGATATGATTTTTTTTTTTATTATATTATGTCTAAGAATAATAGTCTAAATTCCATGGAAAATACAAGAATATTGAAATAAATTTGCGTAGGAAGCGATATTTGCTCAAAGCGGTTCGGACCAGGCCTCTAGTGTCGAAAAAATCTCTTGGTTGTGTTCAGAATAATGTCTGGTAAATACATCATGTTGTTCCCTAATATGTCACAGATACTTAACTGTAGTAGTGCCTAGTATATCACCGATACGCAACTGTGATTTATCCTAATATTTCACAGGTACGTAACTGTGATTTACCCTAATATGTCACAGATACTTAACTCTGATATAAATCAGTATAAACTGGTATATCACTGATAAGTAACTGTGATTTACTCTAATATTTCACAGGTACGTAACTGTGATTTGTCCTAATATATCACAGATACTTTGATTTATACTAGTACATCACAGGTACGTGACTGTGACTCGCACTAATATTTAACTACAACGCACACTAATATTCCATAGATATTTAACAATACCTTACCTAGTATTTCACAGTTACTGATTAATATCTTCACGATATCCACTAATCTGTACTCTGATACAATTTCCCTCGCGGAATCCTCGTCGTTCAGTTTGAGTGTGAGGTTGCCGCTGTCGATCCCAGGGTGTGAACAGAGATGAGTAGTGTCAATAGGAAATCAATTTGTTCAACGTTATTTCTATGAATTTCGAAGTGACGCGCGCGATCAGAGCGAATGTAATACCATTGTAGTACAGGGGTACAGGGGGGAACACTTTTTATTCCAGTGGGCTTAGTGCGAGCTTTTTAACGTTCTCGCTAGCGTTAAAGTTAACTCAATTTTGTATAGAGTTGGAACAGCGCCCCTAGCGGCATACGTAGGCAAACGATCCAACTCCATACAAATACGGGGCTAACTTTTACGCCATCGAGAACGTTAAAAAAACTCGCACTAAGCTTACAGAGCTGGTATGGTGTGGCTAGTTTTTTTTTTTTTTTTTTCGTAACCACAGTTTTGATATCCGTTTGCTTAAACGGTGACCCGATATCGAAGCGAGATTATCCGCCGTATTTCTCCGAGCAGGTACCACCGTCAGAGAGAAACGTAATATTTATGCATAATATTCAAGGAAAATAATTTTTCATTTCTCAATCTCGGACTAGACTAAAATTTTAATGAATTATCTAAAATACTTCTAGATTAAAGATTATAGAATATATTATAAAATTTTCTCAAAATTTATAATATATTCTATAATAATTATTATATCATATTAGTATTATTGTATCATATTAGTACATTTGTATATTATTGAACATAATACGTAGGTATCTCGCGCCCGGTCAATTCGTGTATGTACAGGGTACTCTAAAATCCCGTCCGAAATTAAACTTTAGCCGGGACTTCCCCGGTAATTGACCGCAGCGTCAGCTGTTTTTAATGCTTGAGCAAAATTCGAAATATCTGATCTTCGATTTTGAAAACGTCTCATTACGCCTTATGTACAGACATCCTTGCCCACGCCTCGCCTCGCTCTGGTCGCGCTAGTTTGACAGTCACAAACTTCACGCGTCATTTTGACAGCCGCGGTTGTCAAATCGAAAAGAATCTGTCATTCCATGTTTTTTTTTTATTCAATTTGTTTTTGTATCTTCGTGTTGCTTCATCGTACAAATGTTTTTTTTTTTAATATTTTTTTAGAAGGGACATTGTTGTTTGTGCTTTGTGAGCTATCGGATCGCGCGTTTGATTCTCTGTGTCTATGAATAAGTACGCTTCGTGTGTTGTTAGACAAAATTTACTCTAAATCTCTAAATTATTTATAGAAAATTGTAACGTAATTTTTATTTCTGTACTAGGGTATAAAGAGATCATAGTAATAATGACCTTGAGACGTGAGGTCGATTTGTATTGGGACGCTTTTCAGCAGACACAGGCACTTGCGCCTTTATGTAATAGTAACTTTCTTCAACACTTTGATTGCGGTGTAGGTCACCGGTGTCCTACGCGGCGCAGTGAAGTAATTATGTCGGTTTCTGTTACTAAGGGACCTGGGTTTGCTATTGTATCGGTCATGAGTTCGTGACGCGTGTGCTAATTGTCAAGACATTCATAGATTCCATCACTTAGAGATATATAGTAACCCCCCCTATAACGCGGTATATTGGTTCCGTGTTATATGGGTATTACCGTACAACGCGGTTTTACTACCTCGTATAACGCGTTACGTGTAAAGGATTGATCGCGTTAAACTTTTAATCGTTTTTTTTTTAATACACAAATTTAATAAAATAATTTATTTTTGTAATAACACAATTGAGACATGTGCAAAGGTACGCGAAGTAATAATATAAACTGTACAAATGATTATTAATTTCACAGTACAGAAATATGAATGTCGGAAATCCCCGCGTTATATAGGGTAATGCTCGTGTTATACGGGGGACTTAATTCGCGTAATATGAAAACGCGTTATAAAAGTACCGCGTTATAGAAAGGATTGCAGTATATAAAAATAGATACATCGCACCTTTAGAATTGGCTCAATTGTGTGGCTTATTGTGGCTTAATCCAAAATTCTTGTTTTCTGATACAAGCCAAAAAGGTAATTGAGGAATTTTAATTTATCAATTTGATTTTATGACTAAACTTTAAGGTATGCGTTTGATTTTAAAGAGACGGAAAGTGTACTTTGTCCTTTTGCTAACTAAAATTTAAATTTCACATTTTTTAATTATGTAAAAAAAAAAAAAAAAAAACTGACCGAGCACACGTTTATAAGTTTTTCAAAGCATAAAACTGATGTCACTTTGATTCTAAAGGTGCGATATATCAAGCTAACAAAATTCACTCTTTTTTTTTTCATTCACCCTACCACCCTAACCGCTAACAACAAATATATTATGTCTAAGACGTCTTGTTACGGTGTAATAATATGAAAGAGAATTTGTTTAATTTCAATATTGGAGGGAATTCACAAATACATTAATACAATACAATATTATATATCGAGGGGCTATTTATTTTAAGCGACATTTCGCTTATTGTGCGCGCGGAACTAGTTGGCCACGCCTTAGGTATGTGAGGGGTAGGACGGAGGGCGGGGGCGCTTGCTGTCATTACTGATGAGAGATTTGATATTGTGATGGACGAAATCATTATAATCTTACAAGATGATTCTGAATCAAGTGATTCAGAAGATATGTCAGAGTAATTATATATACTTAATTTGTTTTTGGTTTATTTTACTATTAATTACAATATAATTAGGTACACTATAAAGGTTAAGGTACACTATAAAGTTCTAAAAGTTCGATTGTTTTTTATTTATTATAGCTGACCCGGCAGACTTTGTAGTGCCTCAATCGATAAATAAAAGAAATAAACTTTTGTATAAAATAAACAAAAGGAATCCGTCCGACGGGGGACATATCAAACGGAAAACAAAATTGTTATTTTTATTAAATTCCGAGCATTTTCGTATTTAACTACCTTTTAAACCTTCTCTGGACTTCCACAAATAATTCAAGACCAAAATTAGCCAAATCGGTCCAGCCGTTCTCGACTTTTAGCGAGACTAACGAACAGCAATTCATTTTTATGTTAATAGATTTCATTTATTTATTTATTTATTTATTTATTTATTTTATTTAGTCATCACTGTCTAATCTCATATGCGTTACGAGTAGTAGGTAACCCGCCCCCTCACCCCTAAGGCGTGGCCAACTAGTTCCGCGCGCACTATATATAATACGCGACATTTATCTTTGTAATTAAAGGTCCGTTTTATTTGGTATCAGCATCAACAGTTCGATGTTTTTAATTGGACTTCAATTAAGTTTACTCCATTCAAAAAAATAGCTGAAGAAGTTTTCTTGTTATGCATGATATTTTTTCCAAATTTTAAACTTTAAATTGGCTCTCTCCTGTAAAGTTGCAAATATATCTCTTAAACCAAATAGATTTACACCCCTCGATATAATAAGTAATTATTGGAGACAAAATTTTGACGGTAAAAATGTTTTTTGTTTGTTTGTTTGTATATGATTTTATAAAATATATATTATTTAAGTTAAGTTTTATTTTATTCTTAAGCGTTCGGGACTCGGTGTCACAGATTATAATTATAAGTGCTAATGACAAAATAAAATGTTATAATGCGAAATAAATAAATAAATAATTTATGTTTTTTTTTTTATGTGTTTTCATTTTTGCTTTGTGTTTTTCTTTCTACCTATTTACTGGTGGCCTAAGAGGTTATTGCAGCTACGCCTGGACGGGTAGGTGAGCTCATGGGCTCAACCTGAGAGTATTTGCTAACACTAGCCCTAGCAAGAGCAGTGCTTCGCAGAATCTACCACTAGATTGCAATCGCGACCCACAAAGTTTCTCCTCACAGTTTTGTAATATTGTATGTATACAATGTATCAGGGCTCTGAAACTGCGATACTTTAAGATAAATATTTTTTTGTATGGAAACTTGCGACATCTTGTAGCGGATGCCCCTAAACTTATATGTTGTTAAAGGTTAAGACATTTAATTATTGTACAACTAAACACAAAAATAAAAAAAGTAAAAAAACATACAAGTCTTTATTTGTTATAGATAAATTGATTAAATTTTGTCAATTTGTAGTTTCTGAAAATTTACAATATCCTTCATTAAAAATAAAATTTAGGATAGGTAATATGTCACTGTCTACAGGAGCAATAGGGAACTAATCGAAGCAAAGCCATCTAGTGGCCGACGTCCGTAAACATTTTTGTTGAGGGCTCGAGTGGCTTATCTATAACTTGTTTATATGAATTATCTATGCAATGGATAGCTTGGAGCTACTAGCGCGGTCCCCTCGTGTGGTGACCACCGGGGTATTGATCTATGTGTACTTGGAAAAAAGACCAATATAGTCTCAAGAATTGTTTGAGATGACCCCATCATCTCGTTTTTACCATCGTCACACGCGGCACCGGAGCAGAGTTCATACGTAACAGAGCTGTGTGCTTAGTGCGAGTTTTTTAACGTTCTCGATAGCGTAAAAGTTAACCCAACTTTGTATGCAGTTGGAACAGCGCCCCTAGCGGCAAACGTAGGCATACGATCCCATTCCATACAAATGTGAGCTAACTTTTACGTTATCGAAAACGTTAAAAAATTCACACGCAGTGGTGGATTTACACAAGGGGCAGTCGGGGCAAGTGTCCAGGGCGACGAAATTTTTGAAAGTAATTTTTTTTTAATTGATAAATCAAGAAATTCAATTCATCCATTATTTGTGAATTATAATATTGGCACTATTGGTAAAAATTAATAATCAAAATGATTTAATCAATTTATTTCCTTGGAGATTTAAAATAATAATCGATTTTTCTATATTCTGTAATTAAAGAAATTTAGTTAGTTTTTTTTATGTAATATAAGTCGCCCTTAGTCAAAATTTATAATTGTTAGAAAAAAACAAATATTAATTTATGTTATTGGAGTTTCCGCAATAAATTAGTTATTTTAATTTTGAATAATAAAATATATAAACTATAAGTTTAGCTAAAATTCCAGTATTGGGGCGGATTTTTTTCCGGTGCCCAGTAGGAGTGGGTGATATAAATCGTATATAGATTCAATATCTATATATCGCAGCAATATCGTTGAATCCGATATCGCCCCGCACGAAATCTATATATCGATATCAGCCGATACACGATATTGCTCGATGTGATGCGCATCGCCATATCGGACCGATTCGTGAATCGAAATCTATATTTCGATATCAGCCGATACACGATATTGCTCGATGTGATGCGCATCGGCATATCGTACCGATTCGTTAATATCAGCAATATTCGTTTGGTTCGTATCGAATCGGCCAGAGTGAGTGAGCGCACGATAGGGATATCATGTGATGAATGAAACAGAAACAGGCATTATCCATACAATTGTAAACCTTATATTTAAGGCCATATGTCTGTAGATTATTCTTAACGTATCAGCAGGATACAATTAAGGAAAGAAGTTTCAATTTTCGACCCTAACTTGAATGCAGTATAGCCTATTTGCATCGTTGAATTTAATTTCACGCGCTTTGACCTTGAACTAGAATTTTTGGACAAGTGTTTATAAATACTTAAAAGTTTTTTGTGTTTGATTTTTAAAGTACACGTTTTTCTATTTTTCCTCCTTGCGTCGGTTTCCTCATTACTGAGGGTCGTGGTCATGGCCTTGAAACAGTTCAAATGTTTCTCTGTCCATGACTCTCTTGGGATGTAATTGTGGTGGGTTCCCACGTCCTTCCACATCAGTATTTCGAAGAGATTTAGTCCTTCACGGCAAACTGGTCCCGCTCCGGGTCTCTGGTTGTACCCGGGGGCTGGGTTGTTTCCCGCCGCCCAGTGCTCGGCGTTGACGTTTTACGGTAGGAATGTCCAGCTCTACTCAACCCTCCTCTTTTCGCATCCGGGCTTGGGACCGGCAATGGCAGAGTTTCTATTTTTAGTTGAATCCAAATAATTGAGTTTATTTCTTGTGTTTGTATTAAACTTTTGAAATCTACACTCTTTTGGTATATTTTGTAATTTTAAATTAAGACACAAAATACTAAAAACTGAAAATAATGTAGCCAGTCCTAAGCCTGGTAAAAGCATGAAGGAAAGTTTTTTTGATATTTTTATTTTCATGTTCTTTTTATTACTTTATGATCATATTATAAATTGATATCAGAAAACCAACCGTATAACGTTGACTTAAATCTATATCTACTACGATATTATATCAGCGTATCGTTTCAAATCTCAAATATCATGAATCGAGAAAATCTACTAGCATCCATCAATATATAGATTCAGAAAATATATAGATTCAATATCCGATATTGATCCTCGATATATAGATACGATTCGATACGCGGCAAAACCGATATTACCCACTCCTAGTGCCCAGGAGCGGCATTAAGTTTGGTTACGCGCGGATTAGTAATAGGATGCTAATGAATTATTGGGATGGCGCCACCTTTGGAGTTTGTTAGTTACTAATTACCGCGACTATCCAAAGCGTGGTTCTACCCGATCGATCACGCTTTACCGCTAGCTGCCTAGATGGCGGCACTTGTATTATGTGGTGCTTGTGCTTACGAAAATCTACGTGAGCTTCGTCACCCCCTCCCGCCGCCCGCGTGCATCCATCGCCGACGCCCGCACAACAGTCACTGGCAAGGTCTACAGGTGAGTGCAAGTTCTTTTAATTTATTGCCACTTTATTGCTGCTTCCGTGTAATCATTCGCCCGCCCGCTCGCTTATGTGTATTTAATTTATATCTTTAGTTTGATTACTAGCTTTTGTTTACCGCTATATAGTTTTACCGCTCCGCTAATTATAAGTGACAAACATTTGTCACATACCGCTTAGGACGGCTATTTACACGCCTTTCTACAACCCCGCTTTATATGCTCCCGCCGCAGGAGGGCTATTTACACGCCCCCTTGCTACCCCAAAGTTTAAATCCGGCCCTGCTCATACTAAGCACACTGGTACCAGGAGTTCCCCTCCGCGGTGTTCCCCGAGCGCTATGAGATGTCCTTGTTCAAACGAAGCTTGCAGAGAAAGAGAGAGAGAGAGAGAGAGTAGCATTGCTGATGTCCAACGTAATCACTCCCCATCAGGTGGGCCGTATTCTCGTCGGCTTTCTAAGGTTAAAATTTAGAAGTGTTACAACAACAGTGAATTTCGTTTAAATATTGTACTAATACAGTAAAAGCTCTTTATTCGCAGGTTATATTGTGTTTCGTAAATACGCCGCGAATACAGAAACCGTGAATCATCATCATTATTCTCCCATAATTCTCCCAGAAATGTTTTTTTTCCCTACCTGTTCTAGTAACCTCGAGGGGTTATTCTAGATTTGCCGAGTTTGTAGATGACCTCACGGGGCTCAAACCGGGAGTGTTGCTAACACTAGCTCTAGAAAGAGCAGTGCTTCGCAGAATCTACCACCGGATTAGAAACGCGACCCACTGAGAAGATCCGGCGAGAAACTATTGAAACTCTCGAGAAACGGCTTGGAAAAGTAGTTTATACATATATCGCACTTATATAATTATAGAGACGCATTTCGATTTTTTTGTTTCGACTTTAATTAAAAGTGTGGAGCTTGAACGACCCTTTTCAGCGACTCATAGTCAAAGTAGCATAGAAAGTAGAGTAATTAGTAAAAGACCAAAAATAGCTTAAAAAGGGACAAACTTATCAATCGGTCTCTTTCACTCCGTCCCCTTTCACCATGGCTTTTCGGTTTGAAAACTTTTTTTAATGTTTTCCAAAAAAACTTTTTTTTTATTGGGTCTCTTTATGGGTCGTTTTCAGTTTTGCGACCAAAAGAGTAACAATTTCATGAATTTAGACTTTCTCTAATTTTCATTTGTTTTGTATTTAGGCGTGTTCAGAATAAAAAATGCTTCATCACAATCAAGTCAATCACTCGTTTATTGACAATATTATATTGTAATATCCGTTTTTAATTTTCATTTTACGCATTTGATAACGCGAACACGGATGACAATATAAATAGGAACTTTTTTTAAAAGCTTAGAAATCGTACTTCTTTTGTTTTTAATAACGTTCTAATATCCAGTTCGTTTTCCTTTATTATTGTATTATATACTGATTAAATAAAATTGCCGAATTTCCACACGCATTACTGGAAAAATAGCAAACAAGTTAGAAATTGGATTTCGAACCAGTGATACAAATGATATTTGAGGTAGTTTTTAATGTATAACTCCTGATTTAACAGTGTTTACGAACATATATAGTTATGAGACTGCGTGCCTGTTGTCATGACAATAAATTTACTGTACTTATAAACACGGTAACATTAAGGTTATGAGAATTAAATCAAACTAGAGGTCCTGCAGTAGTCGAAATTCAACTATAATTAATTGGAATTGTAAGTTTGTACACTATTATGGTTGTATTTTATACTTCTATAATCACAAATTTCGCCAAAGCTACACTATTAAAAAATATTAATAAAAACAAACAATATTTAATCTCAATTTGACAACAGACGTCAAGAACAAAAGTTTGTTAATAAATAGTATGCATGCGTGTGTGCGTCAAACACATGGTATGTAGTGTGTGTAATGTTTTCTTTACTGATTTAATGTATCTTTTATGCATTAATTTAAAAAAATATTAGCATTGTGCACTTCTTCTCTGTATTCTCTATAAGTGTGGAAAATTTCATACTCCTCCGTCCACGCAATTTTCGTAAAAAGGGATACAAAGTTTTTGCTTCACGTATTAATATATAGATAACTCGCTTTTGGCCCCAAATTTGAAAACGACCTATAATTCTAATGGTGAGATTAGGAAAGGATTATAGGGGATACGTTCCGTGTGTAGCAAAATAAAAACATACTTATGGCATAGTTGTAATAAAGCCTATTTTACTTTTTTATTAGTCCATTTGACGACGCGTTACAAAGGATATTCGGTTGTTAGTTAGTACGGTGGATAAGCTCAAGGCCCACCCGGTGTTAAGTGTTTACTGGTAGTAGGACCACTTGTAAGTCCGCACGGGTAGGTACCACCAGCATACCCATTTCTGCCGTGAAGCAATAATGCGTTTCGGTTTGAAGGGTGGGGCAGCCGTTGTAACTATATTGAGACCTTAGAACTTATATCTCAAGGTGGGTGGCGCATTTACGTTGTAGATGTCTATGGGCTCCGGTAATCAATTAACACCAGGTGGGCCGTGACCTATTCCACCAATCTAAGCTATAAAAAAATCATCCACGACAAAGGAAGATCGTCTTGTAATAATAATCCAACTTGCAAGAATTATAATTTGCGTAATCATTGATGGTACGGAGTCTGGTGATTCCACACGGGTAGGCACCAACGCCCTGTTTATTTTTGCCATGAAGCAGTAATGCGTTTCGCTTCGAAAAGCCATTTTACTGTGAAACTGAAACGAACACGTATCTCAACGTTGATGTCCATGGACTGCGGTAACCACTTAACACCAGGTCGACTGTGAGTTTGTTCTCCCGTCTAAGCCGTAAATAACCCCACAAAGACACTTAAAATATCAATAATAAAACATTTTTCGATTAAACATTATTTATTTATGTATATATATTTTTTACTAACAATTAAATCTATACAAGTTTTCCAAGGGCACGGGGTCTAGGACATACACAAAACTTAGAACGATAAGGCCTCTTGTGTTAAAAAAAAAATAAACTAAAAATTATTTTATATAAATTAATTGTATACCTTTCGTAGAAAAGTCATTTACAAAATGTCCGAAACGCCATCTTGGATAAAACAAATTCAGTAAACAATACGTCCGTGATTTTTAGCATATTATAATATTCAATAATGAAATAGCCGAATGCCATATTGAAAAAATAGAAAATATATTATGATTCATTCATTTAATGCCTAAATATCAAAATCAAAAATCAAAATCAAAATCAAAATATCATTTTATAATTATTTTTCACAATATTACATGAAAACCAAAATTGGGTAGTGCTTTAATTTTAACATAAAAAACAATACTAGTACATGATTTTAATATAATACATATAAACGGGTCTATGTTTTTTGTGTATACTATGAAAGTGCATTTTCTTTAACAAATTAAATAATTATGTTGTATTTTTTTTTAATATTTCATAAAAATAAATCTCTAGTGATTTATAAAACAAAACATTATTTAATATTAAAAATTGCTACGCTTCCGATGGGTACAGATTAATTTATTCGTTAATGTTCGACCGTGAGGTTGAAGTGTATTGGAGGGTAGAATTAAAAATATCAAGTGTATTGTCTATGGTAAGAAAGGAGTACGCTCTCTGTGTTTAGAGTATCCATTAACAAGAGCTTAACTATGGTGGCGCCACCGTAGCGAGCCGTGTAATGTCAAAAATGGCGCCAAAAATAATTATAACGAGCAGCATCAACAGTTCGATGTTTTTAATTGAACTTCAATTAAGTTTACCCCATTCAAATATTTAGCTGATGACGTTTTTTTGTTATATTTTTTCCAAATTTTAAACTTCAAAATCGTTCTCTTTTAAAGTTGCAAAAATATCGCCAATCAAATGGCCTTTCGCCTCGTCATATTAAATTATTCAACTCTGTACACTTCGCTTCATTTATATCGCATCACTTGCTATACTGCGTTCGTTTGGTGGATAAATTTATTTGCATTATGCTGCTCGCAAGTGGACGCTTAAGCTATGTTCCTATATGCACTGCGAGGGCTGTAATGTGTGACGTCAGTTAAGTATACTGCGAAGGTGTTTTAAATAGTTAATTATACCTACTGATTAGTGTTAAAACTAAACGCAATACAGTATACTGCCATTGACGTTTTTTGGCATTCGCCCGTCGCTTGCGACGAAGGGCTCGACGAGTAAATTAACCAACAGACACAGCCCACTGAGTTTTTCTCCGGATCTTCTCAGTGGGTCACGTTTCCGATACGGTGGTAGATTCAGCGAAGCACTGCTCTTGCTAGGGTCAGTGTAAGCAACTCTCCGGTTTGAGCCATGTGAACTCACCTACATGTTAGGGCGAAGTTGAAGTAGCCTCTCAAGGCTATTAGCATAGGTAGGAAACAAAAAAAAGGTACAGTTCTGTCTCATTAACACAGAGCGTGTGTGACAACTGTGTGAAGACTGCAGCGATTCGTTTTTACACGAATGAAAATGTAACGTATGAACACCAGGGTGATTGTACGTTAAAATAACGAATACAAAGAAAACGTGCAGGACAATGCCGTGTGAACCCAGCCTGAGGGCACCTACGCAATATGCGGTTAGCCGGAATGCGACCAGCCGTGCGGGTGACCGCAGGACGCGGTTGCGCTTTTGGGCAGTCGGGTAGCGGATAGCCGCAATCCGAACCGGAATGTGTGGTTAGAAACCGGTTTCATTTGCGGTTGTGTCGACACATTTCCAAGACGGACGACGAAGAAGTAGCAGCTATTTATTATATTTACTCGCGTTACATAATAAAAATAAAACAGAAAAAAGGTACCGGGTGCATCCTTATTTCCAAGCTCGAGATGAGAGTAAGAGAGTAAGCATTTTGAATTGTTTGTTGAAGAGCTCAAAAAGCTTTTGAACTTAAATTTTTATCAGAATATTTTGCGGATTTTGTGGTCCAGATCGCTGGCCTATTTTGAATTTCAATTATATTTTTTTCCGCATCGAAATCCGTAGTTAAAACGTTAACGTCGATAAACACGTTTACCATCAATGGCGGGCAACCGTAAACTAGCACTATCCGTTTAGTGTGTAGGGCAACCGCACGGCTGGCCGTCAGTCAACCGGAGCGGTCGACCGGCAGCCGCATAGTGCGTGGGTACCTTTAGCACTGATCAGTGCGCGCAGTGTATATCGGAACATAAGCCTTATCCAACTTATCCCCAGTATAAGACAATTACCTCTAGCCTGGATACATTTAGGTTTTAATTGTGTCATATTAGGATGTCCACACTTCAGAAATTCCAGAATAATAAATCACAATACTACTATAAAAATTTAAACTATAAATCCGGAAGGGTACAATTTACGGTAATCATAGAACGCATTTCCACCACTTCCCACCACATAAGCCACCCCATTCGGATACCTTCGTTAGAGGAACATTAAACTCGAATGAACATTACCGTATCTATTATACCTACATGCGTTTTCCTCCTCAAATACATCCTCTATCTACGCTTAATTTTAAATATCAACAAAAATAAATTAACGTTCTGTCGATCGATGGCTTCAATTTCCTAGTTAACAATACTATTTATTGCTTAGTTTTTTTTTTTTTAAATAAATACTTTAGTTCTTATAGAAGAGAGTCGTCAATGGAAATCGTTTATAACGGACACGCAATGTACACGACGCAGTAGGACGATATGCGGGTAATTTGAATTTTCCTAAACGCGACCATAAACAAATAAATGTACATGACGCCAATATTTGTAAATTTGATTATAGCGTTTTCTTCGATTTTGGCGTATTTTTTTCTTTACTATTATATAAACTATTTTTATGATTAAATCTCATCTCGTTTTTTTTATTTTAATTGCATTGTTTTAGATGTTTTCAATTATTTACAGTTTTTCGTGATCACGTCTGATACGATATCGAGGGGTGAGAAGCTATTTGGCTTAACCGACATTTAACTTTGTAATTAAAGGTCCGTTTTATTTACTACTACCGACCCGCCCTCACTTCGCTTCGGGAACATTAAATTTTATTATTGATAGCTGAGTCCCGCGATGTTACCCGCGGTTATTGTCGTACCGCAGGTGACGCCGCGGGGCGAAGCTAATCTAAAAAAAGTAGCCTAAGTTACTCCTTATATCATCAGCTACCTATCAGTGAAAGACTCGTCAAAATCGGTCCAGCCGTTCCAGAGATTAGCCGGAACAAACAGACAGACAGACAAAAATTGTAAAAAATGTTATTTTGGTGTATGTACCGTATATATATTCATATGCATGTAGTAAAAAGCGGTTATTTCAATATCACAAACAGACACTCCAATTTTATTTATATGTATAGATGAATACTAGTATATTATTTCCAAATATTAAACTTTGGCTCTCTTATAAAGTTGCAAAAAAGTAGCTTAAACCAAATAGGCTTTTCACATCTCGACATAAGTCAATTATTTGTACACGCGAAAGTAGAAATCGTAAAAAAATATTTTCTTAATGATTAATCAAGGGCTTCTTGCTTATCAGACCCTGGACGTGTAACGGTCGTTTGATCTCTCAAGCCAGAGCTAAATTTTGTTTAAAAAAAAAACAAAATATCAAGTGCCTAAATATTATTAATTAAATTAGCGAACACAGATTACATTCAATAAATCATTTTAATATGACTCCACGTTATCTTTACTTACAAACTACGAATTAAATTTTATTATAACATATCGAGAAGTGAAAGACGATTTGGTTAAAGTGACATTTTTGAAACTTTACAAGAGGGACATTTAAATTTTAAAATTTTAAAAAAAATATCATAACAAAAAAACTTATTCAATTATTTGAATGGAATAAACTTAATTGAAGTTCAATTAAAAACATAAAACTGTTGATGCTGATACCAAATAAAACGCACCTTTAATTACAAAGATAAATGTCGCGTACTTAGCCATTTTTTTTTAATTCCTTAGATGGGTGGACGAGCTCACAGCCCACCTGATGTTAAGTGGTTACTGCAGCCCATAGACATCTACAACGTAAATGCGCAACCCACCTTGAGATAAAGTTTTAAGGTTTCAGTATAGTTACACCGACTACCCCAACCTTCAAACCGAAACGCATTACTGCTTCACGGCAGAAATAGGCAGGGCGGTGGTATCTACCCGTGCGGACTCACAAGAGGTCCTACCACCAGTAAAGTAAAATGTCGCTTTAACCAAATATCCTGTCACCCCACGATATACCAGCGTAATAAATATATTAACTAGACATAATTACATTTAGCTAGATACACAGCTGTTATATCGAGATATTATATTGAGTAAATCCACTAAAACAAATTTAGTGCAATTATAAACTATACCTTAACAAATCGAACAAGTTCCTTAAAATATATTTATTTTAATATAAACTATATATTTTTAATTTGTTTAATTAAAATACGAAGGAATCGTTCAATGGTAAACGAAAAATCGACTATAACAATTTTAAGAAATTAAGAAACAAAAAACAATAACCAGCGTTATCGCCTTTTCGCTTAAAACTATCAGTGTTGCCAACTTATGAAGAAAAAAAAATACCAAAAAAAACAACGATTATATTATTTGAAATTCTCGATAATACAGTCTAAAACTCTCAGGCTCATAGTTTTAATGGCTACAAATAAAAAATTAATGAACAAAAATAAAATAATAATACGCTTACATTAATATTCTTCATATTAGGTTGGAATAAAAAATAACATATTCCCTAAAAAATCGATATTGGCTTTAGTAATTAACTAAGTAATACTTGTAGGAGTTTGTTTTTCTATACGAGCCCGTGGCGTGTGGGGGGTTGGGACGCGGGGGCAATGACCCCGCAAGGCGGGCTTATTGGCGGGAACGCGAGGAGGGTAGTTCGTTTTATTTATTATATTTTGTTAATTTAGTGTTTCTGTAGGTTCAAATGTATAATAACATTGGCTTATTTATAGTATCTGTGTGAGTGCACAAATGTGAAACGAAGCCATCGGACGTGGGTACTAGGGTGCTTCCAAAAAGGCCACTGAAAAAGTCTCAGAAAATAGCCACCATTTAACTGAGATTTTATTTCATTTCATCTCGTTTCATTTAACTTCATTCCAATTGATTAAAATATCAAAAAATCATCGTCATATTATGATTTATCATATAACTGAATTGATTTTTATGAAATTTCTTTCCTACAAAATATGAACCCTAGGAAAGAATATAAGGTGCCTATACCAGGAAAGATACGTAAAAAACAAACTACCCACGAATAAATTTTAAATTTGTAAAAAATAAATAAATTCCATAATTTAATCTCAACGATAAAAAGTTTGTCCACTTCTAATTATTGCGTGGTCATGAAATTTTTACAATTAATGTAACTATAATGAAGAAGCAATGACACGGCGCCATCGAGCCGGCCTCGTGATGAACTTGGAAGATGGATGGCTACAGGATGGTACAGATTTGATAAATTTCATACTCCAAATAAATGTTGTTCCAATTTTAATCTTTGTCCGTGTCTATTGCTTCTGATGTCTGTGGTCGCGAACGTCACGGCCATCTTCAATATTAAAACTACAAAATAATATTCTCGTATTTCTCGTCCGCTTTCTCGAGATAACGACGCAGCTAAACTTAACAATAAAAATAACTTATAGGAAACTAGTTCTTATGCCTCTCTCATTAAGAGCTATCCCTAATCAGATCTGATATTAAAGAACTAAATTCATACGCGTTCGACAAATTCATTTGCTTTCGATTACTTATACGCGTCTCGCTCACACGCCCTCACTGAACACGCGTGTGAGCGAGACGGAATGTCCTCCTCGAATGAAAATAAAAACTCGCGCGGGGCACAGTAGGGGGGATTACATAATACTTTGGTTAAACGTTATATTATAATTAGTTTTCACCGGATCACGTGTCGTCTTCGTCTCGCTTGGGGTCCGGCCTCCTGGCCGCGACTATCGTGAGGTCGGGCCTGGTCCTCATGAGCTGCGAGGGCGAGGCGGGCGACAGGGAGGGGGCGGGCGGGGGCGCGACGACGGGGGGCGGGGGAGCAGGCACAGGGGAGATGACGGGCTCCGTGGCGCGAAGACTGTCGATTGAGGCGACGCGGATCGTCGGCCACTTCCCGCCTGAGGACAATACTGCTAGTTAAGGGTTTTAAATTGTCGTGGCCTAAAGGATAAGAGGTCCGGTGCATTCGTATGTAGCGATGCAACGGTGCTCGAATCCCGCAGGCGGGTACCAATTTTTCTAATGAAATACGTACTCAACAAATGTTCACGATTGACTTCCACGGTGAAGGAATAACATCGTGTAATAAAAATAAAGCCCGCAAAATTATGATTTGTGTAATTACTGGTGATAAAACTTCTTGCGAGTCCGCACGGTGTACCTATTTCTGCCGTGAAGCAGTAATGCGTTTCGGTTTGAAGTGTGAGGCAGCCGTTGTAACTATACTTGAGACCTTAGAACTTATATTTCAAGGTGGGTGGCGCGTTTACGTCATAGATGTCTAAGGGCTCCAGTAACCAATTAACACCAGGTGGGCCGTGAGCTCGTCCACCAATCTAAACAATAAAAAAAAGAACGTTACGTAACCTCTCAATTTTGTGACGTCAACTGATAGTATTGACAGTTTAAATACTAAATCGATGTTGTTGCTATGAAAATAAATAGGCAATAGGCAAGTTTAGGTAATCAAGAAGCTCTCCCTTAAGCAATTACTGCCCATTTACTAAGTATTAATGTAGGTGCCAACTAGGCACCAGGTAGGTGCCTATTTCTACCTCAAAGCAGATCAGCATTCTACTTTGGAAGGTGGAAGAGAGGTTAGTAGCGAATTTCCCCGCGAGCCTCAACGGGTCGCCGGTCCCCCTTGTAGGAAGCCTACCCACGCTACATTTTTTTATTTTTTTTATTGCTTAGATGGGTGGACGAGCTCACACCCCACCTGGTGTTATGTGGTAACTGGCGCCCATAGACATCTACAACGTAAATGCGCCACCCACCTTGAGATATAAGTTCTGAGGTCCCAAGTATAGTTACAAAGGTTGCTCCATTCTTCAAACCGAAACGCATTACTGCTTTGCGACAGAAATAGGCGGGGCGGTGGTTCCTACCCGCGCGGACTCACAAGACGTCCTACCACCAGCACAAATCCATTAATCGATTAATCATAACTCACACGACGGAGGATTGCTGGAGATCAGCTTACTGTCGCAGGAGCTGATGACCGTCGCCGGTATCTGCAGCTCCTCGTCGCTGCCGCTACCGACCATCAGCTTTTTCACCAGCGGCTGTAAATAATATCGATTTTTTGTAAAAAAAAAAATCGAACACCCTGTTGCGTTGTTGCGAATGAGAGTGGACTGTATTTATTAGTTTGATATCTTTATTAGTCCATTGGTGACAAATTAACCACATATAAATATATCGACGCTTGAAAGGCAAACGTGACTAAGCGACAATGCGTAAACTTTACAGTAGACTAATTTAAACTTGAAATTAATATAAAATATACCTGAGAAATATATATTTTTTGCGCATCGAAAATGGTTATTGCCTATTATTTATGTAAAAAGCAGTTATTGTCGCTTAGTCACGTTTGCCTTTCAAGCGTCGATATGAGAATATATGAATTATGAAATCGATGTGTCACCCTTGGCGGATGGAATTGAAAAGAGGAAAGTGTCATAGCGGACATCGCGCGTTGACACTTTTGACGTTCCGAATTCAAACACACCCTGTACATGAGATATACGCATTCAAAACCACTATTCTAATTGGAGACTTTTTGTATGGGAACGCGATGAATGAAGTTGTGTGATTGGTTTTATTTCATGTATTTAGTGTTTCTTCAGGTTCAAATGTGTAATAACGGTGGTTCATTAACTGCTTAATATCCGTGAAAGTGCAAAAAACAAATGTGGAAAAATGAAATAAAGTCACTGGACGTAGCTTCTCGGGATCCTCCAAAAAGTCCACTGAAAAAGTCTCAGTAAATAAATGGCCACCATTTTACTGAAATTATATTTCGTTCGACATCATCTCGTCTCATTTCATTTAATTTCATCCAGGTTGATTAATGTCTCCAATTAATCATCTTCATTTCATTTCATTCCACTCCATATTATCATAACAATAAGAATATAAATTAAAATAAGACATGACCTAAAGGTCTGAGTTACCAGGTCATAAAATCCCTTAAAAAAAAACTAAACAATAGTTTTTCGATAGGGCTGGCACTATTTAGTTATTAGGTAGGTACCTAAGTTTAGGTAATAAATTTTTTAATATCTTTAAGGAGTTACAAAATTTTGATGACTAAATTAAACTAGATATTTAATATTCTTAAACACTAAATAAAAGTAATTTTCAGTTTAACAAAGTTAAATCTAACAACTAACAAAATTAATGTAACAACTCAAATTTGTCCTTATTCTAACGCTAGTCTCTATTCCCCCAATCTACTATACCTCATATATGCAAGTTTCTTATGTGTCTGTTACGCGCTGGGGTTCGGGATAAATAATAAAAGTTCCACCAAAGTACAACTTAAAAGTGTAATCAACACTTAGAACACTCACAGAACACTTTAAAATTCTCAATTCATTTCTTTCGCTTCGCTGTTTCGCTTTGAGTAGATCGGATTACTAATTGCGTGCCATCTCTGCAACGCTTTTATAGTCGATACCACATCCCTAGAATCATCCAGAACATTCCACACATTTAGAGTGTTGTGTTTCCGTTATCTGACAATAGATGGCGTTGTATTCCTCGAGCGTTATAGGTGCTACTAGATCCTTCGACATTCGTTTTGGCTATTCGGCGATAGATGGCGTTACTCTTACCTTGTCGTTGGCGCTGGAAGGGAGCGGTTTCCTCGGGGGCTGCTTGGCGGGGGGCTGTTGCTGTCCGCTGTACGTGCGCATCCGACTCTTCAACGACGGGTCCACCTCGATGGGAATCGGCTCGAAATCTGAACAAATGAATGAATGAATGAATGAGTTAATGAACTAATGAATGAATGAATGAATGAATGAATGAGTTAATGAACTAATGAATGAATGAATGAACATACTTTATTGCACAAAATATTTTGTACATAGGCGAACTTAACGCCATGCAGGTATTCTCCTCTAGTCAACCCTCGTTGATGAAGTGAAAGATTCAAGGAGTGCGTAGCTATGATGAAGTTAATAAATACATGGCGATAATTTAAAGAATTACAGTGCCCAAACAAATACATACAAATACGAACATCAAAGTAATATAATCTCCATCTATATGTCGGCGCAACATCACTATTTATTTAACTAAGATCGGTTAAAGTTATCCGTCTTCTTAATATTGACATAGTTTGTAAGTCCAACGCGTGTAGACAATTGTTTAAAACGGTATTCATAAGAATTCAGGACTACTCGTAGGCAACCGCCACTTTTTACTATAAATACGACACACCCTATCCTGGTGACGCTGGCATGATCTGTCTTTAGACCATTAGCTTAGGTAGGACAAAAAAATGCACAAAACATTCCGTCTCGAGTAGTCGAACGGAGCGGAGCTCTCTGTTGTTATCGCTGTACACATGAAAAGTAATAAATGGAATTCATTGGAAAACTGAGTCTTATTTACTGTCACTATGGAAGGCAATGACAACAACTAACAGAATGACCTCAACGTCGCTGACGTCATCAGTCTATGACGTCACCGCTCACTCCATCATATATAATCTGTATTTTATCTGCGTTTCGTTCATACGATTCGGCACAGATACCATATAATAAATACTTCTAATACAGTAGATTGCAGGGAATGGGAATTGGGACACTTTCAAATTCTAACAAAAATCTTCAGCAGTTGTTCTTAATGTAATGGTGCTCACCGGCGGCGGCGGCGTGCCCGAAGTCGGCGACGTGCGCCGCGAGCGTGTTGATGGTGACGCCGAGCGCGTGCGCCGCCGCGTCCAGCGTCATGTCGCCGCGCTGCAGCCGCTCCAGCACCTCCGACGGACCCTTCGCCTGCCAGAAGTCGCGGACAGCCCTGCCGAGGCCGAGGCGAGACATACAAATTTTGACGGACATTCATAATAATCATATTTATTCAAGCCTCTTAAAATACAAGCACGTACAAGAGTTCTTAACACTAGTATAATAATATACATGGCTTTTTTAGAGGTATACAATAACAATATTCCCTGACTTTTATGCTAGGAAAACCTGTATTACAAAAATCAGTGGTTCAGTTCTAGGTCATCAGGTAAAGTAAGTTAAACCAGGAAGAGCGATCTGTAAAAATATAGTACGTGTGCGTGCGTGTGTGCGTGCGTGCGTGTGTGTGTTGTCATAACAAGTCTAGAGAAATTCTGATAGAGATACAGCAAATTAATAGGTTGTTCGGAAAGTAATTTCGTTTTTTCCCGACCGAGGATTTAATTGTATTTTTTTGCACCCAACTTCACGTTTAAGCCGTATTATTTTTATATGCTTTGAGAGCGCATATAGCAAGGCTTATGTGTGAAAAATGTCAATTAATGCTACGCAGTAGTTTTTTGTTGGTGCCCTTTTAAATAAGGAGAGCGATAAGCAGCATTTTCGGCATATATTATCTATTTTACTACAGAAATGTAAAAATGCCGTTCAAGCCAGAAAGAAATTGACCGATGTGTATGGAGAAGGTGTGTTGACAGTAAGCCAGTGCCAGAACTGGTTCGCTAAGTTTCGATCCTGCAATTTTGATGTCGAAGATGGACCAAGTTCGGGAAGGCCGGTTGAAGCTGATAAAGACGCGATAAAGGTATTAGTTGATGCGAACCGGCGAATAGCAACACGTGAGATCAGATTGAGGTTAAATTTATCAAATTCAACAGTTTATGACCAGTTGAAAGGCCTGGGATTATCCTCAAAACTGGATGTATGGATTCATTTCCACAAAAAAAAAACGAAATTACTTTCCGAACAACCCAATAATTGCGGAGTACTTTTATGAACAATACTCAGAGATCTTATATTATAGATCTTATATGTGAAAACCCTAGCGTAACACCGACACATACGAGCCGGTCTGTGTGAACGGACCCTAATGCTGTAGCTGATGGATGGCCTGATAACCCCCTCACCTGTAAGGCCTGTTGATACACCCGTACACGTCCCGATACCTCCCGTACAGCGTGCCGTAGCTCACCCCCAGTATCTCGGCGGCCTGCTTCATCTCCAGTTCCTTTAGCCTCACCGACTCCATCACCTGGAGACCGGGCGTAAGAAGACAAATATATAAAAAAAAAGTTTTGAGGTTATAACAGCTGCACGCGCGAAAAAGTGTCACGTTCCGCCTGAGCTTGAGCGTGCAAGCGAGAAAGCGAGAACGACACATTTATCTCTCTTCTTGCGTGACGTCATTTTTAATTTATCTGTAAACCTACTTTACATACCAACCAATTTTTTTTTATAATTAGCCAATCCTATATCTATATATTTATGTGACAGAATCTTAGAAAGTCATTTCTATCGACTCCAAAACGTCATCATATTGACTTGACAATTCGATTTCGCTCTAATATCCTCACTAGTAAGTAACAAAATTAAAAAACTGTCATTTTTAATTTAAATACAATGTTTACATTTATCTATTAAAACACAACACATGACGTCACATGTGGTTAAGCATTGCGTTCCGCTGCCACTTATCAGCGTGCCTATTTTTGCCGTGAAGCAGTAATGCGTTTCAGTTTGTAGGGTGGGGTAGCCGTTGTAACTATACTGAGACCTTAGAACTTATATCTCAAGGTGGGTGGCGCATTTACACTGTAGATGTCTATGGGCTCCAGTAACCACTTAACACCAGGTGGGCTGTGAACTCGTCCACCCATCTAAGCAATAAAAAAAAAAGATCGTTTAGCCTCATATGACGTCACGCGCGACAGTATCATACCAGTCGGACGTACAACAACACTCACCCTCCGAACGTAGGGCTCCTCCCAGAACTGCGGCCGTCTCCCGTGCTGCAGGTAGTCGCTCAGCTTGACAACGTCCGTGAAGCGAGGGTCTGTGGGGTCTGATTTGGGACCTGTCAGTCAGATCGTGCTGATCAGAATATGGGAAGCGTGACGACGGTGCCTGTCCGGGCGGGCTCACCGAATGACCAAAAGGATAGTGGTGCAAAAGAAAGGTAGCAAAGTAAGCCACTTAGCTCTGCCCTGGCATTGCTGATGTCCATGGGCGACGTTAACCATCATCATGTGGGCCTTACGCTCGTCTGCCTACTAGGGCAATAAAAATAAAACCATCTCAGTATATTAAAGTGTTCGCTGAAAAGGAGACAATTAAGGTGGCGCCACAGTAGCAAGTGGAAGGATAAAAACAGTGTCATAAAGTGCTCCTTAGTTCCATCCTATATGTGTTTAACGAACTTTCGACTTTAATCACTGAAACCTCAAGGTTTGGATTCGTTTGGTGGTACTTTGGTGGACTTTTCATTTGGTTCAATTGACTTTTCGTGGGAGAGAATAAAAACAAAACAAAAAACTATTCGCAAATCTATTTATGTATATGGTCTTCGTCACATAACGTCTTTCAATGATCTGTATAGTCAGAGGAGTCCACAAAACAACAAACTCTGAATTCATACAAACACCACTATGTGCAGAGCCGTCCGGGGATTCCCCCGTCAAATCATAAAGGCCATTAAAATTCAATTGGTATCCTTAAAAAGTCACATTTAACGTTACTGGAAAAGCAAGGATCTATTAAAAAATTACATGTGTGCAATTCACACGTGGTAGAAGTGAAACCTTCCAAAATTAAAATACAATTATCCTATACGTCTTAAGTATATGTAAAATTTTGTCATTAGTAAATAATTGTAAGGTAGCGCCCTCTGTGAATTGATATTTTAATTTCACGTATAATCCTAAATTAAAATTCACTACAAGAGCTTTCATACACACGTTAGTATTAAAAAATCTCACAGATGGCGCTGTATTAAATAGTATGTATATTTCTGTCTCATTCTTTGCTGGCTTCATCCTACACATTTTTGTATTTGTGTCTCTTACCTGTCGTTTTTTCCGTTGCATCCGGTTTGAAATCACAACGATTCTAAAGAAGTTTTCACTTCAAAAATTACAAAACTCAAATTTGTCATCGGATAGTCATATCAACGTAACGCTTTTTCGTTACGTGACGGTTTCTAGTCGAGACACTTACGTTTTGGTAGTGACAGCTGAGTGGAGAAATCCATTCTGATCTCCTTGGCGGAGGACGACGACGACGCGACCGTGGACCGGCTGAGGGGGCCCGCCGTGCTGTCGTTGGTCTCTTCATCTGCCGGAGACAATAGGCATACCAAATATATACACAGGTAAAATATGCGCGGCCTAAACGATATGTACTGTGATCGAGCAAAAAAATTGACAAAAAGGTAGCTTGCGAATTAACTGGGAGTACTTTGAGGTCGCACGGATAGGTACCACAAGCCAGGTGTGAAATGGTTACTGGAGCCTATAAACATCTACAACGTAAATACCACCCACCTTGAGATATAAGTTCTAAGATCTCAGTATACAATAGGCAGGGTGGTGGTACCTACCCGCGTGGACTCACAAGAGGTCCTACCACTAGTGATTACGCAAATTATAATTTTGCGTGTTCGATTTTTATTACACGACGTTATTCCTTCACCGTGGAAGTCAATCGTGAACGTTTGTGCCTAAAGTGTTCGTGGACTCTGTGGGAGCTGCGTCGGACGTGTAGATGTATAGAGCGTCACGTGGGCTCGGTACTGACCGGCGCTGTTGTCTCCGTCCACACGCAGCCGGGTGTGCAGGAAGGAGCCGATGTCAGCCGGCGCGTCGGCCCAGTCCTCCTCGGAGGGCTCCCGAGAGGACTCCTCCGAGCCCCCTCCCCAGCCGACGACGCGTTCTGCTGTTATGTTCTGGTAACGAGCACATTTTTTTTATTGCTTAAATGGGTGGACGAGCTCACAGCCCACCTGGTGTTAAGTGGTTACTGGAACCCATAGACATCTACATCGTAAATGTGCCACACACCTTGAGATATAGTTCTAAGGTCTCAGTATAGTTCGACTGCCCCACCCTTCAAACCGAAACGCATTACTGCTTCACGGCAGAAATAGGCAGGCCGGTGGTACCTACCCGCGCGGACTCACAAGAGGTCCTACCACCAGTAATTACGCAAATTATAATTTCTTCTTAAATTGGTAGATTGGTAGTGGTATATTCTGTGAAGCACTGCTCTTGCTAGGGTTCGTGTTAGCAACGTCGTCAGGTTTGAGCCCCGTGAGCTCACCTACTAGTTAAGGTTACGCTGATATAGCCTCTCAAGACTATCAGCTTAGGTAGGAACAAAAACAAACAAACACAAATATGTTGAAGCTACCCACGCGCCCCCTATCACCCGATGTAGATACTACGACCGATACCTTCCCCGGAGGGACAACTGTACCGGGCCTCAATACAAACCGATTAATGTTTTATAGCATAAAGGGCTTCCATAATTTATTTGTTTAATTATGTGAGGTTTATCACGTCGGGGTCACCAGTGTGAGGTTTAGTGATGTGGAGGGTTTATTGTGCGCTCTCCTCCGGAAACCTCATCGGAGCGGTCAATAAAACACTAAGTATAATTACATGTTTATTATCATTACTATAAATGCATAGTAAGCTAAGCGGGGCGGGGTATCATGCCCCTACAATTAAATTTTCAATTGATATGCTTATGACATTTCGCTCAATACGCGACATTTACATATATTTGTAATGAAAGGTCCGTTTTATTTGGTATCAGCATCAACAGTTCAATGTTTTTAATTGAACTTCAATTAAGCTTGCGACATTCAAATAGCTGAACAAATCTTTTTATTACGATATTTTTTCCAAATTTTAAACTTTAAATGGCTCTCTCGTAAAGTTGCAATAATGTCTCTTAAGCCAAATAGCATTTTACCCCTCTATATATGTTTTATGGCTTTTGTAGTTACCGTCGTCCACGGACGTCAACAATACCTACCATTGAGTAACGTTTGCAAGCCTCGTTTGAAGGAAGACATGAGTTCATTCCAGAACCGGACGGTAGGTGGCAAAAAAGTTTGTTTGAAAACGCGTTATGTTTGAACTATGGCCCTACGGCGGGACATGAGATAGTAATTATATACATCCGAAATTATACCTCATATGTCAATAATTTGATTAGTATTCGTTCGCCTATTGATAGGAAGCATTTAAAAAAAAAACACGTCGAATTAAACTTTAAAGAGAACATACGCGGGTAGTTTTCTATAACTCGAAACGAAGAAAAGATTTAAAATGGTTCATCGACTCACTAGATTCCCGTGTTGCCATTCGTCTTTGTCTCTGAAAAAAAAAGGAAAGTTAAAGTCAGTCCTAAAGCGCAAATGAATTTAAGATTACGTCAGTGTTAAAGCGCAATGGAATTTTAAAAAGATTACATCAGTCTTAAAGCGCAATGGAATGTAAAAAAAGATAACTTTAGTTTTAAAGCGCAATAGAATTTACAAAAATTTACTTTAGTCTTAAAGCGCAATGGAATGTAAAAAAGATAACTTTAGTCTTAATGCGCAATGAAATTTAAAAAAGATAACGGCAGTCTTTTAGCGCAAAGGAATGTAAAAAAGATAACTTTAGTCTTAATGCGCAATGAATTTAAAAAAGATCACGGCAGTCTTGAAGCGCAATGGAATGTAAAAAAGATAACTTTAGTCTTAATGCGCAATGAATTTAAAAAAGATAACGGCAGTCTTGAAGCGCAATGGAATGTAAAAAAGATAACTTTAGTCTTAATGCGCAATGAAATTTAAAAAAGATAACGGCAGTCTTTTAGCGCAAAGGAATGTAAAAAAGATAACTTTAGTTTTAAAGCGCAATAGAATTTACAAAAATTTACTTTAGTCTTAAAGCGCTATGGAATTTAAAAAATATAACTTTAGTCTTAAAGCGCTATGGAATTTAAAAAATATAACGGCAGTCTTGAAGCGCAATGGAATTTAAAAAATATAACGGCAGTCTTGAAGCGCAATGGAATTTAAAAAATATAACGGCAGTCTTGAAGCGCAATGGAATGTAAAAAAAAACAACGAAAAAGTGGTACATTCATTTTGGGCACTACTAATATCGACCTCCACCTCGAGACATGAGGTCCAAGTCTCGTAATGGACTGTCCCCAAGCCTCAAACTGAAATTCCAAACGGCTCTTCACGACTTCAGTCGCCGCGGCCTGCTGGACCCAGACGATTTTTGTATTCAAACTAATTCCTTTACTCAGGAAGTCACTCGTGAACATGTATCTAGTCTGTATGTTTTTATTGTATAGATGGATGGACAAGCTCAGGGCCCACCTGGTGTTGTGGTTACCGGAGCCCATAGACATCTACAACGTAAATGCGCCACCCACCTTGAGATATAAGTTCTAAGGTCTCAGTATAGTTACAAACGGCTGCCCCACCCTTCAAACCGAAACGCATCAGGGTGGTGGTACCTACCCGCGCGGACTCACAAGACGTCCTACCACCAGTTTTATTAAAACAATGTGTGACTTACTGCAGGATTCGAACGTCGACACGTTTGCGTCGCTCGATACTAAATACAACTAGCGTCTTAACTTCGAGGCCACGACGACTTCTAAATAATACAGCAAAATATTAACTTACCCTCTTGATGCGGACATGGAGTCTTCGTCCATGTGCTCGGTGGCGCTCGCCAGCCTCTGTCGCTTGGGGCTCGGACTGTCTCTGGAACGAACTCAAGTCATTGACCTTCTCTCTTTTTTTTTTAAACGGATTTTATGACCTGGTAACTAAGACCTTTAAGTCAAGTCTGATTTTAATTTCAATGAAAACTTTTTTATATGAAAAATGATATCAAGAAATGAAATGAAGTTGATTAATATGAAACATAGCATGAAATGAGATGGGAAGAAAGATAATCTCAATAAAATAGTGGTCATTTACTAAGACTTTTTCAGTGGACTTTTTGGAGGATTCCGAGAAGTGACGTCCAGCTACTTTGTTTTATTTCCCAAATTTGTGCACATTCATAGTTAATACACCACCGTTATGAATCATTTAAACCTGAAGAAACACTAAATAGACAAAATAAAATAAATCACACAACTTCACTCCTCGTTCACTGAGAAATGGTATATGATAGAGGAGTATAGAAGGAGAAAACATGTTGCGCCGACCCCAGGTGACTGGGAGAAGGGCAGGAGAATGATGATGAAACGACTTGTGAACGGTTCTATGTACAATGTACGTGCCACTGTTCATTCGTTAAGACTAATACTGCAAATAAACGTGCAGGACAATGCCATGTAAACCCAGCCCTAAGGGTTTTTTTTATTGCTTAGATGGATGGACCAGCTCACAGGCCACCTGGTGTTAAGTGGTTACTGGAGCCCATGGACGTCTACAACGTAAATGCGCCACCCACCTTGAGATATAAGTTCTAAGATCTCAATATAGTTACAACGGCTGCCCCACCCTTCAAACCGAAACGCGTTAGGTACTGCTTCACGGCAGAAATAGGCAGGGCGGTGGTACCTACCCGCGCGGACAAGTGCCTACCCGCGCGTTCGTTTAAATACGCACAGGGGTTGAACGCAGCGATCTGTGGAGAGGACGAGCCCCGCTCTGATGTTAGGGGCGCAATTATCAAACTCAAACGACAATAATTTCATTGCACCTACTACTATTTACTCTGCATTACCTTTGGTTGACTGGTAGAGAATGCCTTAGGCATTAAGTCCACCAATGTAAATTTTACATGAAGTTTAATAAATAAATAAAATACAAAATAATTATTGTGATTTGTACTTACATTTCAGAGTTCTCTCGCTTGATTGGACTGATTCTTTCTTTAGTCGTCAGTTTTATTAAGGGCGGAGGACCCCCTGGGAACAATGTGGAAAAAATTTAGCTTATAGCAAATATTAATAACGCTAGCCCGTCAATATTAAGCCAGTAGAGGAAATAGAAGGGGAAACTGTTTCGTCTTTGCCTATTTAATAACATGGCGATGTGGACTATGTATTTGCGGCGCGATGAAATACTGGATGTTAGGAGACCGCTTCCGAAAACGAAGACAGACGATAGCATTACTGTTTCACAGCAGAAATAGGCGGGGTGGTGGTACCTACCCGCGCGGAAGACAAGAGGTCCTACCACCAGTGATTACGCAAATTATAATTTTGATGGTTTGACTTTTATTATCTACACGATGTTATTCCTTCACCGTGGAAGTCAATCGACAACATTTGTTGAGTACGTATTTCATTAGAAAAATTGGTACCCGCCTGCGGGATTCGAGCACCGGTGAATCGCTTCATACGAATGCACCGGAACGTCTTATCCTTTAGGCCACGATGATTTAAAGCTCTCGACTTTGACTGTTCTATTATAATGTATATATATAAAAATGAATTGCTGTTCGTTAGTCTCGCATAAACTCGAGAACGGCTGTACCGATTTGGATCATTTTGGTCTTAAATTATTCGTGGAAGTCCAGAGAAGGTTTAAATGGTAGATAAATATGAAAATTCTCCGAAATTAAATAAAAATAACAATTTGATGTGTCCCCCGTCGGATGGATTCCTTTTGTTTGTTTTAAGTTTATTTTAAACAAAGGCTTAGAGGTCTTTTATTTATCGATTGAGGCGCTACGAAGTCTGCCGGGTGAGCTAGTAATGTATATATATCGTTCTTTGGGTTAGGTTCTGAAAAAACTCACTATAACTCACCGTTGACATTGAATTTATCAAGAGCCTTGTCTTCGCCGACTTCGCTTTCGGTCTTCAACGAGCGAAGGTCTGCGGCCTCCGGGGTGCGGGGCGCTTCCTGACTCGACGAGCCCCCTCTAGGGGACCCTAGTTTCGGGGAGATTTGTTTGGGGGAGACTTGCTTGGGGGAGACCTGTTTGGGGGAACTTATCTTCGGGGAGACCTGTTTGGGGGAATTCAGCTTTGGCGTCTCGGGCTTTGGGGAAATTTGCTTGGACGTTTCTAGTTTCGGTAGTATCGGTAGTGGGGACGGCGTCTTCTCTTGTTTTTCGGTGAGTTTGTCTGTTTGTTTCTCGACGGGCGAGCTAGTGGGCGTGGCCACGACTCCTGAAGACATAACATCTATTTTGGCTGCGAAGAAGAAGAGTGATTTTTCGGTGGTTAGTTGTGTGTAACGTAAAGATTGGGTGTAACGTGATTAGTTAGTTCAGCGGTTCTCAAACCTTTTTTTTATTGCCCTTGTATGGAGACGAACACACGGCCCACCTGATGGTGAGTGGTTACCGTCGCCCATGGACTTCAGCAATGCCAGAGGCAGAGCCAAGCCGCTGCCTACCGCTTAATACTCTCCACAAGCCTCTTTTAAAGAAGGACATGTTATAGCACTCAGGAAACACCGTAGAGGGGAGCTCATTCCATAGCCGGATGGTACGTGGCAAAAAAGACCTCTGAAAACGCACTGTCGATGAACGCAGCGGTTCCAGGTGATATGGATGAACTCTGCTCCGATGGCGGGAGGTGCGATAATAGGCGTTTGAGTACCTCAAATACATTTACAAATACGATGTTCGCCAGAGGCAAGTATGTTAGCTGCACAACAAAGTATAATAGAGAAATGGCGTAGGATTTAATGAATTTGCCTACACCTTCATTTCGACTTTTAAAAGCTTTGCATGTATGTTTCCCAGAGGCCTTGCCAATTCAACTAGGACAGGTGGGCGAGCAAAGGATCTGCTAGGAGGTAAGGGATTTGCTAACAGCTGTCCGAGGGCTTCTGAAAGAGACCTAACAACTCAAGAGCAGCTGCTTCGCGAATGAATCTACTACCGGATTGGAATCGCTGACAAAATCCGGCGAGAAACTCAGCGGGCTGTTGTACAGGTCAGGTTGCATGTTGATCTCTTTGCTGAGTTCGACAAGTACGGTTACCGGGGTCCCTAAGTCTGCTCCTAGTGTTAGAGCTGAAGGCGTCTAATGCAAAGGTTATTGGATCTGATGGATCCGTAGGGATGTGTCTAGGGCGTCGACGGTGACTGGCTCCTGCGTGATCAGGATTCGGGGAGTAGTCAGCGGCGGCAACGATAATGCGATTTTCATGAAGAACGTCGTATATTTATGAAAAGTATGTTAGTTTGTCGATGAGAAAAAAAGATTGAGAGCCGCTGTGTAAGTAATTTCAGTCAAAAAAGTATCGGGAATGCTTGATTTGTTTATGGTTCCAAACTCATTTATTTGTGGTTTTTTTTTTGTTAAATTGGCAAAACTATTTTCCATTTTAGCGCGGTTTGCGGTGCATTGAGTTGCATCTGTTTTATTTTTATTTTAGATTAAATACAGTGCAGTTTTAGTTATATCATAGTGTGTATTTTGTATTTGACAAAAACATTGAGGAAAGAATTTCCTGTTCGGAATCACTACAAATGCTACAGAAGGCTCACGATGGAATGAATTTATTAAGAAAGAAAAAAAACTTATTTATTAATGGTAAGAAGCGTTCAAAAGCAATCGAGATGTATGAACAACTAACATTTTAAGTATTGCTGATGTCTTCCCAGTACTTTCTTGACATAGGACAATTGACATTTGGAAACGCGAATGTTTTAGTAGAAGTTAATTGGTCGCAAGAATCTCCAGAACACGAGGTCTAAGTCTTAGTTCTACAGTACAACGGCTGCTCTACCAGGGTGTCCAAACTCGGTCATCGTTCAGTCAGTAAATTAACCCATAGACACAGCCCACTGAGTTTCTCGCCGTATCTTCTCAGTGGGTCGCGTTTCCGATCCGGCGGTAGATTCCGCGAAGCACTGCTCTTGCTAGGGTTCGTGTTAGCAACGACGTCAGGTTTGAGTCCCGTGAGCTCACCTACTAGTTAAGGTTACGCTGAAATAGACTATGAGCTTAGGTAGGTAGGAGCATTATGCTCTAAAAATCTGACCGGTTTTTTGCACTGACCAGTTTCAGAGTCTGGCGGTTCGTCTTTGTTATTCCACCGTAAATCCGTGAGGCCCTTGATGCGAAGCTCCTCGGCTGTCTTCAGGAGGCTCGCGAGCTGCGACTGGAAAGGAGTACAAATGTATCTTTAGCTAACTTCGTGGAGTACCTAAAGTCGTCGTGGCCTAAAGGATTAGACGTCCAGTGCATTCGTATGTAGCGATGCACCGGTGTTCGAATCCCGCAGGCGGGTACCAATTTTTCTAATGAAATACGTACTTAACAAATGTTCACGATTGACTTCCACGGTGAAGGAATAACATCGTGTGATAAAAATTAAATTCGCAAAATTATGATTTGCGTAATTACTGGTGGTGGGACCTCTTTTTTTTTACAACCTAAACAAGTTTCACTTCAAAAAAGTCAATTTAATTTGATTACGTTTTGACGCCCACAAGGGCTCTGGATAATCAATTTAAGACCAGGCGTGCCTTGAGGTTCTACCAACAGAACGCAAAAGCCTCAACCTTACATGATGAACGTTCATTTCGCCGGTGTACATATAATCGAGGAGAGCCTTCAGGTGCTTCGGTTCAGCGCCGTCGATCACCAGGACAGGTTCCCCGTGAGCCTCGTGAGCGCCCAGCAGCGCCCCCAGCAGCTCAGAGCACGCCGCCAGAACAACCCTAGAGACAGAAACGTTATTCATTGTTAATGAAGTCTATAAGTGTGTTGTAACGGTAGTCATCATAGAACACGTGATATTTGACAGGAATTTTTGGCGGGAACGCGAGGAGTGAAGTTGTGTGATTTGTTTTATTTTGTCTATTTAGTGTTTCTTTAGGTTTAAATGCGTAATAACCGGTGGTATATTAACTATGAAAGTGCACAAATGTGGGAAAATAAAACAAAGTCGCTGGACGTAACTACTCGGGATCCTCCAAAAAGTCCATTTAAAAAGTCTTAGTAAATGACCACCATTTTACTGAGATTATTATTTCATCCTATATCATCTCATTTAATTTAATTAATTTCTTGCCATGTTTCATATTGATCAACTTCATTTCATTTCACTTGATATTATAACTTTTCATACAAAATATAATAATATGTATAAAAGTTTAGGCTGTATGGTATGACACCTTTGCCTTTCCAGTTGGAAAAATAATACTATTGATATTTGACAGATGTCAGAATCTCGCTTACGACATTTTCAAGATAAGCTTGCATATACACAATTCCGAACAACAACATTCGCACCGTCGGTCTACCGAGCAATTACACTCGTTCGGTGGAAGATCTTTCTTTCCCTTCGTCGTTAAATCTCCCACAGTGTAGTTCAACCAACAAGTCCGGCTCGTGATCGATAGCCCAAGAGAGCCAGGGCCGCGCCGCCCTTGTGTGCGAAGTGTGCGGTGCACACAGGCGCGTAGGCGCCAAGACAATAAGGGCGCTACCACCGAAATGATTTATGTTACACAACAACAAATTCTTTGTAGTAAAATATCGATAAGTAAGTAGATACAATAAGCGCAACATATGCCTGGTAAATAACAAAACATATAATGCATTTCTTTAATTTTTTTTTTTTATTGCTTAGATGGGTGGACGAGCTCACAACGTAAATGCGCCACCCATCTTGAGATATAAGTTCTAAGGGTCTCAGTATAGTTACAACGGCTGCCCCACCCTTCAAACCGAAACGCATTACTACTTCACGGCAGAAATAGGCAGGGTGGTGGCAAGTTTCCCAAGATTTACGTCAAAACAATAAGTCAAAATTAACAAATATTAAAAAAAAATACATTGACACATGAAGATTCGTAAAAATGGCGCATCATGGGTTTCGCACACAGGCGCTGCCGAGGGTCAGTGCGGCCCTGAAGAGAGCTATTACAATCAGACCAAGAGAGGGAGGGGAATTAGTTGCGGGAATTCTTGCAGTACCGTGGGTTCTGCTTAATTGGCACATGAATTTGTTGGGGTTTTATCGGCAGTAGACTTCACATTGCCAAGCGCACATTTCTCGAATAGTAGTCTCTTTAGAAGCACCGAAGATCGACGAGAACCGGCAGAATCCACGACGGCCGAAGAGATACACCATATTCATAGGTCCTTGATATGGGCGCTATATTTCAATTAAATACGGCAATTGAAATCAGTGACGATAAAAGCAATGCAATAAAACAAAAAAGTAATTGATTATCTGTAAAGTCGGTTTATGGGCGAGTAGAACTATTGGAACTGCTAGCTCTGATGTCACGGGAGAAGAGAGATAAATATGTCACAAGAACACTTGGGCCGATCGTGCCTCTCTGTCGTTTGTTCCGCGCTCTCGCTTGCACGCTCTGGCTCAGGCGGAACGTGACACTTTTTCGTGCGTGCAGCCGTTGCTCATCTATTCTATACTAATATATAAACCTACAGTGGTTTTTACGGATGTTCCGTTATAACTACTGAACCATGCATCCGATTGACTTGAAACTTGGTATCCATGTAGAAAATACATGTAGTTAATGGATAGGCTAATATTTATATGAGTGTTGGACTCCCTACACCAGTTGCGGTGGCGTTAATGATGAGAATCTTTGTGGGGGTGAGAAAGAATAATGCAAATTTTAAATGCCCAGCGAAGCGGACGGGTACAGCTGGTCGATTTATAAAAGCCTATCACGTCAAACACATAAGTCTAAGATTAATAGTTCCAATATTGGGTACATTTTATGACGCGGCTGTTACCTGTGCGCCCGAAGTGAGACTCCTCGGATGTTCTGTGGCTCCACCGTGTCCTTGCCAGTCACTTGGGTCGCGAAATTCGGAGAACAGTACAAGGTCACGTCGCAAAAGCGTTCTGGAACAAACAAAAAAACAGTTGATACGTCAATCTGGCCGCAGCAAACACTCCCGTATATGCAGTGCTAGTCTTCAAATTACTCTCTGTTTATTTGATTACACCTAACAAAAATTAGTACCGGACCTGAAGTCGTTGTGGCCTAAAGGATATGAGGCCCGGTGCATTCGTGTCAAGCGTTGCGACTTCTTCTAATGAAATACTTAACAATTGTTCACGATTCACTTCCACGGTGAAGGAATAACATATATATTAATACGTGAAGCAAAAACTTTGTATCCCTTTTTACGAAAATTACGCGGACGGAGGAATATGAAATTTTTCACAGTTATAGAAAATATAGAGAAGAAGTGCACAATGCTAATATTTTTTAAAAATAATGTATAAAAGATACATTAAAATCAATAAAGAAAACATTACACACACTACATACCATGTATTTGACGCACACACGTATGCATACTATTTATTGTCAAACTTTTGTTCTTGGCGTCTGTTGTCAAATTGAGAATAGATTAAATATTGTTTGTCTTTGTTAATATTTTTATAGTGGCGAAATTTGTAATTATAGAAGTATAAAATACAATCATAATAGTGTACAAACTTACAACTCCAATTAATTATAGTCGAATTTCGACTACTGCGGGACCTCTAGTCTATATAAATCTACAGTGGTTTTTAGGGATGTTCCGTTATAACTACTGAACCATGCATCCGATTGATTTGAAACTTGGTATCCATGTAGGAAATACATGTGCTTAATGGATAGGCTAATATTTATGAGTGTTGGACTCCCTCATAATAATGACAATAAATAAAATAATTATGTTAATCTTAAATGCCCAGCGAAGCGGGCGAGTACGGCTAGTCGTGTAATAAAAATCAAACCCGCAAAATTATAATTTACATTTGCAACATTAACCCAAAGACACAGCCCACTGAGTTTCTCGCCGGATCTTCTCGATGAGTCGCGATTCGGATCCGGTGGTACAAGGCAGTCAAAGGGTTAAAACTGAGTACACTAGTCATGTAAACAGTTTTATTATACCTCATATCTATATAATAATATATAAATGTTCGTTAGTCTCGTTAGAACTCGAGAACGGCTGGAGATTTGGCTAATTTTGGTCTTGAGTTATTCGTGGAAGTCCAGAGAAGATTTAAAAGGTAGATAAATATTAAAAAGCTCGGAATTATATAAAAATAACAATTTTGTTTTTCCTTTGATGTGTCCCCCGTCGGACGCATTCCTCTTGTTTGTTTTAAGTTTATTTACTATAAAAGTTTAGATCTTTTATTTATCGATTGAGGCACTACGAAGTCTACCGGGTCAGCTAGTTATTAATAAAATAAGTATTTTAATACTATTTTTTAAATATTGTATAATTAATATGTATATTTTTTACTGGTGGTAGGACCTCTTGTGAGTCCGCGCGGGTAGGTACCACCGCCCTGCCTATTTATGCCGTGAAGCAGTAATGCGTTTCGGTCTGAAGGGTAAGGCAGCCGTTATAACTATACTGAGATCTTAGAACTTATATCTCAAGGTGGGTGGCGCATTTACGTTGTAGATGTCTATGGGGTCCAGTAACCACTTAACACCAGGTGGGCTGTGAGCTCGTCCACCCATCTAAGCAATACAAATAAAAAATTAATTAATAAGCTTTTTAAAAAAAAACATTTATTAATTATTAATTAAAATAATAAGGGCTCATTATGTTGAGTAGTACGTCTCTTAAAACCATGTTATTATCAATAAAACAATTATGTATGTAGGTAAATAATTAAATTAAATAAATATGCAAATCAATGCCGCTCCATCCCATGAGAAACAAATGTTATACGGCCGATATAAAAAAAAACTGCCATCTTTAATTCGTATGATATTATGTATTTAATATATAAAGTAGTCTCAGCAATCAATAACATTGTGTTATGTGTTTAATGTCATTGGGACTGAGAAAAGGATAAACTTATTGACTCACTCGGGAACCTCCACTTTTGAATTATCACACTAGCGAAATTATGTGCAGATTGATCAACAATATTCACTAGTTTTTTTTTTTGTTTTTAGCACCGACGCCATGCTTTTTTCCGCGCGCTTTGTTTCTTCTTTTGAACACGTAGTTTTACTTAAATCGTCAACAGATGGCGTGGATTGTGGATTGAGGAAGGAATAAGGAAAAATAAGTCACATCACGCTATAAATTATTATGAACGATTAATATCGATTTTGATAACTTTTTTTAATTAATTAATCCGTAGTCGACCGACTGATGCGGGGCCCGGCTGATGTTAAGTCGTTGGCAGAATAGGCAGAATAGTTGTAATTTTACCCCGAACTTCAGACAGGCGTCTCGAAAAAGGTTCAGAATCAAAATAAAACACATTTGCTTTTATAACTACAGTTAATTATTATTGTGTAATTTCGTCGCTTGTACAATAAAAAAAAATGGATATAGTCAATTTTATGATCACACTACAATCTTTATAACTAAATTTTAAACTTATTCCCCGAAATTCTCACTGAACAAACAATAATAATACTCAATTGAACTAACGCTCGCAAATTGTGACTAGGATATTGACCTTCAGACCGGATGTAGTCAATAATATGTCTAGTTTATTTACTTTATTATTTCCAAGTCTCAAGGTTGACGTTCTAGAAGTTCGCTTGAAAATAGATTTGATACTTTTAGTAAACAACAGACGAAGCGTTTAAATTGAGACTAGGTTATGTGTCGATCCACAACCAACCTTATGCAAATTGTGTTTAAAGCCAAAAGGGTGCATTCTATAATACATAATGTATTCTTTTTTTTATTTAAATTAAATGTTTAATGTGTGTAGATTCTATCTAGTAGCGTAAACATAATAATAATAATAATAAAAATAGTGTCCATTTGTATTGTAAATTTAAAATAAGAAAATATATTTTTGAAGTGAAACTTCCTTATCGGCGTTGGAAAAAAATTTACCGTCACATTTTTCGGTTACGCGTCACTTTTTTCCGTTACGCGCCATCTGTTTTGTATTCATGTCTATGATAATAAAATCCTTTTGTTTAAACTTTATCTAATTTAACTTTATTTAACCAATTTCTAGAAAGTTGCATGTAGATCATTTTTCGAAAAATAAGGCCATAAACAAGTTTCACTTCTTACGTGTGTACACTAGTACACGCACACATTTTTTTTCATTGTGTCAATGCCATTATTGGCGCGAAATAATAACACTTTTCGGATACCTACTAGATCGGCGTTGTTCGAATGCAATTGATAATTCGGCTTAGCGACACAAGGCGCGCGGCGGCATCCGCGTTTTTATGTCCACTGACTCCGGTGATACCAGACGAACCGTAAACTCCTTTGCCCATCCACAGGAAAGTTTATTATTCGAATTGGTAACCTTTGACAAAAAAAAAATTAACTGCACGTTTTTTTGATGTCCTCACAGGCAAAGGGACGTTGATGAATAGTATATACAGTTTGTAAAAGTTAGAAATTACAATATTGATAATTGTTTATTGTAGTTTATACCGCAACTTTAGAATTATAGGGACCCAACCCACAAAATGTGTTTTTTGGCAAACATCAAAAAAAGTTTTCAAACCGAAAAGACGTAGAGGAAGGGGACGGAGTGACAGAGACCGATGGATAAGTTTGTCCCTAGATAAGCAACTCAATCACTCAACAAATATGTTAACGGGCGTCGGCCACGAGATGGTTACGCTTCGATTATTTTCTCATTGCTCCTGTAGATGGCAGTAACTATTAACTATCCTACATTTTATTTTTAATGAAGGATTTTATAAATTTTCAGAAACCACAAATTTATAAAATTTGATCAATCTCTATAACAAATAAAAAGTTGTATGATTTTTTTTCTGTGTTTAGGTATACAATAATTAAACGCCTTCACTTTAACAAAATATATGTTTAGGGGCATCCGCTACAAGATTTCGATAGTTTCCATACAAAAAAAAAAAAGAACTAATGTCCCAAGGTGAGTGGCGGCGTTTTCGTCTTTGACGTCCAACTGAGATGCGACACCAGTCTCCATTGTATTAGGCCTCACTCTGTAAATCGGTACACGTAACTGAGTAGGCTGAATGTTCATACATAAACGTGCCAGCTCACAAAATAAACCTAAATGATATCTATATGGTATTATCTCCGGTTTTCCCGAATCCTAGACGTAATTAAAACTATAATGCTTTTATGATTTAAAATAGCATTAACAAAAATTAAAATCGTAAAATTGAACTGTAAAGCTTAATTTAATGCTTTACGTGTCAAGAATAGTTAGCTTTATTACCGGGCTTATAGAACTAGCTAGCTTGCTTCTAGAACCCTCTGGATTCCTTTGCAACGATAAACTTAAAAAATAAAATAAAATAAAAACATCAATTTTAATACACTATCTAAATTGTATGCGCGTTACTACTGAATTTCAACAAATAAAAATAAAAAGTTTGGTTGTTTAATTTGCATAAAAATTTAATGAAATTAAAATTTAAGACTGCTATTGGTCATGACACTAGACGCTAAACACAATGGCGGCCATTTAAAATATTGTGTTAATAAGAAGGTGGTACTAATAGTTTTGACGACCAATGGCGCTTCACTTTTACTTTTTAATTACGAATTTAATTCATTTAACAGAGAACAAGTTACGCTTTTTTGGTTTGTTAATTTTTGCAAATAGTTTTTACAGTCGAAAACGTTATCTTGTTAATGAAAAAAAAGAACATGCTATTTTCTGGCGTCCTAGCAGTAAATAAGCAAATTGAAGGTCAGATTATTTTGTTTAAATAATTTATGTGTTACTAGCTTTAAAAGACTTAAACTTTTGTATAAAATAAATTTAAAACAAACAAAAGAAATCCGTCCGACGGGGGACAAATCAAAGAGAAAATAAAATTGTTATTTTTATTTAATTCCGAGCATTTTCATGTTTATCTACCCTTTAAACCTTCTCTGGACTTCCACAAATAATTCAAGACCAAAATTAGCCAAATCGGTCCAGCCGTTCTCGAGTTTTAGCGAGACTAACGAACAGCAATTCATTTTTATATATATAGAAGAAGATAGATATAGACAGATAATCACCTGCTATTTCTTTTCAATATTAAAATCTAACGCGTTTTCGCTTGTTTTGCAGACTCGTTCTTATCTTATTGTAGCGCGTTATTTTACAAGAACTATGCTGATGTAAAAAAATATATTTACGAATGCGAATTTCAAAAGGAGTTTCGAGAAAAAACACCATTTTTCGTTTTGCGTTCCACCTCAACAAATGTGGATAAGAACGGCTTTGTTTATGCTTTTTTTTAGAAGTCCAATGATTTATTTATGTGTTATTTTTATATATCTATCGGCGAAGAGAGGGAGATAACTTTAAGAAAACCTAAAGACATGATTAAAATTACTTTTCACATTATGATGAAGTGTCCACGGAACGATGATTTGATACAACAATTCTTTACAAAATATACAGATTTTCGACAAGTTGGAGGTGTAAATTACGTATTACCCTTTCCGGTATCCGAAATGGCTAAGTCACTTTATAAAATAGTTTTGGGCCTTCAGAGACGATAACATTTTCCTTTATTTTTTTTTATATAATAACTAACTTTTGCCCGCGAATTCGTCCGCGTGGAATCGTTCACAAATAATGCTTTATTTTAGAACAAATTTGGTCAGCATAAAAAACGTTATAGTGAGCCAACCTTAACATATAGACATTGCTGTCGCGGAATTTTTTTTAGATCTTTTAAAGGGGAACAATTCTGTCATACATTATTTTAGCGAAACTTTAATCGTTTCCGCAGCGCACGCAGCGGAAGCTCTCGAAAGGGAAAAAAGCTCCGGTTTTGAAACATTATTTATTGGTGCTCCGCTTGTATTGGTCTTAGCGTGATGTTATATAGCCTTCCTCGATAAATGGACTATCTAACACTGAAAGAATTTTTCAAATCGGACCAGTAGTTTCTGGGCTAAGCGCGTTTAAACAAACAAACTCTTCAGCTTTATAATATTATTAAGTATAGATTTTGTTACTCTCTTTTGTTGAACAATGGAGTGGCATATTTATTCACATGAATAATCTCCTTAAATAAAGATTTAAAAAAAAATTTTTTTTTCCGGGTTATATCGCGTTTCTATTTTGTTTTTTGCCGCATATCGAATACTATACCGTGATCACCAACGACTAAGACTTATGTTCCAATATACACTGCGAACACTGATCAGTGCTCTTACTGGGGAGAAATTCGTTCCGTTAAGGACTGACGGTATGCAGTCGCAGTGTCCTAGAGAAATATATGACGTCATGGATAGTCGCCATTTATCTGCTGTGAGCACTGCAAGGGTTTGCGAAGTGAGGTGCTTTAGGTACTGAAGTGTTGTAAAATTAAACCACCCGCACAGCTTAAAACACTACAAAGAACAAAAAGCACAAACACAAAGAAGGAGAATAGAGTGGAGATATGTGAAACAATACATAAAGCGACAGTATATAATATTACGAACTATTTTATTACTTTCGTAAGCCAAAGTTATTAAGAAAGCGCAAGCGTCTCGCATTAAATCGACCAGCTGACTGACTTGGCGAAGGCCGATACAAAATGTTTCTAAATGTATAAAATAGTAAGCGGCACGTAAGTTGGCAAGGTTTTGGTGTAGTGGGGGTAATGTCGCGCATGATGCACATTGCAACAAAAAAATGGTCACTTTTATTGCCCGCATATAATTTAATTTAATTTAATTTTTATTTGCCGTAATTTGTTTTTAAGCTTTGTGCTTAGAAGAAAGTTAAAGAAAAGAGAGGAATTCGTGAAGTGTATTAGGTGTTATAAATAAAATACAATTACAAGTTAAGAAGTTTATTTAAAAAAATATACTTAATATTAAAAATTATGTGTCGCCGTCGTCACTATCATTTTCTAATAGTGCTACCCCTTGGATTAAATTTATGGTAGCACCTGAGCTGGTGGAAGGAGTTGGCTCCTCATCGTTGACATAACGAAGAGTCGCTGTCGTCACTGGCGTAAATAATAAAAAGCTCAGTGACTGAATCGACTATATGGTCATTGGTATTTGGTCCTGGCATTGCAAACAAATGTAATAATGACAATATTATGTTACAAATAATTTTTAACATGCTACAGTACTATGATCGTGTGATCACTTTTAGCGTGCATAACCTCACTTCCCCCGTATCTGTACCTTATATTTTATTAAATACAGTAGACCCAGTTAAAGTATTTATAAAATTATTATGTCATTTCTCAACAGTATTAACCTAAAATTATTAGTGTTATTAGTACCAGTATTATAATTATAGGTATATATTATTTATTCCTAAATCCAATTTTCCTAAAACTTATCTAACTTATATTTCCTGATTTGCTTTTTGCTTCCTAACCTTTATTTTGAAAGTGGCCAATAGCACTTGGTGTTGGTTCCAAAAAAAAGAACCTAACTTCAATGATACGGCTATTAAGTTATTATTATTATACATTAAATTTATATATTAATACGTAAAGCAAAAACTTTGTACCCCTTTTTACGAAAATTGCACGGACGGAAGAGTATGAAATTTCCCACGCTTATAGAGAATATAGAGGAGTGCTGAATGCTAATATTTAGGCATAAAAAAAACATTAGATGAATAAAAAAGACATTACATGTACACTACCATGTATTTCACACACTGACACACACAAACATACACATATATCATATACTCTTTTGTTTATTGTTTAGTCTGTGGTCAAATTGAGAATAGATTGATATGTACCTACTGTTTGTCTTTAATATTATTTGTCTATAGTGTAGTCTTCGCGAAGTCTGTAATTATAAAAGTAAAGTCTTTGACAATAGAACCATAATGTTGTTCAAAGTTATAATTTAAATTAGAAATTTTGGTCGAATTTCGATTACTGGACAACCACTAGTAGTAGGTTTAGTTGCTTGAAAAACAATATATTCTTTTACTAAAAAGAATACTATATAGTTTTTAATCTATATATAAATGAATTTCTGTTCGTTAGTCTCGCTAAAACTCGAGAACGGCTGGACCGATTTGGCTAATTTTGTTCTTGAATTATTTGTGGAAGTCCAGAGAAGGTTTAAAAGGTAGATAAATATGAAAATGCTCGGAATTAAATAAAAATAACAATTTTGTTTTTTCTTTGATGTGTCCCCCGTCGGGTTCATTTCGTTTGTTTTAAGTTTATTTTATACAAAAGTTTAGGTCTTTTATTTCTCGATTGAGGCACTACGAAGTCTGCCGGGTCAATTAGTGAAAACTAAATTTAAACAATACGTTTTTTGTTCAAATGAAAATAATGCCAAAAAACGTCGATGGTTGTAAACTGTATTGCGTTTAGTTTTAAACACTAATCAGTAGGTGTAGTTAACTATTTTATAAAGGAACACCTTCTCAGTATACTTAACTGACGTCACCAGCCCTCGCAGTGCATATCGGAACATAGCTTAAGCGTCCACTTGTGAGCAGCGTAATGTAACAAAATAACAATGCCAGGAATGTATGGGACAATTGTCCCACTATAAAGTTTCATGTTTTCTCATATAGTTTTATTGATTTGATAGATAATATCATTGTCGAATATAATTTTAACTAACAGATTTTTAGAACTTTGCAAACATAGGTATTGTGCCTTAATACGTAGTGAGTTTTTAATAATAAAAATATAAAAGATATATTATTAATAAGCTAGAGATAATACCGTAAAAGTGTCCTTCATATGGCTAGCCTCTGTATCATTCACTTCCTTTTAATACGCTTTTATTAGCTTCAGTATGTATGTTAGTATGTAACGGAATCTTTAAACATGATTTTGAACCCCTACAAAACGTCGGATTAACTCGAAATTTGGCATACTTATTAAGGACCGATGACAATTCAGTATTTTAAACAGTTTGATCCGTTAACCTTAATAGGATAATCAAGATTAGCGATTGTCTGCGGAGTGTCTGCGTCAAGACCAAGAAGGGAAACTACCAGGCGCGCCGATCACCTATTTCTCAGATAAGTTACAGACTGATTCAGATGAAATCTTTGAAAAATTGAAAAAAATAATTGGAAAAATTAAAATTCAATTAAAAAATTAAAAATAAATAATAGTTTAAAAAACTAAAAAAGTACGCTTTAATAGAAAATCCAACTAAAAAATAGAAAAAAAAAATTGAATTACAAATCTCCTCCTCGCGTCGTTTCCTCACTGCTGAGGGTCGTGACCATTATAATTCGACATGATTCTACTCCTTGTGATGTCCCGCCAGCGCCTCCGATCATTGGCCGCATTGAATTACAAATAGTGTAAGAAAAAATGATTTTATTGTAAAAAAGGGCTTGGGGTGCTTTTCAGGATATTATCAAAATAACCCTTTTAATCATATCTGTTCATAAATATTTATAACTATTGATACTATGCACTTTTTGTGTTGTTTAAATGATTGGAGTTACGGAACGTGAATCCCGTCCTTATTTCTTAAGAGGTAAGATTGAAGTCTCACATATAATGTCCAACGGCTGCCCCACTTTCTAAACTAGAACGCGGTACTGCTTCACGGCAGAAATCGGCAGGATTGTTGTACCTATCCCTGCTAGCTTACTATACATCCTAATAGCAATAAATATGATATTAATGTTTTATTGCTAAGGCTAGTAATATTATAAATATAAAGCTAAAGAGTTTGTTTGTTTTAACGCGCTAATCTCAAGAACTACTGGTCCGATTTGAAAAATTCTTTCAGTGTTAGATAACCCATTTATAAAATCACGCTAAGACCAATACAACCGGAGCACCAATAAATAATGTTACAAAATCGGGGTTTTTTTTCCCTTTTGAGAGCTTCCGCTGCGTGCGTGCGTTAATTTTAATCTATAATCACAAATTTCGCCAAGGCTACCCTATAAATAAATATTAATAAAGACAAACAATATTTAATCTATTCTCAATTTGACCACAGACGTGAAGAACAAAAGTTTGACAATAAATAGTATGCATGCGTAGCTGTTCCGGCTGGCTGCAGATAAAAACGAATATAGAAAGCTAACGGCCAACCTTCAGGATTGAAGAGGCACTGGAAGAAGAAGAAGATGCGTGTGTGCGTCAAATACATGGTATGTAGGGTGTGTAATGTTTTCTTTATTGATTTAATGTATCTTTTATGCATCATTTAAAAAAAATATTAGTATTGTGCACTTCTTCTCTATATTCTCTATAAGTGTGGAAAATTTCGTACTCCTCCGTCCGCGCAATTTTCGTAAAAAGGGATACAGAGTTTTTTCGATGCCCAGCGAAGCGGGCGAGTACGGCTTGTATTTTATAAGAACGAAACATTTTCGAAGCGAAACAGAAAAATGTTATGCAAGAACGGCTCGTTCGCTTGACCTTTAACTTGTTTACGTCGCGCGTCTAACTGAATTAAGCAGGGTGGTTAGGCAGTGATAATATCGACTGCATTTAAATAATCCAATAATGTTTGTTTATTATTTATTTCAACACAGAGAAAACAATCTTGAAATTCGTAATAGCAAAACTCGCTAATTCGTCGTGGCCTAAAGGATAAGGCGGCCGGTGTACTCGTGTTGAGCAGCGCGGTTATGTCGGTGTTCGAATCCCGCAGGCTGGTTTAAAAATTTACAGTTACCGTTTTTTACACGCTTTATATTAGCTTCACTTGTATGTATGTTAGTAACTGACTCCTTTAGACGCGATTTTGACCCATTTTAAACGGCCAGATTTGATTCAAACTTTGTAGATTTATCGAGGATCGATGAATCTCAACATTTAAAAAAAATGGAAAAAAAATTGACCATATGAAATTCAACTAAAAAATTAAAAATAAATAATAGTTTAAAAAAACTAAAAAACACTCTTTATTAAATATAAAATTCAACTAAAAAATAGAAAATCAATTTTAATAAATTTAAATTGAAAATAGTGCATGGTGTTATTAATTATAAATATTTTTCTGACAGATATGAGGAGAAGAATTATTATTTCAATAATATCTTAAAAAGTCCACGCTTTTTTTTAATAAAATATATATATTTTTACACTATTTTCAGTTTAAATGTATTATAATTTATTTATTTATTTTTAGTTGAATTTTATATAAACCGTGTTTTTTAGTTTTTTTAAACTATTATTTATTTGGGACCACGAACGTCATAAGCCTCCGCCAAAGTCCGCCACAATAGCTGGTCCTCCGCAGCCTGTATCTAGCGGATTCCCGCGACTTTTAGCAGGTCATTAGTTCACCTCAGGGTAGGCTACCCACCCTGCTCTTTCCAGTGCGCGGCCGCCACTCGAGAACTTTTCGGCCCCAGCGGCTATCTATTGCCCTGCCCACTGCCACTTCAATCTGGCAATCCTTCAGGCTATCAGTCAGTTACTTTGGTTCTCCTGCGTTTTTTTTTTTATACATATTGTACACAAAAAAGAAAATACAATAAAAACAGATTTAAATACTATGTACAAAGGCGAGCTCAACTCATTCATGAGTTTTCTTCCAGCAATCCATTAGCTGAGAGAAATACGATGTATAAGAGGGGAAAAGTGTACAATATAAAAGGTATTAAAGCATGACTGTTAAACTAAGGTTTAAAAAAAAATTTAAAAATATACATATTACCATTATATCACAAATAAATACGTAATATATTTAATATAAAATGAAAAATACATATAAATAAACATACATAAAACAATAACTTAAATACAATTAAAGTGACAGGAAATGTTTCTTAATTTTACTCTTAAAATTGCGAATTTCGCAGGGAAATTCCCAGCATAGCCCCCTCCTTGGCTCTTTGAGTGCATGGCCCATTGTGTAACACCTTTACAACAATCATATTTTTTATAATAAAACTCAAAGTCGCAGAAATTGTAATTTGCGTAATTATGTACTAGCCAATTGAGTTCTTAAGTCTCAAGGTCACATTGTCGTTGTGATATCTATCGATGAGCTCCGGTAATCATTTAACAATAGGTGGTCTGTGAGGTGGTTTACCTATTACGCAATAAATAAATAAACTTAAACTGCTGATTCCTTTTAGGGCTGATGCCCAACATTTTAGAAAAGGTTTTCCTATAAACATGACCAAACTCCGTAGGACCCGGGATTCCAAGGACTGATGCCCAAAATTTTAGAAGAGATATCCCCGAAAAATATGACCATTTTAGAAGAGATTTCCCTATAAACATGACCAAACTCCGAGGGACCCGGGATTCCAAGGACTGATGCCCAAAATTTTAGAAGAGATATCCCCGAAAAACCTGACCAAACTCCGTAGCACCCGGGATTCCAAGGACTCTACGCTTGGTTGGTTTTCTCGAAACGTTCAAAACAAAATGGCCACTAATTTATAATTCGCAATCATTTTGAGTCGAACAAAAAACCGATAACCCTGACCTTGATAAAGAATTAAGTTATTCCAAAACGATTGTTGCTACGCCATTTTTGGGTCACGTTTTGCTTGATACGTGGACGCCACGTTTCTAGCCTTAAGGGTATTTTTTGGTGCTTGAATATGTGGCAAGTTCACGGTCTGCGTGGTGCTGGGTACCCCTACTTAGAACATGAGGTCGAAGCGTAAATTGTGGTGCATAAACCACTGTTCCAAATGTTTGCGTATTTACACGGTATTACATAATGTTATTCGTGAGTATGTATTAAGTAGGGAGTAACTAGACGGTGATGTGAGTAGGGGGCCTCCCAACAAAATTGGATGAACTGTGTGAAGAGGGCATAGGTTAAGAAGGAGAAACACGTGGTTTCGGATCCTACCGATCGACTCTTGATGCAATTCCAAACACCGGACACCATTATCGTCGAACATGTCCAATGGGACAAAGGGTTCGTCGTGCAATTCATTGAGTTTCCCGCCGGATCTTTTCAGTGGGTCGTAATTCTGATTCGGTGGTAGATTCAGCGAAGCACTGCTCTTTTGCTAGGGAGATGTTAGCAGAGTCTCCCAGGCTGAGCCATTAGAAGCTATACCATAATCGGTGAAGCTAGTATAGTATTAAGTGTGCATTTCATTGAAAAATTGGGTACCCCTGTCTCCGGGATTCGAACACTGGCACAGTCGCATCGGTCGATGCGATGAAACCGCGCGTCTTATCCCTTAAACCACCTCACTATAATCTTGTTTGATGAAAATAGCGGTATTAATACGCGCTGTACTAACATCCAGTGCTGTGACTATTCCCGCGATGAGCTCTTGAATTATTGCGTCGCCTGTTCAGCATGTGAAATTGGGTCATTACTTGACATTATGTATATCAAGCAATTTAAAAAAAAAACAGTAAAAAACATTAAACATTAAATAACGCAACCCGCTTTTCTCGAAGTCGGTTTAATTCGAACTCCAACATACGCGAGGTTACGTATTTCACCTTAAAGGAAAACTGGATCCGATTAAATAACGGATAATTCGTATCCAAAAATACACTTGACTTTTTATTGTAATACAAAAATAGATTCACGTAATGTGGAATACATTTAAATCCGTTTGCGTATAAAATTATCAATATATTAAGAGCGTTCGGTGAGAATGAAGTGAAGCAATTTTGCCGTAGGCGGACCACTCACTGGTGGTAGGACCTCTTGTGAATCCGCACGGGTAGATACCACCGCCCTGCCTATTTCTGCCGTGAAGCAGTAATGCGTTTCGGTTTGAAGGGTGGGGTAGCCGTTGTAACTATACTGAGACCTTAGAATTTATATCTCAAGGTGGGTGGCGCATTTACGTTGTAGATGTCTATGGGCTCCAGTAACCACTTAACACCAGGTGGGCTGTGAGCTCGTCCACCCAACTAAGCAATAAAAAAAAACTCAGTTGTTGAGACATAAGGTCGAAATCTCAGTTTTATTGTATAACGATGTTTTTTTTTCTTTTTTAGTTGAAGGATTACTGGTTGCCCGGAGGCCTTTCCAGTTTCACCAGGACAGGTGGGCGAGCAAAGGCTCAGCCAGGAGGGGTGGGATTTGCTAACAGCTACCCGAGCGCCTCTGAAGGAGACCTAGCAGCTCAAAAGCAGCTGCTTCGCGAATGAATCTACTACCGGATCGGAATCGCGACCCGCTGAGAAGATCCGGCGAGAAACTCAGCGAGCTGATTCATGGGTTAGGTTGCACGGCGAACTCTTTGTCGAGTTCGACGAGTACGGTTACCGGGGTCCCTAAGCCTGCTCCTAGTGTTAGAGCTGAAGGCGTCTAATGCAAAGGTTATTGGATCTGATGGATCTGTAAGGACGTGTCTAGGGCGTCGACGGTGACTGGCTCCTGCGTGATCAGGATTCGGGGAGTAGTCAGCGGCGGCAACGAGAAGGCGATTATCATGACGCATAGCCTTATCGAAGTACCGTTCCGACGCTGACTCCATGTATTTCTGCATAGATTCGAGGCCCAGATCGTCGTGTAGGCCAACGTTCCTTACGAACCACGGAGCTCCGACGGCTAACCTGCAAAAGCAAGATTGGAGGGTGTCTATGTGTGTGCGGGCCGCGTGAGCGAACACCACACTCGCGTAAGTCATGACGGGCAATATAACGATGTCCGCCGTATCGAAATTGCGACCCACTGAGAAGATCCGTTGGGAGACTCGGCGAATTGGGAAGAAATAGTGCCACTATTCTAGGCTGAAATTCTACATTGTATTATTGTTTTGTGTTTCTTAATAGAGAAATATTTACTACTTATTAAATATTGACTATTTTCTTTACTACTTCATTACTTTTTTTTATTACTAGGTATTATGTGCACATTTAAATAATACCAAGTACTAACAAGTATATTATACTTATAAATGTTGATTATTGTTATTAGAGCCGTTTCCCTTAAACACGAGCATATTTATTTGCTTAAATGGAGTTTCCAAAAACAGCTCGTAATTATTTATAATATGTTAAAAGATAATATTATAATAACATTATCGACCATTAATTTCCCTTACTCATTATTATCAAAAAAACTACAGGCAAATTTCGCTGATTCATGAAAGTCATAAATTATATACCAATTATTTTCGATAAGAGATACCACGGTCCTTCGTTTTATGTAACTTTACTGGCAAATATTAAAATTGAGTTCCGTATCCTTGCTTTTATCCCACACTAGCGACCCGCCCTCGCTTCGCTTCGGAAACTGTAATTTATTATTGATTTCTCCACTATTTAATGGATCTTATTATACACATAAATCTTCCTCTTCAATCACTCTATCTATTAAAAAAAACCGCATCAAAATCCATTGTGTAGTTTTAAAGATTTAAGCATACATAAGGACAGACAGATATAGGGACAGAGAAAGCGACTTTGTTTTATACAATGTAGTGATTGTGGGGTCGGCGAAGCGTATCTTCTTATCATGCTGAATCTGGATTTGGCACGAGTATCACGACCGATTGCCTACCTCACGTCAACGCTCCTTGGGTTGTGGTGGGACTGGTGGTGGAACGTCTTGTGAGTCCGCACAGGTAGGTACCACCACCACCCTGCTTATTTCGTTTCGGTTGAAGAGAGGGACAGCCGTTGTACTGTCTAAACTGAGACCGTAGAACTGATATCTCAAGGTGGGTGGCGTATTTACATCGTAGATGTCTATGTGCTCCTGCAACCACTTAACACCAGGTGGGCTGTGAGCTCGTCCACTCGTCTAAGCAATAAAAAAAAAAAAAAATTAGAACTAACCAAACAAGCAATCAAACAAACTAAGAAATTAATTTCGTCGTCGTACTTCTGTGAGGCCGTAAAAATCATTCTATATATTAATACGTGAAGCAAAAGCTTTGTATCCCTTTTTACGAAAATTGCGCGCACGGAGGAGGAGTATGAAATTTTCAACACTTATAGAGATTATAGAGAAGAACTGCACAATGCTAATTTTTTTTTAATAATGCATAAAAGACTCTTTGTACCAATAAAGAAAACATTACACACACTCCCATGTATTTGACACACACGCGCATGCATACTATTTGTTTATTGTCAAACTTTTCTTTGCAGACTGACAGTTATAGTCTGTCAAATTGAGAATAGATTAAATACTGATTTCTCTTTATTAATATTTGTCTAAAGTGTAGTCTTGACGAAATCTGTGATTAAAGAAGTCCTTGACAATAGAATCATAATATTGTACAAACTTTTAATTTCCATTAGTTATAGTCGAATTTCGACTACCAGGGGACCTCTAGTTTATGTAAATAAATATTTTAATAATGCTTTTAAATGAATAATAAACATATTTTTAAGAGACTCAATGTCTCGTCGCACACTAGACCAAAACTCCGGCAGCTTCCTTCACTGCGGACATGCGATATGGATCCAAAAATACACTTGGCAATAATTTATTGTCACACAAAAATAGATTGTGATAACTTACAATACATTTGTCTTCAATTAGTTTCGCTTAGTAAATGAATGTCGTTCTCGGCACATGCGTACGTAGGTATTCCGTTTGCAGGAAATTCGAAATTTTTTTCCTCTTTAATATGCCTATTGGCTTCTTGTGACGTCATTATTGCCAATGTCGAGTTTAAAAACATAAATTGACAATTATTGTTTACAAACTTAATCTGGTAAAATGAAAAAAACCAAGTGAAATGCGTTACAAGTTGTTTTATTTGAAGTTGTTAATCAATTGTATTGAAATTAAATGAAACTAGAGGTCCCGCAGTAGTCGAAATTCGACTATAATTAATTGGAATTGTAAGTTTGTACACCATTATGATTGTATTTTATACTTCTATAATCACAAATTTCGCCAAGACTACACTCTAAAAAAATATTAACAAAGACAAACAATATTTAATCTCAATTTGACAACAGACGTCAAGAACAAAAGTTTGAGAATAAATAGTATGCATGCGTGTGTGCGTCAAATACATGGTATGTAGTGTGTGTAATGTTTTCTATCTTTTATGCATTATTTAAAAAAAATATTAGCATTGTGCACTTCTTTTCTGTATTCTCTATAAGTGTGGAAAATTTCATACTCCTCCGTCCGCGCAATTTTCGTAAAAAGGGATACAAAGTTTTTGCTTCACGTATTAATATATAGATGTGATAAAATGATACAAAGTAAACGTCTTAATAAAATGGGTGAAAATCTATTGAGATATTCGGTCAGATTTTTTGAAGAACCTCCCTGTCTGTAGTCACATAATATGGCGACTTCGATTTCATTTTCCCACACTCGATCACTTTCACACAGATGCTAAACAATCAATAAGCCACCGTTATTACACATTCAAAACCCTGAAGAAACACTGAATTAATAAAACTAGTGGTCCCCCCGTATTCAAAATTCGACTATAATTAATTGAAATTATAAGTTTGTACACTATTATGTTTATATTGTCAAAGACTATACTTCTATAATCACAGATTTCGGCAAGACTACATACGCTATAGACAAATAATATTAAAGACAAACAATATTAATCCATTCTCACTTTGACCAGACTAAGCAATAAGAAGAGTTTGACAATAAACAAATAGTATGCATGCGTGTGTGCGTCAAATACACGGTAGTGGTGTGTAATGTTTTTTTTTATTGAATTAATGTATTTTTTATGCATAACTAGCTGACCCGGCAGACTTCGTAGTGCCTCAATCGACCTAAAATAAACTTAAAACAAACAAAAGGAACTCGTCCGACGGGGGACACATCAAAGGAAAAACAAAATTGTTATTTTTATTAAATTCCCAGCATTTTCATATTTATCTACCTTTTAAACCTTCTCTGGACTTTCACAAATAATTCAAGACCAAAATTAGCCAAATCGGTCCAGCCGTTCTCGAGTTTTAGCGAGACTAACGAACAGCAATTCATTTTTATATACATATATAGATTTAAAAAAGGTATTAACATTCTGCACTCCTCTATATTCTCTATAAGTGTGGGAAATTTCATACTCCTCCGTCCGCGCAATTTTCGTAAAAAGGTGTATAATGCGTCACGTATTAATAATATATAGAGATCACGCAATTCCGCTACTCGCGTTCCGGCCAAAAGACCTAATTCTGAATTCACATTCGATTGAACTCTAACGTGACGGACACAGTTCTTGAATCACGACGCTCCTTAACCAATATTATTTATGATATTATAATCGAAGCCTACAATCTATATCTATATTTATACTTCTATACTATAATCTATACTCTATACTAATATTATAAAGAGGAAAGATTTGTTTGTTTGTTTGTTTCGAATAGGCTCCGAAACTACTGGACCGATTTGAAAAATTATTTTTCCATTAGAAGCCGACATTGTCCCTGATGAACATAGGCTACTTTTTTAATTTATTTTTTATTTTTTTTGTTTTGTTTCATGTGTGTTTTAATGTTTCCGAAGCGAAGCGAGGGCGGGTCGCTAGTAATATTATAAAGAGGAAAGATTTGTTTGTTTCGAATAGGCTCCAAAACTGCTGGACCGATTTGAAAAATTCTTTTTCCATTAGAAGCCGACATTGTCCCTGATGAACATAGGCTATTTTTTTTATTTTTTTTTTTATTTTTTTTTTTTGGTTTCCTGTGTGTTTTAATGTTTCCGAAGCGAAGCGAGGGCGGGTCGCTAGTGAGATATATGAAGAACTGGGTATCTATTCCTCCTCCTCGCGTCGTTTCCTCACTGCTGAGGGTCGTGACCATTATAATTCGACATGATTTTACTCCTTGTGATGTCCCGCCAGCGGCTCCGATCATTGGCCGCATGAAGGGCGTCGTGGAATGGGAGTATCTATTAAATGTATGTATATTTTTTTATAATTTTCATTCTACGAAACGTTACAAACACGTTTTTAATTGTTTTGAAGTGAAAACTTTAGAATCGTTGTGATTTCAAACCGGATGCAACGGAAAAAACGACAGGTAAGAGACACAAATACAAAAATGTGTAGGATGAAGCCAGCAAAGAATGAGACAGAAATATACATACTATTTAATACAGCGCCATCTGTGAGATTTTTTAATACTAACGTATGTATGAAAGCTCTTGTAGTGAATTTTAATTTAGGATTATACGTAAAATTAAAATATCAATTCACAGAGGGCGCTACCTTACAATTATTTACTAATGACAAAATTTTACATATACTTAAGACGTTTAGGATAATTGTATTTTAAGTTTGGAAGGTTTCACTACTACCACGTGTGAATTGCACACATTTTGTTTTTTTTTTTTAAATCTATGTATATTTGAGGTAATATTTTTTTGTTTATCTTGTACTTTGATACAACTTGTAAAACACTCTTTGTCTTAATAATAAAATCTTCAAGACAGTTAGTTAGACGCTGTAATGCGTGTTGCGAAGCACAAGGGATTCATTTCGGTTTGATAGTAGTGGCGAATCAACTGTAAAACTGAGAATTACACGTGTTTCACTCAAGAGAGAATAACAAGATTAACATTGTTGGTGTCTACGGGCTCCGGTAATCACTTAACACCAGGTGGGCCGTGAGTTGGTCAACCCAACTAAGTTAAAAAAAATTGAGAAGAAAATAGAAATATAACAATAAACTCTTAAAATAATCACAAAATACGAGTTTATAGAAAATCCAACTAAAAAATTGAAAATAAATTTTAATAAATTTGAATTAAAAATAGTGTAAGAAAAAATGATTTTATTGTAAAAAAAGCGTGCAAAATACAAAAAAAAAAACAAAAGCGTATTAAAAATGTGGTTCTTTTTTCCCCTACCTTGTCATTGGTAGCCTAAGGGACTATTTCCAACTTCGCCACTAGCCCTAACAAGAGTAGTTGTTCGCGGAATCTATTACCGAATCGGAATCGCAACCTACTGAGAAGATCCGGCGAGAAAATAAGTGGGCTGTGTCTATGGGTAAAATTGATACCCGTCTGCGGGATTCGAACATCGGTGCATCGCTACATACGAATGCACCGGACGTCTTATCCTTTAGGCCACGACGACTTCAAAGCCCGTTGAGCCCGTGAGCTCGCCTACCCGACCGGGCGTATCTGGAATAACCTCTTAGGCTACCAGTAAATAGGTAGGAAATAAATATTAAAATAAATAAATAAATACAAGCTCAAGTAAGGAAGGCTGACCTTCATTAAGTAATTATTAAATATACATAATATTTATATAATATAATAAAATAGCTTGCCTTTGTGAACTAAAAATTGCATTTAAATTACACACAAATATGTTTTTTATTTCTTTGTTCGTCTCCCTTACAACAACACCTTTAATATAATTTAAGATTGAAATTATTATATTATGATAAATGTATTATTATTAATCGCATCTTAATGTTAATAAGACAGTCGATTATTATTATTTTTGTTTGATTTGATAATTTAATCTTAAGTCTTCTTCGCTTCAAGTGGCGCGTTGTGCAATAATAATGAAAGTGATTTTTTTACAGGCTTTGTGTGCTTTTTAGCTATCAAAGGACTTTTTGGCGGGAATGCGAGGAGTGAAGTTGTGTGATTAGTTTTATTTTGTCTATTTAGTGTTTCTTCAGGTTTAAATGTGTAATAGCGTTGGTTTATTAACTGTTTAGTATCTGTGAAAGTGCACAAATATGGGAAAATGAAACAAAGCCGCTGAACGTAATTTCTCGGGTTCCTCTAAAAAGTCCACTGAAAAAGTCTCAGTAATGAATAACCACCATTTTACTGAGATTAGTTTCTTTCTTTCTTTAAGACGTCTTGACTGTTACTTGACAATTCGTACGCGCGTCGAGACCCGATGGCGATACAATAGTTTTGTAACTTCACCCTAACATCCTGACACCGGTAACGACAGGACGAAATAAATAAAAAGTTGAAATTCATTGTTAGTTCGGTTTGTTTATTAGGGGTAATTTTTTTTTTTTGTTTTTAAACAAAATATTATGCAACAGCGTACGATATTATGAAATAGATCGCTAAATATATGTTCATGAGTTCTAAAAATAGTCACCGATAAAAGAAACTCGCATATATTTTCATACTGATACAATATTCGAGATATATTATATATGTAGATGCGTTTCCAGAACTCGACTCAGACCACCGACCTGTCGTCATGCAGCTCGGTCGCCCAGTCAACCGCGAACCAGATACGAGGACCATGGTGGATTGGAAGAAGCTGGGCACGTGCTTAGCTGACACCGCTCCACCAATCCTTCCTTGCGGCCCGGATTCAACTCCATCCCCCGAGGATACCGTCGAATCCATAAACATCTTCACTGATCACGTCTCGACGGCGATCATAAGATCCTCGAAACAAGTCGATGTGGAGGACTGCTTCCACCGCATCAGACTTTCCCCCGATCTTAGGGACCTCGTTAGAATTAGAAACGCGGCAATCCGGGCCTACGATCGATATCCCACGGATTCAAACCGGACTCGGATGCGTCGCTTACAGCGGGAGGTCAGATCCCGCTTAAGCGACGCCCGAAACGAAAACTGGGATAGTTATTTAGAAGAACTCGCGCCCACTCACCAAGCATACTGGCAACTAGCTAGGACCCTCAAGTCCGAAACTATAGCCACTATGCCGCCTCTCGTACGCCCCTCAGGCCAATCACCGGCTTACGATGACGATGACAAGGCAGAGTTGCTGGCCGATGCACTGCAAGAGCAGTGCACCACCAGCACTCAACACGCGGACCCCGAACACACCGAGTTCGTCGACAGGGAGGTTGAGCGCAGAGCTTCCCTGCCGCCCTCGGACGCGTTACCCCCCATTACCACTTCCGAGGTCAAGGAGGCGATCGATAGCCTACAACCACGGAAAGCTCCCGGCTCCGACGGCATCCGCAACCGCGCGCTTAAACTGTTACCAGCCCAACTGATAACGATGTTGGCCACCATATTAAATGCTGCTATGACGGACTGCATCTTTCCCGCGGCGTGGAAAGAAGCGGACGTTATCGGCATACACAAGCCGGGCAAACCGAAGAACGAAACCGCGAGTTACCGCCCCATCAGTCTCCTCCCGGCGATAGGCAAATTATACGAACGGCTCCTTCGTAAACGCCTCTGGGACTTCGTATCCGCGAATAAAATTCTTATAGACGAGCAGTTTGGATTCCGCGCCAGACACTCGTGCGTCCATCAAGTGCACCGCCTCACGGAGCATATCTTACTAGGGCTGAACAGGCGGAAACCCATTCCGACAGGAGCCCTCTTCTTCGATATAGCGAAGGCGTTCGACAAAGTCTGGCACAACGGTTTGATATACAAACTGTATAACATGGGAGTGCCAGACAGACCCGTGCTCATCATACGAGACTACTTGTCGAACCGTTCGTTCCGATATCGAGTCGAGGGAACGCGTTCCCGGCCCCGTCACGTCACAGCCGGAGTCCCGCAAGGCTCCGCCCTCTCCCCGTTACTATTCAGTTTGTATATCAACGATATACCCCGGTCTCCGGAGACCCATCTGGCGCTCTTCGCCGATGACACCGCCATCTACTACTCGTGTAGGAAGAAGGCGTTGCTTCATCGACGACTTCAGACCGCAGCTACCACCATGGGACAGTGGTTCCGGAAGTGGCGCATCGACATTAACCCCACGAAAAGCACAGCGGTGCTCTTCAAAAGGGGTCGCCCTCCGAACACCACGCTGAGCATCCCTCTCCCGACTAGGCGCGTCAACACCCCCGCCCCCGCCGTTCGCCCAATCACGATGTTCGACCAGCCCATACCGTGGGCCCCGAAGGTCAAATATTTAGGCGTCACCCTCGACAGTAGAATGACATTCCGCCCCCACATCAAGACGGTACGCGACCGTGCCGCCTTCATTCTAGGACGTCTCTACCCGATGATATGTAGGCGAAGTAAAATGTCCCTTAGAAATAAGGTGACACTCTACAAAACTTGCATACGCCCCGTCATGACCTATGCAAGTGTAGTGTTCGCTCACGCGGCCCGCATACACTTAAAATCCTTTCAAATCATTCAATCCCGTTTTTGCAGGATAGCCGTCGGAGCCCCGTGGTTCGTCAGGAATGTCGACCTCCATGACGACCTGGACTTAGAGTCCATCAGTAAGTATCTGCAGTCGGCGTCCATGCGCCACTTCGATAAAGCGGCACGACACGAGAACCCTCTCATCGTGGCCGCCGGTAACTACATTCCCGATCCTGCGGACAGAATGGAAAGCAGTCGACGTCGCCCAAAACACGTCATCTCGGATCCTCCCGATCCACTAACGGTGCTTTTAGGTACTTCAAGCACCGGTCACCGTTCTCGTCGAACCCGTCGCTTGCGACGAAGGGCTCGACGAGTAAATTAACTCTCAGACACAGCCCACTGAGTTTCTCGCCGGATCTTCTCAGTGGGTCGCGTTTCCGATCCGGTGGTAGATTCTGCGAAGCACGGCTCTTGCTAGGGTTCGTGTTAGCAACATCGTCAGGTTTGAGCCCCGTGAGCTCACCTACTAAAGTTAGGGTTACGCTGACATAGCCGCTAGGGCTATCAGCTTAGGTAGGAAAAAAAAAAAAAAAAAAAATCATAAATACAAAGGACATTTTTTTTTAAATATTGATACAAAAATAGTCATTGTAAATGAAATAATAAGTTTTAAATTCTTCGATAAAATTTTATGCTATGAAAATTGTTATTTTATTGCAGAGATGGGTGGACGAGCTGACGACAAACCTTTTTTTTATTTTTTTTATTTCTTAGATGGGTGGACGAGCTCACAGCCCACCTGGTGTTTATGGTTACCGGAGCCCATAGACATCCACAACGTAAACGCGCCACTCACCTTGAGATACAAGTTCTAAGGTCTCAAGTATAGTTACAGTGGCTGCCCCACCCTTCAAACCGAAACGCATTACTGCTTCACGGCAGAAATAGGCAGGGTGGTGGTACCAACCCGCGCGGACTCACAAGAGGTCCTACCCCACCAGTAATTACGCAAATTATAATTTTGCGGGTTTCATTTTTATTACACGATTTTATTCCTTCACCGTGGAAGTCAATCGTGAACATTTGTTGAGTACGTATTTCATTAGAAAAATTGGTACCCGCCTGCGAGATTCGAACACCGGTGCATCGCTTCAACACGAATGCACCGGACGACTTATCCGTTAGGCCACGACGACTAAGCCTGTCGTTAAGTGGTCAACGGAGCCTGTTAACGTCAAAAAGCGAACGCGCCACCCATCTTGAAACATGAGGTCTCTACCACGAAAAGTATTTCCGTCATCATGGAAGTTATTCGTTAAGAGTTATGTCAAATAAGGCATTATAAATTTTTTAATTATAATATTTTTTTATTTTTTTTGTTAAATTAATTTAATTTTACAGTTTTTCGTTATAAAATTTATAAGAGAGTACAAGTTTTATTTTAATTTTAATATTAAAAATATAATCGAATTTCATTTAATTTAGTACCTACTTAATTTTCATTAATATCATTCTTTCCCGATAAAATAAATATGGGCATAGTATTATATAGATTTAGCCGACGGACCTAATGGCTTGAGGTGCGTTTGAAATGATGTCCACAGGCACATGACCCTTTAACACCAGGCGTGCGATGCGAAATATTATAAGCGAACAAAAATTTCAACGAACTCGCGGGCCACTTAATGTTGAATAGTCCGTGAATACCGAAGCCTGATATTAAGTGGTGTTTACAGATTTACTGATAAAGACTCCTTGTTAGCTCGCGCGGGTAGGTACTCTAATGCGAAGTCTACCGCGAAGCAGTAATTCATTATTTATTTATTTATTTATTGCATATAAACATGCTCACAGCCCGCCTGGTGTTAAGTGGTTACTGGAGCCCACAAACATCTACAACGTAAATGCGCCACCCACCTTGAGATATAAGTTTTTTTTTTTTTTTTTTTTTTTTCCTACCTAAGCTGATAGCCCTAGCGGCTATTTCAGCGTAGCCTTAACTTTAGTAGGTGAGCTCACGGGGCTCAAACCTGACGATGTTGCTAACACGAACCCTAGCAAGAGTCGTGCTTCGCAGAATCTACCACCGGATCGGAAACGCGACCCACTGAGAAGATCCGGCGAGAAACTCAGTGGGCTGTGTCTGAGAGTTAATTTACTCGTCGAGCCCTTCGTCGCAAGCGACGGGTTCGACGAGAACGGTGACCGGTGCTTGAAGTACCTAAAAGCACCGTTAGTGGATCAGGAGGATCCGAGATGACGTGTTTAGGGCGACGTCGACTGCTTTCCATTCTGTCCGCAGGATCGGGAATGTAGTTACCGGCGGCCACGATGAGAGGGTTCTCGTGTCATGCCGCTTTATCGAAGTGGCGCATGGACGCCGACTGCAGATACTTACTGATGGACTCTAAGTCCAGGTCGTCATGGAGGTCGACGTTCCTGACGAACCACGGGGCTCCGACGGCTATCCTGCAAAAACGGGATTGAATAATTTGAAAGGATTTTAAGTGTATGCGGGCCGCGTGAGCGAACACTACACTTGCATAGGTCATGACGGGGCGTATGCAAGTTTTGTAGAGTGTCACCTTATTTCTAAGGGACATTTTACTTCGCCTACATATCATCGGGTAGAGACGTCCTAGGATGAAGGCGGCACGATCGCGTACCGTCTTGATGTGGGGGCGGAATGTCATCCTACTGTCGAGGGTGACGCCTAAATATTTGACCTTCGGGGCCCACGGTATGGGCTGGTCGTACATCGTGATTGGGCGAACGGCGGGGGCGGGGGTGTTGACGCGCCTAGTCGGGAGAGGGATGCTCAGCGTGGTGTTCGGAGGGCGACCCCTTTTGAAGAGCACCGCTGTGCTTTTCGTGGGGTTAATGTCGATGCGCCACTTCCGGAACCACTGTCCCATGGTGGTAGCTGCGGTCTGAAGTCGTCGATGAAGCAACGCCTTCTTCCTACACGAGTAGTAGATGGCGGTGTCATCGGCGAAGAGCGCCAGATGGGTCTCCGGAGACCGGGGTATATCGTTGATATACAAACTGAATAGTAACGGGGAGAGGGCGGAGCCTTGCGGGACTCCGGCTGTGACGTGACGGGGCCGGGAACGCGTTCCCTCGACTCGATATCGGAACGAACGGTTCGACAAGTAGTCTCGTATGATGAGCACGAGTCTGTCTGGCACTCCCATGTTATACAGTTTGTATATCAAACCGTTGTGCCAGACTTTGTCGAACGCCTTCGCTATATCGAAGAAGAGGGCTCCTGTCGGAATGGGTTTCCGCCTGTTCAGCCCTAGTAAGATGTGCTCCGTGAGGCGGTGCACTTGATGGACGCACGAGTGTCTGGCGCGGAATCCAAACTGCTCGTCTATCAGAATTTTGTTCGCGGATACGAAGTCCCAGAGGCGTTTACGAAGGAGCCGTTCGTATAGTTTGCCTATCGCCGGGAGGAGACTGATGGGGCGGTAACTCGCGGTTTCGTTCTTCGGTTTGCCCGGCTTGTGTATGCCGATAACGTCCGCTTCTTTCCACGCCGCGGGAAAGATGCAGTTCGTCATAGCAGCATTTAATATGGTGGCCAACATCGTTATCAGTTGGGCTGGTAACAGTTTAAGCGCGCGGTTGCGGATGCCGTCGGAGCCGGGAGCTTTCCGTGGTTGTAGGCTATCGATCGCCTCCTTGACCTCGGAAGTGGTAATGGGGGGTAACGCGTCCGAGGGCGGCAGGGAAGCTCTGCGCTCGACCTCCCTGTCGACGAACTCGGTGTGTTCGGGGTCCGCGTGTTGAGTGCTGGTGGTGCACTGCTCTTGCAGTGCATCGGCCAGCAACTCTGCCTTGTCATCGTCATCGTAAGCCGGTGATTGGCCTGAGGGGCGTACGAGAGGCGCGTAGTGGCTATAGTTTCGGACTTGAGGGTCCTAGCTAGTTGCCAGTATGCTTGGTGAGTGGGCGCGAGTTCTTCTAAATAACTATCCCAGTTTTCGTTTCGGGCGTCGCTTAAGCGGGATTTGACCTCCCGCTGTAAGCGACGCATCCGAGTCCGGTTTGAATCCGTGGGATATCGATCGTAGGCCCGGATTGCCGCGTTTCTAATTCTAACTAGGTCCCTAAGTTCGGGGGAAAGTCTGATGCGGTGGAAGCAGTCCTCCACATCGACTTGTTTCGAGGATCTTATGATCGCCGTCGAGACGTGATCAGTGAAGATGTTTATGGATTCGACGGTATCCTCGGGGGATGGAGTTGAATCCGGGCCGCAAGGGAGGATTGGTGGAGCGGTGTCAGCTAAGCACGTGCCCAGCTTCTTCCAATCCACCATGGTCCTCGTATCTGGTTCGCGGTTGAGTGGGCGACCGAGCTGCATGACGACAGGTCGGTGGTCTGAGTCGAGTTCTGACATTGCCTCGATGGAGCGTAAGCGCAGAGTTACGTTCCTCAGCAGTGCCAGATCTATTGTGCTCGGACGACGCGCGGCGTTGTACGGATAGCACGTGGGGGTCGGGGGGTTGAATACTTCGAATGTGAGGTCGTCTATGAACGCGTCGAGACGCCTACCGTTCACATTCGTGCGATGGCAGTTCCACCTAGTGTGGTGGCAATTTAAATCGCCTGCCAGGATGACCGCGTCCCCCATACCGAACAGTGTCTCGAGGTCACTGCTCAGGAGGGGTTTGTCAGGGGGGAGATAAACGGATGCGATGACGATCGGCTGGTGTCCCGTCAGCGCGATGCGGCACACTGACGCCTCGATATGTAAGAGCGAGGGAGTATCGAGAGGGACGCAGTGCAGGGCCCTCCTATAGTAAATGACAGTCCCGCCCTTGCGGGCGGAGAGTCTGTCATTCCTAACCATGACGTAATTCGCGACTTTGGGGTCGCGACGCGAGGGCTTTAGGAAGGTCTCCTGCACCAGAAGGATGTCGATGAGATTATCGCGGAGAAACTCATATACTTGATCGCGCTGACGCGCGAGTCCGTTAGCATTATAAAATGCTAACTTTATGGAACGCGGTTTTTCCCTACCGTTGCACGCCATTGATTACCGGTAATCAAACCAGCGTGCGCTGGACGGACTCGATGACGTCGATGTACTCGAACGTCGCGTTTAGGCGGTCTTCGGCCGTGACCGCTCTGCGCATGGCGTCGGCGAACGCACGCATGCGGTCGATATTTATCGCGGCGATATAATCGCGCACGATTGAGAATTCGTTAACGGCAGGCCGCGCGGGGCCGGGGCGAGGCGCGGGACCGGGCGCGGGGGCGGGGGCGGGGCGCGGCGCGAGCAGGGGCTGGGGTGCCGGTGGCTTTCCTGCCAACGTGAGCGGCAGCGGTTTTGCCCACGCGGAGACGGTGGGCACCGGTGCCGGCACGAAGGCAGGTTTCGGCGCGCGGGGCGCCGAAGTCTTTGGGCCGACGGTTTTTGGAGGCGCGTTGGCCAGACGCTTCCGCGGGGCCTTGGGGCATCCGCGGTAGTTGGCTGTGTGGCCCTGCTTCTGGCAGAGCACACAGCTCGGTGGTTCGGTCGCTGTCTCTTTGACCCGCGAACAGTCGGCTGTCGCGTGGTCTCCGAGGCACTTTACGCACCGCGGACGCGCGTGGCAGTTGCGCGCGGAGTGGCCGTAAAGCTGGCAGCGGTGGCACTGCCCGGGAGTGCCTTTTCTATATGGGGCCTCGACGGTGACCCCGGATAAGCCGCAAACGGTGCGGAGGCTTGAGGCAATCCGTTTGCCTTCGGCGGTTGGTTCTAACGCGACGAGAACCATATTATATGCGAATTTATCGCGCCCGCTGTGCATTCGGTGCACGCTTACAATCGGGTACGCCTGCCCGATGAGGTCCTCCTTGACCAGCTCGACGTCGAGCTCCTTCGGTACCCCGCGTATTACTACGCGGAGCTCGCGATCCTCCTGGAGCGCATAAGTGTGGAAGCTTATGCGTTCCTTTCGGAGGTGGGCTGTCAGCGCCCTGTGGTCGTCCGGTGAGGCCGTTTTTATTTGAATGCCGTGCGCGATGTTACGCGCATGGATGACGTTTACGTTTTGTGCCTTACAGGCACGGGATACGCGATCCCACGCGGTCTTATCTTGTAAAATTACCGGCGGCGGCGCGGGAATTTTGCGGACGGACGCGGGTTGGGGTCGCGGCGACGGGGTTGCGCGGCGAGGGGAGTCGGGTGAGACCACGACTTTAGGCCGCGACGCGTTCGCGGCCTTAGGTTGTTTTGGCGCCGCGGACGATTCCACGGCGCGGGCGCGTTTTTTCCCGCGCGCGACGGTGGTGAACCCTTCCGAGGTTCCCGGTTGGGGACTCGCGGCGGACTCGTACTCCATTTCCGACTCGGAGTCGGAGCCGGAGCTTGATGCCGCGCAAGACGCGATCGACGCAGGCGCGGGGGTGGGGGGCGACATCGGCGAGTCGCGAGGTACCGGCGCGGGGGGCGACAACGGAGAGTCGCGGAGTGCCGGCGCGTCAAGGCCGGCCTTGTATACTTCGAACCTTGCGATTATGTCCGGACAGACGTCGCGGACGAACTTCATGAATAGCACAGCGTTGGTGTCACTCATGGTGACGTGTGCCCGGGGGGGGCGTCCCCGGGACTTAAAGCAAACTCGCCGAAAGGCGAGTCCCCTGAGTGGGAGTTCACCCCCTGAGCTTTACCAGCTCCAAGGGGGGGGGAGTGCCTTTGCCGTGAAAACGGCAGTCAGCTAGGATTGGGGTGGAGAGTTGGAGGGTGGGGCCCCACTGGGTTGTGAGTGCCACAACAAGCGGTGATCGCAGTGGGGGTTCAGTCTTTAAAAAGACTGTTTTGCACGCCGAATAAGATAATTAAATTTAATAAATGAATGGATGAGTGATAATGATAATGAGTTGGCGTTTCGAGTGCACAACAACAAGCTCAAACTGTTTTTGAGATTCAAGGTCGCGACGCCAGCGACAGCGCGTCGAAAATGCACAACAATGTCGCGATCTATGCGACAACGACAATGTCGGGCAACTCACAACTCACGTTCGCGACGGCAGCGACAATTTTTCTCAAAAACGCGTCCGGACCAAATGGTGTTGCAATCGGAACTGATATAAGTTCTAAGGTCTCAGTATAATTATAACGGCTGTCCCACCCTTCAAACGCAACGCATTACTGCTTCACGGCAGAAATAGGCAGGGTGGTGGTACCTACCCGTGCGGACTCACAAGAGGTCCTACCACCAGTAAAGTACCTATATAATGTAAAATGGAAATGTTTATCTTAAATATAACAAATCTCGCGATAGCATTTATATTTATCTTTTATGTGTAAGCAATGATCCCCAAAATAGTGAACTATGAATATAAAAAGACGAATGATTAGATTTTTCTTTGTTAAGTTCTTTTTTAATTGCGTTTGTTACAGTCAGATCCAGATTTGTATTATATAAAAATAAATTCAATAAGATCAATAATAAATTCCAGTTCCCGAAGATTATAGAAAGATAATTCTTTCTATCGTATTATCAAATCTGGCGCAATTTTTTAATATTTTGATTGAAGACGGAGGTGTTCACAATATGGTTCCCCGATGTCTAGGATAATCACCACGAATTCTATTTAGTTTTAATCAAGCAATTAGTTAATGAAAGGATATGATGATGATAAATAACATATTACTTATCTAAAAATAACATTAAAAATGTTGTGCTAATAATTAATTCTCACCAAAACTAGTTTTTTTTTTCTTCTTCATCTTCTTAAATATAATTAAATTCTAATGTATTAGAATTCATATTACGAAGATTAAAAAAAAAAAATGTTTTGAAATTATAACGAATACGGGTTTGCGTTACCAAAATAGATTTTTGAATTCTCGTCGTCTTGTAAGCTACTATTTTCAAAATACATTATTTAATTAATATTTATGAGGATTATTTATATATCGATGATTATTTACTTATGTTATCGGATTTTGATGCGGATGAAGCTTGCCAGTTTTGGAGACGGATTGTAATATCATGGACACTATTAGAATGAGGACGATCGCTTTGTGACAGACATACGAATTTTTAACATGCCTTTATCAGAGAGAGACAGAGAGAGAGGGAGAATATGTTTATACAAATAATATGGGTCGGCGGGATGGATGTAATATGCTCTGCGTAAACCCTGTCCCGCATTAGGTACCACAAGCACCGGTCACCGTCCTCGTTGAACCCGTCGCTTGCGACGAAGGGCTCGACGAGCGAATTAACCCATAGACACAGCCCACTGAGTTTCTCGCCGGATCTTGTCAGTGGGTCGCGTTTCCGATCCGGTGGTAGATTCTGCGAAGCACTGCTCTTGCTAGGGTTAGTGTTAGCAACACTCAGGTTTGAGCCCCGTGAGCTCACCTACACACGTTAGGGTGCAGCTGAAATAGCCTCTCAAGACTATTAGCCTTGGTAGGTAAAAAAAATAATATAGCCTGTCCCGTCGTCTCAATAGCTCCGACTGGGTTCCCGCCCGGTCCGAGGTAGTGCGCCGGTTGTGAGCGGCAGTTTTTAGTAAAGTTCAACTCTCACATACCGGAGCCGACGATATTCTCCAGTGGTAAAAAAAAACTAATAATATACTTTATGAAAAGACAAAGGTACAGCAGGTATGTTGCGGTGCAATATTAACAATACATTATTAAAGAAAATTTACTGGTGGTAGGACCTATTGTGAGTCCAGGCGGGTAGGATTTTTTACGTCGACGACGACGACACACTACGAGTATACTATATACGACACTATATAGTATAGCGTTGTCTCAAGTCGCGCCGATGTTGGCAAGCCCGAGGTTGAATGGTGAAAGTGGTTATGATGATTCCTTGATATTATTTCGGTCTCACTGAAATGCCAGGACCTGTTCCGGGCGGCGTCCTCATGACGACCTTGCCGACTCCGCCTACGGTCATTTCAATGATACGCTATATTTTTAAACGATTCTATTTTTGGCGTTTTTCCTTGTTTATTTTCGTTCGATGCATCTTTTTTTTAAATGAATTAATTAATATTTAATTTTTCATTTTAATCATTAATTACAAAGATAAATGTCGCGTATAAAGCGAAAGGTCGTTTAAAGTGAATAGCCTTCCTTTTCTATTTTATTGTGATTTATACAATGATATATATATGACGGCGTTAACAATATTTCTAATAAACATCACGTGCAACAGGCGTGACTCACACAAGCCGGGTGCGCCGGCCGTGTCGTTCCACTCGTGCAACAGAAGTGACTCATAAGCCAGCTGCGCCGGCTAGTATAAAAAGGCGGTGCGTGCCTTGCGAGAAACATGACATTCTCGCTCACGACTCGGTCGTGCGCGGACGTGCTTTCCGATCCGTGGCCCGCTTGCGAGCTGCGTCTCTGAACTCACAGCTGTGCTCGACAGTGTAGTGACCGTGAATACATTCTCGTTTACGACTCGGTTGTGTGTGAACGTGCCTTCCAATCCGTTGGTCGCTTGCGACCTACGCATCGGAATACACATTTGTGCGTGATAGTGTTGTGACCGTGAATACCCACCTTATACCAACTGTCTTTTTCAAGGCAACCAATCGCTACGATCAGGCTTCCTGTGGCACTCACAGGCTAGCGATTTCCTAACCCTTCCCAAAACAACAGTCTTTTTCAAGACTAGACCCCCGCTCGCGATTCTGCCTGCTGTAGCACTATACAGCCCGAGCGGGTTCCTTTCCTTTTCCCCGCCGATTGCCGTTTTCACGGCATAGGCATTCCCCCCCCCTGCTCCTTGCTGTCCTGCAGCACAGGGGGGTTACAAATCCTATCCGGGGCCTCGCCTTTCGGCGAGTTCAACAAAAGTCCCGGGGCCGCCCCCCCTGGGCAAGAAGACCGAAGATGAAAGAAGATTGTGATAGTGTCAGTGACAGTGATTTTGTCGGGTTCCTCCGGGAAAGGTACCCGACAATTAGGGCCGAATATCAGGCATATAGGGCCTCTCGTGGCAATCCCTCCCCCCCCGCGTCCGTCGCCGCGTATTTCAAACGTGCCTCGGAGGCACGCCGCGCGCCCCCCGCCGCCGCGTTAAGTTCGAGCGCACGTTCCGACGATGCGGCTCACATAGCGCCTAACGCAACCCCCACCCCCGCGCCCGCGTCGTTTACGTCATCGCGCGCTTCGTCCGTCGCGACCTCGATCGTTTCGAGTTCAGGCTCCGATACCGAATCGGAGATGGATTTCGAATCCGCGTCAAGCCCTCAGCCTGGAACCTCGGATGGGTTCCAAACCGTAACGCGCGGTAAAAAGCGTTCTCGCGCCGTGGAGTCCCGGAGCTCCACGACGAAGCAAACTAAATCCGCGACCGCCTCCCGCCCGCAGGTAGTCGTGACACCGGAGTCGGACTCCGCTCGCCGCGTAACCCCGCCGCCGCGTCCCAAGCCCGCGCCCGCTCCTAAAGTAGCTGCCCCACCCCCGCTGATACTTCAAGAGAAGACAGCGTGGAATCGCGTGTCTCAGGCCCTTCAGGCCAACAAAATTAATTACACCCATGCGCGTAACGTCGCGCATGGGATTCAGATAAAGGTCGCAACGCCGGGCGACCATAGGGCCCTCTCTTCATACCTCCGAAAGGAGAACATAGGTTTCCACACCTATGCTCTTCAGGAGGACCGCGAGCTCCGCGTAGTGATACGCGGAGTCCCTAAGGAGTTAGACATCGATTACATAAAGGAGGATCTGACCGCTCAGTCCCTCCCGTTAGTTAGCGTGCACCGGATGCACAGTGGGCGGGGCAAGCAGCCCTACAACATGATCCTGGTAGCTCTAGAACCCACCCCGGAGGCCAAAAAGAAGATCGCATGTCTCACGACAATTTGCGGCCTATCCGGGATCTCGATCGAAGCCCCCCATAAGCGTGGCACTCCCGGGCAGTGCTACAGGTGCCAACTCTATGGCCACTCGGCGCGTAATTGCCACGCGCGCCCCCGCTGCGTGAAATGCCTCGGCGATCACGCTACGATAGATTGCGTTAGAGATAGGGAAACTGCGACCGAACCTCCCAGCTGTGTCCTATGCCTTAAGCAAGGGCACCCCGCGAACTACCGTGGATGTCCCAGGGCTCCGCGAAAACGCCCAACCCACCCAGCTCCGCGAACCGTCGGCCCAAAGACTTCGGCACCTTCAGTGCCGAAACCCGCCTTCGTGCCGGCTGCAGTTCCCACGGTCTCGGCGTGGAAAAAGCCGCTGCCGTATACGAAGGCGGGAACGGAAACCGCACCCCCGCCCCCGCTCGTGACACGCCCCGCGCCCCAGCCCCTGCTCGCACCTCGCCCCGCGCCCGCGTTCCGTCCCCCGCAACCCTCTGCCGTCAACGACTTCGCGCTCGTGCGTGACTTCGTCACTGCGGTGAACTTCGACCGTCTGCGATCGTTCGCAGACGCGATACGTAGGTCGGTAACCCCCGAACAGCGGCTCGCGGCCGCATTCGATCACATGGACGTCTACGAGTCCGTGTCGCGTACGTTATAAAAATCTTTACCGGTAACCAATGGCGCAAAAAGGTAGAGAAAAACCGTATTCCCTTACGTTAGCATTCTATAATGCTAACGGACTCGCGCGGCAACGCGATCAAATTTTTGAATTCCTCCGCGATAATCTTGTAGATATTCTATTAGTGCAGGAAACCTGTCTGAAGCCCTCGCGTCGCGACCCGAAAGTCGCGAATTACGTCATGGTTAGGAATGACAGACTCACCGCCTCCAAAGGCGGGACTGCCATTTACTATAGGCGGGCCCTGCACGTTGTCCCTCTCGATACTCCCTCGCTCTCACATATCGAGGCGTCAGTGTGCCGTATCTCGCTGACGGGACACCAGCCGATCGTCATCGCATCCGTTTATCTCCCCCCGGACAAGCCCCTCCTGAGCAGTGACATCGAGTCACTGTTCGGCATGGGAGACTCCGTCATCCTGGCAGGCGATTTAAATTGCCACCACACTAGGTGGAACTGCCATCGTACAAACGTTAACGGTAGGCGTCTCGACGCGTTTATAGACGACCTCACCTTTGAAATAGTCGGTCCCCCAACTTCAACATGTTATCCGTATAACATCGCGCTCCGTCCGAGCACTATAGACCTGGCATTGCTTAGGAACGTAACTCTGCGCTTGCGTTCCATCGAAGCAATGTCAGAGCTCGACTCAGACCACCGACCTGTCGTTATGCAGCTCGGTCGCCCTCACAACCCAGTCACTGTTACGAGGACCATGGTGGATTGGAATAAGCTGGGCACGTGCCTAGCCGACGCCGCTCCGCCAATCCTCCCTTACGGCCCGGATTCGAATCCATCCCCCGAGGACACCGTCGAATCCATAAACATCATTACCGATCACATCTCTTCCGCGATCATTAGATCTTCAAAAGAAGTCGATGTGGAGGACAGCTTCCACCGCATCAGACTGTCCCCCGATCTTAGGAATCTCTTAAGAGTTAGGAACGCGGCAATCCGGGCCTACGATCGTCTTCCCACGCCTTCAAACCGGATTCAGATGCGTCGTCTACAACGCGAAGTCCACTCCCGCTTAAGCGACGCGCGTAACGATAATTGGCATAGTTATTTAGAACAACTCGCGCCCTCCCACCAAGCATACTGGCGACTAGCTAGGACTCTCAAATCCGAAACTACCGCTACTATGCCTCCCCTCGTACGCCCTTCAGGCCAACCACCGGCATTCGATGACGATGACAAGGCTGAGCTGCTGGCCGATGCACTGCAAGAACAGTGCACCACCAGCACTCAACACGCGGACCCCGAACACACCGAGTTAGTCGACAGGGAGGTCGAGCGCAGAGCTTCCCTGCCGCCCTCGGACGCGTTACCCCCCATTACTACTGACGAAGTTAGAGACGCGATCCACAACCTCCAACCTAGGAAGGCACCCGGCTCCGACGGCATCCATAACCGCGCGCTAAAACTCTTGCCAGTCCAACTGATAGCAATGTTGGCTACAATTTTAAATGCCGCTATGACGCACTGCATCTTTCCCGCGGTGTGGAAAGAAGCGAACGTTATCGGTATACATAAGCCGGGCAAACCGACAAACGAAACTTCTAGTTACCGTCCGATTAGTCTCCTCTCGACGATAGGAAAAATTTACGAACGGCTCCTTAGGAAACGCCTCTGGGATTTTGTTACCGCGAACAAAATTCTCATAGACGAACAGTTCGGATTCCGCTCTAAACACTCGTGCGTACAACAAGTGCACCGCCTCACGGAGCACATTCTGATAGGACTAAATAGGCGTAAACAAATCCCGACCGGCGCCCTCTTCTTCGACATCGCGAAGGCGTTCGACAAAGTCTGGCACAACGGTTTAATTTACAAACTGTACAACATGGGAGTGCCAGACAGACTCGTGCTCATCATACGAGACTTCTTGTCGAACCGTTCGTTTCGATATCGAGTAGAGGGAACTCGTTCTCGTCCCCGTCAACTGACTGCCGGAGTCCCGCAAGGCTCCGCGCTCTCCCCGTTATTATTTAGTTTGTATATCAATGATATACCCCGGTCTCCGGAGACCCATCTAGCGCTCTTCGCCGATGACACGGCTATCTACTACTCGTGTAGGAAGATGTCGCTGCTTCATCGGCGACTCCAGATCGCAGTAGCCACCATGGGACAGTGGTTCCGGAAGTGGCGAATAGACATCAACCCCACGAAAAGCGCAGCGGTGCTCTTCAAAAGGGGTCGCCCTCCGAACATCACTTCGAGCATCCCACTCCGTAGTAGGCGCGCAAACACCTCCGCCGTTAGTCCCATCACTCTCTTTGGCCAGCCCATACCGTGGGTCTCGAAGGTCAAATATCTAGGCGTCACCCTCGACAGAGGGATGACATTCCGTCCCCATATAAAAACGGTACGCGACCGCGCCGCGTTTATTCTAGGACGACTCTATCCAATGCTTTGTAGTCGAAGCAAACTGTCCCTCCGCAATAAGGTAACTCTCTACAAAACTTGTATACGCCCCGTCATGACGTATGCAAGCGTAGTGTTCGCTCACTCAGCCCGCACCCACTTGAAATCCCTTCAGGTTATTCAATCACGATTCTGCAGGATAGCCGTCGGAGCACCATGGTTCCTTAGGAATGTGGATCTCCACGATGACCTGGAGCTCGACTCTCTTAGTAAGTATCTACAGTCGGCATCACTGCGCCATTTTGAGAAGGCGGCACGACATGAGAACCCTCTCATCGTAGCCGCTGGAAATTACATACCCGACCCAGTAGACCGAATGGTAAACCGTCGACGTCGCCCAAAGCACGTCATTACGGATCCTCCTGATCCATTAACGGTGCTTTTAGGCACCACAAGCACCGGTCACCGTCCTCGTCGAACCCGTCGCTTGCGACGAAGGGCTCGACGAGCGAACTAACCCATAGACACAGCCCACTGAGTTTCTCGCCGGATCTTCTCAGTGGGTCGCGTTTCCGATCCGGTGGTAGATTCTGCGAAGCACTGCTCTTGCTAGGGTCAGTGTTAGCAACTCTCCGGTTGAGCCCCGCGAGCTCACCTACTAACGTTAGGGCGAAGCTGAAATAGCCTCTCAAGGCTATCAGCATAGGTAGGGAAAAATGCGAGAAACATTCGTTCGACTGCGTTTGCCCGGTGCACTTACTATATCGTTGTTACGTTGTGTGATTCAGTGACTGTTGTACGTACTGGTTAAAGTTGGACAAGTGTTAAAGTGAATTGTCAAGTTAACATATTGTTGATTAAATCAGAAATCAAAGGTGACTTCGTTTTACTTGGTGTTCAACAAAATAATGTCTACCCTCAAGCTTACATCAGAAGTGGGATCAGGACTCTACTCTCACTGGCGTGACGTGTTTGAACATGTTCGAAGTACAGCAAAAAAAAAAAAAACGATGCAGATCAGAATACTAGTAGTGGTACGCCACAAGAGCGTGAATGCAGCATACGTAAGTCGTGTAATAACGTCTCTGTTACCTCGATGGAAGATCTGAGCCACGAAGAAATCGTCACATCTTACGTTCTGGCTCATGTTGCCCAGTTTGACTGTCGACGTCATCACATGGTATTTACTAACGGAAATACAACACGTAACAAGCTATTGCAAGAAATTAAGGCAAGTGCAAATCTTAAGTGAAACTTCGATCGCAATAATGGATCTGTCATGACGAGTGGGTGCTTCCGACACGAATCGTTTTTAAGCCAATGACTACTGCTAGAGTTACATGGCACTAGTACAGTAAACCAGGACATATTGTCGCTGAAGTTTTGGAATCTACTTGATTCAATACTAATAACACTGCACGTTCGATGACTTCGGGCTCCAGCAAGCAAGCAAACAAGAAAGCAAGCAAGTTTCCGTGGGGAAGAAAAATTGACACATCTGAAGTCGTCGTGACCTGTAAGATAAGACGTCCGGTGCGTTCGTGTCTGGCGATGCGGCGGTGTTCGGGTTCCGCTGGCGGATGCAGGTTTTTCCGGTGAAGTGCGTACTTGTGCGTGCTTGACAAGTGTTCGCGGTTGGCTTCCTCAGTGTGGGAGTAACATCGTGTAAGAGAGGTGGAACCCGTAAAATTGTAGTTTGCGTGGTGGCTGGTAAGATTTGTTGCGGTAAGAAGTTTGCATGGTGGTAAAATGTCTTGTGAGTCTGCACAGGTAGCCGGAGGTGAGACTTCCGCGGTCGCGGCCCACCCAGTCCGCGAGAACCGGGCAGATCGCCTCGACGGTACGGAGGCCGGCCGACGGGTCCGCCAAACGACGAGATCACGCCTCCAGCACGGACTGCCGATATTGGAGCCCCCGCGCTCCGGCTGCACTTGCGCTAGGGTGCGCCGCCTCGTAGGAGACTGTGCTGTGGCAGGTCCAACCAGAGACGTCAACGTGTGTTCCAGAGCTTCAGTGTGTTACAGATAAGTGGTTTTGGCTCCCCCTTTATGTTCCATTCAGGGTCAGAATGTAGTCTTATAAAACAAAGCCATAGTAATTTATTCAATGGTAAGCGGTTTCATGAACAAGTCACCGTAGTCACCCTAGACACGTCCTTACGGATCCATCAGATCCAATAACTCTTGCATTAGATACCTTCAGCTCTAACACTAGGAGCAGGCTGAGGAACCCCAGTAATCGTACTTGTCGAACTCGACAAAGAGGTCGACGTGCAACCTAACCCATGCATCAGCCCACTGAGTTTCTCGCCGGATCTTCTCAGTGGGTCGCGATTCCGATCCGGTAGTAGATTCATTCGCGAAGCAATTGCTCTTGAGTTGTTAGGTCTCCTGCGGAGGCGCTCGGGCAGTTATTAGCAAATCCCACCCCTCTTGGCTGAGCCTTTGCTCGCCCACCCGTCCTGGTGAAGCGGGAAAGGCCTCCGGGCCACCAGTAATCTTTCAATCATCTGCAGTTTTGGAAAACGATAGGTATAAGTTGAGACATGTAAATGGTTCTAGTGTACAAAGTTCCCCATGAAAACTTACGCGAAGTACCTCGAGGCCCGTCAGGCCTACTAGAAATTTCTGAAAATTATAGTGACGATGACGTGACGGCGTACACAGATAGGTTAAGTAATCTTGTTCATGAAACTGATCTTAATGATGACGACTCTGTCACTGACAATAGAAGCGACATTTTTGTCCGCAAATAGCGATACAGCAAACATAGTCTGCGGGTAGTGATACAATGTCTGTAAGCTCAGGCACCTCAGGTGCAGGTGTTGGAAATGTAGAAAACGATGGTCGGGCTCGCACTATTTCTGAAGAAATTCCGTATAAATGTTCTGGTTTAAGAGATGTTTTAACAAACGCTACCGTACACGCAGATTAAAAAAAAAAAAAAAGAGAATTGTATGTGGCTAGAGAGATGTTAATCCGGACTAGCAAAAAAAAAAAAAAAAGAAAAAAAAAAAAAGAAATTGTAAGTCATTGAAGGGTGTATCCGGTCCAATGACTTGGCTAAAGGGATGTTAATCCGGACTAGCAAAAAAAAAAAAAAAAAAGAGAAAAAAAATGTAGGTCGTTGAAGGGTGTATCCGGTCCAACGACTTGGCTAAAGGGATGTTGATCCGGACTAGCAAAGAATAAAAAAAAAAAAAAAAAGAGAAAAAAAAAAAAAGAAAAAAAAAGTGTGAAGTCATTGAAGGGTCTGTCCGGTCCAATGGCTTGGCTATAGGGATTTTCATCCGGACTAGCCACAACAATTAGCTACAGGGATTGCGATCCGGTCTAGCATTATCCGGTCCAGTTCGAAAAACTGAAGGGATAACAATTCCGATTTAAGTTAAAAGGGACATACTTACATACCTGAAGAGATTTAAATGAACTGGCCCAGGTATGTAAGCAGTCAGTATTTATAGCCAGTATAGGATTTTCTGAAGAATTATGCGAACCGAACCGTATTAGATTGTTAATATCATAGACCACGTTTTAAGTTGCATCCGTTAATGTCAGGATGAACGAATACGCTTATTGTCTACAGAACAACCATAAAAAGGCGCACGAGGACGAGCGCATGTCAGTATGGCCGTGACGGCGTTAACAATATTTCTAATAAACATCACGTGCAACAGGCGTGACTCACACAAGCCGGGTGCGCCGGCCGTGTCGTTCCACTCGTGCAACAGAAGTGACTCATAAGCCAGCTGCGCCGGCTAGTATAAAAAGGCGGTGCGTGCCTTGCGAGAAACATTCGTTCGACTGCGTTTGCCCGGTGCACTTACTATATCGTTGTTACGTTGTGTGATTCAGTGACTGTTGTACGTACTGGTTAAAGTTGGACAAGTGTTAAAGTGAATTGTCAAGTTAACATATTGTTGATTAAATCAGAAATCAAAGGTGACTTCGTTTTACTTGGTGTTCAACAAAATAATGTCTACCCTCAAGCTTACATATATATATATATATATATATATGTTAATATTCATGTTCAATCTCTATATATAAAAATGAATTGCTGTTCGTTAGTCTCGCTAAAACTCGAGAACGGCTGGACCGATTTGGCTAATTTTGGTCTTGAATTATTTGTGGAAGTCCAGGGAAGGTTTAAAAGGTTAGAAAATATAAAAAAGCTCGGAATTATATAATAACAAACAATTTTGTTTTTCCTTTGATGTGTCCCCTTGATGTGTCTTTTATTTATCGATTGAGGCACTACGAAGTCTGCCGGGTCAGCTAGTTAATTAAATAAATATTTTGCGTACAATAATAATTCGGTAAGGCACACACTGTGGGTAGACATTACGTTCTTGCCTATTTTTTCTAGACCTAACCGCAGCCACCGATTGAGCTGTTATAATTCTTATTTATATGTCCATAGAGTGCATTAAACAAAACGATGTTTGGTCTTATTCGCCAACGTAATATCATTATACTCATTCGATAGTTTGCAGTTTTAGCTTCTTTTTTATTGCTTAGATGGGTGGACGAGCTCACAGTCCACCTAGTGCTAAGTAGTTACTGGAGCCCATAGATATCTACAACGTAAGTGCGCCACCCACCATGAGATATAAGTTCTAAGGTCTCAAGTATAGTTACAACGGCTGCCCCACCCTTCAAACCGAAACGCATTACTGCTTCACGGCAGAAATAGGCAGGGTGGTGGTGCCCACCCGCGCGGACTCACAAGAACTCCTACCACCAGTTCAGTGTATTTTCCTATATACTATCTGTGACCCAGAATCTTTCAATGTAATTTTTACCAACTATAAGATATCAGGCTAACTTGAAAATTTGCACAAATATAAAGAATCTATAACAATATAACACTTTAGTCTGACTTCTTCACCAAGAATAAAAAGCTTTCATTTTTACTTTGGCTTTCAATTTAGTTAAGTTATTTTTTTTACTTTTTTAAAGGATATTCAGTAGTTGCAACTGGAACAAACCTACCACCAGTAATTACGCAAATTATAATTCTGCGGGTTTCATTTTTTTTGCTTAGTCCATAATATTTCCAAAGTTTAAAAATCAGACAGCACGCAGTACAGTTCCCCAGACCGGGAATTCGAGAGTCAATCAGTTAAATGTGAGTTAAATTCTTTTAAACAAAAAGTAGGGTAGTGTAGTTTGTAGGTTTTTTTAAGGACCACACCAGACTTCTATGACCAGACTTGTTCTATGAGATCGAAATCTCAACTGTATTCTCGCAAAAAACACACCGGCACGTCTGCTTCATTCGCAGTCGCATAGTCTTTGTATCGTCGAGACATGAAAATCCTATAGCCCTGACCGCCGGTAATTACATACCCGATCCTGTGGACCAAATGGTAAACAGTCGACGTCGCCCTAAGCACTTCATTACGGATCCTCTCGATCCATTAACGGTGCTTTTAGGTACCACAAGCACCGATCACCGTCCTCGCCGAACCCGTCGCTTGCGGCGAAGGGTCCAACGAGTAAATTAGCCCTCAGACACAGCCCATTGAGTTTCTCGCCGGATCTTCTCAGTTGGTCGCGTTTTCGATCCGGTGGTAGATTCTGCGAAGCACTGCTTTTGCTAGGGCCAGTGTTAG